>NW_027526204.1:5982500-7182500 GCF_048455015.1 Haemaphysalis longicornis | reverse complement strand
TGTTGTTGTGCTGATAGGTTGTACATCGTGACGTGCTTGAATGCGAACCATATTTATTATATACCTGTCTTTTTTGTTGCTATAATGATTTGATTACTTTATTACTGCGTTATTACTTTTTTCAAGTTTACAATGTGTGTTTATTTGCGTTTGCAGTTTAAACACTTCTGCTTCTTTATGTTTAATTTTTCCCCTTTTACTGCGCTAATACAATACGTGTGCTATGAACCTCCCTATGTAATACCCCCTCACGGGGGCCTTTAAGGGTATTGTGAATAAATAAATAAATAAATAAATAAATTGTCATTTTCAAGTGGTCGGGAACTTGCCCAGTATCCAAAGATCGATTGATGGGAGTTAAAATGGCCGCTTGGCCCGATGAGGGAAGATTTTGAAGATCTTGCCGTTTAATTTCGTCGTGGCCCAGTGTAGACTTGTGTTTTCCTTGCGAGATGGCTATATGCAGCTCGTTCGCGGTGAACGGAGTTTCGAGCTCGGTGAGTGGTGCGCGTATATCGATTTCAGGCATAGATGGGATGGTCGAGGTGTCAGCCGTGGCGTGTGGGAAGAAAGTCTTCACAACAGTATCTTATACTTGAGAGTTGTGAGTATGGAGGCACATTTCTTCTAGAACCGGCAGTTTTGCTTTCTCCAGTCCACTCAAACCCCGAAAGAGGCTCGACGGATGTGAGAGATCGCGTTCTTGCCCAAGTTGTTCGCAGAGATTAATCCAGTTTTTTTATATTCGTTTATCGCTTTGTAATAGCATTTTGCTCATAAGGTCGTGGTGACGTTTACCGCGTTCTCTGTACCTTTTGGTAAGGCGTTCAGCGGTAAGAAGCAGTTTGTGCATGTAGGCGTCCGGATTATTGACGTCGGCTATGCTTGTTACCGTCTCCGTTGAAAGGGTACATGCCATACCTCGGCAAAGTTGGCGTGGCTCACTCAAACTCACCCACATTTTTTTTTTTTTCGAAACACCACTCACTCAAACTCAGACTCAATGCTGAGCAGCACATCTGCGCTCACTCAAACTCAAACTCACATTGAGCGCAAAACTCAGAACTCACTCGGACTCAAACTCAAAATGTACTCAGAACTCAAAATGTACTCAAACTCAAAATGTAATCAAAACGCAAAATGGACTCAAAACTCAAAATGTACTCAAACTCAAAATGGACTCAAAACTCAAAATGTACTCAAAACTCAAAATGTACTCAAACTCAAAGTGACCTCAAAACTCAAAGTGAACTCAAAACTCAAATTGTACTCAAACTCAAAATCTACTCAAAACTCAAAATGTACTCAAACTCAAAATGAACTCTAAACTCAAAATATACTCAAAACTCAAAATGTACTCAAACTCAAAATGAACTCAAAACTCAAAATATACTCAAAACTCAACATGAACTCAGAACTCAAAATGAATTCAGAACTCAAAATGAATTCAGAACTCAAATGGCCTCACAGAGATTGAGACAGTGAGAGAGTGAGAGTGAGTGTGAGTGTGAGAGTGTGAGTGTGAGAGTGAATGTGAGTGAAAGTGAGAGTGTGAGTGAGAGTGAGAGTGAGTGAGAGTGTGAGTGAGAGTGAGAGTGTGAGTGAGAGTGTGAGTGTGAGTGAAAGTGAGAGTGTGAGTGTGAGTGAGAGTGAGTGAGAGTGTGAGTGAGAGTGTGAGTGAGAGTGTGAGTGTGAGTGAGAGTGAGAGTGTGAGTGTGAGTGTGACTGAGAGTGAGAGTGTGAGTGAGAGTGTGAGTGAGTGTGAGTGTGAGTGTGAGTGTGAGTGTGAGAGTGAGAGTGTGAGTGAGAGTGTGAGTGAGAGTGTGATTGAGAGTGTGATTGTGAGTGTGAGTGTGAGTTGAGTGTGAGTGTGAGTGAGTGTGAGAGTGTGAGTGAAAGTGAGAGTGTGAGAGTGAGAGTGTGATTGTGAGTGAGAGTGAGAGTGAGAGTGTGAGTGAGAGTGAGTGTGAGAGTGTGAGTGTGAGTGTGAGAGTGTGAGTGTGAGTGTGAGTTGAGTCTGAGTGTGAGTTGAGACTGAGTGAGAGTGAGAGTGTGAGTGAGAGTGAGAGTGTGAGTGTGAGTGAGAGTGTGTGAGAGTGAGAGTGTGAGAGTGTGAGAGTGTGAGAGTGAGTGTGAGTGTGAGTGTGAGAGTGAGTGTGAGTGTAAGTGAGCGTGAGAGTGAAAGTGAGTGTGAGAGTGAGTGTGAGTGAGAGTGAGAGTGAGTGAGAGTGTGAGTGTGAGTGAGAGTGTGAGTGAGAGTGTGAGTGTGTGAGGGTGTGAGAGTGAGAGTGTGAGTGTGTGAGAGTGTGAGAGTGAGTGTGAGAGTGCGTGTGAGAGTGTGCGTGTGCGTGTGAGTGTGTGTGAGTGTGAGTGTGAGTGAGAGTGAAGTGAGAGTGTGAGTGAGAGTGAGAGTGTGAGTGAGAGTGAGAGTGTGAGTGTGAGTGAAAGTGTGAGTGAGAGTGAGATTGTGAGTGAGAGTGAGAGTGCCGCGCCTCATCGCCTGTGTTGCGTCGGTGCGTTAAACCCTACAATCAATCGAGAGTGAGAGTGAGAGTGGGAGTGGGAGTTGAGACTGAGTGAGTGAGAGTGTGAGTGTGAGTGTGAGTGAGAGTGAGAGTGTGAGAGTGAGTGTGAGTGAGAGTGTGTGAGAGTGTGAGAGTGAGAGTGTGAGAGTGAGTGTGTGAGAGTGAGTGTGAGAGTGTGCGTGTGAGTGTGAGTGAGAGTGTGAGTGTGAGTGATAGTGTGAGTGTGTGCGTGTGAGTGAGAGTGTGAGTGAGAGTGAAAGTGAGAGTGAGAGTGTGAGTGAGAGTGAGAGTGAGAGTGTGAGTGAGAGTGTGAGTGAGAGTGTGAGTGAGAGTGAGAGTGTGAGAGTGAGAGTGAGAGTGAGTGTGTGAGAGTGTGAGAGTGAGTGTTAGAGTGTGCGTGTGAGTGTTGGTGAGTGTGAGTGAGAGTGAGAGTGAGAATGAGAGTGAATGAGAGTGTGAGTGTGAGTGAGAGTGAGAGTGTGAGTGAGAGTGTGAGTGTGAGTGAGAGTGAGAGTGCCGCGCCTTATCGCCTGCATTGCGTCGGCGCGTTAAACCCTACAATCAATCGAGAGTGAGAGTGAGAGTGGGAGTGGGAGTGAGAGTGGGAGTGGGAGTGAGAGTGTGAGTGAGTGTGAGTGAGTGAGTGTGAGTGAGTGAGTGAGCATGTGAGTGTGAGTGTGTACCTTTTGCTATATACCTTTGCTATATCCTCATAATTATAACCAGAAAGCATTTTTATATTTGTCCCACGTGATCCCCCTCGACGAGACCTTTAATTTGATACCCCACACACCCTAGCAGGGTCATATGGAATTCATACCACTCAAACTAACCATGACTCTCATGACTGTAACCAGGACGCATTATTTAAGTGTCCGACGTGATTCCCCTCACTGGAACCTTTAATTTGACGCCTCACATGCTTCAGCGCCCTCAGCTTGAATTTACCCCAACCTATGACTCATAATGACTATCTCATGATTCGAACTACGAAGCCTTTTTTATTTGTACCACGTGATTCCCCTCGTCAAGACCGTAAATTTGATACCCTACACGCCCTGGCGGGGTTACTTCGAATTTTACCCCAATATAATACTCGCCATGACAATCTCATGGTTATAATCAGGAAGCATTTTTGTATTTCTCCCAGGTGATTCCGCTCATCAAGACCATTAATTTGATACCCATCACATCCTAGCAGAATCAATTTGAATGTTAAACCAATCAATGACTAACCATGACTATCTCATGATATAGCCCTACCACATTTTTGTCCCACGTGATTTCCCTTATCGGAACCTTCAATTTGATGCCCCAGACACCCAGTGGTATCATTGTGAATTTTAACCTAATTTATGACCCATTTTGACTATGTCATGATAATAATCAGGAAGCACGTGATTACCCTCATCGAGACCTTTAATTTGATACGCCACACGCCCTAGCGTCATGAACTTGAATTTGAACCGAATCTATGACTTACCATGACTACGTCATGATATATCCATAAGTCATTTTCGTCCCGATCGATTCCCCACATCGAGACCTTGAATTTGATTCCCCACATGCCCTCGCAGCGTCATTTTGAATTTTAACCCAATCTATGACTCATTATGACTGCCTGATGACTACAATCAGGAAGCATTTTTTTATTTACCCCGCGTGATTCCGTTAATCCAGACCTTTCATTTGATACCTTACACGCCTTAGCCTCATCAGTTTCACTTTTCACGCAATCTAATGTTGTCATTATTCTGTCTTAAGAGACGCTGCCCAGTCAATTCAGCTAATTCATTTGAAACAGCAGAAAGGACAGCCCCCGCCCCCATTTCCCCCCGGCTCTCACCTCTTCCTTTGTGACCCCTAGTATATCAAGCCGTTAACAGTAGCAGGCGAACAATCAGCACGCCAGCGCCGCCGTGTGCTTTCCCACCACCCTTTCCCACGCTCTTAGTGGATCCGTCAGGAGGAAAAGTTAAGTCAACTTTTTTTTATGACCTCACCAGTCAATTGTCATTCACGCGCCCAGCCGTGAAAATTAGGTATACAGCAAGTGCTTATGGCCATGGAAATTCAACAAGAAAGTAAAAAAAAATCAGACACCCCCTCCCTCCCAACCGATCATGCAGATCGCGATTTGTGCCGTACCCGCAGGTAACCTGAATTCCGAGCCCACAGTGACGCATGAAACTTAACAGTCAACCATAGCTGCCTGCTAGGCTGCTTATATGTACTCAAACTCAAAATGGACTCAAAACTCCTATGTACTCAGAACTCAAAATGTACTCAAAACTCAATATGTAATCAAACTCAAAATGTACTCAAACTCAAAATGTACTCAGAACTCAAATAGGACTCAAACTCAAAATGTACTCAGAACTCAAACTGGACTCAAACTCAAAATGTACTCAGAACTCAAAATGGACTCAAACTCAAAATGGACTCAAACTCAAAATGGACTCAAACTCAAAATGGACTCAGAACTCAAAATGGACTCAGAATTCACTAGGTCTCAGGCGTACTCAAACTCAATCGGACTCAAACTCAGTCGGGATCACTCGGCTCAAACTCACTCAAGCTCAAAGTCACCATGCCACACTAGCCTCGCACTCACTCAAACTCAAACTCACGCGTGAGTTTGAGTCCAAATGAGTCTGAGTGAGTGGACTCATGAGTGAGTTTGCCGACCTCTGGTACATGCTTCAATCACAGAGACAACAAACTCGACCGCTCAGGTTGTGGACTCGCGTGGAATTGAGATAGAAAAAGATCCCTGTTGATGTACGTAGTCTTGGGGCGGAATTTCTTACTGTTCAAGTCGAGCAGAATAGGGAAGTGATCACTGCCCCATGTACAACCCGGTGTTTGTCATTTTTAATGGCGCCGGCCGGTTAGACCCGGGTGAGACACCACACAGGGTTAGATCCTGTGTGATGTCTTGCTGCGAGCTGTGGAGACCAATATGGGTGGAAATGAAAGGTTCATGGCTGAGTAGGAGGGGGCTATACTCCACTGCTCCTTCTAAGTGTATCACGCGTAGATCGGAGCGAGAATAACCCCAGAGAGCACTTTTAGTGCTGAAGTCGCCTCTAATAATAACTGGTCCAGCTAAGTTTAGCGAAAATATATGCAATGTCCAGTCATAGAAATCCCTTGTCCAGTAGTTACATTGAGGTTTGTAATATACAGAGATAATGAGCAGAGGTTTCCCATTAGGGGGTTGAAGGCAGACGGTAATTACTTTTCGATTCTTATTGCTTTATCCCATCGGTGTTGAACGTAATAGCACGACTTGTGCACCAGTACCCGGGGTGGAGGGAGGCTTTGCCTTATATTTAAAAGTATGCAGGATTTTTGGGTCCGTATAGGTGTTGTAGTGAGGAATTATGCAAGGGCCTAGTCTCCTGTAGCAGCAGGGGTACAGGTCGGGTAAAGGATACCTGTGATTTCAGTAAGGGGCCATTTTGGGCGAAGCTTCGGCAGTTCCATTGAAGTATAGTATGATTAGGAGGAACTAAAGGGTTGATTTAGGAAGATTGCTTCTTCTTGCACTTGGATTCCCTAGGGGTGACCGTCTCAATAAACGTGCGAATTTGTTCCATGACCAGTTGCATTTTGACCCTGTAAATCGGCAATATTGTCGCAAATTTTCTGCCATTCCTTGCACACCTCAAACTTGTTGTTTCAGCATCTGTTCAGTTACCCTTGGCCGTGGGTTGTCTGCTTGCTACCTACGAAGAATCTGCTGTGGGGCACCGAGAGGTGCGCGAACGGCTTTGGCAATTAGTGCCACGTGATTGGGGAAAAACCGATTGACGTCGTGTGCTGGCTTTGCGGAGGGAGGTTAGTTCTTTACGCATCGCCTGAAGTTCTGAACGAAGTTCTAGACGGTTTTTCTTGAGTTGAATATTTTCGATCATGACTGGGCGGTTTTCTGGTAAAGGGGAAGTGGGGTTACGGCCAATCATCTGCCGGTGTCCTGTGACAGTGGCTGCCCAAGAAAGATTGTTAATGTAGGGACGGCTTGTTTGCTTTGTTCCACGATTTGCACCAGACTCTTTTTGTAAGCCTGTCTTTGGAGACTTTTCCTCCTTTTTTTGGAAGCCGGCTGGGACAGACTTTGCTTACAGCAAGATGACCAGCGGCCTGGCACGAGACACAAAGGGGTGCATATTCACATTCGTCTTCCGCATGAGGACTGCCGCACTCCGTACACACACTGGCGGAAGGAGTATTTGGCCATGTACTCCAAACTGTGGCAGTTGGAAAACTAACCGTTTGGGACCGTACTCGGTGACTCGTAAGAGTTCCATATAATATTTTACTACACGAGGGAGAGTAGTAAAGTAAAAAGTAACGATCGCTCGGTATGTTCTTCCTATTTTTTTTTGCACTCCAAGTACTTCAGCCTTCTCGCAACGAACCCAACCATGGATAGTTTCCTTACTGTCGTTTTGATCTATTTGGATGACTCCTCTGATGGGTTTCGTGGTTGAGGGAATAAGTTCAATGACTACTTCGATGTTTTCTAAGTTCTCGTTCTGGCGAAAAGTAAGATGGTGGAATTGGGTGAGCTCAGCTCCGTGACCTTCGTATACAGAAGGGAAAAGGTTTGGGCGTGTTGGTTCATCGTCATACGGGAAACAAGCGCTAAAAAAAAAAAAAAAAAAAAAAAAAAACAAGACGAGGAGTGGAGGGGACAAGCGCTTGTCCCGTCCACTCCTCGTCTTGTTTTTTTTTTAGCGCTTGTTTTCCGTCTGACTTCGTATACAGCAATGTGAGCTCTGTTAGCAGCGTCATCGAAGGTAACGGCGGCGATTTCGGCGAGTTCTGCACTTGGGGCTGTTCGGCCAATTACTCTGGCGATGGTATGTCGAGGAATATTTCCCATTTGAGGTTTCGTTAATGGTCTCAAATGAAGAGTCTGGCGTGACCGACTCTGTCGGTGCGCGTGGGTCTGCGCTTCTTGGAAAGGCGAGCTCGTCGCCAGCCTTCAGCTTCCACGGTGACGATGTCCTCTTCGGTTTCTTCCACGCCGTTGCCTTCGAGCTGTTCTCCTTCATAGGCGTTCACGTCCGATGACTGTAGAGGGAAAGCAGTTTGGGGTGGTTGACATTCGTTGGAGATAGCCTTACCGCCCATGGTAGGAGTAGGTCAGTATTCAGTGTGCATAGAAGTGGGTTCCCAGTGAATGTGAACCTTTCCATCCTCAGCTGCTGTGACAGCCGCACACGGAGCTGCCACGCCGACAGCTGCGGCCGGGGGTAGGCGAGCATGTCGCGGAGGACGGAACCGACAGTTTGGGGAGGGGAGACAGACTTGGCTCTGGGACGCGTCGTGGTTCCGAAGGGTCGAATTTCGGGTTCGGTGGGGTCTCAGCCAAAAAGAACGAAAAAAGGAGTAACTACAGCCGTTAGTCTAGCAAGCGACAATTGCTCGCCAAAAGGAGTAACAGGGGGAGCGTGCTTTCCGTAGGCATAATTCGCTGAGTAAATGTTCGTCCCCGCCGCCGACCTAGAGGGCAACGGGAAAACGAAAAGCCGCGAAGTTACTCCCCCTGTACACGTTGTGAGTAAGATTTGCGATTTTTTTAACAGCTGGAGCGCTAGGGGGCCGAGCGGTCGTGTTACAAACGTGCTCCTGCTGTTAATAAAAAATCGCAAACCTCACTCACAAAGTGTATAGGCGGAGTAACTGCTCGGCCTTTCGCTCTCCCGTTGCCCTCTAGATCGGCGGCGGGGACGAACATTTACTCAGCGAATTATGCGTACGGCAAGCACACTCCCACTGTTACTCCTTTTGAGGAGCAACGGTAGCTTGCTAAGACTAACGGCTGTAGTCACTCATTTTTTCGTCCGTTTTGGCTGAGAGTGTAAAGGTGGTGCCATGAAATGACGCCATGGCCGAAAGGGTTCAGCTCTACACTCTTAGGCAAAAAGGACTAAAAGTTCGTCCTTTCGGGGACTAACGGCCTCTGCCACGATCATTAGTCCCTTTGGGGACTAACTGCGAGGGGACGAACGGTTAGTCCCCCACCCGGATGGTCCGTTCCGATACTCCCCAAAGACGAACTGCGTAGAGTGCAGAAAAAAGAAAAACAGCCCAGCACCGGCAGGGATCGAACCCCTGACGCCCGGCATTATACACAAGGAACCCGACGCGCTATCCGCTGGACCACGCCGCCAGGTGGTTCATGCGGCAGATAATATTCAAGTGTACAGCGTGTAGTTCTGTGCATAACGCAACGGATCCATTGCAACTGGTGCCCGAATTTCTGTCTGTGCAAGCGAACGTGACCGCGTTTTGCGCCTTGCGCTTAGCGCTTTGCTAGGTTTATGGACTGTTGCTCAGTTCGATTCGAAGTAGAGCCTCGCAACCATAGTATTTTCGTAAATAACGATCAACTCGTCGTCGCCTAGTTGAGATAGGTAGCTGGGCGATCGGACGACTCATTTGTTTCCGCACAAATTAGCGCAAGCCAAGTGCTTTCTTAGTGTTCGATACATATGTTAAGTGCTCTATGTAACGTATGTGAAAGGTGTCGTCTGTGTGAGTGTCAGAATAAGGAAACATGCCATATTTTCCTGCATCGGCGAAAGCGAATTCGGTGTTGCTTAGCCTGAATTCTTCGAATTCGCGTCGCTAGACGATCGTGACTGTGAAATGCAAGCGGGTTTTACAGCAGTTGCAGCATTGTCATAGTTTTGGTGCCCAAGGCAATTATGTACCGAGTGTAAAAGATAACTTCGAACGCTTACCTGTAGCGAGCATTTTTGTTTTGCAGTTGTCATCAGCAACATGCGTTTTTTCTAGTCTGTTAAACATATACATATTCATTACGCTCAGGAATCCACTTTTGCTATTGTCACTAATTTTTGAGTTACTGTTAAGGCGCTTGAATGCTTTCATTGGTCGTTATTATCTCACACGAATCGTATGCAACACAGCGTATCAACATAACCTCGCCGAGAAGCGTATGACAATCGCGCTTCGCCGCTCCTTCCCATTACCCACCGCTCTACTAACCCTAGGCGATTTTCTTATAACTAACATCAATATTTCCTCCCGTGGCACCATCTAAAGCACCCAGTGACTGCAATGCCTTGTGTTTTGGAAATATAAAACTGTTCGCAGACATATGCGCGAAAGGGCAACGACGACGCCATTAGGGGATTAACGACGCAGCAAAGAGACTAACTGCATGCGTTTCGTCTTCCCGTTACTCCTTATAGATCGGCGGGGACGAACAGTTAGTCCGAATTTATGCACACTGCACGTACTCTGCCCAGATACTCCCCTTGAAGATGAACGGTCGCCCGCGAAGACTAACGGCTGTATATTAGTCCCTATTTTAGTCTTTTTTGCCTAAGAGTGTACGTCACCCGAAAGCAATAAAAGTAACTCCGGCAACATTTGGCATGCAATCGCATCAGAAAGCACAACAAGCATACTAGACAATTTGAAATCGAAGGGGCAAGACACCGCAACAAGGCAGCGATTCCTTATAACAGTGAAGGTAACAAACCTGGAACGATAGAAGGGCGTTCGGCTTGTTGCGGCGGGCGATGTCGTGCCCCGAGCTCCCTGCGTGCCTTCCAGTAAATGTACTCGGCGTTCCGGTCGCGTGACAGGTGATATTGACGATGGGTGGGGTTGCCAGATGAAGACCAGTTTGTGAGCCAGAACCGGAAGTTCTGGCTTGCTCGCGGTAATCAGCTGTTTATCGGGCGGCGATGAGAAGAATCCAAGGGGATCTTGATCCGCGGTGAATGACGACCGCCCATCGAGGGCGCGCGCATTTCCGATGCGCCAGTACGGGAAAGCCTGGAACGATAGAAGGGCGTTCAGCATGTTGCTGCGGACGATGTCGGACAATGTCGGGCGGCGGACGATGTCGTGGATCGGTTCCAAATGCGAACGCCGAATCACCTCAAATTTTCCGTCCAATGCCACGGTGAGGGCGTCTTTCTGTGGATAGCAGTACAAGGGCCTTCAGCTCTGTGTAAATGGCATGGACAATGGGTAGAATTTTTGTCTCACATCACGCTCCCCAGATTTCGATTATGGCCTCGTACATGCGCTCTCACGAGGTTCCATGGTGGGTGGACTTGAACGGTGCCGACTGCCGACGGTGCCAAGTAGGCCCCCAAATTGCATGTTGCTGCTAGGCCCATTGATTTATGGGTTGACCTTTGTGGAGTGCCAGTCTCTTTGCTTGGCGCTCAGAGGCGCTGCGCCCCATCCTTTGTGAGGCGAGTTAATCCTCGCGCTCCTCTTTCGTCTCCCTACGGGGACTAAGCAGACGTGCGATCGGACTGCCCGCAGAGGAGTGACCGGCAGTCCCCGAGAAACGTCCGCGAGAAACGCCAGTCCGCGAGAAACGCCGAGAAACGCCCGCTCCTGGCATTTGTTCCTTTCGCCGTTGTTTCAAACCCGCGTTATTTGGGAACCCAAACAACCGCGTCTGCCAGAAAAGTTGTCAGGTGTCTACTGCCACCTGATGTGCTGGGCATAGAAATGTCATAAGATGTGCGGAAATTTTTTGTCCCACCTCGTGAGCACTACCACGCTCTTGGACATTGCGTGCATGGAGCCGAATTTCCTGTTGTACAACAGGCATTGAGGGACAGAAATTGTTAAGCATTTGTTAATTGTTAAGCACCGAAAACATTACTTCCGCAGGCCTGAACATTTGATAACGTTCTCTTCTTTTGGGTGAAAGCCAGTCCTCATTGGCGAATCGACGCTTTCAAACGCTGTTCAAACGCTGCGTCCCACAGGCAGCGAAGAGGAAACGAACTTACCCCACCAATCAGGATAATCGATCACGATTTGAGAGACCACATCCTTGTACCATGGACCCTGAGGGCTGACTATACCAGTCTGTTTCAAGCTGTCTATTCTTCCTGACCTGATCTAAGCCACTGAAAAGCATCCACCTGGTTATCGACGTGCCTTCCGCGAGTGCGGCTTTTTGCATGACTGCGAACAGTCAGAGCTCTTTCTTCTTTCGGGATGGTGCTAAAAGGACGACGTCACTTCCGTCTCCCTCGCGTCCTCTACGCAGACGATGTGAACGCGTACAGAACGGGCGGAAGGTTCGGAGGGTGGTAGCCAGCCCGGAGGCAGTGCTTTCATAGAGGGGACAAATAAATCAATAATCTGGCGACATTAGGATAAGTATACGAGAGCGTAATGCCCGGATTAATGCCCTCCGCGGGGATTAAGAGACGACCGCACGAAGCCCGCTTCGACAAACCTCCCTTCCCTTTTCACACGGGCGGCCGCTTGAAAGCCAAGTGTGTCTGCTCCGGTTGCCCAAGCCCGCAAGGAAACGGGATACGGATGATCTCTCATCCACCACATCCTCCTCCCCCGTATCGGCGGGAGAGCATGCGAGCCCCGAGTGAAACGGGGGTCACGTGGGGAAGGTGCAGGGCTGCAATGACTCCACGGGGAGAGGGGACGAGAACGATTTTCTCATCTACGTAAGCGGCGCATTGTGTCGCCACGACGATTATTACGCACTACGCCCAGCGGGGGTTGACGGCGGAAAGCCAAGGCTTGCGGTTCCGCACACAGGCGTGTTTGGGAGCGGGCCGGATCCATAGTTCGCCATGGGCGCTGATCTTCCTCGGCCTGCGGCAGCGGAAGTGCATTGACAGGCGCGTGTGTGCGGTGGAAAGCTTCCTTCCCCCACTTGCTTTTCCTCTGCTTGTTTGTTTGTTTCGTCTTTTTCTTGTTGTTCTCGCTGGCGCATCGGTTTTTGGGAACGTAAGCTGCTCTACTTGGGGCGTTTCCGCTTTTCTGCCGGACCAAAAAACGGCAACAAACATAAGAATATCTCCGCATATACGCAACATTTATTTGCCCGCTTTAGCCATAATCACAATTTTCGCCTCTGCTGGTTGCAATTACAAGCACACGCAGACTGTTTCCTGAGTTATGCGTGCAGCGGTTGGGACTGTTGCTTTCATTTTTTTAAGGCTGATTTCAGACCATTTAAATTACCATGACAGCGAGAACAGACGCAGTGCTCTTCGCTGTTATCGGGTTTCTGCATATATAACGGCATGCCAATAAACCCATCAACCCTCCATTCATTCTCGTTCCTGCCATCACGTAGTTTCCTCGATCTTTCACAAGACTCACGTCGCTTCCAACAGGCGCGTTGCGATGATGATTTCACACAAGAAGCAGCTCCATTTTTTATATTCTGGTGGTTCAAGTGTGTCATGTCCATTGTGAAAGATGCCGTCCTCATCCCGACCTCTGTTCGCAACCATTCGACTGACGTAAGCGCCGCCGCCCTGGCCGAGATACCAACACCCGCACACAGAATGCTCTTCATAATGTCTTAAAACAAGCCAAGCTTGTAACCTAGTTTTCTTGTTACTGCGTCCTGTTTTCACCACAGGTTTTTCATTCAAACGAACGAACAGTTTAAACGGCCAAAGTGGCAATGAGTGAGTCGCCGATATTGCAGCCGACCAATCAGGTTGTAGGCAATGAAAAAGGCAAGGAGGTATCGATGGATTCATCACGTTTTACTGCAAAGCAGTATATGTCTAACCCTCCCAGCTTTCATTCCGGTGTCATCGATTTACTCGGCGCCGCTCCGGGGATCCTCCTTGCCACCGCCGAAACCTCTTTCACAACTATTTTCCCCTCGCCTCCAGCGATGGCCCTTTGCAAAGTTGCGCAGTCGGCAGCTAACGGCGATAGTGCGGTATAAGATGATTGCGAAAAATAAACAGAAGCACGGATGGGCTTAAAAATGCGTTGACGATTACTACACTCCCTAATATGAAATTTGTGCGCAGCGCGAGCTGCAGTCTTCTCCTTCACGGCGCATTTCTGCTTCGTCTCAGGAAATGTTCGCATGATCAGCGAACGTACGGCGGCGTGCGCTACTCAGCTGCTACCTCGCGATGCGCCGCCGCCGCCGGCCAGCATGTTGCAAATCGTGTTTGAACCTCCCGCGCGAGCTTCACGTGGTTCGGATTAGCGGAGAATGGAGAATGGAACAGCATCTGGGGAAAGTGCCAGGAGGAGGGCGCTCCTTGGTGGCGACACATGAAACATGTGGGAGGGAAAGGCAGTGACAGAGATGACACCGTAGCCGCACGTGTCGTACTCCACTTCACCCTTCGCTAGACGCTCCTCTCCGTTTTCTTTCCCTCGTCGTTGCTACGATCGCTCACTCGGTTACGCGGACATAACCACACGCCGCTCCCGCGAAGCCCAAGTAACGGCTGACAAAGGGCCACCCCCTAAAACGACCGAAACCCGCCGTCGCGGCGTCACACGCGCACATGACCAGATGCCGGGTTATGCGTGCACACGTTTGTAGTGAAGAATAGTGGGAGGGAGGAGGGGAGGCGTGCACGGCATGTCTGCTGTGCTGGTACGAGATATAAACGCGGACGTTAAACGGGGGACCTTTCCGGAGTCCTTAGTGGTGCAACGGATTGGGTTTGTGTGTTAGGCCACGTTCAGATTACCGACGCAAAACCCGTATCGTGATCTATGGACGTAAAAATTGCCATGTCACGCAGTTCGGTTGGCTGAGACGTGAAATAACGACATTCTTTAAAGTCCTCACGACAGTTGCGGCAAGGTCTTAACCAAGCCTTACAAAAACCGTAAGATGCTCACGACGCGGGAGCGACACAGGCAGTTCATGTTTATCTACAAGAACAAAGCTTGGATCCTTCAGAGGTTCATTCTGCTAATTGGCTAGTAAGTATGCTTCATCGCAAATTACTATAAACGTGTTTTGTTTCGTGCACTCCATGGACTGCGTCCAGCTTTGCAGGTCATCCTTCTGCACAGAGTGGAAGGGCACTAATTTTTCTTTACGCCTTGTCCCGGACGCCGTTGGCAGGGCCCGCTGCAGATAGGGGGTGATAACGGGTCGAGAAATCACCATTCTTTTGTCCTTTGTCGATGACCTAGCATCCGCTACATGCACATTTACTAGGAAAAGTGGTACGCTCACAGCGGCCGCTCTCTTGTGGAGGGTGCCTATGCATGGTCGAGAAGAAGTTCCCCTGGTGGCTTGACTGTTCGATTCGACCTCCTTAAGACCAGAGTCCACCTGGGAGGAGGACTGCAGGCGCTGCGCTGTCGTTGGCGCGCCATCGGCGAAGGACGGTGGCCGATGCGGATGTGTTGGCCGGCGCACTGCAACACCAACCGCGCTGCTCGATGCAGCAGGTGCACTAGGGTCGACGGACGTACTCTCGGGCGAACCGAAGTGGGCATCATCGCATACGCCCGCTGCATACTAGGGAAGAGAACCGCCTCTTGTTCTTGTCGCTGCCTGTGAATGTACGTCGTGCGTGTGTTCTCCATCATTGAGTGTCTTATGTAGACATTCTCAACCGTTCCTTGGCTCTCTTCCGCACAGATCAACAACGAGGTTTTACACTCGCGCAGTTCTGGTAGTACTGGTAGAGCTCTGTATGCTTCGTCCTGTGCATAGTTACCGTCTTAACCACACCATAGTTACCGTCTTAGCCGTCTTAAATTTCGCTCCAGACTGGGACCCGACTGCGCCTGCGCGCGTGGAAGGGCGATGAAGAAGGGCGAGGAGGCGCACTCCACCGTGATGAATGCACGGGCAAGGCGAGGGCCGGCCCGCGGAACTAATCCACCCTGCCGCGACGAATGCCCAAGTGCCCAGACGGGTCCCGGTCAACACAGTAACCACGTACAACACGGAACATGCGGAGTGCTAAAACTCCCTATTTTCTGGTGTGGGGCGTGCGTCGGCTTTTGCGGGTTTCGGTGTACGCCGTCGGCTGGCGGTATCAATGTCCGAACGCAACACTGGCATTGATTGCGAAAAATTGATCCCCGAGGCTACTTCTGACGGTGGGAGGTTGCCTACGTTTAAGATACGATCCGGTATTCAGGTTTATGCAATTATTTTTTAGCACCGAATGAAACTTGACCCTGGCTATTTTCCTTGGGTTTGAAAGACGAGGTCGATGCAGTAGGAATAGCATATAGAGAAGCGCGTACGTATGTCCAAAGTTGGACAAAATAAACCTAACGTCTCGCTTCTGTATTTACTCGATCATAACAATCTGATATTTCCTACACGGACCGTATTAACGCTAGGTTTTCGTGGTGTAGGCTGCAGAAACGTTAAATATGCCGTTTGTTTCTCTTTGGTTGACGATAGTTTTTATTTCCTCCTCTAGAACGAGACTTTCATGTTACTAAGCGAGAGTTTTGTTTTTGTAAACGCTGCACAAATTATTAATGTGAGATTTCCAACTTAGGTCATATAGGGTGACATCCAAGTATTGAAAATGCGCCACCCGCTGCAACTCCAGTCTGTTTAATTCGCCCCTAAACGTCAACATCTTTTGTTATTGCCAAGTACAAGTTTTTGCGATAGCTTCCATATTTTACATTTATTTCCCCGGCCGCCTACGTTATTGGGTCCAGAGTTTTGGGCGAGTTTAACTCCGCGACGAGATATTCCTGAATGTAAGAGACAATTATCTGCTCACAGGGAAGGCTGAATTTTAGGTGGAACTGGTTCTGCAATGTCGCTGATGTAGCACGAGAATGAAGGAATGAATAAAATATTTAGTAACAACGACAGGCGCAGTTGTTAGGGCACCCGCCCCGTGGAGAGGTTCCTAGTCCGGGACCCCCCTGGCTGCGGCTGGCTGCGCGGGCCGTTTTCAGCAAGGTAAAGCAGGAACGTAGCGTCCTTGCTGGTCAACCGCGCCGTCCGCTGTTATATGGAAGGGTTGGTGATTGGTTGCAGGACCGGTGTTTCCTGGCACTTACACACCTGATGGTATCGGGTACCGGGTGCTAGGCAGTGGGTTGATAGTCTCTTATATTAATGGCATGCGGCGTGGATATGTGTTAGTTTGTAGGTGTCTGCACGTTGTTGCTTCATCCCTTCTGAGTTGGTGGTGTGGATGAGCGAGCTGAGCTCGGAGCCGTGAGGGACACCAGCAAATACATATAAAGAACGGGTTTCAGACTTTTATTCTCAAAGGGTTGCGTGCTGTTGGAAAACTGTGATTTAAGCGGCCCTAAAAAAATCCTATTTACTGTCTATCAGTTCAGAGTAAGTAATCCCATCAAAGGCTTCTAACATGTCAACACAAACTGCATAGATTTGACATTTTTCATTTGTATTGTGCAAAACCGTCTCTAGTTTTCAATGGCTGCGTATCAAACGATAATTAACATCTAAAGTCTTGTTGCTTACGAACCATGATGTTAGAGTCCTCAAAAGACTTGCACAGGCGTGTTGAAAGCAGCCTTACAGCATTTAACCGCATGTAATTGGTACAAGTGTATTATTGTCAACGCTAAATTTCGCTCCAGATTTGTAAACAGAGACTACTTTCGCAGTTTATCAGCTACAACATAATGCATTTTGCTCCAAAGATACTTGGGAGATCCTTAATAGTTGCTTCCCCACCCATTTGGCGTAACGCTTCAAGAACTCGCTCGGCATGCAATCGGGACCGAAAGATTATTTTTGCATCTATCTCGAAGAATTGACCTTATGCTTCTTCAAAAATAACGACGTCTGGCATGTTATGCAATGTAGACAGGTTACATGCATAGTAAATAGTTTTTGGAACTGCCGTGAAGTAAACGCAAAATGAAATTACCTTTTAGCAATTTGAGCACGCTCGGTCACAATGTTTTTTTCGAGCTCGATAGAGGCGTAAAGGGCAGTGCTGAAGAATCCACCTTCTAAGCGTGGGTGCGGAGCAATTAGCCCGGCCTGGGAGCTGCTGCTGACATCATCTAATCTCATCACCTGGATCGCCTGCATGGGGAAGTGTTGAGGAGGATGCCGGAGCAGAATAAATGGTACGCAGGACACGCGTCAGCGAAACGGCATTGCAAGAAAATCCCCCTCCGTTGAGCGAGCGAGCGAGCGGGACCGCCGGTTTAGGTGTGGAGGCGGCGGTGGAGGCCCTAGTGACAAGGCGTGTTTGCACGTCCAGGTCCGAGCTGCCCCGCGCCCACTGCTCCCACTGCTCATCCCTGTTTAGGTACGTCTGTGTCTTGGGGGCACGCCCACATAGACTAGACCACGGAGCAAGGACTAGACAATTGTGGCGGGGGCGCCACAAAGGAGTCAATCTGCCGAATGCACGAAGCAAAACGAGACTGCGGCAAACAAAACGTGGTTGGTGAACTGAGAGCCACAGGTAGGTACTTGTCCTCTATTCACACGCGGCGAAGAGATTTCGTATTTTAACGTGCGCTGCTTTTTTTTTTTTTTTTTGAGAAATGGGTGCGATTGCACGGATACGTATCGCTGCGTTTGGGTTAATTATCTTCGTCTTGCTTTGCAAAACACTTACCCCTGGTGTTCTTAAAATTCAAAGGATTTACCGCATTTTCTGAAGAAAAGAAGAACATTGAATTTTACCCAGAGGCAGTGGAGAAATATTGATACAGTGATGTCTCGTTAATATGGACCCCGGTAATATGCACACCCCGCAATATGGACGAAAGTTTCGGCGACCGCTTTCTCACCCCGCAATTCTACCCCGTTAATATAGCAACCCGCAGTCCGGACTATGGACGGCTATTTCGGGGACGAAACGGGTATTTACAGGCATTTTTGTCGCGTTATTATGGGCACGCATCCCCAAAACAAAAAGTAGAAAAAATGACGGGTGACCCCCAGAGGCCCCAGTGCGTGCTAGGAATTCACTGTTGGTCGAAGCACACAAAGCCGAAGCATTTATTTAACCCGCAACGCTGCTCCTTCCAGTACCATCGAATTAGATTTAGAGCATTCATGATAAGCGAGCAGTAGTGACGACGCGGTGGCACCCTTTCCCTACCAAACAAGACTGTCCTACGCGGCATAGGCCGGAAAGGGCAGGTCCTGAGGCTCAGGACAAGATAACAGGACGACAATAGTTCATGCAAATATTCGCTGCACATAAATGGCAAGGCTGTGCGCTCATCAAAAGCTTGGTGCAAAAAAACCATATGAAGAAGCAGTGGCCTTCTTGGAAACAGAGAAAGAGACCAACGCCTTGGAGCCTCTGAGAGACGAGCAGATCCTGGAGCTTGACGGTGGATCCGCTCAACAGTTACGTCAACTCGAAGCTTGCGGTGCCTTTCAGACGGCTATCGCATACCTTGAACAGAAGGGACACGCAGAATGCCCACTTCAAGCAGCCGACGTGGTGCGCTTTCTAAGCACCAAAGTGACCAGATTCCTCGGACCCCAAAGCGGGACGGAACGGGGAGGGGGGGTAAGGAAGAACGTATCACATAGCTTGATGGGATACTAATGCTATATGGAGTTTTGTTCTATCTGAAAGATTACAGTTTTCATAGTTCTCTCGGCCTTTGTTCGACGAGCTATGATGCGTTATTTGCTGAATAAGTAAATGAGTGTACCTACCGTTCATCAAACGCAAGAACGGTGTGCTGAGCGGTTTGTTGGTACACTGTAACTTCAAACAAAGAAAAAATGAAAACATCTCAGCCATTGGAAGAAACACACAACAGTTTTTTGCTTAGTCCCGTCGCGTGCGCTCTTTTCTTGACGTTCCTCAAACTGTTTCTTCTGGCTCTTTCATCCTCCAGCTTTTCACTAGTAACACTAGCTTGACACCCATTTTCCATATTTCCGGCCGAACTCGGGACAAAACAACGCCCCAGAAGCAAGATGCGGGACAGCGGGACCACAGCCGAAAAAGCGGGACGTGTCCCGCATAAATCAGGACGTCTGGTCACTTTACACTACACTAGGATCGAAGGCATCAGTGCGAACTCACAACTCCTCGTTTTTTCGCTGAATAATTCGTGTTATTTTCCAGAAGGATAATTTCTTAATGTTTGCGTTTTCGTCCTTGATTCGTTATTATGGACGCCTCACATTATGGATGATATTTCTGGGGAACGGAGGCGTCCATATTAACGAGACATAACTGTAGTACCACATTTTTAGGCTCAAATAGCAAAACACGTTAGGTGCTTCAGTGGTGCGCGGTGCATTTTATTAATCGCTTCGCTAACGTTTTAGAGGCACTCGGCAACACTTCCGATAAACGCTTTCGATCTTTCCTTCGCGTCTGTAAGCATTGTGAAATCTGTAGTATCGCAGCACTGAGCTGCATTGGTGGTTTGTTCGTCGCAGCAAATGCGCCTCCCCTTTCTGCTTTGTTTTGTGGCTTTCTTTCAACTGCGGAGCTGTTGGTACTGGCCGTAAGTTCGGGCTTCGTGCGCGACGAAAACTACTCGAACGCTATCGCGTAGGCGTCGCGCAGCTGTCGCAATAACCACCATACGACGGAAAGACATGTGATCACAGCCGTCGCAACACTGTAGAGAAGCTTGCGCATGCGCTAAGTATCGTAGGAGAGCCCTTCGCGCAGGAGCCATGGCGTCGTCGTGCGCATGCGCTCAGTATCGTACAAGAGACCTCACGCGTGCCGTCTTCGCAGTTCTTGGCGTGGCCCGGCCGCGGATAGTTAGCATAGCCGAGGAAGAGGCCGCGATCCGAAAGGGCGTGCTGCTGCAATTACCTACGTGTCCGTCAATGCTCACCCACAACAGCTCCGCCATTGAAGTCTTGCGCATGAGTGGAAGCTTCGGGAGGTTTTTTTAAACGTGGATATCGAAGGCGTTCATTACTGCAACTGAAGCAAAGCCCACCAATAGCCGCTACACACATGTAACAACGCAATTTCAGCGGTCGAAGAACAACAAGATTGGGAAAGACAGAAGCAGTTTTTGCGCCAGTTTCTAATTTAACTATGAGATTGCCCTAGAGCAGTAATTTCTGGCTGAGGTATTTTTCGACCACCTAACCTAAGTACTAGATGTGTTGGTTGACCCCTTCGACAAGCATTTAAGATTTCGAAAAAAGTTGAAATAAGCGCGGCAGGGTATCTTTAAAGGTGATGTATGGAATACTTCTAATTACCTGTAAATGACATTCCTGTCCTAGTAAGGTAGCCAAAAGAGGGACGTTGCATTTACATTATCGAAAACCTTCTTCAACACTCAACAGCCACAACAACAGTAAAGAGAAAAAGCTCAGCAACAAACTATCCCGGGGGACGCGTTTGCAAGGTGTAGTGGACCGGTGTTGTGGTCCCCCCCCCCCTCCGGGCTTCAGCGTGGACAGAAAGCAGCGCCTTACGCGCGCGCAGAAGGGGCGCCTCCCCAACAATACAGTCTGCACTCGCAGGAAGGCCCGTCGCGTTGCTTTAACGTCCACGTAGCGACGGAGAGCAGGATTTACGCGTCCTGTTCTTTCCACTGCCGCTCTTTCTTCCCGCACTTCCGTTATGACCCTGCACGATCCTCCGTTCCCAGCCTTAAATCTTGATTTCCTGGCACCCTGCCTCATTCGCCCTCGAGGCCCGCGTAATAATAATCGCTCACACCGCTGTGCACCGCTATTTGGCACCTTGACCATACACGCAATGCGCAAGGCCCGCCTTGGAACACCGGAGGTGGTCAGGGGGCGTCGAACAGACGCCGTGTTCGAGGGCTCGTCCCTGGGCGAGAGGGAAATGTCACCAGGCCACCGGGCTCCCTTCCTCTTTGTGCCGGTTTCTGCTCCCTGGTGTGCTCTTTAGCGAACGACCCTCCCTTCGCGGACACCCTGCCCCCGCCTTGTCCCGTTGCTTATACGCTTCCGTCACATTGTCGTTGCGCAGAAGTGACGTGCCCAGGATGCGGGAGTCATTTGGTAAAATGTGGGCCAGGATGGCGCCGTCGCCGCCTGAGCCTCAACACTTGTGCCGTTATGCTCGTGGGGCGAGGTTACATCGGGAATTTCATACCTCCAGCTGCGTCGACAACCCCGCGTCGTTGTTCAAGGGATCAGGAGATCTATAGAAGGTGTGGAGTCAATATACAACGTAACGTTCACAAATACGTCACTGCGGCGGTATCTCACTTTCTATATTCCTCGCTTCCTCGCGCCTTCTCATCGGGACTTTAATTTATAATGCATTTCGAGCTTCTCACTTTCGTGTGTTCACGAAGCAGCAGCAAGCCCGTGCTGGCTAATGCAAATGCTTGGTGTTCTGGGCCTGCCGCAGCCACACAAGAGCGCACAACGTTCGCTTTCAGAAAGAGAGCTACGTGAAATTAAACACAGGGAAATTCCTAGAAAACTCTTCGGGAATTTAGACCTAATTTCATGGGATAGCTCTCGCTGCGCGATTGCATAACTAGGGATAGGAGCAGTTCCAGGATATTATTTGGGTCGAGTATGGCGTGCGTTTTTTTTACGAAAGAAGATTCCATGACGTAGGTTGCAGTAGCAGGTGCGAGGGAAAGGGCAAGCAATACAGGGCCATTGTGTTTTCTGCTGACTGACAAAGCTACCGTTTTACAAAGGTGGCACTCAGAATTGTAACGACGTCAAGCTTTGATTACAGCCACTATTGCCGCGCAGAAATTATAGTAGAGAGTTCACATTTCACTCTTGCCTCCTCGTGTAGAGAGACACGATGGGAGCTGAAGTGGATGGTAGCTACAGAAATGGTGGGGAGCAATGTATCGATCATATACAATGCAAATAAGCCTGCGCTGAACGTTTAGCTTGAGTAAGTTGAGGGAAAAGGCAAATTATTCAATACGACAGATGAGAACTCAAGACGGGCTCTAAGTACTGAGCAATAACGAAAGTGAAGACATTGCCGGTTACAAAATGTTTGCGCTATACGTGAAGCGATACAAGGAAATGCAGTTCACGTTTAAAAGCCTAACGCAAACCGGAGTGGAAGTCCAGTTTTGAGTGCACTTGGACACCAAAGTCCCGCACATTGAACTTGTGCTCATTAGAAACGCTGGAAAAAAGTGCAAAGTACAGTGCCATCGCGTTTTCAGTTGACTGACATAACTGCCGTTTTCTATAAATTCCGCTTCCTATAAATTCCTATAAATTCCGCATCCCAATGTTCGATCGAATTGATGTCATTTTGCAGCAATATAGCCCGAAAGGGTTTCAGGTTATCCACACACAATAGGCTCCTCGATTGGTGTGCGTACCACCGTGCCAGTGGAGGACCACTCGAGGAACCACGGGGCCACATTAATGAATGCTACAGACAGCATCGGCCCAAGGTTAGAGCCGTATACCTCGCGGGAAAGCAAGTATGGCTTAGACAAGAATTTTAAACGTTTGATTTGACTAGGACGATTTTCACACTAGCTTCAGGAGTTTGAATTTGTGTGACCCTTCATCAAATTCTTTCGTAAAGTCGAAATAAATTGGGTCGACTTGAATTATGCTCAGCACTATAGGACCGGTATATATCCTTAGGAAGCAAACAAATTTGTCTCAATGAACCTGTCTTTCACAAGCTGAGTTACAAGGGCGAAATCACGTTTCAAGCGAAGCTTGTATTGGCTGATTTGTGCTGCCATCTGACTTTCTGAGAGCTCGGTCGGCTGAGCTGGGCCTGGCGAGTGTTGCGACCGGGCGGGGGCATCCGATCCGAGCTCCGTGGCCTCCGACATAGAGTGGTAGCGTGTATGATGCGAGCGGCCAGCCGCTGTTGCAGCCGTGAAGAAGTCCAGAAGCCGTAGGCGAACGTAACTGTTTACTTCATAGCGAGAGGTGAGCCGAAGCCAAAGAACAATGCTCCGACGGGCGAGGTTACAATACAGGACTCGAGCAGAGCGACAACATCGATTCGCTGCTCTAACAGGAATGGGTTACAACGCTTGGGCAGCTCTATTTATACCCAAAAGCGGTAACGGTCAAAACGCCAACAAGTGGGAACACGCACAAACGTCACAGACACACGCAACGCTCTTTCCAGTGTTCGTTAGTCGTCGGTAGCCTCCGCGCACGTTGAGTCCGAGAGAGGGGAGAGAGGAGGACTCCGTTGCGATCGACGGGGTCTCTGTGTCCTTGAAGAGCGTGGAGACGAGCCTCGCAGGGAGCCGCCGAAGTTTTGGAAATGCGCTCAAAGCGAAGCGTCTGACGCGGCTTGTCGCCACTTGTCACCGACATGATTGCGCCTGTTTTCGAAGGCGCACGAGTGGCTTCGCCGCACAGCCGAGGAGTGATGCGGGGAAGTACTGCGGCGCTGGCCGATTCGTAACAGCTTCTCCGCCGGGGGTCCGAGATCCCGATGGATAAGGGTCGTCAACCGTTGTCCGGAGGGATGCTTTCGAAGTGAAGTGGTCGGCAGACGCTCGACTCCAGACCTTGGCTGTACGACACCGTGCTGGAGCTTCACCGGCCGGGTCACTGGACGAGTAGTGGCTCCCCAAGAACATCTCTGGCTTGGTCAGGCAAGCAACAGAACAACACAGGAAGACACAACCGCATCGCCGGCAAGTGCGAAGACAAATCAACACTGAAGATCTACCAGGCTTTTAGTTGCGATAAAATACGCTAATAACTAACTACTCTAGTTATATTTTGGCCCAGCAGTACTTTAGACAAGTGACAAACTTGAAAGGTGACATTTCGCGTGATTGGAAATGTCCCACACAAAAAGAAACGTAATCGTAAAGGGCGAAACCTGCTCCAGGAAAAATAATGAAATTGAGAAAGTCAGGCGTCTACAAGCCACTTCTCGCGCTGAGAGCCGCGATTCGAGCTCTCATCATTGCTCCGAGATTTTCCCTTCTTGTATCGCACTTTAGGTGCGCCCGTTCTCTGAAAGAGACTGCTGCGACCGCGTGAAAAGACACCGGTCGTCTTGTTCGACAAAGGTCGAGCGCGCGGAGGAGCTAACGAGATTTTCCAACGCTCAAACGAGAGGCGCGCACTCCTTTTTGGAGGCGGCGTTCCCTTGGCGCGATGCGAGCTCATGGACTTGCCTCTGGGCGTGCCCGCACTGAAACACGCGCCACAAGTACGTGCGGAAATTTTCCCTCTATCCTTCTTGCTCGCCTTTTCACCAACGCGTTCGGCAAGCGAACATCGAAACGTGTTTACGTTCTCTCCTCTAGGCTGATCGGTTCCCGACTTCGGCTCAGCCACAGGCGCCACCGAAATCTCAACTAGCTCAGCCGATGTTGGCCTATCATCGGGAGCATCAGCTGGGAGTGAAACGGGCACGACGAGCTCTTTAGACACCTTGTAGTTCCCAACAGTCACTACCTCGTCGTCCCTCGCGCTTTCAGCGACAGCCTCGGCACGCGAAGACCGAAGCGTGTTCCCGTTCTGCTTCCTCACTGCCAGAACTACGCTACAACCAGGCTGCCCTGTCTCAAAAGACGGCTCAGTTGCCCGCGTCGCCGGAACCTCTACGAACTCGGCTGGTCTTTGCTCGAGGTCAGTTACCTGAGCTGGTGGCAGGACGGAATCGGCTTGTTCAGTGGCGAGATCGCCACGACTCCCAACTGAACCGTGCAAACCGTTCGCTGCCTCGACTGCAGGCTTTCCCACCACGTCCCTCGTTTCCGCACTACCGTCCAAAGGAGCAACTTCTGTTTCAGCGGACTCGTGCGGCCTTTCGGTAACCTCATCGTTTACGCATTCCTGCGAAACCTCGCTATCTCTCGAAATGTTTATGTTCAGACCTTTAGCCGTTCCCAAGGCCTCCCGCGAATTTGAACCGTCCGAACACTCCGCCGAGATCTCCAAAACAAACGCCGACACATTATAGCACTCAGTGGAAACGCACTGCCCCCAGCCGCCTCTGCCGACAGTGTGAGCTAATGCGCCGTCGTTATCTCTCTCAGCAACCCTGCCGCGTTGCTCGGCCGCAACCGTCACCTCCGACTCGCGCTGCCGAGCGTCTGCTACTGGCAGCGCTGGTACGGTGCTTTCCTCGACAACGAGGTCTTTTTCGAGCAACAATTCTAACTCGGGAATCACTTCATCCTGATCGAGTTGAATTTCATGCCCTAGGTGCTTGTTCTCCCGTTGGGGTCTCTCTCTTTCGAGCTTCTTTCTTTCCCTTCGGATCCGCTCGATATCGAGGGCGTACCACCGCATCTGCCTCTCGAACTCCTCACGCTGGCGCTCAGCCTCAGCCTCTGCCTCGGCGGCCTGACGTTTCGCGGTCTCCCTGCCATTGATCAGCTCAATGCATTCCGACAGCTCCTCATCGTCAGCCCCGACAGCGAGTATAGCCTGTATCAGCTCTGGCTTTCTCAGCGCGTCCGTAACATCCAAGCGCAACTATTTCGCAAGCTCCAACAACCGCGGTTTTTTCAACGCTTTCAAATTCATGGCCGGTCTAGAGTACTGCTTTCCCACTGCTCCAAAAATGTTTTGCGCGAATAACCCACGCGACAAAAACACACGCCCTACCAGCTATCCTCAGAAGCCTGGTAAAACTCAGTGAAGAAAAGTCCCGCACTCACCCTTGACCGCCGTGAATTCTGCGAAGTCCGAAGCCACCTTGACGTCCGTGGTGTTGGGTCTCGCACCGCTGGCTTCAGGTGTTACGAAGTTGCCATCCCACCGCTGCCAACCAGTTGTTGCGACCGTGAAGGCCGACTGCAGCCGGGAAGACGTCCAGAGCCGATAGGCCAACGTAAACTGTTTACTTCATAGCGAGAGGTGAGCCGAAGCCAAAGAACAATGCCCCGACGGGCGAGGTTACAATACAGGACTCGAGCAGAGCGACAACATCGATTCGCTGCTCTAACAGGAATGGGTTACAACGCTTGGGCAGCTCTATTTATACCCAAAAGCGGTAACGGTCAAAACGCCAACAAGTGGGAACACGCACAAACGTCACAGACACACGCAACGCTCTTTCCAGTGTTCGTTAGTCGTCGGTAGCCTCCGCGCACGTTGAGTCCGAGAGAGGGGAGAGAGGAGGACTCCGTTGCGATCGACGGGGTCTCTGTGTCCTTGAAGAGCGTGGCAGGATCACTGCGGCCCAGAGTTCTGGGTTCGGAGATGCTATTAGAGCTTTGTGCCTTCCCAAAACGACGCAACCACCGCGAGCAATGCCATCTCAGTTTCCGCCCTGGACATTAGCGTCTACTCGTATAGGTTTAGGCATCCCAGGGATGACATCTAAGAAGATAACGCCTCAGGCTGAACTGCTCCAACTGGCGTTGGACTACATGCACAGGTTGCATTCCACCAGGGTTCATCTTTTCACTGATGGGTCTTCGCTGCCGCAAAGTTCCTCCTCTGGACTATTCGTCCCGTCGACTGGTAAACTCTTTTCCTACCGTTTAGACAGACCAACGTCCTCGACATCAGCTGAACTACACTTCCTCAAAGAGGCAATCCGCTACATCCTACGTCAAGAGCCCAACGAATGGACCATATTCACTGACTCTAAACCTGCCCTTCAGTGCCTCCTTAAGAGCGGCAAGCACTTCACATATGAACTTGCCGTTCAAGATATTCTCTACCTACATCACCTTGCAGTAGGCGCTGGGCACAATATTGTTTTTCAGTGGGTGCCTGGTCACTGTGGGATAACGGGAAACCAAAAAGCTGATGACGCTGCCTCTGCAGGCCACACCCGCCGAAATATACGAATAACATTTTTTACCAAACACGACGCTTCCACCATGGCCACACGTTACGCCCTTTCAGAGAGAAACAGAATGTGGTCAGATCCTGCCCACCACCACAAGTTTCTCTACTCCCTTGACCCTCAGCTGTCGTCAAGACTTCCTCACCAGCTCCCCCGTCATCTAGAAACATTATTTCATCGGCTCCGACTTAATGCAGCTTACACCAACAGCTACCGTTTCCGCATTGGACTATCTACCGCCCCCAGGTGCAACAACTGTGCATCGGAAGACACTATTGAGCATCTTTTACTCCACTGTCCTGCCTACAAGGACTCTAGATCAACTTTGCTACAGAACATTGCACGCATAGGTTATACGCAAGGACCAGTGACCTTAAAAACCATTTTAGGGCCCTGGCCGTCTTCTTCTCAGCAACGCCTTGCCCTAAAATTTCTGTTTTCGTACCTCAGCGACACTGGCTTAATTCAAAAACTTTAAATCTCTTCACTCTGAGACTTTCGCTCTTGCCCTTTTACTTAATTTCGTTGGTCCCTCTCTCAGCTTGCATCTCTTTTCTGCCCTCCTCTGTCTTGGGCCTTTCTTCCTTTTCCCCCTCCCCTAACAGAGTAGCATGAAGGCGATTTTGTACGCCGGCTAAACACTCTGTTTTTCTAATAAAGAGCTTCTCTCTCTCTCTGAAGAGCGTGGAGACGAGCCTCGCAGGGAGCCGCCGAAGTTTTGGAAATGCGCTCAAAGCGAAGCGTCTGACGCGGCTTGTCGCCACTTGTCACCGACATGATTGCGCCTGTTTTCGAAGGCGCACGAGTGGCTTCGCCGCACAGCCGAGGAGTGATGCGGGGAAGTACTGCGGCGCTGGCCGATTCGGCGCTGGCCGATTCGTAACACGAGTCACTTGTTGCGTTGCCAACGGTGCGGCGCAGCCGCGGTCAAACGAAGGTCAAATTTCCCGCTATGGCGAAACCGCTCGACGAGATCCGTAACGCTTTGCTTTAAAAAGGAGCCTTAGTATCGAGCTCAGCGGGAAGCAGACAGGATACCTGGGAAGCTAATGAGCTGACAGTCCAGCGCGGGATGGTTTACCGCCTACCAGGAGGGTTACCGAATGTCGCGCGACTGCGAACGGCTACAGCAACAGTAACGAGGGGATCATCTTGTATACTTCCATTTTGTAATGGTACATTATTGCATATTTAAAATAAACTTTGAAACTTTGAAGTCCGCAGGAAGCAATGTGCCCTACAGTCCTTGTCTCAACAAGTTCAAGCAACCGCACCTACACTCCCAGCGCCCCTGGTCTGGTTACCACACCACGATTCAGCGTCTAAAGGCCCAACGAGACGAAAGATCCAAAGAGACGAAAGGTCCAACAGTAAATATTCCGTCTCGATGGACCTTTCATCTCGTCGGACATTCTGGCTCGATTGGACCTTCCATCTAGGTGGATGTTTCGTCTTGTTGGACAGTAATAGTAACAGCCTAAATTGCTGTTACTATTAAATGAATGTCCGGAGCACTCTACACGTATCTTGAATGCCCTCTACCGCAATATGGTTGTGGTACCTTCTGAATTTTCACATGCACTAACTTTTTACATGAAAATTTGAAGTGAAATATACGCATGGCACCTTTCATTTCCGTCGTAAAATTTTATTCTGCCTGCAACGCTATTGAAGTAAGCAAGCTTGGTCGCGAGTACGTTGCTGACAGAGCCTAAATAGGACTTCAGTTTTTTCATTCGGACCTGTTTTATCAGTCGGGCAAACTGTAAAGGTTTTTCTCGTTTTTACTGCAAAGCAGTATATGTATAACCCCCCCCCCCCCCTCAGTTTTCATTCCGGTGCCATCGATTTACTCGGCGGCGCTCCGGGGCTCCTCCTCAGCACCGCTGACACCTCTTGCACCACTGTTTTCCCCCTCGCCTCCACCGATTCCCCTTTCGTCCAGCTGCGCAGTCGGCAGCTAACGGCAGTAGTGCGGTTATCGGATGATTGCGGATAATAAACAGAAACACGGATAGGCCTAAAAAATTCACCGACGATTACTACAGCCCCTAATATGAAACTATTTCGCAGCGCGAGCTGCAGTGTTCTCGGTCACGGCGCATTTCTGGGACACCCGGGCACAAGGTTTTGAAGCGATCGAGGTACCGACCAAAAACGTCCGCAAACTTACACACCGTGCTTCTTTCGACCATGACTACTGCGCTCCCCTCCCCGAAAAAAGTTCACGTCTCGTAATCCTACGCCTAGTAAGACGATTTTCCTCCATGCTAAAGGGGCGTCTCAGGGTTGAAGAACGGCAAATTCTGTGGCGGATAAGACAACACAAGTATCTACCAATATATGTCGGTGAAGGTGTTGGGTGGGAACATCATAGATCAACTTAAAACTCCGCTAAATTCTGGGAAACGTTTGCCCTATTCTCCGTAACCTAGGCATGTACAGGGGTATGCTCACGGGCGAACAGCTCAAACATAACACATTCTAATTTAATTGAAACATTCCAGGCAGTTTTGACCAGCTCGTTACCTCAGGATTAGCGCGAGCTGGCTGGAAGGGAAGGACCTGCTGCATCCATGGCCCCAACTTCGACCTTCGAGCTCGCCTAGATGTTTACCCCATTTTCCATAGCCCCTCCAATATTTCTTCCCCAACAAAGATCTCCACTTTGTCTCTCTCACTCACTTCGAAAAAAAAAAAAATGTTCAGTCCCGTACCGAAATCAGAAAATAAACACTTTGAAACACTTACACTCCTACTTTCTCCCTCACACTGGTCAAACCCTCCCTGCCCTATCCTTTCACTCTCACATCTTAACTTAGCCATAGAAGTATGGAGGGTCTCGGTCTCTTTTGGCAAACGGAGATTAAACACTCTTCCTGGTAATCCTTATCTCTTCGCTGACCTTCAGTTCTCGTGAAGCGTACATCGTAAATGCAGCAATTAAGTTCTAAAACGCTCCCTGGGAGTTGGAGTAACGCTATCGCGTCATACATCTTAAGACCTAAACGTAGATGTCCTCTTGAACATTTTTTGTTTTATGAACAGTACGAAAAACTCTTCCTTTAAACAGTGACTCCGTGAGCCCCTGTAAAACAAGCAACGTGGTCAACGGCCCACATGGCCACGAGGAGACTAACAGCAAGAGCGCGTATCGACAAGCAGTCGAGTTAAGGGGTGCGGACCTTACTTTTGTTTTCATTCGGCTCGCAGGCACCCTATCTTCGTCAACCTCTTGCGAAGTGCCTTGAGAGAGGCGCTGCCACGTAACCCTATTTCTGGCAAAGCACCGTCAGCCCTCCGGGGCCCCATACTTCTCTCGGCAGGGCGCGCAGACCCGAAAACGAAGGAAAACAGTTCGAAGTGAAGCGCGCGACGGTGCAGACTCATTCCGGAGCTGTCACACTGTCGAGCTCCGTAAATCAAACGGCTCACTTCTCCTGCCAAGCCCGGCTCGCGAGCTGTGACCGCTCTCCTGGGGCCCTGTGGCTCGGCGCAGGCCACGGGGAGCGTCGCGAAACCTCCCGAAATATGGGCACTCGGACAGATGTCGGGTCCGGGGTGCCACGGCGCGCCTCTCGTCGCGCGGTGCCTACCAGGGGCACCTATTTGCGTCCTCCTAGTAACGAGGCACGACGTTGCGGCTCGCGCTGTGAGGAAGCACGCAATTCCGTCCACGGGAAAGTCCCTCCGGGATGAAGGGTGGTCACAGGCGACACAGTCGTCTATGGTGTACATACAAGCCTCTGTACAGATTATCGTCCGCCCAGAAAATAGGCTTATCTATGCTCCCAACTTCGGTGTTGCCTCGCTGAAAGAATTTTCGTCCAGTGAAACTACTCGCTGATGGCACATTTCAAGCCAACAAAAAATATGAAACTAAAGAGACGAGCCAAAATTTCTATTTCGCTCCAAAAGAGTTACTTCGGTAATATGCCGCTGGCATGTCGCGCGATTGGGAATGTACGGTTTGCGGGTGTTATAAACAATTAAAATGATCAGGCCAGGGCGCCTCACACCACGCTGAAATTCTTTTAGGCTGCGTGAACATGTGATTTATGCTAACTCCGTGTTTAATAAACAGCGCAAAAACTCGCTGTCCTGTCCGTTTGTCGCACTTTCGTGCCTCGTTTTTTTTTTCGTGCTTATCGTTAATGATGAATATTTACCAAGTGGCCCTACACACAGTCCTCTTGAACTATATTTCCATTTCGCGTGTCGTTTTCTGTACGACAACCTTAAGCATGATCGCGTTAAAGTGCGCATGAATTGGTATAAGCATGAAGTTTTGTCGGGCGTCTGCGTCACCCTGCTGCATGAGTGGTTACCGAGAGACGGGAAAAGAAGTACAGAGGAATGAAATTTGCTCGGCGGAGAGATTAATTTATTTTTATTTATTTCTACATAGTGCAGCCCCACGGGGCCGTCGCAGGAGTGTGGACGATAAAGCATACAGCTGGGACATCACTGGTGTTGTCCTGGCTGTACGCGTTTTCGGGACGTGGCAAATAAAAAATGCCGAGCAACGTACGTCGAAATCATTCCACGAAGGCACAAGATAACAGAATAAGGCAACACCAGACGAACATCTTCAATGCGTGTTAACGCGAAGAAACAGCGGACTGGAACGCAGTCCGTGAAAGAGAGCGGGCGGGGGCGGGAAGATATTCCACAACACGTGAGGAAAAGCTGTGATTCGAAGCGTTGGGGCGAGCGAAGTGAGGCATCAGGTTCAACTTAGACTGGCTTCTAGTTGTACGCGGTTCGGCAAAACGTACAAGGGCAGCCTGAGAAAGGCGACGGGAGCCATTTATAATGCAGTGCCAAATTTCAAACTGCAACGCTTTCTTGCTAACTCAGACCCTCCCGCATTTTCAACACAATGAAGTAGTCGTCGACGTATCTAAAGATTTTTTGAACCACTTCATTCTTCACGTCACGTAGCAGGTCATGGTCTAACCGTGAAAGAAAAATTGTTGACACATAATCCGGGCAGGCATAATCCGATACAGATTCCTTTTTTCTGTATGTACAGCCAATCGTCATGCTTCACGACCGTTGCGCGAAGGTAGAACTCGAGGAGGGACCGAAAATCATTAACAGAAATGCCCGCAGAGTTTTGAAACCTCGTTGCCCCCTTCTCCTCAATACATTCTTGAGGATGTATTCTCCTGAATTCTTGTACGCGTGTCAATAATTCACCATATGGAATCGAAAAGAACAACTCTTCTATATCTACAGAAAACAACCGACAAACTTCACCATTTTTTGTAATTAGTCTATTACTTCGTCAGAATCCCTGACCGCAAACGGATCATTGCTGTTTATCGTATTCACATGTTTCTGTAGGTAACTGCTTACGATTTCCTTGCTATCGTGCGGTTGCCTTGATGTGCTTGGAGTTCTCTATTCAAAAGTCCTGCGCCCATCGTATGCACATCAGTTTTGACGCCCAGGTCTGCCGACTGTTAATTCCGGGTGCCCTCGTTGGCTACTGTCGGCTGTATCGGAGGCGTTGCTTCAAAAACTGAATCGTAAGCGGGTCAAACCTCGGCCACAGCCGAAAAGAAAACCAGCCCTGAGGTGGTACCTAATTGCTGCAAAGTAGCTCACAACCTTAAGAAATCGTGCAAGCACCTCATGAAGTGTAGTATTGATGCTCAAATCTGTCGCCTTAAATCAGCAGGATATCCTGGGAGCATGATTGTAGCAGTGGCCAATTCGATTGGGATGGGAGAAAAGAAGTCGCAGTCAGACCCGCAAGAGGTGGCCCAAAAGGACAAGAATGTAGCCGTCATCCCGTATATGCATCGCATATCGCACCATCTTAAAAGGATTGGTGGAAAGGCTGGTGTGAAAGTGGTCCTGTTGGCCCCTGATAAACTGTCCAGGCTCTGCAGTCAAACGTGCCCTGTCAGGAAGGAAAAAAGCAGGTGCCTCGTCAATCACCAAAATCAGTACGTACGCTGCACGGAAGGGGTGGTCTACAAGTTGCCGCTGACTTGCAAAAAAGCATACTTTTGGCAGACTGGACGGTGCCTCAACACTCGCCTACGGGGGCACTGCAACAAGGTACGGAAAGGCAAAGATAGCAATTTGGGTATTCATTGTCAAAAGTGCGACAAGTGCGAGCCTATGTACGATGCGTGCTCCATCATTTTTTGAGACGTGGATTAGCGCACGCGAGAGATTGTTGAGGCTGCGGAAACGCAGCGGATAGGTGACTGCGTCAGTTCGACGTCCATATCTTTGAGTTCCAAAGAGCTGACCTTCTTAGATAAACATTTATCCGACGTGCGTGCCTGACGAATGCGTGGGGGGTTGTGCAGTTTTGTCATAAACTTCATAGTCATTTGAGCGTGTTGTGATTTTTTTTTCTATTTATATGTTCCGCGGTTGTCATTAAAATTCAGTTGTAAGTAGCGCTCGTCCATGTATCCCTCGTCGTCTGTTCTCTTTGCTGCGCTCAACAAAGTTATAATGGATTACCAACTCGCTCGTACCCACACGTTGCATTTCACCTGCTCATTTGTAAGGATTGCGCCACCGATGACTCAATCGTCCAGGACTGTCGACGATTTGAGCAGACCAAGATAAGCCGTATAGTCCGCCACTTTACTCGGCTCCCGCACACCTCCTGGACGTCTTCCTGCAATGACCTCTACGTTCCCGCTACTCTGCCCCGTAAGCCGGACCCTGTCCCACCTTCTGCGGAAATAGTAAGAATCGTGCGTCGTGAACTAGAAGGAATGGCCCCGACAACCACAGTGCCATGCGCAGAAGATCGCTGCCCACTACCCACGATCTCGGTCATCCAAACCGTTGTTCGCGATGAAATCGCAAGCCTGGGCCTTCATCTCGTCTGCAGCATGGGAAATGCGCGCCCTCGTCCTTTTACCCGAGAATTTCGGCCTACCACGCACCCAATCCCCCGAACACCTTCCGGTAGCCCACGCCACAATCCTGCTGAATGGCGAACGCCAGGTGACAAATCGATCTGCTTTAACTGCTCCCGCATTGGCCACATCGCCCGTTATTGCAGGAACCGCTGGACATCTCCTCCGAACAGATCGCCTGATTACGGGTCTCGGTCCTTCTACTCCGGCTACCTTCCCGATTCACAACGCCGTTTTCCTCCAAGGTTTGATACCCAGCACCTCTACCAAAGATGTCACGTGACAACGCAGAGATAGGTTGTCAGGAAGAATGTGTATTTATAAAAGACACCGCAGTCACCGGCACAGAGGCGGGTTGACGGCGCAAACCCCGTCAATCCGCAACTCCAACTTCGTCTCTCTTCTCTTCCTTTCCGTCGGTCCTTCAACACCAGCACATACCCAGATAAAGAAAGATTGGACGTAGCTGGATATGCACACGTGATTAGCATCAGCTCCTGGCGATGCTGGCCAAGGTCTGCGACAATCTCATATGATAGCTTTGACGTCGTTGCAATTAGGTCTGGCAACAAACTTCCGCTTGTTTCACAAATTCGCCTTAGGTGGATCTGGCTCATATCGAAAAAAACAGAACGCCTCATTTGTTTGTCAGGGCTCGAGAGGCATATGGGAGAAGCGCCTGAATGAGAGACTTGTATAGCATTAGTGTCCGGCAGAGGTAACCTATCTCTTTTAATGCTTTGTGGCAGATGTAATCAATGTGTGACGGCCAAGAAAGATTTGGATGACGTCACAAAATTCATAGGGCAAAAATGAACTAGGGCATCGCAAAACGGGAACGGCTGAAGAACCACCGGAGAGGACTTCCGCCAGCGGTAGACACACCCGGGCTGATGGCAATGCTAATGAACGGGAAAAGAATTGCGTAGCTTGCTCTAGTGGTGCAAGGATGGAGAAACAGCAGAGCTGGCGGTTGCCGCCGGTTCTAGCGCGAGCTAACGAGGTCCACTTCGGGAGAGATGCGAAAGCCTGCTGACAAAATAATCCGAGCCTGCAGTCATGGAGAACTTTCAGCGGGAAGTTTGGCAATCCATGCGAGCTGCAACTGCCGGGTCTTCGACTGAGGGAGAGGGGCCACCAGGTCTGCTATTCTCCAGCCTTGCACTACTAGCCACTAGTGTAAGCGTTGCCAATTTTTCCTCGGCTATTGTGACAACCAACCCAACGTATGTTCTTAAATAAAATAACGATGGGATAGGACTATCGGCTATGGGACTAACGTTTTGCTTCAACTGTGCCTGAGGTTTTCTTTATGGGGATACGTAACACTATGGGGGTTAGAAGGATACGTAATAATATTACGGGAATAAGTAATACTTGCACTAGCAGCTTCAGGTGTTTCGAGCGGCTGTGCCTATATAAACTTTCCTTCGACGATTTGTTGACCTTTTGGCTAGAGAGCTAAATCGAGGGACCGGCAGACAGACAGACAGACAGACAGACAGACAGACAGACAGACAGACAGACAGACAGACAGACAGACAGACAGACAGACAGACAGACAGACAGACAGACAGAGAGACAGACAGGACAAAATTTTCCGGTTTAAGTAGCCCAATAAATATTATCGTCCCTAAAAATGCTTCCCGCAGTCGGAATGAAACCCTCGCGTCAGGATGCCGACGTCAACCTGACTGCGCCACTCCGACGCAGTGGAAGCAGTTTCAGTTCTAGACTTTGACTGAGGTCGCACGGGAGAAAGCAGCGGGTTTTAAGCACCTTTCTCTTAAGATGCCTTGACTATTTGCTTTTTCTGAAGCTTTGCATCCAAGTTGTATAACAGAGGTGGGGTTTTACTCCGGGGTCTCCATCTACTGGTTGTCAATAGCCTCACAAAGTTCGAAGTCAGTGAGGCACTAAAGCAATTGCTTTTATTAACTTTTTAGGTAAGTTAGGTACTTTAGGTGATTTAGCTACTTTTTGTTCTCCTCGTAATTTAGTTACCTAAGAGGTGGTATTCCAGAAGGCCCCGGTTCCGCCTACTCCTGAGTTTCCAGCTGCTTGGGTTATGAAAGTACTGGTAGTGGATCATTCAATAGAACTCGAGCGAAAACAACGGCATCGCGCGCAGCACGCCTGGCAAATCCAGCGCGCTGTAGTAGGGCCGCTTATGTTGATCAAGTACGGCTAGTAGTGTTATCTTCCGCTTGCAGCACCATCTGAAATCAATGTGCAATACTCATTCCCTAGCACAAACTAGACAACGCCACTGCTGCTTTGAAATCTGCAGCCTGGCTGTTGACCACGCCCGTCGTGGGGCGGCCGGTTTTTCTCGGTGTTCTGTTCTTCCATTGAATTATGTTTGCTACGTGGCCTGAGTACAGTCCCAGTGCAGCACTGTGGAAGCAAAAACCAAGTAATCAAGAGGTCCACTTTAGCGAACGGAACGCGTCTTGCTCCCGACCAACAAATATAGATTTTGTTTACGGCTAGCTTGAGTGCGCACGGCGGGCGCTTATCAGAAATTGTCCCGTGTCAAAAGCGTGTTTGAGCATTGGCGAGTGTGTTTTAGACGTTTAAGTTGCGTCATTTGTCATCGACTTAGCGTGGCAGCTCGACACTGTGCAGCACACATGCTTCCTCATCTACGGGGATGATGTCACAGTATGGTCGAAGCACAAAAACGTACAGATGCAGTATACAGCGCTGCAGAAGGCTCTTGAAGTTCTCCAGGCATTTGCAGCGAAAGTTGGTCTTACTGTATCCGCCGAGAAGACGAAGTACATGAAAGTCGCTAACAAAGCTGGCCGCAAGAAGCTCGCCGTCGACCTTCCATCTATACGCATAGGCGCTCATCAGCTTTCTGAAGCAACAGAGCTCCGTATTCTGGGCCTTCATATTCACCAGGCTGGTACCGCTACAGCATGGCTGAAAGCAGTGAGGCAAACGGCGGCAAATACCATTCGCTTGGTCCGCCGCATTGCGCCAAAAGCGGGTGGTGCAAGAACTGAGGTCGCTCGTAGGCTGGCGTGCGCTGTGCTCCAAGCACGATTGGTTAATGAAGCCCAGTTTCAGCGTCTAACCGCATCCCAACATGCTAAACTGGAAGCTATTAATAGAGAAGCCATGCGAGCCATCACCGGTCTCCCTCGCATCACCCCGATACCGGTCTTTCAGGAAAAATCTCAGCTCAACACAGTTGACGAGCTCATAAATCAACGCCGAGCTGTGCGACTGTCAAAGTATGCATGTCTGCAGAACGGCCATGCACTGTACCACCACTCCAACCCGGGCACCTTGGCTCCTCCGGAAAGTCAGGATGAGCTTTCACCCTGGGGTTATACGATTATAACCTCCAACAAGACAATCCATCTGCAGAGAAGGCGGACCAAGGAGGGTAAAGTACAGCTCTCTCCCCTCCCAAATAACCCGGGACCAGATGATCAATGCCTCCTCTACACCGACGCTTCATGCACAGGAACGCATGGAGTCACTGCGTGGACCAGCCCCACTCATCCCAGCATCGAAGGCCGTATTCCCTACGCCTCTGCCACATGCACCCCAATCCTGCAGGAATTGCAGGCTATACACGACGCCCTACTATGTGCAGCCGCTTCCAATGAAGACTTCAAAACCATCAATCTTCGTACCGACTCTACGCAAGTGATCCACTATTTGAAACAGGTTGTGCAGACCCCCATCCACCAGCCCCACAGCAAAATGCCATCCAAAGTGGTTGTGTCATGGGTTCCTGGTCACACCAGTATTGCAGGAAATGAACGGGCTGACTTCCTGTCACACAACTGCCCGGCTCCATCATCCCCCGCCTAGCTCCCAAGTGACCCATGGGCCACAAGAATGGCTGCAAAGGAGGATCTTCGACGCCGAACGCGTGCTCTCATACCTCCGTGTTCGGTTCTCCTCCCCCTCAATCTTACTAGGATGGAGGAGGTCGTACTACGAAGGATCCGACTGGGCGTGGCTCTTACTCCTGCCCGCACGAGTGGATGGAAAGGGGACTACAGAGGACATGTGAAATGCCCAACCTGCTGTGAGGAAACGGTTCCGGCAGACCTTCACCACCCAATACGGACATGCTCTAGAACTAAGGACATTCAAAGAAAATGTTTGATGGCAGCAGGCCTAAATTAGCGGCAAGACACGCATTACCATCGGTGGCTCCATGGTCCTGCCTATGGTTAGCATGAGCCAGCTTATGAGTTAGCAGTGCAAGTTGAGTTTCACATGAGTATGATTTGCCAAATCCATGTTGTGCCGATGTGAAAAATGAGTTTGATTCTAGGACTTTTACCAACTTGGAGTAAATGACGTGTTCTAAAACTTGCAACAAGCACTTGTAAGAGAAATAGGACGGTAGCTAGCTGGATTAGATTTGTTCCCCGATTTGTAAACTGGAACCACCTTTCCGATTTTCCATGATGTGGGAAAACTGGACGTATCTAATGATTGTTGAAAAATTTTGGTTAGTAGGATGGCAGTGTAGGTGGACGTGTTTGTTAGAAATTTTGTGGTGATGTTGTTTGTGGTGATGGGTTGTTTTTTAGCATGGCTGGTAGTGTGTTGGTTAAAAAGTACAATTTCGCATTTTTAACAGCTGAAACATAAGCATTTGAAGCAATATTATAGGTGGACCAGCGCGTGTTTGTTGGATTTCGTTTGGCCTGGCGATAAAGACGCTTCTTTTTCTTAGCTAGATGTTTGATATGAATATTGTACCAAGGCGCATGCGTGTTAGTGGTGATTGTACGTTGTGGAATGTGCTTATCGGTTAGTTCATGAAGTTTACGCGCAAGAATGTCCCAGTTTTCTTCGACCGAGCGATCATCAAAATTTTGAAAAAAAAATCTTCAATAAATTGTGACAAGGCGTTATTTATGGAAGCGAAGTCAGCTCTGCTGTAGTCGTGTACAGTTTTTCTAACTCGTTTTGTTTTTAACATCGTTGCGTGAATATCAAGAGTGAAAAGGTAATGGTTTCTTATTCCAGGCAAGTAAGTGATTGGGGAAACGAAATCAGGGCGATTAGTAAAGATAAGGTCGAGGGTATTTGCACAGTTATCCGCAACTCTAGTCGGTTCAGAAACTAATTGTGTTAAAGAGAATATAGAACACATTTCAAGAAAGTCGCTGGATTCCTGAGAAAACGAGGTAAGGTGAGGCTGCTCGGCGTGCCAATCTATGTTAGGAAAATTAAAATCGCCCAGTAAGAAAACAGGCGATAAAGGAAAACGGTTTCGAATATTGTTAATTGCGTCGTGTAAGTCGTTAATAAAACCGGGTGGTGAAGAATGAGACCTGTAGCAAACACCTATTACTACTTTTTGATGATTGATTGTGACTGAAGCCGAAACCATCTGGAGGGTGTTTCTAATGTGCACACATAATGACGGGAGATCTTTTGAAATGGCTAACATGACGCCACCGCCTCGTCATATGGTTCTATCACTGCGATAAAGGGAAAAGTTAGAGCCATTATGAAAGATCGGAGTCGCGGATATTAGTTGATAGTTGATTGATTACAGCTTGCAACTATAAAGTAAAAAAGAAGATATGTGCAATGGTTAGCGTGCCAGTGTTGTCCGGTATTGTATTTTGGAGATAATCATTTTTTATTTATTACCAGTCTTCAACACACACTTACGACACAAAAATAACCCCACTGCATTTGGTACAACACACACCGACATAAACATACCAGCCGTGCCTCCGGCTAGGCTTTGTCATTTAATCATCACTTTAGAGAAATTAACGGCGCTGAATAATAATATGCAGTTTTGCAAACACCCAATGAGGGGCACGCCTCACCGCGGCATCGGCATCCTGAGGATGGCGGGTGTATATAAATCAAGTACACAGACGGTGAACGTGCGATTGCGATGTCGCGTTTGTTTTCGGTTTTGTTGTTTCGGCTGTGTTGAGGCTGGGGTTGTGTTGTTACATTTCTTGAAGTGGCTGCTTTGAATATATGCCTCCGTAAAACGTCATTGTGCACTTTTATGAATCGAAAAGTTGATCCATAAAAGAATGTCAGCTTTTATAAAAAAAACATACGCTCATTTCCCCTTTCTAATTCGGGTTTATGAAAAATCGATCTACTGAAACGGCATTATTATTACAGAAGGAGATAATACTAGAATCTTTAGAGAAAGGAACTTATACTTTGGGAGTATTCATTGATTACCCGAAAGCATTCGATTGAATGAATCACAACATTCTTTTCTTAAAACTTGACAATTACGGTTTTCGAGGTACGTTTCTTTCCCTTACAAACAGTTATGTGTGTGAACGGAAACAGCAACTAATCATAAACAACTATAGATCACATTTTAGGACTGCTAGGTGGTGTACGACAAGGTAGCATCCTCGGGCCACTGCTATTTAATTTATACATAAATGATATCGTAAACATTGATAAAGGCTGTAAAATAATTGTAATGCTGACGACACCAGTCTATATTTCCAAGAAGCAACATTACATGAACTTGAAATAAAGGCGAACACCACTCTAAGGCATTTAAATACGTGGAATATAAGTAATTCCTTACGCATAAACGTTTCTAAAACGATAGCAGTGTTATTTCGACTCAGAAACAAAACAATTTACTCGGAGCTGCGTTTAACAATTGGGGCATAAAACGGTAAAAAATCCTGGGGATGTCTTTCATGAACACATGTTCTGGAATGCTCAGGTTGACGCCACCTATTTAAAACTCTCTCGTAGTGTTGGCGTGTTGTTCCGCTTACGTTTCTTGTTAACCCAAAATATAAAATTACTACTATATAATTCTCTTTTCTGCACAACATTACATTATTGTTTTCTTGTGTGGGGTACCACAACCGTTACAAATATGGATAAGATCCATAGACTACAGAAAAAGGCCGCTAGGGCAATTGAAAATGTAGCATATTGCGAGCACACAGGCCCCATTTTTCAGAAACTAAACATGATTCATGTACATGACTTGTACAATTTGGTATTGCTCGCGCGATACAAACTATATATAAAAAACAACGACCTATACTTAACGCAGCTCGGTGGATTAACAAACCGTCCTCGTGCCTACGATACTCGCTGCACGCACACATGGAGTATTCCCTACAGACGCACCAACTACGGTCGACAAATGCTTAAATATACGGACCACATTAAATCCCTTTTCAGCTTGAAAACCTCATGTTTATTATATAGTCCTGTCCGTTCTGATGATGATTACTGTTATTGCTAGAGACATTGAGAAATTTTGCTCGACTTTGCGTTACCCTTTCACTGGCTGTTTTATTGGAATGTACGTATGCCTGTTTGGTTTGGTTTAAATAGATTTTATAGGTCTAAGCATGCCAGGAAATTATTTTTAAATTGCTTTTAATGGTTCTTTATCTCGAACTCAACATGATTTTAGTTCAATGTATGTATTATGACTAAGTGTGCCAGAAAATTGTTTTTTCTCCGAACGTACTTGTGCCTGTTTCCATTAAGTGCAATTATGGCAAATTGTACCATAATACTGCTGTTGTAAAAAAAAGTTAACTTTTATCTTCTTTGCATTAATCTGCCAAATTATATGTCTACTGTACACGAATGTTCGTTGCAACGGCTGTTTGACTGTATAAGGGACACAGGCCCCGTCAAGCCCAAGTTGGCTATTTGCCTGTGCCCTTAGTGTATCAGCATATCCAATGTTGAAATAAACACTGACTTTGACTTTGACTTTGACTTTGAACTATAGCAGGGAAACTCGCTACAAATAGTTAAAACAGCCAGTAGATCTGAGTTCTGCTACAATGGTTGTCAGACAACTGAAGCGGTCGCTACACCGGTCACGTCGATATAAAACTGTTTATGACACCGAATAAAGGATGCATTATTTTTAAAATATCGGTTTTGCACTTGTACAGAACAATATATACAAAAATTGTTTAACTTTCTGTGAAGTCACTGCTAGTTGCGCTGCCGACCGTAGATGGGCTCATGGTCGCTTGCGATGCGCCTCAATATGAGAATTTTAAAGACATCTCCCAAATTCCAGGAGCAATGAATTCTGAAAACATTTCGAGTTAAAGTTTTAATAGGTCGCTCAAGAAGACAAAATTAAGCTAAGACAAATACTTTTTCTCTTCATGGCTCCTTTAACACCGAATTTTGATCCTCCTGCTGAATCATGTGTTTCGTGACGTCTGACAGGGCAAGTCTTTAAGCGAACATTAGTAGGCTGGCTAGGTCGGCAGTGTACGGCGGAAAGCCTTGTTTACTGCCAGTCCTCGTAGGTTGCACCACAATACCACTCAGGAGCACTGTCCACACTCGCCAAGTGTTTGGCCAGATTTGCACCTGGCCCATTTTTGTTCCACGAGATACCCCTGTCCTGTAATCTGTCGTATGTGGGACTAACGGAGCGGCCGCTCAACGATCGTCTTCGGGAGCACGCGTGCGACGTAAGAAACGTCACAGGTAGCACACTCGCTGTACACGTTGCCCAATGCCCAGGTTGCTCGCCTCTGCTTGAGAAAAGCCACGTGCTGGCGCGATACCGGGACCGGATGCGACGAGAGATTAGAGAAGCCTGAGAAATGCATGCCCGGAAACAAGATTGCCTCAGCGCTCCCTCCATTGCTCTCACGGGGAAAGAAATTCACTTTCTTGGTGATGCTGTATATCAGCAGGGCTGTGGTACAAGGCGTGCTAGTTGCTACGAATGTGTTAGTAATGCAGATTTCTGTACCTTTTAGAACTGATTGTATTTTGTATTCTTTAGTTGTTTTTTCCCTGAATAAGCATATCACGTGTCTCTTTCTTTTCGTATTTATTGCCAGTTTTTCGTATTTATTTAAACTCAGTTCTTAGCGTCCTGTCTGTGCGCCCTTTCTGTAGTCCTGTTTCCTGCGCTGTTTTATAACTCAGTTATTTTTGTTGCAGCCGACAATAATCGTTTTGTAAAACATTGGGTAGGCTTGGCAAACAGGGACACGTAAGACAATGTCACTTAGTTGTGCAGCTATAACAAGCATAGTACATCCAGTACAGACTGGTGCTTTTATGTTCACGTGTGCTAGAAGCACCAGTGCTTACTGCGCGCATTGTGCTTGTTATAGCTGCAGAGCGCACTCCGGCGCGTTGGGGTTGGCTCGCATCACACTGACCAATAAGCGACATTGTCTTATGTGACCCTGCTTATCGAGCATGGCCAATGTTTCACGGAACGATTCTGTCAACCGCAACAAAAATAAACCAGGTACAAATCCACTCAAAAACAGATCGAGTGTGGACAGGGTAGTTTTGTAGCTTCCGTTGTTTAGCCCCACCATTCTTACCGGGATAAACATAAGATGCATTTAATTTAAGTGTAATAAGCAAACACAAGTTAGGCCAGGCTTATAAGCCTGGCCTAACTTGTGTTTGCTTTTGGCACCCTCAGCCAATCGCACACCTGCCCATTGCGGTTTGCGGTTTGCACCTCACATGAGGGCTTTCAATAAGAGCAGGTGGTAGACCCGCCACTGGGCTCGTTGAGTGCACTGTCTGTGTCCCTGTCTCCTCGTGTGGGCGTAACTTATTCGGTAAAACGACGGGCTATCGCTCAGTTGCCCAATCGGGTCCTGGTTCGATTCCAGGCGGGGCCAGAAAATTTTTCTATTCGCTCGCGTGAGTTTTCTGTTGACGCCGACGGTCGCGACGGAACCCTTGGCTGGTGGAGGTATACTGCCTCGCAGTGAAATAGCACCTACCACCTTCTACAGGTTTCTGGATTCAAAATTGTGGCTCTTGTCATTGCGTCCCAACCCACTGCTTGTAGAGGTTGTTTTCGGGGAGTTGGTTCAACTGATTGATTGATTGACGGTGGGGTTTAATGCGCCGACGCTATTAGGCGATGAGGCGCGCTGTAGTGGTGAGCTCCGGATTAGTTTTGACCACTTGGAGATCTTTAACGTGCTCTGAAATCTCGAACACACGGGCGTTTTTGCTTTTTGGGTCGATCATAAAAGCAGCCACCGAGGCCCGGAATCGAACCCGCGTCTTTTGGCTCAGCTAGTTGATAGAACTAGGTGACTAGGTTTGACCAATAGAGTACTGAACAGTCAATGCTGGATGCTCGGTAACATGAATAACGATTTTAAACTGAACTCGAAAGCGACATTTCGGCTAAATAGTGTCCATATAGCGCCAATTTGAAAATCGGCATTTATAGGGACTTATAGGCCTTTAGGCACCAAAATGAAAGTGGCGCGACGGGAGCGAAAGGAACAGAAAAGGCATTTACCAAAAAACCGGTCTCTTTCTTTCTTTTCAACGACGAAGTTAGCCTAAATTTTTTCGTAGTATACGTTACATTTTCCTTAGAAAGTAAGCATGTTGCACCGGCAGTTTCATTGTAATGATAACTTATCTGAACGCGGTCTTAGATGAATGAATGAATGAATGAATGAATGAATGAATGAATGAATGAATGAATGAATGAATGAATGAATGAATGAATGAATTATTATACAAGGATGGCACTCTGCCCCGTTCGGAAAATAGGGTAAGAATACATAGACGTTTTTAATGCGGCCAGTCGCAGTTTCGGTTTCAGCGGCTGCCGCAAAAGACTGGATTTGGTATAAACAAAGTTGCCCACGTGGCTGTCGGATGGATATCACAGAACAGAGCTGCCGTAGAACTGTCGATTCCGCTTCGGCAGCAGTTTCTGCTAATGCCCCTACGTGCTGATCTCATCAGCCGCTTAAATAAAAGCGGCCGTGGACGTGATGGAGGCGCCGCGAGTGCAAATTGTTACCGCCGCAAGAGAACGACGCGCGATGCCCGAGACAGTGGTTGGGGAGGATCGCGCTGGGTGGTGGTGGTGGTGGTGAAAAACATTTATTTAGCTATTTGCAAAAGAGACATAGGGATAGTCTGAAGGACCGACCATTTACAATGTCTACGAGGGGTCCATAGTCCGGGACCCCTGTGGCTTCCACGGCGGCACGGGCCCTAGCCACGAGAGCACATCGGCTCTCTAGGGTTGAGAAGACGAGCAGGGCAGCCTCCCAGCTCTCTCGAGAGGGGGGGGGGGTGAAGGAAAAGGAGGGTAAGCCTGGTTAGAGGGGCATGCGCACACCATGTGAAACACGTCCGAAAACGTGCACGTACTGGGAGCAGCCGGCCGGTCCGCCTACAGGTCTGCTACAGATGTAGTAGGCTTGACACTGCATGCGGCGATATTCCATTGCCGCTCTGGTAAGCGGTGCAGGTGAAGATTGTTAATGCAATTCGCCATCGCATCCTTAAATATTTTCTCGTATGTGCTGGCTTGTTCGGTACTTGAGTCCCATTTCGCGGCCGTGGCCGCCGCCTGCACAGCGACCGTGCGGCTCGCTCAGTGCGCTTTTCGTGCCCCTGGCGCGTTTTCGCGTTCAGTGTAAGAAAAGTGCTGTAGAACTTAGGTCGCGGCCAGCTGCCCGATGAGCCAACGAAATCCCAGCACCACCTCCGCCTACGATCCTATCGTTCGTTGCTCGAGAGCAAAAGTTCCGACCTCCGATCGGAGCGGTGAGCCGGTGCGAAACGCCGGCAGTGCGGAAGCGGCCAACACAAACTCGTGACGTGTTTGGATGTTGTTTATTTACTCAACATCCAGGGAATGCTCGGTTGCGTTTCGCACACTTTAAAATTGATTTTAAATATGTTCTAGGCTGTGTGTGCCGCAGATATTTTGCAGGTGTTGTATGTGTGTTCCCACCAATCAAGCTCTGAAGTTATCTCGCCTTCAAAATTTTGTGGGAATACCCCTTTAAGTATAGATATATCGATCATGGTAGCTATTGAAGGTGGCGGGTGATCTCAATGGTTAGATGTATTTGAAATGAAGAAGGCAAAAAAATAGGTTAGATTAACAGGAGCGGTACGTGTACTTCACAATGGTGGTCAATGCGGCATGACAGATACGATGGTGCAAGAAAGAAGCTCGGTTTCGAGACATGCGCTTAGACGATAAATTTTACGAAATGCTCATATTGGGGCGACGTTTCTGCGCACCCGCCTTAGCGGTGCCACTGTGGCTGTGGCGTTGTGCTGCTGACCCCACGGACGCGAGTTGGACCCTGCCGCGGTGGCTGCCATGCTTTCCCGATGGAGGTGAGCGAAAACGCGCGCGTGTACATTAGAGGTCCCCAGGTGGTCGATATTAACCCGAAGCCCTACACTAGGGCGCGCCTCATTGTTTAGTGTACAATTTGAAGCCTTTTATTTTCCTCTGTAAGTGTAGATTAGGAAGGCTGGGGCGCCGCATAGGTGGCTCCGAAGAGTGCCCGGGATTGTGTAATGTCAGGGGGTCGAGGGAGGGAGACGGCACGTGTAGCGACGAGGACACACTACTCAGGAAAGAGCGGAGACAGTGGGTCGTGAGTACAGTGTGTGGCTGCAACCATACTCCTTCCGTAGACAGGCTGGTCTCCCTGTGCAACACACAATCTGGGCTTGCGCACCAAGTTACGCTCATCCTGCTAAATTAAACTGAAACAGCGCTTTGAACGAAGACAGTAAGAGAAGACACAGACACGAGCGCTTCTTCTGTTCTCTTCTTTTTGTGTCTTCTCTTACTGTCTTCGTTCAAAGCGCTGTTTCACAGTTTAGTTATGAACCACCTAGCCCAAACCCAAACGGTTGTAATTCTGCTAAGGTTGTCTTCCCCCTAAACGCAAATTCATTGCTGGGAAGACCGTTCCCGGAACGACTCAAGCCGTTTGATAGCAAAATGGGGTGGCGCAGGTTACATTTTTCATTAATTTTTTATACTCTGAAGGCGGTTCGTCTACGCTCGCGGTCTGTCACCGGAAACGATCTGCTGGATCGTGGCCATGGACATTATCGCTGTAAAACCCACCCTCCATTATGTAGTCACGAGATGGACTTATTTTCAGTGAGGTTGGAAGGTGCATGACGTGTATCACCAGGTCTGTAAGGCTGCCCTGCCGGGAAAGGTGTAATGGCACCTAATTAGGGTAGCGGGGCTACGCCAGACAAGTGCAACCTTACCGACAACGTTGCCCGGGACACAAAAAGCGCTCCCTCACCGGAATAAGATTGGCTGCTCTGCAGTAGTATTCGGCTGAATTCTCCAATTTCGGGAGAGGGCTTCGTCGTGCAGGGGACACAAATCGATAGGTGATGATGGTCTCCTAGCTACAGTAAACTCGCGGTAATTTAAATTCGGATTATTCAAACTTTCCGTTTATTCAAACCGCCAGGTTTCCAATACATTTTAAAGCCGTTTAATTAAAACGGCTGCATTGTGTACATTCGGTTAATCCTTACTTTTTGCTTGTCCTTGCCGGAAAACATGTGCTGCGTTTGCGCTTCTAGCTCCCCATTTGCAGCCTTATATAATTAACAGTTCCAAATAATGGCTAAGACGAAGGAGGCTAAGATGAAGGAGGTGAAAGAATTTTATTACAACCACACGCTATCGACATTAATAAAAGATCACCCATCAAAGTTTTGGAAGACGATTTGCCCCATCCGTAGTGATGCACAGTCTTTCTTCATCGATGATAAACCATGCTCTGAAGCCAGTGTTATCTCCGAGGCCTTTAATAATTTTTTGAAGACCGTGTTTTTTTTCTGTAAATTGCGTAATCCCTAACTTCCATGCACCCAGCCATTTAACAGCGTTTCCTGAGCTAGAGATTACTTCCGCTGGAGTTCATAACCTCTTGTTAAGCATAGAAACAGCCAAGAGTGCCGGCCCTGACAGCATTCCCAACCTTTTTTTAAAAGGTACTCTGAATGCTCCCCCCACTATATAACCGCTATTTTCAGAAGATCACTGTAGTCGGCAAACGTCCCTGGGATGTGGAAAACAGCCAATGTGATACCGGTGTTTAAAGCTGGCAACAAGCAATTCATTCCAAATTACAGGACAATTTCATTAATATCTACATGCTGTAAGCTATTAAAGCATATTATCCGCAAGCACACTGTCCAGTACCTCAGTGAAAAAGTTGTTCTAACACGGCATCTGCACGGGTTCCGCGCGGGACACTGTACCGTCCCGCAGCTACTTGAGTTCACACACGACATTGCTTCAGAACTTAAAAACAGGGGTCAAATTGATGCGATATTCATTGACTACTCTAAAGTTTTCGATAAGGTCTGCCACCGAAAACTTCTGCACAAATTACGAACACTTCTTGGAAACAGCCCATTGCTCTCATGGTTAGAAGATTATGTGCACTCAAGATCACAGTTCGTTACATTTAACAACAGGCGGTCGTCACGAGTGCAAGTTTCATCAGGTGTGCCACAAAGCTCGGTTCTTGGGCCGTTATTATTTATTATTTACATTAACGACGTCGTTGAAATTTCTTGTGGCACGCCTGTTTAATTGAGCTTGTATGCGGATGACTGTGTTTTGTATTGCAATGTCAGAAACTTTGAAGATCATCGGTGTCTGAATGATGTATTTTCCAAGTTTTGCGCATGGAGCAGGGACTGGCAAATGGAGATTAATTTTAGCAAAACAGTAGCGATGACTTTCACTAACAAAAAACAGCCTTGTCATTCACTCACGGTTACGCAGGACAACAATTAACTAATACCGATGAGTTTAAATCTCTCGGTGTAACTTTCACATGAACCCTGAAATGGAGCAAACACATCGACCTGATCTGTGTGAAGGCACTCCGGAAGCTTGCCTACTTAAAACGCACTCAATAATTCTACTACACCTTGTAAAATATCTGCTTACAAAACCCTTATCCTTCCTGCACTTGTATGGTTACCTTACTTTAAATGTGATATTGCTAGGATTGAATCTGTTCAAAAGAAGGCAATTAGGTTTATTCCGTCGCTACAATCGCAACTTTCCCCCTACATTTCACGCTGAGCAACTGCCACTTCGGCCCTTATCACACCGGCGTGAGTGTGGCATGATTGGTTTGACGCACAACCAATGGTTCCGCTTGTTTAGCCGCACCAATTTCTTTCGTAGATTAAGACGCACTGATCCCTTGAATATTGTGTCATTTAAAGTGCACTTTAAGTCTTTTAGGTATTCTTTTTTACCGCAGACAGTTGAACGATGGAACAATCTAGAGCCAGCCCCCCGACGTTTACCCGATGAACTGTTTCTGAAAGACTTGCATGATATTATGAATTTTAGGTGGTTTTTATATCTATATATGTGTGATGTAAAATGTTTGTTAGATGTGTACATTTTACAATCTTTATTACTTGTGTCTGTTGTCGTGTATACGTATATTATGTAACTTTTCCACTCCTGCTGTGTCTCTCGTTGAGACAGCAGTATTTGTAAATAAATAAATAAATAAATAAATAAATAAATAAATAAATAAATAATAATGCCGATTACCTGAACACGAAACTGCATACGAAAGTGAAACTGCACGCGCCAAGCCCCTCGTGTGCATTGAGAAAGAAAGCAAAAAAAACACCAAGATGGCAGGCGGGGAAGGCGCGTGATCCATTCGTGATTTTTTTTTCGAGTAACACTTGAGTATTGTGTGTGAATGTTATAATGTTTTTAGGAATGTTTTGTTGCAACATACGTTGGTCTGTTGCACCTAGTGATATTTATGACTCTTCTGGTCATTATAACTTCTGATAATTCAAACAAAATCCTGGGGTCTCTTCCAGTCTGAATTATCGTGAGTCTACTGCAATCTGATATTAAGTTGTGGTATTGATGATTCGGTACTCCCAAAAAGCAATAAAGCAACTGCGAAACGCATGAAAGGCCAGCAAATGTTATACGCAGTCTAAAGGCGAAAAACAAACTGCTAAATATTACGCGAACTCCCAAAAATTCGACTGAAACTTTGTTTCGGTCATCACTCGGCAATAGTTCTTTCTTTTTTCTTAAATGCTCCTCAAGGTATCCGCAAAGGCTTCTGAGTAATATTTTCACAGAAATGTTGAGGGAAAGGTTGGGAAGACGGGGCATAAACAAAAAAACTCGCGGTGCAAGGAGGGCGAAACAGCGAAGCTGAGCGTCGACCTAACTTCATTTGATTTCACTACGTTAAGCTAGATTTCGCTAGGCTTTGCTAAGTTTTGTCAGCTATTGCCATGTTCTGGCTGGGCTAGGCTAAGTATTGAGGGGTGAGGCCGACTGCAGCCGCTTTTTACAAGGCCTTTCCGCTTGGTGCCCATACCGATAGCGGATCATAGGACGAACGAGCTCGGTCGGCCCCTCGCTCCGCTGTTTCTCCGGCCTTGCACCACCAGTGCAAGCTTCGCCAATTTTGTCTGTGCGTTTAAGGGGCCCAAGAAAGACTGTCGCCTTTTCAATGGTACATAAGGCGTGCCTGTACGCGTATGCCCCTTGCGCTCACACTCGAGCAGGCTAAAAATTCGGCTTCACAGTTATAAGATCCTACGTGCAGTGGTGCACCCTTTGCAGGCGGCGCAGTTTTTTTCCTTGTATTTTTTTTTTGCTAACGCGACTGGACCAAGCCCAAGCTTCAATAGCTCCATTGTTAAAAGAATTTTCTTGATGGATACGTCTTACCCTTGACCAATTTTGAAATTCGGCGTGCTTAAGATGTGCGTGGCGAATGTACCGGTACTACACATGCGGCATTAACCGCACCTCAAGAGGGCGCACAGACGACACAGAGCCACGGGAACCGTGAGTACTTTGGGGAAAAGGCACCGGTCTGAGGCTTAGTGCAAACTCACATTATTGAATTTCATCTTCGCTCGTGACCATCATACCATATGCGCGATCACAGGGGGATAACAGAAATAAATAAACTGATTCTGGCCACATGATTCGGCAATTCTCGCTCGTGGCCACCAATACAAACCGCCGTTTGTGTTGGTGGGAAGGGAGCAGGGTAGCAAGTGGAACCGCCGGTATAGCTAGGCCGGGAGCGTGACGCGATCTTGACAACCGGCATTAGGGACTGGTTATGGGCACCGTGACTACCCAGGAGCAGGGTTCCGACACGAGGTCCGCTGCGTCTACCCAATGTCAGCCATGTGGCGCCACTTTCCGCGAGGTCCCGGCATGGATTCAGCTGCGCTCGCGGTTCGGCCCCACCTGACAGCGCATGCGGCCCAGAAGAAGAGGAAGCGGCAGCTTGCCGGCCCGCCTGTTTCCTCCGAACACGAGGCGTTTTGTTTCCGCCCAGCAGAAGGCTTCTTGCGAAACGCTCATTACTCGATGACCGCTGGCGGCGGCAGCGGCGGCGGCAACAGCAGGAGCGGAGCGAACGCCCGAGTTTTCTTGAATTGAGGCTTTCAGCGGCGGAGGCCTCCTCCACCTCCACTTGCAGAAGACGCCTCGCTCCTTTTCGCACATGGCCCCGGAGGAGTAACAACAGCAGCCGTAGTCTTTAGATCGCTGCATGCACGCATTCCGATCTGCTGCTTCCAGCCGCGCAGCTGCCTTCGAAAAGAAAAAAGCAAGGGAGACGTTGGAGGCGTCTGCTCCGCCGGCGCCGCAGAAGGTTCCCTGCAGACGACGGTCGTCTGCCAAGGAGCAGACGCTTCCACGATAGGCTCATTTTCGGCACGTCTGTTTCCGGTACGGCTCGATCTGCAATGTCCGGTCAGCAGACGAGCTCTGGTGAAATTTGTCTGCTGCGCGCAGATGCCGGCGTTCATCTGCGTAATGCTGAAAACAGGCGGCTGTTGGCACCTGAAAAAAAAAAAAAAAAAAAAGAGAGCCTGCCAGATTTCTCCCTCCCTGAATTGAACGCGAAATTGTAGCCTCAGCATGTCATTCACCGTCACTGCGCAGAGATTGCGCATGCCACATGGGCTGAGTTATCTCCTACAAAACATTGTCACTGTAATATGACAGATAGGATAATTCCATTATTTGCCTGTGGTTACACGGCCAGACGGTAATCCTACGCCATAGACTGCGTCATTACAAGATAATCATTAAGAAAGATTGTTACGTCATTTCGTACATACTAGGACACAGGAGGCAAGCAACAAAAAAAAAAAAAAAAACTAGCGTACTTCCTGAGAATACCCAGCCCTACCGAAAGTGTACGTCACAAAGCTTTTCCTAAAAATGTTCGCATTCGAACTCAACCGGCCCATTTCTCTGTGTAACGCTATTGAAGGTTATGGGGAGTGTTGGGCAAGAGTTTGCTTTGAAGATAGAAGCTTGGTATCTGTTTAATATCGCGTCTACGAGGTCCGTTCTCCGGGTCAATGATGCTGGCGTCTATATTGGGGGCTGATTTCTGTCGAGGAGTTTACAAAAAAATCAGAGCCTTATTTGCTATTGATGTGTCCGTATTCAATCTAAAAGCTTCCTGTAAAGGGAATACCGCGTTTATAAAAAGCGTTGCACTTGACACCTGAAAAGCCTACCTTTTATGCGTTCCTTAATCTGCCTCTACAGTGCTGACATTTCCGGGGAGCATAAACAAAGTGGAGGGGTGTTGCATGAGTTGAACCGGTATTTTCCGTGAACGTATCAGTTTTCATTCCCGCTTTCATTATTTAACTTATTAACCCGCAATTGTTTGTCTCAATGTGTGTCTAAATATTTATGTGCTACACATCGCACTTACAAACTTACTTTATCTCGCCCTGACAGCATCCCCTCGTGCCTAATTCTTGGCTCTGTCAACTTGTATTACCGAGATGCGACGCAAATCCTCAAGGTTAAGGTGTATGCGCTCACACGTAACATTGAGATTTGTTTTTCCGAGGATAACTCGGAGACTAAACAGCGCTGCTGCTTCTGCCTCTCCCTTTTGCCTGCAGATATTCGCCCACGTACTAAGACAAAGCGCCGAGCAGGAAGAGAATTAAACGAAGACAATAGATGAAAGGGAGCAACGTGGACCCGGAAGTTCAGCATGCAAATACGGAAACACACAAGCAATGCAATAGCCTGAAATATTGGCAACTTTCGTAGTGGCACTTTTTGTATGTCTGCGTGTAAAATGTGTTTTTGCAGCGGCATAATAATTGTTTCTATACAAAAGCAAACGCAGGTCCGCCAAATGTGCCATGGAGCGAATAACGATAGCACGAACGCTTACGGACATTGAACGAGCAGCCTCTATTTGGGAACAAACTCCAGTAGAAGGTATCATAGTTCAAATTAAGAATAAATGTACTTGGGCTGGCCATGTAGTACGCCGAACTGATTATAGGTGGGCCATGACGGAAACAGAATGGATACCGAGAGACGAAACTAGAAGAAGTAAAAAGAACACAGCGGAGAGACTAAACTGGAAGAGGAAAAGCTGCAGGCGACGACGGCATAACCGTGGTACTTTTAAAGGAGGGTGGATATATAATTCCAGAAAAGCTTGCCTAACTATTTTCAGAATGCTTAAGGACATCAAAGGTACCTACAGCCTGGGAAAACGTCAACATAGTTTTAATTTAATAGAAGGGAGATACAAAACATCTTATAATTTGCAGACACATCAGCCTAATGTCAGTTGCATACAAGCTATTTACTTAGGTTAACCGCATAAACGAACGCCTAGGTTTCCAACAACCCAGGTAACAGCCTGGTTTTAGAACAGGATGCTCTAGAATGGATCACATGTATGTCACCAAGTAACAAGAAATGCGCAGACTATAATAAAACGCTCTACATGACAATTATAGACTTTCAAAAAGCGTGTAATTCAATAAACCCCGCTGCTGTGATGGACGCCCTAAAAAGCAAGGATTAGAGGACACCTACCTAAGGCTCCTAGACAAGATATATGAGGAATGCACGGGCAGGATAATAGCTCGCGATCAGAAATAGTTTGATAGTTTGAAATAGAAATAGTTTAACAAGGAGTTACTATCACGCCGAAGTTGTTCACGACGTGTGTGGACGCGCTGTTCATGAAGCTTGACGCCGAAAACGTATAGTTTACGGATAAACGGGGAATACGTGAGACATCTGATGTTTGCAGACGGCATAGTCTTGCTCGGTGGATCTGAAGAACTCCAAAAAATGATTGAAGAGTTACGATAAGAGAGCCTCGCCGTGCGACTGAAGATCATATGAGTAAATCCAAAGTAATGATAAATAAACATGCTGAACACATCCTTTTCAGCAAGGGTAATGAAACACTGAAATAGGTTAAAGATTATGACTACCTTGGATATGAAAGGGGAACAGCGCAAACTCAGACAGGACACAAGAAGAAGGAGGTGACAAATACGAGCGCTGACTTACAACTGAGATTTATTCCTTCGTATGTTAGACCATTTCCGTCATTGTTTTAAACCTTTGGTTTTAACTTTTGAAATTCCCGTGGACAGAACTATCCGGTTTTTAGATCTTAAGCTTCATTTTTCGCACAATCACATCTGCTGGGCGTACGAACCACGAGCCAGCAAACCGCTTCTACCCTTTGACTCATCCCATTCTAAACTCGTGAAAAGGTCTATCGTAATAATGTGTTTTAAAAATGCCCTTAACAAGTCCTGTTTCCACTCGATACAAGAAAGCTTTCGTAATCAGGTTGATCGGCTTCTGACAGCGGGGTACCCACAGCAGCTATTGGCCTCGATAGCAGAATCAATGATGTAGAGGTTAAAAAGAGAGGGACGAGACAGTGAAGCAGATGTAGAACCTAACAAACGTGACAAGCTTACTGTTATTCCTTACATGCACCGGGTAGCACACAATTTGAAAAAGATAGGAAAAAGAGCTAGCGTAAATGTTGTGTTTTCCGCTCCCAACAAGCTTTCCTCCATGTGTTCCAGAGTAAACAAAACCAAAAGAACAGTGCAGTCTTGCTCCGTAAAGCACGAAAATCGGTTTGTTGAATGTGTTAAAGGCGTCGTCTATTCCGTTCCGCTGTCTTGTGGGAAAACGTACGTAGGCCAAACTGGACGATGCCTAAATGAAAGATTAAAAGAACATAACTATAATGTACATACGGCGATTAGTGGCCACTTAGGTGTCCACTGTGGGGATTGCCGTGACTGCGCCCCAATATTTAAAAAAAACGCAGGTCATTTCAAGACACAAAGATAAAATAACAAGAGAAATAATTGAAGCCGCAGAAATATTGCGCAGAAAAGATAAATGTGTTAGTGTTCCTTCCTTGTCCCTCTCGCAGAAAGAGATTAATTATCTGTCCCTCAATAGTACAGCTAGTGTTTGTGGCACATGGCGTCGGTGAAGCGTGACGAGCGGCTTCGTATATCCCTCTATCCTGGAATTTTCGGTTTTTCTTGTGCTTTTGACTATTAGCATATATATGTGGAAAGCCAAGGAATAAATCTCAGTTGTAAGTCAGCGCTCGTATTTGTCACCTCCTCCTTCTTGTGTCCTGTCTTAGTTTGCGCTGTTGCCCTTTCATAATCATGCACCAACTCGCCCAAGCCTTAACCCTTGTACCTTGGATTGGTGGTCAGTGCCTATCCTGATTAGGAGAAAGAAACTCGACGCCCAATAGGAATGGGTCGGCGTGCACTCGGCAAGCACTCGCAACTAATGAAAAGTAAGGGACCTCTATCCCTAAAAAGCGAGGTATTTAGTCAACACATCCTGCTGGTGATGACATACGGAGCGGAATCTGGGAACCTTATTAAACATCTAGAAAGCAAACTTAGATCCGTCCAACCTGCCATTGAGGCAATAATGATAAGAGTAACGCTTAGGGACAGGGAACTAGCAACCGTTGATTAAGGAGCGAACTCGAGCAGAAGATCGGATAGTTGAAATTAAGGAAAGAAATGTGCTGGTGCTGGCCATGCAGTACGACGACCCGACAACCCGAGGGCAACACAATGGATACCGAGAGACGGGACAAGGGATGGGAAGGACCATGAACTCGATGGAGGGACGACCTAAGAATATTCGGATGCCAAGATTGGACTCGCGCAGCCCAGGACAGGAGCGGGTGGATGTCAACGGGAGAGGCCTTCGTCCTGCAGTGCACCTAAATAGGCTGTTGATTACAATAAAATGCGTTGTACTGAATGGCTACGGTTGAAACTTCCGGGGAGATGCTTGCATGTACAGATGAAGCTTTGTACATAGACATCTCAGTTTTGAACGTAAAATTCGCTCAAATAAGCTACACAGTAAGGAAAACAGTGCACGGGCATTGTGCTATCCGGCTACTTTCCCGCACTGAACTCTTGAGGTGGGCCACTTGTTTCGGTCGGCTGAGGCGGACAAAATTCAACAAAAATTAAAAAGGGATTAGAACGATGCATTTGCGTTTGCATTTAGTGCGCATTCTTTTTATAGCAGTAAGACTCGTGGGATAAACAATGGACGCGACGACACGACAAGACACGACACTGCCCAACTTGCGGAAGTGTCAATGCCATACGCAATGTTTTATGGAACTATTACTACCAACTGCAAACAAAAATACGGTACAATCTTGGTCACGAACGCTTTGGGCGGTACCGGTGTACCCTCTAGGAAGGCGGACGCTCACCAAAGAAGCTAACGATACGTTCTGCCGATAGCGGCAGTCTCAGCGAACATACAAACTTTCGGTTTAAATACATGCCAACAGTACGTCATGGCTGACTTCGCGACACATACGAGAATTAAATTTTTTGGAGCAAATTTCTTAATTACCTAGTGAATAAAGCGTGAGACAAGCTGTGAGGGCACTACAACACTCCAAAATTTTCGAATAAAACAAACTTGTATTTTGTCCTCATGGCCTGGTCTCTTTAGAATAACAATGCACGTCACTTCGATTTTAAAGCTGTTGTAGTGATATTTTTAAACACCCACATTTAGTAAATTTCATGATTCTGGCCTGATTATGTGCTGGCCTGAAATTTTTAAAACCAAGATGTTTTAAATTGCATTTAGCACGTTTTTGTCCTTCAGCATCCACATTCGTTAGAACAGCCGGTCCACGTCTCCCCCGCCCGAGTATTCCTTTACTCCGCCCCCCGTGCAACGGGTGTCTTGTCCGCCGGGAGGGAGGGAGCTTGAGGAAGGGGGCATAACCCGGAGGATGGAGAGCCGGATTGCCAGAGTGGTGTTTCGGGACGGTGGAAGCTTGCCCTTCCTATCTTTATGAACATAACTTGCTGCTGATCTAGCTGTTTTATGGTAATGGCAAAAAGTGTGAGCCCAGAACAGACAAAACGACGGAGAGGCAGACGAGGCTAGCGCTTTTACAACTGATGTTGTTTCAGACCCTTTTCGCCCCATAGATAACAGGATTCGAGCGTGCGCAACATTGGTTTATAGGGAGAATAATTTTCAAAGTCTGCTGCGCCGCTTCAAAGTGTATATATAGGAGCTCTCGTAAGCGGACGAAAATCACAAACTGGAACGGGCCTATCCATTTCCGCACTCGGAAATGCCTCAACGTAGTTTGATTCTTTGGGACTTTTAAGACCGCAAGCCTGATTAGTGATTTGAAAAAGTAAAACCGGCTAAAAAGACGGAGGCGCCAAGCGGAGTACACTGGACGATACTTGACTAACAACTAAACAGTTAACTACAACTTGTGCAGCATTGTTCTGTGAACTCTGTTCTTGGGGTGTAGGACAATATGGTCCCGGAAAAAATTGTCCCGGACAATGGTCCCAAGGGAAGACGAGGACAAAATGGTCCCCCGTCAATCCTTCGACCTCGTAAAAAGTCGTCGATATTGGTGGCGATTGCTCTTCAGCTCAGGGATGGAAATCGCGGAATCTTGCGATTGTCTTAGCATTTTTTTAAGTTGCAAGGTGTTAAATGAGAATGCAGCAAGATGGCAGGGCATTCATCATGCACATACTGGATGTTTTCGTGCGGGTGTAGGCCCCTTCGTCACGTGGCGTTTTGTCATGGGCCGATTTGTAATATATAATTTGGTGACGTAGGTTCATTCACACAGAAATCGTCATCATGGGGGCGCGAAAGCAAAGTTGGTTTTTATTTCCTGTTTATTGTTATTTACTTTGTGTTAAGAAGTTGGAATAAAGTCCTCAGCGAGGTGCAATGGGCCGCGATTTGACGTCGCACATATTCGGTTACATTGCGCTGGCAATCGAATATTTTGTATTAATAACTGCTACTGCAGTCTTGTTCGTTGATGCGAACACCTCTTATGTATTAACGCGGAATGGCTCATGATTGCACTTCAAAAAACCTTTCTTAGTCAAAACTGTAACTTTCGTCTGGCGAACATCCTTTTGCCTGCAGGGTCAATGCAGGGTCTTTTCGTTAGCCTTGATACAAGTGTAGCAATAACTGTTCTGCAAAATCATAGCACCAGTTCTGTTGGTGGTTACTAAATCGAAGAAAAATTCAGAAAAATCATCCACAAAAGTTACCTCTTTTTGTTGTTCAACGCAGATCTTTGCCATTATAAGGTAAAGCCAGAATTTCTTTATATGAGCAAGACAATTTGAATTTCTCGGAAAAGATTGGTACGGTGCACATTTTTAATTTCATCAGTTCATTGTTATACCACTGTCATTTTGTTCATTTTAGAATTTTGTCCGACCATTTGCGCTATTACAGCGATTAAATTTGTTACTTTTGCCAATGATGTATTTTTGTTGGAAGGCAGAGCGTTACACGGGCCCGGCTGGGGTGGGGTTGGGAAAGGGAGGGGGGCTACGTAGCAAAGAATGCTACGTGTTAAAATCTTCCACTCAATTTTACAAGACCCTTTTCAGTAGCGTCAGCTTTTGATTCAAGCATGGGAAAATCTCGTGCCGTCTGCGTGACGCGCCTCAATGACTTTTCATGCACTTCCGCGCACACTGGCAGGTGGTGACCTCCCCAGAGCAGCAAAACACGCTTCCTTGCCACCGGGAAATCACAGCTGCCGCTCTGTCGGCACGCCTTGCCTGGAAGATCTCTGCCTTCACCCGAAAGCCGGAGTCCTCCGCGTCGTTGACACCCCCGCCATTACCTAAACGATAACGATCTCGCCTTTTTCGGCAGCCTGACCAACTGACCCGGAGAACAGGCATGCGGGCCCGCGGGAAACGAAGACGGCTGCCCGTTTTGTCGTGGGTGTTCACTTGTTATCTTTTCACTTCCGGCACTTATCGTTGCGGCCCTCTTCCTATTCGTTTTCTTGTAGCTGACGGCAAACATGACGGGGATGTGTAATCTGCCCCCTGTTTTCCCGCTGTCGGTATGCTCGAGTCCCATTAACGCGAGTTGACGCCGCCCTCTGTTTCTACGCAGTCTTGTCTTCTCAGTGATTACCCCGCATTCGAACTTCCCCATGCAGCTTATTGTAACGCGTGCATGCAAGGAGGGGGTCCCACGGGCGTTCGGTGCCTTGCATCACGCCTGTCAGTGGTGCCATCATTGCTAGTGTCAATGTCCGGAGTATTTATTTTCCCGCATAGAAAATTCCGAGGGTGACAAATTTACGCCTTTGCCGGCCGTCTTCCTCTGAAAACAGATTAAAATTCACCTAAGGCGGATAAAGAAATGGGTAATGAGAGAGTAAATTGTTGGAGGAAGCTAGACACGCCTCGGGGCACCTAGCAGACTTCTGCCAGTGGCGAGAAAAACATGCATCACTTTCTCACTGGCCCGGAAACTGGATGGTAAATTCGTCGTCCATGGAAGGGGAGAGTGGTCTGGTTGGCCTGAAACTGTCTAGCCTGAGTAGAGGCCGCCGGCTGAAGGGTGCATCGTCAAGAGCAACACCTGCCCAGTGCGAATTACTGTCAAAGGGTGCTAGGTCGACAGGTCATTCGTTACAATCTGCGTTACACGGCTTTCTCCACCTGTCTTTCAGCCTACAATTTTCTCTTTCACCCACGGCGTTGCAGTTTGTTGCGGAGAAACTGCAGGGAGGCCGGTAAAGATCTGCGAGGCCGGCGTCGCGAGCGGCGCGGAAGCCGGACTTCCCTAGAAGGCACCCTGAGGCCCTTCGCAGCTGTCGATTTATTGGTGGCGCCACCGCATGGGCAGCAGCTGTCTTTAAAAGCGCTTCTTCAAGAAGTCTAGGAACTCGAGCGCCACCTGTTTTGGTTCCTAGATTGCGTATTCCTTTCCTGTCTGCTCCCGGTTGCAGGGTTTCCCAATAGTCCTTCACGGCGGTTGCCGTACCAAGTTTTTCAGCAGTGGGTTTCAACTAGTCTGGCCCTGCCATTAATGGCTTTCAAAAAAAAGTGGTCAGCCAAAATTTATTTTTTGCATAGAATTTATTCTGAAAAAGGACTATTATGCTGTCGCTATGTTTCTGTGAACAGATATTGTTATTTTAGTTTTTTTTCTGGTTGACCGGGGCGCCCATTGATCTGTTATTGTTTTATTTTCTCCGTAACATTGACAAGGATGTCCCTTCCACTCCTCTGCACCCTCAAAACAAATGTTTTTAGATTGCTAGGTGTCACCTTTAATAGTGAATTCCTCCATATGGAGTAAACGTAAGCAAAACTGGAACGAAGGACGAAGGACACTGACAGAGACAAGCCTTACCCGCCGTGGTGGCTCGGTGGCTAAGGCGTTGTACTGCTGAGCGTAAGTACGCGGTTTCGATTACCGGCCGTGGCGGCCGCTTTTCGGATGGAGGCGAAAAGCGAAAACGACCGTGTGTCGAGATTTCCGTGCTTGCCAAAGATCCCCAGGTGGTCAAAATTAACACGGAGCCCCGCACTACGGCGCGCCTCATAGTTTCGGGGCATTAAACCCCACAACCAATCAAAGAGAGACGCTCCTCCTTTGCCCTCCTTCGCCTTCCGTATAAATCATGCACTTTGGCTGCCTACAGTGCCAACTTGCCCCAAAGTCTACTTTAAAAAACAGTTTGTGATTGCTGCCCTCTTGTCTGGAACAAAGCAGTCTGTTACGAGTTTTGTGGTAAAATGATGCAATAAAAAAAAACCGGTCGACTGTGTGTGCGCGTGTTAAAGCGGTGCGCAGGCTTCGGCAGCGCACAGCACGCTCACGCGCAGAGATGCTTTCCCACATAGCATAGGTGTTAGAAGGGAAGGACCACTTGCTTCACGTGCTTTTGAAAATGCGGCGGGGCCAAAACCCATCCAACAGCCGTTATCGGCGGCATCGGTGGCTCACTCATCGCCACCTGCGCTGCATGACACCCCTTCTTTACCTTCGTCTCTCCGGCAGCAGCATGCACCGGCACTGCGGAGCATGTCACCAGACGTGTGTTTTTTGCGCAATGCACTGAAAGCATGAAAGAACGTTCGCGCGTTTGGGTTATAGATAAGCGTTACCCTCCAGCGCTGTCCAGTTCGTTGGCGCCATCGAATCCTGCTGTGTTACTCCGCTGGAGTCATGTAAGCACGCCAGGGTTCTGCTCTTGTAACCGTCGCTGTTCAGCTTGCCTTGCTGTGAACCTGGTAAGTTTTGCTCTCGGATAGTTGTCGTCAGCACCGAGGCAGCTCTCCTGCTCGCCGCTCGTGCACATGCTACCGTTGCATGACAGAGGCGACGGAGCTCGGTACGGGGACGACTTCGACAATGTAACAAGTCTAGATACGGCATGAATACACGATATCAAAAAATTTCTCCGGACAATTAAGTCTTCCTACGGGCTTTGAAGACGAAAGAGAAACGATGCGTAATGTTACGGCGTAAGAAGATGAGAAAGACGGCACTGGCGCATGGCGTCGTGCACCTGCATCTGCGATGACGACGAAGCTGAGGTTTCCTGGCCTGGTCTGACCCATGGCTACCTGTACATTTACACCTTGTACATTACACCTTCCATTGCTCTTGCCGCCTTCATTCTGCCGTCATGTGACCACTTCTTTAATGCTACCTCGTTTCTTCTTCTTCTTCGTCTTCGCTTTCGTTTCTTCGTATTACGGTGCGAATCACGTGAGGTGGTGCATGCCACCGCTCCCCAAGCACCGGGCTTCTGCGCCGCTGGTGTGGAACTGTTTCACCCACGTTCCATGACGTTCCGTTGTCGCGCGGCACGCATTATTAACTATTACGTCTCCAATTTGTAGTTATGTTAATATTGTGAAATAGACACTTCAGCCCTTCAACGCTCCTGATCCGTGGCCAATCCCTGAGGTGGGTATGTGCCACGACAAAAGGATTTGCAACTACAACATTCTTGTACCGCTGGCAACGTGCGGAGATGGCGCAGTTATGGAGCGTCGGGCCGCTACTCGGGTTCAAATCCTATGGCGTGACATGAGTTTCTGTTTGCTCTTCACAGCAACGAGCATTTTCTTGGCCGGACAACCACAACAGCCGAACAACAACAGACACGACGGTTTTCCGCAGAGTAAGGCACTTTTTTATTTATTAACATACCTACATTCGCCAAAAGGCATTGTTGTAGGGGGGTGTGATACAGGAAAATAAACACAAAAAATCACACGCATGGCATAATGGTAACAAGGAAAAAAAACAAAGAAAAAACAAAGAAAAACCAGCGCAAACAACAGACAACAGTGACACACTAAAAAAACAAGGAAAGGTTTTAGATAATGTCACCATGCTAAAGTGACCATGCTTAAAGCTTTCGCCTTAAAACAGCGTTCATCCAAGCCCAAACTGAACGCAGGTTCCACGGCTTCTCGCGAAAGAGCCTGCTTTCTTGCTTCAGCCCTCCCAGAGTTCAGACTGAATCGTTGACTTTTCCTGTTTTGATGAACCATGCGCACCAAATAGCTTTTAAACTTGCACATTCCGTGAAGCCTTCCGAGTTGTCGCCGTTTTTTTTTTTTGTCTCGGAATTTTAGTCGAATCAAGACTTCGCCTCCATAGCGATTAGGAGCATAATCCACTACTCGCACAAACTACCTTTGCAATCCAGTCCGTTATCCACTTCTGTCCGTTTCCTTTTTGTGTTTAAATTAGTCGTCTCCGTAGAACCACCCTTCACCCGTAACGTCAAACTACTGGAGTTAGGCGTGGGTACGGGTGCGCCACCTCTGGAGTTTGGAACATGTTTAAATACCAGGGGGTGACTTTTTTCTTCAGTTGTAGCTCAAGAAAAAAAATCTTTTTGAAGCCGCATCAGCGTACGCCCTCGATAGTTTGGTCATGATGGGCAATTATTTCGCAGTCACCTGCTATGAGTTCTACGCCACAATTTTGTTAAAGTGAAGCTTTGCTCAGCGTTAAGCTACTGCATTAAGTCTATGATCGTTGGAATGCATTTCAAGATGGCTATCACCGACGTGTGCACCCACTTGATTATGTCTCCGTTCCCAGGACCATAGCCAACATTTTTTTTCTGGGGGGGGGGGTATCGTTTATGCGAAGAGAAAAGCTTTGCCAAAAGGAACACCAGCACTTCGCCACACGCTGCCTATAAAAAATTCCGAGGAGAAGGGGCGGTTGGGGGGGGGGGGGGGGGGTGTTCAGCCACAAGCTTAAGGACGCTCCCACAAAACTTAGCTTTTACAATATGCATGCGTTGTCTGGGACCTTCATGCTAAACCTAACATTGATGTACTAGAAAAATTCAGCGAAGGGCATGTTTAATTAATTAATTTATTTATTCAATGCATACTACCAGCCAAGGTAGGTGGCCAAGGTGGCCCAGGCAGGACCCATACAAAATTGCATACTTGCAGCCACGTAACACAGTACAGTTCACCGTACAGAAATAAAATCACGACATAACAGGCTTGCGTGGGATATATATGCACTCGGGTTGCAGGAGAAACACAAGAGCGGTATCGAAATACAATCCAGGTTTTGTTCACAACACAAAGTGGGAAAGCATGATCGGACGATGAAACGTGCACATGTGACCAAACAACGTTTAGTACAAACAGGTAGTAGCAGCTGATAAGAATGCGTCGGCCGCTGCAATGCTGGTGACGTCAGGGAGTAGTTCATTCCAATCGGAAATCGTTCGTGGAAAGAAAGAATATCGTCGAGAATTTGTTTTTGTAAAGCGGCATTACTATGGTTTTATCATGTTTGTTCCGAGTTTTTCGCGATGTATTGTACTGCATGTAAGTGTGAAAGACGAGTCCTGAGTGTCCATTGATTATGTTGTACAGGAATTTTATGCGTTGTAGTTTTCTGCTGGACTCTAATGTGGAAAGACCGGATCTATTACGTAGTTCAGTGACTGAAATGTGTCTACTGTACGCGTGGTAAATAATACCAAGGGATTTATTTTGGACTCATTCAAGCAAGTGATTTTCTGTTTGTGTGCGAGGATCCCATACAACGTTAGCATGTTCCAACAATGTGCGTACCAATGATGTGTAAGCGACTAGATTTGTTTTGCTGGTACAGTGTCTCATGCGACGCCTTAAGAGTCACAATCGGCGCAGTGCTGCTTATGTTACACCTGCGATATGCGTTTTCCAGCTAAAATTAGAAGTGATTGTCAGTACGGGGTATTTATACTGGTCAACGTTTGTTATAGCAGTGTTGTTTAACGTGTAAGTGAATTCCGAGGTTTTTTTTTCACGTGTTATGGTCATCTTGACGCACTTAGCTATGTTGAGGCTCCTTTTCCAGCAGTTACACCATGCTGTAATGACCGATAAGTATTCATTTAGGGTGGCGTGATCTGTTCTTGATTGAATGGGCAGGTACACAACGCAGTCATCCGCGAAAGCTCATTCTCGCTATAAGCCTGATCGTTCTGTCACTAACACTATGCTGTCTAATCTGTAGTGATTCTCGACTCTGGGCTGTCGCGTTGCTGCATTCGAATTACCACGCGCCACCTCTCTTGCCATCTGTGAAAGCACGGCGGAAAGACTGCGCGATGGAAGGGGGGGCTTGGCACGTTTTGTGCACGCTAGATAAGCGCAGCGGTGCTTGTCAGCGGTGGGAGTCGCCGGCCGGGGGCGCCGCCAGCCAGGAGAGACAAGCCACCGTCAGCCACCTTCAAGGAGCCTGCATGGCAGCAAGCGGTCAGCCGTGCGTCCCGTGGTGCCGTAAGTCTCCGGACATTGAAGCGCTTTGGTGATTGTATCTTCTGTGCCATTTATATTTAGTTTCCACTGCTTCAGTAAAGCCCCTTATTCCTCTCGCAATGTTCTGTGCCGTAATGTTTTGACGAGGCTGTTACCTGAACCCTTCGGTCTACCTGCAAATTATATCACAACTCTGCTGTCACGACGGAGATTCTTGCGCCTAAAAACGCGCAAGCTTGCTTGGAACCTTGACCTCTACGTCACACCAATAAGAACACGTCAGAGCCGGAATTCACACGCACTCTCTTTAACACCGCGTATTTTGGTTACTAACTTTTAAGTTTTTTTTCCTCATACCACGGAGGAGTGGAACAGTTTGCGTGTAGCAGTTTAAACTCTACAGAGCTCATTCACTCAGAAATTTGAAATTGTTTTCTGTAACAACTGTTCGGCATTTCACAACTGTTCCCAACCTTTCATCTCGTTGCTGTTCCGCTTTCCGCTTTTCTTCTTTCGTTGCTGTTGTACCGAAATGCTGTAAATAATAACTGTATTGTTTTGCCTCTCCTGTTTTGGCCTCTGGCCAGCAGAACCTGTAAATAAATAAATAATCTCACCTCTGGCTACGTCCCTGTCCGTTCCGCCTGACCCCTGCCATAATGCTTTCCGCTTTGATGCGCAATCTAAACACAGAATATATAATGCAACTACAAACTGAAAGGGTAATCTGACACGTGGAACACAGGGTGACGATTTGGGGCAGAGGCTCTTTCGTGTGCCTACAGCACCAGGAGCAATAGGAACTAGGAGCAATAGCAGAGCAGTTGCGAGGACCACAGGCCAGTCAGTAAAGCGCCAGTGGTTTGAAGCGCAGCGAAAACACGGACGGCGAACACGGAGTAGACAGGACAGGGGCTAACTTTCAGCTAACTTGTTGCACATGGCGTGAGCTTATATTCCCGGTGATCCTGTAGAAATTGAGAGGAAGGCAAAAGTAAGTCTGTGACAAAGACACACAAAGTAGAAGAATTCACAGCACGTATTCGAGGAAGCACATTTCGCTAGCGCACAATGCAGTTCAGTTAATACTGCCACACGCGCTTGCTCTCTTTCCGATATTGTGGTCTCTCTACCTCGCAATATGCATAACCCTAGCATTGAACAAGGCAAGCACTCACGCACACTACGAGGAACCACCGTGGGTTCGAGCTAATTGAGCACGCTCACGATACTGAAACGCCGTCGCGCCAACTTAACACCGCCTCTGTTGGGCAGGTGGAGAAAGGGGCGACAAAGGAATATGCCCAGGGTACGGAGGGAAGACGTTTATTTTATACTAACATTCTAGCCACATATTTTACAGTCCCAATTACACAATTTACAGTACAGGTATACGTACTTCCCGTTAGGTGAAAAGGGCGATGGGGCGCAGCACGCGCAAGTGTACGCGTCGTCGGCGCAAAGCCAGTGGGCTCTTAGGTCAGGGCAAATTCCGGGGTGCGCGCACGTTGTGCACGCGCGCATCGCCGTGCTGGCCAGATCGGCTCGCAGCAGCGAGGGAGACGGGGCCCATTCGCTCACAGGCGCGTACCGCACGGCGTGTTCGTCGAGTGGTAGGTACGGCCTTACTATATGCAAGCGTAGGGACAACAGGAGCAGCCTTGGGCACGGGCCGCAGCCGGAAGGGCTGGTGGGCTTTCGCCGGCGCAACAGAGTTGCCGCCGGCTGGTAAAGAAAGCATCACATACCTTCGGCCAATGCCTTCGGCGTCCTGGAAGCGTCTCTCCGAACGGACCCCCGCGCAGGGCGCGCGTTCGCGTCCCCGGCGAGAGTCGGGTTCGGGCATCGTTCAAACGGACCAATGAGGTGAGGTTAGCTCCGCTACCAGGGCGGAGCGCCCGCTGCGTGACAGTGTTTTATCGCCGCAACGGTCTCTGCAGGCTTCACCTCACGCAAGAGTTTGAGAGACGGCTCGGCTCTACGCAGTGGCGCCAAGACGAGCCGGAATTTTGGAGGAGAGAGGGGAAGAGCGCCGCGTAATGACACAAACCCAGTGATCGCGCAATGGCTAGGGCGTCAGGATCCCCATAATATGTACGCTTCAGCCAATCCTTTCACAGACGGGTTCTTGCTCAGCATATTGGTTTGTTTAAATTGTAATCCACAAGCGCAGGCGTGAGAGTGAGTGGCAAGATGTGCGCTCTGATTATTCATGTTCTCTGGCTCTATCGTTAACGCAACGGTCCGTCTGGCCAACGTAACGCGTTCAGCAAGTTAACGGGATTTCGTAAACAACACTCACGGCGTTATTGAAAATGATGCACTAAAGTGCATCTCCGAAAAAAACCATCGCTGAAAAAGAAAAATAAACAGCAGAAAAAACAGAAAACTGAAAAAGTATCGCTGGGAAAACGGGTCAGTGACGCACCCGTGAGCCCTTCGGCACGTGTAGTCTACTTCCACGCTGTTTTTTTTCCTGAAATACGAAAATACCTACCTGCAAGACCGTAAGATAAAATTCCTTGCCAATGGGTCAAGTGCGTAGTATGCGCCAATAGTTTTAGGCGCCATACCTATCATAATTATTTGAGTGAGATAAAAAACGCGGACTTGTCTGCTGTACGCGGTAAAAAGTGACGATTACACTATATTTATTTTTATTGAATGCAGCAGGCTTTACAAGGTCTTTGCACTACGTTCCACTGCGCTTGGTGCGTTGGCTTAGAATACGCCTACTAATGCTATATGCAGCCATTGTTGTTGTCGTCACTTTAATCAAACATACCTATACTTCCAAGCAAGATAGAAGACAATAATTTTGGCCCCAAAAATCAATTCTGCGGTGGCATTCCTCGTACTTATAAGGAATTGATGCTCTGCTCTATGCATTTAGCAGCATTTTATTAAAACCAAATTTGTGAAAGTCCGTTATCGCGCCAAGTTCAAGACAGTTTTTTTTTCTTTTTCTTTCCTGTTCAGCTCTTTGTTGGGCCTTTTCTTCCCCCAGCCCCATACCTCAGCAGAGAAGTATGAAGGCGACTGTAAACGCCGGCAAACCTCTCTGCCTTTCCGATAAAGCGCCTTCTCTCTATCCCTCTATTTTGCGCAGGAATTTCGTTGGAAACTACCGCGGCATTCTGTGACTGAAAATGTAGCGTAAAGTTTTAGAAGAAATCGGATTAAACGTATTTTATTAGGAGAACGTCCGGCTGTGTCGCGTTTTACGCAAACAGGGACGGATGAACTTTGTCTATCCGTGCACCGAGGAGTTTTTCCTTGCACCGCCGACTGCCTTTCCGAAGCTCAACCGTGTCGCTTGTCTTTGGCTAAGAGCCGTAGGCACCACAATGAGGCAGACGGATGATTGCGGGGGTCGGTATCTAGCCTTGTACACCCTGAGGATGTCCTGTAGGGCATCTTCACCAAAACGCTCCTGAATGACCATTACAAGTGCCCTAGTGTGCGAATTCAGCGAAAGACAAAGTCCGACATATCATTTGGCTAAAATATTGGCTCACGATTATGATACACTACCTAGTGCGGAATTTCAGCGCAGTGCGAACTGCGGGGTTCTCAGTGACGGCGCATAGCGTCTCGGGAAGTGAACGCGTCATCACCGAACGCAGGACTACGCGACGCACTCTGGCGCTATCTCGAAGCGCGTCACCGCCGCCGAGCATGTCTCGCGCAACCTCAGAATACCGGCCTACCCTTCGCACTTTCGCCATACTTTACTCCTCCGCTGTTTTGCTCGCACCATCTCGCCAATTTTCGGTGTCCTTTTCGTTCGCTCGGTTACGACGAGGCCGGCGGTGACCGGAAACCACAGCGGGGGCCGCTTAAGAGCTTCGCTCTAAAAAAATGCATGTGCCCTGGGACAACACGCAAGGCGTGCAAGGCGTTTTGCATTGTGCGATTGATTGATTGTACGGTGTAACGCGCCGACGCAACGCAGGCGATGAGGCGCGCCGTAGTGGAGGGCTCCGGATTAATTTTGACCACCTGGGGACCTTTAACCGGCGCCGAAATCTCGTGCACACGGACTTTTTTGCTTTTCGCCTCCATCAGAAAAGGGGCCGCCGCGGCCGCCAATCGCACCCGCGACCTCGTGCTGAGCAGCGCAACGCCTTATAGCTACTGAGCCACCGAGGCGAGTATTGCATGTCGCAATGTCACGGAAATTGAATGCTCGGCCGTGTCATTTGCTGAATTTGCACGCAAGGCCATTTCGATCTGTGATGCGGTGAAGACGCCCTGCGGGGATTTCGTACAGTGTAGGATCCATCATCCACCTGGTGAAATGCGCTACGAATGCACCCGAGTTCGTCTTCGCGCAGGAGCGCCCAGCGGCTGGCTGAGCGGCGCGCCAAGGCCGCCAGTGGCGGTTCGGGGTCCGCAGGTGCGCTAATTGAGAGCCCCGTCCCGCAATGAATGGCCGACTCCGCTCTGGCAGCCTTCGAACGGGCGAGAGGAAGCGAGAAGCGGCAAAGTAGCCAGCCAAAGAGCAAGCCCAGCCCGTGTCGGCCAGGTGCCTCCGGTACGCAGCAAGCGGGCACTCCGCCGTAATGATGCGCTGCTCTCCCGTCATTGAAGCGCGCACACCACTCGCGTCCGGCTCGTCTCTCCCGCTTACGGCCAAGTCAAGAAACCAACAAAGCGTCAAGCTTGGCGGAGATGTATGTGCCACGGTGAGTAGGGGAGGGGTCAAGTGCGGTTGTCTATTCGGAGTAATTGCTTTTTACTCACGAAACTCGCGCACGTGTGCCTCGCGCACCCAGATGCGCCAGCGGTGCAACATGCCGGTGCGCGTACAGACATTTCCCGTGCCTGTATGCTGCAGTTGCCCTGTTGTTGTGGGCGTACAGCGACGTTAATACCCCCGGGACATCTCACACGCAGGAAGCGTAAGTGGTTCAAGGAGGCAACGCGCAGGCGGCATTGCGAGCTTTCGTACGAGAGGGCATGCGCCTGTCCAGCGGAGGCGCTGCGAACGCTGCATGCGTGAGTTTGGGGCATCAAGAGGAGCCTAGGATGTGCGTATGCGGTCGCTGAAGAATGCGAAGAGTGCAGCGGCTGCTTTCATTTTAGTTCGTTGTCTTTGCACTCCGTCATTTCCAAACGAACAAATTTATTGCGTAGAGTGCACTCAGGGGACAATTGCCATTTGTTCTTATACGGACATTAGACACAGCATGATTCATGAGTCCAAGTAGGCAGGATGAGCGCAAGGGTGTGCGTGAAATTTCGAGTGGGACTTTCTTGACAGACAGTTCAGACTCAGCTGTGGGCTATACGGGCGACAGAATGTAGTCCGAGAAAGATGTGATGGGGACTGGGAACGCTCAAGACGTGGCCAAGCGGGAGGGGGCAATTGACGTCCTGCTGCGAACCTTTTGTGCAAAGGAAGACGTAGAAACGTGTGCGGTACGTGCAAGGCCTGTGTGGTCCTCTGTTGGCCATTCACCTACGCCCCGCAGCAGGACGGTGGTGAATTTTCTTTCATTTCCTATTTGTTTTTCCACGGGAAGCGGGAGGGGGCCGAGGTAAAAGGCGTTCAGCGATGGCTTCAGGGTTCCTTCGCCACCTAGACGGGCGCCGATCACAAACGAAAGCACATCGCCGGTATGAATAATTACAAAGATTATTCGCGAAAACGATGGTTAGAGCACAGCAACTACAACTACGCTGAATGGGGATTAAAAGATTACAAATTAAAGGGCGAAGACAAGGTAACATGCCTGAGTCTCGCAAGTTCATAACATAAACGAAACAAATCTTAGTTCACTTATCCAGAAATTTGAAAAAAACTACAGGCAGATCTTGTTCATGTTACAGACATGTGGAATAGTAAAAAGAAACACAAACATCTTAGAAGCTATGTAAATACCACCCAGGAGTTCCGCGAAAATAATAAAAGGCAATACAGGCCCAGAAAAGTGCAATACAACGAAAGGTAATAAAAGCTCCTTCGGGTTAAGTTGTGAATAAATCAGTTAAATGAGCAGGGCTTAGAGATATAAGCTCGGTTACCTGCTATCAAACCGACTAAGCAACTGTGGCAGATTATATTCCAGCACTTGCAGCTCATAATTTTTCCGAAATTTTGGAAACTTCCATTTGTTTGCTTTTCTAGTTTGGTAAAACTGTATGAACCAAACGTTTTAGTCTCAGGTAGACGGTATGAGTTGCGATTTATGCTTGTGATTGAACGCAACTTTTTAAATTGATAATTTACCTGGACATTCCAGAAATAATCTGCGATGTCCAGATTACCGAGAAATAATCAACCAATATTTTACCTAATTTACTACTTCTGTTATGCAAATTAGCTAGTTCAGTTAATATGGGATTATTCTTTTTAATAGTGGCAGATAAATGTCTTGCTAGCCGATATTCATTAATGTCATTTAGTCTCACAATTTTGAACTTTTAAATATTAAGCTGTACATGGCTTGTTTGCAATTATTCTGAGGACTCTTTCTTGGACGTTTAGGGATTTCGTTTAAGTTTGTTGGTTTGTTAGTATCCCGAATCAAATGGCAGCAATTTAAAAAGGAAGCAAATAGGACACTTAAAACCAAAAGTTTAACAGTCTCAGGTAGAAGGTATCAGTTGCGATTTAATGTGCCTGTCATTCAAGTCAACCTTTTATATAGATAATTAACTTGGCCATCCCAGTGTAAATTTGCCGAGAAATTTGCCGTTACCATAGGCTAACGGAACTTATACTTCTAGTTTTGACGACCTGAATAAGGTGTTACTCTTAAGGGACACCTCTTCTCCGTAGGAGTGATAGCAATGATTGATCTTAATTGATTTTCGGTTGTCCGGCTTAAGCTAACGTCGAGTAAAACAATGACATGTATCCCCTGAAACAAGGGCAGGAAACGTTCTAGGCAGAAGTTTCTTCGTGATGTTCCTGTCATGCAGAGAAAATAAAGAAATGCTAGAGACCCTCTGCACTCCGTCAGCAGTCACCAGACTAACAGCAGCTATTATCTGTGTCGTATAAATTAAATGAAGCCTGCCTATCAACGGGCGAATTTATGAAGACGCTATGATGATATCAGGAAAAGGCCCGTGACCGTAGAGCCTTGCACAGTGTGAACTTGGAACACGCTTAGGAACATTTACACCAACGTTTTAGTGCGCAAACATTCTTATACGTCTTCCCCCAGAAAGTTATCGGTAAGTCCAGAACGCGTGATACGAGGTAGTTCGAGGTGTACATGGGTCACATGAAGTATTCAAAGAAAAACCCATGGTCCACACGGCAAATATTCGTAGTCGCGTGTGGGCGGAAAAATGCTTCTGGAAAAAGGATCCAGTACGGTTTGAGGTGGACATTTTCGGACACAAAGAGTTCGGTGCGTGAACGTTTCGGTTCACGAACATTTTGGCGCGCGAATGTTTCGGGGGAAGGGGGGGGGGAACCTTTCCGGCATTTTTGTTGCTTTTATAGTTATATATTCTTGAGACAGCAGGGTAGGTGACAGCGGAGTGGCTGCAGAATCGTGCGTCTGCTGTGCAGCAGCAACAACGACAAAAAAAAAAAAACCATGGGTATTGCTTCAGCGTGTAAAACCTCATTTGAAAAAAGACAGATGCCCTCTGTGCTTGCGTTTCTTAAGACGTGACAACGGGGGCAGGCGGCTGCAGAGTGCCGCTCCTTTGGTGACATAATTCGACAGTTTCCCGGTTTCGAAACGCCATTCACAGCGCCACAGGGCTAAGCGCTGCGCTCGGCCGCGTGGCGCCATTCATTGCTTTGCGGCGGGGACGGCGGGGGCCGGGAGATTCGAATGCAACCTGCAAATTTGAGTGATTGATTTGTTATGGGGTTTAACGCACCGACGCTACACAGGCGATGAGGCGCACCGTAGTGGACGGCTCCGGATTAATTTCTACCCCCAGGGCATATTTAACCTGCGCCGAAATCTAGAACACACGGGCGTTTTCGCTTTTCGCAGTTGGCTAATTTGTGCAATTAAACGCTATTATCTGGTCATAATGTCTATTTAGGACACATTTTTGTCCGTCTCTGCCTGTATGCAGAGTTTACCATTGGTTTCTTTCGGGCCTAACGTACATTTTGATCACTTTTTATATTGAGTAAAAAGCCACGAGTTACCTGGAAATGGCGTTTAATGGGGTGAAGTCAGTTGCGTATACGTTGGCCACCGTGCCTGCCCAGCGCCTTGCCTTAACGTTAACAAATATAATGGTTATAATAGTGCATTTATATCAATGGTCTTTATTAGTAGACTATTAGTAGTTGTGGGGATCCTGGCGTCCGCTGCCATTGCGCGAACGCTAGTTTGGTGCCGTCAGCGCGACGCTTTCGCCCCGGTCTTCCCGAAAAACCAGCTCGCCTTGGCGCCACGGCGTAGGGCCGAGCGAAAGGTTTCAAATTCCTTGACGAGGTGAATGCGCCGGCGGCCGTTGTGCGATAAAACAGTCAGCTCAATGGCCGCTCCGCTCTGGTTCTTGGTTAACCTCACCTCATTGGCCCATTTGAAAGATTCCCGAACCCCCTCCTCGCCGTGATGCGAACGCGCGCCCTGCGCGGGGGGCTGTTCGGGGAGACGTTTCGAGGATGCCGAAGGAGCCGGCCAGAGGTATGTGACGCTTTCTCTGCCGTCTGGCCGCAACTTTGTTGCGCCGGCAAAAGCCCGCCAGCCCCTCTGGCTGCTGGCTCATGCCTTAGGTTGCCCCTGTTGCTCCGACCCGACGCTTTCTTTACGGCCGCACGTAACACTCGACGATCACGACGTGCGGAACGCGCCGGTGAGCGAGCGGACCGTGTCTCCCTCACCACTGCGAGCCAATCTGGCCAGCACGGCGATGCGCGCGCACAACGGTTGCGCCGCTTCCCGGATTTGCCCTGACCAAAGAGCCCACTGGCTCTGCGCAGGGACGACGCGCACACCTGCGCCGTGCGCCTTATCGCCCTTTTACCAAAAGGGTACTACGTCCCGGCACTTTCAATCATGTAACTGGGAGGTTGGCGTAAAACTCCCACCTCCCCTGGCGGGAACCCCTGTGTAGATGCGACGCATAGGGGGTTCACGTTGCAGCGTTGGACAGCAGAGGAACGGCGCCGGGAACGATGGAGGGGAGCGGCGCAGGCACCGCGTTTTATAGCGCGCATAACGGTGAGGGAACGCGCCGGCGCCAGTGCGTCTGCCGCGGCTATGACGCAACACAATCCAACACAATCCACTTTAATCCAATCCAATCCAATCCAAATCCAATCCAAGCCAAGCCCAGCCAATCCAATCCAATCGAATCCAATCCAATGCCCCTCGCGAGAGAGTGTTCGCTATCGGAGAGGAAAGGGGGTGAGCGGCGGAGAGCGCCGCTGGCGCGGCGAGGAGAATGGGGGAGGGGTGGACGCCGACAACGCCGGATTGATGCAGGGACAAGGCGAGTGAATGAGATGCGTTCGCATCTAAAATAAACGTCTCTTCTCGGTACTCTAGGCGTATTCCTTTGTCACCCCCTACTCCATCTGCCCAGTAGAGGCGGTGTTGAGTTGGCGCGCCGGCGTTTCAGTATCGTGAGCGTGCTCAGTTATAAGCTGGAACTCACGGTGGTTACTCGCGGTGTGCATGAGTGCATGTCTTGTGCAATGCTAGGGTTGTGCATATAGTGAGGTAGGGAGAGCATAGTCTAGTAGACTATATTAGCAGAATTTTGCTTGAAAAATTTCTAAACGAAGAGAAGCAAGGCAGGGATTCTTACACAGTAGCGGACTAGTCGGCATTCCTGTGCACATTTTGTTTTGCCAGGTGTCAGCTAGCTCCGACGATTCGAAGAATTTTCCCCGCCGAGAAACGAAAGCGGTCGGCCGCGGGGCGCTTAGCCACTCGGCACCACCGGAGATCCCGCCCAAAGACGCGAAGAAAAACGCAATTTACTGCCACGGCCGCGCCGCGAAGACCCGACCGAGCTCCTCAAGCAGGGCCGTACCCAGAGGGGGGGTTTGGGGGTTCAAACCCCTCCCGAAATCTTTTCCAGGCAGCACGTAAACAATACTTACTGTTGCTTTCAGCAAAACTACCCCCTTCCCAAAATTGATAACCTTCCCCGAAAAAAATTTCTGGGTACGGCCCTGTCCTCAAGAGAACGAACGCGTCCCTGACTAGTGTGTGTATATGCCCGAGAACACGAGGCGACGCCAGACGCAACGCGAGTGTTTATGTTGGGTTTTCAATCTCTCACGTGTGCGTGCACTTCGCTGAGAAAGTCGCCCCACGCCTGTGCACCGCGTCAGACGTTTTCAACCCGTGCTCCTCTGTCCTGATCCACTGTAACCTCAGTTTTTCTCTATTATTAAACCTTTAAAGTCTCGAACCCTAGTTTCTCCCATTCTATCTTCATTGGAGCCACGACGTAGCTCACACAGGTTCAACCGACTAGGCATGGCCGCCAGTGCACAGCGGCCACCAGCGACGACTAGCATGTCGCCAGACGCCGCACAACACGCCAGCCACCTGTGAATGGAGTTGCACTCGCGGTGCACGGTTCTTTTTTGAATGGATGCGAGCGCGGGAAAGTAAGCGGCAAAAACGGCAGTCGTTCATTACGGTGCTCGGTGTCTCCTCTGGGCCTTTCCTCTTTTCGCTTTCGCGCGGCCCTCAATGCGCGGCCGCCGGTCTCCTCTGAATGGCGCGTGGTCTAGTCATTTCTGTACGCCTGGACGACCTTCGGAGCACCAGGCCGTGTGCGCGCCTCCGTCGTGATTCCGGCGTGAACAATGGATTCCGCCCGGGTGAGCGCGCGTCGGTGCGTGCCAGAGGCCGGTTGGTGGAGAGTGCGTAGAACGGCGAGCGCATGTGCTGCCGCAGGTAGTGGACGAGTGCAGTAGTCAGTGTGACTACTGCACTCGTCCACTGCCTGCGCCGTTGCAACGCCGTCTGAGCCCAACGAGGCATAGGTGATCGCTCTCACGACACGCCTAATCACCGGCCGCCCCACAGGTGCGCCTGCGTCATGTGCACAGAAGTATCCACGGCCGGAGCGAAGGGGTTGCCCTGCCATGATGACAAAGTCCGGTCGTCAAAGAAGCATCGGCAGCGCGCTTGTTTCATCGTTCTTCTCGTATTCCGAATCGCCGTGCGATTGCTGAGTGCACGCAGGCCTCAGTGGAGCGTGTTCAATCGCTTTATGTTATGTGCGGAGATAAAAGAAGCGGCAAAAGGATGCCATGCAGTGTTCGAAACAAATTGAAATATTTTGACGTCGCCTGCATACAAGAGAAAATTACAGTCCTCAAATACTGGGGAAACACCATTTACAGAAATTGAAAACAGAAGTCGCCCCAGAACAGATCCCTGAGAGACACCACTGGTGGCGTCATAGCCAAGAGAGGACTGCAAATTTACACTCACATGACCTTCCTCACAAATAACTGCATAAGAGGCAGGTGAGGGATGGGTGTGTATCGAGTTGAGACAGCTTGTTGAATAACAGAGCATTGTAGACGACATCAAAGCATACCTTACTTGCCATACTTACTGCGCTTGTCTTCGTGTCATCTTTTTCTGTGTCCCCGTATCGAGTGCGCAAAATTTACCGTTAAGAAGCCTTACTTAAACCAAAGTAAACAACATAAAGTTGACCTCTTCCCTGCACAGCTGCCGAGGCGTGCAGCATGAAATTGACAAGATTGGAGGTGGCCAATCGCACAGTAAAAAAGCAATGCTGCTCAGGTAATTATATGTGTTTTACACTTAACGTGAGTTTCATATGCAATACTCTCCCAAAGCTTAGAAGCAGCGCATAAAATAGAAACTGGCCGGTAGTTCGCGGGGTCCATTTTTCAACCTCGCAACTCGCGCAGGTTTCCAACGAGCGGGGAAGCGGGCAGTTTTGAGGGAAGTTTGCAATGTACACGTCAAGACAGGTACAAGGATATCGCCAAAAGCCATAAGTACTGCTGAGGGAATGCCCTGAGGGCCGCACGAAAATGGCGCCTTCATGCGATTTAACGCTTTCGATGCAAGACTTTCTGAGATTAACATTTCGGAACGTTTATAGAGCTGAGGGGGTGTAGGGGGGGGGGAGGGGGCAAGCTGGGGGGGGGGGGGGGGGGGGCAAGCTAAACTTTTAAGTGCAATGCACTTCTTAAGCGGCCCTGAACCTGCGTCCACCGGCGATGTCCGCGCACGTGGAGATGGGCGCGCGCTGCCTGGCCGCTGACATGGCACATACCCACGTGGGGGATTGGCCAGGAATCTCCTCGTCTTCCTTGGCAACGGGGGGAGATGGGCGCGCGCTGCCTGGCCGCTGACATGGCACATACCCACGTGGGGGATTGGCCAAGAATCGGGCGTGAGAAGGGCTAATGCACCTGCTTAAAGGAGTACTGACACGAAATTTCAAAGCTGAGATCCGCTCTAGCAATCAAGTACAACGACAACACAAATAGGGGTCTGTGAATAAATGCATATTTCTTTCTTTGTACTTGTGTGTGTGTGTGTGATCTCTCTTTCGCGAACATTACCGAACCGCGCAAATTCAACTCGTGCATTCGCACTTTCACATTCTTCCCCTCGGGGAAATGCGGGGAATTTTCTTGTCGCATGTGGAACGGAAGCGTCCCTCAAGGGCATTAGAGTCGTCAGATATGCTCTCTCCCTTCTTTTAAAGGAGGTAAATGCTTCGGGAAGGATTTTTAGATGTTTGTGAATGTACGGGGCCCCAGAAAGCTTTAGCAAGACCTGTTGCGTTAGCTTCAACTGCGGTGATGTAATAATATTAATAATAATAGAGAGTTTTAGAATGGCGGATAGCATACACTAACGCTGCGGCGGCGGGTGCCGGGACATGACTGGGCAGGGGCGCATTCGTTCCGCGGGGGCGGCGCCCATGCCTTGCCGAGCCCGCGCGTTCGTTCCGGTGAGGTGCGACCTCCTCTCCCTCCCTGCGCGCGCATGCGCAGTCGGGTCCCTGCAAACCGCTGACCTAGCATTAGCGTACATAACCCGGCATTCTGAAACTCTGTAATAATAATAATATTACACCTTATTACGCAGCAGACATGCAGTTCTAATAATAATACTATTGTTACTGGGAAGTTCACTAACCTTCATTCTGTTAATCAATTTCCACGATTCCGCCCATTCAGTTTGCTCCACCGTATTTGGAACTTCTTATTCTATTGCGTCGCAATACGTTCTCCGATTTTCAAAGTTCCCAGCTCAATGTTTCATAGTTTATTTCAAAAATACAGTGATGAGCGATTTCATAAGGTACCGTTCAGTCAAAAGTAATTAGAACAAGGTCGCTTAAATTTACAGAAATTTCTTCAACCGGAAACTGCCTATCTCTATTGGTGTGCGTTTAAAAAAGTCCTCCCTAATAGAACAGTTTCCTGTAAACCGCTAATGGCTGTCACAAATCCAGTAAGACAAATATTTTGTGATATTCAGAAATCCTTGTTCCAGTTACTTATGACGGCAGCTGTACATGTACAAGAGGTGGCCCCAAGGTAGGAAACCGCTGCGGAACCTTCTTTTATTTTATAAAATACTTTAATAAGTATTTTATTAATTAGGTGCTTTATTAAATAGTTTACCATTCTTTTGCAAGGTTTCCTTCCACCAGTTTCCTTGCTGACGCTGATTACTGTAGTTACGTGGTCATCCATTCTCAACAGATTCGCTAAATACCGTTCCTTAAATTACCACAATTGGCAATGTATTACTTTCATAAATTTCCGCTCAGCAAGTCAATCTACTGCGCTTCACGTGGCCACTCAGCTTAAAGGGGCCCTGCAGCACTTAAAATCGACTACTCGAAATGTAGTTTGGCGTAAAGTCTGTTGTCCCAGGAATCTCCTACCGCGAGAATTATGAAAATCCGTTCACTAGAGAGTTAGCACGGCGGTTACCGGAGGCTCACGCTACGGCAGTGGGTTACCGGGACCCGACTGCGCAGGCGCGAGGGAGGAGGGCGAGGAAGCGGAGAGAATGCGCGGGCATAGCGAAGGCCGGCTAGCGGAACTAATCCACCCTACCGGAACGAATTTGGGCCTGCCCATTCGGACCCCGCTACATGTTGCCGTAGCGTTAGCTTACGGTACGCGCTAGGCTAAAACTACTACCACCGAAATCGCGCGTACTTGTTCCCAATCAAATCGACACTGCGGACAACGCGACGAAAGCTGCGCCGCTCTCTCCCGGAGGGAGGGAAGGGGGGGGGGGGGTGGCCCGCGGATTTCTCATTGGCGGCCTTCGATATCACAGGCAGGGGAGTTTTTTTCTCCTTTTCTCCGAAACGGGGATGGAGTCTATTTGCGGTCTGGTACCACAAAAAAGCAGGCATGGCTGCCTAATCACAAGCGCGCGCTCAGGCTGGTACGGTGTTTTCGAAGCAATAAACGTTTGTTATCGAGTGGTCTGGTTGAAAGTTGAGTTCGTCGCTCAAACTCCGCGCGCATTCAAAGCACAAAAGAAACTCCAAAGTGTGCGCGCAGGTTCAGGCGTAGAAGAGGTTGGTACACAGCGCCGACGACGGCGGATCGTTACAGGAAATGCGAGAAATAGGCCGCTCAGTTGACCAGCGACAGCCAATAAGACATCCATGGCCTCAATGACGTCGTTTAGGTTATGCCTGGGGTGTATAATATGGAAAACCGAAGAGAGCGCGGTTGGTTTTTCCCCGTCTTTCACAGCGATTTGCGGGCTCACCGCTTCACGCGCACGTGTAATATTTTGCTGAGGTATTCCTGGCAGGGTAATCTAAACGGCGCGCAGGTTTATTTGCGCTGCTGAAAGAGTATTGCAGGGTCCCTTTAACTAGCGTCCTGCAGTTTCATAGCAGGAATGCGATTGATGTTAGTCCTCACTTTTATTGCCACAACAGAGAAGGCACTGACGCCAACACGGGGTTTTGTTGCATCCTAAGTCGGCGTAACAGCAGAAACCAGAACAGATGACTTTGTTCGTGTTTCGCCAGTGGCCACATCTCTATTGCCATAAATGATGATTACCGATGAGAAACGATGATTACCATAAATAAGACGACGGGAATTTTCTCGAAGGGTCACGTGAGACAACTTGTAGTCACGCTTACAATTTCTGGCAGCGCTAACGTTGTTTCCGGGTGTCATGGTGGCATTTAAAAGACGGCGGACGACGCCGCGGCACTACTAGAAAAATGGTGAAATGGCAAGTTGGTGTGCACACCTTTAATCCCCCCTTATCTAAGAAAGACATAGAACTACGTTGAAACTTCTGAGGTTGGAAAGTCGTTATCACCTTCTACACTCTAAGAAAAAAGGTAGTCAGTACTGACTCCTTTTGCAGAGTCATTGGCTTGCTACAGAATTGACTACCTTTGGACTCTGATACAGAGTCCTGGGACCCTTAGGGACGCAGTCGTGACGAAGGGTCAAAAGTGAGTCTGCAGGACTCCTGAAGATTTGGTCACGGTGACTCCGAAATAGTGAGCAAAGCGCGTCCGCTCGACTACGTTAGGACCCTTGTACGAAGAGTCGTCCTGACTCTGTTTGGAAGCCTTGTCTGTTAGATCGAGTAAAAAAAGTGTCTTCAGGACTCTGTAGAATGTAGTCATACCGACTGCGAGTCTGCGAACAAAGAGTCCTCTTGGCTACTTTGGCTACTACATGACCCCAGGGAAATCAGCCTGACTTGTTGAAAGGGAGCCCCGTGACCCCTGAGATAAAGCACGCGGGACTCTGCAGCACAGTCACCGAGACTCAAAAGCTGCAAAGAAAAAGTTCAGTGGAGTGTTTTGCGACTCGAGCAAACAGAATACCTCTAGAGTCGAAAGGGTAAAAAGATACCATACATAAGCTACTATGACCCTATAAGGTAAGCCATCCATACATGCAAGAAACATCAATGCAATGTACCAAAACAACTCTTTCATTGAAGTAAATCCTACAACCGATTTAAATTATGCATTGGCGGAATGACTAAAAAAAATGTTATAATAAAAATCAGGAGTTTGTCTTAGACAACATATATACGACTAGAAGAAACGTGAGAAATACAACATTCAAAATTATCACCTTAGGCAAGATTTGTGCCTCAAATAACAAAAACTTGTAACATTCAACAACACGAGCAACATTTGAGCTCACATATACGAAACACAAACCTACAACACGTGGAAGTTAGCCACGCACGGCGATGAAATTGCGCTGATATGGCAGGAGACGAAGCCGCGTCACACCAGGGCAGGGCAGGGAGGCAAACCTGGATGGCAGAGCCCGAGAATTTGTTTAGATGCGTGCACTGGTCGCCGCAACCACCGCTGCCAGAGTGGGACGGAGCTCCTTCCAGGGACCTTTTATGGCGGGGCCAACAGTAGTTCGCGCAGTAGTTTCACCTGTAATCGGTACAATGGCGTAAATAGAGATAATTGCTTGAACAAAATTTTTAAAAACTAGACAACTAAAAATATAGAAAATAATTACGAAAACTGGCGAACCGTGCACCGCCTTGCATTTCCAAATCATGCAGATTTCGGGAAGTTTCAAGTGTAATCGTTAAAATAACGTAATTGGAGATAATTGGTCCAACGAAATGTTGAAAAACTAAAATATAAGAAACATTAAAAATTACGGAAAATGTCAAACCGTATACCGCATCACATTTCCACAATAATGCACATGTCGCTTACCTTGCACCTGCAATCGCTACAATGGTGTAAATGGAGATAATTGGTTGAAGAAACTTCTCAAAACCAACAAAAATAAATAATATATACAATAATTAAGAAAACCGGGGAACCGTATAACGCACTGCATTTCCACAATAATGCAGATTTCGGGAAAGCTCCCAATGTAATCGTTGTAATAACGTAAATGGAGATAATTGGTCGAACGAAATCTTGAACAACTAACAAAGACAAATATAAAATATTACGGAAAATGTCAAAATGTATAACGCATGGCATTTCCACAATAATGCAGATATCGTGATAGTTCCACTTGTAGTCGTTATAATAGCGTAAATGGAGATAATTGGTCAAACGAAATTTTCAAAAAACAAGAAATTAAGAAAAGTATCAAATAATTACGAAAACTGGCGAACAGTGTAACGCAATTTATATCAACAATAATGCAGATGTCAAGAAAGTTCCAAATGTAATCGTTATAACAACATAAATACAGATAATTGGTCGAACGAAATCTTGAAAAACTAAAAATAATTAGAATAATAAAAATAGGGAAAATATCAAGGCGTATAACGCATGGCGTTTCCACATTGATGCTGATACCGCGAAAGTTTCACCTGTAATCGTTGTAATAGCGTACATGGATATAATTGCTCGAACGAAATGTTAAAACAATAAAAAAAGAAGGAAAATATAGAATTACATAAACAGGCAAACAGTGTAACACCCTTCATTTCCTCTATAATGCAGATTTCAGGAAAGTTCCAAATGAATCGCTATAATAACGTAAATGGGGATAATTGGTAGAACCAAATTTTGATTCAAAAGTAAAGAAAGTAAGAAAAAATGGCGGAAAATGTCGGAACGTATAAGGCATGGCATTTCCACAATAATGCAGATATCACAAAAGTTCCACGTGTAATGGTTATATTAGCGTAAACGGAAATGATGGTCGAAGGAAACTTTGATAAAGTAAAAAACATAGAAAATATAAAACAATTACGAAAACGGTCGAACCGTTAACCCCCTGCATTTCAAAAATAGTGCTGGTTTCGGCAAATTTCCAAATGTAATCGTTCATCATCATCATCATCATCGTCGTCGTCGTCGTCGTCGTCGTCGTCGTCATCATCACCAGGCTATCACGCCCACCGCAGCGCGAAGGCCTCTACCATTGATCTCGAATTACCCCGGTCCTGTGCTAACTGCGACCAATTCATCACCGCAAACTTCTTAATCTCATCTGCCTATGTAACTTTCACCGCCCCCTGCAACGCTTGCCTTCTCTAGGGATCCACTCGTTTACCCTTAATGACCAACGGTTATCTTGCCTTCGCATTACAGGCCCTGCCCACGTCCATTTGTTCTTAATTTCTACTAATATGTCCTTAACACGCGTTTGTTCCCTGACCCACTCCGCCCTCTTTCTGTCCCTTAATGTTACACCTATCATCTTCCGTTCCATTGCTCGCTGAGTTGCCCTCAATTTAAGTTGAACCCTCTTAGTGAGCATCGAAGTTTCTGTCCCGTAGGTGAGTACCGGTAAGATGCAGCTGTCCTACACTTTCTTCTTCAGGGACAATGGTACGCTGCCATTCATTATCTGAGAATGTCTGCCGTATGCACTCCACCCCATTCTTATCCATCTGATTATCTCTGCCTCATGGTTTGGATCCGGGGTCACAACTTGGCCAAAGTAGATATATTCGCTTGCCACTTCAACATCCTCGCCACCTATCTGAAACCGCTGTGCTGTCCCGAGGTTTTTGTTCATTACATTGGTTTTCTGCATATTAATTTTGAAGCCTACGGCTCTACTCTGGTTGCCCAGTGCGGTATTCATGCTTTGCAATGCGTCCTCGGAGTTACTTAGCAAGGCAACGTCATCAGGAAATCTGAGGTTACTGAGGTATTCTCCATTACCCTTACTCCCACCTGTTCCCAATCTAATGTTGTGAATACTTCTAGTAAATATGCTGTGAATAACATTGGAGAGATTGTGTCTCCTTGTCTGCCACCCTTTCTTATAGGTATTTTACTGCTCAATACTTTTATTCGCCAAGCCCACAAACTCGCCCTTGGCCTACCCCCCTCAACATCCACGCGCAAGTTGCTCCAACTAGGGGTACACAACACTTTGGAAGAATTGCACGAGGCTCATCGTTGTTCCCAAATCACCCGTCTCAAGCTGACACCTACCGGAAGAGACACCCTTACACGCCTTGGATACCCGGTACCGCCCAAAGAAGACCAGCCCCAACGTGTCCCCCTCCACATCCGTGAACACATTCGTGTAGCTCCCGTGCCGCGAAATATGCACCCCCTTTACAACAAAGCACGCCGCAAAGCACGGGTCGATGCAGTTACGAAGAAGCACGCCGGGAACCCTACGACACGCTACACGGACGCTGCACGCTACACCCGCAAACCCGCTTACGCAGTCACGGTTATAGACCACCAGGGAACCGAGGTCACAGCCGCCACAATATCCACCACCTCTACAAACGCCGCTGAGGAAATCGCCATCGCCCTAGCAGCCACAACACATAGCGAATACGTTACAGTCATTACGGACTCGCAAGTAGCATGCCGCAACTACCAGCTCGGCCGCATATCACCCTTCGCCCTCAAGATCCTGAATGCCATCCCGCAGCTACCCGACATTCATATCGTTTGGGCCCCTGGACACGAGTCTCTCGACGGAAATGAGGCGGCACACGCCGCTGCCCGCGTACACACCCTCCGGGCCATTTCTGAAGAGAGCCAAGACACGGAGAAGGCCCCCCACACACTGAATGGCTACGCGGACATTCTCGCTCACTTCAGACACGAGCGCCAGCAGTTCCCTCCACCCAACTCCCACCTTTCCAGAGCCGAAGCGACCACACTCCGCCGGCTACAGACCAACTCCTACCCGCACTGTACCCTCCTCCACCATATCTACCCCACCCAGTATTATAGTACCTGCAACTTTTGCCCCCAACCAGGCACCCTGTACCATCTGGTCTGGGAGTGCCAACAATCCCCATCCCTCACACCCAACCCCCGTCCCACGTACGAGCAGTGGGTGGACCGGCTGTCCAGCTCGGACCTCTCGACCCAGCGCATGCTGATAGAGAGGGCACGAGCAACCAGCAAGGACCAGGGCATCCCGGACTAGCGGACGCCCCCCACCGGTGATGCTCTCACCATCCTGCACCATTAAGCTCCAAATAAAGATGTTTATCCTCTCTCTCTCTCTCTCCTTATGGAGGATGATGATAGCTGTGGACCCATTGTACATATCCTCTAGTATCCTTACATAATGGTCATCTAATATAATCTTTATTTAACGTAAATAGAGATAATTAATGGCAAGAAATTTTGAAAAACTAGAAAAAGTAAATTATAAAAAAAATACGGAAAATGTCAAAACGTATACCACATGGCATTTCCAAAATATTACAGATATCGCGAAAGTTCAACCTGAAATCTTTATAATAGTTTAAATGGAGATAATTGGTCCTACGAAATTTTGAAAACAAGAAAATTAAGAATATAAAATAATTACGGTAACTGGCGAACCGTGTGACGCAAGGGCGTCAATTAACGATTAACAAGTTTAAGAAAAAAGGACAAGCTATTTCGCAAAAGAAAAAGGCAGCCATATAACCTTCAGTTGAAAGCCCGCTACAAAAAGTATTCCAACCTTCCAAGAAAAAAAAAAAGTATTCCAACTCTCCTTGTACGAAAAAAGGCCTAGAGAAACTTCTACGAAAACAAAATTTTGCAGACTAGTAACAACACCACTAGGCAGTCGCGCATATTAAAGTCTTTCCATAACAGCCAGTGCAAAACTGAGATCAGCGAAATACGCCATGGTCCTAGCCCGTGTCGTGATCCCTCTGACACCGCAAATGCGTTCAGCACTTTATTTTGTGAAACTTCTTCCTTATCAACATCAACGCACATAGGCAATAATATTGCACGCGCTTCGCATGCTTTCTTCTTGTACCCAGCAACGGCCATCGAAGTCCGCGCCACAGTTAATAATCTTAAAAATACCAGGCCCGAACACGATAAAATTCACGCCACCTGTATCAAAGAGAACGTAGATGTCATAAGTGATATATTCTCCCATGTATTTAACCTGATTTTCAAATCTGGAGTATTTCCCTGTGAACCGAGAAAAAGCTTGATAATTCCTGTTTTCGAAAAAGGCGATAAAGCATTAATGGATTAACTACCGCCAGATTTCAATTTTGCCATTTTTCAGCTAGGTCATTGAAAAACTCGTAGAAAATCGGTCCTCATTATATCTAAATAAATTTAATTTGCTAACGCCTAGACAATTCGGTTTTAGGCCTGGTTTATCCGCCAGCCTTGCAATGATAGCTCTGAGAGACTATATTAAACCCGAGGTTGACCTGGCCAAGTTTGTGGGGGGTATTTTCATCGATTTTACCAAGGCATTTGCCACCATTAATCACGACATCTCGTTTTCAAAACTCTCCTTGTACGGTATTAACGGACCGCCGCTGCAACTATTACGAAGTTTCTTATTTAATCGTGAACAAATTATTAATATTTCTGGTACACTCTCAGACACTAAAGCCACTGAGACGTTCCGCAAGGTTCCATTATGGGCCCTATTTTATTTTTATTATACATTATTGACCTTTATACCTGCCCCAAGTTGTCTAATTGCCTACTCTAGGCTGACGACACACCATCTACTCGTCACACTCATCCATTGACGTTCTTACTACAAACCTCCACATCGATATTAGTAATATTAGCTCGTGGTCTCAGAGCTATGGTGTGAGGAGGCGCTGCTTACCGAACAGGGGTCGGCAGGTCGAAGCGAGGAAGACGAGGTGTGTGCGGAGGCGGAAGCAGGGCGCGAGAGGCAAAGAGGAGAAGGAAGAAGAGGTGGCGAGCGCTGGAGGCAGGAAGCAGGTGGTTCCAGAAGCTCTCGGCTGGGCGAGAACGCCTAGGGGGTCTTTGTCACGGAGCCGCACATTCCTCCTGGAAGCTCTCAGCTGGGCGTCAACGCCCAGGAGATCTTCAGACCGAGCAACACCTGGTCTCTTCCAGTCGAGTCTGTCCACGGAACACCCGGGCCGAATACGACGTGTTGTTCATCGGGCACAGCACCGGCATCGACAAGGGCACCGAGCCCAGCGCACCGAGCCTTGCGTACCGAGTCAACTCACCAACTGTAACCTACACGTGAGCGCGAACAATTTGGAGTGAGACTTCTCGCAGGGGACTTTGTTACCATAGGACTGTTGTCATTAGATTAGCTGGATTTCATTTGTGCACGTTATTTTGAAATTTGTCCCGTCAATATAATTTGGTCCTTGTCCGAAGCGAAATCCTCTCTACTCTTGTCCGCCCGATAAATTTTAACCTCCTCATCCAGAAAAACAACCCGCATCACATATGGTTTATTAATAAATCCTTCCAAAAGTCTATTCGTTGTATTTTCATCTCGTTTGAGGACTCTAGCTTATAATGCTCCGGTTTACATTAACTCTCATGCTATTCCACCGTTTGATCAATGCTTATTTTTGGGGGTGAACTTGACGGCTCCTTACAATTTATTAAACACATAAACTCACTAAAAATAGATGGTTTATACGATCAGAGTATTAATTAAGGCAAGAAATTATTTCCGCCTGCTTACGCTTCTCACACTTTACTATGCTTTTGTATACAGCCATATAAACTATTGTATTTAATCCTGGGGCTTACCTTACGATATTCATTTAATTCCTTTGACGCGCATTGAAATCCGAGCCATTCGAATCATGACGTTCAGCTCTTTCAACTCCCATGTCACTTCTTTGTATCAACACCTAGATCTCCTCCCGTTAGATAAACTTATTTTATATAATCTTGGAATGACCGCCCATAGATCTGCTACTGATAACAGTGTGGTTTTTATAATCGGTAGAACTGATTTAACTAACCATAACAAAGCGCGACTTGCATCACAACATAATTTTTTTACTCCCAAAAGTTAGAACAAACTATGGGAAACAGACGGTTGGATTGGCCGGCATTAAATTACAGAATAACTTGCCTATTAACGCTTAAAATATATTAAGGCACCCATCTTACAAACATTCACTTCTTAAATTTATCCTCGAAGACCCCCCCACTTTCCACTTGATTAGTTGGCGCGACTTTGATCTTTTAATTATCCTGACTTTTTTTTCTTCCCCATTCCTCACCAATTTTTTACCTCTTTTGTCGTTGTACTTTTTTGTATAACTGAGACGTGTGCTTGCTTTGTAAAGAAACCTATTCGGTGTGAGTGTTGAGTAATGTTGCAGTAATTTTCGCATTTTCTTTTTTAACTTTCTTCTGTTGGAATTTCTAGAGCTTTATATTGTAATACTGTTCATTTACAAGAGGTACCAAGCCAGTGCCGCACTTCGGGACCTCTTTCTGTAATTATCAATATCTGTAATATCAATTCTGTAATATCCCCACGCACTGTGTCCTTGTTATCCGTTAAAATAAACGGAACTCAACTGAACGGAAATCCAGATTGCGGTTTGCCATTTCCCCCACAGTTCCCTGCATTTTAACAAAAATGCACATTTCCGGAAGGTTCCAAATGTAATCGTTATCATAAGGCAAATAGAGATAAGCGGTCCAACGAAATTTTGAAAAAGTAAAAATGAGAAAAATAATAAAAATAGGGGAAATGTCAAAATGTATAACGCAAGGCATTTTCACAATTATGCAGATACCACGATATTTGGTCGAAAGAAATTAAAAAAAAACTAAGAAATAAGAAAAATATTAAAAAACTACGGAAAAAGTCAAAACTATACCGCATGACATTTCCACAATAATGCAGATTAGCGAAGGTTCCGCTTGTAATCGTTATAATAGCGTAAATGGATATAATTCCTCGAACGAATTTTCGAAAAATTCCCCCGCATTTCCCCGAGGGGGAGAATGTGAAAGTGCGAATGCACGGTTGTCGGACCGCTTGCGGCGCTTGCGCTCGGCCCCCGCAGCCCACCGCCTCGCCGCCTTCTCTTCCATCTCTTCCATCGGGTTTGTACTATCACGTGTACACCACGCAGTTATCAAGCCGCTATAACGCCGCTGAGTCGCCAACGCACGCCGCTGACGACGTAGCTTGAATGCGTTAAACATATAAGGCGCGTCACTAACACTGATATCAGCGTCGCGTCCGTGGCTTGGTCGGTAGAGCGTCGCGCTGCGGCCGTAAAGTCCGCGGATCGAAACCTGGCGCCGGATGCTGTTTCTTTTTTAAATATAGAGGAGCACTGCGGATGCCGCCGCCGCCGCCGGCGGTGGATGGTTTGGGGTCGCTTATAAAGTGCATTCGCACTTAAAACTAAAAAGCACAAGAAAATTATAAAATAATTACGGGAAATGGCTAACGGTGCGAAGCCCTGCATTTTCACAATAGTGCAGATTTTCTGAAAGTTCCAAACGTAGTCGTTATAACACCGTAGATGGAGATAATTTCTGAAACAAAATTTTCTAAAACTACAAAATAAGTAAAATATTAAGCAATTAAGAAAAATGGCAGTCCCTATAAGGCCCTGCATTTTCACAATAATGAAGATTTCGCGAATGCTGCACTTGGATCGTTATAATCGCGTAGAAATAATTGGTCGGATGGCATTTAGAAAAACCAGAAACTTTGACTGTAACAACTCACACTCAAGACAAGCGGCATAAGAATGCGACGCATTAGTAGGTAATTCTCTGAATTTCCGCAGAATTGTTTTGCAGTTGTTATAAACTGAGCGACTGAGATAGAGTCATCCGTAATCCATCACCCAAATAGTCTGTGTCACCGGGCTGACAAGCATGATTTTTGCACAACGCAATTAGTAACAGCAACCGTTACTACAGTGTTGTTTGCTATCGTAAACATTGCTCATGGCACCAAAATGACTCGCTTGCTAGTCAAAACACAGTTGCAATTAAAACGTTACTCTTGCAAGGAAGGAAGGAAGGGTGTAGAAGGCAGGCAGGAAAGTTAACCTGGCTAGAGCCTAGTTTGCTATCCTGCACGTGGGAACTTGCTAACGCTGCAGGCCATGCCACCTGCCTTAGTTAATGTTAAAGTGAGAGTAGCAGTCGCGCAAAACCACAGTGTGACATTTTTTTCGTAGCTGCAGGCTCAGTGTCAAAGTTCAGCTTCAGATGAATCTCGTTAGTTTTGTGTATGATCTTACTCTTCATTATGACATTGAGTTACCGCCAACAAAATAGTGTGTGCATTTCCAAAGAATGATTTCCCTTTTTATTCCCGGTAGACATGTGTCATGCCAAGGCAAACACGGCTCCCTTCAATAGGGTCATGAAAAATTTGTTGTTCTGAATTACGCGGCCCTAGCTGGCGACTGACAGGCCCCGATTGTTTACCGACCCCTCGTTATCATCCGCAAGTAAATAAAAATTTTGGGTTCGAACCACATTGCCGCCGTTGTCAGCTTTAGTTGCGTTTAATCGTTCGACAGGCTCCTAGCATCATTAGTGTGAAGCTCTGGTCACAAGTGTGAAAAAATTGGGCCCATCTCCCCGCGAGGGGGACTCGAGTAAATGCGTCGCATAGGGGGTGGGTGTATTGCGTTAACGTTTAGTGTTTGGGGAGTTGGTGGTAGTGAATGCGTTGTATCAGCAGCTTCTTGGCGTAGTTTGAATGAGTCAAGGATATAAGGCGCGTTCGTAGCCTGCCGCTCTGTGTCGGCTTTGTGGCGCAGTGGGTAGAGCACGATGTACATTGCGTTCCGCCCGCAGGGTCGAGGGATCGAAACCAGGCGCCGGATAGTATTTTTGTCTATATAGTGTAGGGGAAGGGGTGCGGACTACGTCTACGGACGTCAACGCGGGTGACATCGGTAGTTACTGAAATGCTCTGCATTTAAAACGCAGGCGGGTTGCGTTCCTTTTCTCGTTTTGCATGACGCTTTCTGTAAATTATCAGTACCCTCTTCCCCGATCTCTCCTCCTTCCTTCCCGCATCCCTCTGACTGGGATTTCCGCCAGCACGAAGGAACCCCCAGGATGCTTTTAGGGGCGAAGCTCCTTAAGGCGTGGGTCTGTCCATCCTCGACGTATGTATGTAGCCACCTCTAGTTTAGTTCTTGGATTGTTTACTAGATGGCGTGGCTACCTCTAGTTTAGTTCTTGGATTGTTTACTAGATGGCGGTACTTGTATATGATGAAAAGATGCGCTTGGATTGTTTACTAGATGGCGTGGCTACCTCTAGTTTAGTTCTTGGATTGTTTACTCGATGGCGGGGAGCGTTGTAATAAAATCCGTTCGCTGTTGGCGCGCGCTCGGAGTCGCCCGATGGATAAGGCTGCAGATGTGCGAGCCTGCGAGGCAGAAGCGCTCCGAGAAGCTGCGCGACGCCGCCGCCAAGATCCTGCCGTACGAGAGCGGGAGGCCGAAGCGTGTCGTCTGGCTGCGCGACGACGCCGCCAAGATACCAGCGTTCGAGAACGAGAGGCCCAAGCGTCACGGCAACGGCGCGAGGACCCTGCCGTACGCGAAGCGGCACGGCTGCGGCGCGAAGAGGATCTCCAAAACGTCAGAGAACGGGAAGCGGCGAGAAAGCGCGCGTATCGGCAGGCAGACCCCGATGCAGTGAGAGCTCGTGAGGCGTCTGCAAAACGCATCAGGCGAGCTCAGCCCCAAGGTGCCGACGCGCGGTTTAAGCGAGACTTTCTAGACGTTACGTTCGGACACAGATCTAGTGGGCGAACTTTCACTGAAGAGTCACGGTTTTACCGATGATTTCCCCTCAGGAGCTTCGCCCACTCATCATCATTCACCCCGTGGATATGCTGTGTATTTTTTTAGCGACGCCGCGCGCGATGAATAATCTTATTATGAATGGCCTGTTACAAACCGGCCCACAATAGAATGTGAATGCATACCCACAGAACCCACAAAAAAGTAAAGTAAAACGAGAGTGTGCTTTTTTTAAAGCAAAGCCTCCACCAGCAAACGGTTCTTCCGCGGCGGGCGGGACATTACTGACTCTAGAGTTTAAAGGGGTCCTGAAATACCTTCCGCCGATGCATGGATGTACATGTACCCAAATAAAGCAATTTATTTGCAATCTCCTCCCGCAAGAATTTTGTTAAAGCGATGAGTATTAGCTGAGAAATCGTAAATCAAAAACCGCGCATTATCGTCGCTCCGCGTTTCCTCCTACTTTCGACTTACTCTCCGCTGTTGACGGCGCGCGTCTTGCCTCCCATGATGCTGCGCTCCGCAGCGGTGACGTACTTCCGCTATTGCGCTGCTACGTCGTCTGCTACGGGCAAGCTTTGTTGACACCATGAATCCCGCACTTCGCTCAAGGCTGGAAAACCGAACGAAAAATCTGGCCGCATGTGTGCGGCGGCCTGGCCTTGCCCTTTAGCGGTGTTCGTTGGTGCAGTTGCTATCGGTGGCACGTGACTTTTTATCGGCGGCGAACTCGCAGCCGTACGGGGAAGATCGTGCGCTCGTTCCCTTTGATGCACCGACACTGTTTATCCAAAAAGTGCCGTATCAGATGTGGCCCCGCTGGTGCGGGGTCTTATTTTGCGGCGGTCGTAATTCCTGCCGGCGGCATGTGAAAAAGACATTTTAAATCGATACAGAACCCGTGCACAAAACCCTTCAATCATGTGACCAGTTCAGCTTGGGGCGACGCGGGGTGGAGAGCGGCAACGTTGGCAAAGCATGCTCCACCGCGGCTCTGAGCTTTCTAGCGCTGGAGCGAGCGCCACTTTGAGAATCTCAAACATCGGTTGCCTTGACAACAAGGCACAAACCACTGTAGAACTCAGTTACAGTTGCGTGTTCCCGGTTCAGCTCGGGGCCCCACCTCGCGACATGTGGGCACTGCAGGCGTACCACCCACTCCCATTGGGAAGTGCGAGATGCGTTTGACATTACAGGAGGCGATGGTGTGTGTGTGTTGTGGACGTCTTTGTTTCGCGATGCAATGCGACGTTGTGCTTCTGCGGGTGGATAGTGCTTCCCATGGTCTGGGTTATCTTTCTCGAGCGACGTACGACTCAACTTCGCATGGGGTATGTGCAGTGTGCGTGGCTAAAAGCCATCTCGGCTTGTGCGCCGGAGTTAAGTGACTTGCTGTTCGTCCCCGCAAACCACGCGCGAGGTGAGTGCCGAAGTTACGACGGGCAGGAGGAGGCAACCCATCGTCTTTCAATCGCGGTTCAGACTTGCAACGCATGTTGTGACGTTGTGTTCGTTCGAAACCCATCTCTGGATTGTTCTGAAGTAGAATAAAATGTATGCGTCAAACCCGTGCATTCGGCTCAGGGCGTTCTCTGCGATTGCACGAAAGAAGTGCCACGGGGCTTCAACGCTTTCTTTACGGAACGTACTCAGGTAAGGGAATATCCATGTCGTGTTATGGCCGTGCTGCATTTAATACAAACGGTTAAACGTTTGTTTACACTTGTTTCGTTTGTCGTAAAATGTCCAAGCACTCTGGCACTCCGCCGGCAGATCAGCCGGCGAGCCGACGCTGAGCAGACGACTCATCTCTTTGCCGGAAGTGCGTGAAAAAGCCGCCCAATAGCAGGATGTCTAGCTCATGACGAACATCTGGGAATCGATGATGTAGACATGTGAAGATGGCGGCGTCCAAAAACACGAAGGAAAGGGTGAGAAAAAAACGACAAACTTTGCAACAAAAGTGTGAGCTTTCCGCTGCGCGTAAAAGAGTAATACTTGGCACAGATGACGTTGACGACCCAATCTAACGATTGCGCTAGTTCATTTTGTGTGCTCAAAACGCCTTTCAGGGCCCCTTTAAAGCGCCGACGCAACTCAGGCGATGAGGCGCGCCGTAGTGGAGGGCTCCGGATTAATTTTGACCACCTTAGGATCTTTAACGTGCGCCGAAATCTCGTACACACGGGCGTTTTTGCTTTTCGCCCCCATCAACAAAGCGGCCGCCGTGGCTGGGAATCGAACCCGCGACCTGGTGCTCAGCAGCGCAACGCTTTAGCCACTGAGCCACCGCGGCGGGTCGTCGGGCGGGAAAAGAAACTCCCAACGCGGAGGAGGCTCTCCCGGGATGAAACTAGCGCGGACTTAAAGAAGAAGGAAGTGGGACACAAGCACAGCCGCTGGGCAACAACTAAAGTTTGATATTGTCACGTGGCCAAAGACGACGCAGTTGCATTGAAGGAAAAACGTTTATTGGAGTGAACTTGTGGTACCTTACCAGCTTAAAGAATACGCAGGCGGAGAAACAGCAAAGTGACGTGCGCAAGCGAGTATCGGATAATCGAATACCGGGGCATATGCTCTGCGGGCATTTATCTCTCAGCGCGTCTGTATCTCAAACCATCGAATTGCATCCAGAACACTGTAGATCACAGAAGATTATTCTGGGCTGGTGACGTTAGTTCGAAACACCCCCTATCAAAGGAGAAAACACATGCGGCAAAAAATAAAGAATGCAACACGCACCTAAATAAACAAATCGAATGCATGGTTCGCGGCATTCCCCCTCTATGAGTGCATCGACTCGATACTAAGATAAAAAACAGGCTGAACAAACAACAAAAAATTCCCCGCATTTCCCCGAGGGGAAGAATGTGAAAGTTCGAATGCACGAGTTGAATTTGCGTGGTTCGGTAATGTTCGCGAAAGAGAGATCACACACACACACACAACTACAAAGAAAGAAATATGCATTTATTCACAGACACCTATTTGTGTTGTCGTTGTACTTGATTGCTAGAGCGGATCTCAGCTTTGAAATTTCGTGTCAGTACTCCTTTAAGCGGGTGCATTAGCCCTTCTCACGCCCAATTCCTGGCCAATCCCCCACGTGGGTATGTGCCATGTCAGCGGCCAGGCAGCGCGCGCCCATCTCCCCCCGTTGCCAAGGAAGACGAGGAGATTCCTGGCCAATCCCCCACGTGGGTATGCTATGCGGACATCGCCGGTGGACGCAGGTTCAGGGTCGCTTAAGAAGTGCATTCGCACTTAAAAGAAGTAGTAAGGTTTCAGGCGAACCACCTGGACGATTTCGAGCCGCGTGCGTCGTCGTGATGTTCCGGAATCACCATCAGAGATCCCCTCGTAGGTGAGTTGGCCAACACGTCGTGGAATCTGGAAGGGTACGAGATACCGTCGCAGAAGCTTCTCACTGAGTCCACGTCATCGGATTGGAGTCCAAACCCACACCTGATCTCCTGGGCGGTATTCGACGTCTGGGTGTCGGAGGTCGTTTCGTCCAGCATACACCAGCTGCTGGTCCGTCGTGCGAACTCGAGCCAGCTGGCGGGCCTCCTCCGCACTCTGAAGGTATCCTTCGACCTCGGCGTTGAGGTTGTCATCTTCTACGTGCGGAAGCATGACGTCAAACATCAGTCAGCCGTCTTCTTTAGACAAGCTCGAACGGTATCATCAGCGTAGTTTCCTGGATAGCCGTGTTTTACGCAAACGTGACAAACGGAAGGACTTCGTTCAGCGTCGACGTACTTAGACAGCATATCCGCGATCGTCTTGTTCAGACGTTCTGTTAGTCTGTTCGTTTGTGGTTGTTCCGTGATCCGTGTTGCTTTGGCGTGAGACTCTTTCCATAAGCTCCACAGTGAAGGCCATTTCGGGGTCCGTGATTAGGACTTCAGGGGTCCATGTCGTAGCACAAGCAAAACCTTGTTTATGAAGAACTTCGCGACGTCTTGTGCAGTCCGCATAGGAAAAGCGGTGGTCTCTGCGTAGCGCGTCATGTAGTCTGTCGCTACGAAAATCCACTTGTTCTCGGATCGCGACGTAGGGAACGGGCCCATAAAATCCATTCCAATCTGTTGGAAGGGCCTCGATGGGACGGTTATCGGCTACTCGTGCGGCGGGTCTCGTCGGCGGCGTTTTCCCTCGCTGGCACTCACGGCAGCTCCGGACGTAGTGGGTGACGTCGGATGTAAGGCAGGGCCAGTAGTTCTTCGCCTTGATTTTTCCAATAGTGCGAGCTGTGCCGAGATGTCCGGAAGACGGGTCGTCGTGGCACTCTTCCACTCTTTCGTCACGAAGGTCTGCGGAGATGACAAGAAGATAATTCGTTCTGGTTTCGGGGCTAAAATTCTTCTTCACGACGGCGGAGTTTTTTAGGCTGAATGCTGGTATATTCCGTTTAAACGCGCTAGGCACGCCGGCGTTGCGACTTAGAGGTAGTCAATCATTACGCGTAAGTCGGGTCGGCACGCTGCTTGGTGGCTAGGTCGCTCTCCGTCACGACTCCGAAGAACGCGCTGTCTTCGCCGGATTATAACTGGGGTGGGTCGACGGGGGCGCGGGACAGGCAGCCGGCGTCGGAGTGTTTCCTGCCAAGTTTATAGACGATTGTAACGTCAAACTCTTGCAGGCGCAAGCTCCACCACCCAAGTGTTTTGCGGTTGTGCAACGGCAAGAACGTAATTGTTAAAGGCATCGGCCAGTTCGGTCCCGCTTACTTCCACGTTATTTAAAGTTACTTTTGAGAGAGTTTCGGGTGGCTGCCTGGTTAGACGATTGACTACCTTCCACACGTCCTGCGATCGTCCTGCAGATGAATTAAAAAGTTTTGTGTGGTAATGCCTCTTGGCGTTACGAAATTCCTTATTTACGAAATTTCGGCATTATTTATACCTTTTTAATGTGTCAGGTTTTCTTGTTTGAAGAAACTTGGCGTAGAGTTTATTTCGCTTTTTAATAAGCCTTAGCATGTCAGACGTAACCCATGGCTTACGAGCCTTTTTAGGTCGTTTTAATAAAATTAGTGGAAAACACTCATGGTAGGCGCAAGAAACTTTTTCCATTAGCTTATCATAAGCTTCTTCGGGGTTTGTCAATTCAAGTACGTCGACCCAACTCAAACTGGCTAAACGATCGTAAAAAGACGACAGCGTCTCTGGGTTAATTGTGCGGTAATGAAATGATCGTTCTGCGAGTTTGCTTCTGTTAATGATATGTTCAGCAGTGAAGAAAATGGGAAGGTGATCGCTTATCGCGTAATTAATGACTCCACATTTCACACAGGATGTAATATTGGTGATGAACAGGACTAATAAAGTCTGTGACGTTTCTGTTATGCGTGTGGGTGATGCTATAACATTCTTACACAGGTGGGTGTTTAACAGTACTTCCAGATTTATTTTTACGCTGTTATCAGCCAGCCAGTTTTCAGTGCAGCGCGGATATGTCAACTTTTTCGCGTAGAACTGAGTCTCTGACGTTGACTCTTGGTGCTCTAACTTAATTTGAACCATGCAAGCAGGACGTCTTCCGATGCCATTATGATACTTTTCGCAAGATGGCGCAGTGTATCGCATGATTTTATATCATCATTGAACGGAGTGGAGCGGCCAGGCCTAGCAGCGATGTTTTCGCCGCAAAACCGGCACTGCCGTGGCCCCAGAGGCTCCGCAACGTACAGATCGTGCCTTTTTGGAAAGCGGTTTGAGCTAGTATAGCGAAGAGTACGAAAGAGTTTTGGTAATGTCAGTCAAGATCCACTTTCGCTATCGTATTATCCAGTTTTTTGGCAGAAATTTTATCGTATTAAACGCAGAAAGAGGTATTATGTCAAAGAGACATTGGCCGGGAAATAAAAGAAAAACGTATTAAGCCGAAAGACATATTATGCCAAATCGTATCAACGAGACTTCATTGTACCTTCGTCCACTGATTCGCTTGCACCACATTATTCTAACTCAATTTCCCGCTCAATGCACTTTTGGCTCTAAGCCTGACAGACTAGTCCAGATTTTATTAGAGTGTGCGCAAAACCCAGATCCCTCACCCTTTCCTCCCCTTCCATGAGCTGTGGGAGAACCTGATTACAAGCGACGACCTGGACGTCCAGCAAATTCTGGCATCCAGGGCATCGGTCGCCCGGACTGGACTGGAAAAGACTTTATTCACATCGATCCTGCAGTGGGCGGGGGTTTGTTATGACCCCCGTCCCGACGCGGCCGGTCGTCGCATCTTCTTCGGTACCCTAATAGGCGCAGGCCCCTTTACGGAGTCCGTGCTTTTCGAGTGCAGTGAAGACCTGCTGGATGGCCCACTCTTGCTTCGTCTTGTCTCTTGATTCGATGGCTTCCGGTAGTCGTGCCGGGTAGTCTTTGAAGCTGGCGCCTTGTGGGTCGGTGGTGCAGTCCCATATGATGTGCCAGCGGTTGGCCGGCCCCTTTTTGCGTACTTCGCATAGGCTGCTTGTGTACTCCTCTGAGTACATGCGGTGTAGTGCCGCCGGCGACCTGACCGACACCGTCTGTAGTTGTCTGAGAATCGTCGCCTCTTCGCGGCTCAGGGTCCGATGGGGCAGGAGGTATTCCCTTCTGGACAGCCCCGCGTTTTTTAGTGCTTCAACATAACCACGGGCCCTATCTTTGGTCTCTGTCCACCATTCCCATTCGGGGCGGCTTTCCACTCTGGGGGTGCAGTGTGTTAGTGCGCGCCTCCCTGTGGGCCGTCTCGTTGTGGTTCGGTGCGTGCGACGAGCATACGCCCGCGTGAGCCGGAATCCACCTGACTTCCACTCTCCCGTCTTCTCGGGTACCCAACTTCTTGATGACCTTGATTGCCTTGCTGCTTACGCGTCCGTTCGCCAGGTTTCTGACAGCTTCTTGGGAGTTACTAATATTGTGTCGCAGTCGGCTTCGGTCATTGCCAGGGCTATAGCGATTTGCTCGGCCTCCGTGGCGTTCTCGCACCTTGCGCTCGCTGCCGTGGCTATTCTTTCTGTTCTTGCATTGATCGTGACCGCGAAGTATCTGCCTTTGCCGTAGTCCACCGCATCGACGTATCTCGTTCTCGGGTCGTCGCCGTGTTGCTCAACGATGTACTTGGCCCTCGCCCTTCTCCTTTCTCGGTTGTATTCTTGGTGTACATTCGTCGGTATGGGGCTTACGCGTATGTTTGCGCGCGTTTCTGGGTCGATTTCTTGCAGTTGTCTTCCCATGGTTCGGTGCCCTTGACCCAGTGTCTCGAGAATGGTTCTGCCTGTCTTGGTTGACGATAGCCGCTCTCGCTGCGCCTCCAGTTGCGCCTTAATGAGCTCATCGACCATGTTGTGGGTGCCTAGTTGCAGGCGTCTTCTTGTACTCGTTGACTCGCTCAAGCCCAGCGCTCGCTTGTGCATCCTCCGTATCATGACGTCGATTTTGGCCTTTTCAGTCTGTGTCCGCTGGTGGTACGCGACCGTGTAGGCGACGTGGCTTATTGCGAAGGACTGCACCAGTCTCGACAACGCCTCCTCACGCATGCCCGTCTTTTATTCCTGGACTATGGAACCACTTCTACTTTATGGTTAATTAAAGTTCCGTACTCATACCTGCTAAGGAAAGCCAGGAGCAGCGGAGTTTCTTCCTGCCTGTAGGGGCCACCTGCCTGCCATGTGGAAGGCCGGAGAAAGTCAAGCATGGTTTTGTGGAGTTGAACACAACGTTGTATTTCTGGGACAAGCTGCAGTATTTTTTCAACACGCACTGGCAGCTCACCTGGATGAACCTGAGGGTCTGGATGCGGCCTCGAAATTCCCACAGCTCCATGACTGCGTTCATGTCATAGGCCTCCACTCGCCGTGGACAGCGACAGTTGACGTTGTTGAATGCACTGAACGCCGTCGCCCGGCGTGGAGGCATTTCGTGCGAAGACCCAGTGGGCAGTGGCCGCCCTTGACGCGCCTGATTCCTACCCTGAGCTTTGTGACTCACTGGCGCGGGGTTCGCAAGCTCTCATGGAGTTTAAGGTATGGGACTTGATCTGGTCTGGCTGCAGTTAAGTAAAATAGGCCACTCTTGTTCAACGACATTCTTCCAGAACCTCTGCCTCCACCCCCTTGCCCCTTCCTCGTTTTATTCAACCTGCACACAAGTCATACCACCGCCTATTCGGAAATATTCCTATTATAAATTGAGCTATGTTTTTTATGTTCTCTCAAACCTTTGCAATCACTCAATATGGCCGTGTACCCATATTTTTAAATAAAGCTACTAGGAAGAAGCTCTTCAGGGCGACTGTGTTTTTCCAATGTTTCGAGCTTCAAACAGCGCAGCGGCCTTTGGCCGGGGCACTCCAACTTCCGCACACGATCAAAATAATAACAAGATCGCCCTTTACCGTTTCCTGACTGATACTGTTGTTTTTAACGCCGCTTTTCTGCATGCTGACCGCAAACGTCGACCGTACCGCGCTCCTGACTTCAAGGATGCTCTTGCTCTAGTTATGGACCTTAAAGACATTGTTAGCATTGGCCCATACCAGATGAGCTATGTATGGATCGTAACCTGCGTCAGTGCTCTCGCGAAGCAGAACCAGGCGCGAATAAACGTTAGGCAGACATCCCAGTTCGATGTTTCCATGTGGTCTATTCCAAGCCAGCACCAAATCTCCAGGGTCACAGACTGGACAGTGCCGTACGGTTAGCATTCTGGTATGGGCCGACGATATCAGATCAGTCACATATGGATGGTAACGTGCGTGAGTGCTCTCGCGAAGCAGAAGATTGTGCACCTCTAAATTTCCCCGTGAAGTCGTTAAAGTGCATAGTGTTTGACCTGGACTCGCAGGAGGTTCCCTAGCCATATGGAGAGCCGACGAATTGCGCAAGCACTGGAACCGTACGGCACTGTCCAGTCTGATACCCGGGAGGTTTGGCGCTGCCCTGGAATGAACCACATGGAAAATTCGAACCAGGATGTCTGCCTAACGTTAGCTAGCGCCTGTCCGGTCTACTCTGTATTCACCGTCCGTGTTTTTCCGTCGCGGCTCATTCATGGGAACTACTCACCAAATATCACCGCAAGAAGTTCTTCCAACGTTGAAAGAAGGTGTCTCTGTGAGCCGCATCCCGCACATGCTAGATGCCTATGGGACCTTGAGCTTGGTTCTCATTCTGGGAAGCCCACCACTGCCTTCGTTCTGGCAGGGTTCGGCAGGTGCGCTGGCAGTGCCGTACACCATGGTGCTACCAATGCCGGCGCTATGGACTGTGGTGGAAAACTGTGAAATGACAAATGCTCACAAACTACGCCAGGGCCAGGCGAAGACAGACAACGAAACTTCCGAACAGATTATAGATGCATCTGTAGTGGTGGATGCTTCAGGAGAAGTCGGCGCTGCTCCGGGCTTAGCTAAAATTTGGTTGCAGTCTCCGTCTGCCAACTTGGAGAACCCAACTTGGAAAACCCTGTGCTCCCGGAACCAAAACCACCCGACGGTCGGTTTCCATATTCCAGGAAGTACGAGTCAGCCGGGCCTGCCTTGCCTTCAGCTGAAGACTCCAGGGACTTGTTGATGTGGGCCCGTGAAAGGAGGGAGAACTGCTTGAGAGCTACTGTGACAACGCATCGCTTCCCTGTAACAGAGTTGCCAGGGAAGACAGCGCTTCTTCTGTGAGGTTCATCAAGGCTGAGGGTGGTTCCTCGGAACTTACTGCTCCACCTTCGACATCGTGGGCTGATGCTAACCCTTTTTGTGAAGAGACGGTGGACGCTGCTTCAGGGCCCCTAAAGTGGCCGGCCTCTCTTTATTCAGGGGAAACCTGTTCTGGTGTGGAGAAGAGGCAGGCGACTGACTTTGCAGCAGTTGCAGGGGTACACACGGGAGCTAGCCGGTTAAATGTGTGGCCAACCCCAAGGAGGCAGTCTGAACGGTCGTCAATAACTAGGGTGGCTCCTCCTTTCGGTGAGGGGACTGATTAGCTAGTTCCTATGCCCAACTTCGCAGCAGTTTTAGGCAGAGACGCAGGCAGTATCAGCTGCTGTAGCTTTTCAGAGTAATTGTATAGCTATTGCGGCCATTCAGGATCTGGGCGGTTTGTCTGCTGCGACGTTGACATATCGGGCATTGGGATATTCATTATTTGTTTGTATGCCCCCAACAAATTGATTGGTAAGTTTCTTCCTCTCCTTCGCTCAACTTCTGTGCGGGAGAGATGTATCCTATTTCTAGGTGACTTTAATTGTGTGGTTGCCCACAAGGATCGTTCGGCGGGTGACTGGCGCTATAATTGGGCACGACAGAGGCGCCGAGAGCATGATTCTCAGGAACCCCTTGCTTGTTATTCAGGTGCTGCTTCATGTTCGTGCCATCTGCGCATCGGCGTTCCCTTGTTTCGAGACGCAACCAGCAAGATATGCTGCCTGGAGCACGTATCCGCCCGTGTACGGAATCGACAGCAATTCTTCAAGCCTACGCACTACTACTCCGTCCCTGGCGGCGCATCGAGTACCACCATCAGCCACGTCATCGACACCAACGGATATAAGAGGAAGCGCTCGGCCGGCAACGACCAGTGGGCACGACAGAGGCGCCGAGAGCATGATTCTCAGGAACCCCTTCTTGCTTGTTATTCAGGTTAGAGACTACCGTCCGGAGCTTGAATATCGTAGTGATGATGTATGCCTTGGGCTTTCTGCAGTGTATGACTGTTTTGTAGACCTGCTACCTCATTGTGGGGACGTTGAGTCCAACCCCAGCCCTACAGAAGCTATGTTTCAGAAGATATTAGATGAAATTCGTCTGCTCAAAGAAAGTTCAGGTACCGCCACACAACGCTTGAGTGAAACTTGTGACAAGCTCTCAGCCATTGAGAGAAAGCTAGATGAACTATCTGGCACCGTAACAAGTTACACCACTAAAGTAGACAGACTACAACTACAAGTGTAGAGCCTCGTTTATAAAATCGACGACTTGGAAAACCGCAGTCGGAGGGGTAATTTGATAGTGTACCGTATAAAGGAAATGAAGGATGAAAAGGTGGAGTTGCTAGAGGAGGTAGTATCGAACGAAATTCTTGGTGAAATACTAAAAGTTAGGAACGTCGGGATAGAACGTATTCACAGGATAGGTAGAAAAGCGGAAAACAAATGTAGACCAGTAATTTTCAAGCTGGTGGACGGTAGAGACAAGGCCAGGATACTAACAAATTGTAAAAACTTCAAAGACACAGATTATGGCATATCAGAAGACTTTTCGTCTCGCGTCTGGGCTGGCCGGAAAAAGCTTTTGGATAGCACAGCCGAACTAAGAGAGAAGGGGATAAAAGTGACGCAGTCGTTCGACAAAATCAAAGTCGATGGAAAGCTTTTTGTGTGGGACGACACTCTTGGATCGAGGGTCCCTTTCGCTCCGCAGTGACGATTGCCATCAGACCATGACCGAGCTGATGGCAAAGAAAGGAGCGACCCTGATGTGCCTTCACACAAGAATCCTAAACCCTTTTCTGTTTTGAATATAAATGCATGAAGTATTTTAAACAAGTCTGATGATCTGGAAAGTGTTCTCACCGTATACGATCCTGACGTGACGGCCGTAACAGAAATGTGGCTAAGTGACGAAATTCCAGACTCGGTAACGATGCCCAGCTCCCACGAAATCTTTCGCTGCGACCGGGCTTCGAAAGAAAAAGGCCTGAACTATACTCCGCTTCCCCAACACGAAAACATTGAAATGGCTTGCATTGTTCTTCACCATCCGCAACTCAACATCTTCATCGGTGTATTTTACAGGCCACCCAATTCCAACATTACAGTACTTGAAGCATTTGCAGATTGTGTAGGCGAGTATGCCAAGCGCTACACGCATATGGTACTCTGCGGAGATTTTAGTCTGCCCCGAATTGACTGGGATTCGATGCGTGCCGTTCCTACCTGCGATCATTCCGAACTACTGCTTGACGTTGTTTTTTCTTGTAAATTAGGCCAAATTGTGCATGAACCTACTCGTGTTTCAACAAACTCAAGGTCACTACTTGATCTCGTCTTTTTTTCTGAATCCGTTCAACGGCTTGGTTTTGATGTCAATGTTCTGCCCGGGATTTCAGATCACGAAATAGTACAGTTTAAAAGTCATATGTTGCCTTCGACTTCACGGGAAATCACTAAGCCATATAGAGATTTCAACAGTGCTGATAATGAAAGTATTTTGGACTTCCTCGAACTAGATTTCGACACCTTTAAGAGCAAATACAATGACGGGCACCGCGACGTAAAAGGAATATGGTTGCACTTCAAGACAGCCGTGCATACTTGTATTAATAAATATGTCCCACAAAAACACAGAAAGATTAACCGCCAAAGCCAGTGGATTACGCGTGACATAATTCACATAAAACGTCGTGTTAAGCGTCTTTCCCGAGCGCCCAAAACGCCTAACGTGTTGCCTTCCCTACGGGCCGACCTACGGAAAAAAATTAAAGAATCAAAGTATCACTTTTTTAATGTTAAGATGCACGGCTTTCTTGCCACCAACCCTAAGAAGTTCTGGACCCATATAACCCAAATGAAAGACCCTGTAGGCAAAATTAAAATAAACGACAGGGAAGCGTCCGATGCCTGCACGATAGCAAGGGCTTTTACTGCCTTTTTTAAGTGCGAATGCACTTTATAAGCGACCCCAAACCATCCACCGCCGGCGGCGGCGGCGGCGGCGGCGTCCGTAGTGCTCCTCTATATTTAAAAAAGAAACAGCATCCGGCGCCAGGTTTCGATCCGAGCACTTTGCGGCCGCAGCGCGACGCTCTACCGACCAAGCCACGGACGCGACGCTGATATCATTGTTAGTGACGCGCCTTATATCTTTAACGCATTCAAACTACGTCGTCAGCGGCGTGCGTTGGCGACTCAGCGGCGTTATAGCGGCTTGATAACTGCGTGGTGTACACGTGATACTACAAACCCGATGGAAGAGATGGAAGAGAAGGCGGCGAGGCGGTGGGCTGCGGGGGCCGAGCGCAAGCGCCGCAAGCGGGCGACAACCGTGCATTCGCACTTTCACATTCTCCCCGTCGGGGAAATGCGGGGGAATTTTTTCGTCTGTATTTGTACGTGCAACCCAGTGCTGCACTCATTTCAATATTACTGGCTTTGACATTCCCGATATAACTATTACCGAGCCGGGAATACTTTCGGCTTTGCTTAACCTTGACCCTAAAAAGTCCGCAGGTCCCGACAAAATACCAAATGCATTCCTTTACCGGTATGCTGAGTGGTGCTCGAAATACCTTTACATTATATTTAACGAAAGTTTACTAAGTGGTGTGGTTGCAGACGATTGGAAAACTGCATAAATCCGGCGATAAACTCTTTGTGAAAAACTACCGCCCCATATCCCTTTTGTGTACAGCCGGTAAAGTTTTGGAGCAGTTTATATTTAAACACCTAGTAACGTATCTTGAGAGCAACATGTTTTTTAGGAGCAATCAGCACGGTTTTTGACGTGGATTTTCTACGGTTACGCAACTAATACACACGACTAACGACATCTCAACAGTTTTAAATAAGGGGCGGCAAATTGACGCTATATTCTTGGATTTCGAAAAAGCTTTCGATCGAGTACCCCACAGCAACCTAATGTTGAAAATTCTAAACTTGGTCAAAAATGAGAAAATAACTCAGTGGTTGAACTCCTACTTATCAAGCCGGTATCAGTACGTTCAAATAGGTGAGCCTACCTCTCACTTGTCATCAGTTGTTTCTGGAGTTCCACAGGGCTCCGTCTTAGGTCCGTTGCTTTTCATTATCTATTTAAACGATTTACAGTTCGACTGTCCGGTGCGTTTCCGTTTCTTTGCCGATGACTGCGTTGTATATCTCCCTATTGAATCGGCAAATGACCAGAAAGTTCTCAACAAATACTTAACAGCTGTTAGTAATTGGTGTGCCGATTGGAACATGAGCCTCAACACAACAAAGTGCCGCCAAATGACAATAACGCGCAAAAAGTGTCCGCTTCAATATGCTTATAAAATTGACAATGCTGAATTAGAGGTTGTTAGCGAGTTCCAATATTTGGGTGTAACCATGACATCAAACTTCACCTGGAACAAACACATACAAAACACTACATCATCAGCACTGCACAGACTTTGGCTACTAAGACACCGACTTCAGCACTGTACAAGCAGAACGAAGACCGTTGGGTATACTACGCTGGTCCGCCCCTTGCTCGAATATGCAGGCGTTGTTTGGGACCCACACACAAAGACGGATTAAGCGATGTTCGAACGGTTACAAAAGAAAGCGTTGCGATTTATTCACAACGAATACAGCAGGCGAGGTTGTGACGATGAAACGTAGGTCACTGACCAAGTCAAAGAAGCGGTTTGACGTTTCGGTACCCCTACGGGTACCTTGATACCCCGTAGGGGTACCGAAACGTCAAACCGCTTCTTTGACTTGGTCAGTGACGTACGTTTCATCGTCACAACCATGCTTTTACCTGACCAGACGGTATTCCGTCAAACTCTGGACTATACAGCAGGCGAGTATCCGTGATAGAACTGCGCAGGCGTTCTGAGCTACCAACACTAGAGTCCCGCCGCAAGTTACATCGACTTAAATTATTACACAGCATAGTCAACGGTTATTCAAAGCTTGACTTCAATACCTACCTGACATTCAACATGTCACGCCCCACCCGGAACAAGCACAACAAAACAATCCTAATGCCTTTCACGAGAACAAACGCTGACCGTCTATCCTTTTTCCCGAGAACGATAGCAGAATGGAACACTTTGCCACGCGACGTTACTAACTTAACTAATCATAATGTTTTTTCAACGGATGTTCAAAATTGTGTATGATTGAAGTGCTAGTCTTGTTCCCCTTCTGTTCTGTTGAACTAATGTATTACACGTGTTAGCTTGTAACCATGCCACTAACGCAGTTTTGCGCAGTGTTTTCCGATCTTTACATGGCAACGTCAGATTTTTTTTCGCACTTCCTCGGCAATGCGCGTAGTGTACTTTGTTGTGTTTTGCATTAGAATAGCATTGCCGATTTTATTGTATACTCATGTAGGCATTTCATTTGTAACGAGAATTACTGCTCGTGGGCCGTGTACTGATTGCGTGCACTTCTGTGTCGTAACACTCTGTAAGCTTACTGAATTATTGCTTCCCTGTGAACCGCGGGCAGTGTTACTGGTCGCGTGTATGCTCTGTGTTCGTACTCTGCACTATACCACTCCTGCTCTGGCTGCAAAAGGGCGGCTGGCAGTATTGAATAAATAAATAAAAAAAATTCCAGTGCCGCGTTTCTCAGTGACCCGATTAGTTAATACGACCTAGTTGATTTAGGAAGTGCTAGAGGAAGCACTGTACACTTTACTGATTTTCATCGTTTTTCTAGTGCCTGTCTGGACCGAATTTATGTTTCCGCAGGAAAGTGCCCCATTCTGCGTGACTACACTCTTAGTCGCGTCCCGGATGGCATCCTATTTATATGCGGTGGGCAGTCTGAATACCGTGATATAAGAGGCCCTGACAGATTTCTTTCCCGTGACAAAACCTCAGGTGGTTGCATAACCCTTATATGCTGCACCAACGGCCCGTGTCATGGCTATAAACTATAGCAGACAGCCTGACGCCAGGAATAAAATAAAAAAATTCCCCCGCATTTCCCCGAGGGGGAGAACGTGAAAGTGCGAATGCACGGTTGTCGGCCCGCTTGCGGCGCTTGCGCTCGGCCCCCGCAGCCCACCGCCTCGCCGCCTTCTCTTCCATCTCTTCCATCGGGTTTGTAGTATCACGTGTACACCACGCAGTTATCAAGCCGCTATAACGCCGCTGAGTCGCCAACGCACGCCGCTGACGACGTAGTTTGAATGCGTTAAAGATATAAGGCGCGTCTAACACTGATATCACCGTCGCGTCCGTGGCTTGGTCGGTAGAGCGTCGCGCTGCGGCCGTAAAGTCCGCGGATCGAAACCTGGCGCCGGATGCTGTTTCTTTATAGAGGAGCACTGCGGACGCCGACGCCGCCGACGCCGGCGGTGGATGGTTTGGGGTCGCTTATAAAGTGCATTCGCACTTAAAAAGGGGGGCAATCGTGAAGCTCCGAGCGATGTGTGTGGCTTGCAGCGCATGCGCGTATTCCTCTTCACACAATCGCCCGCGAGCTTCTTTTGCGGTGGCCGACGACGTGCGCCCGATGACGCGGCGAAAAACATTCAAAATTATCTCGCATGCACATGCCCAGTAGGAGTGGAAAAAAGTTCACGCGTGGCGAGTTGTCGTACGGTGATGTGTTTCTATTGCGCACGTGCGAGGAATTTCACCGCGGAGCAAGTTGGGGTTCCGCGCTTTGACTCTTGCTCTGTGTAGTTCATACTTAGTTCCGAGCGTTCACACGTTCTTGACCACGCTCGCTTCGAGGTCGGTGTAACAGTGGAAACAACTGCAAATGCGATGGGTTCATTAGGGCCACCGGTCACGCAAGCCAAGCAGCGGCGCCATGCCAAGCCAGCTGGCGTGTGTATTGCGGGCATAGCCCGGTTGAATACGAAAGGATAGGTAAGTCTGGATTTTTTTTTTTAGGAGTGGGGGGTGCAGACTGTAAGAATTAGCGTTGCAGACAACTAGTAAGGGACATAAAATTATGCCTTTTCGTCGTCGTAAGAAGCCCGCGCCAAAACCGTTCTCCGATACCCGGGGCCGGACGGTAAATTTGACGTGCCATATAGAGCGGGTTCGGTTTCTCTGTGCGGCGGCCGTTTCGGGATCCAGGCGAAAAATGAAAACGCTTGGACTAGTGAGGTACAGTCTTTGTCATATTTTGTGGGCCACGGCGACCGTGGCCGGAGCAGGCGCGCGGCCGAGCAGGGGCGCTACGCTTGCCGCTGTCCGCTGGTTACGCGGGTAAAGAGAGAGGGGGGGGGGGGGACTTTTGTTCTTGCTTTTGTAGTGTGTCCGGCGCCACAAGTGCTGCGCGAAGTGCCTGCGCTGAAGCGAAGTGCGCCGGCTCTGAGAAACCGGCCCCGCTGCACTTATCGCACCAGCCATACTACGAAAGGAAGCGCGAAAGTTCCCCTCAATTCCTTTAGCCGCGTAACCAGCCGACAGCGGCAAGCGTAGTGCCCCTGCTCGGCCACGCGCCTGCTCCGGCCACGGTCGCCGTGGCCCACAAAATTTTGACAAAAACTGTACTTCCGTTGCCGTAATGAGTACCGTGGTGTCATAAAGAAATTTCATTTTTCCACGCGTTTCATTGTCCAGGTCAAGGCACATAAAACCCAGTTTGAATTTTGTATTTTTCAATATTCCATGGCCACTGCTTGTAATTTTCGGTAGGCGTAGCAAAAAGTTATGTAACGTTTTTTCGTAACTAGGTTTTCGCGTCGTCGTTTCGGCTAGTGACTTTTCTGGCGCGTTGAGTAGTCTGAATTCTGTGGCGATTTGTAAACTTCATTACGGTGCGCTTAAAATTAAAGTTTTCACATGAACCAACATTCATGAGTAACACGAGCCCCCATCTTGTGTTCGCCACAGCTATCGTCTGTCTGGGGTATGAACTCGCGGTTTGCAGAAACATGATAGCATTGGCAGCGCAAACACTGCGCGTCGCCGGCGTGGAGGTCGCCCGAAGTGGTGGCTTCTAATGTTGTTACGGATGCGCTGGCTGTTGCTCGGTGCGCGCAGTTTACCTATGCTTTAGCGAAAGATATTGGTAGCAATTTTGCTCCATCTTTCATAAAATGTTTTGCACCATACTATTGGTGGAAATCGTGTCATAAAAAGAAACTAGGGCACATTACCCTTACAATGTAACAGCGAACAGAGTTTCTTTTTGACGTGCAATTGACGTGTCTCCGTGAAATAAAATTATGGTAACGTTTTCTCGCACGCCTTTGCGCTGAAAAGCGCTCGGCCTTCCTATGTATATGAAGAAAACGTCCTTTTGGTGAGCGTTTGAATCTACAAGCTGTAAGAAAGAAATAATTGCCTAAACTACAGCGATGCACTTGCCAGATTTATGATATTTTCACATATCTCCTAATGCATTCGTGATACTTCTGCTGCCCACCTTCAGGCTGTGCTGTTTTACCGCCGATAAATAACGCCACACTTTTGTACCTGGTCACTTTTTCACCTGCCGTTTTTTTCTTCACGCAGTGCCAACACAACAGATTGCTACCCGTGACTCAACGTTTTAGGAATGTTTACAACGCTGTTTCCATTCCAGTGCGACGAAATTCTAGAAGCAGCAGCTCCCAGGCCAAAGATTGCTTGGGGCGATTCTACAAAGGCCCTCTACATCATCGGAAGTGGTGTATCTGGACCATAACTGAAGCCCGGAGACTGTAGTTTTTCTTTGTTTGGTAATATATTCTTTGGCAGACATTCTCAGATAATGAATAGCAGCCTACCATTGTCGCTGAAGAAGAAAGTGTATGACAGCTGCATCTTACCAGTACTCACCTACGGGGCAGAAACTTGGAGGCTCACTAAGAGGGTTCAACTTAAATTGAGAACGACTCAGCGGGCAATGGAGCGGAAAATGATAGGCGTAACATTAAGGGACAAGAAGAGAGCGGAGTGGGTCAGAGAGCAAACTGGTGTTAAAGACATATTAGTAGAAATTAAGAAGAAGAAATGGACGTGGGCAGGGCATGTAATGCGAAGGCAAGATAACCGCTGGTCATTAAGGGTAACAGAGTGGATCCCTAGAGAAGACAAGCGTTGCAGGGGGCGGCAGAAAGTTAGATGGGCAGATGAGATCAAGAAGTTTGCGGGGATAAATTGGTCACAGTTGGCGCAGGACCGAGGTAATTGGAGAATAATGGGAGAGGCCTTTGCCCTGCAGTGGGCGTAGATAGGCTGGTGATGATGACATTAAGGACACGAGATACTCGTCAGCTTTAGGCCAAACTCTCGGCGTTATACAGTCAGCAGCATGCAAAAAAAGGCGAGTTTCCTCCCTGTTTTTCAAGCAGCAAGCTGCTGAAAATTCCATAATTGAAAACAACAATTTTATCTTGGCAGGTCGTTATTTGCTCTTCCACAAAAAAATATTTTTATTTGTGTGTTCCATAAGGGGAATCTGCTAATATTGGTATTTGTTATTCAGTATAAGTATTTTGTGGTCATTTTTATATTTTGTATATCAAATAAAAAGAAAACATCGTTCCTTCAACATGGTGTCATAATTTTGTAATTTTCACCTCACACTTGTGTATGTTCATGAATTCGAGAATGACAAAATACTTAACATTTACATGCCCAACTTAGTCTGTTTGTGTCCCAAGCTTGTATGAGTAGACTATCACTTCAAGATCCCGATAGGTTAAAGGTGTAGAGATACGTGCTTTACAGCTTTGCTTGTAACATGGCATTATGAATAAAGGGAGTTTTTTATTTCGTGGTATGTGCATTGAGGTCTGATAAATCAGGTGGCAAAACACTGATATTATGAAGGTAAAACTCACTGCATGAAAACTGAGGTCATGAAGATGTTCCAGAAGTGCACAAATTACAAATGTTCTAGTGCAATTGCAGCCATTGCAACCCATTTATTCGTGGCATTGTTTTATATGGTCTAAACTTTCGACGCACAAGGGCGCGTCCATGCCCAAGTGCTATGATATTGATTAACTACCTTAAAAATGTCGAAAATGCTTAACCGCGACCTTGCGCTTCCGCGTAAAATAATAACTCGCTAATAACGGAAGCGCGAATGAAACGAGGCAACTTAAAAAAATTGCATAAATTCTGAGATATTTCTTACTGCGCAGCATTCTTATGCCGTTTCTCTTTAGAGTGATTCTTTTAGAGCGAATTTTCTTGGTTTTTTATGTCCTGTCCGGCCAATTATTTCCATTTACCCTATTATAACGATCAACGGTGTCACTTGCGCCAAATCTGCATTTTTTTTGTAAATGAAGGGCGTTACAAGGCTCAGCATTTTCTGTATTTTTTTATATTTTTCTTGTTCTTTAGTTTTTCAAAATTCTGTTCGACCAATTATCTTCATCTACGCTATGATAACGATTACAAGTGGAATTTCCGCTAAATCTGCATTATTGTGGAAATGCAGGGCATTATACGGTTCGCCATTTTCAGTCATTTTTTAAGTTTCTTAATTTTTAGTTTCTCAAAATTTCGTTTAACCAATAATCTTCATTTACGATATTTTAGCGATTAAAGGTGAACTTCCGCGAAACCTGCCATTTTCTGGAAATGCAGGGCATTAAAAGCTACATGGCCGAGCGCTTATCCGGTCTGCGCGAGAAAACGCTAAGATATTCTTTGTGTGCTCGCGATCCATAAAAGAAAACGCAGTATCTGGCCTTCCAACGGCTCTTTACCTGGGCGTCAACGCAGCAGGCGTCGCGACACAATGCTAGGTAGAGTGAGTGATTTAATATTGGTTCATTACATTACCAGATACATAATTTACTACCACCCCCCTATTACAAAAACAAAGGTCAAGACATGTAACCGCACCATCAGAAGAGCGACGACGAGCAGAGAAAAATCAGTACACCATTTCATGCTTGATATACTTGCCACTCGTGACGAGACAGCTCTTATTTTCAGTACAACAGTGCGCCGTACGTGTTAGTTATTTGCAAGTATTGTCATAGGGGGCACTTTCTGCCAATGGCCAAGAATACTTTTGGTAACAAGGCAGACATAACTGTTACAAATTCAGTTTGCATCGATGGAATAAATCCCCGCACGGCGCATCATACTGTTGTAACGGGTACACAGCATTACAAAAGGTTTCCGCTCGTACCAATGTACTTAAATTGCCGCAAACCGTAGTATTATGTCTCTTTGGTAGAGCGATTCAAGAACGGGTATGAATAAGAAAGCCACTCGTCGCCGAATGTGTTATTAATGCTTGACGCGCAACAGCATGCAGAATACTTATAAGCCCATGTTTGCACTTCCCAGCAGCCCGTGGGTCGTGGCGCTGTGGTTATGATATCCGACTCTTGATGTGTTGTAGTAGACACAGGTTCAATTCCCCGTAGGGTTACGTCTATGTGCTTACATGTCTCGATTGATGTTACATGTGTTCGAGCATTTGTCACGGGGTGCTGGCGTTGGCCTGTCCATGCGACGAAAAAAAATCAGATAAGATCAATTCTGGCCGAGTAGATTTTTTTTTGCTTTTTTTTGAGAAAAGCAACAACGCCGCTTATTTGAGGGGCCGTATGTTTTGGGGGCCGCTTCGTAAGCGGGAATAGATTAGCATAACGGGCCACGTAGAAAAATTACGGCCAGTAGCCAGCCGAACACACGGCCCGGGGTTTAGGTGGCCCTCTGGTTAGGCGGCCCTCAAGAGGGCCGCTTAAACGCCGGGCTGCGTGTTCCGTGGGCCGCGTGTTTGGAGGGCCGCTTGCGCTGGAGGCCGCCTGAACCGCCGCTTTATAAGCGGCTCTAAATTGACGCGGCGGCCCGCGTGCATGCGGGTCGTATAACTAGGAATTGACTAAGAGTGCATGTTGGTAGGTAGATATTTCTTACAGGTCATTGCATGGTCTCGCTCGGATCGACCCGCGGGGCTGGCGCGCTCCACTTATTCCTTGGGAACAGTCGAAACTGAACAATGGACTTGAATAGACTCTTGGACAGATATTTTCACGCATCGTAGCAACTTGCTGGAATTACCCGCGAACAATGGGAACTTGTGTATAGTGCTAACGAGGCACAATCGCAGCCGCCAGACTGTTTGCATGTTCTTGAGGCGTGCGTGTGCGTACCTCACTTATAAAATGTGTTTCAGTGAACGTACGGTTATTTTAGTTGAGATTTCAAGTCGTATCAGGCTAGTGTTCTATGCCATAAAGAGAATGGTGATGGCTCGATGGATTCTGCTTCCAGTATCGCTAGCGAGCGGACGCAGGATGGCGAGCTCCGCCCAAGGAGCGGTTTTGGCGGGCCTTTCGGACCGCGGTAACATGAATTATGCTGAGGATACCGGGGAATTGCAAGTTATTTTGCCCCAGTTCCCAACACGCCAGTCCGTATTAAATTCCGTGTTTCTGCACGCCGACATGCGTACCCGCCCATACCGCGTCGGGGATTTCCGCGATACTTTGGCTCGTCTGGCACTGTTCCCCGATGTTCTTGCATTGGGAGCGTATCAGATGAGTGACGTGTGAGCGGTAATGTTCAAGTCGGCGGATGGTGGTAAGAAGATTTTGGCGGCGACCGACGTTAAAGTGAAGGAACGGCGCTGCATCATCATTGATCCGGGAAACCAGGAGGTGCGCCTGAAACTTCATTGTATGCTGTAAAACTTGCCTGATGATGTCGTTCGCGTTGCAAACCAAGCCGACGGGCGTGTGGGCGAGGTGCGCAAGCAGCGGTGGCGCGTCGACGGCGTTCAAGACACAGGTTCAACCCTCCGGTCAGTGGCCCTGAAGTTGAAGGTGGCTGTGACGGTGGACGACTTGCCGCACGAACTTCGCGTTGCGGGTGACAAGGCTTTCGTCGTCGTATCAGGCCGAGCCCCGCAGTGCTTGCGGTCAACACGAAGGGACACATCAGACGGGAGTGTAAGGTGCCCAAGTGTACGTAGTGCCCTCGCTTCGGACATGAGGCGAGTGCGTGTGTGAGGTCGTACGCGACTATCACAGGCACGGCGAGGGACGACGAGCTTCGTGAAAACCTCATGTACGCAGCGGACGCGCAGGAGACGGCAGCCGGGACCAGTGGCGAGGTGGTGAAGGAGCGCGTACCGGCAGTGCTGGTCGTGGCCGAGGCTGACCGGAGCGTTCCTGCAAAGGAGCAGCTTGGTCAGCGGAAGACGCCAACCTCACGTGTCTCGTAGAGCCAGTACAGCAGCACCAAGGCGGCCAGCCAGGAGAAGGGGGCGACGTCGACGATGACGGCTCCAGCAGCGGACGTCACGTAAATGGAGATCGGTGGCGCGACGGATCCGGCGGTGCCGCCACAAAGCGGCAGCGCGAAAGCGACGGCAGCAGCCAAGGCACCGATGTTCAAAGCACCGAGGAGCCGCCTACAAAGGCGGTTCCGGGGTGACGCACGAGCTGCAAGCCGAAGTCCAACGTTCTCCCTGACCGAACGAAGCCACCGGGTACGCCCACTTGAGACAGCATGTCGCTTCGAAAGGTAGTTGGCGGGTATTTGTCTACTGGTTTTGATGCCCTGCTGCCTTGTTCGAATCGCAAACGAACTAAATGAACCTGCGGAGTTAAGTGCATTGAGTGTTCTACCGTCCTTAAGTTTTTCTTTAGGGGTGGGGGAAGTGTCTTGGACTTTACGGGGCCGCTAGAGACGTGGAGGTGTTTCCTTTTGTGCTTGTTGGGCTGTATGGAGCCTTTAGAGTCCGTGAAGTGTTTTGTGTTGTCATTTTGTGTTGTGTTTTGGGGGTTTTGGGATATGGGAAATGTCTCTTTTTTCAAAGGTGTGGATGTAAGTGCTGTGTGGTAGGTCTGGTCCATCTATAAACATGGTTTTAATCAAGCCTATGCGCATTGCCACGCATAATGTGAGGTGTCTTGCTGATCGGAGGCGCCAGAACCAGTTTACTCACAGATGAGGATATCGACATCGTGGCCTATCAGGAAACCAAGGTTGTGAGAGTGGACAACACCGACCGGCGACTACAATTGTGTGTGCTCCGCGAGGGATAAAAGTAGCCTGACAAATTTCAGAGATGCGAGTACGGGGGATTTAAACGAGATAGTCGCCGAATTCACCCTGGCTGATGTAGCCGATAGCATGAGCAGTGCTGGCACCGTTCGCTACACGCACGTTCAGGGCACCAGTCACGCGCGTCTCGACCAAATGTATGTGTCATTAGATCTTGTTCCTGAATGCGACGGTTACCAAGTGACTCCTGTACCTTTCAGCGATCACTGCCTTGTGTCCGTAACACTTGAGAAGGGGGTAAAACGCCAAAATGCCTTTTCATGGGGGCTCTGGAAGATAAACAACAAACTGCTTCAGGATGAAGCATTCCTTGGGATGGTCAACGCATGCGCACAGGAGATCTTTTGTACTAGAGGTTAAATGATCTATGTTTTTAAATGGGAAAGCTTTAAACAGCAAGTTAAAATGAAAGCGCTCGAAAGATCAGGTGCCATGAAAAATAAGCAGAGGCGAGGAGACGCCTGGCTTCGCAGTAGTCTGGATGTGCTTTTAAAAGGAAGAATGTAAGTCGCCTGGAACGTTTGAAGATGACATTAGAATGCTCGAAGCGCAGATCGAGGTTATCGACAAGGAACGATACCTCGAAGCACTGGTACGGGCGGGAGCGGAACGTTCTCAGCTAGGTGAAGCACCGACCAAACGAGCTTTCAGTTCTGAAAAAACGTTATGCCCGGAGAAACGTTATAGTGGAAATACAAAGTGAAGGAGTCTTGTATAACGACCAGGCAAACATTCAGAAAGCGTTCTGTAGCTATTACTAGAAGTTCTTTTCCCGTCATGACGTCGACAGGGAAAAATTTAAAGAATTTATGCGCTTCCTGCCCTGTTGGGACAAACATTCTTCCGAGTACCTAGAAATGGATATTACTGTTGATGAGGTAAAGCAAGCTATAGACGAGTTGAGCACAGGCAAAACGCCGGGCCCTGTTGGTCTCAGCGCAGCAGTCTACAAAAAGTTCAAAGATGATGTTAGTCCAGTGCTATGTAAGGTATTTGGCGGGTCTTATGACCATGGGACGCTTCCACCTTCCTTTCTGGCACCCCACACGGTGATCATTCCAAAATCGGAGGACGAGGCTAGGTTGAAGCACATTTCAGGGTATCGCCCAATTAGTCTGACCAATTTAGATTGTAAGATTTTGATGAAAGTGCTTGCCAGGCGAATGCAGATTGTCATAAAGGACATTGTGGGACCACACCAGACATGGGGAATAAAGGGTGGTGACTTCTCACTAACATTCACACCGCTCGAAGAGTTCTCGAGTGTTGTTACAGCCTGCAAGGTGCCGTAGCAATGCTCCAGATAGATTTGGAGAAGGCTTCTGACCTGGTGTCACACGAACTTTTGTTAGAAGTGTTAGAGCACGTCAACGTAGGCGGTGTTATTCTCAAGGGTGTGCGCATGGCCTATAGTGAGTGTTCCACAAAGCTCACGGTCAATAAGACGCTGAGTAAATCCATTCAAGTTAAGCGAGGCGTGCGTCTAGGATGCCCGTTGTCTCCTCTGCTTTTTTGTGTATATATTGAAACGTTTTGAGTGAGTATAGTTAGGAGTGAACGCGTCAACGGCTTCCGCCTAGAGTCATGCGAGGTGCGGATTTTATCGTACGCTGACGATATAGCACTCTTTTGCGTTGATAGAGGTAGCATAAGCGTTGCTTTAAACACCCTCGAGTTGTTTTGCAAATATAGGGCCAGTGGCGTTCATTGGCAAAAACGTTTGGGCTTTTGGCACGGGCACTTGGACAAGGCCCCGGATGTCTTCGTGTGTGTCAGCTGGCAGACGACGCGAGCGAAGTACCTAGGAGTGCCTTTCGAAAATTACACCGATAGTGACCCATACTGGCGCAAGCAGGCCGTCGAGCTGCGCGAAAATGCCGAAAAATGGAAAGGCACTGGTCTCTCAATGTTTGCGAGAGCCTCAGTGTGCACTGTGTTTTTTATGAGTAAACTATCGTATGTTTTAAAAGTATTGCACTGTTCGCGTAAGAACATACAGGCACTCCACTGTGTTTTTGCAGTGTTTATTTGGGAGACGACATGGGAACAAATGAGCTGCACGAACATGTTTGGGCGCGTGCACCTCTGAGGCCTTTCGCTCTCACATTTGTTTTTGCGGCAGGTCGTCAATCGTTTTTTTTTTGTTTCTGCGGTACTCACAGGAACCTTCTCTGCGTACTAAGTGTCAGATGAGAGTAGCTAGGTAACTGCCTGATTTTATTGCTTCGACAGCGTCTTTTTCATTTTGTGCACCCAGAGAATATTTCCGTGAAGTGGTTTTGGCAGTCCAGTTCTTAGGAGCTCGCTTCACTCTTGAACACTTGTCCAGTGTGACGCGCAAAAAAACTTTACCTAGACCTTGCAGATATTGTATTACCTGTGCCATTGTATAGATAAATCTACCGCGAAGGGCCAGGCCAGGATGTTCTTAAGCGTGTCAAAAGAATGGCGGTGCCGTCATGGGTGAAACATTTTTCTTTAAACTTCACGCTGGCGTGCTATCCGTAAAGACGTGGCAGAAAGAGAAGGATTTGTACCTTCCAGGGGGCGTTCAGTGTTATCCGTGCAAGAAACCCGAGTAGATCGAACATGTGTTTTTAAGAGGGTTGGGATGGGGTATTTTTCTGGGACGTGCTTCAGCGCACACTAAAGAAAGATTTCCCGCTAGACGCGCATGAAATCTGGTTGTTGCCCATCGAAAGCAAGGACGGTGCACCGCACCACCTCGTCATGGTTCTGGCCCCGCAAGGCATTTGGAAGTCGCGTATGGCCATACGCCATCGTGATGTTGATGCCAAACGCTCTAAGGAATATTTTTCTGAGTCCACTCGGTTGATTATTGAAGTATGGAGGGCTCAGTCTGAGCTTCCAGAATGATTGCCTGTGACGGAAGCATTAACAAGCATGAAAGAATTTTAGCAGGCTTTCTGCTACCTAAGCGTCGGTTAGCAGTTTTATCAATGTAGTGTTTTGTTGTGGTTGTTTGTATTGTCAAAGTCGGGCAATAAAGAAAAAAAAAATCATGGCGCCTCGATCGGATAGATGGCGGTTTCAGAACGCGAAAGACCCAGGTTCTATTCCCACCAAGGGACGCGTTTTTTTTAAAGTGCGAATGCACTTTATAAGCGACTCCGAACCTTCCGCCGTCCGCATAGCAACAGCTGCGGGTGCGCGCGCTTTTCGTCTTCCTTAGCAACGGGGAGAGATGGGCGCGCGCTGCCTGGCCGCTGACATGGCACATACCCACGTGGGAGATTGGCCAGGAATAAGTGCGAATGCACTTCTTAAGCGAGCCTGAATCGTCGCGCTCGCATAGCGCCTCCTCTCCCCCCTCGCCTACTCTCCTAAAGCCCCTTTACTACTCTCCAGCTCGCAACACCCTCTCTCGGCGCGCCAGCCAGGCCACTACACTATATAAAAAAAAAACAGCATCCGGCGCCAGGTTTCGATCTGCGGACTTTGCGGCCGCAGCGCGACGCTCTACCGACTAAGCCATGGACGTGACGTTGATATCAGTGTTAGTAACGCGCCTTATATCTTTTACGCATTCAAACTACGTCGTCAGTGGCGTGCGTTAGCGACTCAGCGGCGTTATAGCGGCTTGATAACTGCGTGGTGTACACGTGATACTACAAACCCGCTAGTTCTGCATTCTCTCACGTGACTGCGCCTCCTCTCCCTTCACTCCGGTCGGCGCTTCGCAGCTGCGGTGCGCTGCGGTGCGCTGCGGTGCGGTGCGCTCCTCCTCTCGAACATACACGTTAATTCACCAAGATTTCCGCAGAGGGACAAACGAGGCGTGTTAAGCCGAACGTGATCACGAGGGGGTGTTAATGTAACTAACGGGCAAAATGCCACCAAACTTCAACAAACTCCCCCACATAGCATCACCCCGTGCTTCGCACTTCCTCATACTCCCCTTCGGGGAAATGCGGGGGAATTTTCTTTCCACATGCACGTTTTTTGTTCGCGTCAGACAACTTACGGGCGGGTAACCAGCTCCGCCGTTAAACATTTCTGTAGTACTAGCTTCATTTTCTGTTGGCTACTCGTGGCTTCCCATGCCATGCTCTGTTTCCGTATAGCCTGTTGCGAATTAGTTTAATCGTTTGGAGCAAAAATAAGACGATTTCACTTTGATTGTTTGCCGAAGTCATTGTTTATTGGAATGCTATTTACGAGTGCACGTAAATTGTGTACTTGTTATCAATGATAACAACGAAACTTCGATATGTAGCTTCGTGGATTACATTAACGGTTGATCATCTCCCACGGATTTCTCGAGCTCTTATTTTACCTAACAGAAGTATACAATGCTGATCCTAACTTAGCTTGCCTTTGTATGCAGGCTACAAGCACCTTACGTCCGTGAAGTAACCCTGCGCAGATGTATTTGGGACATGGCGTGCATGGAGACAATGAGCCTCTGATTGGCGGCTGCAGGTTTGCGCTCTGAAATGTTCCTTTAGGGTGAGCGTAGACGATTTGGTTGTTCGACACGGAGTTTCAGTCCAGAGGTGCGGCTTTTCTTTTCATAGATACTGAGCCCGGTGTCTCCATAAAACTGCCGTTCATCAAGCGCAATCGTGGCGTTCAAGGAGGACCCTTTCTCCCTCTGACGGGCTCGAAAGAACGGGCTGGTGGGAACCGCGGGGAGCACACAACAGGCTTAGGAGGGAAAGCGGGAGGCGACGTTGCGCTTTCATCTACGCAATAACGCGTTCTCCCCTTCCTGGCTTCAAAAGGGAAACTGAAACGGGGAAAATGATGCACTGCCTGAAACCGCGACTCGGTCACCTACCCTGGCCATCAAGACGGCGTTTTTCTTTGTAACGAAGATCTTTAACCGGGCTTAAAAACCTGATGGGCTGTACAGAAGTTTTGTTGTGCGCAATGTCTGCGATTCATTCACCGACGTGCACACCTTGGCTCCTGGACGTGTCGCTGATTGGAATGACAGACTGATCCCATGTCAGGTTCCCCTTGTATAAGAGGGAACTCCTCGCTTGATGACGGCGAAGGGGTTGCGACATTGGTCCCAACAATGGCTCCCTTATTTCCCTCAAGCCGTTCCCATTGAGCGTAAGAATATCCAACAGTTTTCTGCCTGTTTTTCTTTTCTGTGTCGCCCATTTCTGTTTCTCTAGCTGCACGCAGGCGGCATTCACCCTCGGCGCGGGCTATTGTATGGCGCTTTCAAAGGTTTCCCCCACGTGCATATTTCATGCAGACCGCCCCGATGGTTCCGATAGCGCTGATCCTTTCCGGTTTTTGTTCTGCTACATTTTAGTTTACTTGATCGTGTGCCAACGCGAAGTCACGTGATGCGCCGTTTTCACGGCTAATAATTCATAAGCGCACGAAAGCTTCTGTGATAAACCGAACGCAGTTAAAAACAAGAACAGTTTGAGAAGCTACGTCAAAGTTGGTGCCCAACGAAAGTCCGTGGCGCCACTTCACGGCCATTGTCGTAAGCGGGGCCAAGGACTTTGGGTGGGGCCAGTTCATCACAGAATGACGTAACTTACAGACTTGCTGTTTTGCATCTTAAAGACGGAATCCTTTTTATATTGACGTGGCTCTCCCTAAAGCGAAGAGCCGCGAGTCAAACCTGCACAACACGTGGCGTATAGTAGCTGTGGAAGAGAAAAGAAGGAAACAGTTATCATACAGCTCTTCATCCACACACCTCCTCTGCTTTGCTTATTTCACTTACTCCCACTTCAGACAGGACACGCATGCAGCAGCTGTTGCACGCAAGACGCGTAGTTTTGCAATAGGCTTAGATAAAAATCATGCGGCAAGCTCTCCTAACAAGTAATGTGGCAACTAATGCATTGTAATGCCAAACTGGCGCTGTGAGTACTCTGATAAATAAAGAATAATTCGATGCGCCAAACAACGGGGTCCAGAAGAAACACGTAGACACAGACAAGGCACCTTTTCTTTGTCTACATGTTTCTTCTGGTCCCCGTTGTTTAGCGCGTCAAATTGTTCAGTATGTTCAACCAACTAGCTCGGATCAGACTTTTGTTATCTGCTAAATAAACAAATAAACCAACAAACAAATAAACAAAAATAAATAAATAAATAAATAAATAAATAAATAAATAAATAAATAAATAATCCGGAAGCATTAAGAGGCCCAATGAGAGGCAGAAATGCGGCACGGAAATTCTGCGGCAGAAATTCTCAATAGGTGGAAACCCGGCCAGAAAAAAAGTGGCTACAGGCGCGGCTACGCGCCGGCGTGACGTTCGGCTTATCCTTATAAATTGCACGGTGTCAACCGGCCGCTTCTGCACTTCGCTGCCTCGAGGCCAACTGGTTCGACTCGTACGGCAACATAGATATGCTTTCGCATCCTCACGCATGACTCCTACGAAACTTGTTTGAGGAGAGCCATTTTTCTCAGCTAGGTAATTTTTCCAGTCGCATCCACATATTTTCTGACACCATCGCGAATACCAAGACCGGGTATACCTCCTAGGAAAATTGTATTCATGCTGTCTGGTTGACGAGATTGCTAGGCCTTTTACTTTCTCTTGCTAACAACAGTGGCTGACGACAGTATTTCAGTTTCAGTTCATTATTATCATCAATGATGCCTAAAGCGCCCGGAGAGTAACGCCCTGTGATAGGACTCCCGCTTGTTCAATACACAGGGAAAGAGATTCCAAGTAGTAGCGAAGGTTAGAACTCATTGGTTATCGAAAGCATACAATGAGCTCATCCATTCCATTCTCGTGTTAGCTGGAAATTCAAACTGATACCTCGTGCTGGCTTTCACGCTTCTTTCCTAGCACAGCTCAACACGCCCATAATTACATGCGAAGGATTTTAAGCTCGGAATTTCAATTGGCTATTTTTATTAGATCACTGTGCTAGTTGCATAAATCAGCCATGGTAATGCACAAATGGTAAAACCACAAATGGCTGAAGCAACAATCACAGAGATATGAATATGTAAAATACCAGGTATTTATTCGGAGGAGAACAGATGTTTACAGCGAAACGTTATTCGGCCATGACATGGTAAGTCATTACGAAGATTCTCTGACCCAGAACGCCGTCACTACATGTCGAGAAACAGGGCGTAGCCGGCCTCCTTAATATGAAGGCAAAATAGAACATTGACTAATTTTTCCAAAAATGTGTGTTTGGGACTCAGTAAACTTTATTCTCACCCCAAATAGCGTTCTTTCAAACAAAAGAAGAAATATATGTAAAAAATGAAATGTCGCCCGACATAATAGGAAAATAGGGCAGATGCAGAAAACAGTTCTCAATATGAGTTAGTATTCGACTATTAACGAGCAAAAATAGAGGGACCTCTGCAGTCGTACAGTCACGCTTCTTGGCGGTGCCATTGTTCGGCAGCGCCAGTCGCAGACAGAAGTCCCCGTGACGCCATAACGGCTGGACTGAAAGTAGCTGATAAGTCGCCACCGCTTCATCTGTTGGGCTGATTATCTGGGTTGTTTGCTTGAAGTTTCAATGACAATTGATATCATTGTTATTCCGACAAGGTAGCCTTTAATCAAAGTGGTCTTGTACTCTGTCTTCCGTGCGGTTTTACTATTTTACCCGTCATGAGCGCCGTGCCTGCGACAGGTAAACTGCGTCCTCCGAGGCATTGCTAGTGGGGTAGTCATTCATTCACAAGGTCATCGGCATGCGTGGGGACGTTTGAAGCAGGCTTTCGGATGGCCTGATAGTGGTTCGTGCGGTTTCAAAACGTTGCTGGGTGTAAGCGTCGGTTTCAGACGCGGCAGCGTGAGACACACGCTTTGGGTCCAGCACGCGGCAAGGAAGCGAGAGAAAACAGCGCAAGTGGCGCAGGCCGTCACGACTGTGGCCTCGTAAGCCGTAACAAAAAACAGCGCTTTGGTAGGCTCCTGCGCTCTTTAGGAGCTTGGGGGCCGCGTCAGGTTCTGCGGGCGCGGGCAGAATACGGAGGGGGATACGACGACGCAGCTCAGGGAATCGTGACCGGCTCCGAGCAAGAAAGCGTGCCCTTTATTCTGGTTTAATGGTGGCTGTGGTGGTTTCAGCACTCGCGGAGATATCAGCAATCCCCTCCTCTCGCCCACGAAAAGAACACAAAGAAGGAGTTGATGAGCAGCGCTACAACTCTGCCGCAAAGGATACGCCACTCGCTCCAGCCATGTAAGCAAGGTTGCCAGGTGTGCATTTCAGCGATCCCGCTCCCTGAAGCTGTCGTGAGCGGCTTCATTCATGGAGATGCACGTTTCTGTGGTGAGAAGACGTTTGTGTGCCACCTACGGAAAAACAAAGCAAGAAAGGCTGGAATAAAAGGTCGTGAAAAGTCAGAAAAACTCATGCATGACGTAGAACCTGCAATGCTTATAACTCTGCCCAGAGGAAAACGTTAGGCTTTATTGCGTTAGAATAATGGTACTGAGAATCGCTTTTGTGGCCAAGACTGAATCCAAACACAACCTGTACCGTGTAGTTAGAAGATGGGGGTCGTTGTTCAAAATTTGAGGACATTGACCAGAGTCCTAGTTCCTGTGGTTTGAAATAGGCCAGATTTAGGGCAAATCTCCAAGGTGGAGTAAGTTTCTCCGAAGAAAAGTTTGACATCAACCTGAATGCAGCCATACGGCTACAAAGGAAAGCTATACAGCTTCCTCAGAAACTTCGCAGTTGAAGATAAATTCGTCCTGTTCCAGGATTCGAACCCGGGACCACCGCTTAACCGGAGCATCGCTCTACCAACTGAGCTAACCAGGAGTTTTTTCTTTATTTCCTGCATTTTTCAGGTTACACACTATTGTCGGTTTAAAACCCGCCGGCCGGACTTTGGCTGTGGAAAACTGCTAAAAACGCCAAAACTTGCAAGGTGTCAAAAATCATGTAGCGACTCGGTATCTATACAGTGCATCTCGTAGAGTTTGTGCAGCAAATTAACATTATCTGCAAAATACTGAGAGACAGTCTTCGCACCCACGTCGGAGTGCCTTACAACCATTCGACTTCGCCATATTGCGTACAGGCCTAGCACCATGACAAGGTCATATGGTAATCCATTGAGGGCTTCTACTGAAAGAAACCGGATACCGGGCGCTGTGGGTGGTAAGTCCTTTTTTAACGTCCACTGCAGGACGTCCCAAAAAATATGGCGTCGCAACACTCAATAAAGACGTGCTCGATTGTCTCTGGTCTCTGACAGAGGAGGCAATAAGTAGGCCAGGGTACAAAAAACCCTTTTCCTTCCAGCCATGTTTTTACTGGGAGGGTTTCTGTGTGCAATTTAAAAAAGAATGTCTTCGCTGAGACCGGGACAACCATCTTCTTAACACGACAAAGAACATTCTGGCCAAGGCCAAGATTGTACATTGCCCGATACAATGGTACAGGGAACAGCATCTCCTTCAGGTGCATGGTTAGAGGTTTCCTTTCAACAGTTGACAGATATTCATGCGAAAAGCGCGCACCCAGAAATCTGACAGCAAGCAGCACTTCTTTCAGGTACCCTTTAACCACACAACAAACATCGTACATTTGACGATACGATGTATTCGGGAAGCTCTTTCGCCAGTGACACTTGTAGGAAAGTGCGGAGAAATGGGTCTGTGATGTCCCGCAAAAACAAAAACCTATTCACGATTTGCCGCACAAAAATATGCGACAGGCCTAACCCTCCTTCCTTATCTCTACGAAACAGACAGATCCGGCTCATTCGCTCCCACGCGGATCCCCACACAAATACAGCGCATACTCGATGTATCTTCTTCACGTGCAATCGTGAACAGTGCAGTACCTGCATCACGTACCTGAGTTTTGCGAGAAAGAACAGATTGCATACAGTTGCCCGTGCAAAAATAGACAAAGCTCTGCCTCCTCATTTGATTGGCTTTTCCCGCATTTTTTGTTTGTTTCCTCCTGCCAGTGTGCATTGGTGTCCTGATAGCAGTCCAGCGGCACGCCAAGATAGCGCGTTGGTGTGACCGTCCACGATACGTTTTCAAATACGTCTGGCGTCGAACTCCATTTCCCGTGCCATAAACCCGTGCACTTTTTCCAGTTAACTGAGCTGCCAGTGATGGCGCAGAATCCTTTAGTGACTGCTACTGCACTGCTGACCCTTCTCTTGTCGACACAAAACAAAGCAACATCATCCGCGTAGGCAAGAAGACGCACTTCACTTGAGTGCAACTGAAAGCCATGAATATAATGACCATGCGAAATCTTCCAACAGAAAGGTTCAAAAAATATCGAAAAAAGAAGGGGGCTCATAGGACATCCCTGTCTAACAGAAGACAAAACAGGAATTCGCTCAGTGACGGTTTTGTTACTAATTAACTGCGTACAGCAGTTGCTATAGCTAGGCCATGGAAACACCGTTTATCAAAACTTCGCCCAGGTTTACATGTTTAAGAACACAGAATAGAACCTCGTGACACACCCGGTCAAAAGCCTTTTCGAAGTCGACTTGCAATACTGCCAGTTTTCTGTCTAATAATTCGGAACACTTTAAAAAGCTCCGCGCCACGCGAGTATTGGTCACATTGCTCCTCCCGCGGATACCATACGTCTGATGCGGCCACAGTATGGTCGTGAGTACTGTTTGCAAACGTTTCGCAAGTAATTCCATTAAAATTTTGTAATCAACTTTAGCTAGTGCTATTTGCCTGTAATCTGACACTGACTGCAGCTTTACGATTCCGTCCGATTTTGGTATTAACAGCGTATGTGTCCTTGAAAATGACGGCGGAAGGGATTGCCTCTCGTACGCCTCTTTAAATAAAAAATATAAAAAGGGCAACTTTCCGGCAGTGTTTCTCGTAAAATTCAACTATTAGCCTGTCTGGCCCCGGTGTTTTGCTAGTTTGTAATTCAGCTATTGTGTTCTCTATTTCGGCAAATGGTATAGGCTCTTGTAAATTGCGTACTTCCGAATCGAGCCGTGGAAGCAAAGCCATAAACGTTTCCTCGAACTCATCCATTCTCGGTGAGCCGGGGCCAAACAGCTCGGTATAATGCTCGACAAAAGCCTTTTGTATGCACATTTTCTCCTCAGTTAATCGACCATAATACATAATGTCTTAGTATCGCTCTTTCGGGCGTACCGCTTTTCGTCGCAAAGCGCGCGCCTTGTTGGCTGCTCCCCGGCGAGAAACCTCTTTGAGCGTGCGCGGGCAATCGCACCTTGAAAGCTAATTTGATCGATTGCTTCGAGCTTACTTTTTAAAACGAAGCTTTCTACCTCTACCCCCCAAGGGTTCTTTCGCGACCGTTGGTGCCAACAGAAAACTCCCGCGAACAAATAAAAGAATTTACTGGCACCGCTAGGAATCGAACCTGGAACCGATTGTGTAACAAAGCCAGAGCCCGTTGTCTTACCGATTTAGCTACGAGCCCACGGGGAGACGGGCAAGACAAGTGGTGCACTAACCAAGCACATTTACGAATTTAAATCCTGCATTCTCGCTGAATGCCACGCGATAGCGAATAAAGGAAGCCTACACCAACCCATGGCATCTCACTTCTAGTACGCCAATATGCTAAATCCTGTTGCTTTCAGTGATCACTCAGAACATGTCAGGTCCTTGTCGTCCGCATTCACGCCAAACGACACCCCAAGGAACACATTAACATACCCTTGATGGCCAGGCCATCACTCCAAGCCCCAGCATCAAGATCCTGGGCCTACATCTTCAGGCCAACACCAAGAGTGACGTATCCTTGCAACGCCTCAACACAGCATTAATAAAATACACATGATCAGCCGAGTTGCCACCAAGAGGGGAGGCCTCAAGGAATGCGATACTTTTCGATTAGTTCAAGCTTTTGTCCTCTCGAGAATCACTCACGTCAACCTCCTGTCTTGTTCTCGGCAAGGAGGACATAAAGATGCTTTATATAATGACTAGAAAGGCGGTTGAGCAAGCCATTGGTCTTCCCATTAGTGCGTTCACAGAGAGGCTGCTTAGCACGGGTCTCCACAACACGGTAGAAGAGCTGAAAGAGGGCCCCCTTTCCAACCAGAAGCTCCGAATGAGAAGAACTGCGTCGGGTCGCTGCATCCTTCGCCAGATTGGCTAGGCGGCACAGAATGTCCCTCCACTTGATGTACTCCCGGACTCTTCGCGACAAGAACTGACGATGCTCCCTTTGCTTAAAAAAACTCCCACCTCCCTTCGCGGGAACCCCTGTGCAGATGCGACGCATAGCGGGTTCACGTTGCAGCGTTGGACAGCGGAGGAACGGCGCTAGAACGATGGAGCGGAGCGGCGCAGGCACCGCGTTTTATAGCGCGCATAACGGTGAGGGGACGCGTCGGCGCCAGGGCGTCTGCCGCGGCTATGAAGGAACACAATCCAACACAATCCACTTTAGTCCAATCCAATCCAAATCCAATTCAATCCAATCTAATCCAAGCAAAGCCAAGCCAAGCCAATCGAATCGAATCCAATCTAATGGCCCTCGCGAGAGAGTGTTTGCTATCGGAGAGGAGAGGAAGGAGCGGCGGAGAAAGCAGCTCGCGCGGCGAGGAGAATATGGGAGGGGCGGACGCCGACGACAACGCCGACGACGCCTGATGCAGGGACAAGGCGAATGAATGAGATGCAGTCGCATCTAAAATAGGAACTCCCTCACACGATGTTGGTCGCCGAGAAGCATGGGCTCAAGCGCTCAACACAACCCTCGGCGGGGACCATGCAGTTATCTACACAGACGCCTCCAAACATAGAGGGCAGAAGTACGCCATCATCGTGCCTACTTCCAGAACCGACCTCCTCGCTTGAGCCTCACTCAAGACCGAAGACATGACGGCAGCAGAAGAGGCAGCCATCGCCTTGGCTCTCACTGAAACAGGGGTGAAACAAGACTATCGGAATTTCATTTCGGGTTTGGTGTCCCGACCTGCACTGCGTGTGCTAAAAAACCACTCCCCAAAATGCTTCTTTTCAGCTGGCAGACGACGCCAGCTAAGTACTTGGGAGTGCCCCAAGAAAACTATGAAGACAGTGACCCTTACTGGCGGAGGCAGACCGCTGAACTGCGCGAAAAAGCTGAGAAATGGAAAGGCATTGGACTATCCATGTTTGCTAGAGCATCAGTACGCAACATATTTTTGATAAGTAAACTATGGTACGTACTTCAGGTGCTGCACTGTTCGCGTTCTCTTGTACAAGCCCTGCACCGGGTGTTTGCAGTGCTGATCTGGGAATCGACATGGGAAATGACAAGCCGCACCAATCTTTTTCGGCGCGTGCATCAGGGGGGGCTTTCTTTGACCCATTTATTTTTGCGGCAAGTCGCCAATCGTTTTTTATTCTTCGTGACGTGAACGATCCTTTCCTGCGCACTGCGTGTCAGCTGAAATTATCAAGGGCATTACCTGAATTTGTTGCTACGTGTGCACACATTTCCGTAGGAGTAATCAAGGGCTACTTCTGTTAAGTGGTTCAAGCGACCCAGTTTTTGCGTGCACGTTTCAGTACAGAGTACTTGTCTAGTGTTACGCGGGAAAAGTTGTACCGTGATTTGCTTGACACTGTATTACCTGTGCCGTTGTACAAGACAACTTACTGCGCAGGGCCGGGACAGGACGTGCTCAAACGCGTAAAACGAATAGCGGTACCGCCATGGCTTAAGTCGGTATTTTTTAAACTGCACGGGGGTGTCCTCCCTGTAAGAACCTGACAGAAAGAGAAGGCTTCGTACATGCAATGGGGGGTTGATTGCTACCTGTCTAAGAAACCCGAAACGGTAGAACATATGTTCCTCGAGTGCTGGGATGGGATATGTTTTTGGGACGTGCTTCAACGGACCTTAATAAAGGACTTCCCTCTGGACGCACATGGGATCAGGTTCCTGCCCATTGAGAGTGACAACGTGGTACCATAAGACCTTGTCATGATCCTGGCTTTGCACGGCATTTGGAAATCACGTATAGCGATTCGTCATCGTGACGTTGATGCCAAACGCTCGGAAGAATATTTTGCTGATATTATGCGATTGATGATTGAACTGTGGAGGGCTTAACCTGACCCTCCAGAGTGGCTGTCCGTGAGGGAGACGCTAACGGACCTCAAGCAATTTCAACCCCTTTCTGGTAAGAAGGTTTTAGGCTAGCAGTTTTTATCGTTATCTTGTTTTTTAAATGCAGAGCATTTCAGTAACTCACGATGTCACCCGCGTTGACGTCCGTAGTCGTAGTCCGCACCGTCGTTGTCCGCAGCTCTCCCCCTACACTATATAAAAAAATACTATCCGGCGCCTGGTTTCGATCCCTCAAACCTGCGGGCGGAACGCAATGTACATGGTGCTCTACCCCCTGCGCCTCAAAGCCGACACAGAATGGGTGGCTATCAACGCGCCTTATATCCTTGACTCATTCAAACTACGTGAAGAAGGTGCTGATACAACGTATTCACTACCACCAACTCCCCAAACACTAAACGTTAACGCATTAAGCCACCTCTATGCGACGCATTTACTCGAGTCCCCCTCGCGGGGAGGTGGGACCGCCAAAAACAACGCGTTGTGGACTGCGCAGTAAGGTGCCGGCACGTGCGAGAACCGCTCGCGCTGTTCGTTCTAGGCAGGGAGCGCGCGAGCACTGAGAAGGCGGGAAATTTGAACTGCTTTGGACAAACCTACGTTCAATTCATCAAGAGAGAAGTGAGACAGGGAGGCGAAGAGCGTGATGGGTAGTAGCAATAAGCGGATAACGGTGCCACAAGCCGTTATGGCGAATCACTGCTCTGCATTTACGACAGCTTTCACGTTGAGTAGAACGGCTTTAATTTTGTTTGTTTGGTTCATGTGCTGTATCAAAATATAGCAATAAAGAAAAAAAAAGAACGGTCCTAGACAATGGGTAAGATGACTGACACTAACTCTGTCTGGTCCACCAGACACAGGCTCGAATCCTGCCGGTGCCGATGACTGTGTGATTTTTTGCGATTGTAAATGCTATGCGCACGGACGCGGACGGACGTTGTGTGGTCACAAGATACTCCGCACCTAAAAGAAACTGTTAAAAACCTTAAAACTTTAAAACAAAAACAAACAAGACATTGCGGCTGCGGTACGGAAGCCTTGTTCACAATGAAGTGAAGGAAAGTTCATGCACGCTTATATTTTCTTGAGCACAGGACGTAAGCAGCGCGTGTACGACGGGGGTAGGGATCCTTCATTCCGATTAAGCATGTGAGGTGTACTGTATTTCCAGAGACTCGAGATAAAGCCGCTATCTGAAGTTTCTTTCGTGGTCGATGATACTTAAATTATCCCAATCAATCCCATGGCCCGTTGCATCCACGTGCTCGGCAAGAGCATTCGACGCTACTCGCTTCTGTTTCACATCGTTCTGATGCCCCCGCAATCTCTGTTTAAAGTTGCCCGATTCACCCATGTATGCGTACTCGCAATCTGCCCAGTAAATTTTGTAGACCACTCCAGGAAACGATTCCCTGGAAAGCCTGCACACGAGTGCGTGCCTCAGCTTACACGCTGGCCCGTGTGCCACCTCAACGTCATAACTCCCAATACGCGGGACCACGTTTCGCTTACACCAGGGACGTAAGCAATGGCAGCACACTTTCTTGGTCGGGGATCGATCAGCCGGTCGGGCAGTATTGGACAGGCGGCGTTCCACTCCGTTCAAGAACGCTCTGTGATAGCCACTTGACGAAATATCGTCTCGCACCCTGTCGAGGTTGGTGAAATGGTCTTCTGCTTTTGTACAAACGCGGTTCGCACGGTTAAACAGGGAGGCAGAAACAGACCTTTTGTGAGAGTCAGGATGAAGGGGCCGAAAGTTTAGATATGGACCCCTGTGCGTGTCCTTTCGGTACGCGTTAAACGAAAGCGCTCCATCGTCTCTGCTGACCAGCACGTCCAAAAGTAGGAGTTCATAGTCGACCTCCGTCTCCACTGTGAATTGGATGGCCTTTTCTTGACTCTTCAGATGCGCAGTGAAGGAATCCAAAGTGCTGCGTGGAACCACGCGTGGAACCACGTGGAACCACGTGGAACCACGTGGAATCCACATAGCACAGAAAAATCCGTGGGCTTCGACTGAAAGCAAGCGAGTGCGCGATTTTCCAGCCATTCCATCGTAAGATTGGCAGCATTGACAGAGACGGAGGCACCAATTGCCGTACCGTGGACTTGCCTGTAGACCTTGTAGAAGCAGAATCTCGTGTTTTCTTCCCGGCTTCCTTTTCCTGCGCAGATTGCGAATACCCATACATCGGTGAATCGGACAACTTTAAGCAGTGATTGCGGGAGCATCAGAACGATGTGAAACAGAAGCGAGTAGCGTCAAACGCTCTTGCCGAGCACGTGGATGCAACGGGCAATGGGATTTTTTTTTCAGTTTTACTGCCAGCCTTTGAAAAAAAGGCCTTTGGCAGGAGCGGGCAGAAGAAATAAAAGAATGCGAGAAAATACGCATGATACATGCACAGATAGGATCAACATCAACAAAGCAACCGCAACAATGAGCGGGAACAAAATAAAAAATATGGGATTGCGCAATCAACAAAGTGAACAGCAGGTACTATCAGTATCTACAAACTAAAACAGTCGGCAGTTCGACAACAACGAAAAAAGCAACCCATGTGGTACAAAGCCAGACCTATACTGATAGAATAATTAATAATACACAAGATATGAATGGAAAGAGCAGGAACAATTCGAATTGTACAATGCGGACACTGTAAATAGTAACAGCACCGAGGTGCACCGCAAAAACGAAGCAGAGCTAGAATGTAAGACAAAAAACACAGAAGAGCGGCATTATTGTTTCACAATCACATGTCAGTTGCTGATGTCGCGATACTAGGAAAGCGGAGTGACGAAGAAGAAAAAAAATCAACCACAGTTAATCTGACAATGCTTTGGCAAAACAATTTAGTGTACTGCAAGCAATAACATTGGGTGAAAGTTTATTCCATTCGCGCGTTGTTCTCGGGAAAAAAGAGTTTTTAAACGTGCCTGTTTTACAGCTGAAATCCTTTATCTTTTTCGTGTGGTGTGATCGCGTCGAGCGCTTACTAACCAGGGCGATAAAATTACTCGTGTCTATCACCACCTTATCATGGTAAAGGGAGTACAAAAACTTGAGCCCTTCACGCTGACGTCTCTTTTGCAATGTATCCAGCTCTGCTTCAGCCAAGAGCGAAGTTACAGGTACTCGCCAGCAATAGAAATTATGAACAAACCCGGTGGCTTTCCTTTGAACAAGTTCTAGTTTATCAATAGTGTTTTTTGTGTACGGATCCCAGATAAGTGATGCATATTCGAGGGAGGGCCTAATGAAAGTTTTGTAAGCTAGTAACTTTATTTCTTTGGTTGATTTTCGCAATGACCTTCGAAGGTATCCAAGTTTACCCATGGCTTTATTTTTAATGTATGAAATGTGTTCATTCCATCTAAGGTCTGAGGTAATAATTACGACTAAATATTTGTTCGTTTCTACAACGGAAAGAGTGTGATATCTATGGAATATGGAAAGCTTAGGGGATGCTGTTTACGTGTAATTGACATGGCTACTGTTTTAGTCTTGTTAACACTCATTTGCCACGTTGAGCACCAAGTTTGTATTTTCGCTAAACACGAATTCAAAAGAACTTGGTCGCAGGGGCTTTGAACTTCATGATAGAAGATGCAGTCATCTGCGAATAGTCTAATTTTAACTGGTATCTCCTGGTATCTACTGGTATCTCCTGGTATCTCCTGGTAACTGGTATCTACTGGTATCTCCTAATGAACACTACAAAAAAATGGCCCAAGCACCGAGCCTTGAGGAATACCGGATATATGTGTCTCTGCTGGAGAGCACGTACTATCAATTGTTACACATTGTTGTCTTAAATTTAAGCAATATTTTATCCATGACAGAAGTGCATCGTTCTTCAGTATAGGTTGAAGTTTTAAAAGTAGCTTTTGGTGTGACACTCGATCGTACGCCTTCTCAAAATCCTGAAAAATAATATCAGTTTGACCTTGCCCATCAAGTGTATTGGCGAATTCATGTGCTGTTTCTAATAGCTGTGTTACGCTAGAGAGGCTTTCCGGAAGACATGTTGCCTGGGCTCAATAAGATTATTTTCTTCTAGAGACGTTGATAAGTGCCTAAAGATGATGTGTTCCAATATTTTTGAGCATGTACACGAGAGGGTGGTAGGTCTATATGAAGTAACCAAATGTGGAGTGTCCGATTTAGGTATAGGCGTCATTTTACCGTGTTTCCAGTCCTCTGGGATCTCAGATGGGGATAAAGATTTATAAAATATAAGATGCAGATAATGCGAACTTATTCTTTGTGAGGTATGCTATCTCACCAAGAAGTGGTTATCAATACAGTCTATTCCGGGTGTTTTCTTAGGCTCGATTTGAAGTAAAAGAGAAAGAACACCTTCCTGGGATATCGAAATGTTGCTTATTGATTGGGATAATTCAAAAATCATCGGCCAGGAAAGGAAATTCAGATCGCGACTTTATCTTGAGTCTTTGGAGATACAGAGGACACGTCACACGCCTCAGCGGAATGAAGGATCCCTCCCCCCGTCGTACACGCGTTGCTTACGTCACGTGATCAAGAACACATAAGCGTGCATGAACTTTTCTTCACTACATTGTGAACAAGGCTTCCGTACCGGAGCCGAAACTTCTTGTTTGTTGTTGTTTTAAAGTTTTTAACAGTTTCTTTTGTCGTTGTCTCCGTTTTTACTTCAACATGTCTATCGACCGTCGGGTTTCCGTAAATCCCTCAACATCATGGTGCAAGTATCCTTCATTTCCTCGCATTCCTGAGTTCTCCCTTTCAAGCTTCAGGGACAATTTAGGAATGTTCTAAACAGGCTGTCAATAATTTGCGTGACATGGTGTCTCCTCGTCCTACGGGCGCATTCATACCAGAAACTTCCCACCTTCAGATTGAAGGGCCAGCGGGTCTGCGCACTTGTATGCGCCCGATGTATGTGCCCCCCTCCTGCACTCCCCTGTCTCTTAATGCTTTCAGCACTGCAGGGTACCTACTTTGTCCTTCGCTTTTCCGTAATCTACAGATACGATGTAAGGGGGCTTATAATACTCGGTATTCCTGTATTGCCAGCTTCGTGGCATGAATGTAATTCCTTTTTAGTAGCTTTTTTTTAAAGCAAAGCTTTATACTTCTACCCACCAAGGGTTCTTTCGCGACCATTGGTGTCAACAGAAAACTCCCGCCAACAAATAAAAGATTTTACTGTCACCGCCAGGAATCGAACCTCTAATAGCGTAGCAAAACAAGAGCCCGTTGTCTTACCGATTTAGCTACGAGCCCACGCGGAGACGGGAAAGACAGGTCAAACACAGCATCAATCAAATCATACACATGATCAGGCGAGTTGCCACCAAGAAGCGAGGCCTCAAGGAATCCGGTAACTTTTGATTAGTTCAAGCTTTTGTCCTCTCGAGAATCACTTAGGTGAACCTCCTGTTATCTTCTTGGCAAGGAGGACATAAAAATGCTTTATATAATGATTAGAAAGGCGGTTGAGCAGGCCATTCGTCTTCCCACGAGTGCGTCCCCAGAGACGCTGCTTAGCACGGGGCTCTACAACACGGTGGAATAGCTGATCTTCCCACAAGAAGCTCCCAATGAGAAGACCTGCGGTGGGTCGCCGCATCCTTCACCAGATTGCCAGGGGAGCACAGAATGTCACTCCGGTTAATGTACTCCTGCACTCTTGGCGACAAGAACTAAAGATGGGCCCTTTGCTTAGAAATAGGAACCACTCACACGACGAGGGTCGCCGAGAAGCACGGGCTCACGCGCTCAACAATACCCTGTGTGGGGATCATGCAGTTATCTACAGTGACGCCTCCCAACATCGCGGGCAGTAGTACGCCCTCATCGTGGCTACCTACAGAACCAACCGCCTTGCGTGTGCCTCACTCAACAGCAAAGACACGATTGCAGCAGAAGCGGCAACCATCGCCTTGGCTCTCACTCCACCAGGGGTTCGGTAGCTAGTAACGGATTGCTAACAAGCCTACCGGAATTACCAGTCCGGTTGGGTATCCCTACGTGCACTGCGTGTGCTAAAAACCCACTCCCCAAACGTTTCCATTCAGTTCATCTAGACACCTGGTGATGCTTTCACGGAGGGCAACGAATACGCCCACCAACAAGCCTCCGCTTTTAGCCACCGTGCTATGTAGCTGCACGATGAGTCACCCGCTTGTCTCGTTCAGGGACATAACCCAACATTATCGCTATCAGAGACAGACCCCGCCTTTCGCTTCCCTTGACCTTTCCATAAAAAAACAAACTACCCTACAGCACATACAATCCGGCTCCTTCCCACACCCGACGCGTCTTCACATTAATGCACCCGAATCGCTACGACGCTACAAGTAAGTATTGCTTAGAAGTAGGAACAGTGCGCAACATAATCGGGGTGTGCGACTTTAGCTCTGAGCACCGTCCTCTCTTTCCGTCAACTACCCAACAAGAGAAAAGGGAGATGGTGCTGTCCAGCCCCTGTCTGGCTACCCAGCTTCAGCTGGTGGACAGAGCACAGGCGGCGCGGACTGCATATGGGCTCCATTGAAGAAAGAACCACTTCCCTGGGCCGCATTCTGGGCCGTTCAGAAATCTGTTGTTGTGAAATCTGAATAGAAGTACTTCCTCCTCCATCACCTCCTCCGTCTCCTCCTCCTTCTTCTTCTCGTCCTCCTCCACCATCTCGGCCGCCAATCTCGTCGCCTCCGTGCGCGGCGGCAAAGATGGAGAAGTCAGATCGTCTAACACAAGCTTTGAGTTTCATTTAATATTATAGAAAAAAAGTTTCCACTCATCTGCTACACCAATACAACTCAATCAACCACAGTTCATGCATTATCATTGATTTAAACTTACCAAGAAAATCTATTTGAAGTAATAAAGGCTGTGGTTAGGTGCATTTCACTTCTCTTTGGTTTTACTATTTGTAGAGCGACGTAACTGAATTTAAGGGACGTCGCATGGGTAATCGTTTACAGCTTTGCTTTCCAACCACATTCCTAGGGTGAATTGGGGCAATTTTCTTTCAGTAGCCTTCCTACCTGTCCGCGCAGTTGGTCCGTATGAAAGGTGTCATCGATGCCGTTAACTGTTTCCTTTGTAAATGACCTGTCAGTCATTTTGAGTCTCCTCCTGCTTCTTGGCACTTTTCTCACTGCAACAAGCAGTGTTCAGTGAGTAGTAGTGCATTTACTCTGACCAGGGCCTGCTAACTGGGAGATTCGTAGCACACACACACACACACACACACACACACACACACACACACACACACACACACACACACACACACACACACACACACACACACACACACACACACACACACACACACACACACACACACACACACACACACACACACACACACACACACACACACACACACACACACACACACACACACACACACACACACACACACACACACACACACACACACACACACACACACACACACACACACACACACACACACACACACACACACACACACACACACACACACACACACACACACACACACACACACACACACACACACACACACACACACACACACACACACACACACACACACACACACACACACACACACACACACACACACACACACACACACACACACACACACACACACACACACACACACACACACACACACACACACACACACACACACACACACACACACACACACACACACACACACACACACACACACACACACACACACACACACACACACACACACACACACACACACACACACACACACACACACACACACACACACACACACACACACACACACACACACACACACACACACACACACACACACACACACACACACACACACACACACACACACACACACACACACACACACACACACACACACACACACACACACACACACACACACACACACACACACACACACACACACACACACACACACACACACACACACACACACACACACACACACACACACACACACACACACACACACACACACACACACACACACACACACACACACACACACACACACACACACACACACACACACACACACACACACACACACACACACACACACACACACACACACACACACACACACACACACACACACACACACACACACACACACACACACACACACACACACACACACACACACACACACACACACACACACACACACACACACACACACACACACACACACACACACACACACACACACACACACACACACACACACACACACACACACACACACACACACACACACACACACACACACACACACACACACACACACACACACACACACACACACACACACACACACACACACACACACACACACACACACACACACACACACACACACACACACACACACACACACACACACACACACACACACACACACACACACACACACACACACACACACACACACACACACACACACACACACACACACACACACACACACACACACACACACACACACACACACACACACACACACACACACACACACACACACACACACACACACACACACACACACACACACACACACACACACACACACACACACACACACACACACACACACACACACACACACACACACACACACACACACACACACACACACACACACACACACACACACACACACACACACACACACACACACACACACACACACACACACACACACACACACACACACACACACACACACACACACACGCGCACGCGCAAGCACGCACGCACGCGCGCACGCACACGCACTCGGCCGCCCGAACTAACTAACTAACCAAATAACCAACCCACTAACTAACTAACCAACTAACCAACCCACTAACTAACTAACTAACGAACGAACGAACGAGCGAACGAACCAACGAACGAAAGAAGGAACGAACGATCGGTCGATCGATCGATATCTCCATGATGTTTAAACCCATTATAATGCGTTCCAACACCATGCATAGCTTATGCAAATGGACTTTCAGTCTTGCCGTATTGCTCCCCCTTGACCCGCCGGTTGTTTTCATCGCAGGAACTCGAGTGCGATAAAAGCTCGCCCAACTGCCTCTGCTCAGCGCTTGCTATGTTCGCGTGCAAGTCACGAACTCTCCAGCCGTGATGGTGCCGACAACCACCTATCGCTTCTGCGGCCTTCCTGCGATAGGAACAAGTTGTCATTTAATCGCCTGCTTCGTGGTTGCCATTATTTCTTGGCTGGATGCACGTCCGCGCGCCGAAAGCGAGCGTTGCAAATGGAGAATAATCGATCCCAGACGTGACGCTGCCTGAAAGGCAGACGACGCCTCCTCGGAACGAGGGGCGGACACCGCCTACAGGCCTTCGATGTAATAGGCTGTCCGGAATACAGTCTGTCTGCGTAGCACGGTCACGATCGCCGGTACTTGAGCGCTGCGATTTCCTTTAGCTAAAGTGGCGGTTTCTGGTTGCGGTTGTGGCGGGCACGTTTCCCGACAATCCACGTACGGCGTTGATGCCCGACGGGTCGGCACTCTTTATGATAAAAGTTATGCTAATCGAGGCGCCGTATATCTCGTCATGATCACTTACCTAGAAACGGGAAAAAGGGCAAGCGACAGGGCCAGTCACAATCCCCTCATTATTTCACTCGCACAGTTTTCAACGCGTCATCGGCGTCGCCGTCGTGGTAGAGGAACCAAGGACGAGTATTGTGAGAAAAATGTGCAGAAAGCCAGATAATATCAGATCATTCGTAGAAATTCGGCATTCCTAGGAAATCCAAGCATTCGAAGGCCGCCTGCCTTCATTGAGTTTTTTAGAGCCAGATTTATTAATAATATTCTTCATGTAATATTCCGAGTGGGACTTTAGGAGGCGAAAGAAAGGAAAATCAAAGCCGTTCCATTAAATGTGGAAGCTGTCGGAAGTGCAGAGCAGTGATTCGCCATAATGGGCGTTACCGCCGTTATCTGCTCACTGCTACCACACCATGCAATTCAAATTTCCCGCCTTCGCAGGGCTCTCGCGCCCCCTGCCAGAAAGTGCGCCAGCGGAAGTTCTGTTCTTTTCGTGCCTGCTTTAATTTCTTATGCTGCAGCTGTTTTGTGTAATTTCTAACGCGTAATGTTTTTCTTGCGCGGCCACTTTTTTTGCTTACTATCGTAAAAACCAACCCAATGAGCATTCCTAAACAAATTAACGCGGGTGCTGCCGGTTAATTACGTATATTGTGCCTCAAATGTACCTACAGTTTTCTTTGCGCTAAATGAAGAGATGTAGGACAAGCCCCAGCGGTTAACGAGTTTCCAACGTGTATGACTAATAAAACGCTTGGCTTTCGAAGCCTTTGGGGTACGCCGCGACGACAGCGCTACAACGGAACGCCCTGTTGCTCTACTTGGATCCAGCGAGCGAGCTACAACGACACGGCGAGCGCCTAAAGTACTCGGCACTTACAATGCTCATGACACTAGGTTGCCTAGCTCTCAGCCTATATTTACAATGCATAAATACAAAGAATGTGTAAGAACGAAGGGTAACGTATTTCGGCTACTTCACACGTAACAATTGATCAAAGGGTAGAAAACATCAAATAATACTGTATTAGAAACTTCCCTGAGCAATTTTACAAGTCACATGGTATTACGCATTGGAGTGCAATAGTAGAAACTCTATGTATATTAGCGCACATTAGGCATATTACAACCGACCGTAGACAGCACACAATAGGATAGGCGACAACTGTAGCAAAAAAAGTAAAATAGAAATCTTTATATTGCACAGGAGAGCGCAATGCTGCGCGAGTTGCTTCATTGTTTGCATAAAGGAACCAGTGAAAAGGGCGCAGGACACGAGAAGAAAAAAAAAAAAAATTCGCGCCAATCCACCATGTGAATGTGGTTGGAAAGAAAAGCTGTAAACGGCACCCACAACGGTTACACATGCGACGTCACTTAAATTCACTCACGTCGTTCTACAAATAGTGCAACCAGAGAGAACCACACACTCAAATCGATATTCTTCGTAGGGTTAAATTAATGCATGGTGCATGAACGGTAGTTGGAAGAGTTGTATTGGGGGAAACCAATTCAACCAAAACATGAGTGGAAACCATTTTTTTATAAAACTAAAGCTTAAACCCGGTGTTAGACGATATCACTTCTCCGTATCTGCCGTCGCGGACGGACGCGACGAGATCGCCGGCAGAGACGGCGGAGGAGCTGGAGGAGAAGAAGGAAATACTTCTATTCAGATTTCTGAACGGCTCGGAGTGCGGCCCAGGGTAGTGGTTCCTTCTTCACTGTAGCCCATATTCACTCTGCGCCACCTGTGCTCTGTCCACCAGCTGAAGCTGAGTAGGCAGAGAGGGGCTGGACAGAAGCATCTCCCATTGCTCTTGTTTGGTAGTTGACGGAAGAGAAGAGGGTGTTCACGGCTAAACTCGCACACCCCCATTAGGTGGCAGAGTGTTCCTTTTTCTGAGCAAAATTTACATTCAGCGTCGTACCGATCCGGGTGCATTAAGTGAAGATGCGTCGGGTATGAGAGAGAGAGAGAGAGAGAGAGAGAGAGAGAGAGAGAGAGAGAGAGAGAGAGAGAGAGAGAGAGAGAGAGAGAGAGAGGCATTTATTAAAGAATACCTCTAAGCCAGGGAGGTGGTCGGGAGCTGTGGGGGGACCTTCGTAGACCGGGCTATGATGATCTTCTGCCTCTCCGGGTCAGACCAGCTCCGCGCTGCCTCCCAGAGCTCCGAGGAATTGATTTGAGGGGGGGATCATATGGTCAGGCCCACATGTGACGTTGTACCGTGGCCTTGTCTCCGCATAGTGGGCAAAAGGGAGACGGAAGCAGCTGGATTGTATGAGCCGTAGGGAAGTTTGTTGTTCTGTGGAAAGGCCAGGCTAAGGCGAAGGTAGGGTCTGTCCCAGAAGGCGATAATGCTGGGTTATGTCCCTGAATGAGACAAGCGGGTGACTGTCCTCGTGCAGCTCCATAGCACGGGGGATAAAAGTGCAGGCTTGGTGGGCGTATTCGTTGCCCTCTATGGAAGCGTGAGCGTGTGTCTAGATGAGCTGAAAAGAACCATTTTGGGGAGTGGTTTTTTAGCACACGCAGTGCAGGTCGGGACACCAAAACCGAATGGAAATTCCGATAGTCTTGTTGGGAATCGGTGACTACTATACGAACCCCTGTTTCAGTGAGAGCCAAGGCGATGGCTGCCTCTTCCTCTGCCGTCATGTCTTCGGTCTTGAGTGAGGCTCAAGCGAGGAGCTCGGTTCTGGAGGTAGGCACGGTGTTGCGTACTTCTGCCCTCTATGTTTGCAGGCGTCTGTGTAGATAACTGCATGATCCCCGCCGAGGGTGGTGTTGAGCGCTTGAGCCCATGCTTCTCGGCGACCATCATCGTGTGAGGGAGTTCATATTTTAGATGCGACTGCATCTCATTCACTCGCCTTGTCCCTGCATCCGGACGGCGTTGTCGGCGGCGTCCGCCCCTCCCCCATTCTCCTCGCCGCGCGAGCTGCGCTCTCCGCCGCTCACCCCCTCTCCTCTCCGATAGCGAACACTCTCTCGCGAGGGGCACTGGATTGGATTGGATTGGCTTGGCTTGGCTTGGCTTCGCTTGGCTTGGCTTGGATTAGATGGGATTGGATTTGGATTGGTTTGGATTAAAGTGGATTGTGTTGGATTGTGTTGTGTCATAGCCGCGGCAGACGCCCTGGCGCCGGCGCGTCCCCTCACCGTTATGCGCGCTATAAAGGCCCAACCACATGCAGCGTATTTTCGGCGTCGCGCGAGCGTCAGCGTCGTTCGGCGTCAACTCGCGGGCCCGCAGGAGAGGGCGAGTAACCGCATGGGACCGGCGAAATCACGCGCCGGCGTGCGCGCTCGACGCTTCTTTCGGCGTCCAGCACGCCGGTATTTGTCGCGCAGGGACTTCCATTTTTTTCTGCACGGTTTCTGCGGCCCAAACACACGAAAACAATGACGACTTGTTACAATAACTATACGCGCAGGCTACAGCGCAGGTGACAAGTGCCTTACCTCCGTCCGCAACACCAGGCGCCACGGCTGCTGCCACTTCATCCCACAACGTCTGTTTGCGGGGTTTGTTTTTGTTATCTTTGTGTTTAGCCTGCCATAGAGCGCGTCGGGCTGCGACTGCAGTTATAAATGCCCCAGCGACGATGTTCGGCATGCCGGCCACCATTAAAACTGCGAGTCGGACTGGCACAATCGGAAACTGGCACCAGCGCCGCTTCCGCCGCTCGCGCCGATATCTGGCGAGCGTAGATATCGGCGTCGCCCGAGCGTCAGCCCGCGTCGCCATGCATTTTGGCGCGCGCACTGACGCTCGTCGACGCCGAACGACGCTGACGCTCGCGCGACGCCGAAAATACGCTTAATGTGGTTGGGCTTTAAAACGCGGTGCCTGCGCCGCTCCGCTCCATCGTTCCAGCGCCGTTCCTCCGCTGTCCAACGCTGCAACGTGAACCCGCTATGCGTCGCATCTACACAGGGGTTCCCGCGAAGGGAGGTGTGAGTTTTTTTTTAAGCAAAGGGAGCATCGTCAGTTCTTGTCGCCAAGAGTCCGGGAGTACATCAAGTGGAGGGACATTCTGTGCCGCCCAGCCAATCTGGCGAAGGATGCAACGACCCGACGCAGTTCTTCTCATTCGGAGCTTCTGGTTGGAAAGTGGCCCTCTCTCAGCTCTTTCGCCGTGTTGTGGAGACCCGTGCTAAGCAGCCACTGTGTGAACGCACTCATGGGAAGACCAATAGCTTGCTCAACCGCCTTTGTAATCATTATATAAAGCGTGTTTATGTCCTCCTTGCCGAGAAGAAGACAGGAGGTTGACGTGAGTGATTCTCGAGAGGACAAAAGCTTGAACTAATCGAAAAGTATCGCATTCCTGGAGGCCTCGCTTCTTGGTGGCAACTCGCCTGATAATGTGTATTTTATTAATGCTGTGTTGAGGCGTTGCAAGGATACGTCACTCTCGGTGTTGGCCTGAAGATGTAGGCCCAGGATCTTGATGCTGGGGCTTGGAGTGATGGCCTGGCCATCAAGGGTATGTTAATGTGTTCCTTGGGGTGTCGTTTGGCGTGAATGCGGACGACAAGGACCTGACATGTTCTGCGTGATCACTGAAAGCAACAGGATTTAGCATATTGGCGTACTAGAAGTGAGATGCCATGGGTTGGTGTAGGCTTCCTTTATTCGCTATCGCATGCCATTCAGCAAGAATGCAGGTGTTAAATTCGTAAATGTGCTTGGTTAGTGCACCACTTGTCTTTCCCGTCCCCCCGTGGGCTCGTAGCTAAATCGGTAAGACAGCGGGCTCTGGCTTTGTTACACAATTGGTTCCAGGTTCGATTACTGGCGGTGCCAGTAAATTCTTTTATTTGTTCGCGGGAGTTTTCTGGTGACACCAACGGTCGCGAAAGAACCCTTGGGGGGTAGAGGTAGAAAGCTTTGCTTTAAAACACGAACACGCGGCTGAAATACTTTCGTATATTGCACCAAAATATGTACACAATAACAACAATGACAATGACAAGAACAATTCTTAGATTTCTTTGGCATTAAGCTCATAGAAATTTACACCTTTTTCTTAGTAGTCAATAAACATTTGCATGTATTGCTGTTTTTAATAGCTCATCACCATATTTTTTTGTACTTTGACCCACCATCCAATTCTCTGCCCTATGTGTCCTGTACACAAGGCACTGTAAATACGTGGCGAACATTCCGCAATCTTTTTATCTGCTGCGGTCGGCGGAAACCGTACATATAGAGATTTCACAACCAGTGCTTTTTATCTGGACGGAAAGTTGGGCTAGTTGGTTAGACAATAATGGGTACATTTTACTAGCACAGAAGACGGACCACACGAGTAAAAAACATGCAGGAGGAACAGGACGAACTAGCGTTATTTCTGTGTTTTTCTTACTCATTTAGTCCGTCTTTTGCACTAGTAAAATGTACCCTATATACCGTAAAAACCCGCGTATAATACGGACCCACGTATAATACGAGGTGTAACTCGGGGACATCAAAATCAGAAAAAAAAATTCATCCGCATATAATGCGAGGTAAAGAGCACAGAAAACATTTATTTGCACTGCGGTTACTGTTCAGTCATTGTCAGTTCTCGCTGGCGCTGTCTCCCGACGTCCGTTCAGTCATTGTCAGGTTGGCTGCCACTGTCTCCTGAAGTCGCCTTGTCGGAAATGTCTTCCCACAGAAAGTGGTCCTCGATCAGCGCCATCAAGGGTGTTCGAGATGCCGAATTTCTTAAAAGAGCGACTGACGTTCTCCTCTGGGATGCTGGCCCACGCATCCGCGATGCAGCCACAAAGCACCGCTGGAGAAGCCCGCGTCAGCCATCCGTTGGCTGTCATACGGGTCTCCTGACCTCATCCACTCTTGGTAGCAGGACCTGATGCAGACTTTGAAAGGCTTGTTGATACAAACGTCTAGCGGTTGCAGCTGGGATGTCATTCCTCCTGGAATGACAATGAGTTCGGTGCGTGGTTCGCGCAACAACTTCTTCACGGAATCAGCCAGGTGGCAGCGAAAGGCGTCCAACACGAGCACTGACGGGAACCCCCAACAGTGCTCGAGGCCGCCACACCACACAGGTTTTATCCAGTCAAGCACCAGTTGCTTTCTCTACCCGCGAATGCTGCCTTCGGTGACGCCGAACTGCCGTGCTGTGGCGCAATTCCTGATGATCTCGGCACATAAAATAACTTTTCTTTTAATTGCAGCCGAAAACTGCATTCGCGCACCCGACATCGCGATAGACTTGCGGTGAACGTGCCGATCCTTGGCGTGATCAAAACAATCAAAATGGCGCCGGCTGAGAAGCAGCAGCCAACTAACGCCACCGCAAGCAGGCGCACCCTCCGCTGAAACAGAAACCGAAAGTGCAAATTTTCGGCTGAAAACTTTGGGATCCACATATAATACGAGGCACAAATTTTACATAGTAAAATTTGGAAAACACCTCGTATTATACGCGGGTTTTTACGGTAATCTGGTCTAACTAGAGCTATTATTTAAATTATTTTATTTTGCCGTGTAACGACCTAGCGGTATTTGTTTAGTGTGGTTGTGGAAATACTAATGATTTGAGCCTGGTGTTTTCATGCGCCCAACGAGGGAGAAAGTTCACGCAAAAAGATAAAAACAGGAAGTGGTATAAGTTTAGTTCGTAATGGGAGGAAGTGACGATTACGGTGTAATAAACCCATTACTCGTAATGATTTATTCGTAACGCGATCACAATGCATATCCCATTGTAAATTGCCGTCGCAAAATATCAAACCTAATTTTTAAAACTCGAGGATTTCAATTAGAGAACCGTTCAAGAAGAGATCATCGGCTCATGTCGGCTTCCTTGCCCTTTACACAGAATAACTAGTCCGATACAGGAATTTCATTCCCTTAATTTAAAGAAAGTTTTATTTCTACAGATAATCAACTTAATGCAATAACCGTCCTTCACATGCGGTCACTTAACGACAGACCACCACTTTGATGACCGTAGTAGTTACTTTCGAGTTTGAGGAAACCAGTTATTGCTATCGATAGTAACCTACACAGCAAGCTTCTAGTCCCATGACTCATGAGGGGACCAAGGCCTGCGATTTTGTGATGATCAATGCGGCCATAATTCATCGCCAACAGCCTAGTTAGGTCCACTGCAGGACAAAGGCCTCTGCCATTGGCCCCAAACGACTCCTGTCCTGCGCTGCTCAGTCCATGTTTTGCCTTCAAATTTCGTTCATTCGTCCTTCCATTGGTCTTGCCCTTTTTAGATGTTGCGTTCGTTTCTCGGTGTCCACCCTGGTGGTCCACCCGTTGTAATTTCGTCTCATTCTTCCACTCGAGTTCGTTCCGATTGATTTGATTGATTGATTGTGGGGTTTAACGCGCCGACGCAACGCAGGCGATGAGGCGCGCCGTAGTGGAGTGCTCCGGATTAATTTTGACCACCTGGGGATCTTTAACGTGCGCCGAAATCTCGAACACACGGGCGTTTTTGCTTTTCGCCTCCATCAGAAAAGCGGCCGCCGCAGCCGGGAATCGAACCCGCGACGTCGTGCTCAGCAGCGCAACGCCTTAGCCACTGAGCCACCGCGGCGGGTTCGAGTTCGTTCCCTGGTCGTTTCCTGTCCCTAGGATTTACTCCTATCATTCATTTTCCAGCCGACCGGAGTTTGCTGCCCAGTTGTTTAGTAAGGCGCCCAGTTTCCGCTCCATATGTAATCACCGGCAGGATGCACTGCTTGTATATTCTTTTGAGTGGTAGAGGTGCCTCATTTACGTTATTTGGCAGAGGCTGCCTGTGCACCCCAGGCCATACCTATTCTGCGGCGGATTTCTCTTTCGGGGTCAGCACTGATAACCTGTCCGAGGCCGGAATTCTAAAAGCAAATAAGAGAAAACAAGTGTTGCAGATTGCCTCAGCTTCGACAAATGTTTGGAGCAATTTCGCGTCGTTTGTATTGTCGCAAAAGAACTGAAAAACGTTTGTTCATGTCTCGTCTGCGCAAAAATTCAACCACTTTTTCGTAAAAAAAAATCAGGAACGACTTAAGAAAACGCGCAAAGTTCGTCTTGAAACTGTCCCATTTGTTTCCCCAGAAGCAGCAGCACGACTTTCTTGTCACCTTCATGGTTCGTTGTTCCCGGCTGAATTCCCGCTCTTCCGACCCAGCGAGCTCCAAAGCCCGCGTCGCCGTGCATCTCTCCCCAGCGTGTCGGATGCGGACATCAAAAGGCCTCCGTTTCCTTCCTTTCACTTTGGACGGAAGCGTTGGTGTGTTTGCGCCAACCTGCGCAACGTACACTACCATCATTCCACTTCGCAGTGCGCGTGACGATGGGGCCTCTATGCATCGACGTCGGCACCGTCAAGTGCTCGGGCCTTGGAACACGCGTCTACGCTTCAGTGCGTGCGTTTCTTGTTCGTTTCACTCCCAGGACGCTAGTCACAGTTTTTCCGTAGTGTGTGCGTGCACCATCCGCACACTTGCCGTTGTGTAAAATCTGCCGGCGAATGCAGAAACATTTTATGCAGCCCACCTTTGATATTCACGAATCGCATTTAAACAGGGGGCGGGGCGAACACTAGAGTAGGATACTACCGTATTTTTTTACGGTAGGAGGGTCTGAGGTTTCATAGAAGCTTCATGCACCGGGCGTCCCCAGCACGTGTCTCGCGGACGCCATCACGTGACAGCGAATTCCGGCGTGAATGAGGCCGTGGCAGGCCATGCAGAGATCCTCAACTCCGGATACACTTTGTTCGTCCTCGCGGCCATTTCGACGACTCGTGCTTTGCTGGTACGTATCTCTTTTTTTTCGCTGCTTTGCAGTAAGCGTAGATGCGTTCCCGTTCTCCCCGAAAAGACCGATCGCATTCTGCTATATCGCACTCAGGACAGAAGCTATTTACTTGGAACGCTTACTCTATTTTTACCGCTAAAAAACAACACACACTAAGCAGGGACTTCGACGACCTGGCCGTAAAGTGATTCAGAAAAAGTATGGCTGTGCTAGGCTGTGTTAGCAGCTTTGATGAGAAACATTCTAATAAATTGGCTGATATCGTTTAGCCACTTTTGTTATACATCACACCTCAATTGGGGGAAAAAATTGAGATTTTATATATTCTTCGTACTATACATCCTATCCCAACCATTTTGAACAGCACAGAAGAGGAGAACAGGACGGGCGCTCCCACTGCACAGATTCTTTTTCAGTGCGATAACGCCCGGCTTTCCAAAAGGCCGCAGCCGATATTGTTAATATCTTAAGGCGAAAGCTTTCTCAGCGGGACCGAAGGCACGCTGTCAAGATGTTTTAACATTTCTCCATTGGCCGGTTTGTCAACCGAAAAGCTGTGATAAGATCTTCGGATGACACACGGCGCGTGCGTGAAGCCGGGCTTCCACTGTGTCAGAACAGTTGCCTGAAAATCGCGAAAAGGTCCGTTTCCGGGTAAGACAGTGCACGCATAGATGATGGAGAAGGAGTGCAGTAGTTGTGGTGCGAGGTTAGAGAAGGCTCGCGGGTCGAAGTCGCAAACACGGACATTTATAGCGATTCACGCAAGTGTAGGCGTGGGCGATGAAAGGCCCAATTCAATTCAATTTCAATTCAATTCAATTTATTGTTCTATGTGGCGCTACAAAACATACCCAGAAACTGTTTGGACCCATAGCCAGCGGCTAGTAAGGGGTCCAATAAAAAAGTGCAAGAATTCCAGACACGCATGTCAGTACACATCGTCGATAGTAAATTTAAAAAACGATAAAGACACTCTAAACACTCGTTAGAGCACATATTCCTTGAATGAATACAATTCTAAAAGCCAGTGAAATAAGCAAGAGCACGTTGAATTTTTACCAGCAATAACAATGGCAATTGCATTTGTCACTCAGGTTACAATGAATACATCATATTAAAGCACCAGAATAACTTAAAATGTAGGATGTCATCAGATTGTATAAGAAGAATGACGTCATTCGATAATGGGGTATAAGTGTGAGAGAACGTACAAATAATAGCTGCAAGCATGAACTCAAAGTGCGTCATTAATTTTAAGGTAGTGCGTTTTTATTGCAACAGAAAAATTGGTAGCAACTTTTGCGTCATGCGGCAAGCTGTTCCAGATCTTTACACCAGCAAATTCCAGCATACGTGCACCATACACATTTCTTTTTATGGTTAAGTTAAAGTTTCCAAAGGTATAGCCCCGTGTTGCGCGTGTAGGAGTATTAAGTGTAGACACGTCAAACGGAAGGTTGTTTCTTATTATGTTGTGAATGCATTCAGCAGTTTTTTTCTCGCGAAGTAGATCAAATGTTAAGACGCGTAGTTCAGTAAACAGCGAGTTGCTGGGTCGAGAGTAGCCAGAACGCGTAATTATTCTAAGAGCTCGTTTTTGCGCTCGCCTCAGGCGCTCTAGGTAAGTATTGTATGTCCCGCCCCACGACTCGATGCAATACATAAGATGAGTGTGCACTAACGTGAAGTATAGGAGTCGCAGAACATCGGTGTCGAAGTATTCACGCAACTGGATCAGAGCAGAGCAGCCAGACGCAATCTTCGCGCAAACCGCGTCGACGTGATGTTCCCAGTGTATATGTGTATCTAAGGTGACACCGAGGTACGTAAAACGGTTGGTTGATTCAAGCTGCGCTTGGCAAATAGCTAATCTGATATAAGCCAAACCGAGAGATCGGTTTCGTGACTGGAAAAATACATACTTAGTTTTCTTTGTGTTGACTGTCAATTTGTTCCTCAGATACCAGTCTGAGATTGCTTTCAGCTCAGCGTTTGCGATGCTTTCGAGTTCGGTAGTATGATTAGCAGTAATTATAATGGCAGTGTCATCAGCGTACCTGATAGAGTTGGCTGAGGTTAATATCTGAGGCAAGTCATTCACGTAAAGGGGAAAAAAATAGCGGACCAAGAGTAGAGCCCTGCGGTACTCCTGTTCGCAGGTACTGCATAAGTGACGTCACATTTTTCATTGAGACAACTTGTTGACGGTTTGTAAGATAGCTAGCAAAAAATTCAAGCACCCTATCACGAAACCCGTATATTTTTAATTTGTTTAGCAAGATGGCGTGGTTCACCGTGTCGAACGCCTTCTTTATATATAGAAAGATAGCAGCAGCTAGTTTGTTGGTGTCTAGGGCACTATTGATAGACTGGGTGAGTGTAATGACGGCTGAACTAGTGGAATGCTTCGGACGAAATCCATGTTGCTGCGGGCAAATGATATTATATTTATTTAGGAAATTGTGAATGCGTTTAGAGAGAATTTTTTCAAATATGTTATTAATAACGCTTAGAACAGAAATAGGTCTGTAGCTGGAAGGGTCAGAAGTATCACCATCCTTAAATACCGGTGTAACTCTGTACTGTAACACGGACATGCACGACGGTGGAACGGCCCGGGTAGCAAGAAAGGTGACGACTACAAACAGTCACAGTAAACGTTGCCAATGATAGTTATTGTGTTCATACAAATCAAAGCGATGGCTGATGTCAGGGCGCTGGACTGGGCTAGTTGCTACATGGTTGACTGGAATAAAAACCAGCAGAAAACACAGGACACAAAAGAAAACGACGGGAGAAGCTCATGGCTGATGTCGGAGGGGCACACGAGGGTAGGGTGCTGGAGGCACGATGGAGGCAGTGACCTTGCGAGGTCAGCAGAAGAGGCGAAAGACGAAGAGAAGGCGGCCGCACTTCTGCTCGTTGTAGAGACGGGGTGCCTGGGCGTTCTACAGCGGCCGCAGGACACCGGGGTCCCAGCCGTCCTAAGCCAGGCTTAAGAAACCCATGCCTTGCCCGCTGGGCCGTCCTGCTCCGTTCCGGGATTCCTTCCTTCCTCGCTGGAAGATTTCCACCATTCTTTCGGCCGCCTGTCTTGACAGGTACCTCATTACATTACAAGGGTCGTCAGGCACCCCCAAGCAGTACGCAACTGCTTTTCGCCTGATGTAACCCCAACATTGTGTTGAAACAAATAAACCTTTGATTTGATTTGATTTGATCTGATAGCGAGCGGCTTTCTTGAAGCTTACCTTCACACAGATCCACAGGTTTAAAAATAGATTCATAGAAAATATTTACAGGTTTAAGATTTGAACATGCGGATCGAAGATTTACAAAAACTTGTTGCCAAAGAAATTCAAGCAGGATTGAAGGGAGCAGAACTGCGGATGTGGGCTGACGGGCAGCGTGCTAATTTGAACGCACAGCGGAAAGCTGGGAAAGACGTGGTACTGACGGGTACGGCCCTTCGCAACTACTTCGATACGGGGAAAGTGAAGTTGAAAGAGGGCTCTCCTTGAGTAGGAAGGCGAGGCGACTTGGTGTTGACGTTGCTCTCTTGAAAGACGCCGGTGAGCACAAAGAAGCGATCCTGAAACAATATCAGCAAAGGAAAGAGGAATGGGAAATGGAGGCACTCAGGGAGTATGACAAGAGGAAGGACGCCCTCGAGAAGCAAATCACCGCTCTCGAATCGCGCATACACGCCTCGCTCGTGCTCCCGTACATGTGTCAGGCTCCAAACCTAGCCACCCAGCTCATAGTTCAGTGCCTGTTCAAAGAGAGCTTCAATGTACAAGCCCCTGACACCAATGACGTAAACGCAGAAGGTCCTGAGGCAGACGAGGCGCATGGCTTGCTTATTCTGGAAGCGAATTTAAGCAATTCACGGGAACTCAATAATGCAAGAAGTCTCCCAACCATCCGTGAGAAGTACCCGTACTTCCAAAGGTTTTCGCGGGAACGAAAGAGCTGCAAAAAGACTGTGATGTATTCCGCAACGAAAACACCGAAAACATCCGTCTTTACTCCACATAGCCGCGTAACCCAACAGCATGATGGTCAATTGCGTTCTAACCATTGCGAGACTCGTTGTTTGCTTAATTTGAGACGAAAAAACCAATTCCATGTGATGTGCCAAGTAAGATATTTTCAACAGGCTTATTACTTCGGAGGAGTGTAAGTTTGGGAATCCTTTACGCAGGACCAACTACTGCTATCCGCCTTTTCGCGCGCAATGTCACTCATCGTAGAGCCACTCCACCCAGGCAACAGCGGAAGCAGGGTAAAATAACACGCAAGCGGAGGAGAAATCCACCAAGGCGCAAACAGCGTAATACGTTTCCAAGAGCTTCAGACGGCCCTCTTTCTGCTCGATTGTCTGAACCCTACTAAGAGGTACAGGAACGGACACCAGTGTGTCTTTCATAGCAGAGGGTCCTGCTGCCCGACGCGGAAGAGGCGCCGAATTTCGTAGGCAACCATAGGCTCTTCCGACAAACACGCTTGCACGGACATCGAAATATGACTCTGAATAACGATTCCTGGCTATATATAGCTTCCTAGGCGTTCCTTTCTTCTTTTGGTGCACATAAACGGACTACGCATCTACTAAACCAGTGTGGAGTCCTGGCTTCAGCTAACAAAACGTGGGCCTGGTAAATTCTTTGAGGCCTTCTAGTTAGACAGGTGGGTTGCAGGCATGTATTGAGGCCTACGGGAGCAATTTGCCCATAGTAATTACTGGTGTAGCAAAACACGGTCACTATAAAAGCGAATACGTAGGGCTTAGAGGAGCAAATAAGAAGAAAACAAAGGGAATAACACAGTCGCCCTCAATGGGTGCGTGCCAATACCGAAGGGAGAAGGAAGAAGCCGAAGAGAAAACGAAAACTAAGCTATGGCGATGTTGATGAGAGGACGCGGTCGAACTAAAGGAAGTCGACAGGAGAATTTTGAGCCTGCTATACGAAACTAGCAGTGTGTATTGACAAAAGGGGCCCATACGTAGTGATAACCAGGGCCAGGCTTTTCACTCGCAGCAACGTAGGAGGAAGAAACCACGGAGAGGGGAAACTATCACAGGGACCATAACGGGAGGACACGGTTCCCTCACTACGGACATACTCGAGTCATAAGAGCAGTGTAAATGCAGATAAGCAAGTGCAGCCTGACGACACATTTGTGTTGCAAGCAAGAGATGTTTTTTAAACCTCTCAGTCATGGGCTGACATAGAAAAGAAGGCGGCGCAATCGGACATGGACAATGAAATGCGAAGAAATTTTGGTACTCCAAACTCGAACTCTGCAATATCTTTTTTTGCATGCATTTTGCGGACATCCTACAGATATGATGCGTCGCATAGCATCACCACAATGACCGTGTTCCCTATGTGCATTTTGTAAAATAAATACGTTGCAGAAAGGTTGCCCCTGAGGGACGTTATTGCATATACCTCATCCCAAACGATAGCTTGTGTGCTGTTTTCTGACGCACTGTGGGCACGAACACGGGAACATATTTCCCTGAGGAATATCCGCTGCCGTTCAATTTCTGTGGCCGACGAGCAGTGCCAGAGAACGGGACGGAGTACATGAGGCCCTGAGGTCCTACATGGTCGCCTAAGTACTCCTCTTGACTCTAGGCTTCCACCCAAGATAAACTTAACTGTCCGTTTGTGTGTGTGTGCGTGTGCATGCGTCCGTGCAGGCACGTGTGTGTGTGTGTGTGTGTGTGTGTGTGTGTGTGTGTGTGTGTGTGTGTGTGTGTGTGTGTGTGTGTGTGCGTGCGTGTGTGAGTGCGTGTGTGTGGGTGCCTGTGTGAGTGCGTGTGTGTGGGTGCGGTTTTTCTTTCTTAGTCTTGTCTTGTAGATATAGTGTTGATGGTGAAGTGTTGGATAGTGTACATATATGTACTTGTTCGTCTTATGTACTTTCACCTTCTCTCTCCTATTTCCTGTCTACCTGTGTTCTCCATTCCTCACACCCCCGTACCGTACCGGCAGGCGTTCCGGTGTCCACCGGTGAGACAAACTACGCCTGCTGGTGGTCTTTACTTTCCGTGGTGGTAACAATAAATTCATTCATTCATCGAATTTCAGAATATGTGACGCCACACACCACATGATAGTTGAAATCTTCGAACCTATGCCGAGAAAGGTGAGTGCCCCCAGCACAGTTGTGAGAGAAGAGGGTGGGCGCGGGGGGAAGGTGGTACCAAACCTCCTTCCGCTTGGTGCGATAGTTTGCGAGCTGAAAGCAAAACACACCAGAATGAAAGAACATTAGAGAGAGAGAGAGAGAGAGAGAGAGAGAGAGAGAGAGAGAGAGAGAGAGAGAGAGAGAGAGAGCGTATGAAGAACGCACAGGAGAGCGCGCTCCAAGTCGGGATGCTCGCGCGGGCACGCTGTTCGTGCTCTACGTCGGCCTTTCTGCACACCACAGGAGAGGACGGGGTCAGGGAGCGAGGTCAAAGGTTACCGGATGCGCGAGCACGCGCGAGCTTTCTGCGCGGCGAGTAGCGCACGTTTTCTGGCGCCACCCTCAGATGCTGACGGACACGCGCCATGCTGCCGCCACGGAGTGCGCTGTTTAGGTAATTTCAGTTCACTCCACATGATTCGCGGGCGTTCCGTGCTGGCTCTTGCAGCTCTTTCTCCACGTTGGTGATCATTCTTTTCGTACGGGTGGGACATTCTCAAGAGGTTGTAGAGCATGCGACCTAACGGAGCCTCGGAGAACCATTTGCGGTGCGCAAGTGCGTGTCACGATTGCGGCTTCTGCCTGTGTTTGTGGGGACCGCTGGAATGTGGGCAGACCCTGACGCTCTGCAATCGTGACGCAACGTGGGCACGTTTGGGAGAGGGCAGGCGTCCGTCGAAGGCGCGCACAGCGTAGCCGAAAGCGTCTCCCCCATGTATGGCAATCGAGTTATTTTCCGCCATGTGCCTGCAATGGCAAGCGAGGTGAGAGGGGAAAGAAACGTCGGCCACTCCTATCCTTCACCTCCCACGCACCATCGCTTGCAGTAATCCCTTCAGGCATGGTCTCTTTTAATTGGGAGTACCAAAACGCTTGCATAGGCACGAAATGGCCCTCTGTAAATGGGACAAGCAACTTCGCATTGTACTAGTGGATCAGCTCGTCTGCAACACCGCATTTAAAAAAGGAATGAATCCAGGGCGGGGCAAGGCCACGAGAGGGACTTTCAGAGAAAAATGAAACGCGAACACAAAAATACGAACCATACAGAACAAAGAAATAGCGTGATTTGCTTTCATGCAAGCAAGAATGACGCGTGGGATAGTTAAAGAAACAAAGTTGGGAATTGTGGCTTTCAGATATACCAATAGCGCGCCATTATCGGACCTCAACGTGCAATACTTTTTGCGAAGTAGTGAATGTATACTCTCCTTCCCCCTTCCACCTTCCCCCCCCCCCGTTTTCATTCCAGTGAAACTAACAAATTTAAGAATTCTGGCTTTCTAGATATACTGATATCGCGCCAATATTGGACCTCAACGTACAATATTTTATTTCCAAGTAGTGTATGTATACCCCCCCCCGCCCACCCCAAGTTTTCATTACTGTGAAGCCGCTTTACTCGGCGCCGCTCCGGCGTTCCTTTTCGCAGCCGCCGACCCCTCCTTCACAACTGTTATTTTCACCAGTTCGGCGCCAACTCAGATTCGCACTTTTTTGCTTCACAGATGGCATCACATATCTCCCCAAAAAAGCTGCGTCAGGTAGCAGCAATCTAACAGTGAAAAAACAACCAGGACACCGAAGGACGCTTTATTGCGCCGCACGAAGAAAATATAGCGCCGATGACGGCATGCTTCGGTCTTGCGCTGACACGAGCGTTCTCGGATATGAGCCAAGATGGTCGCCAAGAATTCCAGATGTAATGAATGAATACTGAACGAATAAATGAATGAATGAATGAATGAATGATTGAATGAATGAATACTGGCGTGACTTGGCGCACGTGCTGTTCCTTTGTTGCGTTTTTGCATGCTGTCTTTTTTTCTGGGGCACAGGAAGTCGGCGACTTTCAAAGAGGGCGAGGAAGGTGCTTTTCGGGGTGCGAATGAAAAGCTAGATTCATTTCCTGCGACCCCCAGATAAGGCTACTGCGTCTAAGAAGACGAAAGAAAATGTATTTCCAGGTTTCCTAAACCTTTGGTATCAATCTACGCGCTCATGTAAGAACACAGAAATATGACAGTGCGTATGCACAGTTCATTTTGGTGACAGCATATACGGCTGCGGTTGCAGAAATCACGATGGTGATTTCTCTGTTAGCTCGTTATTTTTGTTCTTTTCAACGAAGTGTGTTTGCTGTACCAAAGGATTCAATATAGACTGCTGAGAATCCTGCGCAGTGCACTTATTTGAGGCGTTTTGTTGCATTGTTTATTTTTCAAAAGAAATATAACAAATTACTGCGACCACGAATATTTCGGAACGACGAAAGCGCATGCAACAAGTGGTCACAGCTTAGGTAAACGTTACCGTAACGCTAAAGTCATATGCTATACATTGAGCTAAATGGGACTAACGAAATGTTATGCCGGTGTACTTAAAATATCGCACTTTTTTTTCAATTTTTAATAATACGTCCACACTTCGTAAAGTGAGTAGCGCACGTACGTACGTATGTATGTATGCATGTATGTATGTAGGTAGGTATGTATGTATGTACGTACAGTGCTCAGCGATTGAAACGCGATACTCGGAGCGCGTGGCTGCCGGCGCTTGTTGCGCCACAGGTGAGCGCTTGCGAAAGCGAGCTGACGCATTGTGGTATACGGTGAGGGTGAGAGCGCTCGTGACGCATGCTAACTGTATCCGGCAGACAGCCCTTCAGTGTATGGTTCTTGGCGGTGCCATAGGGGCGCTGCAGGCCATGGCTTCCGAACTCTGCGCTTGCGCGCCGCGCCACGCGAAGCTGTGGGTGCTGGCAGCGCGTGCGTTGCGAACAATTCGAATGCGCATTTATCGCGATCTGTTATCATGGCGCACAGCTTTGGAGCATAACCAAGGTTCTCGAGCCATACTGCGCGCTTAGTACAAAAGAAAGAACGAGGACAGAGAAACCAACCAGGTTTTATTAAAGAAAAGACGAAGAATTGCGGTAGAGAAAGGCTTGCTTCGGTCTTCGTGTTGCTACCGCAGGGTCGATCCTGGCTTGCGGTTGGTGATGCCTAGTACTTTGTCATGTCTCCTCGAGCGGCCACAACAGCTGCCATCCGGTGGGGGAAGACTGTTGAAGAGGCTGGAGACTATGTTGGTAGCTGCCAGGCGATTCCACTCGGCCTCTACCGCTGCCCACAGGTCATCCACTGAAGCCCGGTGCAGTGGTCGACGAGACATTGACCTTTTCATGGCACCCCAGATGTTTTCAGAGACATTCATATCCGCTCCCTGTGGTGGCCACTCCAACGTCATAATGCCTCTTTCTTCCATGAGCCGAGTCACTGACGCCGCTGTGTGAACCGGGCTTCTATCTTGTTGGAAGTAAAACAATCCATCAGGAAAGGGCCCGTTCAGAGCGTAGGGGAGCAGGGTGTTGTCTATTAGATCCCTGTATGCGCCGGCATTGAACCGTCCCTCGAGTCTTACTAAAGGCCCCAAGCCGTCCTTCGATACTGCTCCCCAGACACTGACGGCGCAGCGGCCGCTGCTGGCCACTCGCTGAAGGTTCGTTCCTACAAACCTGAGCAAAAAAAAAGAGAACATGCGCTATTGATCGGTTATAGTCGCGTTGCAATATAGGAAAATCAACGTCGGAGACCTAAATGATGGTGCACTCATTTGAAGGCATGTAAACGTCTTCACTGTATTTCGCTAGTCCATTACGCTGTATTGATGAGACTAGGGCAGTTGATTATTGGTAGAAGCAAAATGAGACCTGTGGAAAAGGCAAAGCGAACGCCTTCGGCAAGCACTTGAAATTCCAAGTGGTTGCAACATGTATTTTTAGTCTATGTATTGATTATTTTAACAATGTGACACCACTCCTGTAATAATCCCATAACGGGATTGACAGTATACTGAAATAAATAAATAAATAAATAAATAAATAAATAAATAAATAAATAAGCTATCATGGCTTGATAAATATTACGTAGGAAATGCTTAGTGAAACCAAATTCACTGCTTCTACAAAAAGCCCCCCTTGTCTAACTAGCCCGATAAATTGTCTAAAACGCAATGTATGCGCTTGCAGCCACTAGATTATCGTAGCTCAGCACGCTGGCTATGGCATTCGCTCAGAAGCATTTTACCAACGGAAAACGGAGAGGGACCTAGAAAGTAGTAGACGGGACACTCACTAGACTTCAACTGAACATCTTTTACTTGAGACATGCACTATATGAAACCGTTACCAGACAGGGTTAAAAACATAACACAAATGATAAAAACAATGTCCAGTCGGATGCGTACCACCCACACGGCCAGGCTACGTCCCGCGCATGCGCCCTTGTAAGAAGCTTAGCTCTTTTGCCGTAAGAGCGATGGAAGGCACGCTGATACAATTATCTGCCTCCCCGTGAATATAGAAGGCCTCAGAAATCTCTCGTTTTACTTGGTCGCGCCCACTGCCTGAGACACGTGTGGCACAGGCAGCGGGCGCGACCAAGTAAAACGAGAGATTTCTGAGGCCTTCTATATTCACGGGGAGGCAGATAATTGTATCAGCGTGCCTTCCATCGCTCTTACGGCAAAAGAGCTAAGCTTCTTACAAGGGCGCATGCGCGGGACGTAGCCTGGCCGTGTGGGTGGTACGCATCTATGACTGTTTGTAAGTGTTATCTTTTTAGCACTGTCTGGTAGCGGTTTCATATAATACATGTCTCAAGTAAAAGATGTTCAGTTAAAGTCTAGTGAGTGTACCGTCTACTCCTTTCTAGGTCCCTGTCCGTTTTTCGCTGCTATAATGGTTCTAAGTCAACACCAACTAGACCAACTTTCATCCTTAACTGTAACTCGCTCACACTCGAGATTTTTTACCCTATGAATTTCGGACGGGATATCATACCGTGTATTCTCACTTCTCCAGATGCGCTGGTGCTGGTCCCATCTGGTTGAGAACGTGGATTCGTTGGAAAATATGACGCTGTGCCAATCACTTACAGTCCAATTTTGGTGCTCCTCGGCAAATAGCAACCTTTTTGCCTTGTTCGGGCCTGAAAGCAGTGGCGTCCTCACCGGAACACGGCTATGGAGGCCACCTTGATGCAGACGCTTCCTTACCACGGACGTGCTTTCGGTTAGCCCGAGCTCATTGCGGATCTCCTTCGCTGTCAAAATCGGGTCCCGTCTCGCTGCATTCAGGATCCGTTCGTCCTCGTCGGCTGTCGTTGCTCTCGGCCGGCAACCCCGGGGCAGGTTCTCAATGCGGCCTTCGTGGCGGTAGGCATTTACAATCCTATTTACGGAGGAATACGCGTGTCCTGTGATTTTCGCAATATCCTTCTGCGAAACCCCTCTGTCACACATTGTGACAATCTGAATGCGCTCTGCGAGCGTTACGCCGGGCATGGCTGATCCAGAATGAGGATCACAAGAATAGCTTCACCCTTTTATAACGATCTGCACAGTACAAGACTGATAAAGATGGGCGTCACCTTCTTTCGTCGACATTACCAGGTATAGCTGCTACAATCGGTCGCATTAAAAAAAAAATTGCACATGCTCGAAGCTTAGAATTATCAGCTCGTAGCCGGCTGCCAGCCATACGCGTTCTCCTGGGGGGCGTGGCGAAGGGCTGCTTGTGGCCTCGTTCTTCTTTCTTTTGTACTAAGCGCGCAGTATGGCTCGAGCACCTTGGTTATGTTCCAAAGCTGTGCGCCATGATAACAGATCGCGATAAATGCGCATTCGAATTGTTCGCAACGCACGCGCTGCCAGCACCCACAGCTTCGCGCGGCGCGGCGCGCAAGCGCAAGCGCAGAGTTCGGAAGCCATGGCCTGCAGCGCCCCTATGGCACCGCCAAGAACCATACACTGAAGGGCTGTCTGCCGGATACAGTTAGCATGCGTCACGAGCGCTCTCACCCTCACCGCATACCACAATGCGTCAGCTCGCTTTCGCAAGCGCTCACCTGTGGCGCAACCAGGGTGTCGAACCGGAACCGGAACCGAACCGAAAACCGGAACCGAACCCGAATTTTTGCCCGGAACCGGAACTGAACCGGAACCGTATTTTTTTCGCCATTTTGGAACTGAACCCGAACCGGAACGAATTGAAGGAACCGTTCCGAACCGGTTCCGGGGCCTCAAAACTGTGATTTATAGTTTTCCATCCCGGTACCCTGCCTTGCATCCGAAGATATTTTTACCATTCGCCAGCCGGCACCACGCAATATTTTGCATAGTCTGCAGTTCCCAAGGCCCATAAGGTTCTCATCTTATTATTACCCTAAATTTAATGTAAAGTCCTTATACACTATTAGTTTGCTTTAGGTATTGCCCATCTCCCCAAATTATCTTTTTGCATTTACAATAACTTAAGTTAGAACGCATATTCCGGGGCAACATATCATGGGGTATTCTTTATGGTTTCTATCTGCAGTGTGTTTAAAATCATGTGAAGTTTTCATGCTGTTAATTCGAATGCATCCGTGTCCGCTTGCGAAGGCCTTCAGGGACACCATCAACAATAAACCCGTATCTTCCACTTATTTTAGTTTGAGTGGGCACTTATATAAAAACAGCGCTGAGACACAGACATTCACAGTTCTCTACGTCACCATCCCTTTTTCTTGTACAGTGCCGTTGTGTCCTTTGGTTACTGCCCTAGGAGAACATGAGAATTGAAAAAAAAAATTGGGGCCTTCTCATTTTCACTTTTAAATAAATGCGATGCATGGATTTAAGTCGATTAACGCGGATTAGCGGGTAGACTAGGGTGGTTTAGTGAGATGAGTGAATGAACTAATGTGAATTAGTGGGACTGCGGTGTTGATTAATATGGATTAGAGGAATTAGCGAGTCAGTTAAGGCGGATTAGATGGTTGGACCAAACATGATAGATTTGGGGTCCTTGACATTTGTAAATTTTGCAGCGTTCTCTTTCTCGACCAATCAGGAAATTTAGTTCCGCACAAAATAGCCGGAAAGTTATGTGTCGGCCACCTGAATGCTATAAAAGGCCTTTTTTATGCACGTATTACGCTCTTATGTTATTTGTCGCGTAAGATTTACATCTCGCACTGAAGTTAAATGCCTTATATTCACCAAAAGGTTCTCAAAATGTGTATATATATGAGGTAAGACTAGGGAGCAACTAAACTGAAAGAAAAAAAAAGGAACGATCAACTGGTTTGATGCGAAAGACACCCGATAGCATTCTCTGATACCTTCTCTTTCTTCGTGCTACCGTTCTTCAGCCTTCCACAGGTGTAGCATCTCAACCCCCGAACACAGCCCCTTCCAAGCTGAGGAAGAGGGGCTAGCACGTGCGCTTAGCCAAAGGGCCGCCAAAAGTCTCATAACAGACTCTTATCAGGCGTGGCGAAACTTTGCCAACAGTCTATTGCATGTTAGAACACTTCGAATGAACAAGCAGATACCACCAACGAGACCAGCCAAGATTGTATGGGCACCAGCTCATACTGGCATTGCCGGCAGACAAGATCACCAACCTCGTGGCTGGACATTTGACCCGCTTAGCCAGCGCTGACGAAGCCGAGCCCGAGCGCATGCATCCTGTATACATACCAGGAAATTAATGAGCACTATAGGCTCTCCCGTAGAACGTATTCCTTCCCGCACAAATCGCTAGCGAATAACCAGGAAAGATTATTCCGTGCACTGCGGATTAACACCTTCCCACACATCACCAGTCTTCACCTCTTTGACGGGACACAATTCTCTCCATTTTGTCGCTTCTGTGGGGAGCCTGGGAACCTCATACACACAGTAGGTGGCTGCGACAAGTCCACCCTAGATCCACCCAACCTACACGTTTCCATAGAGACTTGGGAGAAAGCCTTGGCCAGCTCCGGCCTGGAAGATCAGTTTCTCTTGATGGAAACGACTGTCGACTCTACCCCTTGAATGAGGACGCCTCTCTGAAACTTTTCCCCGATTAGTTTAAAGTTCATTTTCCCTCTCTCTACGAGGGATAAATACTGCTGCTTGTGACTTCACTCAGCTATTATCTTTCGTAGAGCCGAACCGCTCTCACCTGTCGCTGAAGTGCCATTTAGCAAGTTCCTATCTCCGGTGGTTCCCTATCCAATGCTGTCCTGTACACGGCGTCTAATGAGCCATTAAAGCCGTTCTTTCTTTCTAACTGGTACGTTAGCCTATGAAAGATGAGCAGAAGGAAATCGCTTTAAACGCCACCAGCCACGCTTGACAGTCGGAGGTTGACGCCGACACGGGACTGTTTTCGACTTCTAGCAGTGCTAATGATTTCGTGTTAAAGCTAAAGCGCCGTTGAAACAAGAGTACATGAAAAGCGTAGCAGACCAATCAATTTATTTAAATGCATAATTATTTGCCCCATTGTGCGAAAACAGGGGTGCATGCGCGCGTGCGTGCCTAGACATTTGGTTGAACCAAAAAATATGTTGGGCGCTCAGGCTCTCCTGCCCGCCAAAAAGACTGCCCGCTCGCCAGTAAACTACCTGCCTGCCTGGCTGCCTGCCAGGCAGGCGATTCCTGCGAGGATGCGTGATTTCGGGACGAGGGACGGCCCGCCACGAGACGCCCGGGCGGAGGGGGGAGGCGGCGGAGAGCTAAAGTACTCTACCATAGCGACACTCCAGGGTACTAAAACATTTCTGCAGAAATTCAAACAATTATCTACTAATGCGTAGCATTCTTATGCCGCTTGTCCTCAGTGTGAGTTTCTACAGCCAATTTTTGGGGTTTTTATAAATCCTGTCCGACCAATTGTCTCAATTGACGCTGCTATAATTACAAATGGAATATTCGCGAAATCTTCATTATTGTGGAAATGCAGGCAGTTATACGGTTTCCCATTTTCCTTAATTGCTTAACATTTTCTTATTTAATAGTTTTTCAAAATTTCGTTCGACCAATTATTTCCATTTGCGCTATTATAACGATTACATTTGTAACTCGCGAAATCTGCCTTATTGTGGAAATGCAGGGTGTTACACGGTTCGCCAGTTTCCGCAATTATTTTACATGTTTTTTATTTCTTACATTTATAAATTTTGTTCGACTAATTATCTCCATTTACCCTATATAACGATTGCAGGTGGAAATTTCCCGAAATCCTCATTATTGTGGAAATGCAGGGGTGTCACATGGTTTGCCAGTTTCGGTGATTACTTTTTTTTTATTTTTTAGTTTTTCAGAAATTTTGTGCGACCAGTTATCTTCATTTACGCTATTATAGCGATTGCAGGTGGAACTCCCGCGAAATCGGTATTTTTGTGGAAATGAAGGGGGTTACACGGTCCTTGCTGTGGGCAAAGAATGGTACGCATGTCGGCGGACGAGTGGTCTGCTTAGTAGGACGGGGAAATAGGCAGTCTGCAGGGAGGCTGCCCATTATCAGAAGATTCTGGCGAAGATGCACCGAGGGGGAGGCGTGGGAGGCACCCGTGTGCTGCCCACTGGTCAGGAGGCTACCTGTTTGCCGTCCAAAAGACTGTGGCGAGAACGCATTATTTGGAGACGATGTGCAACCCGTCACTTGTCGGCGAAGGGAGTGGATCACATGGCTGCACAGCGGCTACGTAGAGCCATGCGTTAAAACGCAGCCCTTAAGCACCCGCTCCTGCGGTTTCGCGTAGTCCCTCAGCGTCGGACTCGTTGTAACCGAGAGAACCAAGACGCCACCGAAGATAGAGATAGCAGGAAGACGGAGGTTGCAAGTATGACGAAAGTGTAAGGGGGAGGGCGTAATTCCGTGACCGTGCGAGACGTGCTTCACAGTGGCGACCCCTTACGAGATAACGACAGAGTATGCCGTGCGCCGTCGTGCATTAGCTGATGACGCGATCACTTCCTGAGGCACAGCATCTATGCTCCGTCGCCGAGAAGACTACAGTTCACGCTGCACTCAAATATCGCATTAGCTAGTGTCATAATCGTCCGTCATTTTCTTCCTCAAGAAAATAACTGCGTGGTATGAAACTCCAGTGTTATGATCCAAGAATAAATTAAATTAAATTATAAAAATGAAAGAAACTAAATCAATAAAAATAAACTTGCGGCCATAAAAAGCAGGGATTTCAAATTCATACAAATACGCAGTCTTATGTGTCCGAGCGAATTTTTCATTTCGCTTCAGTTAATGTTGTAATAGTGGACGTACTATAGAAAACATTTTGCAGTACATTTTACAGTTAAAGGAACTCTTCAACACTTTAGATCAACGCTCTCGCCCTTATCTTCGCATCTGGAAGCACTGCAAAAGTTATAGCTATTGCCAGCACAGAGGAGCAGTGCGGGATTTGCTCGTCCCAACAGACACGCCTTCCGTTTCTGCTTCGCTTTTGTGGTTTCATTTTAATGTCGCAACTTAAGGAAAGCCGGCAAATAGCCGCTACATCGCTGTAATGACGTCATTCCAGCGGTAGAAGAACGCCAAGACTGGGGAAGAGAGAAAAATATTTCAAGCAAGTTTGAAAGGTATCTGATGGGGACAGAGCAGTACTTTTTGTTTGAGGGACTTTCCGACTCCCTGATTTAAGTTCTGGATGTGTTGGTTGACTACTTTCTGCAAGGATTCAAGATTTTGAACAAAGTTGAAAAAAGTGTTGCAGGGTTGCTTATTTTTGGCCAAAACAAAACATCTGCACAAGAAAACCTACATTATGGCTTCGTTTTTCACAAGGAAACCTGATAAGAAAACAAAAACCGAACACAAAAAAAATTAATAGAAAAAAACGCCTGCTTTTTTTTCTCCGAACCCGTTCGAACCCGTTTGAACCGGTTCGAACCGGTTCGAACCGGAACGGAATGGTGCGCCGGAACTGAACCCGAACCGAACCCGAAAGGCTTGAACCCGAACCCGAACCGAACCCGAAAAAATTCCGGTTCGACACCCTGGGCGCAACAAGCGCCGGCAGCCACGCGCTCCGAGTATCGCGTTTCAATCGCTGAGCACTGTACGTACCTATGATCAGCCTATCAAGGGCGTTGCCCGTGGGAGTCCAAATGCTCCTATATTGCTCTGTCCAAATAACTCATTCACGCTTTATTTCTTTATTTCATTCGTTCGTTCATAGCGCTATCGGTCTTCTGCACTCTCTATTCTCATTTCAGGGCAGTCATTCCATTACCACGGTGGTCCAACGGTTATCCGTTGGGTCAAAACATGCCCTCCCGAACTTCACTTTCGGGGCTATACCCCCCCCCCCCTCCCCCCCCCACTTCCCAGAAACACAGTAACCCAAGACGCTTATCTCCAATGTCGAGCGCTTTTGTTATCATTATTGTTTCGGTGGCCACATGGGCCGAGTCAAGATTGTTTTGACGCAATACCTCCTTGCGTTATATTCGTATACAAAAAGGGAAGCCAGCACTCTAGCATTACAAAAAAAGCATAGCAAATTTTTTTAGTAAAAACCTTAGTAAAAGGTCACTCGGAGCTGTACACGTCACACGCACGCCGGGCTTTATCTTTCGGCCCGAAAAGAGGCAACCGGCGTCGTGTTCATCATCCGCTGGAACCTCCTTAGCCCACCCAAATGGGAGTTCTCATAATGATTGCCCTATGCGGCCGTGACCTGCCGCCGTACTAGTGCGGCGTCCATGATGCATGCGCTAATGATGTAAAAGAAAATAAAAGTGAAACTGACTGGGAACTTTGTAATATCCAAATCCGGCTATCATATGCCTTTCGCATGTTCAGGTAGCCACTTGCCTCTGTTCGGGCCGAAGATAAAGCGCGCCGTGCGTGTGGCATGTACAGCTCCGAGTGACATGAAATTGAGGGCGCAGCGCGCAGCTTTGCGGCGCTCAGCTGCCGCCCGAAGCCCTTTGCGCGCGTCTGGTGATCTGAGGTTCTGAGTGATGTACCTCTGCACGCAGTGACAGTTGCGGAAATGTAATAATCGATACGAGATGGACTCACGATCATCTACAAGTCGATCATTAAAACCAAGCAACTAACTTCGAATAATTAAAACGGTAATTAACGAAGTCAAGTTACACATTCCCCTATATAGGCCTTGGCACCAGCAACGGCCCCTGATCACTCTTAAATGCAGAGCATTTGTATAACTCACGATGTCACCCGTGCGTCGGCGTCCGCAGCAGCCAGCCTCCCCCTACACTATGAAAAGAAATAACAGTTACCGGCGCCTGGTTTCGATCCCACGACCCTGCGGGCGGAACGCCAGGTACATGGTGCTCTACTCACTGCGCCACAAAACCGACACAGAATGGAAGGCTACGAACGCGCCTTGTATCCTTGACTCATTCAAACTACGTCAAGAAGCTGCTGATACAACGCATTCACTACCTGTGGGCGGAACGCGAGGTACATGGTGCTCTTCCCACTGCGCCACAAAACCGACACAGAATCAAAGGCTACGAACGCGCCTTATATCCTTGACTCATTCAAACTACATCGTCAGCGGCGTGCGTTGGCGACTCAGCGGCGTGCTAGCGGCGTGATAGCCGCGTGGTGTACACGTGATAGCACCAACCGACCAACCCCCCAAACACTAAACGTTAATGCAATACACCCACCCCCTATGCGACGCATTTACTCGAGTCCCCCTCGCGGGGAGATGGGCCCATTTTTTACTTCCAAAATCCCATTTTTAAAAAATTCCCTCGCACTTCCCCGAGGGGGAGAGTGTGTAAGTGCAAATGCACGGTTGTTGATTGCGTGATTAGGGTGGATATCGTGATCTTAATGAGTAGTCGAGAGATTACACACACGCACACAACTACAAAGAAAGATATTTCACTCGTTATTGCTGGTACCGTTGCCCGGTCCGCCATCATCGTTATCGAGATGCAGGACCAGCGACCGCTCTCGACGACGGCGCGCGCTCGACTAATACCCTCCCGCGCCACGCGGCCGCTACACGAGCGCCCTCACGCGTCGGAATGCGGAGCGCCCGCTACGCGAGCGAGAGCTCTCCCGCCCGAAGTGGAGAGGAGGCGCCCAACACCCGCAGTCACTGAGCGGAGAGAGGAGCAGGAGAGTAGCGCGCGCCCATCTCCCCCCGTTGCTAGGGAAGACGAGGAGCGCGCGCACCCGCAGCTGTTGCTATGCGGACGACGGCGGCGGACGATTCAGGCTCGCTTAAGAAGTGCATTCGCACTTAAAATTGTTAGTCTCTCTGGAAGACCCCATGTATACGTGCACATTTATTTACCCATTTTTGATTTACTACCCTTGCTTATGTGTTGTCTCTCTGTATGTCTTATATTGCTGATTTACCCGGTGCCTCACCCGAGAAGGATGAGCACTTCAAGTAAATAAATAAAATAGTGTGTGGTTGGATGCCTTCGCGGCCGTGAACGTAGCCGTCTTCCTAAATAAACCAAACATTCCAGAAAACGGAAAAATTCTGCTAACGCGAGAAGCTTTGGCACGTATGGACAATCATTTATCAATATTTTCGGCACTTTTTGTGCTGACCCGCCGGGGTGGCTCAGTGGCTAAGGCGTTGTACTGCTGAGTCTTTTCCCGGCCGCGGCGGCCGCTGTTCTGATGGAGGCGGAAAGCAAAATGCCCGTGTGTAGGAGATTTCGGCGCACGTTAAAGATCCCCAGGCGGTCAAAATTAATCCAGAGTCCTCCACTACGGCGCGGCCCATCGCCTGCGTTGCGTCGGCGCGTTAAACCATACAATCAATCAATCAACGTGAGGTGCTGTGAAACAGGAGCTTCAATGTTAAAATGTACAGAAAAAGTGAAGAATAAATACTCAACTGTGCACTACAGTAAAGCCCGCTTATATCGAACACGGATATATGGAATTATTGCCTATATCGAACCCTTCCATAATTCCGGTAAAAATTACATGCATTTAAATCTTTTTATATCGAACGCGATTTTGCTCACAATGGATATATCGAACTCTCCCGCGCGGGATATTTCGCTCTCCGTAGGAATGCGGCAGGCTTTCCCGCAATACATTGGCGCGCGCACAGTGGTGGCGCGGGTGTCGCTTGCGACTCCCGCGCGAGCTCGGGCGCGTCCAAACCAGCCGTGGCATAGTGGACCAGCTCCAAGCATGCATGCCGGTGGAGCCGAAAGCACCACATTGGGCACTGCGAGCTGCGGTGTCACCGAACTTCCAGTCCCCGCCACTCGCTGCCCGCATTTGCTCGGTTCGCTGGCTTCACCGTTATTCGCTTGTGTCCATGCTTGTCTCCGCCCTGCCGAAGACGCCGAAGACTCCGTACCGCTTCCGAGCACGAGCGAAGCCGTCGCTGACGTGGTCCTGCTACGGCCATACTGCAGTTTCATTGAGGGCCGCGGTCTTGTGCTTGTCGACTGTTTATATACCGTGGAGCAAGCAGTCACTAGCAACGCGTTGCGCTCCAAGAAGCAGGCTACACTCACGCAGTTCTTCCGCCCCAAGAAATGATTCTTTTCTTTCGGAGAAAGTGTCGTATCAATAGTGAACTGCAGGATGGTACGCGTGACTCCGTCGGCAAGATTGCTCTCACGTAAACATTTTTTGTGCTTTAATTTCTGTATGGAATTTTTGCTATATCGAACTATTTTACAATCCTCGCGCTGTTCGATATAAGCGGGCTTTACTGTATTCGGAATCTACACGTCCGGAAAACTTTTAAAACAATTAGCAAAAATGAACCGCCAAAAATGCCCGCAGTAATTACCAGAACATAATGCCCAAAACAAGAGCGAAAGGCTGGGCTGATCAATACATAAGTTTTAAAGAAACCAGCGGATCAGGCGGAACACGAAGGGAACCGACGAACACTTGCGCAAGTGTTTTTTTTTATACTTCTTTTTCCGTCCTGTCTGATGCGCTCTTGCTTCCTTTCGAACCATGAAAAGACCGATGCAGATTAATTGAATGCCTGCCACGAACGCACGATTTTCTGTGGCATGCATCCGCCCCATAACAATTTACAACCTGGAAGCCCTTGAGCTGTATTCTCACGTACAAGCATGTGGCTGTCCGTTTTCCTTCCCCCTCGTATACATCTTACTATGTGTGGAACATGTCTATATAACACATCAACCCACACCCGAACCACTCGATTGAGGTCAGCCGAGTCCGACTAACAGCATTGAGCCATGTAATTTTGACATCCAAATACCAGCTCAACCAGCATTTCATCGGTATCGGCATGAAGCCTAGCTGTGCGAGCACGCCCCCCTTTTCTACCCGGTAACCACGACGCATAAACCGGCAACCGGTGATGGCGCATAATTAGGGGTGTAAGACACCGGAGAAATGTCGATCGGAAGGCCTTCCATGCTGAAAAAGAAATATGGGCTAAGCCGGTGTTCCAACTGGGGAAGTTTCTCTTCCACCGGGAGGGATTCGCAGCTACTTGCTGAAGTGAATTTGAGTGGAAATTGCGATGTCGGGTTTTCTTCGTTTTACGGGGCAGCCCTTTGGCAGCAGTTACCTAGGCTTCGCGGAAGCGGCGTCTGTTTATGTCCGCGTAACCGGATGAACGGATGCAGCAGCGACGAAAGACAGGAAACGGAGAGCGAAGGGTGAGGTGGAGTACGGCACGTGCGGCTGCGGCGTCATCTCTCTCACTGCCCTTCCCTCACACATGTTTCATGTGTTGCCACCATGGAGCGCCCTCCCCCTGACACTTTTGCCAGACGCTGTTGCATTCTCCGCTAACCCAAACCACGTGACGTTTGCATGGGAGGCTCAAACACGATATGCAACAACATGCATGCTGCTCCCTTGCGCGGGGATAATTTTGCGCGAGGCTCCTTTTCGCGGGAGGTTGAAACACGATTTGCAACATACTGGCCGGCGGCGGCGGCGGCACACTGCGAGTTAGCAGTTGAGAAGCGCACGCCGCCATATGTTCGCTGTTGACGCGAAAACTTCCTGAGACGCAGCAGAAATGCGCCTTGACTGAGAAAACTGCGGCTCGCCCTGCGCACAAGTTTCGTATTAGGGAGTGTAGTAATAGTCAGTGAATGTTTTACGCCCATCCGTGCTTCTGTATTTTTCGCAATGATCTGGTAACAGCATACCACCGTTAGTTGCCGACTGCACAAATTGCCAAAGAGGCATCGGTGGAGGCGAGAAGGAAAATAGCTGTGAAGGAGGTGTCAGCGGTGGTGAGGAGCAGCCCCAGAGCGGCGCCGAGTAAATATATCACACCGGAACAAAAACGGGGGGAAGGAGGGGTTATACCCCTGTCACACGGTAAATCTAATGTCATTCAAACTGAATGACATTAGATGTAAATGACATTCGGCTCGGCCGTGCGGGTCTACACGGCGGAACAAATGTCATTTGATTGTGATAGCGGTGACGATTGGGGAGCTCTCAAAACCGCAAAAATTACATTTCAAGCACATCTAGAATGTTTTCACACGCCATATATTTTAAAAAAAACGTAACAAAGGATAATTTTTATACTAAATAACAAGAAAACCACCGATTTAAGTGACATTGGTAGACCTTACTAGCCGAGACAAGTCTGCAAAAAATCCGGATTAGGCTAGCGCGCGCACTGTGTACGAGATTTTCTTTTTTGTTAGTACTTGCTTGTCTTTCTTTATTACAACAACAATACATAAAAGAAAATGTAAGTTTACTGACAGTTTTTAGAAACAGTATTCTTTGGTTTGTTACTGAATTTTCCTGTCTAGGGACGCGCTACTGCTGTCGAGGCTACTCATTCGGCCGCCAACTGGGGTGTAACTGAGGTCCGGGACCTCAGTTAGCCGGTAAATGACATTCGCATTGAATGTCATTCGGTATTCTCGTGTAGCGCCGAATTAATGTCATTTAGAGCGAATGACATTTGCTGTAAATGTCATTAGATCTGCCGTGTGACAGGGGTATTAGACATATACTGCTTTGCAGTAAAAAGAAATGGCTTTGGGTGTGGCAAACGGCTTCCTTATTTGCAACGAAACCAGTCACTCAGCGGCGCCGATTCATACAGCCTTCAGTAATCTTGGCAGAGATGTTGTGTAGCTGGCATTCATGCACGCGTAGTCCCTGATAGCCGTGTGCGGCTTTGTCTGCATTACAAAAAGGCTCCGGATTCAGGCGTGCCCGCACTCCGTCAACTTAGTAGTTCAGCCTTATACCACTTTATTTTAACGCGATAGCGTTGTTAGGCTCATTTTTCGATTTCCCTGTTCCTCCTCGCCGTCCTCTATCAGCCGTGCTCATGAGGCGTCCACGGAAAAACGTCACAGCAGCTACCCGGAAGCTACGACTTAGACAGCAATATTCGAGCGCTCCGCTGAACCTGTGAAGTGGCTCTACGGCAACAGAAGTTTGGAAAGGAGGACAATGATACGACGTCGGATCTGAAAGAAAAGAGACGCGTTGTCACCAAGTGCCGCGCCTGCGCGGCTGAGTTTGTTCTAGGCCCAGTCGGTAGTAGCATGCTCGGCAAACACGGTTTCCACAAGTTCCCGCACCTTACGTCATCCCACCGAAGTGGGTTTTCACCGGAAGATCAAAAATATAAATTTCAGGTAAGTCACGCCCCGATGCTTCTCGAGGGCCACGAGGCATGTCGTAGCGGAAGCCTCCGGAAGAATTTTGACTACTTTAGGATCTTTAACGCGCGCCGAAACCTCGACACTGAAGTGTCTGTTTTCTGCTGCCATCAGAAAAACGACCGCGGTGAGCGGGAATGGAACCACCGGCCTTAGGATCAGTACCGCAACGCCTTACCCACTGAGCCACCGCGGTTTGTTTTCAACGGGACTTACGCCGGCACCAAAAGTGGGTGACCTAACTAAAATATGGTAAAAATAATTAACGCTGGTCTCTGAGAAATCAAGGAAGGCATAGATTATAAGCCTAAAATAGCTAAAATAAATCCCCACTATATAGTGTCTAAACACTTGAATTTTCAAAGTACTTTGCAATACTTCCACGGTTAATGTCTCCGCTGAAAGCTCGGTTTGGTAAACGACAGTTGGCGCCACGCGGCCGAGTTAAAAATAACACTAAAAGTAGGTACGAATAGAGAACAGCCCCGTAAGAATGCTCGGCGGGGTGTTAGGGAAGCAGGTAGTTCCTAACTCGAAATCGCCAAAAAACAGAAAGTCTTTAGCCAGTTATTGCCCACAAGCAAAACCAGGAAAAAGCAAGAAAAAGAGAAAAGAAACGATAAGACTTACTCAACCACCGATAATGACCAGAATATTGCAGAGCCTGCAGTACCGCAAAAGGAAACACGATTATTAGGACAGCAGATAAGGTAGTTCTCAACCTCGCAATTTTGACCATGCGACGAACTAAGAAAGGGTGGATTACTAGGGTAACAGAATGAACACGCATAGGTGGGTCCAGAAGAATGGGTCCAGAAGAAGCATTCACTCGATGGAGGGATGAAATAACAGCATTCCTTGCAAAGAATGGAATGGGAAGCGCAGGAAAGCGTCGGATGAAGATCAATGGGAGAGGCCTTCACGCTGCAGTTGTACTAAACCAGATGTTCGGGATAATGACGATGAATAAGTCCTCAACTTGGGTCTTCCTAACGCATGTAAAGAAAGCGGAGAAACAACGCAGTCTCCTAGCACCAGGCAAGCGCATGCAAAAACAAAACCGGGAGGGGCCGTCACACCCCCTTTGAAAAGAAACGGCCACCCCCACACGGAAAAGATAGGCACCACCACCCCATTGAAAGGAAATCACTGCGTGCCATGATAGACGTGGCACCGATCCAGCGACCCCGCATAAAAACGCTCCTCTAGCAAAAAATGAATACAATCCTACACAAGAATGGGCGGTATGGCAGGCTCAAGTGCATTCGGGGAAAGTTTCAATACCGGAAGACCACAGTATACACCGACTCCGTGATGTACGAAAGCACAAGGCCCCAATTGTCGTAGTGGACTAAATCTGGAAATCTTAGTAAATGCATGATGCTCCAACATACATGACCAAAGGAGTGGAAGTTGGAGCCATACACTTGGAAATCCGAATAGTGGAAGTCTCAAATAAGACATAACATCATTCCAGACTCACAAAGGATATTATACAGTTTTCTGGAGGCAGAATACCAAACGCTTCGGTAAGATATTCCCATCCATAACGCAGAAAGTTAACAACGTCACCTGGACAGCTAAATCCAATGGTCTGAAAGCGAACGACGCGCTATACAAGAGGCACTCGAACTCACATACCGTGCTCCTTGTGACCCCGACTACCACACCGCTCTCTTCGAAAAACGTTAAGAACAAATCGTCATCCCATGCCTAGGAGCACAATCTTACCTCTTGGTACAACAAGGTCTTAACGGCGAAAAATCACAAACCCTGTGACGAAAAAGCAACACAGTTATTGGAAAATTCAGGTGCGTGAAGGGGTTCCGTGGGAACATCAGACATTAACTTAGAACTCTGCTAAAGGAGGGGAAACGTCCACCCTCTTGCGCGAAACCAAGCCATGTCCAAGGGTATGGCCAGGGGAGGACAACTCAAACGTAACATATTCCACTTCTTCGAAGCATAGGAGGCAGATTTGATCAGCTCGTTGCCTCACTATCAGCGCGAGCTGATTGAGAGGGCAAGGGAAGGAGCTACTGTATCTGGTGCCGTAGACTCAGGTTCCACCTTTGAGCTCCCTGTCATCTTTTTACCCGCTTTTCGTAAACCACAACTATTTCTTCCTGAATAAAGATCTCCTATCTCTCTCTCTTTCAAAAAAGCAAAATTATTGATGCCAGCCATAGCCCATCCCGGAATAACCAACATTTGATACATTGACACGGACTCAAACACGGACCTCTCTCAAACGAACCTCTCTCAATTTTTCCCGCTCAGATTACAAGCCCCAGAAAAGCAGGGAGCCTTTGTCTCTCCTGGGACACGGCGATTAAAAACCCTGGTTGCTGGTCTTTTTTTTTTCGATAACCTTTCGTGCTCGTGAAGCATAGATCGGAAATGCAGCAGCTGCGTGCGCAAACGCTCCGCGTGAGTCGAAAGCATCGCTATCGCGCCTTACATCTTAGGTTACAAACGTAGATGTCTCGTAAATTTTTGGTCCCAGTTTATCTTCACGTGTTCCTCGGTGGAGATCGCATTGTCTTTTGGAATGTTCCACTAACGTTGCTTCAGGTGTTTGAAAGCTTTATTACATTCATCTATTCATACTGTTCATTTTTTCAAATGAATCGTTTGGCACGTGCTTTTTTCGCTGCGTGCGTGCTGCATTTTTCGCGCTAGGAAGAGGGCTGGGTAAATTTTTTTTGACTTATGAAACCATACGCGTCAGCACGTGTCCAGCAACTTCGGTTTAAACGTAGAGTAGTTACTGAGTTCATTTTTGTCTACGTTTGTCTTGTCGTCTGCTACAGACCCGCCGCTCGACCGGCAGACTGCCCCGACGATTTTAAGGGGGGAAATGCGTTGTTCGGCGGTCGCCGGCTGCTGTCTTTTCATCTACAAGGCGACAGCTGTTCAGCTTGTCACAGGGTACTTTGCTCTTGTTTGTTACTCCCTTCGCGTGCTCGCGCTTCGGACATCCGGATTTTCTGGACTGCAGAAACACTCAGGCTTGCAAGAAATGTAAGATAAACGTGATTGATTATGGTAATAGCCAGGGTGTCGAACCGCAACCGAACCGAACCGAAAACCGGAACCGAACTGGCATTTTTGCCGGAACTGAACCCCAATCCCAACCGTTATTTTTTGAGCACGCTGAACCCGAACCGGAACTGAACCGAAAAAAGAAATAACGGTTACCGGTTCATGCCGAGACGGTTCGACCCTCTGTTGTTGATATTGCACAGTCAATGCAATTCAGGCTTTTTTTTCTTTCACGTACCATCAACTTCGTACTTGCTCGCGCACTTTTCCCTCCAGACAATTGAACACTATCACGCTCTATGTAACAACAGGGGAAATGAATGAGCACCAGTGTAGCAATGGTCTGTCGCTGCTGGAGGCGCGAGCGTAGTGCAAGCTGACCAAATGAAATGTCATTCTCGGCAGCTTGCAGGGGATATAAAACGACTTTGCCCTTCCCTAGCTGCGACTTCATTGGAGCAATCAGGCTGCAGGAGTGCTCCACTGCGCAACAGCGAAAGCTCACACCCGATGTGTGCAAACTTTTTGTATATCATAATTTGTTTAAAAGGTCCGACACCTGCAAATTATTAATACTTGACGAGTGCGATCGCAGGAGCTGCTCAGTGGCTAAGCCGTTTGCTAAGCCGTTTGCCCAACTCACTACATTGCTTCTACTGCTACTCGTCCCGAAGGGGAGTACTGCTGTGGACGAATTAAAGAGCGTCTACCCAAAAAGTCCCATCTCATGTTCCGCGTGTCAAATTTCCCTTTCATTTTGTAACCGCATTATCTGTTATAAGATTCCGCAATGTAGCACACGGAACGATGGTAGGGGTCCAGGCGGTACGATGACATACTGATTGTAATGCACACTTTCGGTATCGCAAAAGAAATTGCAGTGGTCAGAGCAATAATGCAGTGACTGAGCGTTAACTAAAGCTTACTTTTAGCAAAAGTGCGGCTAACACATTCGATAAGGTGACAGCTAACAAATTATTCAGGGTGACCAAATATTCTAATTCATTAGTAGTATTTATGTGCCTGTTGCAGGATTTTTCTGTTTTGTTACAAATATAAAAAAATGTACGCCAGTGGTATTAAGCGCTGGTATTTGAACGCGCCAGTACGCAGGACTAAATTTAGGGCTTCAAGGTTAGCGTAATGGGCGATTGCATAGCGACAATTGCGATTTCAACAAAAAAGGAAAGGACAGAAAATATATGCCACCGCCATATCTCTTGGCGGTGGCTTTATGAATAGTCGCTCGGACAACATAAAGTCTGAGGGAGGAAGAAGGTGGTAAATCGTCGCCACTTCATATGTTTTTCTAATATCTCGTGATTGTTTAAAGTTTGCTTTGCAATTGCGCCACTGCCCTTGGGGAACAGGAGCATTTTGAATTTTTATTTGTGTTTTGATTCGACGGTCGTTTTAAACTAGTAAATGTTTTTTTTTCTAATCTCAGTGATAATTCAACTAATCGAACCGGTTCGCGAACCGGTCCGGTACGTGATTTTGTCGAACCGGAACTGAACCGGGACGAAATTATTTCACCCGAACCCGAACCGTAACCGAACCGGTATTTTTTTCGGTTCGACACCCTGGTAATAGGTTATTTCTTACTCTTAAAACAATGAGCTGAATCTTATAAAAACGCATTAGAAAGACACACGCTAATTAAGGGGTGCGCTGACAGCGCCGCATTTCCATTTTACTTGTCCTTGAAGGAATTTTTGTTTGCAATGTTTGTCACCCGCTTGGAGTACAAGTATGGGTTAGAGTGACAGTTCGCGGAAACAACAGAGCAGCTTGTGGCGTATAACTTTTAATTACTATAATATACAGAATTTGGTGTATACCTTTTTTAATTACCAGTATTTGTAAATTTGGGGAAAAAACGAACAACGCAGCAATCCCGTCCAGAACACAAGTCACAATGACAAGACGGACTAGAGCTGCTCCAGCCAGGTAAATCGCTAGAAACTATTTTTTTCACCCATGCAAAATGTCAAATATATGGACGATATTGAACGGCACCAGCTAAACAACTCCGGATTTCATTTATTATAGCGGAAAACAATCATTGGCAGCATGCATTAAAAAAAGTGTAGAGTGGAGGACCCCCCCCCCCCCTCCCTATATATTTCCAGGCAGCCCGAGCAACAGGGAACTATTGTTCTCTTCTGCAAAATCCCCCTACCCCCCCCCCCCCCCCCCCCCTCTTCCTGACATTTGGAAATCGCAGGCCGTACGTCCGCCCCAGACGCCTCGAAAACCGCCCCGCAAAGGCACCTCTGCAACGGCACCCTGGGTTTAGGATAGACTCCTTTGCGTGTAGCATCCCCTGCCAACAACCAATAGGGAGGCGAAGCTAAAGTTTGCCGTGCGAGGGCAGCGCTGCACCCAGCCCTCCGCGGGAGTACGCGGGGGCTACCGCCGGTTTGGCACGTGCTTTTTTCGCTGCGCGCGTGCTGCATCTTTCGCCCTAGGATGAGGGCTGGGTGCAGCGCTGCCCTCGCCCGGCAAACTTTAGCTTCGCCTCCCTATTGGTTGTTGGCAGGGGATGCTACACGCAAAGGAGTCTATCCTAAACCCAGGGTGCCGTTGCAGAGGTGCCTTTGCGAGGCGGTTTTCGAGGCGTCTGGGGCAGGTGTGGAGAACCCAACGGTGACCATTAGTTTTACGGTTCCGCTCATTATAATGAGACTGACTTAGGCACCAACGGACAGCAAAAACATGCCACCGAACGGCTTTCCGTCATGGAGGAAGAAAAATGTTAGGAGGGAGCATGACGTCAGGCGGCCCAGCTTCGGCAAGCCAACCTCCTCCGAAGCCGCTTCCTCCTCTCCTCGGGCTCCTTCCGCGCAATGCATTATGGAAAATCCACCACGCTCAGGCCCGCGGTAGCATTTAGTGGCTCCTGCTGGCTGCCGGTGGAGATGGAGGCGAGCGCCGTCGCCGAAGGCGCCGTACAAGATTGTTCGCCAGCGTTGCGCTCGAAGCTTCGTATCGAGGAAGTACTGCCTCTGTCGCTGTTCAAAGCAAGGCGAGACTTCGATCGCATTCTTAAGAAGCACCCACACGAGCTGCAAGCCGAATTTCACTTCTGACGTTGGATCGCTCGAACGCGCCGCTGTAAACATTCACAAGCATGGAGTGGCCTACAGCTGCGCGGTGTTTGCCAGGTGTGCTGTGATGTTTGCGTTTGGCATTCTGCTGAGCTATCGCGCGTAACGAGTGTCGTGTCGGCGGGGAGGTGGTGAGACTAGCTTTGGTTTCGCTCGCGCGCGCTTTTGCATACGTTCGCCTTTTCGGTGCTCCGGCGTGGTGGTACGTTTTTATCTACTTGAGTGCACTGGAAAACAACGGGTTCAGAACCCTTATGTTGGGTGTGACCACCTCGCGTCGCAAGCGTTTGTCCGCTGAGGACCGCTCGATCGGTGCGATACGTATATGGAAAGAAAAAAAAAATGAATGCTAGATTACGCCTGGGAGGGACCTTGCTGAATTGTGGACTGACTGCGCCTTGGCAATAAATGGTTAAAGAAAGGGATGAAATGGTTGATCTTTTCAACTTTGCCTGAGCGGCAAAGTTGGAAAGATCATCTCCACTTCTGCACGCGGCGGCGGCACACAACTCTCCGACTGCGGCGTGAACTGCGACGGGTCCGAAAGCTCAGTAAACAAAGATGTTTTTGCCCGTACGATGAGGCCGCTGCGCGTTTCGGGTTGCAGGCAGAGCTGCGCGCAACGACTCGTCGCCGAAACTCGAATACGCGGGCGGCCCGGCAACCAAACGGATAGACGCACGCACGCAGCGTCGGCGAAGGCCCACATGAGGCGCAAAGAATTACCGCTTGCCTGTCACGTGAATAGAACATCTCCCATCAGTCTTTCCTTTTTATTTTTCATGACTAGGCTTCACGATTGTCACGTGACGCTCCCTCCTAAACTTTTCTTTCCTCCATGCTTTCCGTATAGTAACAGCAGCGTATGGTTGCCAGCAGATAGTGGGCAGGAGGTGGTTTTTTGGGGGGGAGAGGGGGGGGATTACAAGCATTACCGGGGGGATTACCGAATGCGTGTCTGAGTCTCTCAGCCTAGCTGTGAGAACGCCAGGTAGATGACGCACCCACGGGGCACTGCCCGATACAGTTTCGCGACACGTTGTAACTCTGTGGTGTGTGCCCTCATGCTTGGACACTTAGCTAACGTCGGCCCTCGTCGAAACAGTGCAGCGGCTTCCACTAGCAGGGTGTCGAACCGGACTTTTTTCGGGTTCGGTTCGGGTTCGGGTTCAAGCCTTTCGGGTTCGGTTCGGGTTCAGTTCCAGAGCACCATTCCGTTCCGGTTCGAACCGGTTCGAACCGGTTCAGACGGGTTCAAATGGGTTCGAAGAAAAAAAGCAGGCGTGTTTTTTTCTGTTAATTTTTTTGTGCTCGTTTTTCGTTTCCTTATCAAGGCGGCATAAAACCAAGTCATAATGAATGTTTCTTTGTGCAAATATTTTGCCTTGGCCAAACTAAAGCGACCCTGCAACACTTCTTTCAACTTTTTTCTAAATGCTTGCAGAAAGTAGTCAACCAACACATCCTGTACTTAGATTAGGGGTCGCAAAGTGTCTCAGCCAAAAATTACTGCTCTCTCCTCATCAGATAACTTAGAAATTCGCTTAGAATATTTTTCTCTCCTTCCCGGTCTTGGCGTTCTTCGACCGCTGAATGACATCATTACAGCGGTATAGCGGCTATTTGCGAGCTTTTCTTAAGTTGCAGAATAGAACGCATTTCATAGCCACTTTAAAAAGAAAGCCACGAAAGTGAAGCAGAAACGGAAGCTGCATCCGCAGCAACTAGGAAATCACGCACTGTTGCTCTGTGCTGGCAATTGCTATAGTTCTCGCAGTGCTTCCAGATGCGCAGGAGGGTGAAAGCGTTTATCGAAAGTGTTTATTTATTTATTTATTTATTTATTTATTTATTTATTTATTTATTTATTTATTTATTTATTTATTTATTTATTGATTGATTGATTGTAGGGTTTAACGCGCCGACGCAACGCAGACGATGAGGCGCGCCGTAGTGGAGGGCTCCGGATTAATTTTGACCACCTGGGGACCTTTAACGTCCGCCGAAATCTCGTACACACGGACGTTTTCGCTTTTCGCGTCCATCAGAAAAGCGGCCGCCGCGGCTGGGAATCTAACCCGCGTCTATGTGCTCAGCAGCGCAACGCCTTAGCCACTGAGCCACCGCGGCGAGTTTATCTAAAGTCTTCAATAGCTCCTTTAACTGTACAAGCTACTGCAAAACGTTGTCTATGGTAGTTTGACGAGTATGTGGCGCCCCCGCCCCCTCCCCAATTTTCGTTGGCCGCTAAGTTCGGTGGCCCTGCCAGGCTCGGTGTTGAAGAAACATTGTGCACGGCTGGCGAATAAACACCGACGAGCAGAGCTGCTCGCGGTCAGTCACCGTCACCACCAGCACGCTGCGGGTCGTCCCTCGGGTGGAGAGTACTGCGACCCTCCCACGTTCCCGAATGCGGGCCAAATCGTGACAGATAGGTCAACGATTACAACAATAACTGAAGCTAAACTAAAGGTTCGTTGGGACACTTCAGGCTGCCTATTTGTTTGAATGTGAAAGCATTACTCTTTATGGCCGCAAGTTTGGCTTTATGAATATAAGTTTGTTCATTTTCATGATTTTATTTTATTTTATACTTGGCTTATACCACTGGAATTTTATACGCCACATTTGTTTTCTTGAGGAAACAAAAGTATAGCAGACGATTACGGTAGTCTCTAATGCGAAATTTGAGCGCAGCGCGAACTATAGCCTTCTCGGCGACGGCGCATAGCTGCTGTGTCTTAGGAAGTGATCTCGTCCTCGACAAATGCACGACGGCATCCGGTATACTCTGTCGTTATCTCGTAAGGCGTTGCTGCCATGGAGCAAGTCTCGCGCGGTCTGGAAATCTCGCCCTCCCCTCCCACTTTCGCCATACTTTCGTCCTCCTTTTTCCTGCTCGGTCTATCTTCGGTGGCGTATTCGTTCTCTCGGTTACAACGAGGCCGACGCTGAGAAATTACGCGAAACCACAGGAGCGGGCGCTTAAGGGCTGCGCTCTAACGCATGGCTCTTCATAGCCACTGCTGTGCCGCCCTGTGATCCTCTCCCTTCGCCGACCGGTGACTGGCCGCACATCGTCTCCAAATAATGCGTCCTCGCCACACTCTTCTCGAAGGCGAACATGTACCTCCTGGCCAGCGGGCAGCGCTCCGGTGCCTCCAGCGCCTCCCCCATCAGTGCATCCTAACCAGAATCGTCTGGCAATGAGCAGCCTCCCTGCAGGCAGCCTTTTGCCCCGACCTACTAAGCAGACGACCCGCCCGTCCACAATCGTTCTTGGTACCTTGGAGTGTCGCCGTGGTGGGGTCTCCCCTCCCCCCACCCCCCGGCAGCTCGTGACGGGCCGCCCCTCATCCCCAAATCATGCATCCTCACCAGAATGTTCTGCCTGGCAGGCAGGCAGGCAGGCGGGCAGGTAGTTTACTGGCAAACGGCTGGTCTCTTTGGTGGGCAGGAGATGGTACGCGCCCGCCATCTTTTTTTGGATCGATCAAACGTTACGCACGCACGCACGCACGCACGCACCCCTATTTTCGCACAATGAGGCGAAAAAAATATGCATTGTAAATAAATCGGTTGGTCTGCTACGCTTTTCATCTACCTCAAGTTTCAACGGCGCTTTAGCTTTAACACGAAAGGATTAGCAGTGCTCGAAGTAGAAAACAGTCCGGCGTCGGCGTTAATTTCTGACTGCCAAGCGTGGCAGGTGGAATTTGGAGCAATTTCTTTCTGCTTATCCTTTATCTGCTAACAAAGCTGTTGGAAAGAAAGAACGGCTATAAAGGGTCATTGGACGGCGTGTATAGGACGACATTGGATAAGGAACCACCGGAGATATGAACTTTCTAATGGCCCTTCAGCGACCGGAGACAGCGATTGGGCTCTAGGAGAGATAATAGCCAAGTGAAGTCACAAGCAGCAGTAATGATCACCTGTAGAGAGAGAGAGAGAGAGAGAAAATGAAGTTTAATTAAATTGAGGCAAAGGCTCAGAGAGGCGTCCTCATTCGAGGGGGCCGAATCGACAGCCGTTTCCATCAAGAGCAACTTATCTTCTAGGCCGGAGCTGGCCATGGCTGTCTCCCAAATCTCTATGGTAACGTGGAGGTTGGGTGGATCTACGGTACACTTTTCGCAGTCGCCTACTATGTGTATGAGGTTCCCAGGCTCTCCACAGAAGCGACGAAATGGAGAGAGTTGTGTCCCGTCAAAGAGGTGGAGTCTGGTGGTGTGTGGGAAGGAGTATACCCGCAGGGCGCTGAGTAATCTTCCCTGGTTAATCGGTAGCGATTTGTGCTGGGAGGAATACGTTCTACGGAAGAGGCTATAGTTCTGAGTAACTTCCTGGTCTGTGACTGCAGGATGCTTGCACTCGGGCATCAGCTGGCTAAGCCGGTCAAATCTCGAGCCACGAGGTTGGTGATCTTGTTTGCCGGATATGCCAGTATGAGCTGGCGCCCATACAATCGTGACTGTCTCGTTGGTGGTCTCCGATTGATCATTGGAAGTGCTGTAAGATGCAATCGCTTGTTGGCAAAGTTGGGCCACACCTGCTAAGACTCTGTTATAAGAGTTTTGGGCCCGCTTCCTTAGCTTGAAAGGGGCTGTGTTCGGGGGTTGAGATGCTACACCTGTTGGAGGCTGCAGAACGGTAGCACAAAGAAAGAGAAGGTATTGAAGAATGCTATCGGACGTTTCTTGCATCAAACCAGTTGATCGTTCCTCCCTTTTTTTCTTTCAGTTTAGTTTCTTTCCAACTGTCGCACCTCATATATGTACACGTTTTGAAAACCATTTGATTAATATAAAATACGCATTAGGCAATTAGTTATTAACTTTAGTGCGAGATGGTAATTTTAATATAGAAACAACATAACAGCGCAATACGGGCATAAAGAAAGAATTTTTATAGCGTTCAGGTGGTCGTCACATAACTTTGCGGCTACTTTGTGCTTGACAAAATTTCGTGATTGGTCGAGAAAGAGAATGCTGCAAAATTTCCAAATGTCGAAGACCCCAAAGATATCTTGTGTGGTCCCACCGTCTAATCTGCCTTAACTGACTCGCTAGTTCCTGGAATCCAAATTAATCAACACACCAGTCCAACTAATCCACATTAGCTCATTCACTCACCTAATTCACCCCAGTCTACCCGCTAACCCGCATTAATCGACTTAAATCCATCCGCTTTTAAAGTTTAAGGCTGAGAAGATTCAAGATAACATAAAAATGCTATCAAATATAGTTTAAAAGTGGAAATTAGAATCCCCCATTTTTTATCTCATGTTCTCTTAGAGCAGTAACCAAATGACACAACGGGAGTGTATACAAGCAGACGTGAAGTTAATTTTGAGAACTACGAGTGTTTGTGTCAAAGTGCTGTTTGTATATAACTACCCATTCAAACTTAAATATGTGTAAGATATGGATTTATTGTCCATAGTGTCCCTGAAGGCCTTCACAAGCGGACAGGGATGCATGCGAATTAACAACACATTCCATGATATGTTGCCTCGGAATATGCGTTCTAACTTAGGTTATGCTAAATGTAAAAGAGAATTGGGAGAGATGGGCAGTACCTAACGCAAACTGATAGTATATACGGACAACTTTACATTAAATTGAGGGAAATAGTAAGAAGAGAACATGATGGGCCTTGGGAACTGCAGACTATGCGAAATATTTCATGGTTCTGTCTGGCGAGTGGCAAAGGTTGGGACCGAAAGGGAAAACTAGAAATCATATTTTTGAGGCCCCGGAACCGGTTCGGAACGGTTCCTTCGATTCGTTCCGGTTCGGGTTCAGTTCCAAAATGGCGGAAAGAATACTGTTCCGGTTCAGTTCCGGTTCCGGGCAAAAATTCTGGTTCGGTTCCGGTTTTCGGTTCGGTTCCGGTTCCGGTTCGACACCCTGTCCACTAGGAAAGAAAAAAGCTGCCCAGCCATTGGGCCCGCATACTTTTGCAGTAAAGAAATTGGTTATTTGTACTCCCGCAAAGTTCTACCCCACAGAATTATTTCAGCAAGCTTTTTCCCCAAACTATTAGCGAATGGGATGAGTTGCCCTATAAAGCTGGGTCAATTATGTCTAATGATGTATTTTCGTGTTCTTTGTAGTGTATCATCGTTAACCATGCCGGGTTCTTGGAATTGTGTTTGAAATAATATTTCTGTTTTGCCTGCATTTTGTACACATTTCTACTCACCCCCCCCCCCCCATTTAATGCCTTGAAAAGGCGGTGTGGGTACTATGGAAAATACATAAATTACGTTTTTAAACTCGAAGACTGAGCCCTTGACTATAACCAAACCAAAATTGAGTCGTGCAAAATGATGACGTGCGGAGTGAGAAAAAAAACTTTTATTTTTTTTTTTTTCAATTTTTTTAAGGAAGTTTACACTGCCTCCGCCCCAAGGCGCCGGCCAGGAGTCCTTGGGTCCTAGTAGTGTCTTTGACTAAGTGGATGGCCCAGAGTTGATCCGCGGGCCTGAGCTGCGCAGATACAGTATCCCCCTGCTCACCACTAGTAATTTTGCGGCCTGCACAAGTCACCTGACGATATGCTTATAATATATGCGCAAGATCTGCCCGTTCCTTGCATCTTTAACATCTATCCGAAAACTGTGCGGGGTAAAAATGGCTGTAGGCGACGAGGTTTTGGTACAACATACTTTGGAGAAGCCGCATTGTAATTTACTGATGGTGTGTAAGCGAGACAGGGAGGGGGCGTCTTTAAAGGAGCCATGAAGACAAAATACAAGTTTGTTTTATTCGAAAGATTTCGTGTTTTACAGCGTCCCCAGCGCTTGCGCGGCAGAAAATGATTCACTGAGAAATTAATCAATTTAGGTTGAAATATTGATTCTCCCGCCAAATCGTGTGTTTTGGTGACGTCTGCAATGAAGTCATAACGGTGCGTATACAAACAAACTTCCTCTGTGCCATTCAGCCCTGCAGCCTTGCTGCCGTCAAACCTCCCAGATGGCGCTAGCATACGCAGCCATCCGCCGTTGCTTTGTTTTTGACCGTATTTACACCCGGCTTGTTTTTGTTACGGTAGAAAGTGATCGCTTCGTGAAACCTCGGGTATGCTTGACAAACAGGGTCAGGTAAGGCAACGTCGCTTAGACCAATCGGCCAGCGTCGTATAAGACAGCTCCGAAGCGCCGGACTGCTGTGCAGCTGAAACAAGCATAGTGCGCCAAGTACCGACAGCAGTGCTCATTCGTTTTTCTTTTGTCTATTTTCGTAACTTTTGCTGTTTCCCGCACAATTCTTACTGCTGTAAAATGGATATTACATTTAGGCGCAAATAGCTCGTTCGCCAAGCTTATAAGCTCTGTCTAATTTGCGTTTGCTTTTGCCGGCCTCCACCAATCGCCGAGCTGTCTTGTATGACATTATAGGTTGTGTTGCCGGAAATGAGCTGGTGGGTCGCATGGCCATTCCCTTTTTTCCTAATTATATAGCTTATTTGAGCCCAGTTTACAATGAAACTTGTGTCAGTATGATTCTAACGAGGCAATCTTTTGAATGAAACAAACTTGTGTTTTGTCTTCATGGCTCCTTTAAGCCGGTAATGAGTATTGAGCTCCCTGTAGAACACAAGCCTGTCTCTGCCACTCCAGTGAAAGAAATGTGCGTCTGCGTTTGGAGCGTCACCTCCACCTAGGTTATCAAAGCCTCGAGCCGCATCTTGCGCACACTCGTTTCCGGCCAGGCCGCCCAAGTGCCCATATCAGCTATATTGCCCCGTTCCGCTCGCCAAGACAGTGGGATTTCGGGAATTGGGGCGCATCGGGTGAAATTCAACCTGTCGCATAATTGAGTTGCTTCTTTCTTGCTCCGGTCGAACACCTCGCACAGTGTCAAGCCCTCAGCGCCGGAATGCACGCCTTCTGCGACGACGCTTTCGTCGGTGCCTCAAATCTTCCACGTGGGACAGCCGACGAACTGCTATTCCCACGCTGTCTGAAGCCGCTCGATCGGTGCAGGCGCCCTAACAGCGTGCGCGGAGGCAGAAGACAGCGCTGAGGGATCCACCAAGCAGCATCCCAGGTGGCCGCCACAGCCGCGGTCGCTGCTCGACGTCACAAAGTTGCTCAGTTGCTGCCTCTAAACACTGGGCCGAGCCGCTCTTCTGCGGCGCTCGTCACCGCTTCCCGTCTAAGCGAAGAGGGGGCGGCTTCTGCGGGCCTTCTGCTCCTGAAGGGTGCCATGTGCGCCGCCCGGGATCGCGAGGAACGCAGCGTTTACACAAGGCTCCTCCGAGCAACCGCAACTTGGGCGGCTGCGTCGGCTTCTCGGTGCCCGGCAGAGAGAGATGCCAGGAGGCCGTAAAGAAGCGTCGCCCACTCTCGATCCGCACGCCTGGGGAGAAACGAGCACGAACGCAGTTGTTGCTGGCTGTCTCCGTTGTTTCGGATACAAGAAGCTAGTGACATTTTCCTCACTCCCTGCTCATATTAGCTGCTCTGATTCTGTCTTGGGCCTTTGCCTCATACCTTCGTATGAGGCAATTGTATCATAAGACACAGTTGAGGCTACAATCCTAGCTATGTATTATTATATGAGACACAGGTGGTCCTGCGTAAGATGCCATACGGCGTAGACGTGTTAAGTGCGTAATTTATACGAAGGATGAAGAAGGACGAAAAAGTTCTGCTTCCAACTAAGATTTACTGGTACAAACATTCATATGCATAGATATACCGTGCGCGCATCAGTAAGAAACTAGACGCTACAGTGCATATGAACAGCTTTCCTTTGAGCACAGGACAGCATTTTCTAGAGCCAGTGCCCTCAAGTACAAAACGACAACGACAATAAACGACAACAATTGTTTAGCAGCTGGGGCCAAAAAAGAAAAAAAGAAAACAAAGCGAAACGGAGATAGAGATGTTTTTGTTCCGTTGGCATTTTTGTCCCCCCGCGGGATGCGGCTAGCTACCTGAAACATATTCAGTTTCAGTTTCAGTTTCAGTTTATTTCTTTTCATCACATAGATGAGGGTAGGCCCGGGAAAAAAGCCACTTGGTGTCGCTTGAGGAGACCCGAGCCCCCCTTTTACATGGCAGACAGCGAGATCTTGAACACAAACTTTGTTATATCGCATGCAGTATTAAAGACACTCACACACACATCCACTCAAAAAGAAACACTGTACAAGGAAAAAAAAGTAGAAGTATTAATAAACATCAAAATTCAAACATCAAACTTAGCCATATTTAAAAGTGCGCTGCATAAACGTACATTGTATAAAGAAAGGACACATTTCATAGCTCTGAGAAAAAAAAATACGTAAAAAACAATAATAAACAATAATAAAGTTCATTGGAGACAGCATACAGCTTTCACTTTCCAAATTTCACTCAAAAAAAAAGAAAAGAAAAAAAAAGAAGAAGAGAAACAATTGCAACTACAACAGGGCTTGCCGAATCGCATGGATACTACCGCATTCTACGCTAATTTCATTCTCAAGTAGTTTGTTAAGTACATGAGGGACAGTATAAGGAAGCATTGCCTTCCAAAATCGGTCCTACAGAAAGGAGTGTACGAGTAATCTTGGTTCCGAGTTTTATAAACCGAAATAGTTCTTTTCAGATGAAATAGGCTTAAAAAACTTTGATTGTTATTATATACAGCTCGTTTGTAACGAAGGGCCAAGTAACAATGAAAAAGTTTGTACACTGGTACTATTTTAAGGCAGCTAAACAGTTCATCTGTAGGCGCACAGTATTCTACGTTAGCAATGTACCTAATCAGTGCTTTTTTTCTGAAGCATGAAAAGTTTATTGAGGTTGGTATTTGCGGTCGATCCCCACACCAAAAAACAATAATTCAAATGAGGCAAGAGCAGTGTGTTGTAAATTAGTAGTGTGATTGGCACTGGAAGGAAGGAATGCATTTTGGCAAGAACACCAACACATTTACCCAGATTGCTTGCAACAGAATCTACGTGAACATCCCATGACATATTCTTGTGAAAGTACACACCAAGGGTTTTTACACAATCCGCGAGCGCAATAGCAGTGTTACCCAAGTATAGCAGACAGTCAAGAGAAATAGCAAGTTGTCGCGTATGGAACACAATCGCATTGGTCTTATTAGTATTAATAAGAAGGGAGTTCATTTCACTCCAAGCTTGAAGGCCCTGTAATGTATTGTTCACAAGTGGAGATAAGCTCTGCAGATTACTACCAGTAAAAAATATGCTTGTGTCATCAGCATACATAATGTAAATGGCTTTATCATTTATCATTGTGATGTCGTTTTTGTACAAGATAAATAACAATGGCCCTAAAATGCTACCTTGTGGGACCCCATTGGTGATTGACTGAAATGAAGAAATAAAGTTATCTACTTTTGCGCACTGTTCACGATACCGGAAATATGATTGTATAAGAAGAAGAAGTGGTGCCACGGATTCCATATATATCAAGTTTCTTAAAAAGCGTGTTGTGGCTGAGGCGATGAAATGCTTTTGAGAAATCCACGAAGACACGAATACACGTCTTTTTTTTCAAAGCACTTGAGAATTGTTTTTTTTTTTTTTTTGAGCGAGCAGTGCTGTCTCCGTGGATCTACCTTGAAGGAAACCATATTGCGATGAGGAGATTAAATTATATTTGGAACAAAAATTCACGATTCGCTTATGGATTATTTTTTCTAAGCATTTGGAAAACGCGGGAAGTATTGAAATGGGCCTGTAATTGTTCATATCGTTCCTATTCCCTTTTTTGTACAATACTTTCACTATAGACTTTTGCATCATTTTTGGAAAGCATCCGGTTGTTAAGGCTAAGTTATATATGTATGCCAGCACAGGAGCTATGATGCCAATGACATTTTTCATAGCTACAATTTGAATGTTTAATAAAATGGATTGTTGGGCAAGTTGGCTCATGGCTTCAAGAAAATTAAAAAGAGCGCAAAGGACGAGGACAAAGAAACACAGTAGAAACACAGTAGACGGGACGCGCGCTCACTACCAACTAGTTTATTTCGAAAACCCTTCCCACATATAAATGTCAATACATCAGGGGCGCGCCTGCGCACAGAAGACCTAAAAAAGGCAAGCCACATGCGCGCTACCGATTACGGCACAAAAGGCGGAACTCACTCTCCCGCAAATACACCGATGTCTGGCTGACACAATCCGTGCCCCTTTTTTTAATATGGTATGCCTCCAAAAGTTCACGTGCCACCGTATCCCTGCTGCGGCCCAGTATCTTCAACTGATTAAACAGAGGCACGCATTTACATTCTGCGCAGTGCGCCTGAAGATTCGCACCGGAATCCTTTGTGAGGGACAGCTCATGTTCGCGGGCCCGGTCACTGACACATCGGCCGGTTTGTCCTATGTAGGACTTGCCGCAGTCCAGTGGCAACTCATATACTGCAGCCACTGCGCACTCCACATAACGCAGTGCGTGCTTTTTTCCACAGGCAGCCCCTTTTCTGGCATCCCCAGGGATGCGCGCGCACAGTTTTGCCAGCTTTCGCGGCGCTGAAAAAACAAAGGGTACATTGTGCCTGTTCGCCACTTTCTTAAGGTTATGTGTCACATTGTGGATATATGGAATCACTTCGGGCCTCTCGGAGCTCTTTTGCCTTTCTTTTTCCCTCGCCGTGCCTTTTAGTTTCTGCAGCAGGGATTCCACAGTCGCCACCAGGATGGTATTTGGATACCCTGACGACCGCAACCTCTGAATCTGTTGTTGAAAACTGGCGTGGGCGGCATGCTCGCAAGCGCGCGTCCCGTCTACTGTGTTTCTTTGTCCTCGTCCTTTGCGCTCTTTTTAATTTTCTTGAACATTTGAATGTTGTCTACATCACGTACAGTACTGTTTTTAAGAGCTGAAAAAATTAAACAAAGTTCATGTTCATCCGTAGGCTGTAGGAATATATTATGAGGGTTTGTGGGTAACGATTGTCCCGTATAATTTGGGTTGAGTGAAGTCTGCACTGTTTCTTTAAAGAATTGGTTAAATTTCTCGGCAAGTTCTGAGCCTTTTATCACGCGCCCTTCGATGTTCATTTCTTTAGTGTCATGTGAACTATACCCTCTATTTAGTAAAAAGTTAAGCTTTTTCCAAACCTGAGTGCTTCCCGGGCAGCAATCATGGCGAAATTGATTGTGCAGATATCTTTGTTTTTCAGATTTAAGGAACGAGTTTAATTTATTACGATACCGCTTGAAAGCAGCGAAATCTGAAGGATTTTTAGTCCTTAGAAACTTTGTAAGCATTGTTGTTTTCTTTTTTATCATTTTTATGCAATCTTGGGTTATCCAGGGCTTGCGTGCATTGCGGTCTTTTTTAACAATGATTTCCTTGAAATGATCGAAATACACGCGTTTGAGTATAGCCATAAATGTGTCGTAGGCTTCGTCAGCCGTCTTAGAAGTGTATACGTCACTCCAGTTTATGTTCGAGATGCTGGAATAGAAAGCACTCAGTGTTAGGAGCGTGACATTCTGCCGTGTTACTGTTGCTGGGTCACTCAGTCTTTTGACTGCGAAATCAACAAGAACATAAATTGGTAAGTGGTCGCTGATGTCATTGCCCAATACACCAGCTGATAATCTGTCTAGGTTTATATTTGTAACAAACATATCAATGAGCGTTGCCGAGTTCGGTGTCACGCGTGTGGCTTATTCTGTTACAATAGCATGGCCGTTTGATTCAATGGTCGAAACAAGCGAAGTTTGAACTGGCGATTGCTTTAGAAGGCCGATGCTAAAGTTACCACAAAAGAATTAATTTTAGGTGATTGTCATTCCCGTAATTCAGTAGCCTGTCAAGATCTGGGAAAAAATTGTTTGCGGAGGAGTCCGGAGGTCGGTACATAACCGAATAAACACAATCATTGGCTGTCACTGTCAAACATTCGATGTCAGTGGAAATAAAAGAGAACGCAGGGACAACGCAGCAATCTAAGTGGCTCTTTGTTAAAAGAACAAGACCGCCTCCTTTTTTGCTGTTTCGATTTAGGAAAAAGGTTTGATAGCCAGGGCGTTTGTACACGTCACGTTGAGGTGTGTACCAAGTTTCTGTCAATATAATAATGTCGAAGGAAAAACAAAATTCATCTAGAAAAATCGACAAATATTCTTCTTTATGGTGAGCTGAGCGAATGTTTAAATGAAAACAGCATAGCCTATCGTTGGGAAAACTACTTACGAGGTTATTAACGTGGTTGGATGTTGACGCCATTGTAACAAACGGTCAGCAATGGTGCAGCGGTTGGTGTTCTTACGCGATCTTGTCAATGTCATGCGCGTTACGAATGTGGACAATCGGGGCGGATTCATCTTTCCTAGCAAGAACCTTTCCAGATTTCGTCCAAACGAACTTCCAGTTCACCACCTTCTATTTTGCTACGGCCATTTCAAGTAGTCGCTTCAAGCCAGGACACAGATGTTCGTTTATGTAGACGGGCATGTTGCAGGAATGGCCAAGATCTCGAGCGGACTAGCCTTCCTTGCTTTATCGAGCACTGTGTCCCGCTTAGGGCGACTTTTGAATTTTATGACAATGTTTGGGACGTTGTCTGGTTTCCTTGTCGGAACCCGATGGCATACTTCAATGTCATCCTCAACAATAGGCTCATCAAGAAGTTCACCGATCCTGTAAAGAATGTCAGGGAGGCTCTCTCCCTCTACTACTGGAATACCCTTCACCTCGAGGTTAGCCAGCCTGGAATACTGCTCGGATGCCGTAATCCTTTGCTCATGTTCCAAAGCTTGGCTCTTCAAGCTTTCGCAGTCTGTCATTAAACCTGCATTGGACTTCTTCACAGCCTCGTTCTCAGTCACAAGGTCGGCGTTCTTACTTTTCAATTGTTCAAACTCAGTATTCAACAATTCGAAGCTAGCTTTCAGCTCCCTCAGCTCCTTCTGAAAGTAATGTTCGATTTTTGCCTTGAATTCGCGTACATCTTTGCGCATTTCCTCACGAAATTTATCAAAATCAGACATGTTGTGCACAAGGGCCGGGTAATCACTACACTGATATTTGGTGGCAGCAGCAGGGAAAAAAAGGGGGGACAGCAACAGTAGCTACAAGCGTGCTAACCTGCAATCAGTGAAGACAGGCGTGTTAGCGCTGTTCAGGCTGCTTTCGCTGCTACCAAGTGGTCGACGATCACCGGAACATCCCGCTTTATAGCAGTGGCTTTCCCCTGGTGGCGGCGAGTAGTCACTTGCTCCTTCTTCCTGTTTCGTCAAAGCCGATCTGTCGTCGCCGGTAGGCGATAACAGCGTGGCCCCAGGAAGGTGTTTTGCACGAGATGTGACAGCAACGGCGATAAGGTGATCCACCAGGCAACTGCAATCAGTGAAGACAGGCGTGTTAGCGCTGTTCAGGCTGCTTTCGCTGCTGCCATATAGAACGAGGTAGCTCTGTCATAGGCACCAAGAAAAATAGAAATCGGCGTACAAATTCTCTAGTCAGAGGAACTGCGTTCTATGCACCCATCAGGAATAATATTCACGTGGCGCTTCTCAGAATTTACAAAACATGCAAATGGTTTTGACACTTTTCGTTTAGAATGCAAAACGTCTGTTTGTAATGCTCTTGTTTATCGCATTAACCGTCCCCTGCCCTATTTTACACGTCAATGTCATGCCAGATCAGTAGTTTGTTAGTTGAATTATTCATTACGAAGTTATGCTTGTTGAACTGAATCCACTGCCCTAAAAAATGTCCATGATTAAAACAGCGCGAGGGACAGAACGAGAAAGGCTGACAAGGACGGGCGCTGACTCACGACTGAATTTTATTGGAAGAAACGGCGAAAAACACACGAAAAAGCAAGCGTACAAGCAAAACAAGAGAGGCAAGCAAAGGTTGTAGAGAGACCACTAAATAGTGGTGTCACCCACTGCGGCCACGCCGCCCAAATAACTCATCTCTTTTGCATGCCGCGCGTTTGAGGGCATGGTCGTTATAGTCACTCCGCTAGCACACCTAATTGTACAATTCTCGTAAATCATGGCCGAGGCTCGTCGCATACTGTGGCACGTACCAAGACTGTCCTGCATGCCTCCGTATTTGCAGTTACCGTCACTCCGCTTGCACACTTAATTGTACAATTCTCCTAAATCATGGCAGAGGCTCGTCGCACACTGTGGCACGTACCAAGGCTTTGGCAAGAACACCAACACATTTACCCAGAAAAGAACACGTAAAATTACAAGCATACAAATCCATTGTTCGACCGAAACTAGAACCCTCGACAATCTTATCTTACACATGCCATCGAATCACTTCAAAACCGGGCCGCTAGATTTATTCACTGTTCATACTCTTCCACTGTCAGCATATCTGGATTGAAAGCAGAATCTGGTTTACCGGATCTACAACTTCGCCGTCGTATTGCCAGCCTGTCTTTGTTCCACAAAAGTTTTCATAGTCCCTTGCATGCCCCACCTTACATCGTTGCCGCAACACGCATATCTCACCGCACGACCCATTTGCTTCAAGTTGCTCGGCCACGTTCCCGGACTTCTACTTTTTCTGCCTCGTTTTTTCCGCGTACCGCGCCAGACTGGAACGGCCTTCCCAGTGAAATCGCAACCATTACCTGCCCATCATCCTTCATGGAAAACATCAATAAGCATTTTCTTTGTTAAATCTTTGGCTTCTATGTTTGTCATTATAATTACCCACCCCTTATGTAATACCCCCTCGCCGGTCTTTAAAGGAGCCATGAAGACAAAATACAAGTTGGGTTTATTGGAAAGACTGCTTAGTCCCGATAACAATGATACCAATATCATCGCAATCTTCGAACAAATAACGGATATATTAAAGAAAACGTGTGAAGCAGTCGCGCCCCCCTAGCAAATTTCCCGCAACTTTTCTATGACGTCACGGAACCTTGTTTGTGCGATTGGCGGCCGCCTAACTCACCTGTCGCGACGAGACATGACTGGACGGCTGTAATGGGGCCTCTAGTTCCATTTGACCGCATCACTTGAATGCTAACGTGCAGTTAACGCACTGAAAATTATGTTTTATTGTTGGCCCATATGACGTCATTATTGCTCATAACACGTCACTGTGGCGCAAAATTTGAAAGTTTTTAAATACTTCTTGCTTTTTTTTCGTTAAAAAAACAACTTTTGTGGCTGTAATGGAGCTGAGTGAGATACTGAATCCTAGTTTTTTCAAATTAAACGAAGTTGTATTTTCTCTTCATGGCTCCTTTAAGGAAATAAAATGAAATGAAATGAAATGGTCCAGACGTTTTAGCGGTGAAACCTCGCGACTCCTTGCGGAAAACATGGCTGCACACCCAAGCTCGACCACGCCTAGATTGTGACTCGGTACCCGGAACAACGCACACGTGAAGTTGCGGAGGCTTTCACGTGTCGCATGCCGTCAATCGCACTGCATGCAAAATAGATAAGTTATTTGGGTGGCGTGGTTGCGATTGGTAACACCAGTGTTTAATAATCTCTATGTACCATTTGTTTGCCGATCTTGTTTTGCTTGTGCTCTTGCTTTTACTGCAGAGCAGTATATGTCTGACACCCCCCCCCCCCACCGCAGTTTTCTTTCTGGTGTCATCGATTGACTCGGCGCCGCTCCGGGGCTTCTCCTCACCACCGCTGACACCTCTTTCACTCTTTTCCCCCTCGCCTCCACCGATGCCCCTTTGGCAAGTTGTGCAGTCGGCAACTAACAGCGGTATGCGGTAATCAGATGTTCGCGAAAAAAATCCCGCCATCTCCACGAAGTGAATGATGATGAGAGGGGCAAAGCTAAAATGCGTATCGATAAAACCGTGAAACATTCGCCCACACATCATATAAAGACTCGACACGTTGTTATAGGTCTTCTTGACGGCGCGCACCACCTGAATGAGTGAACGACATTAGGCGTGTTCGTAGCCATGCTCGCGTCTCGGTTTGTAACGCAGTGCGAACTGCGCCACGTACTTCCCGTCGCGGCCAGAGAGTCGTGGGATCGAGACCGGGCGCCGCCGCGTCAAGACCAGCACTCCTCGCGCGCAAAGCTTGAGACTTCCCACCACTCCGTTGACAAGCCCGTCGGCGATGTCGATGTTTGTGGTGATTATGTAGGGCTTGTTTGGGACGATGAGAATCTACATGGGTAAATTGGCGAATACGGTGTGTGACATTTTAGCCACCTTGGCCGTCGCCTTCTGCAGAGCGTCTAATGCCGTGTACCCCCGGTACGTGTTGGTTGGTTGGTTGGTTCCAAAAAAATGGCTCGTACCCACTCAGGGGGATTGGCCAGGAAATGGACGCTAACTGATACGTGTCTTGAGCTCGCAGACGTGTCTTGAGCTCGCAGATGACGAACGCAACCTCTTCTTCTTCTTCCTCTCTTCCTTGTTGGGTAGCAACGAACGCGTTGAACGTTTTGACCTCTTCGTCCAATTTTTGGTACGCCAATCCCTAGGGGCATCCTGCCACAATCATCATCAGCGGTATGTACACGGTGCAACGACGGACAGGACAGGGCCCGAGCAAGAGGAGCTTCGCCCCTAAAAATAAACAGAAGCCCGGATGTGCGGAAAAAAAATGTAATGACGATTACTACACTCCCTAATACGAAATTTGTGCGCAGCGCCAGCTGCAGTTTTCTTGGTCACGGCGCATTTCTGCTGCCTCTCAGGAAGTGTTCGCGTGATCAGCGAACGTACGGCGGCGTGCGCTAATCTACTGCTACCCCGAAGTGCCAGTACGTTGCAAATCGTGTTTGAACCTCCCGCGATAATGTCACGTGCTTCGGATTAGCCCCGCACAAGGGAGCAGCGAGCATGTTCTTGCATATCGTGTTTGAACCTCCCGCTCAAACGTCACGTGGTTAGGAGTAGCGGAGAATGGTACAGCGTCTGGGGCAAGTGTCAGGGGGCCCGGCGCTCCTTGGTGGCAACACATGAAACATGTGTGAGGGAAGGGCAGTGGGAGAGATGACGCCGCAGCCGCACGTGTCGTACTCCACCTCAGCCTTCTCGAGACGCTGCTTTCCGTTTTCTTTGTTTCGCGCTGCTGCTTTCGCTCACCCGGTTCAGCCCGCTCACCATGGTGCAATTTCGGCTGCGAATTTGCAGCTGCGGCAACGCTCGTATGAAAAAATGGTCTATTTTCTTTGCTGTGGCAAATTGCCGAATGTTTGGAATACTTGACCGTGTTCTGTGAATGCCATTTGACATTTGGCGACTTCTCGGAGCAGTAAAAACAGGAAAAATAGGACGTCTTGCAGCACGAGCGGCGCCGCAGCTGCGAATTCGCCGCTGAAATTCGCACCATGTAGAACGGGCTTACGCGGACATAAACAGATGCCGCTCCCGCGAAGCCCAGGTAACTGCAGCCAAAGGGCTGCCTCCTAAAACGACCGAAACCCACCGTCGCCGTTTCCACTTGAATTCACTTCGGCAAGTAGCTGTGAATCCCTCCCGGTAGAAGAGAAACTTCCCTAGTTGGAAATAAAATGCACTAACGTGGCTATCTGGGCGTGTTGGTTTAACATGATTAGGAGAAGACAGCGCGGTTTACACACGGACACAGGGAAGAGTACTCAGCGTTCGTTTGTGTCAAGTACTTGTCTTTCACACCTAGGTATGCGCCATCAACGGTTGCCGGTTTATGAGTGCATGCATGGTTAGCAGGTAGAAAAAAGGGGGCGTGCTCACACAGCTAGGCTTCATGCTGCTAGCGATTAAATGGCAGTTGTGCTGGTATTTAGATGTCGAAATTACATGGCTCAATGCGGTTAGTTGGCTGACCACAATCGAGTGACTCGGGTGTGGGTTCGTGTGCTACACAAACATCTTGCACACGCAGTAACATGCATACGAGGGGGAAGGAAAAGGACAGCTACATGTTTGTACGCGAGAATAGACCTCAAGGGCTTCCAGGTTTTAAATCGTTATGGAACGGATGCATGCTATTCATTTGGAGGAAGAAGAGCAAGATTCGAAGCGTTGGCCCGAACACAAACGCAAATGGGTGCAGAAACAGCGGAAACCTGCTGGCACCGCCGTTACCGCCACAAGTTCAGCTCTTCGAGTAGCAGCGAATCCCTCCCTGATGAACAGCCAGCAAATTTCCCGCTTGGAACGCTGGCGTTAGCTAATATTACTTCTTAATAGGGCTTTCAGGGGATATTTTCGATGGCATCTGTCACTTCTAAGCACGCGCACATGACCGCTTGCAGGTTTATGCATGCGGAGGTTTTATTGAGGAATAGTGGGAGGGAGGAAGGGAGGCTTGCAGGCGCACCTATTCGTTTCATGCCCGTACTGATGGATGACATGTCCGTTGGCGCGTGTGCGAGGTTTAAACGCGGACGTTAAACGGCCCAATGGGAACTGTCCGGAGTCAGTTGTAGAGCAGATTTTGTTTGGTTGTTAGGCTGTGTTCAGATTACCGACGTGAAACCCGTATCGTGATCTATGGACGTAAAGGAGAGCCATGTCACTCAGCTCGGTTTGCTGAGAAGTGAAGTGACGTCATTCTTTAAAGTGATTACGACAGTTGCGGCAACAGTCTAAAGGGCCAGACACGTGTCCGATTTTCAGCCGGTTTTCGGCTCTGGTAAACGTTCCGGAAACCGCTCCCCGCCGCCGTTTGGTGGAACTGGAGACACATGGTGCGCGGGCGCCGTCGACGCGTCGGGCCGCTTAGCTCCGCCCCGTTCCGTCGTGCGTGGATGGAGCGTTTGGAAGCCCGACAAGGGTCGCATTGACGCTTGACGGAGTTCTCCTTGTAGGCCCGCGATGCTTGTGATTTCCTCTCGTAGGTGATTGTTGCTTTAAGTAAGTGGGGTCAATTATATCCATTATTAGCGTAAATGGATAAGATTGGTCAAGCGGAGTTTTGAAAAACTAAAATGTACTACAAAAATAGAAAAAAAAATCACAACAGTGAACATACTAAAAAATATGTCTTACATGTGCTCGAAAACGAAGACGTAACTTAAAAAGCCAACAAAAGAACGTTGGAATTACGAAAAAAAATTCAGGAGACGATGATGATGATGATGATGATGATGATTCGTATTGGTTTCCCCTTTGAAGCGGGGTGATGACATGTCATCTTACCAAAAAGGACTAATATAACCATGTTTTACACTCTTGGTTTAATACTAGCGCTGCTTAGGGCAGGCACTAAAGCTTATTAGGCCCGAAATACTTTCTTTTCCCTGTTACAGGTGGTAACTGTCCTAGGCAATATTCTCCTCTCTGCTTTTTGTCCACCAGCATTCTAATCTTCTTTTCGTCCCTTTGAGAGCCTTGAAGTTAACTTCCTCTCTGATACCCTTAAATCCTAGGGCTTCTGCAAGCCCAATATTCCCTTCATGTAGATTTGGATGGATACCCTCAGATTCTAACACTATGTGCCGCATAGTTCCTGTTTCTTTTCCGCAGACCACGCATACACCATCATTTTGTGAATACTTCCTCACAAAACTCTTAGTTCGCAGGCAACCTGCTCTAGCCTCAAAAAGCAAAGCACTGCCCTGGGAATTATCGTAGAAATTTTCCTTTCTGATGTTCATCTTCTCAGCCCTGTACATCTCTAACGACGTTTTAGCTTCCATTTTTTCCCGCCATTTATTCGTTTCAATCTGCCTTGCTTCTTTTTTGGTTACCTTGGTTGTTTTGGATTCCCCACTGTTCTTTCCGTATTTCATCGTTAGCCTTCTAGTCTTTCTTAACCGCTGCGTGTCCACGCTTTTCAAGTATAGGTACCTAAAAACCTTAGCTGCCCACCTTCGTTGACCCACCTCATCTCAAAGCATATTTTACTCTGAGCTTCTGTAACTTCAAACGACGCCCAGCCCATATCTCCCTGAACTGCTTCGTTAGTTGTTTTTCCATGCGCGCCTAAGGTCAAACGTCCTACCGTTCTCTGGTTTACTTCAAGGCCTGATAGAACGTCTGATTTTAAGCAGAGTACAGCATTCGCAAACGTGAGACCCAGAACCATTACTCCTTTCCACATTCCTCTTACTACTTCATATACCCCCACAGAGCTCTATGCTTCATTATAGCTGCGTTTCGCTTTCCCTTAACCTTAAGTTGCTTCTCGTGAGTACTTAAGTAGTTATCCCCTTCGTTTATCCACACTCCCAAATATTCATATTCCTTCACTCTAGGTAATTCGCCGAACGACGAGTCAGGCATGTAACGCCCTGCAGTTCCACAAAAATGCATGACTGGCGGAAGTAACACATTTATTCGTTGTAATAACGTAATGAAGTACATGGTCAAACAGAATATCCCACCAAATACACAGCATAACCATTTCGCAAAAATGGGGACGAAATTTAAAAAATGCATAGTTACATATATTCCAAAAAACGAAGACTCAGCTAAAAAATCCCGGAAAAGAACGACGGCAACACGAATAAATAATCGCACAAACGGACAAAACCTACGCCTGTCATCTGCGGAAGAACACAGTATTGGTCAAGTGAATGCGCTTAATCAATATAATGGTGCAGTTTAGATCATTGGCGAAAAGAAACAAAATAAAAAATCAAAATAAAATAGTTATCCGCTTTTAGGCCGCTTTAGGCCGCTTTTCCCCTGACAAACCGCGGACTATTATAGCTAAACTTTACAACGAAAAAGAAGTCGATACAGTGATGAGCTGTCGTTTCAAATTAAAAAACACTACACTGAGTATTTCTCGCGACTACTCTCAGGCTGTTCGCGATAAACGCCGAAAACTGCTGCATTTTTCCAAGTCTATTAAGAAAGACGGTGATCGTGTCCGTCTATCCTTCGATAAACTACTTATTAACACTGATACGTACACTTGGGACTCAAATGGCGATTGCGCAGTATGTTGCGCAGCAGACCCCTAGCACTCATCAAGGTAAAAGCCCTTCGGCAAGCCCAGGACAGTGACATTTTCGTTTACACCCAGCTACTAACCTGCCCTCGCCTTCCAGTGCGCAGAATAGTTCCACCACCATCCAAAGTTTTTTGTTTACTAATATTAGGAGTGTAATGTCAAAAAACGTGGCGCTTTCATCACTGATTGATTCATGTTCGTCATCTGTAATCGCCCTAACTGAAACTTGGCTCAGTGATGTTATTCCGAATGATTTGATTCTGGTGTGTAACTCTGAGTTTAACATTTTTCGCTGTGACCGCGCACATCGTAGAGGCGGCGGTGTGCTTCTTGCGGTAAAAAAAGAATTAATCGCTGTATTAATTCCAAACAATTCATTTCTTGAGTGTGTATGGGTGTCATTGAGGTGTGGAATAACTAATGTCATTATTGGTGTTGTTTATCGCCCCCCCGACATGCATGCGTTATTTGCTAACGAATTTCGTGAAGTTTTGAGTGACATTTGTACGCGTTTTCCTAATTCAGAGCTCATTGTGTTTGGTGACTTTAATTTTCCGGTCATTAATTGGTCTACGTTATCTGTAATCGCCAGCGATACTGAAGCTCTTGCGTTCCTTGAGTGTTGCCTTGATTTCTCCCTTGTTCAGCTTATCACTGAGCCCACAAGACTATCCGCCACCTCAGCCAACACCCTTGATCTAATCCTGACTAATAATCCCGATCTTTGCTCTGACATCATCAAACTCGATGGGCTTTCAGATCATTGCATCATCACGGGAAATCTAAGTTATTCACCTCATAAGAAAAAAATAACAAGTAAACCGATAAGGTGTTACAACAGAGCTAACTTCGATCGTATCAACCATGAATTATCCATTTTTTCTGAAGCATTTCTGCGTGAATATCTGTCCCGTTCTATCGAAGCAAACTGGATTCTTTTCAAAAATACGTTTTCTCAACTCATCGCCAAATATATACCAGTGATTACCATATCATGCACTAACACTGCTCCTTGGTTTAACGATCAACTTCGTCGCCTTAATAACAAAAAGAAACGACTTTACAGGAAAGCAGGCAAGAATAAAGGATCGACTTCATGGCACCTGTACAAAATGTGTGACCAACAATATCAAGCGCTTCTTAAAACCACACGCCGTCATTTTTTCACTCACGATTTACCCTCGATGTTAACTAACAGTCCACAAAGGTTCTGGCGCCTAATTAACCCCCGATCGCATCCCGTTATTACGCTTTCATCAGTCAATGGTGCCTTGATTCCAGAGGATGGTTGCGCGCAGGTGTTTAACGATAGCTTTTGTTCCGTATTTACCCGTGAAAACATTATCAGTTGTCCTAACGTAAGCAACATTACTGACGCTAACATGCCAGTGATTACGATTAGCGAAGTCGGAATTCAATCTTTACTTAACAAACTAAAAAACTCTTCTGCTCCGGACCACCTCGGTTTCAATAATCAAATACTAAAGAATACTTCTGATGGTATCTATCGCATCTTGTCCGCTCTTTTTTCACAGTCCATTTCATCTGGTGCAATTCCTGAAGATTAGAGAATAGCAAAAGTAACACCCATTTTTAAATTCGGCAATTCCTTATCGCCACTCAACTGCAGACCGATATCAATAACAAGCACTATTTGTAAACTTCTCGAACACATCATCCACTCACAGGTGATTAGCTACTTAGAAGAACATAATATCATCTTTAAATACCAACACGGGTTTAGGAAAGGGTATTCGTGTGACACTCAGCTCGCTGGTTTTATTAACGATATTCACTCTTCCGTTGACGCTGGGCTTCAAATCGACTCAATATTTCTAGATTTTTCCAAAGCTTTCGACCGGGTACCTCACCACAGATTGCTAATCAAACTTACACAACTTAATATCCACCCTCTTGTAATTGCATGGGTTAAAGATTTTCTGTCATCAAGGGTTCAATTCACATCTGCTAATAACGTTAATTCTTCTTTCGGTCAAGTACACTCTGGTGTTCCTCAAGGCAGTGTCCTGGGCCCTTTACTTTTTCTAATTTTTATGAATGACTTACCTAATTGCGTTTCTTCAAGGATCAGGCTGTTTGCTGATGACTGTGTTATTTACCGTACAATAACCTGCTCTACTGACCAATTGGCCCTCCAAACTGACCTTGACTCTATATCTACTTGGTGTTCCACTTGGTTAATGTCGTTGAATAATTCTAAAACTAAACTTATGTCATTTACAAACCACGCATCGCGCATTCAAACTTCCTATTCCTTAAATAACACAACTGTTGAGCTAGCAGACACCTACAAGTACCTGGGACTTAACCTGCACTGTGACCTGACATGGAATCATCATATCGACATCATTCTTGCATCCGCCAACCGCTCATTGGGTTTTTTAAAGCACAGACTTAAACATGCTCCATCTAACCTCCGCAAACTTGCATACACAACTCTCATCAGACCTAAAAGTGAGTACGCATCTGCCATTTGGGACCCTGACAAAGCATACTTAGTTGACAAAATTGAATCCCTTCAAAATCGTGCCGTTCGTTTCATCTTTTCAGATTATTCACGTCATACCAGCGTCACGGCTCTAAAACATCGCGCATCTTTACCTATCCTATCAGATCGACGTAAACTGTCACGTTTATCATTGTTTCATAAACTGTACCATCACTCTTCTCTTCACCCTGATTTCTTTTCATCGACACCGACCATCTTTCCCCGACGGGACCATGCCTTAAAAGTGACACGTGTGAAATGCCACACTTCCAAATATTCACAATCCTTCATACCTCGCACAATTGTGGATTGGAATGCCCTACCATCTCACATTGTAAATTTTACAGATCCGACCAAATTCCAAGAACTTTTACACACTTACTTCGTATGTTAACTTTACTAAAAAGTGCTTTTATAGGTTCTAGAGTTCCTTCAAGATTTTTTGTTTGTTTTTCCTTCTTTCTTGCTTTTTTTTTCCTCACACCCACTTGTATTTAGTTGTTTGCGTATTAACTTGCTGCTAGTATTCTTTTTTTTCTCGTTCTCAATGTATCCTGCCCCCTATGTAATACCCTCCTAGTGAGGGCCTTTAGGGGTATTTTTGAATAAATAAATAAATAAACCCAACGTATTAGGCTACTCATAGCAAAATCTCGCTCTAAAAACTCAATGAATACTAGCGGCGTAAGAATGTTAGGCATTATTGACAATTATCTGGGTTTCTACAAATGCTTTTCTCATTCCCATTCCCATTCCCATTCTCAAAAATGGTGTACAAATAATTGGAAGAATCAATAGTACGTTACGGGCTAACTATCTATGGTCATGCCTCACAATACCGGCTAGACATATTAAACCGTATAATAAAACGAATATCTCGCAGCATTTCATATGGAACACTCCTTCAAGGAGAGGACAAAGATTTAACAATGCATCAACTAGAAATGCTGTCTGTTGAGAAACAGTTTGCCTTTGATGCACTTTGTAAACATTATTTTTCAAATACCTTTAAAGTAGACAACAAAAAACAAAGACCTTTGCGCCGTATTGAAACGTATGTACTTCCTCGCGTTTATACCAATTACGGGAAAAGAACACGGTCCTACTATGTACCTTCTCTTTTTAATAAACTTGAAGTAGATGCTGCCCTTCATAGTTTAAAAAAAATCAAATTGTTCTTGCGCTTATGGCCAACCGAAACTTCTTGATTATTTAGCTATACACCCGTACACTTGGCATGCTCATGCTCGTAGTGTATAGGTTTCATAATAAGTTGTGTATTTAATTTTGCATTGTATATGTTCTTCAGTTACATTGTGTTAGTTGAAATTTCTTTTGTTTTGTCTGTGTTGTCGAACAGTAATTGTTGTCCGGCCAGAGGAAATTCCCTCCTCTTATTTACCTTTGTATATTTTGTAAAGGGCATAGGCATGTGCCCCGTGCACGAAGTTGGACTGCCCAGCCCGCTCACAAGCGCCATTGCTTAAGTGGGCTGGAATGTATAAGGTGTACTTTTCCGGTAATAAAGATTATTTTTCTTCTTCTTCTTCTTCTTCTTCTTATTATTATTATTGTTATTATTATTATTTAATAATTTAACATATTTAAATTATTTAACATATTTAATGATTGCCCTACTCTGTTTCGCAAACATGTCTGTGAGTTTGTATTGGCGTAACTGCCAACTTTTCTTATTCTGCATTTGTCTTTTATCCTTGAGTTCATGCACTTAAATGACTCTCATTCCGTAACTTCAACATAAGCTATCCTTTCGTTTTTTTTGTATTTTGTATTTTATTTTGTATTTGAAAGATGTGTACATTATGTTTCGTGTGTTTCTGTTTCCGTGCGCCAGCACAAAGGCCCCCCCGGCTGTTCCTGGGCACGCAAATAAATGATTGATTGATTGATTGATTTATTGATTGATTATTATTATTGCAAGCTTTATGACACAGGCTTCGGCTGCAGTTTGTGAAAACGGCCAGTTGGACGTTATTTATTTTGACGTCAGTAAGGCGTTTGATGTGGTGAACCATCAGTTATTAATTAACAAGCTTGCTAAGTCCGGTGTAGACGCAAGCCTTGTTGCCTTGTTGTCCAACTATCTCCTTGACCGGTCCTTTTATGTAGATGTTAACTACAAAAAGTCTAGTGTTTACCCTGCAACAAGCGGTGTACCCCAGGGTTCCGTGCTGGGTCCATTATTGTTTTCTGTCTTTATCAATGATGTGTCAACAGTGTTAACAAACTCTTCTTTTCTTCTCTATGCTGATGATATCAAACTATTTAGGCACATTAGCGGTGCTCAGGACTGCTGTGCCTTGCAGAGGGATGTGTCGGAATTATCGGTCTGGTGCAGGAAAAACTGCCTTATTTTAAACCCCACTAAAACAAAGGTTATCACCTACAGCCGGCAAACCCACCGTCTGCTGTTTTCCTATAGTATTGAGGGAGCTCCTCTGCAAAGGGTTGAGGATATTAGGGACCTAGGGGTGCTTTTCGACAGTACCCTCTCTTTTTCTCCTCATATTAGGCTGATCACCCGGCGAGCACTCCGAAGCCTTGGAAATGTGTGTCGGATTACAAAGGAATTCTCTTCTCCAGATCCATTTTTAATGCTATACAATGCAATATGTATACCAGAGTTAGAATATGCTTCTCTTGCCTGGAACGGCATCTCCAAATCTAGTAGTGAATTAATAGAACGTGTGCAGAAGAAGTTTTTATCCATATTTAAGCACCGTCATCACAATCACAGTTTTAATCCTGATTCTGACTTACCCATAGTCCCTTCCATCCCGTCCTTGAACTGCAGACGTATGCGTGCAGACTTACATTTCTTCACAAAATTGTTCATGGTGACCTTTCTTGTGCAGACCTGCTTAACTGCTTAGAGTTTAGTGTACCACAAAGGCCCACCAGGTCGCATCGCCCGTTCTTGACCGCTGCGCGCAACTCCAATCATTTTCCTGTGCGCAGAATACAGAATCGTTACAACCGCTTCTTTGAACGGCTTGACATCTTTCACAAATCCTTTACAATTTACCGTACAGCGCTGTTGAATACAGTATGTTAAACACCTATGATATGTCTGTCGTGCTTTTTTTTTCTGGAATTTGTTTTCTCTGCGGTTGTGTCTATCCAACTGATAGTTGCCTATTTTTGAAATTGTTTACTGTCATTTGTTCGTCTTATCATTTGTCTCTACACTCTTGCCGTTGTTTTTGTTGTATTACTGTCAAACTTTGTTGCTCTGCCTGTCGTGTGGCCTTTACGACAGGCAGAGCAACATAGTCATCTTCTTTTTTTATTTTTTACCTGTACCCAGGCTCCGCCTGTGCTTTATTTCTGTCATTTTTACTACTTCAATTTGTGTGTGTCTTGTCGCTGGTTTGTTTTTTGCTATATGTTTCTTGTATTTTGTTTTCGTGTAACTACCCGTGCGCCAGCACTCAGGCCTCTCTGGCTGTTCCTGGGCACGTAAATAAACATGATTGAGTGATTGATTATTATTATTGTTATTATTATTATTATTATTATTATTCAACGTGACAAGAATATGGTTTAGGTGGTTGTTCTTTTCACATGAACTTTAATAAAACCTTCACTGACTACACGGAGAACAAAAACACTGCAATGCCGACACTTCTCAGAGATGTTTCTCTTAATATTACTTTATGCAGCGTGGTCTTTTGCAGTTGCAAGGCAGGCGAAAGCGATACGCAGTTGTTTTTTGATCCCATATATTTGCTTCTGCTCGTACCAGTGATATCAGCAGATCATTTTCGGCGATGCGGGCCGCCCGTGAGCTGCTCATGGCTGCGGCGCAGGAGAAAGCCACCTCGCGAAATCCAGGAGCGGAGGGCACACCGAATACAGGCTCCACTTTGAAACCCGCGCGAAACGTCATGAATGACGCTTCCGCGCCTCGTGCTGTTATTGGCTGCCGCCCCCTGCAAGTTAATTGCCCACACGTTGGACGCGTGGCAGCGGCGGAAAATATCAAGCAAGTTTGACGCATGCGGAGAGCCCGTTTTGGGTGCCAGGAGGGGGCCGTTCTAGCAGATAGCTTTCCCCTCCAACATACAGAAGAGCTATTTCACAGTCCAGGGGGGGCAACACACTTTTCCAAGCTGGACCTCGCATCCGCTTACCATCAGGTCATGCTTCACCCCGAGGGCCGCGATTTAACGGCATTTTTAACACACGACGGCCTCTTTCGTTTTATGCGCGTGTTTTGGGCTTGCTTCTGCACCACCTGCTTTTCAAAGCATGATATCAGAACTTCTGCAGGGTTGCAGCGGCGTCCTGTTCTATATCGATGACGTCATTGTCTTCAGGAAGGGCAGAAAGAGCACGTGATGAATGTTGCCGCAGTGCTAAGGCGCATTGTAGAGTCAGGACTCAAACTTAACACAAAATGCGCCATCGATGCGACGGAGCTTGCGTTTTTGGGACACAGGATAACCACAAACGGTATTGAGCCGTTGAGAGAAAAGGTTGCTTCCTTTCGATATACACCAGCACCCACAGACCCAGCCAGCCTTACATCATTTGTGGGATTGGTCAAATATTATGCTCGTTTTTTCCAAACTTCTCTGACATTCTCGAACCAATCCGTGTTCTGCTAATAAAGCGCCATTGATTCGTTTGGTCTGACGAGATAGACGCTAGTTCCAGAAAGGCCAAGGACGCGCTGGCATCTAGCACTATACTGAGAATGTTCGATGCATCTCTTCCAGTTCTAGTGTCCATTGACGCATCAGAGTGCGGGCTTGGAGCTGTCCTACAGCAGGTGGATGGATATAAACTGCACACTGTCGCTTTCGCGTCTAGAGAGAATATATTCGATAGGAGAACGGGAAGCGCTTGCCTGTGCTTGGGCGGGCGAGCGATGGCATGTGTACGTGTGGGGACGCCACTTCACTTTGCTCACTGATCACCAAGCCTTGGTGGCATTGCTTTCGACTCAAGGGACAATAAGGCGCCCCTTACAGGTAGCACGATGGGCTGAACGCCTGCTGCGGTACAACGACACAATCGAGTACCGCAAGTGGTCGCAAAATCAAGTGGCGGACGCACCATCACGCTTACCCGCGTGGTCCTTCCAGAAAGAAGAAACTCTGTCAGATGCAGTGGCATCAATTCTCCAAATTTCTTCTTGCATTACCAGATAACAGTTTGAGCAGATAGCCCACTGCAGATAGCCCACTGCAGATAGCAGCAGATAGCCCACAAGATAGCCCACTGCAACAAAGCAAAATCTACGTGCAATCGTCGTGGCCGGCGCACAAATCCCTATCGGCCGATCTTCAGCCGTTCCTCAAAGTACGTGAAGAACTTTCTGTGGTAGGCAATCTAATCTTGCGTGGTTCCCCCATTACTCACGCACCAGCTAATCGCCGCAGCGCATGCGGCGCATCCTGGAGTGATGCGAACAAAAGCGCGGCTGCGAGAAAAATATTGGTGGCCAGCCATGGACCGCCAAGTCGAGCTAGCTATCCAGAGGTGTAACATGTGCCAGGAACTACACAAGAGCGTCAAGGTGCGAGCAACCGGTCCCATTTCCAGAGCTGCCGTGGCTCAAACTAGGCATGAACATTGTGGGCCCATTCGAGAGGGCGCCCTACGACTGCAGGCATCCGATCATGCTTGTCGATTATTAATCGGAATGGCCCGAAGTGCACTTCTGCAGCAAAACAACCAGCGAAACAACCAGTAATACGCTTTTTAGTGTGTGTGTTCGCGCGCGAAGGCTACCCAAAAGAAGTTGTTTGCAATAACGGCCCACAGTTTGCATATAAGGAGTTTGAGGCATTTCTGCAAGATCGTGGCATCCACGTGAAACATTCGTCAGTATGTGTGTACCCACAAGCAAACGGCCAAGTGGAACGCTTTAACAGAGTATTAAAAAGCTTTGTTCAAGTGGCGGTTCTTGAGCAGCGACCCTTGCGCCAGGCGGTAACAGGTGTTTACCGATGCATACCGTATGCTACAATGGCAAGGGCTACATGGGCGGCTGCCAAGAACTCGGTATGTCGTCGGGCATCCGTCGGTCACCTTCTTTGATGATTCTTACTGGGAACTCCGTCGTTTACGTGAGCGGGTGGAGCAAAAGCAACAGGACAGCAAACGACCCGCCGCGGTGGCTCAGTGGCTAAGGCGTTGCGCTGCTGAGCACGAGGTCGCGGGTTCGATTCCCGGCCGCGGCGGCCGCTTTTCTGATGGAGACGAAATGCAAAAACGCCCGTGTGTACGAGATTTCGGCGCACGTTAAAGATCCCCAGGTGGTCAAAATTAATCCGGAGCCCTCCACTACGGCGCGCCTCATCGCCTGCGTTGCGTCGGTGCGTTAAACCCCCACAATCAATCAATCAATCAGGACAGCAAACGATACACGGACGCTAGGAGGGCTGCAAGAGAAACCAGAATTGACGTTGGTGACTTCGTCAGAGTGAAGAAACCCACAATTAGATTTAAGGGCGACCTGGAATTCAGCCGCCAAAGAGAAGTGATCAGCAGGAAGGGACCATCATCTTTCCGCCTGAATGACGGTAAAACGTGGAATGCATCGATTTTCTCAAATATGCACGAGCCTCCGCTGCCGCCCTTTATACGTGCGCAATAAACAATACAGCTTGTGAAGCGGGGTCTCCGCCTGCATGTAAGGGCCCTACCCCCGAGATGACCACGAGGACTTCCGCTGCTGCGCCTTCGGCTATGCAGGCCCAGGGTTCCAGGAGCAGTCACACTGCAACGCAGGGTGCAACGACCAAGGAGAGGACCATCAGAGCGCTATGGCCACAAGGTGTAGTGCACGAAGTTGCGCTGCGATGAATGGAAATTATGCATATCCAGAATGGTGGATTTCTTTTGTAAATAATGTGATCTTGCTTGTATTAGTATTTAGCCATGTGCATTGTACAGCTTGTATTTCTTAAGGTATTTTTGCATGTGTACTAACTTACTAACCAACTACATTAATTATCCCCGCACGGGGCACCTCGAGCAATCTTGGTGACGGTACTGGCGATACCGCGGACCCCGAGCCCCCAAACATAAGCTGGATCCAACCGTGGCCATGTGTTTATAGGTGGAGGGTTAGAAACCACGAACGGTGGCCGTCGGAGCCCAGGTCAAGCTCCGGCGGATGGGTTTCCTCTCTGTCTACCAGGCAGGGAGCTCCGGGACCTCTTTGACTACCAGGGTAAGGTCAAAGAAGAAAGTACCCCCGTCTCCCTGCTTTTTCCTATGCCGTATGGTTAAATCAAAACCCCCCTCAAAACGTGATCGGTCCCTGAAAAGGGGCCGCACCGAAGGTTCCTTTCCATCCCTACCAACCATCAACATTCCGAAACCTGACAACTATCCTCGTTTTTTGGTTTTTGGATCAATAGATAAGTCCAAACCCCTCTCTTCCCAGTCTGTATTCCTCGTCTCAAAGTTTCTTGAAGGAATCATTGGCAAATCTTTCGAGGCAAAAAAACTACGAACAGGCGAAGTGTTAGTTGAAGTCAAGACGCAGCAGCAAGCCACAAATCTCCTGACCCAAACCCGCATGGCAGATCTGGACATCACTGTCACACCCCCCCGCAGCCTCAACAGCTCGCAGGATGTGATATCTGAGCCAGATCTGCTAAGTGAAACAGAGGTCGACCTTCTGGAAGGCCTGAAGGATCAGGGCGTTACCGCTGTCAGGAGAATCACCATCCGTCGTGACAATGTAGAAATGCCAACAAAGCGCATAATCTTGAAATTCAACAAATCAAAACTTCCTGAGCACATCAATGCTGGCTTCATTAGGTGTGGTGTACGTCCGTACATACCTCATCCGCGCAACTGCTACAAGTGCCAGCGATTCGGGCACGCTACAACTTGTTGTCGCGGCAAAACGACCTGCGCGAAATGCGCCGCACATGACCACCCTACTGAAAACTGTGACTCAACTACCTTCACCTGTGCAAACTGTCAGGGGCCGCACGCAGCATGGTCCCGCAGCTGTGAAAAGTTTCAATTAGAAAAGAAAATCATTAACATCAAGGTCACTGAAAACATCACTTTCCCAGAGGGCGGAAGAGGTTCACCTCTTTCCCTCTGGGGAGGTACGCCGACGCAGCTCGCCGGGGGGCGGAGCGGCGTCTGGTCTCGGCGGGGACCCAGTACCGCGAGTCGGACTTGGTCCCGCCACCGCACCCCCTCGGGTCGCCTCCGGCGGCTCAACCCGCCTCTGCACCACTCGCTTAGCCAGCAGCGGTTGTGGTGGCATCCACGTCCGGTGGGAGTGATGCTGCATCCTCCACTTCCGCTCCACCGTCCCAAACCACATGCGAGGGCACGGAGATGGAAATGGGGGAGCCAGCGGTAGCTCCCACCACCACCGCACTGCCTGCGCCATCAGAGGCGTTTTTGAAACCCTCGTCGGTTGCGGGCAAGGAAAAGCGCGCCCCAAAGGGGCCGCGGTCCAAGGAGCCTGATCCCTCAGGTGTTCCGAGGACATCCGAGGATGAAATGGACGTCGAACCATTCCTGTCTGCGGTGCACCGCAAGGAACGCGTCCCGACGCCAAAGCCTCCCGACAAGCCAAAAAAGGCGAGAATTACAGCCCCGAAAGACGACACATAAACAAACATACACACTCAAGTAGCTCTCACACTAAATAATGGGAAGAGAAAACATAATTCAATGGAACTGTAGAGGCCTTCTTAAAAATCTTGACGATATGTACGAAATACTGCATGCTAATCAGCCAAGTGTAATGTGTGTTCAGGAAACACATTTGAATTCCAAGCACACAAATTACTTGAATAGTTACGCGGTCTTCAGAAAGGACAGGGATGGCTGCGCACACTCTTCTGGCGGTGTGGCCATAATTGCCCGGAAATCTTTAGCCTGCCACCCTGTCACTCTGAACACTGTCCTTGAGGCTGTAGCAATTCGAACAATAATATTTAATAGGTTGACAACGGTATGCTCCATATATATTCCTCCTTATCTTGCACTTCTGAGCTCTGACTTCGAAGCGCTGGTTGACCAGCTGCCCGAACCATACATTTTAACAGGCGACCTTAATGCGCACATTTCTCTTTGGGGCTCTTCTCGTACGGATGCCCGGGGTCGCCTGATAGAGAGGTTTCTTACATCCTCTGAAGCATGCCTTTTCAACAATAAACAGCCTACATATCATAACATAGGACACAACACATACTCCTGTCTTGACTTGGCTATTGGCTCTGCAGTTCTCTTTCCTCTTCTCGAGTGGGGTGTCGGCACTGACCCATATGGCAGTGACCACTTCCCCACCTCACTAACAAAAATAGGTAAAGGCCTATGCAGTCCATCTTCCCATAATACGTTCAATGAAGGACGAGCTAACTGGAATACATTTACAGAGACATCCAAACTACACAACACATCCATAGGACACCTACATGTTGAAGAAGCTACCCAACTCCTCACGGCGCACATCCTCTACGCCGCCGAAAAGTCCATTCCCCACGCCTCTGGTGCCCCGCGCAACCAGCGGAGGCCGTGGTGGAATGAGGACTGTAGGCGGGCGCGAGAGGCCCAGAACAAGGCGTTGGGTATCCTGCGCCGGTACCCCACGCCGGGAAACCTTTTATTGTTCAAAAGGGCTAAGGCGATGGGAAAACGTGTGCGCCGTGAAGCAAAACGAGGGAGTTGGCGCTAATTCGTAACATCCATAAACTCTTACAGTGACTCTCGCAAAGTCTGGACACGAATACGCAAACTAAAAGGACAACAGATATACAGCCTGCCCCTGGTTAGTACAACAGGGGACACACTGGAACACCAGGCTAACACACTTGCACAACACTTCCAACACGTGTCCAGTTCAGCACACTATACAAACACTTTCATGAAACACAAAACATCGGCGGAGAAGAAGTCACTCTGTGATAGCAACAAGTCGCACACTTCTTACAATTCTCCTTTTTCAATTCATGAGCTGAAGGCAGCCCTGACAACATGAAAGCCTTCAGCGCCAGGTGCAGACAAAATCACATACACCATGATACAACACCTACACTCAGACACCCTTGAAACACTTCTACATCTATACAATAACATATAGCTTTCGGGGCACATTCCTCGCTCTTGGAGGGAGGCCATAGTAGTGACTTTCCTGAAAGAAGGGAAGGACACTTCCTCTCCTGCCAGTTACCGGCCCATTGCTTTGACAAGCTGCCTGTGCAAGCTCCTCGGGAAGATGATAAACCGTAGGATCGTGTACTTTCTTGAGCACAATGGTCTCCTTGAGAGCTGCCAGGCAGGCTTCCGGGCAGGGCGATCCATAAACGATCAATTAGTTGCACTGGTATCTTACATTAAGGATGCCTTTATACACAAACAGTACTGCATGACCGTATTTTTTGATATCGAGAAAGCTTATGATACGGCATGGCGTTATGGCTTTCTTGCAGACCTAAAATCCTATGGTGTAACAGGTAACATGCTGAATACTCTCTCAAGTTACCTGTCTGAACGAACATTTCGTGTCAGGGTCGGTTCGGCACTTTCAAACGTTCACGTGCAGGAGAATGGCGTGCCTCAAGGTGGCGTATTGAGCTGCACCGTGTTTATAGTTAAGATAAACTCCCTCCGAAAGGCACTGCCGCCAACCATATCCTGCTTTATCTATGTAGATGACGTTCAAATATCTTTGAAATCATGTAACATATCCATTTGTGAACGTCAGGTCCAGCTTTGGGTAAACAAACTTCCTCGCTGGGCAGATGGAAATAGATTTAAAATTAATCCTTCTAAAAGTACCTGCGTTGTATTCTCAAAAAGGCGGGGCATCCTGCCCGATCCCGACGTAAAACCCTTTGGTGATTCGATTCCAGTAAAAAGAGAACAAAAGTTTTTGGGTGTGGTGTTTGACGAGAAACTCACATTCATACCCCACATAAAATGACTCAAACAAAAATGCCTAAAAACAATGAATATTCTAAAAGTCCTGTCTCACCTATCATACGGTGCAGACAAACAACTCCTGCTTCGACTTTATGCCGCGTTGGTGGGGTCACGATTGGACTACGGAAGCGTTGTGTATGGGTCGGCCACAAAAACAGCACTTAAAATGCTCGACCCAGTGCTTCACTTGGGGCTTCGCTTGTCTTGTGGGGCGTTCCGTACCAGTCTTGTCCACAGTCTTTATGCAGAGTGCGACAAATGGTGCTTAGCGTACCAGCGAACTTATGTTGACCTCCTATATGCCTCAAAAATCTCATCAATGAATAACCATCCCTTTAAACCGGTTTTTAATGATACGTCCACAACTAAACTCTTTTCAAACCGCCCATCTATTCCTGTTCCTTTCTCGCAGAGAGTGAGGGACGAGGTGACTATTCATGACGTCTCCCTCTTAGACACATTCAAATCATCACAAACTAATCTTCTAGCACCATGGCATCTTCGTCCTGTGGCATGTGACTTGTCTTTCACACAATACAATAAGAACAGGACACCAAGAAGTGGGATTTCGCAGCATTTCATGCATCTGCAGAATAAATACAGGGCTGCAGAGTCTTTCAGCGATGCATCTAAAATGTTCACTGCAGTGTCTTGTGCTGCGCATGGTCCCAATTTCGAAGCATGTAGAACAATGAATGTAAAGACAAGTATTTTTACGGCGGAAGCATATGGCATATTTCTGGTTGTAAGTCCCATATTTGAACATCATATTCCTACATCCATCATTTATACAGATTCGCTGAGCGTTGTCCGTGCATTATCATCCGGAAAGTCATCAAAAAACCATGTCATTATTCTTGTCTTCAAAACAATTATGGTAGCTTATTCATCAAACCTTGGGGTGACTGTGTGTTGGGTGCCAGGCCACTCTGGCATTGGCGTAATAAAGTGGCGGATGAAATGGCCGCCAATGCTGCACTTCGAAACACAGTAGACATGGCAACACTATCTTACACAGACCTCAAGCCACACATTACACAACAACTCCGTAAAACTTGGCAAGCAGACCGGAGCGAACAGACAGACAACAAACGATACGTAATAAAACCACACTTGGGACAATACACTACTGACTCACACAACAGGCACATTTAAGTTACCTTAGCTAGGTTACGGATAGGCCATACGCATGTAACGCACTCGCACCTGCTCACGGGATCTCCAAGACCCCTGTGTAGCAGGTGTGGGGAGGGCCTATCCGTGATACACGTCCTCACTGAATGCAAGGCACTCAACACTACACGACGCAAACACTTCAGAGAACTCTACAGACAACATATTCCCCTACACTCATTGTTGTTTCTGGGTGACGATGCCATGGTTTCTGTGAAACGCGTGTTTAAGTATTTGTCAGATGTTAAGTTTTTAAACCTCATTTCCTATCATGCATAATCAAATCTGGCCCTATACACCAGCCATCACCATTATCTTTATTGATCTTACTATGTCCAGTTTACACGGTTTATACCTACCTTTTGTGGTAATCACTTCTTTTCATTAAATAACTTCTCTGGCGCTCTTTGCCCTCGTCGGCCTTGCGCCATTAAACACCAACCATCATCATCATCAACTACATTACTTATCCATGTAGCTGTTTTTAAGGAAGGTGTAGCCACACCATCGCCACCGTCATCATGAGCAGCAGCACTGACACGCGATACAAGAGATCGAACGCGACTGCGCACCTGGGCGGTAACTCCTCTTCGCCGCTCCCACTTCTGGACGGCCTGCGCTCTCCAAATGTACGAGGCCGCATCAGCCACACTAACCGAGACGGCTTCCTACATGAGGTGACCCGGGAGTTCCACGCCTGTTACCCGGCCAGCGTCACACAGACATGGCGACAGGGGTGGACCCGCCAATACTGGCGTTCGACCCACTCTACCTCAGAGGCTGGTTCTTAAAGTTCGAGGCTGCCCTCTGGCTAAATGACGTCAGCATACAGCCTCTGAAGCACTCCATCCTCTCGGAGACGCTTCCGCTAGAGCTCCGCCGCGTCCTCGCGCTAGCACAGCCCAGTGCCACCTTCTACGATGACCTTCGTGCTGCCATGCTCGCGCACTACGGCTTCAGCGAAAACTGCTTTCAGACCGCAGCAGAAGAGGTACACGCACGCTCGGCGCACGCTCCACAGCCACCCATTGTACCCTCTGCGCCATCGCCTTCGTCCTCGGCCACTAGTGTGAGCCCTCTAGACGCTATCTCCAGCGCGGCAGCCGCACCTACACCGACGACACTTGTAGCGGACGACGTCACGGAAACCCAGCAGTCACAGCCCGCCTCGACCGCTTGTACTACCCCAGGCGAGGGCTCCGGTGAGCGCCTTTGCTCCATGACCGTGCAATCCTTCCGAACCTCGTCGCCCGCTCCGCCAGTATTGCACGTTCAGTCCAAGACGACGTTGACCCAATGCCCCGCTCCACTGCAGTCGCAGCATGACTTCCACGAGACGCACGTTGTGTCTCCCAATGCCAACGACGACGAACTCACGTTTTCCGTCTGGCTGCATTCAACTCCGCACATGAATTCTCGAGGGCGTGAGACCACAAACCATAGCGACACCAATTTCGCCTCTCAACCACCCGAGGAATACCGAAAGCTTTCACTGGAAAGTACGTCCACAACGCACCTACGACCAGTATGCAGTCTCCACCCCACGGCCTGTCCACCGCAACACTGGCACCTCAATGCCAGCCTGTACGGCAGGCACTGTGGGCCACGGAGGCGACACACATCGACCAACCCACCATCTGTCTTTGTGATATTGCGTGTACCGTCTCGGTGAAAGCAAAGCAGCAGCATGAGTCTTCCGAGAAAGACGGCCTCAGCTGCAACAACATTGTGGGCGCAACTGCCGTGCCTTGGAGATACCTGCTTGACAACCAGGATACATGCCTGGCGGCAGTCTCTGCACGAGCTGAGATGAAAATTCCTGAACTACTTGCCCACATATTTTGAAGGAAACGGTAATTCGGGACCACACACAAACTTCGTGCACCTTGCGCCCGACTCATCGCTCCATATCAACTCAACCCTTCCATGACAGTTCGGAGGTCACACGCTGTGTGGAGGCGTCTTTTCGCCCGTCCCCATCTACACCGATTCGTTCGAGTTCGGAGGGCATGCACCACTCTTCTACGTGACTCGCCTACCTTGACCCAATATAAGCAGCATCACTACAATCCCCCACGACGGTCAATGGCCCATCAGTCGTCACCCATCCTTAGACGGACACGGCGGCGACTGCGCTACTTACGCCGCACACGTGGTCGAGCTCCGCGCAACGACAAAGCTGTCTACATGGCGCAGCCACCCAACTCTCGTACGCCCTGTCCTACAGGTTCCTTGGCAGTTTTTGTGGCTCTGACAGTGCACTCGAACTTTGGGGGACATACTCTCATCTCTGGGCGCTGTTAGCAGCTTCCGTCCCGCACGACGCTAGTTTCCACCTGTGACCACTGCACCACTCCCAGGCAAAAGCCCCGAGGGAAATGCACTCACCGGACGCTCCCCCTGGACCGACTAGGACAGCATAAGGACATTGACCGCGGACAAATCTTAGTGATCACCAGTGTTGTACATACCTGTACATAGTTATTGTTCCTCCCAACGTCCGTCCTCTGTTTCTCATAGCGCGCTACGATGCCGATTGCAATCGTGTCGCTACAGGGGAGCCTGTAGCGACACCATCGACATCGTCATCATGAGCGCCAGGATCATCAGCGGTGCCTGGCCAGCGTCAGCAGTGACATGCGACACGAGAGATCGATCACGACTGCGCACCTGCGTGGTTGCCCGTCTTCGGCGCTCCCACTTCTGGCCGGGCCTACGCTCTTCAAATAGATGTAGGCAGCCGCATCCGCAACACCTACCGAGTCTGCTCCCCACAAAGGTATATTTCGTTTTCGTGTTGTATATTTCGTTTCGGTTCCGCGATCACTGCCGCTGGTGGCGTCAGTGTTGTTTAGGTATATGAACATGCCCATGTTAGAATTAAGGGTCTTTTGTTCTGATGTGCACTCAAGTTGCCAATTCGTTCATTCATCGGTGGCACACGCCGCCACTACAGTCGGGCTTAAGCGTCACGACCGGCGTCACGTACCCAGTATTCCGATAATAACAAAAGACTGCACTAATCTGATTAGGCCATCCTCTTTCATACAGTGGTGCCAGTTGGAAATTCTTGGAACGAGGCGGACTGCCTCATGTACACCGTTTCTAGCACCCTTATGGTCTCCTTGTACGATGACCTGTATACGAATCCGAGGGAATCTGATGCCCTGCACAATGGGAATGGGCCTGCCTTCCACATGGAGGTGGATATTTGGATCTTTTATTTGGCTCTTTTAGGTCGAATTTACAGCCTGATATTGTGGGCCTGTACAACAGCAATTCCGTTTTATGGGGCGAGCATCCGAGGACCATGGGAGTTACGTATGCCACTACCACGTCTATCGCCTGCAGTAGCTTCTCTTGAATTTCTCCCTTCCTGCCACAGGCGACCCAGACAGTGACGTCGTCTGCGTATAAGCTGTCGTGCAGTCCTTCTATTCTGTTTAGCTGCTGTGGTAAATAAATCAGGGCGACATGAAAAAGGACACGAGAAGGGACAGAGCCGTGCGGCGTGCTTCTGCTACCCTGTTTAAGTCACCATATTCTACTTCCCCGATAGTTAGTTTCGCCGGGCGCCCGGAGAGTAAGTCTTACATAATCATTAGAGACCGGATTTTAGGCAAATGCCTATTTTTTCCTTGCGTTCCTATCGCCCCATTTCGATATATGAGCACGAATTGGAGGTCAAGGATGGCTTTTATGGTGGTGTTATAGTGCCTATAAATGCCTATTTTGGGTGTTGGTGCCTAAACTCCGATAAATGCCTATAAATGCCTTTTTTCTCAAATTGGCGCCCAAATCAGCACTATGTAGCGTCAAGTTTCGCTTTCGAGTGCAATTTGATACCTTTATTCATTCTGCCTGGGAATATTTACTGTTCTCAATTCTATGGGTTTGAACCTGGTCCTCTTTTTAACACTCCCCCCCTCCCTTTGCGCCGGTGCAACCGGAGCGGCGGCTTCTGCATGCTTTACGGGTGGCTTTCCCGCAGGACTTGGCGGTGGAGGCACAACTCTACTCCCCAGGGGAACTATGATACCGTCAGGTGCAAAGAAAGCGATGGGGAAAAATTACGCCCACCTCCCCTCGCGGGAACCCTGGTGTGATGCAACGCATCTGGGTGGTTCCATTGGTGTTTCCGTTGGGTTGATTCTCTAAAGGAACCGTCGCATCAAGCAATCGTCGAGTACTACGAGATAGTGCAAACGGAGCACAGACGAGGTATTACGGGACAATTACACGTCTAAGGTCAATGTATAGAACTTGTTATGAGAGAAAAATAAAGAATTGAATTGAATTGAACTGTTACTGCCATTGTGGCCTCATAGCAATGACATTTTTGGATTTCCTGTCGTGCTTACAGTTCGCTCATGTCTTCACTTGAAATTATTAGCATTTATCTAAAAATTTACTGCGCCCATTTTATTCTTTTTAATGCCTAAAACTTTGCTTTTGCCGCCTATTTTTGGCGCCTACAACGTGCTTTTTTAGTGCCTAAAAATCCGACCTCTAATAATCATTCACCCTTTGGCCTACATTAAGCTGGGCCAGACTGGAGGGCACCGCTTCATGACGGTCGTTGTAAAAAGCTTTGATTAGGTCAAGGCCTAGTATTGCCCTCGTATCTAGAGCTGAGCATCCATCTCCGCCAATAATTTCGTTCTTGAGGCGGAGCATCACTTCGTGAGTAGACAGTTTTCTTCTAAGGCGCATTATGGTGTGCGGGCAGAAATCTTTCTTCCATGAAATGGTTGGGCTTGTCGAGAGTGACGTAATTTAACTACACAAGAGGTGAGCGACATTGGCCTGAAGTTTTTGAAATTAAGTTTTTTCCTGGTTTAGGAATCGAGACGATCGTAGCTAATTCCACCGCGGGGGTAAGGGTCCCTTCGGCCAGCAAAGGTTCATGTATCTGGCAAGCGCTTTTATTGAGCTGTCGTCGAGATTTATGACTATTCTCTTAGTGATCCCATCAGGACCCGGTGCAGACTTGGTAGGTACACCATGTATGGCATCCAGCACCTCGGCCGCAGCGATGGGGCGCTTTAATTCCGGCTTCGGTGCTCCTGTGTAAGGTGGGAGAGTCTCTTCAGGGTTCGCGCCCACGTGCCGGTCGTCGTCTGCTCCCTCGTATTCGTGTATAATTTTAGAGAGATTCTGTCGCTGAGTGAGTTTTCTTTCTCCTAGTGCGGAGGCTTTTTTCCTGAGTTGCGCTTACAAGTTGATTTGTGTAGTCCGTGTTCGTGACACCATTACGCTGAAATAAAGACACGCTACGCCTGCTAATGCGTGGTGCTCTGCCTTCAACCCGACGTTTATCCGACCCGATGCCACTCAAAGTTGAGCCAGCGTCTTGTAAGCAGGTATCTTCCGGCGCTCGGTCGGTGGCGGCCCTCAATCTTTAGGCGTGGCGCGGGTATGCGTTCGAGCCAGGCGCTGCAGTTGTTTCTAGCGCATGTGGCCTGCGAGAAATCAAGTTGCCGCGCACTGGCCCGCTTCTTCTGGCGAGGCTCACTCGACGTCGACAACAAGTCGCCGCTCCGAGAAAAGCCCCGGGGCCCGGCCGGCAAATATTTGCCCCATGCGTGGGAATAATGGCGCTCGTTGTTATCTTCAGCTAGTGCGCGTGCTATGCCAACCAGGCCATCTTTTCCACGAACGGGTCTTGCACCGGATGCTACAAACCGCTCACCATATTGCCGTTGTCAGCGCAGTTTTAAATAAAAATCCCTCAGTGCTGGACTCCAAGAACTTGCCAAATAGCTTGCAATAGGGTAGCTCCTCAGCTCGCGGCCTCCGAAAACTTTCATACGTGGTTTCAAACTTCCCAATTACTTGGCGAAAGAGAAATTCCGCACTTCTGCGATGCTCCAACGGATGCCCAGCCACCAACTACCCGGCTCCAGAACGCTCCATCAGTGTGCCCTTTAAACAGCTTTAAAAAAAGGCGAAAAAATTAACACTCTTACATGCTCAAGCACTTTGTAAAGCTGCGGCAAGTTTTCTTTGCTCATACGTCTTCCTTCGTTTCTGTGCCTTGTTAGGGGCGACGAACACTTACCGCATTACCTAAAACAGGAAAAATTATATTTCGATTGACTTCTTGCTTGGTATGTACTAACCAAGTCATTTCAAAATCGAATGGAGCTAAACGGTTGTTGGGATTCAGCATTAAAAAAGTAAATATGATGTGTACTGACAAAAAATCGCTCCATGTCAGCTCAGTTAAAACTGCTCAAATTACTCTCGACTAAACGTAATAGTCTATACAACGTACATTTTTGGTGGTGCATCTTATAAAGGCAACCAGGTCGCACCTGTTGAATTACGCTCTTAAAAATCAGAAATTAAGCTGCGCGTCTACATTACTAACTATGTACATTTCCATCCTGAATGGTCAGCATGTTCTTTTTTTTTTGCATTACGCACCAGTATACAATACCTGTACACCAACTCAAGATCTGATTGATTGTGGGGTTTAACGCGCCGACGCAACGCAGGCGATGAGGCGCGCCGTAGTGGAGGGCTCCAGATTAATTTTGACCACCTGGGGATCTTTATTGGGCGGCGAAATCTCGTACACATGGGCGTTTCTGCTTTTCGCCTCCATCAGAAAAGCGGCCGCCGCGGCCGGGAATCGAACCCGCGACCTCATGCTCAGCAGCGCAACGCCTTAGCCACTGTGCCACCGCGGCGGGTCCAACAAGATCTGTTGATGAGGTGCGGAAAAGCCCATCGGTGCTCTGTTCAGGTAACCCCACATACAACGAACCATGTTTAATGAAAACTTGGTTTACGTTCTATTGCCACGACTCATTTCAGAGATTGAAAACTTTATTAAGCAATAATGTAAATAGATTCCCCACCTTAGGAGCCCCTGTGCCGTCCAGCCTTTTGCAGCCCTGGTCAGAAGACGGATTTGGTCCTCAGGTGGACATCCCACTGCTCAGGTGCACTCGAGGTGATCAGGCACGGTAGGTCTCGCTTTTCCATGGCCGACAATATTACGTGTTTCACGATTCCAAGGTCCTGGCAGAGTCTACATTCAGCTGAGTATAGCGCGAGAAAGAGTAAAAATGCATGCGGACTGGGTTTGAAAAAGGGCCTTTTTAAATTCTGTCCGGGTGCGATTTCCTGGCTTTTGGATCAGGATGTGTGAGGAGTTGTTTAGGTATGTCGCATGATTCAACAGTACTTGGTAATTTCTTGGTATGTGAAGAGAGATTTTCAATTCCCTCTCCTCTCTGTCTCAGTGGCTCGACGAGAGGGAATTATTGCCCTTGAATGCAGAGTGGCAGGGATCCACATCATATCGACCAGAAGGGCAAGGGGCATGTTGCTTGAGTAGCCGCAGTGTCCCGGGTTCTCCCGTCCTAACAGGAGTTGTGGCAGGAGGCTTCAGAGTTAGTAAGGGTTATAATATTGGAGGCGGGTTGGGGAAGGGCGAATGCGATGCTAATTCTTACGCGTCCCGGAGGTGGTTGGCTGGTTTGAGGCGTTCGTAATGAGGACGTTATTAAAGGTACCCACTGCCACAATGGTCGAATTATCCGAGTAACTGATCTCACCCCTGCCGACCAGCTCGGAGTGGCTCGCGTAACGCTCCCGTAGAGGATGGATATCTAGGTGCATTAGCCTAGGAAGGCGACGCCCAGAGTTGAACGGATGACAAGCATCGGCGATGGGGATTAAGTGCGTCTGGTAAGGGTTGCCCATTGAATATGCCTGCCTTGTGTTTAATTAGTTGGAGACATCGACTGTAAAGGTGTTCTTAGGTGAGGTCCGCAATGTTCCGCTTTTATCTCGCCTCTCTAGGCACAGTGTTAAGCCAAACAGCGCCTTTCTTTTAAAGTAAGCTTCACAGCAGTACAGTGAAGCCACCCGGAAATCCAACTTCATCTCACAGAGTCCCTCTCGCTTGGCGGCCATACAATGATGCCGCTTGAATGCTGGCTTCACTACTAGACACAAGTGCATTGCGAAGAAAACGTTGTTATGAGAGACAAGCCTAGGGCCACCATATAAAAATGTGAAGGCCCTTGGTGTTCTATCGATATAACCGCAACGTCTGACACAAGAGCTGGGCGCACGATTTTTCGATGGGAGTACCCTTACGGCGTTTAGGCATCAAAATAACCACGTGCCGGCAGGTCAGAGTGATGGAGCGAAAGCCAGAAGTTGGAAGTCGTGTAAGGAGGGGGATGTAAAGAAAAGAAGGTGGAGGGTCTTCTCAATAGGGTGAGCGTAGCGAGATCCATAAAATATTCCAGAAAACCGCCTACGTTATGGTGGGGAGTTGGAATTTATTTATTTGAGCACGAGGTCGCGGGTTCGATTCCCGGCCGCGGCGGCCGCTTTTCTGATGGAGGCGAAAAGCAAAAACGCCCGTGTGTACGAGATTTCGGCGCACGTTAAAGATCCCCAGGTGGTCTAAATTAATCCGGAGCCCTCCACTACGGCGCGCCTCATCGCCTGCGTTGCGTCGGCGCGTTAAACCCCCACAATCAATCAACGAATTTATTTATTTATTTATTTATGCAATTATTTATTTATTTATTTATTTTCTGAATACTGTTAGCCTTTCGGCTGTTACAGGGGTGGGGCATGCTAAGAATGTCAAACATCAACACATTCAAATCGTACAGCTAGTTAAGAAGCAACACATTAACCTGGAGTTGTTACATGGCATACATTGGAAACACCAACATGGAGGCTAAAGGAAAAACAGTGCAGTCGTAGTAAGCATTTTTTTTTTCTGATTGTAGGGTTTAACGCGCCGACGCAACGCAGGCGATGAGGCGCGCCGTAGTGGAGGGCTCCAGATTAATTTTGACCACCTGGGGATCTTTATTGGGCGGAGAAACCTCGTACACACGGGCGTTTTTGCTTTTCGCCTCCATCAGAAAAGCGGCCGCCGCGGCCAGGAATCGAACCCGCGACCTCGTGCTCAGCAGCGCAACGCCTTAGCCACTGAGCCACCGCGGCGGGTTCGTAGTAAGCATACAAACAAAGGACCATAAATCAAAATAGTAGATAATTCTTACAGAAAAAAATGTTTGAGCCCTTCCTCAAATTTTTCCAGTGAATCGCAATGAACCAGTGGTGATGGCAAAGCATTCCACTGACGAATTGTTTTAGGAAAAAACAAATTCACCTATACATTGACACGCTGTTCTGGGACTTCGTATGTGTAATCGTTTATACCTCTCAGGTTTCTTCCGCGGCGTGGCGTTAAGTATTTTGTTGTGTTTATGTTTAATCTCTTTTTTGACAATAGAAATAAGAACTTCAGCCTTGCCAATGCCGACGTTCGGCTAAAGTGGGCAGTTGAAGAGAACGTAGCATTTCTGTTACTGACTCGGTTGAAGAGTACTTTGAAACCTGGCAGCTCGCCTTTGTACTCTTTCCAGCACATTAATGAGGCCGATTTCCGAGGGATCCCATACAGTGCTGGCATATTCTAATGTTGACAGAATATGCGTAAGATATGCTGCTAGCTTAACGGGAGTCGAAGGAAATCTTAATTTTCTTTGCAAGAAGAATAGTTTTCTCCCCGCCACCGTACAAATGTTTTACAAATGGACCCTCCAATTTAGAGCGGGATTAGAGGGATGAAAACGGAACGCAAATCAAAATGAAGGAAGCTCACACTTACGCGTAACACTGGAAGGTAGCGAAGCGGTACGCAACTTTCACCACCATCCCGAAGGTTTAATTCCACGATTGTAGCCGATTTGCTTTTTCTTCGCTGCCGCAACGACCTTTAGTCCATCATCGTGGCTATGAGTGTGATCTTCCGTCATTTTTTTTGCAAGTGATAATCATTGGTCATCACATTAGAGGTGCGTACGCCATGACGTGTCTTTTTCGTTCCGAGCAACTGTTGCCACTATTACGGCGAACGCTGTAGTTTTTTCGCTTGCTAATCTGGCCAATTTTCCTAATCGGGCATGCTTAGCTTGACAAACGTGCGCCGGGGACGCTAGGCGGTCGTCGCTATGCGAGCACACACGAGCGCTGGGCATTTGCTTAATTTTGTTAACTTCCGGGCGGTCGCTGCAAGGCGCGCGCTCACGTGCCCATGCTCGGCACTTTTTGGTATTTTTAACGACGAACACGAAAACTTACGATTTGCTACTAAAGAGCTTCCTTGTTAGAAATGAAACTTTGAGCTCCCATAAAATACAACACGCTCCAAAGTTTGCAGGAGATTTCTGACATATCCGTGTGAGAAGAGGTGACAAAACCGTTTTTTTTATTGCGTTGTCGTTAGAGAGAAGAAAGAGTGCGCTCTTCTACGCCACACACTCACGCAAATGTGCCATAAAACACAACGCAACATAACAACAAGTTCTACCAGTGAAGTGGAACGCACGTTAGTGTTGCTGCGCCGACGCCCGCTCGGCGCGCACTTTCGCCAACAAAATCAAGAAAACTATGGGGCACCAAGGCAATCCCTAAAACAAGCGTTATATTCTGGCCTGGTAATGTAGACACACACGACTCGCATCGCATGATGCGCATCTCAGGCTCAAATTACGCGGCTTTGGGCAGCTTCCCCCATCTCGTGAATTTCTCGCGAGGCAGCGCCCAACCACGTGCAGAACGCCATGCTCCGTCCTTTCGTTAAAGGGACCCTGAAAAGCTTTGTGAAGGTGGCAATCAAATGCATTCAGGCGGTAGAACACATAACGGGGGATTTTTGAGCCAAGTGTGAGCCCCATACGTTGTACAGACAATTTGTAAACAATTTTTGAAGGTCGCCTTTCTCAGCCGATGAGCGCGACGCCGCAGCGAGCCGACCGCGGCTGACGCAACGGCGACCGCGGGTGACGCAACGGCGATCGCTGCTGACGCAACGGCGAAGGCGCCCCCTGATTCGCCCAATCGCCGGCAAGGTCGGCCGCCGGCGGCGTCACTGCCATTGGCTTCCGGCTGCTCTTCCTCCTTCCTGCGCGATCCCGAGGCAAAGGCGGGTCCGCAGTGATTGACGCGAGCCTAGGCGCAGGAATGTAGCTAGCTGCTTTGAAGGAGGCAGAGAGGGAGGAGGAGTCGATCGGCAAGTGGGGAGAGGTTCCTTAAATTGCTTCTGGCGCAGCTAATACTGAATGTAGATCAATAATTCCAACGGCATTGAATCGCTATATTGGTGCTACGTGACAATACAGGCCTTTTGTAACTTTTACAGAAGGCTTTTCTGGGTCCCTTTAAAGCGCCTCAAACGACTTGTTCCGTGTGGCCCGAGCTGTACTGGTTAAGTCACTGCGTTCATTCGTCGTTTATGCCACAGGATTGCAGTTGGGTGTCGTAATTTGCGTGCGGTGGGTATTGGCACCGGCGCCAGTTTTGGCGCGAAAGGCAACGTGCTGTCCGAACACAACTCTTGCGGGGGCACGTCGCAGACGCCAGCTGGGCATGAGCTTTCCCTACCCGTGCCTCTCTTTCGCGCTTCAAATCCTCATCCCCGTAAATCAAGCAACGCACCAAAAGAGAGCACTGGCTTGACTTTTGCAGTGCCATGAATGGCCATCTTCACATCTCCCGTGTCTGGAACGTATTCAAATCCCTCCTTGGAGGGAGCAAACCTCGACAGACCCTTAAAAAACTACCATTGGCACAGCACATGGATCAACCCACCCTCATAGAATAAATTCGCAACACTTTCTACCCACCATGCTCCCATTGAATACTCACTGTCGAGTAAATGTCTGGTCAACCAGAAGATATGGATACCGACATTAATTTTTAATTTTGTATGGGAGCACCACGGACGTCCCTATTTCAACTAAACCGATGCACAGCCCCTGGACTACGTATAAAATGCTCCGTAACCTTCCCGAGCCTAAATTAGACGAGCTTCCGACGCATAACAATCGGGTGTGGCTTTCTGGAAGTCCGCCGCCAGAATGAAAAGAGGCTCACGTCCCTCTTATCCCCAAACCCGGCAAACCAGCAACTTCAACGACGAACTTCCGCCCTAGATCGATGACTTCCTGCATTGCAAAATTAATGAAAAAAATCGTTCTCACTCGCCTCGAATGGCATCTAGAAGCCGGGAACCACTTCCCCCATACCCTGGTTGGGTCCCGAAAACATGTCAGCAAGCAAGAAATAGCGCTCCGTATTAGGGAAGACGTGTTTGAAATGACAAGCACCACCCAACTCCGCACTATCGCTGGAGCGGATTTAAAAAAGGCTTTCGGTAACGTCGCCCATGACGCGATCCTCCAAAGCCTTCAAGAAACTCGCCCTGACACACACCTTTCCAATTATATCAAGGACTTTCTATGCAATCGCACTGCCCCCATCATTAAACCTGACAACCAACCCTCAGCCCCCTTCTCCATACTCCGTTGTACGCCTCAAGGCTCCATCGTATCTCTTATTCTGTTTAATGTAACTATGATGTAACTCATTTCTTTTTACTAACATTAGAAGTGTTCTACCAAAACAGGACGAATTGAATTCGCTGATTGATTCATGCGATGCTGACATTATAATTTTGACGGGAACTTGGCTTTTCTCGAATGTTGCTAATCGTGAATTCTTTGAGTGCAACAAGCATTTCAACATATATCGCCGAGACAGGGGTGAAAGATGTGGTGGTGTGTTAATTGCTGTTGCTGATTAGTTGCTTTTCGCCCCTATATTTTCTGTTACGAATTTAGAACTGCTTTTTGTAGAAGTTGACTTGGGTTTTAAAAGGCTTATCCTGCGTGTTTGTTATCGCCCCCCGTCGTGCGATGCCACGTTTGTCGATCAAATTCATGACGCTCTGAATAAGATCGTTGTTCGCTTCCCAAATGTGCCAATAATTCTAGTTGGCGATTTCAATTATCCGAATATTGAGTGGTCCGATCTGAACCCTCGCCCCACACCTTTTTCAATCAAATGTAGCAATTTTCTGACTATGTGTGCAGATTTTAATTTGTCTAAGATTGTCAACGAACCAACTAGAGTTACGTTAACAAGAAGTAGTATTTTGCACCTTATATTAACCACCTCGCCTGACTTTTTTTCACCCATATCTTATCTGCCTGCTTTAAGCGATCATTCCGCTCTCCATTTTTTGGTAAACATGCCTGTCCTTCACCACCGCACGCATGCAAAACAAATAAGGGACTATAAGCAAGCCGACTTCGATAGTATTAATCGTGAACTTTCTATATTCCTGGACTATTACTTGCAAGGATTCCCAAACCGTACAGTCAACACAAATTGGATTTCGTACAAGGAGAAGGTAGTCGCTCTTATCGAAAGGTTTATACCCGTCATAACTATCACCTCTAGCAAGGAGAGTCCTTGGCTTACTAAGCATCTAAAAAGATTGTATAACAAGAAAAAGCGTTTGTTTGGGTCAGCCAAAGCTAAAAAATCAGCCCTTCGATGGGATGCATATAAATTAGCAGCTGCTAATTACAGGACTGAATTAAAAAATGGGAAGAATTCATTTTTCACGGAAATTTTGCCGTCCTTATTAATTAACAACCCTAAGCAATTTTGGAATATTGTAAACAAACGTGATACTTGTACTATAAACCTTAAGACCCCAGACGGTGTGACAATTCCTTCTGATGAGTGTGCTGATTATTTCAACGCTGCATTTACTACTGACCACTTTACCGGCTGCGCAGCTACTTTTCCAGACAGCATACGCTTCAATTTTTGTCAAATGGAACTCATAGCTTTCGACACACTAGGTATTACCCGCATAATAGAAAAACTTAAAATTTCTTCGTCATGCGGTGTTGACAATATAAACCCAAAGTTCCTTATCAACACTAAAAATTACAGTTCTATCGTTTTTACAAAACTTTTCACTCAGTCGGTTCAGACTAGTTGCATCCCTGATGACTGGAAAATTTGGAAACTTACACCGCTTTACAAATCTGGTGATCGATGTTCTCCTAGTAACTACAGGCCTGTGTCATTAACTAGTATTCCGTGTAAAATAATGGAACATGTCGTTTATAGCCACATTGCAAATTTCATTTTTCAGCCCAGCAAAGCATGGTTTTGGAAAGAAATATTCTTGTGAGACCCAGCTAGTCTGTTTCACTCATGATGCACACTCGGCGCTGGATCGTGGATGCTTTACAGACTGTATATTCCTAGATTTTTCTAAAGCGTTTGATTCGGTTCCGCATGATTTATTATTTATACAACTTTCTAAACTAAACTTAGATGATAATATACTAGCGTGGTTGCGTTCCTTTTTGACTAACCGATATCAGTTCGTAAGTTCGTAAGTTGTAAGTGTGAACAATAGATTCGTATCCTTCTTCGGTTCATTTAGGTGTGCCCCAAGGATCTGTCCAGGGGCCTCTTTTATTTTTAATTTATATAAATGACCTTCAAATTAACATCAGCTCATTTGTTAGTCTTTTAGCCAATTATTGTGTTATTTACATGCAAATAACTAACAACAACGACGTCCAAATTCTGCAATCAGATATTGACAGTATTTCAGATTGGTGTGAGTTACGGAAAAGGAAACTTAACATTAAAAAGTGTAAAATCATGCGCATTTCCCGATTAACACTGCACCTCCTAAATACTCACTAAACAATGTTCGTCTTGAAATCGTGCCGTCGTACAAATATTTAGGTGTTATAGCGTATTCTAACTTATCATGGAAACCTCACATAGATTATGTTGTAAGTAATGCCAACGGTATGTTAGGGTATATTCGTAGGAACTTTAATTCTTCACCTAGCTTTTTGAAACTAATTCTCTATAAAACCTTGTTTCGTTCGAAATTGGAATATGCGGCTGCTGTTTGGCATCCTAGTATTGCATTACTCACCGACGAATTGGAGGGGGATCAAAATCGTTCATGTCGCTTCGTACTTTCAAGTTATCATCGCACGTCCAGCGTCATCACAATGAAAACGACTATATCTCTACCGCTACTCGAGCATCGCAGGCAAATATCGCGTTTGTGCCTATTCCACAAAATATATCATGGCAATTCCATTCTTAAGGACAGACTACTAACGAATCCATCGTACATGTCAGCGCGCGTCGATCATCGATACAAAGTAGGCATTCCATCTTCCCATACAAAGTGTCTTCACGATTCGTTTGTACTGAGCACATCTATTAAATGGAATCAACTCCCACATGCAGTTGGCGAAATCTTGGACGTCGTGGCTTTTAGGCGTGCAGTTTCCAGCCTGTTTGAGTGAAAATGTGTATGCCGTTATGTTTTTTTACTTTCCCTGACTTGGGCAGTGTTTATTTGTTTATTTAGCCTTCTCAGGTGAAGCTCCGTTGTATTTGTATTGTTGCCAGCCAAATTTGTGCAGTGTCGACTCTGTTGGAGTAAATCTGGGTTACATGAGTGTTAACGCCAACTTGTACAATGCATGCTTCCTTAAGTAAGGAGCTCATGTCTGTACTGTTTGTGTAAAGAGCTGTTGTTATCATATTATTACTTGCTGTATATACTTCCAATAATATTGTTATCCCCCACTCCCCTCTGTAATGCCCCTGGGCCCTGAGGGTAACCGAAACAGCCTCGAAACAGATTCGGAGCGCTACGAGGATGGCGCTGTGAAAACCAAAGGGGGAAAGGAGGGCGCTCTTCCACTAACTGTTGGCACTCCCACCACGCTGGCATTCCTACAAAGCAGCAGCTTACGTAATTTCGCCGATAATGTGGTATCGTCCGACAACTGATAATACGAACGGTGGGAATGGGAACAGTTGTTAGAACAGCATCCCCAAAAGAAATGCTTCGTAGTATGGAAGTGCAAAAGGAATCGAATGTTCGGTGTACCATGTTTCCTACACCATGATGGCATCAAAAGAAACACCGATCGAAGAATATAAAGCTTCTAAGCCATCATGCTTCTTTTCCATAGAGCGCGCATTTATGTGACCTTACCACTTTGTTTCCGACGGCGGCCGCTGCGTATCAGTTACAGCTGGGTCTGAGGGTGTTTTCGGCGCGTTCCTGTGTTCCCTTTCATATTGCTCGTAATAGTACCTTCTTCTAGAGCTGATGAAATTCAAGCCATTGCCGATTCGATCCTGCTGGAAACCCATTCAACTGACCAAATTACCACCCAAGCGGATTGTCAATCTGCCCTCCTTACCTGCGCACATTCATCACGAGCTGACATGCTACATGGCAGTCCACAGTCACCTGCACGTATTTCTCCAGTGGGTCCCCGGACAACAGGGAATTGTAGGGAATGCCTTTGCTCGTGCGAATCGAAACCCGAGCGACCCTCATCGCTGGCCCCAGGATACTGCGCTAATAAAGAACGTGCCGCGCATCGGAAGGCCGGATGCAACAGCGGAAGGACCTTCGCAGTTCCCGCCGCAATCTTCCTCCTCCCACTTCTGACCTCACACGCCGCGAAGGCGCTTACATCCGCCGGGCTCAGACTCTCTCCCTCCCTTGTGGCCTCGTTCTTCACTATATAATGACCCAAGATGGCACGCCCCACTGTCAGGTGTGTGGTGCCTATACCGACGTTACTCGCACCAGGCGATCACCTCACTTTCTTCGTCCACACCTTTTCCTATCCCACATTCCATTCTCATGGGAAAGCTGGGCAGCTCCACCGCCTGATCTTCGCCCCACCCTTTGGCCTGGCCCCGCCCGGCACATTGCCCACGTGCGGGGCCTTTACACCTGCCGAATACCCGCCTGAACGCATTCCAGGCCCACCAGAACGCCATTTTCGGCAGCCCGGGCGTGAGCAGCTTAAATAAAGTTTCATCTCTCTCTCTCTCTCTCTCTCTCTCTCTCTCTCTCTCTCTCTCTCTCTCTCTCTCTCTCTCTCTCTCTCTCTTCCTCCCTTAGTATCCTCAGGTAAGTACCCATAGCCAATGTTAGGATTGTACAAACGTTGGATAAGGTTGTGGCGACCCTTTCCATTGGTTGCGTTCCCGGCTGTTATTCCCGTATATTTTGATTAGTACGAGGCAGGGGTGTAACTGACCGGCAAGGGTTAAGTCTTGGGCGAGTTGTTGCATGATTACAAAGAGGGGAACAGCGCAGCACAGACAAAATAGAAGAAGAAAGTGACAACCACGAGCGCTGACTTGCAGCTAACTTTATTTTTTGGTATGTCACGTATATATGCTGACAGTCAAGAAATACAAGAAAAGCAGAAATAACACGAAAGCTAGAGATAACCAAACCGGTCTTCTTGTGTTGCGCTGTTCCCCTCTTTGTAACTGACCTGGTTGCTGTTGCGTGTTGATGCGGGCGAGCAACACTAAAGTTAGGGTGACCCAAGATGTATGCGTTGTCCGCTGAATATTAGGAACAACGGGAGTACCATGTCTTTATGATAACTCATTTCACGTTTGCAGGTGAATGATGATCAATCAAATTTCGTAGATGACGGCCGCATTTGCCAAATGTTTCTCCGATGCTCTCACCATCCTGCACCATTAAGCTCCAAATAAAGATGTTTATCCTCTCTCTCTCTTCTCCGAGCGATAACGAGGTAAATGACTCTTCAAAGCTGGTCGTGGTCACTGCAAAAGTATATTGGGGGGCGTGTAATCGAGCAATACGCAAGATGCCAAGCGGAGTTTGAGGGTACAACAATATTGAAAATGTTTAGGCAAACATAATCTCCGATGACTGCCAATATTAAGCTTTAGCAAAGTTTCGGTTGGTAGGCTGTTGTCCACGAACTGCCCCATTCCGACCTTCATCCTTCTCTCTCCCCTCCTTAGAGTTCCTCCCCGAAACCCTCCGCGCGCTCCAGCCTTATGGGCGGCAGTAACAAAGAGAGCCGTACCGCAAGAAAGCGGTTACAAAGACGCCGTCATACTGACCAAGATGCTTACAAAGTTAGTCAAAACACGCAAACGTACACACACACACGTGCGCAAAATCGGTCAAGAGTCCAAGAATTGCCCTAACATCAAAACCAAGAAAAGTAGGCCCCCGAAACCACCTTTTGAGGAACACGAAACGAAACTAACTCAAACTTCCCAGATCAAACAGGAACTCGATGTTTTGAAAGCCGCTCACACCAACTCGGATAACCTTCTTTTCTCAGGCATTAACGACTGCGAAAAATAAACCTAGAAAGAATCGGAAGAAAAGGTTGTAGAATTTTATGCTAACTTTTGTGCTAACTTCAGCTGAACCCAAATTACATTGAATGGGCTCATCGCCTGGGCAGATAACAAGCTTGCCCGATAACAAAAAGCACCCTGTAATCACAATGCTTCCGCATAACAAAATAAAAGAAAGCATTCTTGGGTGAGGCCAAAAAATTCCCCGCATTTCCCCGAGGGGAAGAATGTGAAAGTGCGAATGCACGAGTTGAATTTGCGCGGTTCGGTAATGTTCGCGAAAGAGAGATCACACACACACACACAACTACAAAGAAAGAAAGATGCATTTATTCACAGACACCTATTTCTGTTGTCGTTGTACTTGATTGCTAGAGCGGATCTCAGCTTTGAAATTTCGTGTCAGTACTCCTTTAAGCGGGTGCATTAGCCCTTCTCACGTCCGATTCCTGGCCAATCCCCCACGTGGGTATGTGCCATGTCAGCGGCCAGGCAGCGCGCGCCCATCTCCCCCCGTTGCCAAGGAAGACGAGGAGATTCCTGGCCAATCCCCCACGTGGGTATGCTATGCGGACATCGCTGGTGGACGCAGGTTCAGGGTCGCTTAAAAAGTGCATTCGCACTTAAAACTTAAGGCAACAGATTTTGCCATAAGAGAAGACTTTGAAGCGGCATCATGGCTCGCCCGTGCTAAGCTCATCAAATTTATTCGTCCGGAAAAGAGCGCCTTCAAATTGCAACTCGATAAGCTCCTCGTTGCCTCGAAGTGCTATTCTTATTACCCTGTTTCAGACACAGCCATCGAAAGCTCTAATCAAAGGACACTATCTTCATCTAGTTCACCAGAAAGTGCTACAGCTGATGGTCAATCTCACGCTAAGACATATCTTTCACCACCTCCGTTCCGCCAGTTGGCCCTATCTTCTGGGACCCTTAAAATCGCCGTTACTAACGTACGCAATATTATTCCAAAACGCGGTGCATTTCGCCGCTTCATTGAAGACGTCTGAGCAGATATAATCCTATTAATGGAAACTTGGCTGCACGAGGACATAAATGATAGCGAAATATTTCTCGGAAAAATCGATTTGAAGCTTTATCGTCATCACTGCAGCAGTCGACGTGGTGGCGGCGTTCTAATCGCCGTAAAGAATGCTTTCTATTCTTCCCTCATCGTTTATGACTGCGACTTGGAACTAACATGGGTGCTCGTGTTCAACACCAATGTGCAGTCAGTTTTTGGCGTCTGTTATCGCTCACCGGATCACCCCTCCTCTTTCTGTTCCTGTCTCCGTTCTTCACTGACTAGAATTAGAGATACTTTTCCAAAATCACGTATTTTTCTGTACGGAGATTGTAACTTTCCGGAAATTTCTTGGCCTTTGCTGACAACAACGCACAGTAGGCCGCACAGCGAATCGAAAGATCTTATAAACTGAGTTTTGGACTTTAGCCTTAATCTAACGATAACATCTCCTACAAGATGAGATAATACGCTAGACCTACTGCTAAGCTCCTGCCATGATAACGTCCAAAGCGTTACGGTTCTTGGAAGCTTGAGCGACCACAATCTTATCCATATTTGCATTTCACTGCTGCTACATAAAAGATCACCATCGAAAAAGTTCATCGCCGACTCCAAGAAAGGAAATTTTGAGACAATTATTTCTTTCAACGCTTTAAAAATTAATACCCAAACCGCTCTGTCAAGGCAAACTGGGAAATTTATAAAAATTACATGCTAAACTTAAAAAGAAATACGTACCGCATATTCTTGTCAAGACTGATTCAGACAACCCTTGGTTTAATAAACAGTTGAAATCACTCCTAACCCGTAAGAAACGGTTGCCTATCACCATTGTTGTTCCTCATCTACATAATCGATTTACCGACCAATATTACAACAAAATTACGATTATTCGCTGATGACTGCGTCATCTGTAACCCAATCCACTCTCCATCCGACAACAACTCCTTGCAACACGATCTCAACACCATTTCTACATGGTGTGATAAATCCTCTATGCCATTAAACCTCCAAATATGCAGTCTTGTCACTCTTCCGGAAACATAGTACTGTTCAACACACGTACACTATTAAGTCAGTACCACTAACCCCTGCCACTATGTACAAACACGTTGGTATTCATCTGACGTCATTGTTGTCATGGGTATCCCACATCGAATCCATCTGCTCAGACGCTTCGCGCACACTTGGCTACCTCCGTGGCAACCTTAAATCCGCATCTGCCGATATTAAAAAACTTGCACTATCGAACGTTCGCTCGACCAAGGCATCTTCAGTTTGAAACCCCTTCAAATCATATTGTCACGTAGTCAAGGAAAACGCAGTTGACTCGAAGGTGAAACAAGTATATTGTAGAGACCGTTTGCTCCCCACCCACCTCAAAGAATACAGAGGCGGCGAAGCCGCAGTCAACAAAGTGACGTGCGGAGGCGAGTATCGCGTGTCGAATACCGCGGCATCCGCTATGCAGGCGTTTTAAAGCAAAGCTTTTTACCTCTACCACCCAAGGGTTCTTTCGCGACCGTTGGTGTCACCAGAAAACTCCAGCGAACAAATAAAAGAATTTACTGGCGCCGCCGGGAATTGAACATGGAACTAATAGACTAACAAAGCGAGAGCCCGTTGTCTTACCGATTTAGCTACGAGCCCACGCGAAGACGGGGAAGACTCACAAAGCACATCTACGGGTTTACCCCGTGCGTTCTCCCTGAATGCCACGTGAAAGCGTCACGCGACCACTCACGCCCGTCTAGCGGCTCGGCGCGCACCTTGCTCACGGGCTAAGAGTTACAAAAATTAAAGGAAGCTCACACCAATTCATGGCATCGCACTTCTAGTACGCCAGTGTGCTAAAGCACGTGGCCTCCAGTGTTCGCGTAAAAAATCACAGCTCCTTGTCGTCCGCCCTCGCGCCAAATCAAGGAATACATTCAAATACTCCTCGATGGCCAGGGCATCACTCCAAGCAACAGCATCAAGATCCTGGGCCTACATCTCAAGGCTAACACCAAGAGTGCCGTCTCCTTGTAGCGCCTCAAAAACAGCATTAATCAAATCATACACATGATCAGGCGAATTGCCACCAAGGAGCGAGGCCTAAAGGAATCCGGTGCCTTTCGTTTAATTCAAAGCTTTTGTCCTCTCGAGAGTCACTTACGTAAACCCCCTGTCTTCTTCTCGACAAGGAAGACATAGAGATGCTTTATATTATGATTAGAAAGGCGATCGAGCAGGCCTTTGGTATTCTCATGAGTGCGTCCACACAGAGGCTGCTTAGCACGGGGCTCCACAACACGGTGGAAGAGCTGACAGAAGGCCATTTTTCTAACCACAAGGTCCGACTCATAACTGCGGTGGGTAACCGCATGCTTCACCAGATTGGCTTGGCAGCCCAGAATGTCACTCCGCTTGATGTACTCCCAGACTGTTGGCTACTAAAATTAAAGATGCTCCCTTTGCTTAGAAATATGAACCCCTCACATGACGAGGGTCACCGAAAAGCACGGGCTCAAGCGCTAAACACCACCCTCGGTGGGGATCATGCAGTTATCTACACAGACGCCTCCAAACATCGAGGTCAGCAATACGCCATCATCGTGACTACCTCCAGAACCAACCTCCTTATTTAATTGCACCTCCATAGGACCCCAGAAATGACAGCAGCAGAAGAGGCAGCCATCACCTTGGCTCTCACTCATCCAAGGGTTCGGATGGTAGTCACCGATTCCGAGCAAACCCACTGGAATTGCCAGTCGGGTTGGGTGTCCTCACCTGCACTGGGCGTGATAAAAAAACACTCCCCAAACGGTTCTATTCAGCTAATCTGGACACCCCCTCACGCTTCAATGGAGGGAAACAAATATGACCACCCAACAAGCCTGCGCTTTTACCTCCCGTGCTATGGTGCTGCACGAGGACAGTCACCCGCTTGTCACGTTCAGGGAGATAACCCAGCATTATCGTCTTATGAGACAGACTGTACCTTCGCCTTACCCTGACCTTTCGAGAGAACAACAACAAAAAGAACTACCCTACGGCTCATATAATCCGGGCTCCTTCCCACAGCCTACGCGTCTTCACTTAATGCATCCGAATCACTACGACACTGAATGTAAATTTTGCTCAGAAGTAGGAACACTCCGCCCCGTCATCGGGGTGTGTGACTTTAGCCCTGAGCACCCTCCTCTCTTTCCGTCAACTACCCAACAAGAGCAATGGGAGATGCTGCTGTCCAGGCCCTCTCTACCTACCCAGCTTCAGCGGGTGGACAGAACACAGGCCGCGCGGACTGCATATGGGCCCCACAGAAGAATGAATCACTCCCCAGGGCTGCACTCTGCGCCATTCAAAAATCTGAACTGGAGTATTTCTTCCTCCTCTTCCTCCTTCTCTGCCGCAAATCTCCTCACCTCCGTCCGCGGCGCAGAGACGTAGAAGTCAGATCGTCTAACACCGGGTTGAAGCTTACTTTAATTTTCTGTAAAAAGTTTCCACTCTTGTGCTACACCAATACAACTTTCATGCATCATGCATTGATTTAACCGTAGCAAGAATATCTCTTTGAAGTAATAAATGGTATGGTTAGGTGCATTTCGCTTCTCTCTGGTTTTACTATTTGTAGAGCGATGTGAGTGAATTTAAGTGACGTCGCATGGGTAATCGTTATGGGTGCCATTTACAGCCTTGCTTTCCAACCACATTCACGGGGTGGATTGGCGCGATTTTTTTTTTTTTTCGGCGCGAGTATTTCTCGAACCTTCGAGTTACATCCAGAACACTGCAGATCAACGAAGATTATTCTAGGCTGGTGGCGTCAGCTGGAAACACTCTCCCTATCAAAGGAGATAACACGTGCGGCATAAATAATAGAACACGGGCTTCACTTGACCCACGGATAACCCAGATAACACAACCCGTCGCAGCCGGCCGGCAAAAACATCACATAAATAAGCAAACCCGAGGCATGGTTCGCGGCAATATAGAACATGATGTGTCTTGGGGATGGCATCCAGTTGGTTGGGCAAAAGTCGAGTGAGGCCAGACTGAGGCCACTCGAGGGAGGCCACTCGAAAGCCGACGTCACTCAAACAGGCCATCAACCTCCCCACCCTCGCTACACGCCGCATTATCGCTCGTTTTTGCATTCTACACTCCTTTTACTACCCTTCACAATCACGACATGCTTTATTAACGCCCCCACCAAGAGCCTTTGCCTGTCGGAACCAGTCCCCGAATCTCTAGAATCAAGTGCCGTACGTTATCAATGACTAGTTCTTTCCTCACGCAATAGCAATTTGGAATTCAGTACCCAATGACATAGCTTCATGCCCTAACCGCAAATATTTGGGAAGGAACTTGAAACGACGAGCGTTCACGTGATACTCCTGCTGAATCGATTGTGCGAATTCCGTTGTCGCGCTTTTTTAATTTCTTTCCTATTACTCTCCCAGTTCATCATGTTTGCAATAGTTTCGCTATTCCTAAGTGATGTTTAGTTGTACTGCGTTCTTGATGTTATTGTGATTTTCACTATATGTATAATTAAACCTTGTCGCTAGCCCCCCCCCCCCCCCCCCCCCTCCCGTTATGTAATGCCTTCGGGCCCCTAAGGATCATATCAATGAAATGAAATGAAAATCGCTAACAAAGAAGCGACAACAGCTATAACCTGCAGCAGAAAAAAAGAGGAAGTTGCGAAGAAAAGCCGCGGAAACAAGGTGGCAGTCAAGTTGCTAGTTGCTAAAGCAAAGCAACAGCCAGAGAGAAGGCTTGCTTTTGCACAAAACAGAACGCCTGTGCCGACGCTCTACTCAGCCAAAATACATTCAGAGTACCTTTCCCGGCGGTCACGGTGGGCCCAGGTGTGGGCGTGTCATCCCAGTTTTTTTTTTTTTTTTTTTCATTGTTTGAAAGGCGAAGTCAATGTGCAAACAAGGGTTGAAGGATCCGTGGGAAACACCGGAACACTACTCAAGCTCACACGGCGTCGTTCTCGCAAGGATTCCAGAAAGCAGCGTGCATTCATTGTGGATGCTCGTAAGAAGTCCCGCGGCTGCATAGGCGCACCCGCTGGAAAAGCCACGGCCGGCAGGTGCGCCGCGATCAGCCAACCGTGGCCGGCTACGCGTCGCAGCGGACCTCTTCCAACTGATCCCTTCACTGGCTCTCTCTGCTTCGGTGTTGTTCGGGCGCAGTTCAGCCTGGGAAGAGAGCGAAGGACTCGTTCCGCGTGCTTCAGACATGCAAACGACGGCGCCAGTGACACCGACGAGCACTTTTGTTTTTCTTTTGTTGTTGTTTTTGATCGTCTTATCCAAATATTTTGTGGTTACCAAACCCAACATTCTTTCAAGTGCGGTGAGTGTGGAAGATTGCACTGGAGACAATACGAAAGGCCGAAACAAGCCAGCCTGTGTATTTGGTTAAATGTGGCTGTATTTTTTTTTCAGGAATGCGCAGCATGAGACACGCTGATCTCGTAATGTCATTGAGGAGTGCTTCATACGTGGAAGCGTTCCGGCTGTCATCAAAAGTAACCGGCTAGTTTGTGCGGCGTTGCTTATTGTGCGGTCGCAAGTGATTTCAAATGCAGAGCATTTTTGATCAATCGGCCGTATCTTGCCTCCGTCAAAAGAGAAGCTCAGCCGACGCCGCGCGAGCACGCAGCGTCCGTGGTCTTACTCAATGGGCGGCAGATCACGGAGCTAAGCGCCTTCACAGATGAGCTGCGTACGCTCTCCTTTGCTTCGCACTCCTTTGCACTCATCAGCAGGCTTTGAAGAGGTTGTTCAAGGCTGATGTTGGAGTGGCGCGCGGTGGTCGCGCTGAAATCGGTGATTCCTTCGTAAACCACTTACCCCAATCTTCTTGAGCCACTCGTCGTGCCGTGTGACCTGTCGCCGCACCCAGCCTCAAGGGGGGGGGGGAGTCGCCAGACATCACCGACGGGCTGTAAAGGCGAACGATGAGAATCCGTGGCGTGTAGGACATTTTGGCGTATTTCTGTCGGTTGCACCGTTAGTCTTCATGCACGGTGCTTCGCGTATAAGTAGGCAACAGTCGCCGTGATTTCTTAAGCGCTTTGTTGCTGCTTCTGAGCCTTATCCGGAGTGACTCATGAGCTGAGGAAAATTGGAGGGGAATATATTCGTGACGTAAGTGTGAACGTGTCGACGGACACACAAGCGCTGCACCCTTTTTCACCAGCCACGACCAAGCCGGCACTTTTTCCGCCCTCTTCTCTAGCTCCACACCCGCACCTATGTTGTAAGGCTTTGACCTATAGATGCTCCTATCGAAGTGCGTACAGAAGCTACCGGTCCCGGCAGGTGTGGAGCCAGAGGGGCTGTTTCGGTGTGAGAACAGCCCCCGTAATTTTCCGAGTGGTGCATGCCCCCCTCTCTCGCCTCCTTATTTTGCCTTTTTTTCGTCCACGCTGTTCACAATGCGCATCGCTATGTTAAGTGTTAAAGACGACACTAATAAAATTCGATAGAAAATGAAAATGAAATGATGTTGGTTATGAGGCTATTTTCCCTTCTCGGTTGTCTTTTTTTTTTTTTGCTGAAAGCTGCACTTGCCGTTTCCTACAACTCGGAATTCACCCCCCACCCCCTCTCCCGGAAGAGCTCCTGGAAGCCCAACGCAACAGCCAACTCACCCACATTCTCCTTACCACTACCGGCCGACACGTCGCTCGGTTACCCGACCCCATTGGCTTCACAAGCCAATCAACGCATTTATTTATTTATTTATTTATTTATTTATTTATTTATTTACCTTAAGGGCCCAACAGGGCTTTACATAATAACAACGAAGATTGTTTCAAATATGCAGGGTACAGCAAAATAATCTGTCGGACTTCAAAAAAAACATACAGAAAAGGCTGCTACGAATATTCAGAGAGCAAGCACATTGGGATAGCAGTACTTATCGTTTTTACACAACAAAAGATAACAATGACTAAGATTCCATCTTCAATCCGGTCCAACATTACTGTATCCAAAATTTCTAACAATTAGCACCCAGAATTGAACCAATGTACAAGACTCTGCCGGGTTAAGCATCCTCGATCCCAATTTTACTTTCCCCCTCGATACTCGCTATACCGACGACGCCCTCTACTCCTCACGCCAGGCTCCTGGTCTGGTGGTTGTCACCTCAGCAGGCACACTTTTCACCTCCCCCACGACTCACTCCACTTCAACCACAACTGCCGAAGAATGTCAAATTTTTATTAAGTGCGAATGCACTTTATAAGCGACCCCGAACCTTCCGCCGTCCGCATAGCAACAGCTGCGGGTGCGCGCGCTTTTCGTCTTCCTTAGCAACGGGGGGAGATGGGCGCGCGCTGCCTGGCCGCTGACATGGCACATACCCACGTGGGAGATTGGCCAGGAATAAGTGCGAATGCACTTCTTAAGCGAGCCTGAATCGTCGCGCTCGCATAGCGCCTCCTCTCCCCCCTCGCCTACTCTCCTAAAGCCCCTTTACTACTCTCCAGCTCGCAACACCCTCTCTCGGCGCGCCAGCCAGGCCACTATATAAAAAAAAACAGCATCCGGCGCCAGGTTTCGATCTGCGGACTTTGCGGCCGCAGCGCGACGCTCTACCGACTAAGCCACGGACGCTTTTTTTTTTTTTTAATGCCGGTCTTCGACACAACACAGAAACACAAAACAAAGTTATTCACATGAGCAACTCGAGCGACAAGCCACCAACCTATATGAAGGCTCATGTCTCTCTAAAATTCCCTAAGCATAGTCAAGGGTTCTATCCTTGACAGCCACTCAGGAGTGTATGCCTTGCGCTTCTGGACTTCTATGTACTGGGATATAGACTCACGAAAACATTGCCGCGTAGGTCGGGCGTCCACATCACCGTGGAGCCAGGCCATGCGCGAGCGCCATATGCTATGCAAGGCCACCAACATAACGAGGTCCAAGGGCGCCCCCTCCTCGTTTTCGACCGCTAGATAGCGTATGCCATGGGGGCTCAGCGGGAAATCTTTATGAATGGTCCTCTGAAGGACATCCCACAAAAATACCGCAGCCCAACAATGCAGAAAAACGTGCTCTATCGTTTCTGGTTGTTTACAAATTGAACACTGAGTTCCCCATGGCACAGATATCCCTCTATCCTGCATCCATGTTCCAACAGACAAGGTGCCTGTGTGTAATTTGAAGAAAAAGGTTTTCACACCAGAGTGAACCTCCATTCTTTTGACGCGCTTTAGCACATTTTGGCCTGGCCCAGCACGGTAATTATACCTATACATAGGGACGGGGAAAACAACATCGCAAATGTCCTTATACAGTTTTTTGCGTGTCACAGAGGACAGGTACTCTCCAGAAAAACGTGCGAATAGAAAACGGGCCGTCATAACTATTTCCTTCAAATACCCATACACGCCACCTGGCATGCACCATGTTGATACTACATATTCCGGCATAGCACGCGCCAGCCGTACTTGCATGACACTCTGCAAGAACGGGTCACGAACATCTCGCCAAAACAAAAACCGGTTTACCAGCTGTCGCACATAAAGGTGCGCCAGCCCCAAGCCACCATCTCGGACTCTCCGAAACAGGTTTGTTCTGCTGCACCTCTCCACGGCGCGACGTTGATATCAGTGTTAGTAACGCGCCTTATATCTTTAACGCATTCAAACTACGTCGTCAGCGGCGTGCGTTGGCGACTAGCGGCGTTATAGCGGCTTGATAACTGCGTGGTGTACACGTGATACTACAAACCCGCTAGTTCTGCATTCTCTCACGTGACTGCGCCTCCTCTCCCTTCACTCCGGTCGGCACTTCGCAGCTGCGGTGCGCTGCGGTGCGGTGCGCTCCTCCTCTCGAACATACACGTTAATTCACCAAGATTTCCGCAGAGGGACAAACGAGGCGTGTTAAGCCGAACGTGATCACGAGGGGGTGTTAATGTAACTAACGGGCAAAATGCCACCAAACTTCAACAAACTCCCCCTCATAGCATCACCCCGTGCTTCGCACTTCCTCATACTCCCCTTCGGGGAAAGGCGGGGGAATTTTTCATTTATGTATTTACATGTCACGTTGCAAGAGAATGGTCAAAAAGCCAGCACAGGCGCTGGCTTGACGAGGATTCTACCTCGTGTACACACGTCGACGGCAGCACAGCACTGCCGTTCTCTAATTGCAAAGCAAGTGTAATATGTTAACAAAAATGAACAGAAACAAGTCGAACCTCAGTCGACTAACCAAGTGCGAAAAACGAAAAAACAAACATGAAAAAAATGAACAGAACAATTTCTAAATGGCACAGTATACAATGCACAGTTCATACGAAACAAATATGGACCTTATTTACATCCTACAGAATTTCACAGCTTGCGCCATGGTACAACATAAAAACAAGCATGAATGAAAGTACAGATAACACGTATGCACATTTAGCAGAATAGCGCCAAATCAACATTGTAGTGCTTCCACGATTTAAGTGTTAGGTTTTCTGGCTGTATTTTACATAGGTATACTTGGTTTAAGTTGTAAGGTAGCTGATATTGCACTCTTTGCTTTCCGTAGGTAAGCTAATCTGGGATGCGGCGGAGCGTTCTAGTTATTGTGTTTTTTTTTTGTTAGTTTAGCAGTATCCTCCAAGAACCTACTACCAGTCTTCATTTCCATTATGAAGTGTCGTACAAGTATGTATGAATATAGGCGTGTGATTGGAATCATTTTTAGATGGCGGTATAGGTCTTTAGACGGCGAATCACGACAGCGGTTTGTTACATTTCGTAATACCTTGTTTTGCAATGTTTGCAGTTTGCTTAGATGGCTGTGTGCAGTCGTCCCCCAGACCAATAGAGCATAGGTTAGTTGACTGTAAAACAATGAGTTGTAAATAACCAATTTCACATTTTGCGGAAGAAAGTACCGGACCTTGCCGATAACCCTACACGACCTCGAAAGATCAGTTTTTACTTGATCAATATGCGGGTCCTAAAATAAATTCTCGTTAAATGTAACACCCAGGGTATTGACATTCGGAACACAGGGTATTTTAGACCCACCAAGGAATAAATTTCCATATCCATATATCCTCTACCACTGGCTCCGAATACCTTACAATTATCACAGATTCCCAGCAAGCCTGCCGTAACATTCAACGTGGACGCCCCATTCCCGCCTTACGCATACTCGCATCCATCAATCCCCTCTTCGAGCTCTACATCGTCTTGACCCCATGGCTACTCCTCCCTCAAGGGAAGTGGGGCGACTCACGCCGCTGCGCGCCCCCTTCCTCAACGGGCATTTCCCTCGGCGACAGTCTCCGCCGCCTCCCGCTGTTCCATCACGCTACCACGACGTCCTCCCCCATGATCGTAACCTTCGCCTCACCTTGCCTCAGCCTCATCCTCATCTAACCAAGGAGAAAGAAGTAATCTGTCGTAGATTACAAACACCTATTACAAAGCACCCGTCTATTTGTCTTTCCGAATACCCCCTCACGTGTTATTTCTGCGCCACGCTTAAAAGGCCACACTTAAAAGTTGGGCTCAGACGAAAGTTCAACTGCCCCTAAGCCCTGCCAGCGTTTATTCGGCGGCGAAAGATGCTTTACTTGCCGAGAAATTACCTTAGCAGAGATTTTGTTTCAGCTCGTTGGTAGCGGTAATCCATGACTTCTTGTAGCGCAAAAAGCGGACAGGGACAGAAGGAGGCGATGGGCACAAGCGCTAACTTTCAACTGAGCTTTATTGAAAAAATGCACGAATTTAAAACGGAAGCGGGACATTATCGTAAACAAACAAAGGAAAGAACAGAACACAAGCAAAGCATCATTAAATTTGCAAACAAAATTATTCGCACGACGATGTGACGTCGACAAAATACAGCGCAAGGCATTGACCAAGGTGGCGCCCACCCTCCTTCCTGGTAGCCAATCTCCTTATCAGACAAGGCCACTGACGGTGTGGACACGCAACGGTACCCCAGGAGTGCTACTTAGGCTACCTCAATAATTTCTCTAATGGTTCTGAATGGCGTGTCGAGCATTGGCGGTACAGCTCTCAAACATGGGCGTACAAGCGCAATCGCGGTAATGAATGCCCAAGTGGACCTAATGAACGTTGTAGTTGTGCTCACGGAGCCGGTCGTTCAGGTAACAACCTGTTTGTCTGACATATACTTTACGGCACTTCATGGGAATGGCGTCCACAATGTTTTCTACACATGAAACGAACGGCTTTTTTTAGTTCTGGTTACACATAGCCTGCCGAGGAGCGGCGCGGTCATTTATGCGGCACAGGCTTAACAATTTCCTTGGGGCGGGAAAAACAGCATTTACCTCAGCTTTTGTACCAATCTTCTTCAGCCTATGTGACAGGTCATGAAAGTACGGCGTCACAGCGAGCCGTTTTTGTGGACAGGGCTATCAGCGCGTTCAACCTTTTTAGGTGACGCACGAACTGCCTGAATGTAGAATGTTGAGGTTTCTACACATAAAACACTTTTTCAAGGGTGAGCATGTGTGTTCGAGCTATGCGCCACACGCCAGTAAGCCGTTGCTACCCCTCTCGTCGGGGCACTCTCGCTTGGTGAAAGGGGGCGTGGCAAAGCTGTGTTTGACAATTTCCCTGCAAAGATCTTGTCCCCACAAGATTCAAGAAAGTTTCTTGCAGCAGGTGGAGCGAATTCGCCAAGCGGGGTTCGCGCAACGGCATGGTACCTCTCTTGCTGAGGGCCTACTCTGGAATATCAAGTACGCCGGTCGAGGTGCAGAGCTTGAGGCGTGAAGCGGTGCTGATAGCACTGTAAACAAAATAATAAAGAATATAATAATAAAATAGGATAAAGGTCGAGGCCTTCGATGTGTGACGGACGCCCTTCGTTCGCTTGGAAGAAGAAGAAAGGAAACTAATGAAGGGTCAGCCCGAACAGACGCGTGAAAGCTGCTGCCGTCCTCGTTGTCGCCTCAAGTTCCAGCTGGAAGAGCAGTTGCCAATCCCTCCCGGATGAACAGCAACTGGCCGCTTGGAACGCCGACGGGAGCCAATACCACTCGTTCAATCTAAAGGGCTTTCAGAGCGACGTGTTCCGCAGTGTCTCTCACTTCCAAGCATCCGCTCATGACCGGTTGCCGGGTTATGCGTGCACGTGTTTGAAGTGGAAGGCGGGGGAGGGGTAGAGGCGGGCACGCGCAGCAAAGGGTTTCGGCGTTAAATACACCGGTGAAGGGAGGTGAGGTGACTGTGAGAGGGAAAGAGGTTCCCAGCCTGCACCACATATGTATCGCAGGGACCGGTAAAGGGAGAGAGAAAACTTTATATGCGGCCAGACTGAGAGCTATTGTTTTTCTTCCGCCGGAAGAACTGTGACCACGTGGTCAGCTAGGGCCGCCGACGCAACAATGTCGCTCGGAATGTCTTTCAAGCTAAAGAATATGTGCTCACGCCGGCGTTCCAACGGGTCAAGTTGCTTTCAACCCTTGCTTTCAACCGGCAGGGTCTTGCAGCTCGTGTACGAGGTGGAATCGGAGGCGGCGGCGGTGGCGGCGGCTTTTGAGCGCTTTTACACCCATTCGCCCTGCTGTTGATTCTCCGCAATAAACTGATAACGCGCTACTGCCGCTGTCGGCCGACCGCGCAACTTGGCGTGGGGAATAACCGTTGTGGTAAATATATCTTGCTCCGTGGTGGTAACCGTCTTGAAAGAGGGCCGGCGGTGGCGAGGAGGAGCCCCGGAGCCGCGCCGAGTACATCCGCCTAACCGGCCTGAACAATGCAGGGTTGTGAGACACACACTGCTTCGCTGTTAAAAGCATTTCATTCCTCGCGCCATTCCAGGACGTGTCGCGTGACGGCAATGGTTGCCGAAGCGAGTGAAACAGCGGTGTGGACTGGCAGGAAAACTGCCACCTACCCAGCGAACCACAGCGGCCGCATTGGTCGTTCACTCGTCGTTCACGTGGCGCATACGACGAAACAACTCGCGCGCGTGCACTGTCCCCCTCTGTGCGTCAATCTTGGTGCTGCACGAAACGTGAGACGGTAGTTACCGCGCGGTCTCTCACTTTACCTAGAAAACGTCTATCAGACAGCGCAACCGCAGTGGCGCTCCTTTGATTTGCATTCTCGTTTTGTATAGTGGGGTTGAGTCGCGTTGCCCTCGGAATCAAAGCCCCTCTCGGCACAACGGTGTGGCGCCACCTGTAACCGCGTGCAAGCCTAAATCTGTGCGGCCGGCTACGTCGGCACCGCGACGTGAGCTTTAGTAAAACGTTTTGTCAATTTTCCGTCGCGATATTTATTGTAGCTCTTATTGCGGCATCGAATGTTTTGCGAAGCGCGTTGTCTATTATCCAACTCCCAGGTGTGCGCCTAGAGCTTTTACGAGTGCCCAAACCACTACCACCGCTGCCCAAACCACTACCAACCACTACGATACTGACCTTGAGGCCAGTATGGAATGAAAAACGTGCATAACATGATACAAATACCACCCCACTAAGGTACGTAGTGGAAACATACAGCAGCACACAATGCCCTGAATCGAAAGATTCGGTTTGTCGCAAACATTTTATTCAACTTCAAGACAACCAAGAAACGGTTTCGAACAAACAAATCATCACGGCATGCACTTCGAAACCTAACCGCAAAATTTACAGGCGATCGATTGCCCCGTGTTCGTCGTAAAGGTAGCACTCGCTGACTGCCATTTACAGTGGTGAACAAGTCACTTCACTCCGGCGCTGGCGAAGAAGGTTTAAAAAAAAATCGCGCACTCTACATACCCGGTGCGGGTTGAACCGTCGCTAGTGATAATTCCATCATAGCAAGCACAGTTCATTCTCAGGAGCACTCCGTCGCATTTCATCACGAAGCGAACGCGAACCCAACACACACACACACAGCTTCGGGCGCCGGCCTGGGCGCAAAGCTTCGCTCGGCCGACAGCTTATGTGAGGGAGCAAAACGCTCGTTCTATCAGACGCAAACTACTGTCCACAGGAGAGCGGAACAGTGCACGGCCGACGCGCTACTTGCCGGCATGATGTAAACAAGGAGATAGAAGGCGAGATAAAAGCCATGTGACTACGCCGAACCTTCAATAAGCATCGCAACCACGGAGTAAGATCGCAACCGCCACAGGTGCCGCGGCTTGGCACCTTGCGAATGTCGGCACGGCTTCAATTATACCTGTACATTTATAATTGTTATGTCTTATGAAAGTTAACGTTCTGGGAAAGATTTTGTGTTTCTTTGAGACGTTGTGTGCGCGGTTCTCCTTTTGTCGTTCGTCACGTGATTCTTGGCTCGTGCGCTCAGGCTATGTTTAGACTAAGGACGTAGCAGCCGTATCGTGAGCTATGGACGTAAAAAAAACGGCTTGTCACGCAGTTCGATTGGCGTGTCATGGAATGACGTCATTCTTCAAAAAGATTACGACAGTTGCGGCAACAGTCTGTTCCCGGCCTCAGTCGCTGTTAACGTCATTTCTGCTGGGCGACTGATAGCTTCACTATGTTATTATTTACAACGATTATTTTCAAGGTGTATACAGTAAATCCCGCTTATATCGAATAGCTCGAGGATTGTAAAATAGTTCGATATAGGAAAAATTTGATATAGAAAGTGAAGCAAAAAAAAAAACTTATATGAGAGCAATCTTGCCGATGGAGTCACGAGCTAACGCTGAGCTCTTACCACCGTGCAGTTCGCTATTGATACGACACTTTGTCGGAAAGAAAACAATAATTTATTGGGGCGGAAAAACTGCGTGAGTGTAGCCTGCTTCTTGGAGCGCAACCCGTGTTGGCGACTGCTTGCTCCACGGCATCTAAACAGTCGACAAGCACAAGACCGCTGCCCTCAATGGCACTGCAGTATCGCCGTAGCAGAGTTTCACGGAACGGCACAGCGAGTTTTTTAGAGTGTGTCGTGAATTTCATATCCCCCTCTCCCCTTAATTTTCTCGAAACGTCTACGCGACCCTGCGTTTATCAACTGCTAGACAAGTACACCGTAATCGATATCATGAGCGGTCTCGGAAGAGCAGTGTCAGTTTTTGGCATTTCTTTACGTGCTCAGTGCTGCCAATATGTGCTGCCGACCACGGCCGCAGCCCTTTATTCCCTCCCCTCCCTACCTTGTGTCTCGTTTAAGCGGATGGAAGGCAGGCATACATTTACTCTATATAAAGACATACCAATTTTTCGAAATACACACATCAGACTAAATTGCAGTTGTCTTTATACGTATACAAAGCACGGTTTTAAAACTGAACAAATCGTGCCAATGCTAATACGATTTGCAGACCATGTCGCGTAGAAGACCAGGCTCAAAAAAATGCATCAACCTCACGGATTAGAACCCACGACTTTTATGGAAGAAGCGCTATGCTTCAGTCCACTGTGCCAGGACATTTTGTTTTGTTTTCCACATGTCAATGCATGAAACGATATTTAGAACAAATATTTATAACTATGTACACATACAAATGAGTTGATTACAAGCTGGAAAACAAAACTAAGCACAATGAACAATTATGTGCACCTAGTTTAAAACTGGGGAAACAGTGAACAACTAATGAGGAGGGGATACCAATCAGGGCGGGAATCATTTTGGGTCACAGATATCTTTCAGATTCGTGATTATTTGGCCGAAGTGTGCGTAGCTATCCAGAATGCGCGTTTTCCTCTGCGCCAGGGCATTAGTGTAAGTGGCGCGGAAACAACCTGTGTACTTGTGTGACATCTATGTTTTCTACCTGATTTCAAGAATCCCTGGCTGGTTAACTGAACATTTCCTGCATAACAGTTGCTCAGTAAGGTTCCATGAAACTCTCGTCATAGCTCACCTCCAGGAATAGCACTGCTTCGGGAAGAAAAGCGATCCGAAATGTCTGCGATTTCGTCCTGCCAGAACAGTGCTCGCCGTACTTTTGTTTTACCCTTTACCCTAAAAACTTTGGTTGATATTGGTTCCTTATTACCTAATAAACATTCTGTACGTCTCTCCTGCTCTTAACTGAGTTTATACTTGCTACAAGCGTTGCTGGTAGCACACGAATATGCAGTTTGCCACTCCGGGAAACGAATTGTCGCCCAAGCCAACGGCCGGTATACGTCGTAAGCCGAAATACGCATCGCACTAGCGTGGTGTTAAGTTGTACGGACTTCATCGACCTTGGTATGTTTTTTACACTAACAGGAACGAACAGAGCAGAGCCCTATTCATTACGGCAGAAATGTTGTTGGGGCGCAGTTGCGGGGGCGCAGTGGGGGCGATGGATTCTAGAGGACCAGTCACACCACGTGGACTTTCGATCGGCCGACGTGTTCGTGCGGCCGTCGGCGTCGTGTGACAAAGCGGTTTGCCAACTCTGAAGTCGTGTCATTGTCGTGTCGGCCTAGCCTACGCGCTTTAATGAGGAGCGTCGTTATTGAGTAAAAAAGATTAATGTAGGCCAAGACGATAGCGTTAAGACGCGCTAATAACCAAACGTGCCGCCTAGATTATAAAAGGGGAACAGCGCAAACTCAGACAAGACACACGAAGAAGGAGGTGACAAACACTAGCGCTGACTTACAACTGAGTTTTATTCCTTGGCTTTTCACGTATATATGCCAATAGTCAAAAGCACAAGAAAAACCAAAAATTTCACGATACAAGGAGATACGAAGCCGCTCGTCACGCTTCACCGACGCCATGTGCCACAAACACTTGCTGTACTATTGAGGGACAGATAATTAATCTCTTTCTGCGAGAGGGACAAGGAGGGAACGCTTACACATTTATCTTTTCTGCGCAATATTTCTGCGGCTTCAATTATTTCTCTTGTTATTTTATCTTTGTGTCGTGAAATGACCTGCGTTTTTTGAAATATTGGGGCGCAGTCGCGGCAATCCCGAAAGTGGACACCTAAGTGGCCACTAAGCGCCGTATGTACGTTATAGTTATGTTCTTTTAATCTTTCATTTAGGCATCGTCCAGTTTGGCCTACGTACGTTTTCCCACAAGACAGCGGAACGGAATAGACGACGCCTTTAACACATTCAACAAACCGGTTTTCGTGCTTTACGGAGCAAGACTGCACTGTTCTTTTGGTTTTGTTTACTCTGGAACACATGGAGGAAAGCTTGTTGGGAGCGGAAAACACAACATTTACGCTAGCTCTTTTTCCTATCTTTTTGAAATTGTGCGCTATCCGGTGCACGTAAGGAATAACAGTAAGTTTGTCACGTTTGTTAGTTTCTACATCTGCTTCACTGTCTCGTCCCTCTCTTTTTAACCTCTGCATCATTGATTCTGCTATCGAGGCCAATAGCTGCTGTGGGTACCTCGCTATAAGAAGCCGATCAACCTGCTTACGAAAGCTTTCTTGTATCGAGTGGAAACAGGACTTGTTAAGGGCATTTTTAAAACACATTGTTACGATAGACCTTTTCACGAGTTTAGAATGGGATGAGTCAAAAGGTAGAAGCGGTTTGCTGGCTCGTGGTTCGTACGCCCAGAAGATGTGATTGTGCGAAAAATGAAGCTTAAGATCTAAAAACCGGATAGTTCTGTCAACAGGGATTTCAAAAGTTAAAACCAAAGGTTTAAAACAATGACGGAAATGATCTAACACCTGGAACATCAACGATTCAAGACCTGCTTCGTCGGTGTTAAAAACTACTAAAAAGTCGTCGATGTAACGAAAGATTTTGCTTACTTGTGGAATCTTCAATTGGTCATGCAAATTGCGGTCGAGGTACGCTAAAAAGAAGTCACTTAAAATTGGTGCGATGCAAGATCCGATACAGATTCCGTTAGACTGAATATAAAGCTTATCGTCCCAAGTTGCGAAAGTTGAGTTTAGGTACACCGTCAACAAGTCTAAAAATCCTTGTACTGACACACCTGTACTATTTGAAACGCGACGGAACTGTACTTGTCAATGCATTCCTCAACACAAAGCAACAGTTCACGATTTGGCAAAGAGTAATATAAATCTTTTACATCGAAATAGCATGCCATATAGCTTTTGTCATTACATTTCTTTAAAAACTCAATGACTTCATCCGAATTCCGCACAAGGAACGGGTCTTCGACTCTTAAGAGGTTCAAATGTTTCTGCAAAAACAACGCAATGCACTTTTGCCAAGTACCATTCTCGGATACAATTACCCTTAGAGGAATATCTACTTTATGTGTTTTTGCACTGAAAAAAATATCCAGGCTCATACGACTGCTTTTTCCAATAGATTGTTCTAGGCCGTCGAGCTTTAACCTTTTACACAATTTTTTGGCCTCTGCTCTTACTTTTTTCAGGGAAATATTATTTCTGAAAGTGAAAGCTGATAAAATAGCTTGTGCAGCTTTTTCCTTAAACAGGCTTTCCTTCAACACAATAAAGCCCCATTCTTTGTCTGAGGGTAGCAAGGATAGCGCGTTGGTCCTCAAAAACGACTCAGAAACTAACAAACGTGACAAACTTACTGTTATTCCTGACATGCACCGGATAGCGCACAATTTGAAAAAGATAGGAAAAAGAGCTAGGGTAAATGTTGTGTTTTCCGCTCCCAACAAGCTTTCCTCCATGTGTTCTAGAGTAAACAAAACCAAAAGAACAGTGCAGTCTTGCTTCGTAAAGCACGAAAACCGGTTTGTTGAATGTGTTAAAGGCGTCGTCTATTCCGTTCCGCTGTCTTGTTGGAAAACGTACGTAGGCCAAACTGGACGACGCCTCAACGAAAGATTAAAAGAACACAACTATAACGTACATACGGCGCTTAGTGGCCACTTAGGTGTCCACTTTCGGGATTGCCGCGACTGCGCCCCAATATTTCAAAAAACGCAGGTCATTTCACGACACAAAGATAAAATAACAAGAGAAATAATTGAAGCCGCAGAAATATTGCGCAGAAAAGATAAATGTGTTAGCGTTCCTTCCTTGTCCCTCTCGCAGGAAGAGATTAATTATCTGTCCCTCAATAGTACAGCAAGTTTTTGTGGCACATGGCGTCGGTGAAGCGTGACGAGCGGCTTCGTATCTCCTTCTATCGTGAAATTTTCGGTTTTTCTTGTGCTTTTGACTATTGGCATATATACGTGAAAAGCCAAGGAATAAACCTCAGTTGTAAGTCAGCGCTCGTGTTTGTCACCTCCTTCTTCTTGTGTCTTGTCTGAGTTTGCGCTGTTCCCCTTTTATAATCATGCACCAACTCGCCCAAGCCTTAACCCTTGCAAGTACCGCCTAGACCTGCCTACGCTGAGCAGACTATGCTTCTCTCCGCGAGAAGTGCGAGGAAATGCCGTCTAATTGCAAGATTTCTGCTTCGTGACGCACATGGGAGAATCGATGACGTACATGCGTCGGATTGGCGGAGGCCAAAAACACGCAGGAAAGGGCGGGAACGGGGTACCAAACTTTGAAACGAAAGCGTGAGCTTTCCGCTGCGCGTAAAAAAGTTATACATGCACAAATGACGTTGGCCACCCAAGCTAACGATTGGGCTGGTTCATTTAGTGTGCTCAAAACGCCTTTCAGGATCCCTATGAGGGAGTACTGACACGAAATTTTAAAGCTGGGATAACTATGTAAAGGCTTCCTTCGCGTGCACGAGAAAGCTCAGAACGGATACCTTTCGCAACTGCCAACGTGCGGGCTCCCGTGACGTGGGCAACGCAGTGGTTGCGGTTGGCGCGCGCTGTTCCACCATGTGTCTACTTCACGGTTTTGTGACTGACGTCATTCTGCGTGGCGTATGGAGATGGTGGAGACCACTGCCAGGCTGGTCGCGCCAGCCCGCGCGTCCGCACCGACAGTAGTGCGAAAAGAACGGTGACGTCCCGAGCGCCCTCCTGTCATGGCGGCCGCCTAGGGGTTAGTTTAGTCGGAACCCAAACTATAACACAAATAAATCAGACTGAAAATACTTATTTACGCTGCTATCTAACACCTAATGTGCCATTCTATGCTGTGGGCGTCCACCGCAGCGAAAAGGACCGGAAAATTTCGTGTCAGTACTTCTTTAAAAGCTGCGAACGTTTCTTAAACATTGAGCGGGTGCGGTGTTCGCTCTCTAACTGTGCGAAAGCATGTACAAAAGTATTGTTTCTTGTCATAAGATGCAAAACAGGCTTCGCTCCTTAAAGGAGCCATGAAGAGAAAACAAAAGTTTGTTTTATTCGAAAGATTAGGTGTTTCATAGTACCCTAAGTGCTTTCCCGGAAGCAAATGATGCGTTATTCACTGAGAAATAAGGCAATTTAAGCCAATATTTTAAATCTCCCGCTAAATTGCACATTTCGTGACGTGAACAGTGGCGTCATACGAGCCGGTCCATGAAACAGATACTTAGTATGTCGACTCCATGTAGCACCCACACGCGGGAATCAAACAGGAACCGGAACTCGTGCCGAAACCGTGACGGCGGCCATTTTAAAAATACTAGTAAACCCTAGTGCACCCGCAGCCCTAGTCATGGAATCGCCTGATCAGGAGAACAAAACTCTCGCCGAGAAGCTCGGACTTGCATTTAACAACCTCACACCACTTGAACGCTCGATGCTTCTAAGTGCACGAGCGGCAGGAGTTGTGGTATACGCGGATGGACCGGAAAGCGACCATTCCGCGATAGCCACAACAGACGAACGCCCAGCCGTCGGCACCGCTGCCTCGTCAGCACCGTCGCGATGGACGAAGACAGACTGGTACGTATCTGCCGTATTTTTATAATGGTTAATAATAGTTCAATTTCAGTAGCAGTATCACTTTTGCCAGTTGGCCGGTGTCGTGTATGGAAAGCCGTTCGCGCGAGCTCTCTGCTCCGACCAGAAAGATACGAGCGTGAATGCGCGGTGTGTACGGCATTTTTTTCCCCAAGGTCAGAGCGCTTTGACGGCGATTTGACGAAGTCGGCGACGAGTGCCAGCATGTCCCAGGAGTGAGCTAACGTAAGGGTCCCTGCCTTAATCACTTCCTCGGAAATGAAGCGAGCACACTCGTACTTCATTTAGCTCTCTTTCTCCTCCGTTTGCAAAGTTCACAAAACGTAGCCACTTGCTTCGCCGAGGTTCGTCGTTGGGCAGCACATGAAAGAAGATCTCCTCACCGGCGGGGATGTCGCACTCTCTCGACGATTTGCCCGTACTGCATGGGCATTTCAAAACGCAGCAACGAAATTTCATTGTAAAGTATTCGAACAAACTGAAGTTTTCAGTGGTTGTAAACTGGAAACAAGCTCCTAACAACAGCAGCAAGCCAACACCATTCCAAAACGTCTGCGACGACTGTCACTATCTCGTCGCTGCTTGCTGTTCCTTACTCCCCTCGTTTCTATTTTTACCTTTTCTGGTTGGCGATATGACGGCCAACCTCCTGTGAAGGGATTACGATACCAAGCAAGGTCGCGTCTGTGCGTGCTGGAACGGTTCGTTGGCCCCGAAGAGCCTCGAACCCGAAAATTCGTCTGCGCGATGGTGGCGACGGCGAGATGTCGAGTTCGGCTGGGGGTAGTTTCGTACGCATTGGCATACACGCTTGCGTGTTTATTCGGAACTTCAACCATTCACTCCACCGTTCTTAGTGTCAGAAAAGGAATGTGCAGTATGTTGAACGGGCATATAACTCGCTATGCAAACTGGTAAGCCCTGCCTAACTTGCGTTTGCTTTTGCCGGCCTCCGCCAATCGCAGAGCATTCTCGTGTGACATCATAGGTTCTGTTGCGGGAAATGAGTTGGTGGGTCGCATGTCATTCCCTTTTTTCCTAATTATGTAGCTTACTTGAGCAAAGTTTGTGTTAAAAGTGGTGTCAGTATGGTTCTAACGAGGCAATCTTTCAAATGAACCAAACTTGTGTTTTCTCTTCATGGCTCCTTTTAAACGCTGTTGTGGCGGTATCGAATTGTGTCACACGTAGCCCATAAAACATAAAGTGCCCTTGTAAGTTGCCTTTTACTCCCTCACAATGCATGACGAATACATCAGAAAAGAAGTTCCTCCCGCTTGAAGACGAAAAGGAGATTCAGTTAGGCTATTTCTAGCGAAACATCGTTAAAATTCTGCGCGCGACGGAAATCACGTACTGCGCCGTATGGAACGCGAGAGTGGTGTCCTCCGAGCGCTGCCACCACCTGCCTCACGCGTTCATTCAGCCCTGGCCACCGTGAATAGGCCATGTGCGGAGGCGTGACTGGGCCGGCCCGCTTCTTCAATCAGACAGCCGGTGACGCCGCGCATGGCGGCCGCCGAGCCAGAGCCATGGCCGCGCCGCCCATAGGGCCCGTAACCGCGCAGTCGAGTGGTCACACCGCGCGGATCGCGGGGACAAGATGTCGCCCCTTCCGGCGGACCGTCCGCGGACCGTGTCGGCTCGGCGAGGCCCAAATTAAAAGAAAGCGGACGCCCTGCTTAGCCACCGCTCTTCCTTACGAGGCTACGCAGGAGCGCTCCTCACCAGAGCTCGTGCTGAGGCCATTGCGGCGCTGTCGCCCCGCTGCTGCTGCCGATGGCGTTTTGCGCATGCTCCCGCTTTCTCTTTGCTTTGACAAGACATCTGGAGAGGATGCACCGAGCTTTCCTGGGAATACCCGGAAATGGATGCGCGTGCGGACGCACCTGCAGCGGATCGTCGGAAGGGCATCGAACAGCTTCCTCGGAGATCGAAAAAAAGAAAGCCTGGCTACGAAGCGAACTCAAGCCTCAAGTGGACTAAGGTATATAGCATTCTCGGAACAGCGCAAAGGGACGAGGACGAGGCGTAGACGGGACACAGCGCAGACGGGACACAGTGTCCCGTCTACGCCTCGTCCTTGTCCCTTTGCGCTGTTCCGAGAATCCTCAAGTGGAGCTGCATTCAAGCACACGTGGGCAAATCGCAGGCAAGCAGGGCACTCGGCTGTGGGTGAAACATCCAAACACGGTCAACCTCAGGTTGACCGTGTTTGGATTTCAAGAGGCAAGTGTCCATCGTAGCGACATTGGGATAACACAGCCGAAATCCTAGAACATTCGAATAACTGTTTTAATTTGCCCACGCGATGGGGTGGTACCCCAGAGAAGCGATTAGGTAAGAAAGGTTTTCTATTTGAAGTAACCGTGTTGATTTATGAGGATAATTTTCGCATAAGGTTTTCAATAACCCGCAATGGCTCACATCACAGGGAAAAGCAGTTTTGTAGTTGAGGAGGGGATCTTAATTACAAAAAGGACTCGCAGTCGCGCATACGCGCGCACACGCACAGCACCCCAGACACACTGTTCAGGTGTGATTCCCTGCTACGCTGCTACATTATAACAAAGTATAGCGTCCACAAAAAGAAAACGGGAGCAAGAACTGAAAACCAAAATTGATGTAAAAGACACCCTAGCTCGAATTAAGGGACAAAAGGGGTTGGCCTTGATATCGGGAAGACGGACAACAGCGGGATCACCCGATTACCAAAATGGCTGCTGGTGGATGGCAGCGTAGGAGTAGAGGGGGACTTGACTTTATTAGGCGGACTTTATTAGGCGGGCCGTTCCCGTTCCACCGAGGTATAACGGGTAGTAGAGGGGGACTGAGAAATCAGCCGCTCAGCAGCAGTGAGTAATGGGAGAAAGAATGGGCAGAGTTGACTCAGGATACCAGGATAGAAGCAGTCGCGAGTCTAGCAGAGTGGCATTCGTCCTGAACTGCGCTCCCCCGGGTGACGATGACGGAGAAGAAGGCTGCGTTGGTATAATTCAATTCCACTTCTTCATTTCAGCTCGGTCCTCGTGCCCCGTGCACTGTCTTTTTCTTTCAACGCACCCTTTTACCTTTCCGCTTCCCGCATTACTGTCATCATGCACAGATAACTCTTGAAGGTTGGTGCGCCAAGCTATGGAACAAACCCCAGCTTGCAGTGAAATCACATTCCAGGTCCCATCGTCGTCATCAGTGACGCTGCCCGCTTCAGTGACGCTGCCCGCTTCGACTATATCTTGCAGCTCTGCTGTCACTTAGTCGCTCCTCTCTTGCTATCTAGCCCTCCCACCGCAGCGCCCTACTACTCTTAGCTTAAATGAGTGTATATGCTCACAACCACGTGTCCCGATTGCGCCTAGGTAGCCCAGAGGAGCAGGCAAGTGAAAGGCACCAGAGAGGAAGCACGCTTGGGTCTCCGCAGGTGTCCATCTGGAGCAGGCAGCCGAGGCTGCGGCACGTTCACACCCCCAACCCGCGGCGTCGCTTCTCCAGATTCCGCGCTTTCAGTGCGTGAAAAGCAGCAGCAAGAAATGGCGCGGAGTAACCGACAGAATAGACAAAAGGACGCCAGCCCGTGCGGGGGTCGGGGCCGCGTCTCCCAGCTGCGCGCGTAGCCGCACGGACCGCTGCATGTGCGCGCCGCTCTCCAGACGTTCGTCGCCGTTGTTTCTGCGGAACGCGCGCGTTTGGCCCACTTGCCAGCCGGCGGGCCTTCTCCAGCCATCCGCAGTGTTTGTGCCGGCCGGTCCGTGCGATGCCGACGTCGTGATTCGGTGATTTCCTTTTCGTCCACCTTGCTCGAATAACGCGCGATGCTTCGCCGGAGGGCAGTCCGGGCGTGATTCCTGTACACGTGCCAGGCCACTAATGACGCACCGACGGCGCAGTCAAGCCGCTGGTGCAATGAGACGCTGTGAGTTGTCCGAAGCGGCTGAAAAAAATTGAGCACTGAGGTTTGAAAAAAAAAGGGGACCCTTAAGAAAACATGTTGCCCCCCCCACACTCGATATAAAAAATTCCCCTGGGCTCTGGGCGCCAGAATGTTGTGAAGATCTTGATGGCAGCAGTGCAAGTATACGCCTCGAGATTCGCGATCGCTGCGCCGCCTGCCGCCACTTCTCCGCGGCGTTTGCGGGATTAGCGCTGCGTGGCTGATAGGTGGTCATGCAGTGTTTTGGTTCTCTTTCGCTTCTCTTTGCCTTTCCGCGCACTAAACAACTTGTTAAGGTGACGTCTGTAAGCTAACTGCACGTGTAGGGCGCTTAAAAAAAACAGCGGCGTCTTGGTAGAGCGCTCGAACGCCAACAAGAGCTACCCGGGGAGGCGGTTCTGCGCGCTTCTTGGCCGCTCTTGCGGGCGTCGGCGACGGCAGCGGCATATCACCGCTGTCACCTTCGAACACGTCAGCACAAGTGGATTCTATTTATTGTCACCTCGTTTAGACCTGATATTGGCACCGTAAGAGGTTGGTTCGTTTTGCAGCGCAGACAACAAATGCGGCTTTGCTTCGAATATGTACGTCGTAGAAAAATATGTTTCGGGGATGTGATAACCCAACAGCGTACAAAAACTTGTACCTTTTATGGGAATATAAGCCACGCGAAAATGTTAAGTACACTCAAAGGCTGTGCATTGTCAGATACGTGCCCACTCATGCATGCCTTATGGTAAGAACCAAGGTATATGCATATGACCACGGGAAAATGAATGGTTTGCAAGTCAGGAGCAATAAATAGAATAGTCGTACGGGAATAAAAAAAAACCCGAGTGCAGCTTCTGAAATGCTAAAGAGATTTGTTTGAGCAAGGTAGTATTCACCAGACCAACTAGATGCTAAATGCACTGATATTTCGCTAGACATTCGGGGGGGGGGGGGGGGTGAGGAGGAGGACGCTCAACTGTCGTTGTTTACAAATGCGGAGCGTAATCAACAAATGAACGTTTTATTAATCACACACACAACTGCGTGTTCACTTTTCGTTTGTTTTTCGCCTTCAACGAACGGCTGATCATTCGGCGGACGCATTTTTTGAAGAATATAGGGTAAGCAGTTCACAAGAAATACGAGGTGTCGTTGAAAGAGTTGGTTGATTGATTGCAGGGTTTAACGCGCCGACGCAACGGAGACGATGAGGCACGCCGTAGTGGACGGCTCCGGATTAATTTTGACCACCTGGAGATCCTTAACGTGCGCCGAAATCTCGTACACACGGGCTCGTTGGAAGAGTGTCGTATCTGATAAGGGTCTCTGATTTCGGTTTATGCTAGATTCTGCAGTCTCCCAGTGTCATACGACGATGTTTCGAAGAAGAGTTTGGTCGCGGACGCGGATTACTCTATAAGCCCATCTTCGCGCTTCTCGTGGAGGATAAATGTAACAGATGAATTCTTAGCGAGCGCTCACATCGCGACAAGACGACCCAGCATTAAATTTGCCGTCGTGTGCTGACCCCGGAGTGTAATTTTGCATTATCCATCGTACTTCTTTGGTACAATGTTTGCGAAATTTACGCCGCATTGGCTTGTTCAGGGTACTGACCAATATCTGATACGTGATATTGGCAGGCGTGACTTGCGTGCTGTCAGGTATATTACCTGAGTGCTCCGCTGGATTTTGTAGTGCACAAAGTCGATTTACATCATAGTGTGTATGGCCGCAACATGACCATCGGAGGAAACACTGCTTACGGAGACACTGCCACTAAATTTCAGGGCAGCGGAATTGCAATCAGCTGCATGCAAATGCTGGCTTCGGGACGCCGGCCTGTGACACACGCCCGGCGCTCATATAGATCTTTCTAAGATCGCGTCATAAACATTTATACTCTCGTGAACACACCAGGCTTGCAAACAGAGTGCCTGCTCCACGTTATTCGGTATTTCGAACGCGGACAAACGGTAAATCGATGTCTTGAACGAGCCCCAAAAGCAACGGCGACAGGGGGGAGCGGGCCGGGGACTCCCGCGCCTGCTTTCGAAACGGGCCGCTAGGGGGATTTCAGTGGCGCCCCTACAGGCCGCGCTCGAGGCGTATAGGAGAGTTATACAAGACAAATACAGCGCTAATACTAAACTATCGGGGTTTTATGGGGAAGCTACAAAAAAGCCTAATATGATCAATCAATACATCAAACTAAAATCAAGACGACATAACATACAAAACCAGATGTATGACAGAAACAATAAGGTAACAATAGCTACAAAAATCTCAGACAGCAAAACAGCCAAAAAAAAACAAAAACAGGAAGCCTAGTGTTGCAAGCCGTGACACTCGGCCAGCGGAACGTTTAAGGCACGTGAAAAATAGGAAACATACAAGCAAATACTCAATGACTATGACAGAGATAGAGTTTACGCATAAAACGAAGGTTTTTTAACAAAATGCTGGGAAGTTTCAAAATCGAAAAAAGCTCAGCGCTACATGCACTGACCCTCAAACCTACAAAAATTCAAGCAACACAAAACCAGGAAAAGGGAAAAACAAACAAGCAAGAACACGATTTGAATAAAATAAATACGGCACATAATTTGGAATGACATAAAAGGCACTTAAGCTACAATAGTTTTCAAGTCATTAGAAAACAAAGAAAAAGATCTCTGGAATATATCAAGACGATCAGAATATTTATTTTTATTTTTATTACCCTAAAGGCCCTTTCGGGCATTACATAGGGGGGAACAACAGATTTGCACAATGCACTCTAAGCAGCAGAAAGTACATTAAAAGAAGTGTTAAAAAAGTACACAGAAGATTACAATAAACAGGTAAAACGGCACACAAAAACAAGCGGAAGTATTACACTCTCATTAACAGAACAAACGTCAAACTAAATACACGGGGTAGGTCCGATCAAAAGTAGGACCTAGGCAATAAACGAGAATAGACTATATTTTATTGCACACACTGAAACAGTTGAACAATTTCCTCAGTGAATTTTTCGTGGTTAGTAATTGTGGCAATACGCTCTGGGAGGGCATTTCATTCACTAATGGCTAAGGGTAGGAAAGAAAGGCGGTGCAGGTCGGTACGCGAAAATTCAGGCTGCACTTTGTTAGGGTGGTCTACACGTGCGGAAATATGTTGGGCTGGTTTTATTCTTGAGGCAGTGAAGTTGTTAGGGTGATGATACAGCTGATGAAAAAATGTAAGCCTGGAAATTTTGCGTCTTGTTTCGAGCGATTGAAGACCGAGATTCCTTTTTATCAACGTAATGCTAGAATGGGGCGTGTATTGTCCTGATATGAAGCGAGCGCTCTTGTTTTGCAACGATTCTATTTTCGTGGCCAAGTACGATTGGTAAGGATTCCAGATTATTCCAGCGTATTCAACTTTTGATCTTATAAATGAGGTAAATGCGAGCAGTTTGGTGTCTTTATTGGCTTGACGTAAAGAGCGACGAATAAAACCATGTTTCTTGTAAGTGTCACCTAAAATTGAATCTATATGAACTTTCCAAGACAGGTTGCTTGTGAGGTGAACTCGTAAGTATTTAAACGAATTTACAGGTTCAATAATCACGCTATTCAGTGTATAAGCAAATGAAATAACTTCTTTGCGTGTGGTGAAGCGCATCAGTTTAGTTTTTTTAACATTAATGTTCATTTGCCAGTCGGAATACCACTTTTCCAATCTACACAAGTTGGTTTGAAGTTTAACACAACTAGAATAGTTCGATATACGCCAATAAATTGCACAATCATCTGCGAATAACCTAAGAGAAGAATTTATGCCAGCACAGATGTCATTTATGTAAATTAAGAAGAAAGTGGGACCAAGCACAGACCCCTGCGGAACCCCTGATTTCACTAGCTGAAACGAAGAGTGTACATCATCTATAGTAACTGCCTGTTGCCTATTTCGAAGATATTCCTTAACCCACCTAATCACATTGCGTTCTATTTTAATATTTTCCATTTTATGAATGAGGAGATTATGGGGGACACGATCGAATGCCTTTTCAAAATCGATGAATATGGCATCCGTCTGCTCAAGTTGATGAAAAGAGTCATGAATATCAGTTGTAAGTTCAAACAGCTGGGTTTCACAAGAGCGCCCGCGCTGAAATCCGTGCTGATTCGGGTATAGAATGTAGTAATTTGTCACGTATTTCATTATTTGGGACGATAGGATATGCTCAAGAAGCTTGCATACTACGAATATTCATTGTATGCGCATTGTATTCACAAAGCATCATCATATCTCAATATTCATTATATTGCCGACAACCATCCAGTGAGTTTATTTATGTTTTTTATGGCCGACCGCCTGCACCGGGCTCTGTTATCTCTGTTATCTGTGTGCCAAGGGAAGCACGTGTTTCATTATTTATTTCTATGCCGCACGTGTTATCTCTTTTGATAGGGAGAGCGCTTCGAACTAACGTCAACCGCCTGGAACAATCTTCTTTGATCTACAGTGTTCTGGATTTACTTCCACTGTTCGAGCAGACGCCGCGGCATTCAACGCGCTGGCGCTTTCCTGATCTCGTCACTTTGTTGACTGCTGCTACGCCGCCTGTGTATTCTTTGAGTTGTTAGGGGAGCACAAATTCGCTCCAATAAACGTGTTTTCCTTGAAGACAACTGCCTCGTCTGTACATCAGGACAATATGCGCATTGATTGCCGGCAACAGACGCAATATCTCCACTACGCCCGGACGTAGCCGGCACACCGCACCCAGAGAGCGGAATGCCCGACCGACCATCTCTCTGACGTGGGGAATGAAACTGAGTGAACTGTCGAAATATACTCCAAGGTCTGCAACCACGGAAACTTTTGAAAGACGGGTTTTATTGAGAGTGTAAGAACATTGGACGGGGTGTGTTTTCCGGCTGTGGGTGATAACTTTGGTCTTTGATGGGTCCAGAATTAGGCCCTGCTCAGCCCACCACCGTGCGAAAGATGAGATCTCATGTTGAAGTGCGAGGCAGTCCTCAGGGCAATTAACTGTTTACTATACCTTTATATCCTCAGCATACCAAGAGGAAAAATTAGCTCTTAAAAGCGGCAAATATATTGTTAATAATGAGAGAGAACGAAGAGGGCCCAACACGGACCCCTGAGGTACGCCGCTGGTAGGGCTGTATTCGATAGCAGTTTGGCCATCTACACTGACATAGCAGCGTCTATTAAGGATTGGTGCAGTTTACTGTGATCTAAGTAAGGCTTTCGACCTTGTCAATCACCCACTGTTGCTCAAAAGCTGCAATGTTGCAAGGGTGCAGAGAAAAATTCCTATCAATAGTGCCGCGAACCATGCATTGGGTTTGTTTATTTATGTTTTGCTTTTACGGCCCCTCGGCGCCGGTTTGTTTTATCGGTGTGCTAAGAAAAGCGCGTGTTTCATTCTTTATTTCTCTACCGCACGTGTTACCTCTTTCTCTTTTGATAGAGCGTTTCGAACTAACGTCAGAAGACTAGAACAATCTTCTTTGATCTATCATGTTCTGGATGTAAATCGACGGTTCGAGAAACACTCGCGCAGAAAGATAAAAGCGTGCAGAGCCGACGCCGCGATATTCGACTCGCCGACGCTAGCTTGCGCACGTCACTTTGTGAACTGCTGCTTCACCGCCTGCGTATTCTTTAGAGGAGCACAAGTTCGCTCAAACAAACTTCTTTTCCTTTAAGACAACTGCGTCGTTTTTGGCTTCGTGGCAATATATATACACCGGCTAGTACGCAGTTTTGCTTCTACCTCTAGTCTACATCATCTATATAAGCTTCTTTCTTTGAGTTGCCGGCGTGATCGAGCTGATCTTCTCTTTCTCCACAAACTACATCACTGAGTCATTTCCTGCCTAAGAAGGCAACTAACGGAGTGTCAGCACTGCAGACCAACAGCTTTTTGAGCAACAGTGCGTGAGTGACAGGGTCGGAAGCCTTACTTAGATCACAGTAAACTGCATCAATCTGGCCGTGGTCTTTGATTGCTTTGGAAGCATGTGTCCTAAAGAAAGCAAGATTAGTGGTCGTTGAGCGCCCAGTTATGAATCCATGCTGACGGGGTAACAACGCAGTTTTGACGCACGAAGACAATAGTGTGTGTAACGTGGACCCAAAGAGTTTTGGACGCGGCACAAATGAGAGAAATCGGCCGGTATTTGGCTGAACCCGTTTTGTCGTCTGATTGGAAGATAGGATACATCCTAGATGTTTTCCACGAAGCAGGAAAAGTGTTTGTGCTTAAACAGTTATGTCGTATGCCATCGATTCTTGCATTTTTGTGTTTGGTAAAGCGCAACATAATACACCTGAGGTCATCTGCTGTGCACATCTGTAGAAGGGCCGATTGCTCTGCTGAGCCGAGGTCGCTGGTTCGATTCCCGGCCGCTTTTTTGATGGAGGCGAAAAGCAAAAACGCCCGTGTGTACGAGGTTTCGGCGCACGTTAAACATCCCCAGATGGTCAAAATTAATCCGGAGCCCTCCACTACGGCGCGCCTCATCGCCTGCATTGCGTCGGCGCGTGAAACCTTGAAATGAATCAATTACAAAGGCCGATTCTAGTGCTGATGGCTTACTCTTTGGCGTTAGACCGGGTACCTGCGAAGACTGACCAGAGCAAGAGAATAAGACGTTAAATTCACAAGCGAAAGGGATAAAAACCGCAGCAAAGTGGTGATTCATAACTGATGAATCATTTTTAGGTTTACCACCTCAGAGCTGGTTTACGACAGCCGAATTTGTAGCTGAATTTATATCTGGTGAGCAGTTGAAAAGAGTTGGAAACATTGAAAACAGTTTCGTTTCTCAGAGCGCTCGGGTGCGTTTGACTTATTTTGGACACTTTCAAAAAGCAATGTTAAACTATCGTTTTTAGGCCACGCGTACTCACGTTCAGCCAATGCACGTTCATCCATCTCTGATAATCGTCATCATCAACAAGACTACTCAGGTCCACTGGCCGACGAAAGCCTCTCCCATCGACCTCCAACCACTGCTGTCCTGGATGCCAAGAGACGGGTCTGGAAGGGGAAGGGGAAGGATGAAAGGAAGCGCTGATACTGCGTTAATCCGGGGGCAGCATGTTAGCCTTCGCTTTATTATCGCAGTTTTTTTGTCCACTCCAGCAACAGCTGCAACAGTGCCACAAAGGAATCGCCAGCTGCGTAATCTGCAACTTCACTTAGAAACGTCTTCCAATCATAATTTCGTATGGGCGAATCTACTCCTTTTTTGTCAACAATTGTAACAATATCTCATTAACCTAGATGGCGCACAGCGTCAGGGTATTGTGGGAAAATACTCCATCCGTCGAAAAAAGTAATCCGGTGGTTTTGTTCGATTATAGATGAGGTAAAATCTTCCTTATCAACCATATGGTAACGTGGTGTAAACAAGATGACAAGTGACTATTATCAGGTAGTTCTAAACGTGAGTAATATTAATCACCGAAGCAATACCAGTATCGGCAATGTATATAGATATCCTGGTGTTATATGCTTTTTACTTTTTAAAACTTCTATGTGTTGCCGAATAAGCAGGTACGACCCAGTGGCAAAGCGCCCTTGCGAACGCTCCTCGATAAAGTAGTGTGCGGTCTGACTAGGTACAGTATAGATAACAATAAGGGTCAAGTTCATACACTTTCGCTTCCGGGCAATTCCGCTCTGGTCTCTCCTAAGGTACTTCCAACACGCAAAGATGGCGACCATGGATGGTGAGACCTATGTCCAAGAACTCCGGCTCTGCAACTTATGGCAGCTTGTGCGCGAATTGGAGGCCCATATGGGCTTTAAAGAAGGCTTCTGAAAGCTACCCGGTTATTTCTTCGTCCAGTTCTGCTGTCGGGACGAAAATTTCTGGTCGAATTTGGCATACTCATGGTACACATTTAGCGTCAAGCTATGATTTAAAATGTCTCGCAAGAGCGAAAGTTACGACAGTAATCCGCAATCATACTTCGCATATCGTGCAAACCATCTAATTGAAGGTATTTACAACAGGCCCTAGGTTGACGGTTTTAGTGCGAACACCGGCGGTACGGCGTTACTCAATGCCACTTTCCAGAACCATTAAAGCGAAAAGCCTGACGTGTCTGACAGTAACACAGTCCTTAAACACACGCAATCGAGAATACATTCCGGTACAGATTATGCTGCAATCGTTTATAAGAAAGAAGTTGCAGCCCCAGTGCGCAAATTCATCGCCGATCAGGCTCTCATTCTCACAGAACGTGGCAACCGCTCAACGTACTTGTTTTCCGCGGACGTGCGCCGCAGAATCCCGTGAGAACGGAGACTCTCGCCGTTCTCCACGGAAGTGGAGCCCCGTGCGCGTACCACGAGCTCATCCCATTCACGGAGGTAAAAGGACGATGCACGAGCAGGTTCTCTTTTGTCCTTGCTTGCCGCACCGGTGCTCGTTGCGTGCGTGTCTCCTTGCATCCCTGGGTCTTTGTTTGAGATGAGCCCTACACTCAGCGCTGTTCGTTCCTTCAGTGAAAAATGTTTTTCAGTGGAGTTCTCATGGCTACACAAGTGTCACCATATACCGACCCATTCTTCGTAAGTCCGCCGTGACGGACGGGGGCTGAGTTAGCGCCACGATTGCTGCGCGACTGCAGCGTCAACGATCTCGATGACGTTGCGTGCAACGTTCACCGCTGTTTTGAGGAGGATGGGTGCATGAGAACAATTGCACTCTCTCAGTTGGTAGCAGTGCCATGAGCAAAAGAAAACAATTAGTACAAAGGAGCCAAGCAACTCATAAATAATCCGCGACGAAATGCGCTTTTTTTATTGTAGTGCTGGATCAACTTTCCTCCAACGGTAAGCTATAGTAGCCTACTGGAACGTGTCGGAGCCAGAATACTATTCTTGTATTAATTGCAAGTCTGACCTGTAGACCGATTGCAAATGGACTCTACTTCCAAAGACCCAACTTTGTAGTGAAAACTGGCTGTATTCCCAGCTGCAACGATGCCCAAGGAACACGAGGCCTACGATCTAAGCACTGCTTGCTGTTGCACATCGGTGCTGCTAAAGCAAGTATAGGGGTGGGAATTAACATTGTCATGTTTCTCCGAACCGTGAAAAGGACGACAAACATGGCTAGTTGCGACGGAAAGGCTGAGCACAGAGCTCGCGCTCCAGGGCTCGTTATCGTGGCACGAGGCTCGCTTCCAAGGCACCCTCCTGCAGGCACATGACACTACCAATCAGTTCAGCAAAGAGTGCGAACTAGCACGCGCTGCGCGAAATTTGGAACTTCCGGTTCCACGCAGGCCAAGCACACAGAAAAAAAAGACGACATCCGAGTCTCGCCGGAAGTCAATCCCATCCAGCGTAGAAAGGTGATACGAATGCTTGGTCTAGGTATCCAGTCGAACGCAAAGGACAACGGCCTGATACAGAAACTAAAGACGACCGCGGAACAGGTCACTGAGACGTATACAGGGTGACGAACAGGCAAAGAGTGATGAAAGAGCGGGACACCACCGGATTAATCCGGGCATTTATTATTTCGTGCATTACCTAAGTTGCCCGTACGTAATTATGACCAAAACAGAATAAGAGCTGCTTGAAGTCATTACACGGAAAGCCTATAGACGCTTGTAAACCCCGTGAATGCTTTGACGGTGCCTGCGCTGTAATTAGGCCTTCATAACACCGCGTCAGAATTAATCTAAGGGAACCTCGGTGGCCAAAAATTATAACGAACTCAAGTGTGCGTTAAGACTTCTTAAAGACCTGTCCTATACTTCGTCAAAGTTTCCAGCGCGGTTTTTCAAGCAGTGTGTACCCGAATAGTCTAACGCCACACCCGTGGGTAGAAAGCTCTTGGTGGAATGTCAGGCGATGCCCTGAGGCTAGCGTCAACCCCGAACTCTTGCGCCAGAGACGAGGCAGCGTATGCACATCAAGCCCATCCCCCGCAAAATTCATCCAGATTATCATGCAGCCACAAAACAGGCTAGGGTTCAAGCACCGGAGGAAATGTGCGGTAATGACGCAGGGACGGTTTACACGGAGGCAGTAATCTGTAAATACAACGCAGGAATGGTGGAAGTTGTGGCATCGGGAGACAAATGTCTCAGCATAGCAACCATCCCCAAAACTACCACTCAACCAAGGCAACGACGATCGTTTCCTACTCTCAGCAGCTCTGCAGAAGATTTACTTCGGGATCGCTGACTCCGGCAGCGTACCGCCCCCTAGCGCACACTCCCCAAACCGGAACGTCATGACAGCCTGGGACCGGCACACTCCTCCATCGCGGGAAAGGGATTCGCCCGCGCGATGGCTCTCGCACTCCCCAACCAGGCCAGGGAAGGAAAAACGGACCCCAGCCCTAACGTGCCTTACCGTACTGTTTGGTCATCACCCGGCATTACCGGCTAGATCGCAGATCTATACACCACACCTACAATGATGCAAAGAAAAAAGCGCAACTCTTCATTGCTTCTAACACGTTTTCTCACCAAGTTGGACTCCATATGCAGTTTCCCAACCAGCGTTCACATCAAATCAAGTTCTGTAAAAGTTCGGGCTCCCGGTCCTGTCTACACTGTATTCACCGCCCGTGTTTTGTTGTTGTTGCGCTTCAGATCATGGGAACTATTCACCAACTAGCCCTGCAAAAAGTTCTCCTCTGTCCCATGTAGTCTGGTAATGTAGCCAAAGCCCGGACTTGCACACCCTTTCCCTACCCGCGACCTCGAGAGGTGGGAAACCTCGCCGACCAGGTCATGCCACCAGAGAAGGCAGAACGTGCAAAAACGACGCTTGAACTCCTCGACGGAAAAGCCACTCCGGCGCACAGAAATTCTCATTAAAAATGTTTCTCTCTCAGTCTCGCTTTCCGCGCAGTCAAGAATAGAGCACCCGACCTGGGCGACACGCAAAACACGTCCATTGGCTCAACACGTAGTGACTCAGAGAAAAGGAGGCGGATCGGCGGATCACCGATCTTCGCATCAAGTATAGGGACCGGCCGTTGTATGGCACCACCGTCGCTTCAGCGGACAGCGCCGCCCGTGGCGAACCGCTCGTCAGTGGAATGCCAGTAGCGGTCAGCGCAGCGTTGTTGTGCATGGCTTGCTGTCGTTTTCCTGCGGTGCGGCTTGCAAAACGTACATAACCACAAGGAATTTTTCCACATCGGCAAACCTTGAGCGTAGAGGTGACCTTCACGAGGCATGCCATGTGCGTGATTTACTCCCATACTCAGTATTTACAAATAGCAGACGACGCTCAATGCGCCAAGCTGGAAGTCAACCTGAAAGTGAAAGTCCGTTCCTTCATGAAATTTTTTCATGCCTGCATGCAGTTTCGCGTATTGAGGAGTATATTGCAGCTAAATGCCCCCACATGCCGGTGTGTGCAACCGATCCAGGAATGCTGCGGCGCTGGCCTTTGACAGTTGATGACGAAACGGCGTCGTGCACAAGCGAAAGACAAAGTTGGGGGTGCGTTGTAAGATTTACTCCAAAACATAAATTGTGATGGTCGACGCTTCCGTAACGTCATTAACTACGGCTGAAACGTGTTTAATTTCACAGAAATGCAGTTATCGGGAATAGTTTACAGAATAAATACCGCATGATATTCATTTCACCGCAAGCAGGATATTCATGATATTCACCGCAAGCAGGATGGCATGCTCACCACTCGTCCTGTTTCAGATTTCCCTCATCGGTGGTTTTTCCTGCTTGGCTCCCTGGCCGTTGCAACGTGCTTTCATCGCCTCGCCGCAGCACTGGGCTGCCGATGTGCCTGTTTCGCTAAGTTTGGTTACCACCAGCACCGTCATCTGGCAACGCGGGATGAGTAACAGTACCGAATCAAGTGGCGCGGGAGATAAAAGGCCGCAAGCAACGATCCCCCTCGGGCACTTCACCGCAAGCAGGATGGCATGCTCACCGCTCGTCCTGTTTCAGATTAGATATATGAACTTTGCTGCCTGTGCTAGGAGTAGTGACTACTGTTTGCTAGCGGTGTCGTGCCCAATAGACGTTTATGAACAAATGAAATGGTTGTTGTGCTTGCCTTCACGGAAGGGTTCACAATGTGTTGACTTTATGCGTTTGTTGTTGTCAGCGGACGTGGAAACAAATCCCGGCCCCACTAAGAAAGGTGGTAGTCTTGACAAAGATAGCGATTCTAACACCCTCACCTCTGTGTTAGAAACCGTGCGCCGAAGCGAAGCAGGGCAGCAGACGATACTGAGCGAACTCCAAGGTTTACAGGAAAAACAGTTGGCAACCGATAATGAAGTTAAACGCCTCACTGAAAAGATTGTTGCCCTTGAAACTAGTGTCGCCTCTCAAAACTCTCCAGTGGAAGGCACTTCTAGTAATGTTTTACACACATTAACAAACCGGTTACAGACTGTTACGTTAAGGTGCGACGATGCCGAAAACAGAATGCGACGTTCTAATCTGCTGTTCTATGGGATTGATGATGACGAGAACGAAGATTGGGCTGCATCAGAAGAAACAATTATCAAACTTTGCACAGATAAACTTGAGGTGCCTAGCACGAGCACTCAATTCGAACGCGTTCATAGGCTTGGCCGTTATTCCCCGACAAAAAAAGGCCAATAATCGCGAAATTTTCCTTCTACAATGATAAGCAGAAAGTTCTTTCATCCGCATTTAAACTTAAAGGCTCAACCATGTCGATTGTCGAGGATTTTTCACCATCTACAAGATTAGCAAGGCGCAAACTGCTCGAGTTTGCAAAAATACAAAAACAGAAATTTAACTTGTCTGTTGACAAGCTGCGCATGGGTAAAGAAACATACGTGTATAATCCCTATTCCAACACTGTTGAGTTATCATCAAGATAGCTAAAAAAGAGAACATGTTCACATGTCCCCAAGCCACCTCTGTCACGTCCTGCTAATCCTTCTTTGAAATTATCATTCACTAACATCCGCAGCCTGCTGCCTAAACAGGATTATATTTGTTCTTTTCTTGAGGACAGCGACACTGATATTTTGGCATTAACCGAGAGGTGGTTACATGACCAAATAGGCAATAGCGAGGTCCTGCCGGATAGATATAACATTAATATATACCGACGGGACCGCCGCCAAAAAAGGGGCAGTGGTGTTCTTCTTAAAGTTAAAAAAACAATTTCATCCTTCGTCATTGAAACTGAGTCGCCTATAGAACTAATCTGGGTTTCTTGCACGACCTCAACTAGCAAAATCTAAATTGGTGTTTGCTACCGTCCTCCCGATGCTTCCAGTTCATTTATTGATGACTTGTTTGACAGTATTAACCTTGTTTGACAGTATATCGGGGGCATGAAGTTTACCTTCTTGGAGACTTCAATTACCCGCAAATTGATTGGCCTTTGTTGTCATCCACTTGCAGCAGCTCAACCGATTTCTTAAATTTAATTCTGAACTTTAATTTCTCTGAAATTGGAGACCAACAAAAACGGGGACCTAATGTTTTAGATTTAATTTTCACCACTGCACCTGAAACCATAGGCCCATTATCTTATTTGGGTGGATTTAGTGGCCACAAACTAATCCAGTTACCCGTTGAAATGCCTACTCCAGAAACAGGATTCAGTAATAAAAAAATTCGCGATTATAGCAGAGGGAATTACGTTTGCTTGAACTATGATTTGGATGTCTTTCTTAATCAAGTTTTTCTGCCCACATTTAACGACCGTACTGTGGAATCCAACTGGCTCCTTTTTAAGCACAAATTGTGCTCGTTAGTGGATAAGTACGTACCCCTAATTAATATCAGTAACCACAAAACTAACCCATGGTTTAATAAAAATCTTCGAACATTGAGAAACAAAAAGAAAAGATTGTACAAAGATGCAAAGAACGAGCCTTGCTCATCCTCATGGAAAAAATACACCGATTTTCTCAAAGAATATAAGCTGGAGTTAGACCGGGCCAAAACCAAGTACTTTACACAGGATCTTCCTTCTATTCTGAAAAACAACCCTATAAAATTCTGGCGTACAATTTCCTTTTGTGTTGATGATAATAAAATCTGCTTGTTTGATAACGACACTCCCCTTTCTGATGAACAGTGCGCATCCGCCTTCAACTCATTTTTCACGTCTATCTCCACCAGAGAAGATCATACCAATGTGCCCATTGTTAGTGACCTTGATTGCACTTTTATGGAGCAAATTGATATCACCCCTGAAGGAATCGTCTCTCTCATTAATAATCTAAGAGTATCCACTTCTAGTGGCGTTGATAACATCAACAATAAGATTCTAAAAAACACAGTAAACGTCTGAAGTCAAATATTATTTCATATTTTCAAACAGTCTTTAATTTCAGGCCAGCTACCCACAGATTGGAAGACAGCCAAAGTCATTCCAGTATTCAAAGATGGTAATAAAACGTCACATGAGAACTATCGACCCATTTCATTAACATGCATCTGCTGCAAGTTACTTGAGCACATCATCGCATCGCACATTTTCAGACACCTAGAGAAAAATAAGTACTTCCACAAGAATCAGCATGACTTCAGAAAAAGTTTCTCCTGTGATACCCAGTTGCTTGAATTTTCTTCAGATTTGCATTTCAACGTAAATAATAACCAGCAAACAGACTGCATATTCCTCGACTTTTCTAAGGCATTTGACCATGTTGCTCATTGTCGCCTCATTTCTAAATTATCAGCTCTCCGCATAGACTCATTAACTTTATCGTGGTTGCGAAACTTCTTGTCGCTTCGCCAACAGTTCACCGTCGTGAATGATTCTTCCTCAACTATAACTGACGTCACCTCAAGGGTACCTCAAGGCAGCGTCCTTGGTCCATTACTGTTTTTAATTTACATTAACGACTTGCCCAATAACATTTCATCATGCGTGCGGCTTTTCGCAGACGACTGTATCATTTATCGTGTCATCAACACTGCCCAGGATCACATTACCATGCAAAAAGACCTCGACCAAAGTAATTCCTGGTGCGCGACTTGGCAAATGATGTTAAACACAACTAAGTGCAAAACTATCTCCTTTTCTCGTAAGCATACTCACTCTGATTTCACTTACCATGTAAATAACGCAGCAATATCACGAGCCACTACCTACAAATATTTAGGTAACAATTTCACTTCTACACTTTCCAGGTCCACTCACATTACTTCAATCTGCGCAAAAGCATCTAAAACTTTGGTACACCTGCGTCGTAACCTGCGTAACGCGCCACCAGCCATGCGCAAATTGTCCTACTTCACATTCGTCCGCCCGCATCTAGAATTCGCCTCATCTATATGGTCACCTCATCAAAGCTACTTAATTGATCTGGTCGAGTCCACCCAAAACAGAGCCGCCCGTTTTATTTCTCGGAACTATAGTCGCAATTCAAGTATCACACAGATTAAAATTGACCTTTCATTACAACCACTACAAGTTCGTCGCATGGTCGCTCTTTTGTGTTTGTTTCACAAATACGCCCATAGTGATAACCCATCCCCGCTCCCCCTCGAACCCCCTTCACGCGTCTCGTCACGTTTACACAATCAATTCAGCTTTAAGCGTATCTATGGGGAAACACTTGCATTCAATTCATCGGCTCTACCTCGCGCCATATCTCATTGGAATGAACTTCCGGACGCTATTGCTTCTATAACAAACCATGACAAATTTCGTGAACAACTAAATGCGCCTTTTAAAGCAAAGCTTTTTACGTCTACCCCCCAAGGGTTCTTTCGCGACCGTTGGTGTCACCAGAAAACTCCAGGGAACAAATAAAAGAATTTACTGGCACCGCCGGGAATCGAACCTGGAACTAATAGACTAACAAAGCGAGAGCCCGTTGTCTTACCGATTTAGCTACGAGTCCACGCGAAGATGGGGAAGACAGGTGGTATACTCACCAAGCACATCTGCGGGTTTACCCCCTGCGTTCTCGCTGAATGCCACGTGAAAGCGTCACGCGACCACTCACGCCCGTCTAGCCGCCCTGTGCGCACCTTGCTCATGTGCTAAGAGTTACAAAAATTAGAGGAAGCTCACACCAATGCATGCAATCTCACTTCTAGTACGCCAATGTGCTAAAGCCTGTGGGCTCCAGTGTTCACGTAAACAATCACAGCTCCTTGTCGTTCGCCCTCACGACAAACCAAGGAATAGATTCAAATACTCCTTGATGGCCAGGTCATCACTCCAAGCCCCAGCATCAAGATCCTGGGCCTACATCTCGAGGCTAACACCAAGAGTGACGTGTCCTTGCAGCGCTTAAAAACAGCAGTAATCAAATCATACACATGATCAGGCGAGTTGCCACCAAGAAGCGAGGCCTAAAGGAATCCGCTACCTTTCGATTATTCCAAGCTTTTGTCCTCTCGAGAGTCACTTACATCAACCCCCTGTCTTCTTCTCGACAAGGAAGACATAGAGATGCTTTATATAATTGTCACCACGCCTCTTGGACAAGCCTCGTGACCTCTTCGAGATGTTATTGAAGAGGTCCTGTGCGGACGCGAACAATCCTGACCCCACATGGCAGCCGCAAGTCTCCGAACCCCCAAGGGTAGAGGCGGCCAGTGTACAATCCTTTCACTCGCCTGCGGACAGGGAGACCGACAAAGCTGCCCAAGAAACATCAGCTGTGAAACAGGGCATACCTACGAGCTCAATCACGATCGCTGATATTACGAGCCGGGATATGATCCAAAAACAGCAACAAGACAAATCCCTTGATGATTGTTTCAAAAAGGCGGGGAGGGAGTTCTTCTCCCGAAGTGGAAATGCGTACACGTATGTAAAGGAAAAAGGATTGCTGTACCGACGATATTGCACGGAAGCAGGTCTACGGTTCAAACAGCTGGTTATACCTCATCCGCTAAGGGAGGCCGTCATGAAGATCGCACACGAAGGAATCATGTCTGGCCATCAAGGAACAAGAAGAACGGCGGAGAGAATTCTTCGAGAATTCCACTGGCCAGGTATTCATGCAGATGTTAAAAGATTTGTAAAGTCATGTGACGTCTGCCAGCGTACTACTCCAAAAGGGAAGGTCGGCGTCGCCCCATTAGGAAATATGCCTATTATTGGCACGCCATTCCAGAGGGTGGCAGTGGACATCATTGGGCCGCTACAACCAGCCTCAGACAACGGCAATAGGTATATCTTAACAATGATAGACTTCGCAACCCGGTACGCCGATGCAGTAGCTCTACCGAGCCTCGACAGTGTCCACGTTGCAGAGGGTTTACTGGAAATGTTTTCCAGAGTCGGTTTCCCGAAAGAGATCTTGACGGACAGGGGAACCAGTTTCACATCCGGTCTCATGCAGGAAGTGAACAGACTACTCTCCATGAAATCTCTGCGTACGACACCATTCCACGCCATGGGCAATGGTTTGGCGGAGAAATACAACGGCACGCTTAAGACCATGTTGCGCAGAATGTGCCGAGAAAAACCAAAATCTTGGGACCGCTATCTAGCTCCGCTCCTCTTTGCATATAGAGAGGTTCCTCAAGCCAGTCTGGGATTTTCCCCATTTGAACTGATCTACGGTCGACATGTTCGAGGACCGATGGCTGTGTTAAGAGAGCTCTGGACGGAGGACGGGTTGGACGAAGATATTCGTACCACTTACACATACGTTGTCGAACTCCGGAACCGTCTTGAAGACACATGCAAGACTGCGCACGAAGAGCTCAGGAAGGCTAAAGTCAAACAGAAAGCCTATTACGACTGCAGAGCAGTTCGAAGACCATTGAAGCCCGGGTACCGGGTCCTGGTACTCCTTCCAAGCAGCACAAACAAGTTGTTGATGCAGTGGAAGGGCCCGTTTGCGGTTCTCCGCCAATGCAACGACGTTGACTATGAGGTGGATGCTGGAGGCAAAACGAAACTTTTTCATATCAACATGTTAAAGAAATATGAGGAGCGACAACAGGCCGCATCGTTTGTAGCCGCTGTTAACATAATCGAAGATGGAACCGACAGCGAAGAAATACCTTTCTTCTCCGGCAACCAGGAGCAAACTTTTGAGGACATCGGTATTTTCCCCGGGTTGACACAGCAACAACGAAAAGAGGCACAATCCTTGTGCAGCCAGTTTCAAGACATATTCAGTGACCTGCCGGGAAAGACCGACCTCGTGGAATGTCAGCTCAACCTGACCAGCGCGATACCGGTAAACGTGCGGCAATACCCCGTGCCCTTCGCGTTCCAAGAACCCATTGAAAATGAGGTTCAAGATATGTTGCGCTTGGGCGTCATCGAACGATCAGTCTCCCCATATAATTCGCCACTTTTGGCTATCCGAAAGCCGGACAACACGATCCGAGTGTGCGTGGATTTTAGGGAACTGAACAAGCTACTTCTGGACGACAGCGAACCTATTCCACGAATTGACGTTTTGCTTGCAGAAATCGGAAGTCCAACGGTATCCTTTTTAGGGCACAAGATTGGATCTAGCCAAGTAGAACCAATGGACAAAACGCTGGATAAAATTCTGGAGTCGAGACGACCCCAGAACAAGAAACAAGTGCGGTCATTCCTTGGGCTAACCAGCTATTATCGCCAGTTCATACCAAACTACGCGGAGACGGCCAAGCCACTGACGGACCTCACGCGCAAATGTGCCAAAAACTTAATCCACTGGACAGAAGAGCATGAACGCGCCTTCACCGACTTGAGACAGAAGCTATCTTCCGCACCCATTTTGCAAGCACCAGATCTGCGTAAGAACTTCGTGCTGCGCACCGACGCATCGGACAGGAGCGTAGGGGCAGTTCTGCTGCAAGAGAAAGATGGCACCCTCCACCCTGTTTCGTACGCCAGCAGAACGCTTTCCCCGCGTGAAAGCAAGTATTCTACCGTGGAACGAGAATGCTTAGCGCTCGTTTGGGCTGTGCGGAAATATCATCTGTTCTTGTGTGGTCGAAAGTTTGTCCTCCAAACAGACCACCAGCCCTTGCAATACCTACAAACCGCGAAACACTTAAACAGCCGTGTTTTGAGGTGGAGCCTGTTCCTACAAGAATATTCATTCACCGTGCAATACATAAAAGGTGCGGATAATGTTGGAGCAGACTTCATGAGCCGAGTGTAATGCCGGAAATCTGTGCTTGCTCCCTTATTTTTTTGGTGACATTTACGCAAGTAGCCCTTTAAGTATACATAGCGTTTTCTTTTCTTCTTCTTCTCCCTCATCACCGCACCTCGAACACCGGGGACACTGAAAGTGTGTGTGTGGCTCCGCCCCCCCCCTACAACTTTCCAAAGCCGGGGGTAGTGTAATGGTGCCGCCAATCCCCGAATGGGTATGCTTGCAATTAGAGGACAATAATCCCCCGGTGCGGGAGCGCGTGAGCGGATGGAACGCGACGGGGACCACCATCGGTCGGCATAAGCTCGGTGTGTGCTTGGACAGCACCGAACGTGATCTACACCCACCCGACGGCGCCCGTGCTACCGCGCCGGGCCGCCTCATGTTCCTGCTGGGCTGCGCCACCGCATCGGGCCACGTGTGGTTCGAGTGACGTGGGGCCAGCCAAACGGGACCAGCACGTCTGCGACCCTCGGCTAGTGTGACTGCGACAATCCATGTGAGCCCAGTCCAGATTGCACGCGTATGTTGGGCGTTCGCTACCCTCGCTGAACTGGGACTTGCGCGGGACTGTTAGGAGGTGCAGGACTGAATCCCGCTTGTTGTTTTTCTCCTTTCTCATTTGCGTTTGCCGCGTTTGTAACGTTTTGGTTTCTTCCCGTTTTGCCCATGACCCATTTGAGATTCGTCTCAGTGTTCCGGGAATTCGAAAAAAAGCCCACTTGTCATCATTGGCCCTTCAACAGCTTACGCTGCTGTTACTGCATGAACGGTACAACGACCGGAAACATGTGTACACAGATGGCTCCGTAACGTCATCCAGTTCGGCAGGTGCAGTATTTGTGCCAGCAGGTTTTGCAACAACTCGTTTCCGTATTGGCCATACCACGAGCTCGACAGCTACAGAACTTGCAGCCATTCGTGAGGCTCTTGACCATATCATCGGAGCTACTCCTCAAAATTGGGCGATCTTTTCGGATTCCAAGGCTGCCTTACAGAGCTTACGCGCAGCCCTGCGCTACGGCCCCCTACACCAACTGGTGACAGAGATAAGAGAAAAATTCCATCAAGCCATCACAGCCGGCCATGACGTAATTTTCCAGTGGCTTCCAGGTCACTGCGGAGTCATCGGTAACGTGCTGGTGGATGAAGCTGCCCGTACAGGCCATGAGAGCGACCGCACCATTCTACTTCCGCTTTCAAGAACCGATGCCGCCAGGACGCTTCGCTCCCTTGCACGCAAGATTACCATGCAGCAATGGAATACACCGGACTTTCGAATCCCCGACTGTATATTCAGGATCCCCTTCTTCGGCGCCGTATTCCGTATGGGCTGTCTCGACCCCAGTCAACTTTACTTTGTAGACTGTGGTTGGGAGTGACTTTCACTAAAGCCTACTCCTTCCTCATCGGGATGGCCAGCAGCGCACACTGTGACGCCTGCGGGGCGGAAGAGACTATAGAACATGTGCTGTGTCGCTGCCCCGAATACTCGTCGGAGAGGAGCGTGCTTGCCACCGCGCTGAGCCGATTGGACAATCGACCATTTACGGTGGAAACTATTTTAAGTCATCGGTCTTCACCATCGACCTCGCAGAAGGCGACGAAAGCCCTTTTACGTTTCCTGAGTGAAACGAACTTGCTTGAAAGACTATAGTGCCCGAAACGGGACTAGAGTGCGCGCTTTCCCACTCCTATCTCTTCCTCTTCTCCCCCCCTTTTTATTCCCTGAACCCCATTCCCCCAGTGCAGGGTAGCAAACCGGGCTCTACACCTGGTTGACCTCCCGGCCTTTCCGTTCTTTTTTCTTCTTCTTCTTCTGAGCTGTTTTTGCCGCATAATACATCGCTCCTACGTTTCCCCTTCGTGTTGTGGCCTCTGTCGTCATTGACTCCGTGTGCTCGTCTCGTTGTTCATTAACACCGAACCCTGAGTTCATCACAATTGGCGTCCGCGACAGGACCTCTTCAATAACATCTCGAAGAGGTCACGAGGCTTGTCCAAGAGACTTCAACAAGGTGGAAATTTGGGCTGGTTGGTACATTTTTGATGAGCGAAAAAAACAGCGCGAAGAACAGGACAAGGAAGGACAAACGGACGAAGCGCTGACTAACAACCAAATGCTTTATTTCCGCGCACGGCTATAAAGGCATCGAAGAAAAGGGGGGGGGGGCGACACAAACACACACAAGCTTGAAGATTACTAGGCGAGGGGTTCAGATAGATAACTTATTTCTTTTGATAGTAAGGCCAATGATGGGGCACTCACGCACGTATCACCGAGCTTCTGAATTCTGTGCGCCTCGCTAATCTCACGAGTTCGTTGGTCCCTGTACTTTTTTATTATTTCGCACTTTTCAAATAAGGGCTTGCACCCGCATTGTCGACAATGGTCAGAAAGATGACTGGTGGGAACGCCTTTTAACGTGTTCGCATGTTCGCGCAGGCGGTCATTAATGCATCTGCCCGTTTGGCCTACATAGCATCGACCACACGGAGAAAAAGGGATTTCGTACACAACGTTGACACAGCATTTGACAAACTTTCGGGCGTGATTCTTCGTACACGATGGCTTTTTGTTGCCTTCGGCATTTACCCGCTTACAAAGACCAGATAATTTGTTCGGAGCTGAAAAAACCACCTTCACACCCGCTTTTTTCGCTACTCTTTTTACATTGTGTGAGACTCGGTGAATGTAGGGTATAACGGCAAGTTTTTCTTTTTCTTTCTTTTCAGGCTGGTCACTATCTACATTGGGCTTCTTTTTTAGGTCACGAACCAGCCGTTCTGCAACACTCATGATGAAGGCATTAGGAAACCCCGCATCAATTAGACGGTCGACTTGCCTCAAAAAACTAGACTCGACCACATGCTTACAAGAGCGCGTAAGGGCTGATTTTAAGCAGGAATTTGCTATGCCTTGTTTCACAAGTTTAGAGTGCGCCGAAGAGTAGGGTAAAAGCGCCTTCTTCGACCGCGGCTCATACGACCAGCAAACGTGATTAGGGGTGAACGAAAAATGCATATCTAAAAACCTAATTTTGCAATCTACCGGAAGTTCGTTAGTCAGGTTAAGTGGTTGAAGTTGAGTTTTAAAAACGTCAAATATAAGTTCCGAAAGTTTGCGCGGGTGACGTTTGTCAAGGTTAAAAATTATCAGATAATCGTCAACATATCGGAACACCTTAAGTGTTAACGTCTGGTCAAGGTTATCCTTTTTCTCCCTTTTTCTCCGTGTGGTCGATGCTATGTAGGCCAAACAGGCAGATGCATTAATGACCGCCTGCGCGAACATGCGAACACGTTAAAAGGCGTTCCCACCAGTCATCTTTCTGACCATTGTCGACAATGCGGGTGCAAGCCCTTATTTGAAAAGTGCGAAATAATAAAAAAGTACAGGGACCAACGAACTCGTGAGATTAGCGAGGCGCACAGAATTCAGAAGCTCGGTGATACGTGCGTGAGTGCCCCATCATTGGCCTTACTATCAAAAGAAATAAGTTATCTATCTGAACCCCTCGCCTAGTAATCTTCAAGCTTGTGTGTGTTTGTGTCGCCCCCCCCCCTTTTCTTCGATGCCTTTATAGCCGTGCGCGGAAATAAAGCATTTGGTTGTTAGTCAGCGCTTCGTCCGTTTGTCCTTCCTTGTCCTGTTCTTCGCGCTGTTTTTTTCGCTCATCAAAAATGTACCAACCAGCCCAAATTTCCACCTTGTTGAAGTACCTTTCCCAAACAACGGGCTCTTCCCCCTTTAGCCACAGTTCTGTCAGTTACGTGTCCCTCCTCGCTTCTGCCTCTTGCCAAGCTCGAATATTCACCTACTGCATCAACAGGTCGATTCCTCCGCCTAATGTGGGCTCCCTCTTCTTCGGGTCTACGGTTGCATGTGGACTACCTCCCACTGCAATCAACGTGCGAAAGGTCACCTGCATCGTAAGAGAAGAGACGTTTCGCCAAATAAGGTTTTTCAAGGACTGCATAGAGGTCATCAACCATCAAGGGTTTCCCAGAGAGACAGCAAGAAAACGCACCCTTCAGGACCTACGCCTGGCAGACCAGTCGGCCGAATTCATGTGGCGACAGCATCTACCCGGTCTACTCAAGAAGGCACGGCCTCCGAGGGGAGCTGTCCAGAACGTCACGGTGCTCGGGGAAGCTGCTGTACCCTCTGCCGCACAAGGTATGCTTGGGCTTGGACCCAAGTTCTGTGTACCTCCTCAGCTTGACAGGACTGAGCTTCTAAGCCTTGTGAGGAGCACAGCAGCCAGAGCGAAGGATGAAGATTCTGAGCGTGTAATTCACGACGGAGTGGACTGTCTAATTCGGGATGACAAGAAATGTGGGCCGAGCCACCGCAAACTGGACCACGTCGTATCGTCCCTGAAAGAAGCAGAATTGAATTTGCTTCAGTCCGACAAGGAGGGGGGCTTCGTGATAGCCACAAGGAGTGTCTATAGCGAAAAAGCCCAGCTTGCCCTTAGCGGGCATTTCAAAGAAGTACCGCATGTTAACCCCGCGAAGGAAAAAACCAGGGCGGCAAACCTTTGCCAGGGGCTGGGTCTGTCGAAGCTGGCATCTTCGGTGAAGACGAGCAAGTTGAACACGCTGTCTGTCTTCTTCTCTGCAAAAACTCACAAGCAGGAATGCCCGTTTCGCGTCATCGTATCTGAGCGGGGAACTTGGCAACGCCTTCTGGGTGGCTACCTTCAAAAATCCCTGGCACTTCTGCGCCTAGACGACCCCTACCTCATCAGGAGACCACATGAAGTTTCGTCGTACTTCGAGAGTGAATGCCCAAGAAATGTTAGCGCCTTTTCCGTCGATGTCAGGGACTTATACTATTCCCTGCCAAAGAACCTCCTCTGTGAAGAAGTGTCTGAGTGCATTGACCGCCACGGCGCCGTGAAGTTCCAGAACTCGTGTGGAGTGAGAGAGAGAGAGAGAAAACGTTTATTGAAAAGCAGGGACGGGGTAGGGGAGAAAAAGAGTTAGGAGCTGTGGGCGGCCATCCTATTCCGGTAGGCCGCGTATGTGGAGTGAATGTGAGCCATTTTTTAGAATTATTGCGCTTTTACTTGCAGTCTACTTTTATCTCCCACGACAACCGGCTAATGGTTCAGAAAGAAGGAATTTGCATAGGCTCCTGTCTTGCACCGGTACTTAGCGATCTTTTAATGGCCCGCTTTGACAGAAGCCTAATGGATAACCTTGACCAGACGTTAACACTTAAGGTGTTCCGATATGTTGACGATTATCTGATAATTTTTAACCTTGACAAACGTCATCCGCGCAAACTTTCGGAACTTATATTTGACGTTTTTAAAACTCAACTTCAACCACTTAAACTGACTAACGAACTTCCGGTAGATTGCAAAATTAGGTTTTTAGATATGCATTTTTCGTTCACCCCTAATCACGTTTGCTGGTCGTATGAGCCGCGGTCGAAGAAGGCGCTTTTACCCTACTCTTCGGCGCACTCTAAACTTGTGAAACAAGGCATAGCAAATTCCTGCTTAAAATCAGCCCTTACGCGCTCTTGTAAGCATGTGGTCGAGTCTAGTTTTTTGAGGCAAATCGACCGTCTAATTGATGCGGGGTTTCCTAATGCCTTCATCATGAGTGTTGCAGAACGGCTGGTTCGTGACCTAAAAAAGAAGCCCAATGTAGATAGTGACCAGCCTGAAAAGAAAGAAAAAGAAAAACTTGCCGTTATACCCTACATTCACCGAGTCTCACACAATGTAAAAAGAGTAGCGAAAAAAGCGGGTGTGAAGGTGGTTTTTTCAGCTCCGAACAAATTATCTGGTCTTTGTAAGCGGGTAAATGCCGAAGGCAACAAAAAGCCATCGTGTACGAAGAATCACGCCCGAAAGTTTGTCAAATGCTGTGTCAACGTTGTGTACGAAATCCCTTTTTCTCCGTGTGGTCGATGCTATGTAGGCCAAACAGGCAGATGCATTAATGACCGCCTGCGCGAACATGCGAACACGTTAAAAGGCGTTCCCACCAGTCATCTTTCTGACCATTGTCGACAATGCGGGTGCAAGCCCTTATTTGAAAAGTGCGAAATAATAAAAAAGTACAGGGACCAACGAACTCGTGAGATTAGCGAGGCGCACAGAATTCAGAAGCTCGGTGATACGTGCGTGAGTGCCCCATCATTGGCCTTACTATCAAAAGAAATAAGTTATCTATCTGAACCCCTCGCCTAGTAATCTTCAAGCTTGTGTGTGTTTGTGTCGCCCCCCCCCTTTTCTTCGATGCCTTTATAGCCGTGCGCGGAAATAAAGCATTTGGTTGTTAGTCAGCGCTTCGTCCGTTTGTCCTTCCTTGTCCTGTTCTTCGCGCTGTTTTTTTTTTCGTTGTCCAAGAGGCGTGGTGACAGAGGACCGACATGGAGGTGGAAAAGTTAGTGGCCAGCGGAAAGGAGCTGGGACTCCGCGATGCCGAGCTGCGGGAATATGTTAAGTCGGAACAGGCTCGGTTGCGCGATGAGAGGGCGGCAGAACGGGAAACTCTGAAGGCCGCAGCAGAGTTGGAACGCGCTAAGCAGGAGAGCCTGAGACTCAGTTTAAGGCTACAGGAGGGCGCACAAAACAACCCACAAGCTGAGGTCTCCGTGGCAGCCCAACCTAACCCCGTGCCTATCATGTCGACGAGCCCGCATAACTTTATCCCCCCATTTGATGCGCGCAGAGACGACCTGGACGCCTACCTCCTAAGGTTCGAGAGGGTCGCTGCAGCTCAAAAATGGCCGGAGGATAAATGGGCCGTCGCATTGAGCACATGCCTCACCGGAGACGCGCTCTCCGTCATCGGGAGGATGACGCCAGAAGATTCTCTGGACTACCAAAAAGTCAAGCTGGCGCTCCTTCAGCGGTTTCGTTTTACCCCTCAAGGGTATAATGACAAATTCCGCCAGGCTAAAGCTGAGGACGGCGAAACAGGAACTCAGTTCGATACGCGACTCTCCGGTTATTTTGACCGATGTCTCGAAACATCTGGTGTTCCCAAGACGTTCGAAGCGTTACGCGACAAAATGATCGCGGAGCAATTTTGCAAGTGTTCCTCGTCCCAGCTGGCCATTTTCATTAAGGAAAGGGACTGCAAGTCGACCAAAGAAATGGCAGAAGCTTGCGATCGCTTCCTTGAAGCACAAGCTCTCACAAACTTGGGAAAGACCAGGGACGAAATAAAAGAGTCGCAAGCAGACCTGCCTTCCAAGAGAGCTCCCACCTGCTTTTTATGTGGAAAGACTGGGCACAGCGCGCATAACTGCAGAGTTGCAGGCCACAACATCCGCTGTGAAAATTGCGGAAAACAAGGCCATCACGCAGACCGCTGTCGCTCTAAGTCTCCTGATAGGGAGCAGGTGTCGGCTTGCGCTATTGAGAAGTGTCGTCACGACAGCACGCAACGGCACCACGGTAATAAAGTCACATTGGCACCAACACGTGCCCAGCGTAAAAAGCAACGCCAGCTCCAACCGAGCAGTGCTGCAAGGCGTATGCCTGTTGTAACCGGTGAGATCTACGGACAACAAGTTTCCATTCTGAGAGACACCGGAAGCAACGCCGTCATCGTGCGACGAGACCTCGTCCCTGATAGTTGCCTTACAGGCCGTGCATCAACCGTCCGTTTTGTGGACAATACCACAAGGAGACCTGAAGAGGCTTTTATCCACGTCGATACACCTTACTTCACTTGAAAAGTCCTGGCCAAATGCATGGCTAATCCCTTGTACGACCTCACACTTGGAAACGTACCAGGCGTTAGGGACCCGAACAGACCTAACCCTGCATGGAAGTCACAGCAACCAAGGCATCCAGCAACTCCAGCGGTGCTCGGTGGTGAAGCATATCTTCCTTCAGCCGACGAGAACACCAGCCACGTCCATCATAAAGTGCAGCATAACCGGCCAGAAAGTCCCATCATGTTCGCCGGTGTTACAACAAAAGAGATGCGCCAACAGCAGCAGCTGGACAAGACGCTACACAACTGCATGAAGATGGCATCAGCAGAGTCCTCTTCCGATAAAGAGAACCCCTGCAAGTTTGTTTGGCAAAAGGGGCTGTTGTACCGTCGGTACTCGTTGCCGTCTGGCCGCCCCATACAGCAACTTGTAATTCCGCATCCTTTCAGACACGCGGTCATGAGGAAGGCTCATGAAGGAATTCCAGGTCATCATGGATTTTCAAAAACATCTAAAAGAATCCTCCGAGAGTTTTATTGGCCAAACATTTACGCCGACCTCCGAAGGTTTCTTAGGACCTGTCAGCGATGCAACACAGCAAATTCGAAAAAGGAGGTGGGCATTGCTCTTTCAAGAAAGGTGCCTACTGTCGGCCTGTGCTTAACTGAAAGTCTGTTTTCAAGCAAAACAACAAGCCCATAGTGCACATACACGCCACGCCGAACAGAAGCATCTTCGTTCTGAAGTCAAAGTTTTTAACCTTGTTTTGGCGTCTCTGCAGTGAGGTGTCGTGGACTCCAGACGATGCTTACGGCCGGGTCGCGAAATCTCTTGACTGTGTGAACAGTGCTTTATTTTCCTGCACCAGCTTTCGCCCACCGGAGTCTTCTGAAAGTGTGTGTGTGGCGTCACCCCAAAACACTTTCTAAAGCCGGGGGTAATGTGATGAGCTCCAGGGAGAAAACAGGCGCAGAAAAGAAAACAGTGGAAGGAGAGGAGGCCAATCACCCGCTAATGGGTATGCGCCTCCAGAGCCGAGGAAGAGGAGGAGGAACGCGACCGGGCTGTTGGGCGGACGAGCGTTCGGGGTGCGCCTGCATCAGCTGCGAATACACCCATCGACGGCGCCCGTGTGACCGCGCCGGGACATCGCCAGGTACCTCCTGGTCACCAGCCGGATCTGCTACTGCACCGGGCAACAGCGCTGGGATCCCTCTCCTGCCGTTTTTTGCTGCGCCTGGTGGCTTCGCCTTCGTTCCGGTCAGCGTGGAGCCATCGAGCCACTCGCGACCGAGTCACAACGGACTGCATAAGTGAGACTGTTTAGTTTTGCTTCACGCTTGTGCTACGTCTCACAAATCACCGCCGAACTGGACAGGAAGGACTTATCCACGCTTTCCTCTCAATTTGTATTTCATTCTTTTATTTGTAAATTTTGTTCTTTTTTCCGTCCCGTTCTGCGCATCCCCGTTTTCCCGTTCTGTACAATATACTGCCTCTACGCTTCACCTTCATATTGCGACTCTGTCGTCATTGACTCCGTGTGCTCGTCTCGTGGTTCCCACCACCGAACCCTGAGTTCATCACAATAATGATTATAACGGCGATCGAGCAGGCCATTGGTCTTCTCATGAGTGCGTTCACACAGAGGCGGCTTAGCACGGGGCTCCACAACACGGTGGAAATGCTTATAGAAGGCCATATTTCTAACCAGAAGGTCCGACTCAGAACTGCGATGGGTAACCGCATGCTTCACCAGATTGGCTGGGCAGCCCAGAATGTCACTCTGCTTGACGTACTCCCAGTCTGTTGGCGACTAAAACTAAAGATTCTCCCTTTGCTTAGAAATATGAACCCGTCACATGACGAGGGTCACCGAAAAGCGCGGGCTCAAGCGCTAAACACCACCCTCGGAGGGGATGATGCAGTTATCTACACAGACGCCTCCAAACATCGAGGGCAGAAATACGCCATCACCGTGGCTACCTCCAGAACCAACCTTCTTGCGTGTACATCGCTTAGGACCCAAGAAATGACGGCACCAGAAGAGGCAGCCATCACCTTGTCTCTCGCTCAACCAGGGGTTCGGGGGGTAGTCATCGATTCCTAGCAAGCGTACTGGAATTACCAGTAGGGTTGGGTGTCCTGACCTGCACTGGGCGTGCTAAAAAACCACTCCCCAAACGGTTTCATTCAGCTCATCTGGACACCCCCTCCCGCTTCAATGGAGGGTAACAAATACGCCCACCCAACAAGCCTGCGCTTTTACCTCCCGTGCTATGGAGCTGCACGAGGACAGTCACTCGCTTGTCCCATTCAGGGAGATAACCCAGCATTATCGCCTTCTGAGACAGACCGTACCTTGGCCTTACCCTGATCTTTCCAGAGAGCAACAAACTACCCAATGGCTCATACAATCCGGGCTCCTTCCCACAGCCTACGTGTCATCACTTAATGCATCCGAATCGCTACGACGCTGAATGTAAATTTTGCTCAGAAGTAGGAACACTCCACCCCGTAATCGGGGTGTGCGACTTTAGCCCTGAGCGCCCTCCTCTCTTTCCGCTAACTACCCAACAAGAGTAATGGGAGATGCTGCTGTCCAGGCCCTCTCTACCTACCCAGCTTCAGCGGGTGGACAGAACACAGGCCGCGCGGACTGCATATGGGCCCCACAGAAGAAGGAATTACTCCCCAGGGCTGCACTCTAGGCCGTTCAGAAATCTGAACAGAAGTATTTCTTCCTCCTCCTCCTTCTCTGCCGCAAATCTCGTCGCCTCCATCCGCGGCGCTGAGACGGAGAAGACAGATCGTCTGACACCGGGCTGGATCTTACTTTAATTTTATAAAAAAAGTTTCCACTCTCGTGCTACACCAATACAACTCAACCAAACACCGTTCATGCTTCATGCATTGATTTAATCTTAACAAAAATATCTCTTTGAAGTAAGAAATGGTGTGGTTAAGTGCATTTCACTTTTCTCTGGTTTTGCTATTTGTAGAGCAATGTGAGTGAATTTAAGTGACGTCCATTGGGTAATCGTTATGGGTGCCGTTTACAGCTTTGCTTTCCAACCACATTCACAGGGTCGATTGGCGCGATTTTTTTTCCTAATCTTTTTACTTCACGTGTGTGCTTCCCACATACTTGATAACCATGCTTTCTATCTCTGTTTACACATTCCTTCAATTTTTCTTTTGATTTGAGTGTTTATGAATTTTTGAGGGTACCTTTTCATTAAAAATGTATAATGATGTCCTGTTAATCTTGTTTATATTTCCCTTTTAGAATGTGTTGGCTATATGCCCCAAGTTCCTCTTTTCTGTATGCCCCCCTTACCCTATGCTCCACCTGGAGCCTGTAAGGTTTTTATATATAAATAAATATTAGAACGTTATGGCTTGTCGTGGAGTAGCATTGCTTTACAAGAATTGTAATGGTTGCCGGCTAGTTGGTAAATGGTTTTTCAAACACAAATTCCTGCGTGGCTGAAGGATGCGAGGCAGGAGGGTGCCCAAAACCTGTTCTCAGTTTCACAACTAAATGCTGCGGTCCGTTTACCAGCTGCCATCTGAAAAATCATTCAATCCTCCGTCTAACAACGATGAGGTTGTTTTATAGCAAAAGTTTCTCGTGTGGGCTTCCTTGGTTGCCTTATGGATTTAAACTGCCTAGTTGAGCTTCGAATTTGACCAGCACGCAGTTTGGTCTTTCCCATTTCCCATTCGATTTCGCACGAACAAAGGTTTGTGTTCAACCATCGTAATCCTTAGACGGAAGGCTAGATTATTTTGCTGTTTAATTTTGAACTTCCATGCACCCCTCTCCAAATCTAAACTTTTTCCAGCGTGTCGGAAATGTGTGCGTGCTGGAGGACCCGGGCTGGTGCACCAATATTTGAGGCAACTAATCCTGCGTATTTGGTGTCTTCACAAGGCATTACACGATTTTTAGGTACTCTGTAAAGAATGCTTAAGCATTAAAAACACCGGCTGACGTTGACACTGCCACATTTTTTAAAATATCGTTGCCAGCCTTTATTCCACGCAGAAGGTAAAACGGGAAGGAGAGGAAGGATGGTTTGTAGCTTGGGCTGTTGAGTTAGTGAATAACTTTGGCTCTTGATAAAATTCCCACCACAAACCTATGAGTTCCACTTCGGCTTTCAGGCTGCCATGCTGTCACAGCGTCGCTCACCAAAACCGAAGACACAAAGCTTACGGTTACAGTAGGAAAGTGTAAGCTACCGCAATATTTGTACACAACATCTAGGTATCCCAGTTCTAAGGCTGGCGTGGAAACCGTAGTCATTGAAACCAGTGAAGATAATTTTAAGTGGTAGAAATGAATACTAATATTCCTAATAATTTAATTCCTACTCAGATCGCGCGGAGCCATGCGGAGAGCGCTGCAAAAAGCGCTCATGTCAGTGTAGCCCATTCCCAAACTTATAAGCGTCAAATAAGTTTATGCAGCCGTTAATGCATTTAAGAAATGAATACTAATAACAGTATTTTTATTCGTACTCAGAACGGATGGAGCCAAGCGTAGATCGCTGCGAAAAGCGCTCATGCCATTGTAGCCGATACCTAACATTAAAAGCGTCCGACAAGTTTACGTAGCAGTTAGTGGATCTAAAAACCCAACACATCTGTCTAGTCTTCGTTTCATTTCACATGTCCGCTCACAACACCACCAAAACGTTCAAAGCATCGAAGCAAACACGACAAAAACAACCGGAGGCTGTGTAGTCCAATGCACCGGCTCATTCCACTAACGAGGAGAGCGCCGAGTGGTCGTGCCACCCGTCCAGCTGTCCCTATACCGAAGGACGAACATCGACTTCGTTCTCTGTCGCCCACCGGCGCTCCCATAGCCCTGGTCACCTGGTCTCCGCCGGCCCAATCAATTTCAACTATCGTCTGCAAAAGAACTTCTTTTGCTGACTCCCTTTGCAGTTGGCGGCATCCGTTGTTCTGCTGTCGACAGGGGAGTAATTATAATAATCAATCAATCAATCAATCAATCATTTATTTAACGTGCCCAGGAACAACCGAGGGGTCTTGATGCTGACGCACAAAAAAAAAGAAACAAAAAAAACTAAGAATAACACAATAGAACAAGATGACTGTTCAGAAGAAAACTATAAGAGACACAATGCGTACAGAAATATTAGGACGACAGGACAAAAGTAGATTAACACAGTATGAGAAATAGCTAATGATAATGATGAAAAGTCGCATAATATACATATATATATATATATATATATATATATATATATATATATATATATATATATACATACATACATTCATACAACAATGCGCCAGATAAACTAAAAGAGAAGGATAGAACAAATTGCACGTGATGTTATCTTATAACGGTACAAACCTTGGAGGGAAAGGTTAACTGTGACCCATCAAAAACATCGAGGTCAAGAAAATAAAAATTATAAAGACTTTGTATCCTGTTGAGGGTTGAGTGCTGAGAGAGGCGGGTAGTTACAAGAAACGGCCTGCTCTCTCTTGTTTGCTTCCGCGGAATCTGAAAATTAATACTATTGAGCAGTATAGGACAGGATATAGTACCGTGAACGAGCTTGAAAAGAAAGAAGAGATCGGCGCGATTTCGCCGGCAGCGAAGTGAAGGCAGTGACAATAGTTCAACGGTGTTATAACACGAGCCAGAGTCATTTTTAACGAAGCGATGGTTGTAAACGCTTAGAAATTTTTTCTGGACACGCTCAATTACGTTACTTAAGGAATTAGAGATGCCATTCCAGATCACAGATGCATACTCAAGTTGAGGAAGACATATTGCAGTGTACAATTCGCAGAGTGGCATAGGAGAATTGAATTCTCTCGATATTCTACAAACACAGCCGAGAGAACGAAGACCCCGCATAGCAACAAGCTTAGTATGAGCTGAAAAATGCAAGGTGCCATCAAAGAGAACGCCGAGATCATTGATCTCACAAACCCTACAGAAAGACAGAGACACAGAATAATAATAATAATAATAATAAAAATAATAATATTAATAATAATAATTTATTTTCCGTATTTGTGCAAGTACAGAGTAGCGGGCCCGTCAAAGCCTACTTCGGCTTGAGGGACTGGGCCCGGCAAGTCGACGAAGCGAAAGAAAAAAAAAGCAAACAAGTACATAATATCATCTAGATATCAACAAAACATAGCCACCTAACAAGATAAGTATGCGTATAATCAGAAATACGAAATTTACAAACAATCAGGAAACTGTACCATGTAATCAGTCAAAGTTTTCTTAAGTTGCCTTTTTGAAGAGGCCGAAAAAATTTCTTCCGGCAACTCATTAAATAGTTTTGCTACATAAACACATCTTCGTGTCGTACCGTACCGAGTACGTGAACGAGGAACAACAAAACGAGGCTGCGAACGCACAAATCTAACAAGCTTGTTTTCAATCTTAAAATCAGACTCCCAAAAGTGAGTGGTTACTACAATTCGTACGACGAGACTATCAAATGCAGGCAAGTACAACGCTTTGAAAATGTCTGTGGAATTGTACATAGGAGAACCATAAGCTAAATATTTTAATATGTTTTTCAGGACAGAATCAACTCGAGTTTTCCAACGTGAAGAACAGCTACCAAAAATGGTGATGCCATATCTTAAAACACTATATGCGAGAGCATGCGCGATACTTTTCTTGGGAACAAACGTTTTCATATTAAATAGTACACAAGCCACCTTACGAAGCTTACCACAGACATACGATAAATGGTGTTGCCACGTCAATGCACAGTCAAAAAGAATTCCTAAATACTTGATACATTCAACATATTCAACCACATTACATTGGCAAGGATGGTGATGATCATGTAAATATAAGGAATATTGATCAGTGTAGTTTTCAATGGATTTCGAAAGCAAATCATTTGAGTTTTGTTGGAATTTATAGTAATGCGACTTTGAGAAAACCAACGTACCGCGTTATTTATGTCACTTCGTCAAACCTCTACCCCTCTTTCATAATTGAGATGCTTTGAGAGTAAAACTGTGTCATCGGCGTACTGAAAGACTACATTTACCAATTGCCGAAGGAAAATCATTCATGTAAATATTGAACAGGAGTGGATATAAAATGGAACCCTGTGGTACACCGGTTAATAAAGGCAGAGGAGTGCTGAATTCTAAATGGTTATCCGTAGCAACAACCTGAAATCGACCGCATACATATTGATTTAGTAGATCGTAGAACGGCCCCCGAAAACCTAATAAGTATACTTTTCTTAGCAATATTTTATGGCAAACGGAGTCAAACGCTTTTGTTATATCTAAAAAAAAGCACAGGCGAAGATATTCATTCAAAAGCGGAGTACAGCTCGTCCGCAAATTCTTCCAACAGTGTAATAATTCCACGTCCGGCAACGAACCCAAACTGTCGAGGTGAAATTACAAATTTTTTTTCAAGAAAGGGGGACATTGTTATCTAAAAAAATCTGTCTAATATTTGAGACAGGATGGGCAGTATAGAAATTGGCCTATATGAGTTTACGTTATCTTTCGGACCTGCTTTGTGGAGAGGGCGTACAATAGCAGTTTTTTAATGCCATTGGAATATCTGAACCGTTTATGAAGCCATTTACAATGAAAAGAACTACATCTGCTAAAGTCTCGAAATTTCTACGAAGTGTATCGGTAGACATACCGTCCAAACCGGCAGGCTTATTCGAACGAAAGCTGAACACAATGGTTTTGAGGTCAGATTTGGATAAACGAGGTTAAAACGCTGACGAGGGAATGGAGTCTTTAAGTGTGCAGGGCCCACCAGAAAGTTCCGAGGGTTCAGGTACGTTTCTAAAAGCCCGATTAAACGCATTTGCTGCATCAATCGGATCATCATGGAACGATGAAAAAATGGAACACCTATTGATCACATGACCACGTAAAGCGTTCAGTAGAGACCAGGTCTTCCTCGGATTCTTTGAATGTTGATTAAATAGTTTAAAGAAATGCCGGCGCTTGGCCGCTCGTAAGAGGGCGACGACCCTATTGCGTGCGGTTTTATAATTTATCCGCAACTCATGGTCTCCAGGTGACCGCTTAACCCGTTTCCACAAGCAATCTCTGTACGAGATAGCCTGCATCACCTCGGAAGTTATCCAGCAGCAATCCTTACGGCGGTTTTTGGACACAAAAACCGTGTTGGAACGTTCGAAAATTTTCAGTTGTTCACATAAGTGTTCATAAACCGTACCAGGGGAACCGTTCAGCATTAACGCCGACCAATTGAAGTGAGACACCGAACTATCAAAGTTATTTTTGTTCACGATCGACAAACGAGCGTCGCTATCTGAATTCCCTTCTACCGTATATGCTCTAGACGAAACCGAGTTAGCCGAAAGGTGACAGGCCACAAAGTAATGATCAGCCAACTTTTTAGTGATGACGTAGGAAGCGAAAGAAAAGTTTTCGGCCCTCACAAAGATATGGTCCAAGCACGAAGTAACCAGCTTATCACATATAACACTTCTTCACGCGTAGGAACGTTTACAGTGCACTCAAGACCTTGTGACGAAAGCAATCCCAAATAGTCAGCAACAATAGGTTGGACAGGACACAATATATTTATGTTTAAGTCGCCGACTAAACATAATTCATCCGCTGCGCCGAACTTTTTAAGCGTTTCCGCTAATTCAAGCAAAAATCTAGTTGCGCTGTATGAAGGAGGACGGTAAATTATAAAACGTACCATAGACATCGCGCCATTTGCCACTCTAATAGCTAAACATTATGCATGAGTGAAGGTTACATCAATATCAGTTACATCGAAATGATTGCGAACAAAGATAGCAATGCCTTCTCCTGGGCTGTCTGTTCGAGTTACACAGTGGGAACGGTAGCTTGGCAATGCGAACAAACTAACACAGGGTTTAGAAATATTTATTTCTGTTATAACAAACACATCTATAAGCTCACACGCCGATTCAGCGATAGGTTTGAATTCGTCCCAGTATTTACGCATGCTGCGAATATTTATGTTAATAATTGTAAACTCAAGACCTGATTTACTCCTGCGAAGCGTATCCCGTAGGACGCTTAAGTTGGCAGCCTCTTTAGAAGAAAGAGCCATGAAGTTTATTGATGTTAATAATAATAATAATATGTTTATTGCAATATCCAAGGTACATTTGGGCGCCTGCCGAAGCTACTGAAGGCTTGAAGGGCAGTGCCCGGCAGTTGGCGGCACCGATGCCAATCGCTTCGCCGCTACACACAAAAAAAGAGAATAAAAGAAAAAGAAATTAATAAAATAAAAAACAAAATAATGTGGTAAGTGAGAAGTAAGTAGTTAATAGAAAAGTTCAAACACAAATTCCTAATTATTTTAGGCTACGGAGGGAGAAAACATCGTCTGGTAACTGATTCATTGTGTGCGGGACATAAAAAGCGCGAATACGTTCCCCATATCTAGTTGCTGTCCTAGGCAAAACAAAACAATTGCGTTGAAGTTCCCTCACAGGAATGTAAGGAACACAGTACTTTTTCGTCCAAACATATTTCAGAACTACTGTTTGTGTGTACAGAACTAAGAATTTTGGCATCTGAGACCATAAGAAAATACAGACATTGCCATCAATATTTGTACCATACAAGATCGATTTCAATGCCAGTTTCCATAAGCTGTCTATATTGTTGTGCCAAAAGCCTGAGCAAAAATAAAAGCAACGAATACCATATCGCAGTACGCTGTAAGTAAGAGCGTGCACGATCTGTTTACGGACTGAAACCGGACATATTGAGCGCATTGAAAATAACAAACAGGCAATTTTAGGAAGATGGGAACAAATGTACACCAACTGGCTGTTCCACAAAATACCAGAATTGAAATATTCCCCAATATTCCCAATATTGCCAATCGAACCCGGGACTAACAGAATAACAAAGCGAGAGCCCGTTTTCTTACCGATATAGCTACGAGCCTATATCGGTATAGGCTCGTAGCTATACAGGAAAGACAGAAAAGTAGGGGGGGGGGGCACTCACCAAGCACCCCTACGGGCTTAGCCACGGCACTCTCGCTGAATGCCACGCAATAGCGATTAAAGGAAGCTCACACAAACGAATAGCATCTCATTTCTAGTACGCCAATGTGCTAAAGCCTGTGGCCTCCAGAGTTCACGTAAACGATCACAGCTCCTTGTCGCCCGCCGTCACGCCAAACGACACATCAAGGAACACATTCAAATACTCCTTGATGGCCCGGCCATCACTCCAAGCACCAGCATCAAGATCTTGGGCCTACATTTTCAGGCCAACACCAAGAGTGACCTATACTTGCAGCGCCTCAGACACAGCATAAACCAAATCCTACACACGGCCAGGCGAGTTTCCTCCTACAAGCGAGGCCTCAAGGAACCCGATACCTTTCGATTATTTCAAGCTTTTGCCCTCTCGAGAATCACTTACGTCAACCCCCTGTCTTCTTCTCGGCAAGGAGGACATAAAGATGCTATATGTAATGATTACAAAGGCGGTTGAGCAGGCCATTGGTCCTCCCATGAGGGCGTCCACAGAGAGGCTGCTTAGCACGGGGCTCTACAACACGGCGGAAGAGCTGATAGAGGGCCATCTTTCTAACCAGAAGCTCCGGTTGAGCAGAACAGCGGCGGGTCGCCGCATCCTTCATCAGATTGGCAGGGCAGCACAGAGTGTGACTCCGCTTGATGTAATCCCAGACTCTTTGCTACAAGTACTAAAGATGCTCCCTTTGCTTGGAAATATGAACGCTTAACGCGACAAGGTCGCCGACAAGCACGGGCTCAAGCGCTCAACACCACCCTCTGTGGGGATCGTGCAGTTATCTACACTGACGCCTCCAAACATCGAGGGCACTAGTACGCCATCATCGTGGCTACCTCCAGAACCAACCTCCTTGCGTGTACCTCACTCAAGACCCAAGACAAAACGGCAGCAGAAGTAGCAGCCATCGCTTTGGCTGTCACTCAACCAGGGGTTCGGAAGGTAGTCGCCGATTCCCAACAGGCCTACCGGAATTACCAGTCTGGTTGGCTGTCCTGATCTGCAATGCGTGTGCTAAAAGCCATTCCCCAAACGGTTAAATTCAGCTCATCTGGACACCCGATCACGCTTCCATGGAGGGCAACGAATACGCCCACCTTTTGCCCCCCAGGCTATGGGGCTGCATGAGGACAGTCACCCGCTTGTCTCGTTCAGGGACATAGCCCAGCATTATCGCCTTCAGACACAGTCCCTGCCTTCGCCGTTCCAGAGAACAACAAACTAGGTACCCTAGGGGTCATACAATCCGGCTACTTCCCACACCCGACACTTAATGCACCCGAATCGCTACGACGCTTATTGTAAGTAGGAGCACTCCTACACATAGTCAGGGCCTCCTCTCTCTCCGTCAACTACCCAACAAGAGCAATGGGAGATGCTGCTGTGCAGCCCATCTCTTCCTACCCAGCTTCAGCTGGTTGACAGAGCACAGGCGGCGCGTTCTGAATGTGGGCTGGAGTGAAAAAGGAGCCAGTCCCCTGGGCCGCAGTCTGGCCCGTTCAGAAAACTGAACGGCCCAGTTTCCTCCTCCTCCTTCTCCGCCTCCTCCTTCTGCGTCTCTGCCGCCGATCTCGATCGTCACCTCCGTCCGCGGCGGCAGAGACGGAGAAGCAAGATCGTCTAACACCGGGTTTGAGCTTCCTTTAATTTTATAAAGAAAGAGTTTTCACTCATGTGCTACACCAATACAACTCAACCAACCGTTCCTGCATCATGCAGTGATTTGACCTTACAAACAAGATCTCTTTGAAGTAATAGATGGTGTGGTTAAGTGCATTTCACTTCTCTCTGGTTTCACTATTTGTAGAGCGACGTGAGTGAATTTAAGTGGCGTCGCATGAGCGATCGGCGTTGGTGTCGTTTACAGCTTTCCTTTCCAACCACACTGACAGGGCGGATTGGCGGGAAGGTTTTTTCTTTAGACTCTAGCCCTCCACCTGTCACAACTTTACGGTCGGATAAACCGTGTACCACTGCAGCTACACTTCGGGCAAAATGTGACTTTAGAACGCAAGGTCTGGAATGGAGGAAGAAATTCTCTGCAGTCGCACAGGGATGTTTACAGCTTGATTGAGGTTGCATGCAAGCATGACGTGAAATATAATATAATCACCGGAAGAGGGGGAAGATAAAGAGGGCCAGGGAATATTTGGTAGATGGTGGTCTTCCGCTACAATGACACAACTTTTGGAGAATGGCATTGCGTGATCATTACTTAAGTCGAGAAGGAGGCATTGGCGCAAGGAGCGCGCTACGCGAAAATACGAATAATTGAGTCGCCACTGCGGCGTACACGCAAGCATAGACCTCCACGGCCATCAATTTCATCTAGCGGATCAGCAGTTCCGTTGCGCCTAACAACAGCGACGACGCCGCCGCGCGATGGCCTGTCACGTCTATGAATGCGGTGGGTCGGGAAGCGTCGGAATCGTGTATTTCATCATCAAGCCAAGTCTCTGGTATCTGATATTACGGTTACGTCCGGACCATGGGTTTGCAGGATAGATTCAGGTTAACCAACTTTCTATGCAATGCTTCAAACATTGATGTTCAAGAGAGAAACATTATGCCTGGAGATGGCAGCAGATAGTCAAGCACTAACTTCGGGGCAGACGGTGGAATAAATTTTGAACCCATACACGTTGTAAAATCCGTAATATTAAGAAGTTTCGCTTTCTCCTGGTGTTAAATATCGCCCTGTTCAATGCGGAGATGTGGCGCCTCCTGCGGTTTGGTGTGCGACATTACATGCGTAGTATATGCGAATAGGGCGCGAGAGAAAGCGACTCGCCCACCGGATGCATACAGGCGCCTGCAATGCGAAGCTGACGACCTTGTCAGGTACCCGCATGTTTTGTTTGCTCCCGTCGTGTGCACGCGGCACTGCACGGAGAGCATGCGGCAGACGACGCCTACGCGCCCGTTCCTCGTGAGCGCACGTATGTTCGCGCAGACGACATCCGATGCTGCATGGCGGCATTCCTGCCGGGCGAGCACGCGCTCCCCCTTCTTCCTGCCGGCGGACACGCAGACGCGCGTGCACGCGTGCATGTCCGCACCTGCAGCGCACGGGAGAGGATCGTCCTTCCTGTAAAAGACGCCTAAGCGCCGTCGCCTGTCACTCCCCCGCTGCTGCGTAGACAACGGCGGGCGACGGTCCACTCGCTTCCGCTGAGGCCGTTGCTGGGCAGAGTCAGTGACCTGTGGTCTCTCACGCCCAAACACTTGATCATCGAATTGAGGCATTCTAGTTTAATTGAGGCCGGTTTGAAAACTGACTCATCAACTATTTAAGAATAATACTGAGATGCAGAGTTCGGAGATGCAGAAGGACCAATTTTTAATTTGGCTGCCGAGCACAGGCCACCGAAAGACGGAACCGCGCGGGGGATGATGATGGTGATACACAGATGACAGTGGCGATGGGTTTGGATGGGTAGAAGGAACAGGGGGATTGAAGCGCCGCGTTCCACGCTACACATGACAATGATCATGTCACTTCCACGCATAAATATAAGAGCAGTACCTATATATATATAACTATATATATATATATATATATATATATATATATATATCATGTCACGAGAAGACGATGAAGAGGTCAACGCAGCGTGGCTCGGTCATCCCAGCCTACGACGACGAAGATCTGTCTGTGCGCTCTGCCTGCGCGGGCTCTGGCTTGGCCGCCATGTAAATAATCTGTAAATAGATCTTTCGACTGTGTCATCGTTCATGTCGTCTGTCCTGCCGTCACGTTACATTTTGGTGGAGTGTGCGGGTCCCTCCCCGTGCTGGCCGCAGCTGCACACCTCATCGCCATCGTCGCAATCTTCGAGGGGGCGTGACCCACGTCGGAAGCCCCAGCCCCGCCGCTACCAGCACTCGACGACGTTCCCCCCGCCCCGTATCCCCAGCCCGTGACCAGCCGATTCAGAACAGCCAAGACCTGATGACGTGACCAGACGACGATGACGTGCCCCCAGCCCAGTAGTCCGACGTGCTTCCGGATACCTTCGACGTTTGGTCGGTGCCTTGATGAGGTCGTGTCGCGGGACCAGGCATCGCCTACAGCATCATCATCCTATGTGGCGGCAAGGGCTTCATTGTACATTGTCATTTCATCTTTCGTCCTCACCGCATCGCGCAATACGGCGGCGTCGACCGGGACGGTCGCTTTCAACCGGGGGGCCATGTCACGAGAAGACGATGAAGAGGTCAACGCAGCGTGGCTCGGTCATCCCAGCCTACGACGGCGAAGATCTGTCTGTGCGCTCTGCCTGCGCGGACTCTGGCTTGGCCACCATGTAAATAATCTGTAAATAGATCTTTCGGACAGTCGAACGATCTATTTACAGATTATTTACATATATATATATATATATATATATATATATATATATATATATATATATATATATATATATATATATATATATATATATATATATATATATATATATATATCTATATATATATATATATATATATATATATATATATATATATATATATATATATATATATACACATATATATATTGTAATGTGGCGGCAGGACAGACGACATGAACGATGACACAGTCGAAAGATCTATTTACAGATTATTTACATGGCGGCCAAGCCAGAGCCCGCGCAGGCAGAGCGCACAGACAGATCTTCTTCGTCATCGTCGGCTGGGATTACCGAGCCACGCTGCGTTGCCCTCTTCATCGTCTTCTCGTACCCAGCACCTCCACCACTTGAAATGGGGTTTATTGGCAAAGGTCGCTGTGCAGGCGAAAGATAAGGAGGGCACAGGCCGAGCACAGTCCCAGCACAGTCGATGCTTGGAGAAGGCAGTGCGAGACAGAACCCCGTCGCTCCACGCGATGGCGGTGAGGCTTCCATATTCGGCTTCTGCTACCGACGACGATAAAGTGGCGCACATCTCCCGCAGGGGATTGGTGAACGTCCTGATTCTTCCAGTGAACGTTGCCAATCCTCTGCATTACAATATGCGGAGTGGGTCAGAGAGCAAACTGGTGTTAAAGACATATTAGTAGAAATTAAGAAGAAGAAATGGACGTGGGCAGGGCATGTAATGCGAAGGCAAGATAACCACTGGTCATTAAGGGTAACGGAGTGGATCCCTAGAGAAGGCAAGCGTTGCAGGGGGCGGCAGAAAGTTAGATGGGCAGATGAGATCAAGAAGTTTACGGGGATAAATTGGACACAGTTGGCACAGGACAGAGGTAATTGGAGAATAATGGGAGAGGCCTTTGCCCTGCAGTGGGCGTAGATAGGCTGGTGATGATGATGATAATGATATATATATTATATAGTCCCCGTCCGAAACGTCGATGTAAAGTTATGTTTTCGAAGTAAACTTGTTATGTTTTTTATTGCGCCCCTTTTTACTATTTAACCTTCACTAGCCTAACCGTTTATCTTATATATATATATATATATATATATATATATATATATATATATATAGGGAGTAGTAGAACTTTGAAGATGGTAGAGAACACAAGAGAAGAAAAACTTGCTTTCCTCAGGGCCTGAGGAAAGCAAGTTCTCTTTGCTTAAACGTAGGCCACAATCGTGCTTTTACCTTGTTCGAAGTTTTCTTGTGTTACATATATATATATATATATATATATATATATATATATATAATACCCCCAGCGCCACCAATTCCAGGAGTAGAAGATAAAAATATACATATAGCCAACTTCGTTACAAACGCCGCCACGGATTACGATGAAAAAGTGCACATAAAATAGCCACTCCGACAGAAGGAATGTAGGGTATGAACGCAGGCTATCATCTATATTTTTATTCACAGAGACGTTAAATTTGTAAGTGGGCGCGCAGTAGAATCAGAAAAGTAAAAAAACACACACTAAAAAGGCATTACCGCGTCCATCGCACCTTAAGCCGCACCCTAAGCTTAGAAAATTGTTTGAAGCCCAAAACCGCAGCTCCTACATAGCGTTTCCCAAGCTGCGTGAGGTGCCACCGAAGCCTGACTTATAACCATGCGTCGACTCTGCCAAGGATGTGAGGAGAATCAACTGTCCCTAGGGTTTGCGCACCTATGTGTCCGCGAACTTGAGTGAACAGTGGCACGTGCGGCAGTGTTCCCGGAGTGTGCGAATAGGCTCGGTTTATTACTGTTGGAACGCCCTCCCTCAATGCAAGATTTAATCACCTGTCTGTCTGTCCGACGTAGGACCGCCCGCTTGCGAGGAAAACGTTGTGAACAACACTTGGGTCACACTCCGCCAATATCTTTGCGTGTGAAACAGCACACGCTCCCTTCCAGCCACAGACACTCATTACTCGGCTAAGGGCGGTTGCCCGGAATAAGTCACAACTTGTACAGTTTGAACGGAGTCGAAACTGCGATTCGCGATCCCCTAGTGTTCCGCAGCCTGATATCAGCTCACGCGATATATTTGTGGGCATAAGGACGCACCACCGACCTACCTGCTGCCGCCAAAGCGGTCCCAGTGCACTCGTCTCTACGCCCGGCATTCTTTTAAACTGCTCAAGAGTTTTTCGCAAGAACACGTAATCATGCGTTTAGGGTAACCAGCTAAGTTAAGCCTGACCTAACTTAATCAACTGACCTGGCCCGTGGCACTCACAGTTGCTGTGTTGTGACACGACTTACGCAATGTGGAACGAATGGACGACACAGTTTTGGCGTTGCGCACAGACTTCGAGTGGTCCTTGAAAGTATCTAACTCCACATTCCCGTTAAAGTTGAAGTGTCCTAAACAAAGGTAGACAAATTTTTTAGCGCGATTAAAGTTCCCCTTTTCTTCGCTTTGTGACTAAGAGGAAATATTCAAAAAGCGAATCATTTTACGATTCTAGTACGATTCCACGGAGCCTGATTGGCGGAAACTTGAAGAAGTCCACTCTCTACAATTATAATTTGGCATGCACAGATAGGGTTAATGATGAATTATACCGGTGGGATGAAGAAGCAAATGACGCTGTGCTAGAAAGCACGAGGCCCGGAGCATCTCAAGAGGAAAAAAACGAGGAAACAGCAACGCGATCCCAACGTCCACGTCGCGCACTACAGCGAAAGAAATAACTTTTGTAAATGTGAACACCCGTAGCATCATGAACAAATTAACATCCTTAGAATCTTTGGCGCTAAGCATCGAGCCCGACTTTTTAGCGCTCACTGAAACTTGGCTAACAAAAGATATCAAAGATTTTGAGGTAGCGCTTCCTAACTATGCAATAGTACGCAAAGATCGACCGTCCCGAGGCGGTGGTGTGGCCATTTTAATAAAACGCGATATCCCCTTTGTAGCCCTGCCAGAAGTGATTGGAGTCGAGGCAGTGTTCTGTAAGCTACTTTATGCCCCTCGCCCAATTTTTGTTTACTCTGTTTATCGCAGTCCCTCATCCGAATGTGATACCCAGCAATCTCTTTATGACTACATGCGCCTGCACGTTCTAGGGGCGAAACTTGTGCTACTTGGTGATTTTAATCTAGCTGATATAAATTGGCAGACCATGAGTCATCGCTCCACGTGTTCCGACATACATATCGACATGATGTTAACTTTTAATCTTTCCCAAATGGTCACTCAACCTAACTGCGTACAAAAAAGCTGTTCAAGCATCCTTGATCTGGTATTTTTAAGTGAACATTTTCCATCGGACAAAGCTAAAGTTGACATTTTGGATGGGATGTCAGATCACAGTATTATTTTGTGCACTGTTCCTACGTCAGACACCCATACCCAACTCAAATCTTTTGTTACTTATCCCGATTTTAACAATGCTGACGATATCAGTGTAACAGACCATCTTTCTTTTGAGCTTGCTTCGTTTGAACACCTAGGCAACGACATAAACACAGATATAGAAACACTGTGGGAAAAATTTAAGGCTATCGTATCACATTGCATTGATAACTATGTGCCAACTAAAAAGAAACAAACTAAGAAGCAAAATCCATGGATAACACGAGACATTATTCATGCGAAACGCAAAGTGAAGAGGCTTAGAAAACAGCTTAAGGCTAAACGTGACCCTGAACTTAGAAACAATCTTAGCTTAGCGCTAACGAGTATGAAAACAAAAATAAAATCAGCCAAATATAGGTATTTTAGCCATACGCTCCCTATGTTTTTGAAAACATCTCCCCAAAAATTTTGGAATTACCTGAACCCTAAAAAATGTGACTCCAACATTGCTTCCCCTGATGATAATAAAATGAAAGCCAACTTGTTTAACGATCATTTTAAGTCAGTCTTTACTGAAGATAACGGAATCTGTCCTGACATAAGCATTCCATTGAACCAGCAACTTCCCCCACTTACAGTGTCCGAAGCCGGTGTTCTCAACCTTTTGTTACTGCTTGATACTAAAAAAGGGGCTGGACCTGACAATATACCTAATGTATTTCTCAAAAGATACGCTGAATGGATGGCCAAGTATTTGTGCATAATTTTTACCAAATCTTTGTCAACTAGCTCGCTACCCGCCGAATGGAAAATGGCAAAAGTACACAAAAGCGGCAGCGAAGCAGATGCCTCCAACTTCAGACGGATTTCCCTCACAAGCACCGCATGTAAATTACTTGAACATATTATCCTGAAACACATAACTTTTCTTGCCCATGAGAACATTTTATCACCATATCAACACGGTTTTCGTCAAGGTATGTCAACCGTAACACAACTTCTTGAATTGTTTCATGACCTCTCCTTAAGCGTAGACCACCAGAAACAAACGGACCTTATTATGCTTGATTTCTCGAAAGCATTCGACCGGGTACCTCATACAAAACTGTTAAAGAAACTAGAAGCAACCATAGGAAAAGGCGCAATCAGTGACCGGGTTAAAGACTGCTTATCCAACCGATCACAATACGTTCAAATTCATCAAGAAAGGTCATCCATAGTCAAAGTCACATCGGGCGTACTCCAAGGTAGTGTTTTGGCACCTATCTTATTTTTAATATTCATCAATGATTTACCTAAAAATATTAGAGTTAACATAAGGCTATTTGCGGATGATTGTATTATTTACCAAGAAATCAATACTCCCCAAGACCATCTATCGCTTAACAGTGCTTTACAAACAGTGTCCGATTGGTGCTCCGACTGGCAGATGACCCTGAACACAACAAAATAAGCTCTTTTAAGAATAACCAGAAAATATCAATGTTTTGCTACACCATTAATAACACTCCTTTGACAGTCGTGAATCAACAGAAATATCTGGGCGTAACTTTAACACATGACCTTAGATGGGACTCGCATGTCGCCAATGTTACATCAGCTGCCTTACGCCGACTCTTTTTCTGAGAAGACGACTAAAGCAGGCACCACCGGAAACAAAACTACTCGCTTATGATACATTTGTAAAACCAACTTTGGAATACGCAACCGTCACCTGGTTTACTTACACTAACACACTTATACAAAGACTTGAAATGGTGCAGAGGAAGGCTATTAGGTTTATTTATAACAAATACAGGACAACTGATTCGCCCACAGAACTTCTAAAAAAATCAGGAATATTAACTCTTGAACAGCGAGCAAAACTTGCTCGGCAGAAGATGTTATACCAATTAGTAAACAAGCAGTTAAACATAGATAGCTTCATGTATATATCAAAAGCAGAAACCAGATCAACACGACACACGCACCCACTAACACTTCGAGAATACCAATGCCGCACCGACTGTTTTAAGTTCTCCTTCTTTCCACTCGCCATACATGAATGGAACAACTTGCCTTCCTCCGTAACAAGCAGTCCTACTTATGAAACTTTTTCGTCTTTGCTGGAAAATCACCAGCGCACATCGATGTAATTCAGTAATAGTAGCTTCGACTTATACCGCATCATGTTGTGTTTTTTTCTTTCTTTTTTATTTGATTTTATTTCATTTTGTTTTGTTTTTGGTATCTCAGACGCTGTTTGCAGCTGCATGATTGTTGTCATGTACTAATACTGAACTGTTACACATATAGGTGCACAAACCAATACTGTCTTTTTTAAATTTTGTATAATGTTGCAGGCGTAAATACTGTATGTTTCTACTATGTTAAAGGTTGTATTATTTTGCCCTTCTCGCAATAATCCCTCGTGGGATTGGCAGTATGAATAAATAAATAAATATAACCTCGACCGCGACGACCGCATGTGACACCTTTGCAGTGCCAGCAATGTGGTTATATGCGTACCCGCCGCGGTGGCTCAGTGGCTAAGGCGTTGCGCTGCTGAGCACGAGGTCGCGGGTTCGTCTCCCGGCCGCGGCGGCCGCTTTTCTGATGGAGGCGAAAAGCAAAAACGCCCGTGTGTGCGAGATTTTGGCGCACGTTAAAGATCCCCAGGTGGTCAAAATTAATCCGGAGCCCTCCACTGGGGCGCGCCTCATCGCTGGCGCTGCGTCGGCGTGTTAAACCCTACAATCAATCAATCAATGTGGTTATATGCGTGTAAATGGGGCACCTTCTTAATAGTGTTGGATTCATCACGATCACAAACGTAAGATATGGCATTCTGACCCGGCTTAGGCAATGCCACAATTAAATACTGATAAAATGGACATTTGATGCCGGCACAAAATCACATTTCAGAGAAATATACTGACACAAGGCGAAAACTTCACAATTACCCCACAAAGCGCAAAAATATTTCCAGGTAAATAAAAATTCCAGACTTGTGTGTACCTTCATTTAGGGCGAACATGACTTACCTCACACCACAAGAAAAATGAACTTTCATATCAGTAAACATTTATTGGCCGCATCATATGATACAATCGGTTTTTGTGCTACCTCCTTACGAGATACAGTGTCATGGTTTGTGGTATTCGAAGAAGCAATTACGTTGTTTTTTCAGGCAGAGAGGTACATTGCATTTCGCAAACACAACTGCTATAAACGTACTAGCGCTTGGTACGGAGCTCCTGCGTTGAAGTAGCTCGCTCGTCCCAAGTGGCAGATGCCCAGCCATGCGTCTTCGAGCGTAACCTTAGGGCTGATTCGGAGTGGCCTTCGTCTTCTTTGCGGAAGGCGAAAGGAAATTGCAAGGCAATCATCTTGGCGCGTTTCCTGTGGAGGTCAGGCTTTCTGATAGGTTACCAATGTCATCAGCTTCAGTGGCCGCTCCTTAAACTGATGGTTCTGGGGCCTGTGGACATCCCACACATTCATGACGCAGATGAACGTAGCATGGTAGAGGAGATACATGGAGCACCTAGAGCAGTTAAGAGCTGTGCTAAAAAGCGCATCAAAATCGATTCGAAAATCGTGCCGTTAATGAAGACCCACTGCATTAAATATGACACACGGGAATTTTGAGACACTTTAATGAGTGGAAGGGCTTCAAAAAAATGGCCCCGAATCTGCTCCTTTTGTTGCAAATGTCGACTATAGACGGTAGTCGACTGGCACCCCCCGCCGAGCAAATGCCTCCTTTCTCTTTCCCGCTCACCTCTGGTGCTGTTCCTCTCCCGTCTCGTTTCTCCCAAGATAACACGCTAGAGATTTTGCTCAAGTCAATTTAAATGTGAAGTTGAAGTTGAAGTTTATTTCCATAAACGTACCCCGTTATGGCGGAAAATAGGGTAAAAAGTTGCACTCAGCAACTTGACGGAGCCCTACATGGTCAACAGAAACAACAGAAACAACACCGGCCTCTTTCCACTGCTTCAAGCCCTGTGCCTCGATGCCAGCGCTGCCGTACGGCGGAGACGTGAGTGAATCAAGGCACCCTACTACAACGTTTATAGAACCACCTTGCCCTACTCCACGAGCATTCCAAGCGGAATGTGGAACCTATCTAGTGGAACATTTCGTTGCTGTTGCCATTTGATTTCTCAAATGTCACCAGGAGCGCGGGAAACAGCAGGCTACGGTTTTCTGCAGTTAATGTAGTATTTCCTTTGCTTTCGCAAAAACCAAGGATCCATCTGCTGCAATGAACAAGTTGAACTATAGCTAGACAAGACAGCACCGAGAAATTTTCAAAATATTAGTCGCCTATCATATGTAGAAATTTGTAGGTCGATCATTTGTAGAAAGAGCCATAAATATTTGGTATTTGCTCATTACGAACTGGTATTCAACTGCAAAGAAGTTACTGAGATTCAGAAAATTTCCCCATTTTGTTCTTCAGGTCCCCAAATTTAACACACCAGGCTAAGTGGAAAGGAGGCCTGCCTTATCCCATCGTGTAATTTTTCTTACGGAACGATCTATGGTGTTTCTTACTAATAGGTGGTGATACAGTTTTCTCCCAAATTTAGCATTTCATCGCAAGCAAAACATGTCCATGACACCACTTTGGCTTTTTTATCTGAACACAGTATGAACAGTTTCTTAACATAATCAGGCTTTTGCTGCTGATAATATTGTAGATTATGTTCAGGGTTTCGGATTACTTGATCAGAAACCGCAAGAAACAGTTTATAGTTTGCACTGCTGGAAGGTCGGCGTGTCCAGGCGGTTTCCGAGTCCGGCCCTTCTAGCATGACCGGACACCTTAGAATAGAACTCGACCAGACTTTAAAACGTAGGCCCTTTAGTGCGCTAGTGCTGATGGCGGCGGTAGATCAGAGACAAGTGCAACCCGGCGTGGTGGCCCAGTGGCTAAGGCGTTGAGCTGCTGAGCATAAGGGCGTGGGTTCAATCCCACACTCAATCCGAGACAAGTGCAAAAGCGTAACCACAACGGCGCTGCGTGTGAAACGAAAACGAAGAGCGAGCGAAAAAAAGCTTCTGTCGATAGTGAATGATTTAATGCCAACTATACAGTTATTCCCTTGGTTATCTTGGTTAACCATACGGTTATCCGTTTCAGTAGCAAGGAGTGAATATCGACTTTACGTAATATTTGCACAATCGGGGTTGCACAATCCACAGTTGTACAACCAATAGAAAGCTTGCTCCATATACATATTTGAGTGCGGAGTGCGGAGCAGGCTATATGGTAGAAATGCGAACATAACGATATTCTGTGCATTGAAATAACTTGCAAAGAAGCTCGCGACTAGTGCGTACACGCGAAATTCGAGCTCTTTCACTTTGACATCGTACTCACCGAATCCAAATTTGCTTTTAATCTTCCGAAATTGCTATTTGCACGGAAGTGTGCACGATCATCTTGCCGGAAGATCTTTGCTCCGTTGGCACACTGTTGGGGCATCTGTACTCCAAATCCGTACGTTCAGTCCCGCTGTTTGGTACTTGCGATGATGCGCCATGCTGCTATGCCACTACCTATTGCTGATGTTTCAAACTCATAGCAAAATTTGGCTATAAGAATTCGCAATGAAGACAAGCAGCGTAAAATTGTTTAGGCCTTGTAACGCAGTTCTCTGAATTTTGGCACACATTCTTTTGGTTCTCGAATAGAAAATATCGTTGTATTGTTCGTGAAGGTATCGTTTCATTCCAGGAGTTCTCGTTTTCTCGCACAGTAAAGACGTGGGTGGACCACACGCACCTATTTTTTGGTATTTCGTAGGGGATTAACCAGGAGACCACCTCTTCTCCAGTGTTCGTGTCTTGTATGACACACCGCACACACGAGAGTCAGCCCGCAACCACAAGTGCTGTTGGATCAGCACCGACAGTCGCTCGCTTCTCGGAGAGACGCCGCAATCGACAACCCCGTCGTGCTCGGGGCACCTCAGCGCCGCCGTTGCCCCGCCCTGGCGTGCAGTTATTCGGGGGCCAACGGGCGAGGCTCATTAGGGAAGCCGATGGAGCGCGACCGCGGCTGCATATCACGCCCTCAAGATAAACGGCGCCAATTGTCCGTGGCCTCGACACCGGAGCGAGTGGGAACAGGCAACGCACGCCCACGGGACCGTATCCGCAGCTCTGAGCCACCGCCGCGTCAGCGTGCCCACGTTTGACGTTCGCAGCTCGTGCAGGCGTTGACGCTCCGCTGACTGCCGCGCAGAGCAGATTTGGCGAACTCGCTGGACGCCTGATTTCGCAAGTATCTATTGAAATAAATGAAATTTGCTTCGAAAACGATGGTCATTTCGCAAAGAATAGGAGAAAGCAAGATGGAGTCTGTACAGGGAGGACCGGACTGGACTGCACTCTATGTTGCTCTATGTTGCAAGTTTGGGAGGCACTGCACCGTGGTCTTGTGACGTGTGCTACAGGTGCCGATGCGGTTCGGTTGGGGTGGCATCCTTGTCCGACGGCAGCTGCTGCCTTGCCTGGCTGCTGAACCAGCCAACCTGGTTTTCTGCCTGTGACGACAGCGCCCACAGTCATCGTAAATTCCTTGAGAAGGGCTCGCGGGAAGAATTCATGGAGTGTGAGTCAGTACGTCGCTCGGGAGGGTAGAATGCCGTCGGGGCACAGGCGAGCCGATGTGAACTTGTCAATATACTATACTCACTCACTACGCTGAAGGGAACGATCTCCTATGATCTGAAGCAGGTTTCAGGTCTCGATCAAGGCGACTTCTTTGCACTAAAACATTATAACTTTTTTTTTCGCGAATAGCCTAAAGACATCTGGGTGGGTTGTTTTATAGCCGAGCATTGAAGCATAATTGCTGAGTGAATTGAAGTATTTACTGGGAACGCCTGGTTTGGCGTCATTCGAAGTACGTCCACAATTATTGTCGGGGATGTACGTATCGGTTTCCTTCAAATATCGAATAAGTACCCTAAACTCTAACGCTGAGGTTCTGAGAAGAGCTAGAGGGTTGTCGCTAAGAAACATCGTAGATTTCGCGGTTTGAAGGGAAAGAGTACAGTGTCCAAGCTCTGGTTTTCTGATAGGTACCAAAATAACAGGTTTGGTAGTTTTGTTTGCAAATATCGGACATTAAGTGTCGTGCACGCGTAGCGAGAAAAAAAGACGAGGCTGGCTAAATTGTGTTCTATTTCGTTTTGTTTTTATATATCAATGGGCTGCCTTTTCCTGTGGCGAATCTGAAGTCGACGACGCTTTGCACCATCCACCTCCAGTAAATCAGATTATCCGCTCAACTCCCAACTGCGCCGTCTGCAAGGCGGCTGATATCCTGATGTGATTTGAACTGACACCAGGAAGTAAAGTGGTTGAAGGGGCGTGTATATGTGCAACCTTGACTTACTCCTCGTCTCGCTGGAGTAAATAGGGCTGTTGCGTGCCGCAGGCACTCGTGTGTATACGTGGCGGCCTGGCTGTGAGCGCGACAGGTGACGTCTGCGTCACGATGAAGGGGGATGAGGGACTCGCTCCATTCGACCCGCGGAGCGATTCGAGGCCCGGCTAAAGGCACAGCGGCTGTGGCTCGCGTCCTGCCTCCTCTCTCTTTCGGAGGAGAGAGAACTAAGATGGCGTCGGCTGGTCAACGCCCCGTTGGGCTATGCTGCTCTGGCGTCCGGATAACGTCCCCGCCGCGGACCCGCACCCTTCCTCGGGCTCAGCTAGCAGCGAGTTGGGGGTCCATTTTTATTCTTTATTTTGTCTAATGTAACCGACACCGAACTTGATATGCATATCGCTGTGCCGTGACGACGCTGCGCACCCCTCCCATGCTTCCCGCTGGAGACGCCCTGCGTCGTTGCCGGTCTCAGCCATCGGCCACAATGGTGAGACACGCTAATGAATGGTACTGCCGGGGCGGCATCGCAGTTGTCGTTCGGCGTCGTGCCGCTTTTGTGTCCCCGTCCCCGTATGACACGGTCGGCAGTGCATCCGGAGCTGGAAGGAAAGTGTTGACCGTTGGCGTGGACCGGCGGTATGGAGGCTGCTCACCCTGCGATCGTTGCGGGACTCATCCTTCTGAATGGCGAACCAAGTTAGCTAAAACACGCATTCGGTATTCGTACTGATTTACAACTGACAAAAGAAAAGGGGTTGATGAGGCGCACTTTATACCGGTTAGTCAGACACCGAACCCCTATGGGCCCAGTAGAGGTCAAGTAGGACATTTTTATTCTTGCACCGCTGATAAACCGACATTACGAGACGCAATCTACCGCGAAATGTTTAACAGCAGGGCTGCTAAGGCTTTCAGTTCCGCCGTATATATGGTTCCTCGTGAGGAGCGCCCGGCGTCGACCAGGTTTGCGCGTGGCCTTGCGCCCCGCGAGAAGCTGGCAAGAAAATGCTGAGCGCACGTGAGCGCGCGCTAATCGGATGCAATCGTGTACTTAAATCGTTACCTTGGTCGTGAAGGTTGCGTACAGCTTCGATAACTTCAAGTCTTACGCGCAAGTGGAAGCTTCCTCCACTTTTTTAAAATAAATGCGTAATTTTCCCAAAGTGCCACATTATTACCGTCGGTGCTGCTTAGCAACGACCACCAGGACAAGGGACGCTGCTAACCGCTTCGAAGTAGAAGTGGATTATGTCCGGTTCCGCTCTGCCTTGCTCCCAGCTGTAAATGCTGTAAATATAATGTGCTCTGTCCTCGTTAACCCTCCTACGAAAATTTCGGCTCACTTTCTCTTTCTGGGGTACCGAATCGCTTGCCCTACAAATAAAATTGTTACGGGACATACGTACACAATGCCCCACGGCGCCGTGTCCCATCGTCGACGACGACGAGGGACGGCAGTATTGTAATGAGGTATGGCAACGAGGGATCAAGGGCGTCCCGTAAAAGGATTTTTTTTTATTTTCACTGTCCTCTGTTGATCGGCCGACTCCCTGTTTGGGTATGTGCCATACGTAAAGGAAGAACAAGAACAAGGAGAAGAGAGAAGAGAACGCAGTTTAATGGTGCTGACGAGGCCTGTCCAGCAGATAGCTTAACATGCTACGTCAACAACAACACTTCTGCCATGCAACAAAGGAAAAAAAAATTACGCCATCTTCCCGTAAGGGAACCCTGAAGTTCCCATTAGTTTTCAGTTCGTCGATTCCGTTCACGTTCAGCTTCGCGTGCCTTCGTTGTATCAGTAGCTTCTTGACGTAGTTTTAATGAGTGAAGGACATAAGGCGCGTTCGTAGCACATGCTCCCGGCTCGGTTTGCAGTGCAGTGGGAAGAGCGCCACGTATGTACCTCCCGTTGCGGCCAGAGAGTCGTGGGTTCGAAACCGGGCGCAGCCTATTTCGCGCATGCACAGTAGAATGCGGACGGCGGACGACAAGGGAGGGAGGGACACAGCCCCGAGCATGAGATGCTCCGCATCTAAAAGAACAGTGGCGTGTTTCCACGCGCCCAATCGTGCCAGTACTCGACTAGATCACCGAACACTGCGATTTATGCACGAAGTGATTAGGCGCCGCAAAAGAGAAACGCATCCCTGCGGGCCACTCCGTGGTCCGTTTTAGGAGCTGCTGATCAGAGGGGGTATGGCGTCATGGTCATGGTTAGACATCTGTGGCGGCAGATACAGCGGTGCTGTTACGCGTGCATACGCACTCAAGATATTTTCGCGCCCAGCTGCGCTCCGGATGAAAAACAAAAACTGAACAAGGGCACGCTGCACTCTCCAGCGAACATTCGCCCCTTGCTCGGTGACGAGGCGGCAGCGCAGTCTTGTTCACTGAAACAGTGAACCGCCGGCCCGTATAAGAACAGCAGCAGAGGCAAACGTCAATGTTGCCCGCCTTTCCTCCTGAGACGGTAAGCCCCGTGCCTGCACGGCAAGAACAAAGCCGGCGTGGCCGAACGAAACAAAAGAAGTGACGCGATGACTATCGTTTCATTCTTCTCTCTCGCACCGTCGGTTTGGGCTCTTCGGCAACAATGGCGTCGGCGGCGTCCCGAGACAATGCCCTGGTTCGGCCGCTCCGTAGCACGCTCAGTGCGGCGAGAGATGTATGCAGCGGCTGGTTGTGTGCCCCAAACGAGGGCGTGGACAGCGCGTACGTGGCGTGCCCGGATGGGACAGGAAGTGCAGCCATGCGGCAACGCAGAGTACGGAGCTCGTGAATGCCTCCGCCGTCACGGCCACGGTTCGGCACACGGGAAGGACGTATGGCGACGCGGCTGAAAGAAAGTTCACGCGCAGTTCACGACCTCTCCCGGTCTCATAGTTCGGACCATGCTCAAAGTGGCCCCCCCCGCGCGTGTGGCAAGTGCGCTGACGGTGTGTGCCCACTTGTGGTTTCTAAACGGGCCTCCACATTAGCATACCGCAGCGCCGTGCTTTATACTTGAAACGGGCACCTGTCGTGCAGGACAAAGTCTTCTTACGTTGTTATCTGATTGAAATAGAAGTTTCGGGTAATTGTTTACGGCTGACATAGTAAGACGCACCTGTCGCAAGACCCTCGCGAGACCGCTCTTACCGCTGTAACTCTCGAACCGCAGCTCACAGTGCGTCAGCGCTGTTTCTATTGGCGCCATGTAAAACCCTATAGCAACAGGATTCCAAAGCTGTTGCGGGTCGCTCCGGCTGGCTTCGCGTGGTCGCTGTAGCATTTTGAGAACTCCTCGGCACCGTTTCCTATGCGCTGGACAATAATATGTATGCGGATCAATAACAGCGCTCGCAAAAACACGGGATTTCGAGAGGCCACTTATTTTTAATGAGAATGTAGTGGGGCACCATCTGTTTTGCATACAGGCACAGCGTGTGCCCCAGACCAGCGTGGCATACAAGGCCGCACTTATTTCGGTTCTAAGTGGTGTTTACTCACCAAGCCGAATCACGCCCTTGCTATCCAGAGTGCACAGGCCGCCCTTGTTGACGCAAACGGGGCTAAAGCGGAATAATATTGGAGAAATACTTATCAGAGGTTTCCCGGAAACTGCAGTCGGGTCATTCCATGCCAAAGGAGACCCGGCAATGTTTCAATCTTCCGGATTCTTCCGGACGGGCTTCAAAAATTTATTTTACAATTTTGAGTCGAGAAGTGATACTCGGTAAAATATTTCTGGCGAAACAATTTTTTCCGCCCTTACAGTGGCCTCGAAAGACCTGGAAAAAATGTAAAAAATGATAACTTTTAAATTTTTTTGCCAAGGAGCCATTACACCTTAAGATAGCATGTTTAAGCGGTTAAACAGATCCAATCAGAGGCTACGCTGCCGTAAAAAATAAACGCCGAGCTAAGCGATTTTATACTCGAATCAACAGCGGGAACCTGAGAAAAATCGTCAAAGTTTAGCAATTTTTTTAGTCAACTTTTATTGAAATGACCGCAGCGAAAATTTTTCTACTGGCTTTCTAGGACATCTAAATTTATTTTAAGCTTTTCCAATTACAAAGCCTCACAGCATTCTTTTGGTAATAAACGAATAATATTGGATTTTTACAAAAACTGCCTCTAAAGGGGACCAAAAACGGCCGTGAGGGCAGCGGTGTACAGTCTTTAAAAAATACTCAAAAGATAGCTCAATGGTATTTCTAAAGCATATAAAAAAGTGGAAAAGTACTTTTTCTTATTGCGGAGAAAACATTTTTTCGAAATTAGGGCTTACAGGCGGCTCCGCGGCACCCGCTGGAAGTGCGAGCGCCGCCCGCCGCGGCGCTTTCCACTGTCGTCTGCTCTTGGCTGGCCGTGGCTGGTTCAGACCGGTCTAAGCAACCGTCGTCTGCTACGAGGGCGTGAACACTACAGACGTCTGCGTCGTCTGTACAGTAGCACTTGATGATGTCTCTTTTGCGCGGCGATATAAACAGTAAAGGGACACTTCCCAGGTACAATGTCAGGTGGTAACAGTAGTGACATTTCCGCTGCGAACGAAAAGTACAAATGTTAAAAATATTTAGCCAAATTAGAGGATGCGCCCATATCCATCTATTTTATTATTAAGTTAGAAAATACTGCAGGCCAAGAATGGCTCAGGCAGGAGTGGGGGTGGTACAATACAAGAAACATGACAAAAAAAAAAAGAAAACAATACAGAGGAGGCACAAACTAACAGGCACATATGCAACGTATTATGGTACAAGATCTAAGTCACACTTCACAAAAACTTTCAATACACCGTAACGCGTTTCCAGATTCAAAAATGTGATGTGGTAATTCGTTCCCTTCTGTTATTGTGCGAGGGAAGAAAGAGTATTTGAAATTGTAAGTTCGAGCAAAGATAAGAGTGAGGTTTTGGTAATGATAGCGTCTTGTTGGACGCGAAGATAACGGAGCAAGAATGTTTGATAGGTCTACACATTTTTTGCTGGATAGATAGAAAAGAAGTTTTAGTCTTGTTGTTTTCCGGCGATATTCTAAGGTTTGAATTTTGTTATCATTCATTAGTTCAGTTGGGGAATCCGACTGGCGAAAGCGGTTGAAAATGAAACGGACGGCTAATCTTTGGATTTTCTCGAGATTGTTAATATCTTTTTTAGTATGCGGATCCCACACCTCACATGCATATTCCAAACCAGACCTGATTATTGTATTGTACGCGAGCAGTTTAGTACTGGGGGGGGGGGGGGGGGGAGAACTTTTGAGTTTATGCCTTAGCACGCCTAATTTACACTAAAAACAGCGCAGGGACGAGGACCGAAGAAGTTGCAACCTAGGGCGCTGATTTCCTACGTGCGGATGAACAAATCTTTTCAATGTGGGAAGACCAAGTTAGTTTGCTAGTGATTGTTACGGCAAGATATTTGTAACTTTCTGTTAGTAAACTGGGGGCTCCTTTTATATTGTACGGGTAAATAAATGACTGTTTCCTGTTAGTGATGCGCATGAACATAGTTTTATCAGGGTTTATATTCATTCCCCAGCGGTCACACCACGCAGTTATGGCTTCGACAGATTGGGCAAGCGTTATCTGGTCATTTAAAGAGTTAATTGAACGAAATAAAATACAATCATCAGCCAATAAACGGATTTCGACACCTTGTTTAGCACATGTTGTAATATCATTAATATAAATAAACAGGGAGAGGGTTAGAATAAACACCGCTTATGTCAACAAACTGCGTACGTGAACTTAAATACGATGCAACCCATTTACCAATAGTAGAGGGAAAACCAATCAAATTAAGTTTGTGAATTAGTTTGGAGTGCGGTATCGAATCAAATGCCTTGCTGAAGTTAAGAAAAATTACATCGGTTTGGCCTGAGTTATCTAGAACTAAGGAGAGTGAATGGACACAAGAAATTAATTAGGTAGTTGTAGGAGACCTTTAGGGAAACCGTGTTGGAATGGCAATAGAACATTTTCCGCGTCTAAAAATTGATCATGTAATTTGAGATGATGTGTTCCAGCAGTTTACAACACGTGCTTGTAAGGGATATCGGTCTGTAATTGGTTATGAGGAGATTATTTCCTTTTTTTAAGTACTGGGATTACTCGAGCGATACGCCAGTCTGCGGGTACAATGCCTTCTGGTAAGCATAAGCGAAATATGATAACAAGAAAGCGGGAAAGAGATTCTGCGTAGCGGCGTAAAAATACATTTGGTATGTTGTCCGAACCGCAAGAAGATTTTGTTTTAACGTTCAGAAGCATAGAAAATATACCCTCGAATGTTATGAAGTCAGGATCGATTTCTGCGCAGATTCCACTGGGATTATCGAACACGCATGGCTTTAAAAAGCCGGAGTGAAAGTACCGGTTGAATTCTGTCGCTATTTCTTTCTCATCTCGAATAATTTGATTGCCGAGCAAAATGCAGATTGCATTTTTTTTGTTTATTAGTCTTTATGTGGCCCCAAACCTTGGCGGGATCACTCTTAAGGAATTGCGGTAAGTTTACGGAATAGAAAGTGTGCTTGCTAGACCATATTTTTTCAGAAAGGGTTTCTTTTAATTTTTGGAAAAAGGGACCTTGTGACTTTCGTTTTCTCATGCGCTTAATTTTCCGTGCTATATGAATAATTTCTCTTGTTATCCGGGGGTTTTTGGAGGGTTGCTTTTTAGGTTTGTTCGAACGAAAGTTTGGAGGCAATAGCAACAGAGTGACCGGAAAGTATTCCAAAGGCAGTTAACATCAACATCGGTAAAGCGATCAAAGGCTAAATCAAGGTAATCGAGAATTGATTCATCATTTGCTTTACAAAAATTTTTAAACACTCTTTGTTTTACAGGCATTTGTTCAGGTTGATTGACTACACGACATGTAAAGAGGACCAGCTTGTTATCAGACAGACCATCATCAACAGATACATGTACATCAGAAAGGCATTCAGAAAGGCATTTGCTTTGGAACACAAGGTCAAGAAACGATGCTGTCTGCTCCTGTATGCGTGTTGCCACGCTCACTGCTTGGTCCAGATCACACGCTAGATAGTCTGATCACTTGAAGATGAGGAACTTAATTTGGACCAATTAGTGTTCGGTAGATTAAAATCCCCAGCTATTATAAGACGGCTTTCAGAGTATTTGACAGAAAAGTTGTAGAGTTTGCTCAGGAAATCGCCATCAGAAGAAGGAGGGCGGTAAACGGCAACTAAAATAAAGGAATTTCCAAAGATGTTTATTTTCAGGCATAAACTTCCGTGGTCTTCTATTTGTTGTAAAGGGGTGTAAAGGGTTTTTTGTGAACATAGTGTTAAGCTGCACGAGCGCGTTGCACTTCCCTGGAGTCTGTCAAACTGCACGGTTTTATTGCGTGGACTTGGAGTGTTCTTTTGAGCTCTTGAATATTTGTTAATGCGAAAGTGCCAGAATTTATTTCGTGTTACGTGTTCGAAGTAAGCATGGTAACTCAGAGAAATCGATGTTTACATAAAGCCTGGAAAATTCAGTGCAATCCCACTCTGTCAAGGAGGATGATTAGCGACGCTGGGCGCAGTCCAAGGAGTGAACGTAACAAAACACGTAGCTTGAAATTTGCGCTTGAGCGTAGTTGCCATTTACCTAGCCAAATGCAACTTGGAAATAGCATTTGTATTCCAGCCGACAAACATGAGGCTCTTTGTTTCGCGCCTGCAGAAGACCATGTATTGAGAGCAGGCGGTAATCCCGGAAATGTACAACTTCACTGCGAACTACGTAATTAAGATAAGTAAGTAAAACTCGGTGTATTGATTGCATCCGCCCAGCGACAACTTGCCTCATAATTTGTTTTGGGGTACCTTTGATTAAGTGAGAGTTACACGCGTTTCTCTGAGAATGCCCCGTCCGTAGACGCTCATGCATTGGCCGCAGAGAGAGGGGGAGCGAGAAAGACGCGTTTCATTTGTGGCCAGGCGTGCCGACGGTTGAGCCCCGGAAGCAAAGCTCTGTTGGCCCGAGCCCTGTCGACCAGTGTGCACTGGGACGGGCGTCCGAGCGCGGGAGGGCAAACAGCCAGGAGTCGGGGGGGTTGGGTAGGGACAGAGGAAGCAGGGCAGGGCAGCAGACGGGCATTCCGCGCGTGTACTACTTCTGTGTGAACAATTTATAACAAGTCAATAAACTCGGCGTAATGGCAGCGTCGTGTTAGGGGCTAGTGTCGGAATTTTTGTTTGTGATACCTACTTTTCATTAAGAGGTATACGTAGCGATTTACATGGCTGTGGATTGAGTGCGTGCGATTTTCTGTCGACGTGACTTCCTGTAGCTCGCACTAAATGGGGAAACCGAGACATATACAGCTTCGTTAAAAACGTGAAGCGCCACTATGGAGCTGTGTAGCCAAATACATTTCGAACATGAGTTCTATGAGCAATGAGCAAATACGTTGTTTGCTATATTATATCGTACAAAATATATTATATCGTACTCTCACAGCTGCAATGTTTATGAAACAATCGCTTGACTCATTGTTGCAGTGTCGTCAATCGTCCACCCGATTGTTCATTCGGTCCTGGGAGCTGCCATCGCAGATACTACGCACGAAGTGCCTGGATCAAGCAGTTCACTGACCTGCCGCCTGACCAGCAAGATGTAATTTCTGATAGGGCCAGAAGGCCGAAGATGCCCATCACCAACATATGTGCACACCATTATTATGTCTACTTTTCTACTACGCACACAGCCTCGAAACTGTGCACGGACCCACTTGGAGACCACGGACGCCCTTGTTGCGGAACAACGCTTATTACCAACACGCTGGCGCAAAACTTGAAGTCGTTGAACTTAGTGTCTGGGGACAGACTGTGTCCCAGGTGTTACATCCAGTGTACCACAATGGAAAAAATAGCTCCACTTCATTCTGAAGAAACAACACAAATCGTATGCGCTGAAGTTTCTTACACGTTCCCCAGTCCAGCGTCGGATACTTCAAGGAGAAGGAAGCGTCCTGCGAGCCAACCTCCCATTGTTGCGTCTAAATCAAGAAAACTGCTAAACTCTACGGTCGATGCAAGCGTCAACACTGACATTAGTGTGCTTCCAATAAAAGCCCTAGGTGATGACGGAAGACTGGCAGAAGATTACAAGATCCTGCTGTCTAGCATTCGAAACAAATCCCAGTCCAAGAAGAAATCGTGCCCTGAAGGCCATTGTGAAAACGCCGTTAACGAATTTTTACCAAGATGATCGCACATCGTACTGCCTTCCCGGATAAAAAGGCGTCGTGAGAGGAAACCAAAAGCGCCTGCTTTTGTTGAACCTGAAAGAAGCTTTCGTTCAGTGGAAGCAAGAAAACCCGATTCTGTGAGCGCCGCTTTCAACCTTCGCATCTCTTAGACCTCACGTGGCTATCTGGGCGTGTTGGTTTAACATGAATAGGAGAAGGCAGTGCGGTTTACACACGGACACAGGGAAGAGTACTCGTGTGTGTCAAGTACTCTTCCCTATGTCCGTGTGTAAACCGCGCTGTCTTCTCCTAATGTTAGACCTCCTTGGTGCGTACTTGCTGGATCGGCTGGTACACATTCCGTTTGTGTGGGGAGTACCACCAGAACGTAAAGATGATGCTACATGCATTGGGCATACAGCTTCCGCACTCGTGGCTATGACGGTCTGGAAAATCAAGACTGCATGCTCAACGCCTGCACCCGATGCCGCGGCCTTGAGCCGCTCAAGAATTTCCTTCGAAACCACACTCCCGAATGTGATGAAATTAGGTACAAGCAGTGGGTGCGCGCTGAAAAGTGCCTCTTAATGACAGTAGTTTCAACTCCCTCGGAGTTAATGGATGAGCTCATTGAAAGGATGGAAAAACTTAAAAGGCACCATTAGGTTAGCAAATCGCAGTGCAATTATCTTCCAAGTTTGAAAGCCCCAACTGATTTCGCGGACAATTATAACTTCATTGTGCAGGACGCCCCGCAGTCTTACCATTGGAACACCTCCCAAGCCAGGATTCACCCCACTGTTGTCTACGTTGGAAGGGACGATCACGAACCTGGTTCAAACTCTTGCTCTTGTGTCTCCTAAGTTGTCGTATCTGACGCCCTGAAGCAGGACAACGCAGTGCTTCATGCATTTCAACGGCATTTCCTGCACGAACTCGGGCTAACAAAAAGAAAACTTAATAGGAATACATTATTTCACGGATGGTGCGGCATCGCAGTATAAAAATCGGAAGAACGTTGTTAATCTCACCTTTCACAAACAAGACTTCGGACTGGAAGCAACATGGAATTTCTTTGCGACTTCTCACGGCAAGAGTCCTCGTGATGGCTTAGGGGGCACGCTCAAAAGGCTGGCTAGCAGAGCCAGCCTCCAGAGACCACTCGACAACCAAATATTGGCGCCAAAAGACCTGTATGATGAGGGCAAGCCAATCAATGAAAACAGTCAACGTACTTTGGGTCCCCGACAGTGCACGTCACAGCGGAAAAACAAAGCCTTAAGCCGCTACGAAACAGCTAGATCTATTCCAAAGACGCGCCAATACCATCATTTTAGCACCGAAAGGACAAGGATGCGCCTCACTGAAAATCACGTCGAGTTCTACCGCCGAAGAAGTGTAGTCAGTGCAACACTAAAACCGCCCCAGTGCGCTTCAACAATGGTGTGAAGTGACAAGCACGCCTGCATTAAAACATGGGCACTGAACACGGCTGAAATTGCCTCTTTCTTTAAAGGGACACTGAAGTGAATTTGTCAAGCTCTCGTTTTTGCTTGCACTGCGTAGACTGGCTCAAATTAGCACACTTTTCATCGTTTATCCGGTTGACAAATCGGTAATTATTTTACAAAGCGCGAAAGAAGAAAAACTACCATGCGCGGTTTGCGGCGGCCGCACCAACTAAAGCTGTGACGTTGGGAGGAGCGGGCACCGTGATTGGACGATGCCCAAGGTGAGCAACCAAACAAGTTTCGGTTTCGGTTTCGGTTCTGTAAAACACAACCGGTGGCGTTGTTGGATGGGCATTCTCAATAACTCAGTAATCATCGTACCGCGCTTCTTCCATGTTGTCAGCTGTAAAAATGCATAAAGATAAGCCTCCCAGGACGGCTTGGAATCGTAGCATTCACTAGCCGAGACCTACGCAGTACATGAACGCCCTCCGCGTACCCGCAGACGCCCAAATGTCATGCGCTTTTCCCCCATATTTGGAGCTTGCCTCACTCATGCCTGTACCGTAAAAAGCGTGTTCGCACCAGGCCAAGGGTCTGTTCATTCTGGCCTGTGCCCACTGCCCGCAATCACTCGGTGCTTATGGCAACAGCACGCCAACGAGAACTCGCTAGCGCGCCAGTGCCAGCCTGCGCGCGTTCTGTGAACTAGTTCGTGGAGCCATGAACGTTGCGGCCCAAAAAAAGGTGAAGTCAATGTAGAAAACATCGGCAGAAAACGAAAAAGTTAACTTACAAAAAAAAACAGCACGTACCCGCGGGGACTCGAACTCGTGACTTGCAAAACACTTGCGGTAACATTCCTAGCGCCCCAAACCACACGGCTACGGGACGGGCTCTGCCGACATCGGTAATATAAGGTATATATTGTACATCAAGTTTACACTTTTATTTAGTTTTGGCATTTCAAGCAGCTTAGGTGATTATTTGTTGTATTGCGCTCGTGCAGTAAGCGTCGCCCGAGTTTCCACAATAGCTCACGTCTAGCAATTGCATTTCGTAGACGGAAAAGCGTTCGCAGAAGCGTAGTCGTGCTGCTGACCGCTGTGCTTGTTCGCCCAGCGCACAAAAGTGTTTCCCGCACCCTATTTTTACGCTGTACGGTAAAAATATCAGTTGATTTTATTTCCTTTGTACCTATATTGACTTCGCTGACTCTTCTCCCGCCTTCAGGAGGCCTTATATTTTCCTACTGGCGTACCAGTCAGCGAAGCGTCGCATGTGCGCTTGTGCAGCGCTTGTGTGAAGCGACCTTGACTTGGAGCTAGATACAGTGTACGAACTAACCAAGTAAAGAAAGGCCCATTCTTCCATTCACAAACGTGTCCTGGCTTCGTTTCAACTGAGCGAACGAATTGCGTCGGCGGCCGGCGGACAAAACGCTGGGCCGACTGACTCTGTCTGAAGGCCGGGGAGCCGTGCAGTAGCGCAGCCAGTTGCGAGCTCGGCTCCTCCCGACGTCACAAGAAAACGCCACAGAAAATGGGCTAGCGTAAAGAGAGGAGGACAGCATTTTCGAATTAATTTTTCTACTAAATAAAATCGAGTAAACGCGCCCAGAGTGGTCGAAACATGACCTGGGGACTCTGGACTACAATTTGCGCTAGTAATCCCAAAATGTTTACGTATCACTTCAGTGTCCCTTTAAAATCGTTCAGTAGGACGTGTCGGCACCCGATAACACTTCCTTTATAAATAATGCCGATCATCGTTGTGTACGTGTTAGCAAAGGATTGCAAGCGTCGCTACGGAGGAGCGTGCCGCGGAGCCGCCTGTGAAGACTCATTTTGAAAACTGTTTTCGCCGCAATAAGAAAAAGTACTTTTCCAATTTTTTTGTATGCTTGAGACGTAACGTTGAGCTATCTTTTGAGTATTTTTTAAAGACCGTACACCGCTGCCCACAAGGCCGTTTTTGGTCCCCTTTATAGGCAGTTTTTGGAAATATCCAATATTATTCGCTTATTACCAAAGTAATGCTGTGTGGCTTTGTAATTGGAAAAGTTTCAAATAAATGTAGACGTCCTAGAGAATCACAAAAAAAAATTTTGCTATCGTCATTTGATTAAAAATTGAATAAAAAAATTGCGAAACTTTGACGATTTTTCGCAGATTCCCGCTGTTGATTCGGCTGGAAAATCACTTAGCTCGGCGTTTATTTTTTACGGCAGCGTAGCCTCTGATTAGATCTGTTTCACTGCTCAAACATGCTATCGTAAGCTGTAATGACTCCTTGGAAAAAAAAAATTAAGAGTTATCACTTTTTACATTTTTTTCAGGTGTTTGGAGGCCAGTGTTTGGAGGACGACAAAAATTGTTTCGCCAGAAATATTTTACCGAGTAGCACTTCTCGACTCAAAATTGCAAAAATATATTTTTGAAGCCTATCCGGAAGATTGAAAAATTGCCGGGTCTCCTTGGCATGGAATGACCCAGTCGCAGCGCAGTAGCCTGCTACTGCGGAAACAGCATAGCAGGCGAGAATGGCGCAAGTTCGTCAGCCAGAACTGACATTATGAGCCAGGAGACGCTACTCAAAAATCTTGCTGACAATAGGCTAAACCTGGTTGATTTCGCCAATTTAAGTTCGGGTAGGTTAAAATACAAATTATATTAAAGACTAAGTAAGCTAAGCGCTAGACGCTGCAGTACTGTCGCGTCCCGTTAATCAGAAGTGCGCGAGGTCCGCAAGACCCTCGGACAATTTTAAAAAAGGGCAATTTTAAATGAAAATAAAAATTAGGAAATCACAACACTTCACGCCATGACACTCTGTGAAGGTGGATCAACGGCGACGCTCTTGTTCGGCCTGTACACGGCCTCCCAGTTACGACGACAGAAGAGGAGGGAAATTGATTGATTGATTGTGGGGTTTAACGCGCCGACGCAACGCAGGCGATGAGGCGCGCCGTAGTGGAGGGCTCCGGATTAATCTGGACCACCTGGGGATCTTTAACGTGCGCCGAAATCTCGTACACACGGGCGTTTTTGCTTTTCGCCTCCATCAGAAAAGCGGCCGCCGCGGCCGGGAATCGAACCCGCGACCTCGTGCTCAGCAGCGCAAAAGAGGAGGGAAATTCAAAAGGGAGAACGGCAACTTGCCTTTACGACGGGCCTACCGCCCCGAAGAGCGCAGGAAACTGTACACGCAAGTGTTCGCAGCGCCGATAAAGAGAGGAAGGGTGCGAGTGTCGACCGCCGCAAAGAGCAGCCGGAGGAAACTAGACAGGCAAACGCTTGGAACGCTGCAGACATGGGTCGCACGGCGGGAAAAAAATTTGAGAAGCTTTTATTATCTGCCTGAGAGTCTACTGACGTTGAGTTTAGTGGCTTTAGATAGTCGGAATGCTTATCGGAACGGCGTGACGTATAAGCTTCGGCAAGGTATCAAACGATTTTGCGACGAGTTAGGGACACACACAACAAAAATGCACAGAACTCTAGCCAGTGGCAGAAGACAACCCATTATCTGTTTGAGAACACGGCAGTTAAGAAAAATAGTTTCTCGTCGTCGAATCCCATCAACGCCGCAAGTGCAAGGCCGGCCAAACCGACTGCACCGATAAGGGATACCTTGCAGTTCTGGCTTCTGTCTTTCAAAGAGGCAGCACCGACTCCAGCTCCGTAGCAGTGCCCACTGAGGGGGCCGAGGGCCCATGCCCGCTCCCTCGGCTCCCTCTGTGTGCAGGCCTACTACGGAATGGCGCAGAATTTGCGAAGACTTCTTAAAAGTGGGGCAGTTGTTGTACTTATGTCACTTAAGCCCAAGGTTTTACATTTTCTCCAAACAAGACTGCGGCAGGACAGTATCTGTTTCCTTCATGTATTACAAACACACGGCAAGTGTTCAAGGTCGGTTAGGGGTAAGTGGTGTCTTTCCTAGAACTGTTCACGCAACACACTGCAACGACATCAAAACCGCTTTTTTAATGCGCATCATTCTTAGCCGAGCAACCCCATAGCCAGGAGCCTCTAACGCCCTGCATTTCCACAAAAATGGGGATATCGCGGAAGTTTCCCCTGCAATCGCTATAATAGCGTAAGTGGAGATAAGTGGTCGCACAATATCTTGAAAAAGTAAAAAAAATGAGGAAAATATTACATAATTACGGAAAATGGCGAAACGTGTAACTCCCTGAATTTCCACAATAATGCAGGTTTCGCGAAAGCTGCACCTGTAATCGTTACAAGAGCGTAAATGGAGATAATTCGTCGAACGAAATTTTGAAAAACTAAAGAAATAAAAACTATTTACAGAAACAGGCGAACCATATAACGCTTGCATTTCCACAATAACGCAGATTTCGCGAAATTTCCAAATGTAATCTTGTGAACACAGCGTAAATGAAGATAATTGTCGTACGAAATTTTTAAAAACTAGAAAATCAGAAAAATATTAAGCAATTCCGGAAAACGGCAAATCATATAATGTCCTACATTTTTCCAGTAATTCAGACATCACGAATGTTCCACTTGGAATAGTAATAATCGCGTATATGGAGGTATATTGGTCGGACACGATTTAGTAGGACAAAAAAAAAAAACTCCAACTCAAGACAAGCGCCATCAGTATGCTACGAATTATTAGATAATTCTTGGAATTTCTGCAAAATTTCAAAAACATCTTGACAATTTTTCTGACACACCGGGTTGTTTAAAAAGACACTAAAGTGATTTTTAAACATTGCGGGATTACTTTATTTTATTTTACAAGAACTGTCAGCCTTGTTACAAGGCCTTAGGCAAATTACAAGGCCTTATAAGGTCTTAGGCAACGCAAATTGTCTGCAGCGTCGACCGCTCTTCGCTGCGTTTACGCGACTGCGTTCGCCAGAAAAAATCAATTCGAAGATTGCATGCTTGCCAAATCTCGGTGGCGTTTTTGTATGACATCAGAAAAATTGTCTTGACTTGACTGCGCTACTGCGGTACTGCGGGGCTCGCCGACCTTCCGACAATGTCAGTCGGCCCAGCGGCTCAGCGGTCGGTCAGTCCGCCAGCCGCCGACGGGTCGTCGCAATTCGTTCGCTAAATTGAAACTGAGCCACGCCACGATTGTGAAAAGAAGAACGTGCCTTTCTTTTGTTTGTTAGTTTGTGCACTGTACCAATCTCCAAGTCCGGGTCGCTCCACACAAGCTCTGCAAAAGCGCACATGCGACGCTTCGCTGACTGGTACTCCAGTATAGGAAAAATCGAAGACCAATTGAAGGCGGAAGAAGAGTCAGCGAAGTTAATACAGGTACTAAGGAAACAAAATCAACCGAAACTTTCTCTCTACAGCGTAAAAGTAGGGTGCAGGAAGCACGTTTTTGCGCTGGCTGAACAAGCACAGCACGACAACACATCTGCGAACGCTTTTCCGTCTAAGAGATGCAATTACTAGGCATGAGATATAAAGGAAATTTCGGCGACGCTTACTGCACGAGAGCTATACAACAAATACTCATCTGAGCAGCTTGAAATGCAAAAACTAAAAAACATGTAAGCTGGTTATACAATATATATTATATTTCCAACATCGGCAGTGCTAGCTCAGGGCCGAGTGCTAACTTTGCAAATCGCAAGTTGGAATCCTTGACAGTACATGTTTTTCTTTTTTTTTTGGAAGTTGATTTATTCGTTTTCAGCCTAAGTTTTTTATACTGAATTCACCATTTTTGCACAGCGAGGTTCATTGCTCCACGAGTGAGTTCGCAGAACGCGCGCAGACTGATACTGACGTGCTAGCGAGCTCTCGTTGGCGTGCTGTTGCCAGAAACACCGGCTGCTTGCGGGTAGTGGGCGCAGGCCAGATTCGGCAGACCCTTGGCCTGGTGCGAACAGGCTTTTTACGATACAGGAATGAGTGAGGCAAGCTCCAAATATGGAGGAAAAGCGCATGGCATTTCACCGTCTGGGGTGACGCGAAGGGCGTTCATCCTTAGCCACTGATTGATACGATTCCAAGCCGTCCTGGTAGGCTTATTTGACGCATTTATAGCCGGCAACATGGCAGAAACGGGGTATGGCGATTGCTGAGATATCAAGAATCGCCATCCAACGATGACGTCGGATGTCAAGCATGATGTTTCACAGAACCGAAACCGAAACCTGTTCGAATGCTAATCTTGGACATCGTCCAATCACGTACACTGTAAACGCAAACTAGCCGGAAATGGAGTTTTAATCAAGTAATGTGCCCTGAAAAGTACCTATAGCAAAAAATGTACTCCCTAGGCATGATCTAAAGAAGTGGACGAACCTCCACGGTAGTACCGTTGCCCATCCGGGTAGCAAAAGGGAGGATTTAGAACGACTTAACACAATTTGTGAGATGGCGTTCGGTTCCTTGTATACTACCACGTCCACAATAAACGCCCTATCTGAGGTAATCATCTCAAGCGGGCGGTCGCCATGTTAGTCTTCTGTTGTCTCCGTGCACCAGAACTTCAACCGTGGCCTAATGCTAATTAGAACGAGTAAGCAGGACGCAACGGTTGCACGCAGCTACAAAACCAATACCGTACGTATACCCGTATAGATGCTTCAACCAGCGCGATCACAGGCAGAGAGCGCGGCCGTGTTGTCTCAATCTGTTTATTTTGGCGATAGGTGGTGTCAAACTCTGCTGCTAACGAAGAGGCAGTTCTCGCCGTTGCAAACAATTTCAACGTTCATCTGCTTCGCTTGCTTGCGCATACATAGACGATTTAAATTCCCGTGCCAGCGCGCCAACGCACCCGACTGCAGCGACTCAACTTGCCCTGGCGGCACGACTGGCTGCCCGGATGTATACAACCTCTGTGCGTCTGTGCTATCAACGCAGCGCGGCCGGTGACTCTGCGCAGCCGGAGCTTCAAGCCTCGCCTTGGGCCGTCGTTTTTTTCTTATTTGTGAAGGACTAGTAGTGCCATTTGGTGGAAAGATTTTCATGTGCCCCTGTCACACGAGGAACGGCCGCAAACAGCATTTGGATACGGCGACAGGTGCGGACAGCTCGCTGGTAAGTGGTCTTTTATCAGTCGATGCGTTTGTCAAATGTTTGGATAGGGTTAACAGCGAAGTACCCGGGTACCCGTGCCGCTCACCGCTCGTACGCGCACGGGCAAAGAAAAAAGCGCACACTCGTATTATTTTACTTGTTTGTGGGTTTTGGGGTATGCGTTCGCATTCTTTTGTAGGCTGGTTTGTAACAGGGCATTCGAGGTAAAATCGTTTGTCGTGCGCGGCGTCGTTTCAAAGCAACGTGGCTGGCGAAAATCAGCGCAGTCTGACGGAAGCGGTAAGGAAGGAAGAGAGGTCGGGGAAGAGGGCGCTAATATATAAAAGAAAGCGTAATGCAAGACGAGAAATATAACACAACCCGCCTGCATTTCTGCGAACTTCAGGACAGAGCCGCACACGGGTACGTTGTCACAAACTCGAGCGTACGACGTCTAAAAGTACCGTATATTTTTTTTTTTTTTTCATTTTTCAACGTGACCTGAGCCACTTATCTTCTCATTGCCGCGCATGCAGACCTGATTGTGTCCCTGTGTTTGAGCGCACAGCCATCCTTTTGCGACATAAGAACCAGCAAACGCGAGAAATTGTAGAAGCCAGCCACATCAGAAAAGCTGGTTCCGAATGTGTCAGTCATCCCTCTATCGCCCTGCTTAATCGAGAAGTCGCATATTTAGACGCACATTGAGCGCTATTTCGGTGCTTCTGGGAATGCGTGTTGGGGGTGGGAGGGGGTCTTAATCCATGTATGATGCGGTTATCTTTGCTGATTTTTCGCCTTTCGTGCGCCTCAAAGTTCGTTTTGTGGTTTTGTTGTTACGGTTTTTTAGTATTTTCGGCTGAGTGCGCCGAGAACTGTGACGCATTGGGGGCGCGGCAATTGGGCGCTTGGGCATATAAAGCTTTGAATTGTGTAATAATAAACTAGTTGCGAGTGTGCGCTTGTGCCGTCTTCATGTGTTCTTGTCCTCGTTAATTTGCGCGCAGTTTATTTTTCGCAATGCATAATTACCAACTCGCCCAACTCGCAACCCTTTTACAGATCCTATACTCCGTAAAAATGAGTTGCCTGTCCTTTTAGGTACGGCAAAATCTCGCGCAGCGCATCATTCTGCCAGGGGGCCATATCCTAATGTCAATGCACACACTATGAAAGCAGCTTGCACTTAATGCGTCACATGGTCTGCTGATAAGCATTTTAGATTCACCCCTCTCATCATCATTCACTTCGTGGAGATGGCGGGATTTTCTTTCATAGCTTGTTGTCACTGCAGTAAATTAATAGCAGAATCAGTCCTACAAATCACAGAAACGGTTCGTTTCACGTTACACACTAACACACTTTGCACCACACGGAGGAACAATCGGTTGCAGTGATGAGGCATAAGGGTAACTTGTTGTTAAAGGGTCATTGAAGACAACCAGCAAGTTGATTTCAAACGGAAGTCGGACCTCCGCATAGCCATTTCAGCATTGATTTAGTGCCAAGATGCCTTAAGTGCTGAGAAATCGCTGTTCAACTGCTCATCAAGCGTGACGCAAACACCACTGCAGTCGCTGTTTGCATCAGGATAAACCGGAAGCAAGTGAAGCAGCGGTGATTAATAGCAGTATACAAGCAACTGAATACAACATTACCACATACCAAGCAGTTTGGTCAGTTCCGGTCAAATCGCTCATGCTTCCCCAAACTCCCCTGTCATTTGCCGTTCGAGACCACTAAGCAAAATGTTTCTCCATTGGACCTGTGATCAGTATTTACGCTTCACTGAAGAAGAGCATTGGCCTTTTGAGGCCTCGCAAGTTTTGGCGTCGAACGATTTTCTCATGCGTAGCTCGCATGCTCCCTTGGAAAGCTGTACTGCCACCCCAAGTATGGACGAGTAGCACCATCCAGCGGCAGCCAAGAAAGAAGTTGTGCGCGTCAGGCCACTTAAGCCCTTCCGGTGAAAACGTGTTTTTGCTAGTTTCAACCTTATTTTAAAAAAAAGGTGTAAGAGGGGTATAATAGTGTTCCCCGTGAGCTAATCTATCAACCTAGAGAGACTTGCATTTTAACTTCACTGTCATTTAAAGTTGTGCTCGAGTATAATGTGCGGAAGTAATATCTTTTTTATTGCTGCAAAAGCCACGATGGTTAATGTACTGGCACTTGGTTTTATGAAGCCTTTGCATTCCTAATTTAAGTACTGAAATTCGCAGGGAACCTGGCATAACAATTTTATTACTGTGCCGAATTATTAAGTTCGTTTAACCATAGTGTCTGTTTTGAATTTTACATGTGGGGCATTTTTTTTTCTTTTTTGCTTTTTCAGGTAGATGTTCCTTTGACTCCCTGCCTGCATTCCGCGAAAGGGGAAATTAGCCTCCGCATCGATGGCCAGAGTGTCTTGACTGCATCATCTTTACTGGGAGGACTGTGTAGTCTGTTTGCATCGTTCTGGGTTTTCAACATTCAATATCCCAAGAAGGCACACAGAGCTCTAACGTTTGTGGAACATGCCTTTTTGGACCTTGCCAGCACCAAACCACGTGTGAAGGATTTAGAACTAATTAACTTTTATCGCATCAATATCCCTCACCAATATTTTATTTGTTTTCAATCCTGTAATCATTGGATAGTAGTTTAAAGAATTTCGTATTATGTTTCTGACGTTTTCTTTTTTTTTTACTGAACAGGGGATATTTGATGGGCCCTTCTGTATGCTGATAATACAGATATCTTTTAGTGAAGCAATAATATTAACCAACTAATATAACTTGAAACAATTATCTAAATAATGTTGGCAACTGGTGCCAAATGAATCAACTCAAAATTATCGGAAAAACACGAATTACATGGCTTTTTCTTCTCACTCTGAAGAAGCTGTCGCGATACCACCCATTCTGTTCTATATCCTTGCAATTAACCCCTCAGACTGGGTCACTTTTCTTGGCGCATTTGTGTCTTTATCAAAACGCACTGGTATTTTCCGCAGCATATTTCTCGTTCTTTATATTACTCATTTATCCATAGCCATCTCATTGCTGTCTGTCTCCTACATCATTTATCTCTTGTGCCTTTACCATCTACAAAATGCTCGTTACCTTTCAATATCAAATCGTTACACAGCTCTCGCACATTTCACCACCAATTGAAAAAAAAATTGTTGTTGTAAACCACTGCAACCATTTTTTTCACTTTGTGTACTGAGTACTGATGCGTACTGATAAGTACTCACGCGTTCTCAATCCTCTAGTATTATATAATGATGTCACTTACCATGCCGTTGTGTTTGTGCCTATATGTTTTTCGCGTATTTCCAGTTCTTGTAGTAATATTGTTTCTACAGTTTGTTCAACTAGCACACAGATCGCTCATTTCACCACCAACTGAAATTTTTTTGTTGTTGTAAACCACTGCAACCATTTTTTTCACTTTGTGTACTGAGTGCTGATGCGTTCTGATAAGTTCTGATAAGTACTGACGCGTTCTTGATCCGCTATTAATATATAATGATTTCACTTACCATGTGGTTGTGTTTGCGCCTATCTTTGTTTTTCGCGTATTTCCAGTTCTTGTAGTAATATTAATTCTACGGTTTGTTCAACTAGCATTCTATTGCTGTCTTCCATTCCTAACTGGCGTGTTTTTAGCAATTTACCATTTTTGCTTTCTTATAGGAGGTCGCCCTAAGTTTTTATTTCGGAGCCTCCTTGTGTACACCATGTACCATTTAAACTTGTATGCGAAAGTTCGTTTGAAATAAACCTGAAACCGAGCAAAACCGTGTGAAATCAGTACTCCCGCAGGGAACTAGAAACTCTCCCTTGTGGCCTTGAAAAAACTCCTTTCGGAAGGCCTACAAAACCGCCCCAACTTTGCAAAACTCCATTCAAAAGAAATATATGCTTCCCTTGAACCTCCTAAAAACTCCCCTCGCGAGGCCTACAAAACGTAAAACTCCATGCAAAAAAAGTAAATGCTTCCCTTGAACCTCCTCAAAACGCCCCTAAAATAACATAAGTACTTCCCAAGGGAGCCATAATAAGCTCCTATTCAACCGCCTAAAAAGTCCATAAACATCACTTAAAAACGCCTTGAGGAAGTAAAGAATACTCCATTTTGATCTCCTTAAATTCTCCCTAACATTTCTTAACACTCCCTAACTACCTCCTTTATATCACCTAAAAACACCCTGTTTTGAGGAGGTAAACAAAACCTCCCTGTTCCATGTAGTAAAAAAACTCCTACAAGGAGGATCACTAGAGGACAGGCGAAAAAGAACCTCTAGGGAGTATATGGGTGGAAAAAAAGTTTAGAGTGTAGCATCTTAAAGTGACGTCTCTGCGGTTAGTTGGTGCAGCCGCCGCAAACCGCTCATGGTAGTTTTTATTCTAACAGGCTTTCAAAAATAAATACCGCATTATCGCGCGGATAAACGATGAAAAGTGAGTTCATTTGAGCCAGTCTATACGCAGTGCAAGCAAAAACGGGAGTTTGACAAATGGGGTTCTTTGCACAATCGTATAGGTTGCTGGTGATAACATTTGAGCGCGACTCAGACTACATGAGAGAGAGAAGGAGGGAGAGAGAGAGAAATAACATTTATTTACATAATGTGTTCGTGCGCGGTGTGCGCAACCACAAAAGTGGCGAACTGAGCAGCTCGAGTTACGAGCTTCTGGGTCGGAGCGGCCTAACACCCCCATCCACTGCCTGGTCAGGGAAATTCATCGTAGGGAATGGGTCCTCAGCACAATCCCACATTCGGTGTTGGATCGTGGCCCTTTCCCCGCAGCGGGGGAGAGTGGGGACGGTTAGAGGGAGGGGTGGATATGATGCAGGATGGCTCTGCAGGGTAGGGATTCCATTTGTAGTTGACGCCAACGGCGTTTCTATTAAACATTAAGGAGTGAGTGTGCGGGTTGCGGGCTGGGAGCGTGCGGTGGGAGAGGCGGTGTTGGACCTCTGGGTCCTCCAGCTGCGGCGCGAGACTCAGAAAGCGGAGCGACACGTCGTGATCCGATGAGGCTGTAATGGAATCTAGAGAAGAAGCGGGCGCGTGCCGGCGCAGCCACATGAGCATGCGGCAGCTCGTGAAGCGTAATGAAATGATGGTGGTTAGCGCCGTCTGCTCCAAGGGGTGACGAAGAGGAAGTCACAACAGTCTCCCCCGCCGACAGATGGCGCTAAGGGGCTTCCAAAGGGTTGAGTAGGGGTACGGGACGCTTGGCTGTAGTGCCCCAGGAAAAACACGTACCCTGCTGGGCCCGACAATGCCATCATGTCCACCAATGAGATTTGTCCCAATCTACAGAGTTGTATTGGACGTTGCCTTTCGCAGTGTAGCCCAAGTTTTTCTTCAAGGGCATCTCTTTTGCTTGGTTGGGCATGATAAACTTGGTATCATCACTCCTCTGATGTCGAGATCGTTTTCGCCGCCACCGGTGCTTATACCGTTGGGCGTGTTGCTGAACCTTCAAGTCACGCCATGGTTTGTTTGCAAGCCAGGTTTCCGTTGTGAGGGTTTGAACGACCGAGGGTTTTGTGCTCCTTGTCTGGACCATGTAAACTTTCACTTGAAACCTCACTCTGTGCTCGGCATGACGTCTTCTGACTCGTTCTTTCTTTTTGCGTTTGCGTCTCTTGGACTCGGTTCGTAATTCAGACGTTCGCTCACGAATATTTTCTGCTGGCTGTTGCGCCTCCTCGCTGGAGTGCAGGGTTATCTTGGAATTGAGCGAAAAGGTGTCCGACTGCTTGTTGCTGTGAAATCGTAGCACTTTTGAGGCTCCAGAAAGCGGGGAAACGGACTTTTCTGGTGAAGGCGTTCCTTGTTCCGAAACGGAGGATACAACAGGGTCGTTGCTTGCCAATTTACTCGTGTTCGTTGACGCTTCTCGGAAGATCTTATTCTGATGCATCGCTTCTTCAGTAGGGAACTCTGTTCCAATGAGGAGACCGCTTAGGGAGCCTTTGGGCAGTCGGGCTGTCAGTGGGTAGCTGTTTTCCACTGATTTAAAGTGGTGCTTCAACGCAGGCGTTGGGAGTACAGTACTCGAATTTGTTCTAAAGGGCACCTTTGTGATTTTCCACGCGTCTAGTCGGGTAGTGGATGATCTGGTTGTGGGGATGCCCACTTGTCTCTCTTCGTGGTCTTTTGCTCGGAATTCGGCAGCAGCACCGAATCGCTGCCCGTCACTCGTTCTTCTTGGGTCTTGACTCCGACACTTTTAAGGTCCCAGAAATGACGGAAAAGTTTCGAGACAACTCCGTCTTCAACGGACGATGGAAGGACAACAGCACTGGCACACAGAATGACGTCGGCTACATCACACGATGTGCCTTGCACAGTCCATCCTAATTTGGTCTCTACAGCCTTCAGCTTTCCATGCACAGGTTTTACGGTACCCGTTACCAGCTCCCAGTAATAGTCCGAGCCAACGAGGACCGCAATCTGGTTATCCTCCACTCCTTGTACTGAAGAAAAAGGCTGCGTATCCAGGTGTATTTTGTTCATTTCCGCTAAAACTCTCTCTCCTGGTACGGGAATATTTTCACTGCATATTGCGTCCACTTCCAGCGCATCGACAGAAATTTGACGTTTCCTGTGTGCAGCGAGGAAGAGGACTCACACCTTTCTCATTGTTTTCCGCGTATTCTGACCACCGAACACACCTACGGTCAACGTTTCCTCACCCAGCTGTTTGCAACAGAGTTTTTCAGAAGCACTGTCAGTAATGAAGCTCCGCTGGCTTCCTCCATCGAACAGAACTCGGTAGCGCCCTGACGGTTTCGCGCCTGCCATTGTGGCTTAGAGTGTCTGCAGCAGCACGACGGAGCCAGCTTGTTTCGCAACCAGGTTGACCGGTGCACACGTCACGTTCTCCATGTCGTTGTAGTGTTATCTGTGGGGCACAGGGATCTTGCGTGCCTTCTCGTGCACTTGCCACATTTTAGCTGGCTTCTGCAATCTCTCGCCAAGTGACCCTTCTTGAGACAACGAAATCATCGTCCAACTTTTGCGAGCATCTCCTTTTTGCATGAAAGGCTGAGTTCTTCGGCATCACAGGCTTCGGAAGAGTGTGCTTCAGAGTGACAAAAGAAGCACTGCTGCGGCCGGTGCACTGAGCTTTGTAGAGCAGCTGCCGTGGGAACATCACACGGGTGCTTTGGTTTTCATGCTTCTTTCTCTGGTGTGCGATGAAGTTTCTGTTCCGCGCGTTCAGCAACAGCCTCTCGACACGTAAGCTGGTGGTCGAAGAATTCCAGAAGCACTTGAAGCTCCTGGTCGGGGGAGGCCGTTAAACCGGATGAGTCACCGTGTGGGTTCGATGTAGCGCCATCTGGGGAAAATGGCGTCTTGCGCTCCTCATGGAACCGCAGGACCATGTCTGTCGGTAGTAACCTTAGCAGGATTTCACGCAGCATGGTGCAGTAGGTCGTGGAGCTCGTGCCAAGCGCCTTGAGGCTTCGGATATGGACCTGGACCCGATCGTACAGGTGCCTCAGTTGTAGGACGTCGTATGACGACGACACCGGCTCCAGGCCCAGGAGATCAGGACCAGATGATCTTGCACAATGATGCGGTCATCTCCGAAGCGCTTCTTCAATATTTCTATGGCGTCCTTGTAGCACTCTTCGGTCGCTTGCAGTCCAGATATGGCCGATGCAGCTGCTCCAGTCACGAGGCTGCTCAAGTAGTTGAACCTGTCAGCCGTGCTGAGCTCATCGTTGTTGTGGACGGCTGCCGAAAACTGTGCCAGAATCGCTGCCACGATCTGCAGCTCCCGTCAAATTTGAGGAGCTGGGGAAGCTAGCTGGGGAAGCTTGCATTCTAGCTGGGGAAGCTTGCATTTGCCAGTCGGTGATGGGTGGATGGTCGTCGGACGTGGCGTTGAAGACCGGGATTCTTGCAGCTTGAGACAAAGGTTCGCGGTAGCACTGACAACCTTGTCGCGGTATTTTCCCGCGTCTGTCGTCTCGCTGTCTGCTAGGTCACCCGGTGTCTCTTCAAAGATCGCCTTGTCCAACTCCTCTTTCTGGCCATAAAATGCATTCATTCGTTCAAGCAGTACACTCACCGCTCCTGCCGTCGCCTCTCTGTTTCCACTTATGTGGCCTTCCCCTTCCCTTACAAGGTGTCACCCGCTTCCTTAAATTAGGGTGCACTGCCAGAAGATATGGGGAGTCGACTCATGAGAGCCAACAAACCCCACCGAATCCACAGGGCACAGGTGACAAAGGGGGTGGCCGTCTGATGTGCGGCTTTCGCCGACCAGAGCGGCAAGAATGAGCAAGAGCCTTGAACGGAAAACAGCACAAAGACTTATATTTAAACCGGCAAGTTACAAACACAAGCACGAGATAGCGGATCGATAATGACAGACAACTTAGATGGAATTCAAATACAAGAAACAGTCCAATTAGACAAAATGATACAAACAGGAGCGCTAACAAATGAATATTACGAATCGGAGCAGTTAGCTAAAAAAAATGAACAGTTCGATGCATATGAGAGACAGATTCCCAGCATATTCACCGACCGGGCCGGACGATGCACCGCTGTCGGAGGCGATTCGGCTACCTGGGAAGAGTGGCTTCGCTGTAGGCCAGGCCGTCCGAGACGATCATGGTGATTCGAGGCCCGGGAGTACGTTGGAGTCCTCCAGGGCGTGGGTCGCCGATGGTGTGATGTACAAACTGGCAGGTGCCGTTGTCAATCACGACGTCCAAACGTAGCTGGTTTGCTTAGGCGCGGCTTCTCTTTTTATAGGCGCGCCGGTGCGGAGAGGGAGAGCACAACACACAACGCGCCCGCCGCCGTCAGCGAATAACTTCACTCTTCTCTCTTCTAGAATCATCGACGCTCTTTAGAACTGGCAAGGCCACGCGCACCTCCTCGAAAGTACTGGAAGCTTCGATGAAACCGGAGCGGCGGGGGTTTTATTTTTGTTGTTTTCTTGCCGGCGAGCCGGCGGGTGATCGTATTACCGCCTCTTCGTTCGCGAAAGTTCCAGCCTTGTCTCGGGGCGAATAGAACCGGACTGAATGAATCGGACGAGTGTAAGAAGAATTAGGCGCTGTACAATAAATGAAAAATTTATAGGGTACATTTAGACGTCGTACGCTCGAGTTTGTGACACAAGGCCATCCAGTTGCGCCCGTAGGCTGAGTCGTCGTCGAAGCTGTAGCTCCATTCGGTCGCACGCAGCTCAGACCTCGCCAAGATCGCAGGAACGGCGTCTTTTCCTCGGCTTTCGCAGCTCCATGCGTCGATGGGCTTGGCGTCGTCTAGAAGTCCCGGGTTCTCGGCACCATGTGTTGGACCTCTGGGTCCTCCAGCTGCGGCGCGATACTCAGAAAGCGGAGCGACACGTCGTGATCCGATGACGCTGTAATGGAATCTAGAGAAGAAGCGGGCGCGAGCCGGCGCAGCCACATGAGCATGCGGCAGCTTGTGAAGCGTAATGAAATGATGATGGTTAGCGTCATCTGCTGCAAGGGGGGATGAAGAAGAAGTCACAACAGGCGGCAAGGCTGCGTGACCTCCCTGAAGGTCAGGAAACTATCCCTGGTTGATCTTGTTGTATGGTCCAGGAAGTCCACTTCGTACGCCCGGGTGACAAGTTCTCGGGCTGCTGCGTAGGCCATCACTATCCCTGCGATTTCCGTGGTTGCCGGCAACTATTCCATTTGGATCGTGTGGTAATGCGAATTTAGACAAAGAATATGCTGTGCGGGGCCGAAATGAGACCTTTTGGAAAGATTTGATCGGGTGTTTTCTAATTGGAGAATATGATTTCTGTGGTGGGTTAACGCCAGTGGGATTTCCGCCTCTTCTGCGACATCCGGCTGTAGGGTAGGAAGGGTGAGGGTAGTGTTACGATTCAATGCGCCACTACCATGTTCGCGCGTGCTGCAAGTTGTGGAGTGCTCCGGTGCTGTGTAAGAAAGCCTGCTCGGACAGTTTACAGCTTGCCGGTGAACGGCCGGTGCGTTGGCGCCAAGCTGTCGGTGACTCAAAATCGGCGGCTGCCAACGAACCTTCGTGTAGCGAATTGTACCGGCGAAGCGGACGCCGCTGTCTGATATACTCTCCCCCCTCTCTCAGACTCAACGAGCGCCGCTACTGCCGGCCCCCCACTAAGTCTAGAAAAAGTATAGTGTGTGTCGGTACTATTTTTGGGCAGTGTGTGCAGTAGCATTGCGAAAACAGCGCAGCCGTTACGGCTATTGTGCATAAAATCGCCCTCGCGGTAGATAGTCCGCATTCGTTTTGCAGCAGCGAATCCATGCTATGCTCGAGTCGTGTACTGTAAGCTCGCCCTGAAGGGCATTGTTCCTGTATTGCTTCGGCTCATCTCTCACCATACAGTAAACCAGCTAAGTTTGCCTTCGGATTCTTGTCGTCGTCATTAACGCAGCAACCTTTGCTGGCTGCTCACCACCACGCATGACAGAGGAGCCGGAGCCAGGCTCAGGACCCCTTCCCGAATGTAAGAGTAGCAAGAGGCGGCGATAAGGAGTGAGTAACCGCGATGGCGAATGCCTCTTTACGTCCATATTCTGGGACGTCCAGATAGAGGTTCGCTGGGGAACAGGTAAATTTTCGAGCTAGCGCGATGGCTCGATGGGGTGGGATGGGGGTGGGATGGGGTGGGATGGGGTGGGATGGTGGGATGGCTCGATATTTTTTGGGGCGGGGCCAATGAGGATATGACTTGTGATTGAAGATTTAATGCTGCTCATTCACAGATGCCCTTGAATTGTGCTCACCCCATCTCTGTAGGGGGATTCTGCACGCGGGGTAGCGCGTCAGGCCGGTGATTTGGCCATTGCGATGGCAGTTCTGCTGCCGCGTTAAAAGCCCCTGTTCCATCCAGTCTGGCAGTGGAGGCGTTCAGCGGTAACTGCATGGCTGCTCGGAATGCCTTGCGGATGAGGCCATCTACCCTTCTCATCTCGTTGTCGTTGAAGGAAAGATAGAAAAAAGCGTATGCTATACCCACGAGTGTGCAGCGGTCTCCGGACTCTTTTAGGCCGTGTCATCGACCAACGATCCTCTGGAGCAGGCCGGCTGCTTGGGTGACACGTAGCGAACTCTTTTTGAGCACCTCCGTGTTGCGCCGATTACTCCGAGGTTGGAGCCCGAGAAGTTTGAAGGTGGGGACCCGAGGTACAAGCCTTATGTCCACTGTAACATGTATGGGAGCTTGTCGCGATGGTCCCGATCTTCTAGCAGGCAAACGAAAAATTAGAGCCGCTGTACCCAACGTGAAAGCTGTCGGAAGTGCAGAGCAGTGATTCGCCATAATGGGCTTTGGCGCCGTTATCCGCTCACTGCTACCACCCATCGCGCTCTTCGCCTCCCTGTTTCACTCCTCTCTTGATAAATTGAACGGAGGTTTGTCTGATGCAATTCAAATTTCCCGCCTTAGCAGTGCTCGCGCGCCCCTTGCCCGAAACAGCGCCAGCGGGAGTTCTGTTCTTTTTGTGCTTGCTTTCATACAGCACGTGCCGGCGCCTTACTGCGCAGTTTGGAACGCGCCGTTTTTGTCGATCACTTTTAAGGCGCAGCCCTTTGGCGGCCGTCTCTGGGCTGACGCGTTGTCGTCGTAACCGAGTAAACGATGGCAAGACCGAATAGTGAAAGAAATCAAAGGAGGAGGAGGGTGTCGCGAAATTGTGAGGGGAGGGCGGTTCGCCATGGCGGCGCGGGCACTCTCCGAAAGTGTGCGGTGGGGTAGGGGGAGTGCAGTATGCTGTGCCTGCACGAGACCCTCGTCTGCGCGATGCTGGCGAAAACGTGAGGGGGGCGTGCACGTGACGATGTTGTTCGTCCCTTGCTTAAGACGTGGGTCGCAGTCCCTCCCAGAGACGCACTTTCCGCCACCGACGCAGAGGTTCATCATCGCTGCTGTCGAGAAAACCCACGAGTGACTGCTGCCTTGGCCCACTCCTGCTCCGTCGAAATATCGCGGGAGTATAGTAATCGCCAGCCAATTATTGAAGACGTTAGTCTTTCTTGGGCTACTTGAACGCGGAAATTTTGGTCTGTCTGTATGTCTGTTTGTCTGTGACTCGATCCAGCCACCCGGCCAAAGTGAACCTGAATTTGCGCAATAGTCTTATATCATCATCATCATCATCATCATCACCAGCCTATCTACGCCCACTGTCGGGCAAAGGCCTCTCCCATTATTCTCCAATTACCTTGGCCCTGTGCCAACTGTGACCAATTTATCCCCGCAAACTTCTTGATCTCATCTGCCCATCTAACTTTCTGCCGCCCCCTGCAACGCTTGCCTTCTCTAGGGATCCACTCTGTTACCCTTAATGACCAGCGGTTATCTTGCCTTCGCATTACATGTCCTGCCCACGTCCATTTCTTCTTCTTAAATTCTACTAATATGTCGTTAACACCAGTTTCTCCCTGACCCACTCCGCTCTTTTCTTGTCCCTTAATGTTACACCTATCATTTTCCGCTCCATTGTCCGCTGAGTCGTTCTCAATTTAAGTTGAACCCTCTGAGTGAGCCTCCAAGTTTCTGCCCCGTAGGTGAGTACCGGTAAGATGCAGCTGTCATACACTTTCTTCTTCAGCTACAATGGTAGGCTGCTATTCATTATCTGAGAATGCCTGCCATATGCACACCAACCCATTCTGATCCTTCTAATTATCTCTGCCTCATTGTTGGGATCTGGGATTACAACTAGGCCTAAGTAGATTTATTCGCTTACCACTTCCACTGCCTCGCCACCTATCTCAAACCGCTGTGCTGTCCCAAGGCTATTGATGATTACTTTAGTTTTCTGCATATTAATTTTAAGGCCCACAGTTATACTCTGTTCGCCCAGTGCGGAAAGCATGCTTTGCAATTCGTCCCCCGAGTTACTTAGCAAGGCAACGTCATCAGCAAATCTGAGGTTACTGAGGTATTCTCCATTAACCCTTACTCCCACCTGTTCCCAATCCAACGTTCTGAATACTTCTTGTAAGCATGCTGTGAATAACATTGGAGAGATTGTGTCTCCTTACTCCTTGTCTGACACCCTACCTTATAGGTATTTTACTGCTCTCCCTATGGAGGATGATGGTAGCTGTAGACCCATTGTAGATATCCTCTAGTATTCTTACATAATGCTCATTTACCCCCTGGTTCCGTAATGCCTGAATGACCGCTAGGGTTTCGACCGAGTCGAATGCTTTCTCATAATCAATGAAGGCTATATATAGGGGTTCACTATACTCAGCGCACTTCTCTATCACCTGATTGATCGTGTGAATATGGTCCATTGTTGAATAACCTTTACGGAACCCTGCTTTTTCTTCTTGTTCTTTAGGTTGACTGAAATCTAAGGTTGCAGAAATTCGGTTAGCGATTACCTTGGTAAATACCTTGTAGAAGACTGACAGTAAGCTGATCGGCCTGTAATTTTTCAAGTCCTTCATGTAGCCTTCATGTCAAGTCTTATATACCCAGAGACAAACGTAAACGTCTAAGTCCGGTGGCAATATTCATACTTTTCAACATTGTTGAACAAGAAGAAAGCATTACGCAAATGTGAGGAAGAAAATCAATTCATAAGTGATATTTCAAGTGTTCCTTTATTAAAAATCTATAGATGCTTGTTTATTGTGACATCAAAGGAAATACTACACCGACTGCAGAAAATCGTCGCATGCTGTTGCCCACGCCACTATAGCTCCTGGCGGAATCTTCTGAACGGCGGAATCTTCTGAATCTTCCTGGCGCACTTCTGAACGAACGTTCAACCATGGTCGATGGGATCGTGGCCCACGCTTCGCACGCCCATCCCGCGAGCTTCTCCAGAGGCGCACGCTTCAGCCGAACGCTCGTTTTGAGCGCCTGAGACCCGCTGCTGCCATTGCTGTTATGAAGCGCGCAAGTGGAACGATTTCACGATTTGTGTAAACGCCGATAGAAAAGCCAAGCCCCGTATACCCCTATTCTTCGTGTGTCCGAAAAATCGTTGCTAAAAGCTTTGGCGCCATCTTGAGATGGCCATGGCGATGGGTGGTACGAAATTTCCGCTGTATCGGCAGTTTCGGTTTCGTATCCGATTCTAACGCGCATGCTATTTTTCGACCTATTTTTCCGGAAAAAAAGTGCGCGTTAGAATCGGGTAAGTACGGTAGTCTTTCTTGGGCTACTTAAACCCAGAAGTTTTGGTCTGTCTGTTTGTCTGTTTGTGACTAGATTCAGCCCCCCTGCCAAAGTGAAACGAAGTCTGCGCAATAGTCTTTTATGCTCACAGCGAAATCTAGCCGTCTAAGCCCGGTTTATATGTTCTTACTTGTCAACATTGTTGAACAAGAATAAGACATTACGTAAATATAAGACAGAAAATTAATACACAAGGGATATTTACAGTGTTCCTATATAAAAAACTCCTAGGTGCTTGATTTTTGCGAAATGAAATAATACATCCACTGCAGAAAAAAAAAAATCACACTCGCCTGCCGTCACCCGCGCCACTGTAGCTCCTGGCGGTATTTTAAGAATTCAAGCGGCAACAGTTACGAAGGGTTCCACTAGATAGGTTCCAAGTTCTGCTTGAAACGCACGTGGACTATTCGCCGCGAGATCGACGTATAGGTGGCGACAGCGTCGCGCTGGTAGTGTGGATGCTCCGCCGAGCGGCCCGTGAGAATCCACACTGTGAGCGCGCTTCGGGCCTTTTTCGCGTTGTATGTGAGCACGAAAGGCGCAGACAAGGCTGGTGTGCTGTAGTTCGGTTCCTCAACGAGCAATCTTTCCCGACTATGGCTTTGAGCCTTCAATAAAAGCATAATTAGAAACAAATCACGACGCGTTGATCTGTGGAATTCAGTTTACAACAGCAGTTTCGATCGCTTTCACTTGTAGCATGACGCATTCTTGCAGTTGTGGGATACCCAGAAATGGTAACACCACTTAACTGCCCCGGCATTTTTTCTAAGAGCTTACGATATTTTTTGTGTGTTCAAAATGCAACATAATATTACTGAAGTTTTAACCAGGGCAGCGATATATATGCAACTATTCAAGCGGGTCTATTGCGTAAAGCTTTGGTTAAATTAAATTTTAGGGACCCTCGAGGCAGGTTTGATGAATAATGGTGTCGGGTCACTTATTTAAGGCTTTCAAATTAAGTGAACTGGCGAATTTAGCCAAGTGAACTGGCAATTTAGCCGAGTCGCGCAGTACAATCAACATCTGATGTTTAGCTAGATTTGTGCAAAATTATAAGCATGTTTACACTGTGTAAACCAGGCTTATGGGACCTTACAGTGAGCAGAGATTTTCTGTTCCGGCTGCAATGTTGACCATTCGTGTTCCTTTCAAATTTAACAGGTGCCTAGAACAGCGAGACGTGTTCGCATTCTTGGGTAATGTCACCTACGAACTATAAAACTGGCAAATAAAGTTGCCCTGTTTCAGATGTAGTAAAACGTTCCTCTTTATTTCTCGTTACGAAATAGCGCAACGGGTTTCCGGTAACTGCTTTGTGTTGTAAACTGAACCTCGCTTTCGTCTTGGTAATTAATTCTTGAGGATTGGTTAAAAAGGCACTGATAAAAGTTTCGTGTGCTCTTCGTCTTCTTTTTTTAAGAAAGAGGGAGGGGGGGGGGGGACATCTGCCAACGTCCCAAACGTAGCGAGAAGAGAAACCATGTAACGGGAAAAGCGAAACGTTGGCGATCCGTATTACTTGCCATTGGAAGTACGCCAGGCGTCGTGTTCCGTAGCGGTGAAAAAGCAGTATTTGAACAAGTAAGCGCCACCATTCCGAAAACTGATGAACCTCCTTTTTGGCCCGACATTTCCAAGGAGTTGTGGCTTGCCTTTTTCAAAATGGTATTTGAAGCGAGCATTGTGGGAAGAGGAGGACGAGGCAAAACGTTTATTGAGGAAAAAAAACAAACAAAAAAGAACGGTGGGTGGCGTCCTCAGTTCAAGAGGCCGCGCGCCGCCGCTGCTCGCGTGGCCCGCTGGATCAGGCTGAGCTACTCCTGCAGATCCGAGCTGGTCAACGCGCATTCCCACTGCTCGGGCGTAGGGGAAGGGAGAGGAACAGGGTGCTGAGGGCACAGGAAGACGAGGTGGGCAGTGGTGGCTTGAACTTGACAGTCCGGGCAGTTGTACTCGAAGCGTGGGGGGGAGATGTGGGAGAGGATGGTGGAGTTATAGAATGTGTCAGTTTCTAGTCTGCGCCAGATTCGTGATTCTTCAACGGACAGGGTAGGGTGGGGCGGACGATATTTTCGGCGAGCGTGGCGGTAGTGGGATAAGATGTCGGTGAAGCAGGGTGGAAGAGGATGGATAGTGGCCGTCGTAGAGTCCGAGCCGCCTGGCCCTGTAGGGAACGCCCGGAAGTGAAGCTCGCGGGCTGCAGCATGTGCTGCTTCATTCCCAGGGAGTGAGGCGTGCCCCGGGGTCCACACGATTGTTATTGTAGGTAGGTCGCGAATGGCTTTCAGGAGCTTGAGCGCCGCCGGGGGTACTCTTCCCTGGAGGTAATATCGGCAGGCTTGTTGAGAGTCTGTGATTATGGTTAGGTTGGTGGTGGGTGGGTGGGTGGCCGCCGCGAGGGCAATGGCGGTGGCTTCAGCAGCGTTCGAAGAAAGATGAAAGAAGGTAGCGGCGTTGAGAACGGTGCCCTCGTTGTCCGTGACTGCTAGGGTCGAGCGGGGGTGTGATGGGGTTTGGGCGATGTCGCTATAGCGAGCATCCGGGGCTGAGGAGTACTTTCGTTCAAGGTGCTGCACTCTGGCTTTGCGTCGGCCTGGGTTGTATATGGGATGCATGTGACGAGGAATTGGTGCCACCTTGATATTGGTCCGGATATGGGGAGGGAGGGGGTGAAGCTCGTTATGAGGGTTCGGCTTGTGGGAAAATTAAAAAAAAAATCCCACGAGTGGGGGCGTACGCCCTCCACGTATGTGGGCAGCAACGTGCATTAAATTACGCGATGTTTACTTGTTTATACTCAGGTCCACCTTAAGGGGTTAAAACCTGATCATATTAGGCATTTGGTTAGGCTGAGTGAAACGCATTTTTGGGCAAGGTGAAAAATTACACACGAAATGTCACAGGACAGACGCAAATTCCAACTGCTTGATTTTACCGAGAAATTCCGCATCCCTTGCGCATCCACCGAAACGTATTTTAAATAATACATAAAATTAGGAAGACAGTCTAGGGACCGGGCAGCTGGACGAGTTGCGCCACCACTCGGCACTCCACTCGTCAGTCGAATGAGCCGGTGCATTGGACTATACAGCCTCCCGTTATTTTAACCGTGTTTGCTTCGGTGCTTTGAATGTTTTGGTGGTGTTGTGAGCGGGTATGTGCGGTGAAACGAAGTCTTGAGAGATGCGTTGGGTTCTTAGATGCAGTAATGGCTACGTAAACTTGTCGGACGCTTCTAAAGTTGGGTATCGGCTACAATGCTTTTTGCAGCGATCAACGCTTGGATACAACCATTCTGAGTATTAATGAAACTACTGTAATTAGTATTCATTTCTCTTACATGCACTAACAGCTGCGTAAACTTATTTCACGCTTCTAAGTTTGGGAATGGGCTACATTGACATGAGCGCTTTTTGGAGCGCTCTGCGTATGGCTCCGCACGAAACTATTATTAGTAGTCAGTTCTACCACTTTAAATGTTCTTCATCTGTTTCAATGACCACGGTTTCCACGCCAGCCTTAACACTGAAATACCTCGATACGTGAGCTTTGAAGAGAAAGGCACTTGCGTACGAGATCGATTACCGTACAGCCATGGAAATGTCGCAGTAGTGTACAGTTTCTTTCTGTAAACGCGAGCTTTGTGCCTTCGGGTTTGGTGAACGACACTGTGACAGCATGGGAGCCTGAGAGCCTACGTGGAACTCCCACGTCTGTAGTGGCCATTTTATCAGGAGCCAAAGTTATTCAACCACCCAAGCTACAAACCATCTCTCCTCCCGTTACCGTTTTACGATTTGCGTGGAATAATGCCTGGCACCGATAGGTAAAAAAATGTGTCGGTGTTAACGTCAGCCTGTGTTTTTTATTGCTTAAGTATTACAATAAGTGATTCCCGATGACTGTAGTAAGATCATTTCTGTGAAACTAAACACGTTTCAACCATGGTTAATGAAGTTACGGAAGCGTCGTCCATCACAATGTGTTTTTTTAGGTAAATCTTAGAAAGCAAACCCCCCTCTCCTTTGTCTTTCGCTTGTGCACGACGCCGTTTCGTCATCAACTGCCAAAGGCCAGCGCCGCAGCATTCCTCGATCGGTCGCACACACCGGCTTTGTGGGAGCATTTAGCTGCAATATACTCCTCGATACGTCAAACTGCATGCAGGCATGAAAAAATTGCACGAAGGAAAGGGCTTTCTCTTGCAGCTTGACTTCCAGCTTGGCGCATGGAGCGTCGTCTGCTATTTGAAAATACTGAGCATGGGTGTAAATCACACACATAGCATGCCTCGTAAACGTCACTTCCACGCTCAAGATTTACCGATCTGAAAAATATACTTGTGGTTATGCAGGCTTTGCAAGCCGCACCGCCGAAGAACGACAGAAAGTGATGCAGAATAACGCTGCGCTGACCGCCACTGGCATTCCACTGACGAGCGGTTGGCCACGGGCGGCGCTGTTCCCTGAAGCGACGGTGGTGCCATACAACGGCCACCCGGTCCCTATAAGCAAGGACTGTCCAAAAATGGTATTGGTTTCGAAAAAGGACGGGAAGAATTCGGTAACGCAGGCGCTTGTGTGAGTAAAATAGGTCCCCGTTAATGTATGGGCGATAGCGCACGGGTCATGTGGAATGGGTCATTGTTTTGTTTGTTTTTTTTTCTAAAAAAAAAAACCTGCGAAATTTTACAAGGGTGTGGCAAATGTACGGGCATGCACGGGCGTTGTCTCTTCTTACCCGTTTCGTGTTGTAAAGGTCTATCCTTTAAATACCTACTACGCCACCTTCAAAAAGCACCCTTTCACGATCCCGAAACGGCAGACGACTGCACTCATCAATATTAAAAGTGAAATGTGATGAAACAATGTTTATAACACGTCACGGACGATGTTTCGTCCAAATGAACTCGCGCATTATCCCGCAACGGCCGCTCATTATTGTGCTTCTAGAAAATATCCGCAAGCAGAGGTAACTATGCCACTGCTTAGTGCCAAACAAGTGCAGATATTCGCTTTAGGGGCGGAGCGCCTCTTGCTCGGGGTAAGGCCCTCGTCGGGCCGTCGCCGTGTCCACTAGTTCTCGAGGCGACCGCTAGAGGCGCAGCTGTGCAATAGTTCATAGGTGGCGCGCCGCGTCACAAGCTACTAGAGTTCTTGTATATAGCTCCATTGAGTTTCGTACTATAATAACTAGAGGGGAAACTGGCGCTAGTGTCAACGCGAACATAGCAGCGGCGCTTACGCTTCAATGGGAATGATGGGTAGTTTTGGAACCGGATTGCGTAGGATCGAAACAGGCTTCTGGCTGCGCAAATTGTGTTTTTTGACAAAAAAACTCATATTGTGCGCTTCTCCGTTTACAAATTACATGGCGAACAAAAAAGTTACAGACAAAAAACTGGTTTTGTACGAAATAAAACGCCGCGTTAAATAAAAAGCAGACGCGGAGTCGAGGAGGTTTGCGGAGCAGGTTTGCCATTTGCCGCCAACTACAGCAGGACTGGACGTCTTTAAAAACTACTTGTAAAAAGTTTCGGCGCTGATGGTTTGTAATAGGAAGCGAAAAGTTTTGTTTTCATAAAAAAATAGAAACCGATTACCTTTGGAGAAGTTTTTCTTGCCTAAATTAGTGACATTCATCAAGCTGCGTTCCTATCAACCGCCGATACTGCTGGTCTACGCCGTAGGAGCCGGCGTTCGCACGAAAGGTGTAGCTGTTCTAAGCGATTCGCAAACGTCGTTAGCTTCGACAATACATTGCTCTGCCGAATAAGCAGCGCCGCAACTCCTAATTCGCAGACAACTTCGCCGCACAGAGCTCCGTCATTTCTGTTTTCGTACTCGCTGTGCTGGTAATGAATTGATAACCCACCAAATTCCCAACTCTTGGTATAAAACATTCTACGCAAGGTGGCGTCAGTGCGCGCGCGGCATGCAGTTCAAGGGGAAACGTATTTTTGATAGCTTCTCCCAACACACCGCATAGGCAAATGCGTTCATGTAAATACAAAACGAAAACGAAACTGCCTGCAATCCATAGTAACTTCCGCAAGCCATTGAGCGCCAATCCGAATACACAACTACCCATCACGCCCATTGAGGCGTACGATCGCAGCGCCAGTTTCCCCTCTAGTTATTTGCATGAAACTCTATGTATAGCTCCCCACGGCCGGGCTGGAGGAGCGGCGGGCGCGCACTTTCATACGGCCTGCGCTTCGGGTATAGTTCCCACCTTTCACCCCCGCTAGTTCGTGGCGCTGCGGACCAACCCTCGCCGGTTGACCTACAGCACGGGCGGGGTAGAGCGGCGGCGCGCGCGCATTTGCCACTGCCCTAGCCCTGCCGTGGCTACACGTGATACCTGTCCGTGTAAATTTACATGTGCGTCATTAAAATAGGTGACTCCTTCCCCCCTTCTGAATTTTTACTCTAATAGGGTCAAACAGGCTAACATTATCACTCGGAAGCGCCTAATCAAAAAATTGAAAGAAACATTGTAACTCGTTGCGCATGAAGAAAAATATGCGAGGCCTTCATATCTTATCAGCGACTGTATTATATGAAAATGGTGCGGGAGGCAATAAACGCGGCATTTTCGGTGACTGAAATATCAGTTCTTATTTTTCCTTTCGCATGATGCCTTGGTTTGCACGCGCACAGGGCACGACCAGTGACGCGAATGGTTTCCCGCCGAGGGAAATACGGTTATCGCTTAGCTAAACGTGTTTCTGCTGCTCACGCTCCGGTCGGGCAGAGCGGACCGCTGGCAGCGAGCGCACTGTCAAAAACATACAGCTAAAACTCTTAATCATGCAACTGAAGTGCACAACGAGTCTTCTTTTTGGTGAGGTATAGCAGCGAAGGCATTCATTGGTAACGGTGATATTCCGCGGCAGATCCAAAACGCGTGCCGCAAGCGTTGTCGGCTCGCTCAGCCAGAGGCGATGCGTCGACTAAGAAAAAAGAGGGTCGGGAGGGTAGAGGGTTGGTTCGAAGCGCCCTCACTCTGTCAAGAATCTGCTGTATCGTTTCATTGTTGGGTGCGCAGACCGTATGAAAGTGTTCGTCGCTCCTCCAGTCCGGCCGTGAGCGCCCCTAGGGAGCAGAGTTGCGCGTCCATCCGCCATCTTGAGTTCCAGGTCGTGCGGGAAAGCCACCCTTCTCGCGTCAAAAAGCTGCCGCCGGGCCGCCGCGCCAGTGGCAGTGGCGAGGAGGAGTGGCGAGGAGCAGCCGGGCAAAAAAATGGCGCACGATATTGGACCGCTTATCACATGGAGGAAAATGGCTTATCAGATGAGCGGCCGCCGCTGCCGCCGCTTCCACAACCACCGATGCCCAATTGAGTAGAACTGACTTTGCACAGCACTGAAAGCGGGCTTTCTCTCGAACTGGAACCCGCGGCATGTGGCAATCAGACGCGCAACTCTTGCGCTACGCGATATACAGGAACACTACAAGCTACTCATCATGAACACCTTGGAAGCCAAGGCAGCGGCGCGGAGAGCTCGCGACGCGGCTGCAATGCGGGCCCGCCGCCAAGACCCCGCGGTGAGAGCTAACGAGGCCGAAGAAAGACGCCAGTGTCGGCAGCAATCGCAAGCCAGCACCAGCCTCGATCCGAAGGCGGCGGCAGCGGCGATGGCTCACGCAGCCGAAGCAAAGTGGGCTCGTCGACAAGCGGATTCCGAAGTGAGAGCCCGCGAAGCAGAGGCGGCACGTAAGCGGCGGCAAGAGAACCTCGAATCGGAGCGGGCGCCGGATAATTGCATCGATATATGTAAATAATAAACATCGTGTATACAAGTGTATAACAATCAACCCTATAACAACGTGCCGAGCCTTTATATGATGTGTGGGCGAATGTTTCACGGTTTTACCGATAAGGATTGGAGCTTCCCAAGTCATCATCATTCACTTCGTGGAGATGGCGGGATATTTTTTATCGTGCGCAGCGCGCGTCTCGCCCCGCTTGGAACGCAGAAGACGCGAGAGCGCCATCCACACTCGCCGCTCGCCGCGCCATCCACACTCGTTCGTCCCGCCGCCGCCAGGGGCCTACTGTGTTAGATCTCGGGGCGAAGGGCAACGCTGTTTTATAAACGTTGAATCAGCGCACCTCGATTCACCTGCGTCTCTGCCGTACGTCTGCGCTGGCATCCAGACACCTTGCCTGGAGCAGTGGAACGCGGTACTTAAATTTTAAATTGACTTGATCAAACCTTTAGCGTGTTTACGTTGGGAGGAGCTCGACGGGAGAGGAATAGAATGAGAGTTGAGCGGGAAAGCGAATGAAGGCATTTTTATAAGCGAGCCAAAGAAGGAAAGCTTTATAAAACACGTTAGCAAACTCTTGAGTTTGATTAAAAAGTTTCAGGGTGCGCTGGCTGTGACAGGAGTTCCCTGGGACCTGCGCCCCATACGATTGTTAACACGAAAGTGTTTTATGCCCGGCTAGACAAAGATTTTGGTGACGTGATACCCGTCACGAAAGTGACGTCGGCAGAAAAAGTGCCATTGACGCGGCGGCGCCGGGATTTGATCCCACGACTCTCTGGCTGCAACGGGAGGTACATGTCGCTCTTCCCACTGCGCTACGAACCGAGACGTGAGCATATGCTACGAACGTGCCTTATGTCCTTCCCTATGACTCATTCAAATGGTGCGCACCGTCTAGAACAGGCGAAGCGAAGTAAAGCATCATGACGCTAATGAGCGCCAACAGTTGGCGGCTCGATGCCGGCGCCTTCATGTACGAGGGATGTGCGTGAATTGAGGCACCGTCCCCTGTTTTTTGTTTCTTGTGTGTCGGTGTCACTTAGTCTGGCGGGGTTCAGGATCGCGAACCCTTCGGACAAGAAGGGAATTTCTTCAACATTCAGCTGCTCCTGTGAAGGCCCCTTTCACTTTCTCGCTTTGCCGATTCCCATGAGAGAGGGATCAACCACATTTTCATCGTAAAAGGTACCCGCACTCCATTGGTTTCCCCCCACATGACACACCTGTTTCTTATTGCCAGAAACTATGATCTGGTGTGAAATTGGCGCCCGCGTGCGGGGCCCACCACGTTGAAAAATAGCGGGAATCTCGGCGTGATGGCACGCGGAGGAGACCGCGAAGACGAGAAAGAAGAAGGAAGATTCTCGGTCGCCATTTTAAAGCTTGTTCTGCCCTGTACTTACTGTAAATACAGTTTTATTGGACGAACAATAAGGGCAATTGATGCTTCCGTGCCAAATCAAGCACCGCAGACCATGCCACTGGGTTTTCCGCCATGGACTTTGTCCCCTGTTACCATAAAACATTCTATACCTGGAATTGATTAAAAAAAGCGCATATCCTAAACTGCCCTACTTCAGGTTACACTTGCCCATATTCAAAAATTTTACTCCGCAACGACCCATATTTTTACAGATGGATCGGCAACATCTGAGCGCAGTTCTTCGGGAGTTTTTATTCCGTCAGCTAACAAATCACTGTCATGCCGGCTTGAGCGAGCGACTTCGTCCACGCTAGCTGAACTTTATGGAATTAAAGAAGCCATCCGGTACATACTTCCTCAGCCACCGACACACTGGACCATATTCACAGACTCGAAAGCCGCCCTACAAAGCCTCCGACGTGCTAGCTGCTTCAGCATCCACGACCACATCCAGCGCGAAGTAAAATACCTGCACCATCTCGCTTACGCTGCTGGCCATCGCGTAACCTTTCAGTGGCTCCCTGGACACTGTGGTGTCCTATGAAATCAGAGAGCAGATGAGGCTGCACGCAGGGGCCTAGAAATGAAAAACAAAAGAAAGATTTTCTTTACAAAAAATGATGCCTCAACTATGACCAAGGCCCTAGCTCTAGCAGAAAGAAACCGCTTATGGACCCTTCCGGAACATCATCATGATTTTCTGTACTCAATTGACCCACACATAAGACTGAGGCTGCCAGAACGACTACCTCGCCGGCGGGAAACACTGTTTCATAGACTGCGACTTAATGTGGCGTTCACTAATGCCTACTTACATCGCGTAGGCCAAAGTACAAGCCCACATTGCGACAACTGTGGCGCCCCCGAAACCGTCGAGCATGTCCTGCTAGAGTGCTCCGCCTACATTGACGCAAGGAGTCGGTTAGAGCAAAGGATCACATGTCTTCACCCTGGACCAATTACGCTGAGCCTGCTACTTGGACCATGGCATTCTCCGTCATCTCAACGGAAAGTCCTGGATGTTTTATTTGGGTATCTTGAAGATATTGGCGTCACCGAGACTTAATAGCCCCCCTTAAGCGGTCAGTCTATGCTACGCCGCATGTCCCTTTATATGACCCTCTCTTTTTTTTCCCTCTTTCACCTACTACTCTTCTTTTTACTACTCATCTGTCTTTTCCCCGTTCCCCTTTCCTGCAGAGTAGCATGTCGACGTACGCATGTTGGCAAACCTCTCTGCCTTTCCTCCTTTAATAAAGAGCTTCTCTCTCTCTCTCTCTCAGTTTTATTTTCTTGCTTTCCGTTCGCCTTTGAGATTCTTCAACAACTGTTGCCGAAAACCGGGAGCTGTGGAACGCCCTACAGTGAAAGAGACAGCGGAAAAGCTTCGGGTGTCCACCAGGAGGTGAGCGGTGCGACCGGTGTTCGGAAGCAAGGAAGAACCGACTGAAGGAGAAGCGTACTGCTCGGCGGCAACAGAATACTCGCCTCATAAATGAAGCAAAAGCTGTCCTGCATACGGCGGACATCGGCGAGCTGGCGTCGTTGCGTGAAAGACTGCACGCCAACAACGACGAATTGGAAAGTTTGAATGTTTTGTTTGAAGAGCACCTCAAGGACGAAGAGTTCGCAGCGGAAATGGAGGCTGTACTGAAGTACGAATACGCCGCTAAAGGTATGCTCGCTCAATTAAAGTCAAGAGAAGCAATGCTTCAATCAAGCCACGTGTCACCTATCCCAAGGAACCCGTCACATACGAAGGTGGATCAACGCGAGGAACTAGTGCGAGGCAGTTCCGTCAAGCTTCCGACACTCAAACTGCAGTCCTTCGACGGGGAGATATTCCAGTGGCCTAGCTTCTGGGAGCATTAGGCGTCTGTTCATACCAACGACTTTCTAACTAAGGGCGAAAAGTTCCAGTACCTCCGTACGCTTCTCAACGGCAAGGCAGCTGCGTCTATCGCGGGCCTTCAAGCGACGAGTGAATGCTACGATGATGCCGTCGACATTCTTAAAAGGTGCTTTGGTGACACTCGACGCATCGTTCAAGAGCATCTGGCTCGCTTGAGGTCTCTGCCTTCGGTGCAAGCATCGGACGACGTGAAGGGTTTGCGCAAGCTTATGGACTACGTGCACTGCCACATGAGGGGACTTAAAGCCCTGAACATCAGTTCGGCTACCTATGCGACCATGCTGACGGACATCATACTGCAAGCTTTACCAAGCGATGTTGTCGTTAGCTATCATCGACTGGTGGCGACTTCTAAGACCTCATCCACGTCGCACACCCAACAGCAAGACGAAGGCGGGCAGTCGCTATCCCCGCCAACTTTCGAAACAGGCATGGCAGAGCGTGAGCTGCAAGGTCTTCTTGAATATCTGCTGGTAGAGGTAGAGAGTCGAGAGCGAAGTGGGTTGGCTGATCACCAAGATAAAAGAAGTCCTCGAAGTGGATTTGACCGCAAACAATTGGCGCACCTACCAACTGCAGCCGTACTGCATACTGTCGCTCCACAGGAAAACAAGACCTGCTTCTTTTGCTGCTCTCCGAAGCATTCTACCGAGAACTGTGATGTAACTATCACCAAAGAAGAAAAGTTGAAGAAGCTCGCCAAAGACAACCGATGCTTTCGGTGCACTATGCGTGGGCATCGTTCAAAGGATTGTCGCCGGAAAGTAAAGTGCAGCAAGTGTCAATGAAGGCATGTTTCATCTATGTGTGACCCAACGTGGCAACCCAAGAAAGCTGAAGTCACAAAGAGTGTGAACGCTAACAGCCTTCACACAAGCACGTGTTCATACTGGACTAACGAGGTACTCCTGCAGACGTTCTGGACTTGGGTTGTCAGAAGTCAGCGTTGCGCGTACATTCGCGACATAGCAGACGGTGGAAGCCAGACAACGTTTATTCGGGAGGACATTTCCAAGACCCTATGCCTGAAAGAGCTTGGAAGTACGAGTCTTCAGTTGAATACGTTCGGACAGGCGGCTGCAACTTCACAGCGTCGGCGCATAGTGGAAGTACGTCTTCGCAGTCAGTACGACGGTACGGAGCATCTTATACAAGCCATTGAAGTTCCATTCATTTGCCAAGATGTTGTCCAAGTGCCGGCTGAACATGACTTCGTGAAGACACTGGAAGACAGTGGTCACAGCATTGCCGACAAACTTAATATACCGGGCATGGCAGCCGTACCTGGTATTGGGCTGCTTGTGGGCTGTGATCACCTCTGGCAGCACATGACTGGAGAGATAAAGCGCTACTCTAGTCACGCAGGCATGGTGGCTCTTGACTCCGTGTTCGGATGGATGTTTCAAGGACCTCTCTCATTGAGCAAATCAGTTAACTTGACGATGAACACCTGCGTTCTATGAGTGAGTGCGTCAGCGGAACCAGCAGACAGCATCATGCAGAAGTTCTGGGAGCTTGAGAGCATAGGTATTGTGGACCAGGACAATACTATAAATGGGGCCTCGGACGTTCTCTGTGAGTTCAAGCGTAACGTCAAGTTTCAGGAGGGCCGCTACGAGGTTGCACTCCCATGGAAAGATAATGGTGGTTGCTTGGGCGACAATAAGACGCAAGCTATGAAGAGACTTCTGGCTCTCGGGACGAAATTGCAGCGCCATCCCGAATTCGGGCAGCAACACGACTCCACCATTGGGTCCTACATGACTTTGGGACACTCAGAGCTGGTAAAGGAAATCGGGCCGTCATCCTTTCCGGTGAACTACATGCCGCATCATGCAGTGATTCGCAGCGAGTCCACGACTACCAAGGTCCGAGTGGTTCTCGACGCACCGTCACATGGGCCGGAGTACACGTCCCTCAATGAACACCTGAAAAAAGGCCCAAGGCTTCTGGCAGACTTGACCACACTGTTGATAAAATTTCGGTTGCATCCCATCGCTCTAACCGCAGATATTGAAAAGACGTTCCTGCAAATCTGCATTCGAGGGCAAGACAGAGATGCACTGCGGTTTCTCTGGTTCAAGCAAGTTCCCTCGGACGAGAATCCTAAACCTGAAGTGGAAGAGTGGAGGATGACAAGAGTACCGTTTGGTACCACAGCAAGCCCATTTTTGCTGAACGCCACCTTACACCATCACCTGAGACTTGTCAGCGGCTCCTTTCGTTGACACGGCTGCCCTACTCGCAAAGTCGTTTTACGTGGACGACCTGCTCGTGGGAGCCGACACCGAACAAGAGGCGCAACCTGTTTTCACGGAAGCTAACGCTATACTAGAGTCAGCAGGTATGCGTCTTAGGAAGTGGACCTCTAACTCGACACACCTACAGCACCTGTTCGGGCAGCAAGAAGGCATCACTTCTACCGACGGAACACTCAAGATTCTTGGCATGGTATGGGAGCCCCGAAGAGATCTCATGACAATAGCTTCAAAGTCTGTACTTAGTTTTTTTGACAAAGATCGAAACTCCAAAAGATCAGTGCTCCATACAGTGGCACGAATTTTCGATCCTCTCGGAATGATCGCACCATTCACAGTTCAAGCCAAGATATTATTCCAAGAGATATGGAAACGGGATGTCTCTTGGGATGAGGATCTTCCACTTGACATGGGAGCGCAAAGGCGACGTCGGCGATTGGACCTCCAGGAACTTGGCAGCGTCAAAATACCTCGCTGGGTACATTTATCCCCAGAGACTACGGCAGCTCAACTGCACATATTTTGTGACGCGAGCCCAAAGGCATACGAAGCATGCGCCTATTTAAGGCTTCAAGACGGCAGGAATTGCGTGAAAACAGAACAGGTGATGGCCAAGTCAAGAGTCGCTCCTATGAAGACGTTGACATTGCCGCGACTCGAGCTTCTCGGAGCCGTCTTTGGGGCCTGGATGTCAAATGTCTTGGAAATATCTCTTGCCAAAGTACCATGCAACGTCGAAACTATATTTTGGACAGACTCCCGCATCACTCTGCATTGGATTACGGGTAATCCATCACAATGGAAAGAATTTCTCAAAAATCGAGTCACTCAAATTCAAAGACTGACGGCTAGGACACAGTGGCGGCATTGTCCCGGAAATTGCAATACATTCTGAAAACCGATGAACGATGGTGGCATGGACCCACGTGTTACTGAAAGACCCTACAGATTGGCCTACGGAAGAGTCAGAGATTGAGTTGAAAAGCGTCGACGAACAAAGGGAGAGATGTGTGCAAATATGCTTTGTGAGGACTGTGAATCCCATCTTGGACTTGGCGCGGTATTTTAACCTGTTGCGAATTCTCCGAAGCAGCGCTTGAATTCTGCAATTTATCAGAAATTGTAGAAATGTTGCCAACCGGATATCTACATCCATCTCAGCGGAATAGATTAAGGACGCGGAATTGTACTGGATCCGCGTTGTTCAACACTGACAGTTACGGTGAGGAGCTCGAGCAGCTCTTGAATCAAGCTCCTCTCGACTGCCGATCAAGTATTCGGATGCTAACTGCGTTCCTCGACTCAACGGGATTGATGCGTGTACGAAGCAGGCTAGAGTTCTCTCAAGAAGAACAGGAAGTTAAGCACCTTCTCTTACTGCGCCCTTCTCACGCGTTCAACGAACTTGTCATTCGCGATTGCCACCAACGAACCCTTCATGGCGGGACTCAAGACACATTGACCGAGCTAAGACAGAGATTATGGGCCCATCCAGCGCGGAATACAAATAGTTAAAAAGGTAATCGGCAGATGCAATGCTTGCATAAGGACACGACTAAGGCCAGCGAGCGCACCTGTAGCTCTTTACTTGGAGTTGCGAATCGGCCAGCGCCGCCGTATTTTCCCGCATCACTCCTCGCCTGTGCGGCGAAGCCACTACTTGCGCCTTTCGACCAAGGCGCCGCCGTGTCGGTGAATCATACTTTCATGTCTCGACATGCCGGGACAGACGTCTCGCTTTTCAACGCTCCATGAAGACAGTGACGCCTCAGGATCCGTCGTTTAGCTGACCTGGACTTAGGTCGGTGACTGGGCAATAAATGTTTTCTCTCTCTCTCTCTCCGGCGGTTGCCAGCGGCACGTCGAGACTTGTTTCAAGGACGTGCGCCCCACAGCCGTCAGGCGCCAGCATGTCGGTGAGTCATACATTCACGCCTCGACATGCCCGGCTCAGACGCTTCGCTATCGGTGCGATCAACATTCGATAGCGCGCCGACTGAACACGCCCAGGCATGTTTCAAGGACACAGAGGCCCGTCGGTCGCAGCGGAATCCTCCTCTCTCCCCTCCCTCGCACTCCACGTGCGCCGAGGCTACCGACGACTCACGAACTGTGGAAAGAGCGTTGCGTCTGTCTGTGACGTTCGTGGCGTGTTGCTACTTGTTGGCGTTTTGACCGTTGCTGCTTTCGGGTATAAATAGAAGCTGCCGAAGCGCTGCAATCATTCCTGTTTGAGCAGCGAATCCATGCTGTCGCTCTGTTCGAGTCCTGTATTGTAACCTCGCCCGTCGGGGCATTGTTTTTTTTTTGGCTTCGGCTCACCTCTCGCTATGAAGTAAACAGTTACGTTAGCCTACGGCTTCTGGACTTCTTCACGGCTGCAACAGCGGCCGGCCACTCGCATCATACACGCTACCACTCGTATGTCGGAGGCCACGGAGCTCGGATCGGGTGCCCCCGCCCGGTCGCAACACTGGTGATAGAGTGCGCCGCTCGGATCCCTTCGAGGTAGTAGGGATAGACTTCGCTGGACTTCTTTATGCTCGCACTGAAGGTCGATCGGCGAAAGTTTACATTGCCTTGTTTTCATGTGCAGTTACGAGAGCCCTGCATTTGGAGTTGGTTTCGAGGCTGTCGAGTGGAGCATTTCTTCTAGCCCTACGAAGATTCACGTCTCGCCGTGGACTCCCGGCTATCATCTACACGGACAACGCACGAACTTTCAAAAAGGCATCCAAAGATATTGCATCGTTGGAAAAGGCGCTCCTGGACATAAAGTTTCAAGATTACTGTGCTCAAACACGCGTGCAATGGAAGTTTATTGTAGAAAGAGCGGCGAGGTGGGGCGGATTTTGGGAGCGTATGGTGCGAACCGCAAAATCCTGTTTACGGCGAGTCCTGGGGAAAGCTGCACTGGCGACTGAAGAACTGACGACTGTACTTCAAGTGGCACAGGCGGTAATTAATTCCCGTTCGTTCACGTACCTTTCTGCAGCACCAAATGACCCAGAGGTACTCACGCCCGCACACTTCCTAATAGGAAGGAGGCTTGTTGCGATACCTGCGGGTGAACCACCAACAGCGGAATCAACCAGAAGCGAAGTCACGCGAAGGTGGCTCCATCGTAAACGGCTTGCGGAACTGTTCTGGAGGAGATGGTGTAAGGAATATTTGTTGCCGTCGCGCTCTTTCCACCATGGGAAAAATGTGCCACCCACGAGCTTAAAGTTGGAGATTTGGTGCTTGTGTACGATGAAAAAGCTCCTCGACAAATGTGGAAGACTGGTCGGGTTATACAAGCTATCATGGGACGCGACCACAACGTCCGAACCTGCATTGTGAGGATTCCTAGCGGAGCTGCATTGCGACGACCGGTGCAGCTACTGTACCCAATAAGCTTACTGCAGCGTAGACGGAGATTACAATCCTCAGTGCTGGGGCCGGGAAGATGTTTCTTATTGCTAGGAACTGTGATCTGGTTTGAAATTGGCGCCCGTGTGCGGGGCCCAGCACGTGGAAAAATAGCGGGAATCTCGGCGTGATGGCACGCGGAGGAGACAGACGAAGACGAAAAAGAAGAAGGAAGATTCTCGGTCTCCATGTTAAAGCTTATTTTGCCCTGTACTTACTGTAAATGCAGTTTGCTTTTCTTGCTTTTCGTTCGCCTTTGAGATTATTCAACAATACCCCTACCATAAAGTACACTTTAGCGCCATTACGGTACGCCGTCGGGCTCTACTTGGGTCTGTTATCTCGCTGCGCCGCCTCATTCCGGGAGTCGCTTGACATCGAAGCGTTATTGGCGGTGAGCGCGACCACGGGTGGCGCTGCGAAACGCCCCTCCGTGACGTCGGATTAGGGATTCTTGCATTTGTCGCCTGCTTCCCGCGGGCTCGCTGTCCCTGCTGTTTCTTTGCGCTAGGTTGACGTCTGGTGCTTGTACGCAACAGCTCTTGCGCATGGGAAACCTTTTATCATCATAATAGACTTAAAATCGCATACACTTGTTTAAGGCGTGATTTAAAGTACAGTAATTGATACCACTCCGGAAGTAACATTGCCGGCGTCGGTCCATTCCTTGCGAAGCCGGTCCTGCGTGGAGCGCGAAAAGCCGGAGATATGCGTCACCTTCTGTAGTAAGCAATATTTAGAACAAAGGAAAAAGCCATAGTTTTATAACTGACGACATAGTAAATTCAACACCAAAACAAATTCCAGGCCTTCGGGGCTCTCGGATTTGGGAGAAAGACATTACGATTCCCGGTAATCGTATGTAAGATAAAACAGTTTTTGCAACCTTGCCGAATGCTCGAAGGTATTGTATCACATAACTTTACGTTGTCATGGCATGAAAGTATGCCGACATGCACTGTGGGGCACAAAAATGTACGTTGATTTCAAAAGAGAGAGAGAAAACCTTTAATAGAAAAGGATGATCACTGGTCACGATGGGCGAAATGAATGGGGAGTGAAGGTAAGAGAAAATAAACAAAGGCTAGTCGTTCTGAGTAGACTTAAAAACTGGGCCAGTTCTTGAAACCTGCAATTCAAGGGGCAGTTCGTGGTGATCGCAATAGGGTTTGTGCATGGTCGCCAGTTCGTTCGGGGGAGGACCCGCTCAAACAACCCGTGCTAGACCGCTTTTAATTGAATAAACTGCTATTTCATATAATAGTTATGCATCAGTTTGTTGTAAATCGGGATGGGGTTGGGGTGATTTGAATGTACGGTGCCTGGAGAAAGCTGGGCACCACCAAACTAGATGTGTGAGGTCTGATGGAGTGAGTGGTGTACGGCAGTAAGGACATCGAGGGGGCAGGTGAAGGGCATAACATTTGCGAAGTGTTTCGGGTGTGTAGGCTGAATTTGCAATATATTTGTTAATAAAAATTTCGCTTAGCGGGGAATAGGAGGTAGGTGGCTGAGGTAGCCAGCTGGAGTTGGGGATTTTAGACGAGTGCGTCGGTCCTTCCTGTGCTTGTGAATACGCATCGCTGAAGAGGGAGAGGGGGACCGCGACGGCCTTACCCCAGGCACCAGTGGAGGATAAGAGGGGGAACTCTCCTGAGCGGCCAAATGGGCCGCCTGGTTGCCTGAAGAAAATGGTTCGTGGCCAGGTACCCAGTCGACGCGGATTCTGGTGTTGTTCCGTTGGAGGAGTTGAATTTGAAACAGAATTTTGTGGACGACAGGTGGGTGGAATCATACGATCGCAAAGCTGTGATGGCCTCGTAAGAGTCTGTGAGTACGCGTACGGAGGGTGGTAGAGGTGGGTCACGTCAAAGGTGATAGCTGACACTCTGTGGTTAATGGTGTACAGCTCCGCATCGAGGCTGGAAAGTTCTCTGTTGAGTATGGCCCCGAGATAAGCGGGGCCTCGGGGCGTGTCCGAGCAAGTCCCGCGCCTTGATGGTTTACGCTTGCGTCCGTGAAAGTGTCCAGTTCGTTCTGAAGGCGATCCCTTTGGGGGCGTCGGATTCGCCGCTGTCGCAAGAGGGTATTACTACGCTCTATAGGTTTGCTGTGCGTGGAAGTATCAAGTGCTGGTCGCCGCCAGGGTGCTTTGGGGACTGGGTAATGGGGAAGTACTGGTGGTGTTCTCGCGTCCCACATTGCTATATCCTACTGTGTGTATAGTCGCGTTCTGGTTTTAAATCAGGCTTCTAACCAGTATGGAGTAACGTTTAACGAGCAAACCGAATAACTTGTACGGAAAAATTACACTAACATTATGTTTGTTTATACCTGGAGGGATATTTCTTACGATTTCCCAAAGCCATATCTTCCCAATATTCAGATATGCGCTATAGTAAAAGTGCACTCAAGTGGGGGAGGAAAACGAAGAGGAGCAGGAGCAGAAAACCTTATTTCACAGTAAAATCGAGCTGATTAGTAGCGGGCTCCTTAGTCCAGGACAAGAGAGTAAGAGTAATTTTCGTCAATTCATAGAACGCCATCCCGAGTAGGCCAGATGTGTTCTTTACGCCTGAAGGGGTTGGAAAGCAATAAAGAGGTGCTTGGGCATATTTATCGGTTTCGATTCTTGTTATACTGAAAACAGGCACGTATACTATTTATTGCGTTCGTTAGCGGGTATATCAAGCCTTCAACATTGTAATCATATCCTAACTGTTCGGATTGAGATGCACGTCGCTACGATAACGACGGTTACGATAGAAATTTGGGGCACAAAAGCCGACAACATTGTCTCCGCTGTTTCGCGGGGACATCCCCAAACCTCCTAATAAGGCGTTTGTGACGCTGCAAAAAACTTAATGCGTCGGGCACAGAAAAAAACTTTTATCTGATACAAGTAACCCGTTTTATTTTCTGCTGCGCGATGCGCGTGCATGGGCCCGCTGCTTCATGCGCAGCATTAGACTGTTGAGTCTGCATCAGGGCATCCCAAAAATATTGCAGGGAAGCCTACGCATTTAGTTTTACAGAGGAGCTCTGAGCAAGCGCCGAACCTCGCAAATAATAAGCTAGAAAGGACCAGCTACACACCATCATGTCACCGATGCTCTGAAGAAAGTTGGTCCCTCGCTCTTCGTGTGTTGCAAACTTGTGCGCGATACAGCTTTAAATTATTCAGAGGTGTCAGATGTTCGGAAAATAACTGAATTACTGGTAATACGCTTTTTAATACCCTAAGGCGTCACAGAGGGCGATTTCTACCACAGGCACTGCTGCCCCTTACAATCGGACGACAGCGCCGCGAATGTAGCAGTGGCGCGAGTTTAGCAGACGACAGCGGCGCGAGTCCCTAAGCTGACTTCAGCGCCAGGGGGCGCCACTCACCGCCAATAGCCAGTGAGCTACGACGACAAGGAGAGCCCCTAAAGTGCTCTGCAGTTAGAAGTTCTGACTTTGTCGGGGAGCACTGCAGGCCCGACACTTGGGCTCCTCGTACGACGGCTGCAGCGCAAGCTTGAAGGGTTTCTTCTACGTTTGCATCACTTCCTATAGTGACCATACAGGACAACCGTAGTATTCCCTTAGCATACCACTACATCGTCCGCGTAGAAAGATGGTTCCCAACGCCCCAACCTGCTCTCTCCAGTCGGATTGGCAACTTCAACTACGGCGTTTGAAGAATATAAGCAGACAACGTATGCAAGATGCGACACCGGACGGAGTCCTCGACCTTCTCAAGCCCTTTTCACGCTCGGAGGAAATATTCGTGAACTAAGTCTACGCTGATGCAGCCTACACCCCTCATGTTACATACAAATGGACAGCACTTGCAGGGTCCGAGCTCCACCACTGCCCGCACTGTGGTTGCGATGGCACACCAAATTTATTGACTCTATCCCGCCTTCGACAAGGCCGTGCGCAGCTTTTAGCCATTTAACCTACATCCGAATCCGAACACACATGCCGGGCGCGGGGAGACCCACCAACCCTTCAAACGACTACCGAATGCGCTCTCGAGAATGGTCTCTTGAAAATGGTGTAGCAACTTGTCCGACTCGCATCGAGTGCCCCACACACGCTGCATCTGCCCGGTTTAACTTTGTGCGAAAGTGCGAGAGAAGAAAAAAATGGCCGTGTATCTGCTCCTTTGGTTGCAAATGTGAACGAAAGACGATAGTCAACTGGTGCCCCTGCTAAGCAAAGCCTCCTTTCTCTTTCCCCCTCACCTCTGATGCTGTACTTCCCAAGATAACACAGCAAAGGTTTGCTCAAGTCACTTTGAATTTACTGCGTTCCACTGCTACAAGTTGGGTGTCTGGATAACAGCGCTGCCGTACCTACGATGGAGACGCGCGTGAATTGAGGCACCCTGCTACAACGTTTATTTATTTATTTATTTGAAGTGCTCACCAACAGCACAGGGCCTTCTCGGGTGATGCACCGCACACATAGGTACAAAGAATACGAACAGGCAACATACATAGATGCATGGGTACAAGGAATACAAACAGAACAAATATGGGCAGCGTATAAATCAAAAATTGGTAAATGTGCAAGTGTAGATAGATATATACAAAAGTGTAGTGTTATCGAAAGGAGACACAAACATTTTTGAACGGTAAAGGCTCGGAGGACGTGTCTGGAGTATGCACAGGAGAACACGTACGAACATCGGCAAGGTAGCGCTGTAGGTGAGGAAACACGAGAGCAGGGAGAGAGGTGCAGGAGCGACCTCTCCACAGCATGCGTATTCAAAATATCATACATTTCAGAGAGCGCTTAAACAGTACCAAATCGCTGCAAAAAACGTCTATAAGAGATAGAAACAGACTGTTATAGGTGAGCTGGCACCGGCTGGCTGGTGCCAAACTCTTTGATTTTGCTACATCAAAGCATCCATGCGGCCGTAGTGGCCTGCTCGGCACTCGCAGATGGACAGAGCTTACAAGGCAAGGGCAGTCGAACTTCGAGTGAATGCAATTAAACAGAAAAGCCAGGTCGCGCGTGGAGCGCCTCGCTGATAGCTCATCTAAATTCAAGATCTTCAGAAGCCCACCGTTCTCATATCGGCTCATAGGTGAGTGGCGAGAAAATACGGTTCTAGTAAAGCGCTTCTGAATCCTTTCTAATCGAAGGGAGGGCGAAGGGCTTAAAGAATTCCAAATTGCACTAGCAAAGTCGAGCTTGGGCAAAATGAGAGCGCGATACAGTGAAACAAAGCATGATCGGTCGGTGAAATCCCTCGTCGCGCGGGAAATCACGCCAAGCGTACGGAGACAGGAGTTGGTCAGATAGTTCACATGCGCGTTAAAAAGCAGTTTCGCATCCATCATTACGCCCAAATCGCGCACTACGGTAGTGCATTTTACAGGTTCACCGAGCAGCAAGTACGTAAAAGTGAGCGGGGAAGACTTGTGAGTGTATGATATATTACGATGGTTTTCGAGAGGTTAAGTTAGAACCACGTTTATAGAACCACGTTGCCCCACTCCACGAGCGTTCCTAGCGGAATGCCGATCCTACCTAGTGGAACCTCTCGTTGCTATTGCCGCTTGATTTCTTGAATGCCGCCAGGAGGTGGCGCGGACAACAGCAGGCGACGGTGTTCTGTCGTTTATATAGTATTTAATTTGCTGTCGAAAAGCAAGCATCCATGACTTTCTAAATAAAGGAACACTGCCACTATCCCTAATGTATTGGCTTGCTGCCTTATATTTGCGTAATGTCTTGTTCTTGTTCAACAAGAACATGCTCATAAAGATGGTAAATTACTTGCATGTAAGACATTTATTCATCCTATTTTGGAATATGCGTCCTCCGTATGAAGTCCTCACCAGCAGTCGCTGAGGGATAAACTAAAAAAATTCAAGGACTAGCAGTGCGCTTCATTTGATCATGGTACCGCAGGACGGAATCCGTCACAAATTTGTTAAAATCATGTAACCTAGAACTCCTGCAAGCGCGCCGCGAAAAGCAAAGGGTCCAAATTATAAGAGACGAAGTGCAAATAAATAAAGACGCATACGTACAACCTGCACACAAACGGGTAGCTCGGTTCAACCATAGTAGCCCAATCAGGCCTTTTTGGGCTCGTCTAGATGGGCCCAAACATTGTTTTTCCTTATAGCACAGAAGTGTAGGATAGACTTCCAGAGTATGCTGTGGCTAGTTCGAATGTCAAAGCGTGTAAGTGTTCGCTAGAACTGCTCTACCGCAACCCGAAAACCAATTTATGTCTTGCCATTGTGTGTTGTTTTCTTGTGTGTACTCCATCCTGTAATAACCCTCAAGTGAGGGTTACAGTATCAATAAATAAAATATATAACCAATGTTGACAAGTATAAACGACACCGGACTTAGACGTTTCGTTCTGGCTGTGAGTATATAGGACTATTGCGCATATTTTCCTTCCCTTTGGCCGGGTAGCTGAATCGAGTCACAGGCAGACAGACAGACAGACAGACAGACAATTAACTTTATCGTGCTGAGAATAGAGTATCGAGCGTTAATTCGTAACGAGGATTGAAATCACGTTAGGCGTGATGCCGTATATCCGCGAAATCTCTTGTTCAATGCATCCTTTCTTGACTTAGTTTTAAATTTCAACTTTCGTCGGCCGTTGAGAGTACAATATCTCCTTCCATTGTTCGTTGTGTCTTATGCTTAAAAATCGAATCTTCAAGCATCGAGCAATTTGCTGTGCGTCTCCAGGAAGGGGCAGGACTTGAAAGAGAAATATGTCAGCTGGCGCGAGCCCCAAATCAGTATTCCTACCACCTAACGCTGCGCTCTTTTCGCGCTGTTGGGGTGCTTAAGAATTTCTGAGTTACAGTTAACTACTGTAATATGACCTATAAACTTTTCCAAGGACGCAGTTTAAAAAGGGTGCACTCTACGATTGTGATTAAAGGGGACATGAAGATAAAATACAACTTTACTCCATTTGGGTGGAAATCGCCCTTGGTAAGCCACTCAGGTCCATTCTATCCAAAAAAGAAGTCTTCTAACTGAAAAAAAAAACGCCAGAAATATTGAAAACATTTCAAATTTTGCGCCGCAGCCAGGTAATACAGGCCTGCGCTAAAACACAGTCATCAGTGTTGTTAACCGCACGTTATCGCTCAGGTGGCATGATCAAACAAAGCAAGAGGCCCCACTGCAGCCGCCCCGTCCTGTTGCTTGGCGGCTGCTTATGCCCGAGGCCGCCAATCCAAGAACAAGATTTTGTGATGTCATAGGAAAAATGCCGGAAAGAAGCCGGGGAGTCGTCAATGCATCACATGAGTTCTTTTATATTTCCATTCTTTGTTTGCTATCAGTGGTATCATTGTTACCGGGACAAAGTAGTCTTTCTAGGAAACAGTGTCTCATGGCCCGTTTAAACAATAAGTTCAAATTGACCAATACCTTCAAATCGCCGAAAAGTTCATTCCTTCGGAGGACTGTGGGGACGAGCACGTGATTAGTAATTGACAAAAGTGTGAAGCTGGGCTATTCGGTAAAGATTAGTTAAGGCTGGGCGTCGGTCGAAAATTCTAATGGGCAGGCTTTGATCGGCTGATTCATCGTTTAATCACTTGCGTTGGTTTAACCAGAAAAACAATATAAATTGTATCTTATAATAAGTACAAAAACATAAAAAAGCTATATCAATATTCTCCTAGGCCTGTCCACAGCATTTTGTAGGGGTCTGAAGGAGAAGAAAAGAAAAGGAAGTGCACTGGGTATATTACTGACCTCGGCAGGGAGCTGACCGGCATACAACTCAGTGCGAGGGAAGGTGAGTAGAGGGTGAATTACAGAGTAGAACAGGAAGAGAGAAGAAAAAATATGGCTGAGACAGGCGAGCACATCACAAACACCCCTGATGAGCTGAGCAAATCATCATCATGGTGCTGATGCGGGCGGGACTTTATTCCCGCATTTGTCACTCGCACTATTTCTAGAATCAGGAACATCGGCAGGCGCCGTAATTGCAGGGGGTGTCGAATAATCGTGGTTTACTTACGCCGTAGTTAGGTTATCGCCGTTTTTAAAGACGATAGTCTTTCTTGGGCTACTTAAACCCTGAAATTGTGGCCTGTGTGTCTGTCCATCTGTCTGTCTGTGACTCGATTCAGCCACCCGGCCAAAGTAAAACAATGCCTGCGCAAAAGTCGTATATAGTCACAGCTAAATGTACCCGTCTAAGTCCGGTGTAATGTTCTAATTGTCAACATTGTTGAAGAAGAACAAGACATTACGCAAACGTAACACAACAAATTAATACAGAAGTAATATTCCCAGTGTTCCTTTACAAAAAATAATACATGAAGGATTTGTGCGAAATTAAATACTTCATCAACTGCTGAAAAAAAAATCACTCCGCCGTCGCCTACTGTAACCAGCGCCACTATAGCTTCTAGCGCCATTTTAAGAAATCAACCGGCAACAGTTACGAAAGGTTCCACTAGATAGTTTCCACGTTTTGCTTGGAACGCACGTGGAGTAGGGCAACGTGGTTCTAACGTTGAAGTAGGGCGCCCCGATTCACGCACGCCTCCACCGTACGGCAGCGTTGGCATCGAGACACCCGGCATGGAGCAGTGGAACGCGGTAAATTTGAAATGATTTAAGCAAGCCTTTGGCGCCTTTACCTTGGGACGAGCGCGACACAAGAGAAATGACATGAGAGGTGAGCGGGAAAGGGAAGGGAGGCATTTACTCGGTAAAAGCCGATAAAGATTATCGTCTTTCGTCGACATTTGCCACGAAAGGAGCAGATATGTGGGCAATTTTTTTGTAGATCGCCGCTTTTTGTACTATGTGTATTTGCATTTAGTGTACCATTTTCCCTTCTGTCTTGGATATCAGCTTGCATATTTAATCACTATCATACTTGATCATGCTTGCATCATTTTGTTTTTGTTGTGAAATAAGGCGGGTTAATTGAACACGAATTTGATCCTCAACATGCTTGCGCACTATTAACCATGACGTCCTTTTTTCATTTCGCTCACGTGACTTCAACCAACTAGCCGATTATTAAAACTAACCGCGACTAAAGCATTAACAATTAATAAGCATTAATAATAGAAACATACTCGATCAATCGCCCACGCCTAGGAAGGGTCCATGATTAAAACAGCGCAACGGACAGGACACGAGCAAAAACGTTCAAGGACGCGTGCTGCCTGACGACTAAATTTTTTAAATAAATATCGACATGTATATGGGAAATAAAAGTGAACATAGAAAAAACACAAAGGGAAACAGAATGGCTGGAATAAGATTGCTAGTCAATGGTGTCACCCACAGCAGTCACGCCGTTTAAATAGCTTATGTCTTTAGCATGTAGTGCGATTGATGGCATGACAGCGGACGTTTCGGTGACGTTCATAATCAGCAAAATGGGGGACTGTGTTACCATGCAATTAATCGCACTTTATGCAAAAGAGACAAGCTATTTAGACGGCGTGACTACGGTGGGTGACACCACTTATTAACAATCTAATTTTGTCCATTTTGTTTCCCGTTCTCGTGATTTTACAGCGAAGCTGTTAGCCCATAGTTGGTGGGAAAATTTTGTTTCCTAAACAAAAAATTGGCCGCGTATCTGCTCCTTTCGTTGGAGATGTCGGCGAAAGACGGTAGTCGATTGGCTCCCCTGCCAAGTAAATGCCTTCCTTCTCTTTCCCGCTCAACTCTCATTCTGTTCCTCTCCCGTCGCGTTCCTCGAAAGATAACACGCTAGAGGTTTGCTCAAGTCAATTTAAATTTACCGCGCTCCACTGCTGCAAGTAGGGTGCCTGCATGCCAGCGCAGCCGTACGGCGGGGACGCGCGTGAATCGAGCCACCCTACTAAACAATTTAGAACCAGGGCGCCCTTCTCAGCGAGCGCTCCAGCGGAACGTGAAACGTATCTAGTAGGACCTTTCATTGCTGTAGCCGTTTTATTTTTTTTAAATGCCGCCAGGTAGCGCGGGCAACAGCAGGCCACGGTTTTCTGCAGTTGATGTAGTATTGTATTTGCTTTCGCAGAAACCAAGCATCAGTGAATTTTTTAATAAAGGAACACTGCAAATATCACTCATGTATTGATTTTCTGCCTTATATTTGCGTAATGTTTTGTTCTTGTTCAACAATGTTGACTAGTACGACTATTAACCCCGGAATTAGACGTTTACATTTCGTTGTGGGTAAATAATGGGGTATTCGGTTGGCCGCTCCGGTCCTCTGGCTCGGAGTCACCAGACACCGCGGCGGCTCGCAATCAGAGAGGCAGCGTACCAACCGAATGCATCCGCGATCTAGGAGCAGCTAAGGGGCCTGAGGAGCAGCGCGCTTGTAGCTCCACCGTGCAGCCATCGCGGGAAGCCGCCGGGTAAACCACGGCGTTTTGTGTCACGTGACCCGTACTTCCGGCCAGACCTCGCCACGCTCTCAGTGCTCTCACTTCGAAGTCAGAGCGGTCGGGAGCGCTTCGAGTCGGAGGCTGAAGCTCCGCAAGAACCAACCGAAGGTAGTTCGAGCGCTCGAATTCTACCAACCGAAGGCGCGGCTGCTTTTCAGAGCACTCTAGAGCGCTCGTAAACGCCCAACCGAATAAGACATAAGACAATTGCGCAGTTTCCGTTTCACTGTGGCAGGGTGGGTGAATCGAGTCACAGACACGTAGACCAAAATTTCTGCGTTAAAGCAGCCCAAGAAAGACTATAGTCTTTAAAAACCGAGGCAGGAACCAGCAGTTCTCGCTCAAGACGCTGAGCACATGCGTCAGGCTATTCAGGAGGGTAGCATGAAGAACACACCACAAAACAAGCATCGAAACCGCATGATGGACGAAAAGGCACCAGTGCACAATAGGACCCCCCCCCCCCCCCCCCTTGTTGCGTTCGGGTAAAGGTTAAGTTTGCAGCTGCTCTCGAAAGGGGGGTGGGTGGCGTCATTAGAGGGCTAGCGCACGCGTCAGGCTAGGCAGGACTCAGCAGTTCTCGCCCATCACGCCGACCGCATGCATCAGGACAAAGCATTTGCCGCCAGAGAAGCCGAGTGCAAGCACAACGCCTTTGCCACTGATCCAACGCGGTGGGTGGAGAGCCGTTACCGCTAAACGTGAACTCAAGCCATCGCGCGGGCCGACATTTTGCTTCGCCAAGTAAGCCTGCAGAGATGCATGTTATTCGGCATAATCACAAGTCATGGAATGGCCGCATCGCGTTCACATTGTGAGCGCTGTGTTCGCCATGTTTCCGCATCGATCACGAAACACTCGCGGCCGGCAGACGCCAAAAAGGCACTTTCCATATTAAGGGGCGGCACGTGATACGAAGCAAGGGCCACTTAGGTGCGTACCACGCATTAGTCTTCCTAGCTGGCGCCGCTAATGCCCTGTGACGGTTACTTCACCATCAAACTAGCACGTGCTTCGTAGAGACGTACACGAAACGCCCATGCATCCGCACCTACCGCGGTTATTTCTTGACCCGTCGTCACGCCTCAAGGCCATGGCTAGCCTTCGGCTCCCTTGTAAGCCCATCACGCGGCATCGGCGACGGTCGGACGTTGACTCCCGCTCCCACACCGTATCTGCTTGCAGGCTTCCTCGACCCGGAGCCGCAAGTTGGACGTCGTGCTCCCGGCAACGTTTTTACAGCACGCGCGTAGGCGCGCACACGTGCACGTGACTAGACAATTACTGCTTATTTTTTGCGAGCCAGTCGATTAGCGCATGTCTCTTTGTAGCAGCGGCCGAGCTACGCTTCGCATTACGTTTTCGATGCTTTTTTCCTTCCGTACTTTCCCTTAGGCTGCCTAGCGGCGTCGTGACTGGAAAACTCGGCGTGATTGATGGCAAGCAGTGGTTCTCCGACACGGAAGGTTCGTTTTCTTTTCTATGGCTCGTTGAGAAGTCTGTGGAGAGTTTTCGTACTTCTGATGGTACCGAAGACACGGTTATCGTACACAAAGATGCTTACCGGCTTTTAGGCAAGTGTTTGTCCGTACCTACGTTCAGCCCGGCGCGTCGTCATCGTGCACGTGAACATCTATCCACTCACTGAGCCACTCATTGGGAACGCGATGAGCGGAGTGCGATCTCGCCTCTCGCAAGGGAGTGTGGAGCAGGGAGGAATGCTGTTGCGAGTAAAGCGCTGACGCCTCTTCCACTTACTATGGAAAGTGACGTGTGCTTAGAGAAGGACGCGCTTTTCGAGTGGCCATTGGTTAAAAGTACGCCCCATTGCTCCGACTGTGGGCAGGATATGTTATTTGAAATCCTGCTACATTTATATATAGACCATTCCAACGAGGGCGCCGCCATCTTGCGTGCGCAGCGCCCTCTCGTAGCTGGCCGATTCGCTGGCTTGGGCGTTTGCTCCACGGCGCGTGGGCGCCCGCTGGAGCTTGGTGAATTTTTCGTTGTAGCGCGTTGTGCGTTCATTTCCGTAATATACTTTAAATGGAAAAGTTGTTTCATAGGACTAGTTTAAACGATCTGGCTTAAATTGGCGGCTTTTTGGACCGCGGGGGAGCTGAAATTCGCTTCGAGGTAGCGTGGTCCGTGGTGGGTAAACGATGCCGTGTCGAATATATGTCTGCAATACTTCGTCCCATGTTTTGTTTGTTTGCGTGCGTGTGTCCGGGATCACGTATAGCGGGTATTTTGATCGCTTTACTGTAAAAACTGATGTTTGATAAAACAATCTAACCGTGATACGCTCGGCGCCCATGGGCAACAAGCAGTACCGTGTGCCAGTCTAACAGACTTCAGGCTACATATCTCTGCAGGGGTTAAACTTGGTTTATTTGCCACATTACATAGTTTGTATTAAATCTTATCGATATATGAACACCTCACCCTCAGCCACTGTGCAGTGCCGCCAACTATAAACAAAACTTCTCCTTTCTAGAATTTGGAGTTGCTCTGCAGCACAATTTAGCCGTGTAACTAATGCACAACATAAATAAAATAAACGACACAGCTCCTGGAGAGCGTCATATAAGGACATATAAAGCGTCCGCCGCCGGGCAACCAGACAAGCGTTCGCTTTTGCGTTGCTTAGTTTGATGTAGCCGACAGAGGCATCACATTTGGGTAACAGACTGAACTCTTGGCTGGAGTGAGTGAGTGAACAACTTTATTTTGCCCGAATCGGGGATGGGAGAAGAAGGGAGGTAGAATCCCCTTCAGAAGCCGCCCTTCCCCCTTCCTCTCAGATTTTCTGGGGATAGGGACAACCTAGAAAGGTGTCACTGTGAAAATCGCCATGCAAGGCCAGCCTGCAAAACTTGGAGCTGGGTTTACCGCAATGTACCCGCAGCAACGGTGGAGATGTTACTAATACCATCTCCGCGAGAGGCAAGTTTTAGTTTGGAAAGAAGGAAGAAAAATTTTCTGCAACTACTCCAAAGTAGGTGTACAGAAAGAGCTCAGGAGAACAAAATTGCCCAAAATCTTGCGTTTTAAAGCCCACAAGCAACTCAAAAGATTCTAGTTTGGCTCATTTATTAAAATTTCAATAAAATCATAAACCCGCACGCGCGATGCCTATGTATACAGAGCGTAGTCAAGGCAAAGAAGCAGCCGCGCCCGGCCCGCCGTGATCGGCGCGCACACTCCAGAGAGGGGGAAACACGGCCCGCGCCCCGCGACCGCTGCGTGCGAGAGTACGTTTCCCCCTCGCCCGATGGAACGATGGAATAATCTACCGTCTCATATCGCTTCTCAAAAAGACAACATGAAATTCCAGGAACTAATTCAACACCTAACCTAGCACTTTCCTCTTCTTTTTGGATTTTTTTTCGTCCTTGAAATTGTGCACTGAACATTTTTATTTTTGCTCTGTATTTTATTTTTGTTCTTGTTGTTCTGATAGGTAATTGTACATCGTGTCGTGCTTGAATTTCAACCATCTGTATTATATTCCTGTCTTTTTTGTTTGCTATAATGATTTGATTACTGCGTTATCACTTTTTTCAAGTTTACAATGCGTATTTATTTGCGTTTGCAGTGTGAACATTCCTGCTTCTTTTTGTTTATTTTTTCCGCTTTACTGCGCTATACAACACGTGTCCTATGAACCCCCCTATGTAATACTCCCTCACGGGGGCCTTTAGGGGTATTGTGAATAAATAAATAAATAAATAAATAAATAAATAAATAGACAGTAGTAACAATAGTGGTTTGAGTTAAAGGAATAGGGACTGGGGATATCATTGAACTGATCTGGGAGTTCACCTGCATTCAACGATATCCGGGGATTACAGTACAGGGGAGATGACATAATACATTAGAAAAACGTTGCAGTGACATCTACGTTTAGGTCTTAGATGCACGACAAGATAGCGTTCCCTCGACGCCGAAAGAGCGTTTTGGAATGGACTTTCTGCGTTTAAGGTTTCTGCTTCCAAGCACTGAAGGTGAGCCAAGAGAGCAAGACTAGTCCAAACGGTTTGAAATCGCAGTGGCGCAGGAAAGACAGACACCATCTACATTTGTGTGGTTTAAAATGTGCGCGTGAAATGTTGATTGATTGATTGATTGATCGTGGGGTTTAACGCGCCGACGCAACGCAGGCGATGAGGCGCGCCGTAGTGGAGGGCTCCGGATTAATTTTGACCACCTGGGGATCTTTAACGTGCGCCGAAATCTCGTGCACACGGGCGTTTTTGCTTTTCGCCTCCATGAGAAAAGCGACCGCCGCGGCCGGGAATCGAACCCGCGACCTCGTGCTCAGCAGCGCAACGCCTTAGCCACTGAGCCACCGCGGCGCGTACGCGCGTGAAATGTTGCGGCTGCTTGGTGTTGGTAAGTTCCAGCGGAAAGGTGGCACTCTCAGTGGTTCGAAGTGCTTGTGGCATGTCGTGGTCGGTCTGAACGTTTTGGTTCTTGCTTAGAACAAGATTGAAAAACAACACCTTTGCTCAGTAAGAAATAGTTGGAGTTTGCGTAGAGGCCTAGGGGGCCCGAAGTCCGGAGCCCGCGGATGAAGCAGCTTGTTTGCTGCCCTCGCAATTAGCTCACGCTGATCTCGAGGTGATGACCTAGTCAAAGCTGCCTCCCATTTCTACACAGAAGTGGGACGTCTAATGTTTGAGTTGTTCCCTCCTCAGCACACCCTTGGGCATGGCGGTGTTGCGTGGAAAAGGGTGCATGTTTTCCGCATTTATCCCAGTTTTCAATATACGTCGGATGTTTCCGACGAAACATCATCGCTCATCTAGTTTTGGTGTTGGTATCTTGCCCAGAGTTCGCGATTCTATGTCTTCGGACCGTGTTCCTAGGCATAAAAAGAGACGTCTTCCACGTTTCTTCGCGAAGGGGATGGTGGTGGTTGTGGTGGCAAGGAGCCCTGTATGCAAGTTCTCGTACTTCTTGGTCAACAGCTTCGATCCCCTCTAGACCCTCACGTTAGGGTATCCATGTAATTTGAACGTCCATGATTGTGGATCGGGGATTCTTTTCTAAGCGTTTAGGTACTCCGTCTGTAATAATGTTTCAATTGCTACAATTAAAGTGTCTAATCTTTGCGCTTCTATTTCATAGTTTCGCTAGTTGGATTGCCGAAAACATGACTGTGACTTTCGCTTCTTCTGTTTTTTTGTGTAAGGGGGGGCATGCAGTCACAAAGATTGCCAGGGCAGTCCATGCAACGATTTTTGCCTCCGCATTTTCTTACATTCCGGCGCCGGTGTATACTGTGTTTGCAAGGCTTTGGTACATTAGTCGAAGGAATTTTATCCGGGCTTCTCGTCTGTCCTTTTGTAGGTATCCAATGATATCGGTTGCGAAGAGTTTTTTATGAGGAGTCGCTGGATAGGTGACATGTCCATCATGGCATGCAGTGACATGTCCATCATGGCATCTCTTCCGGGGGGTATCCTTAGACGTCGGTGTTGAGGTCGTCGTCTTCCACGTGGGGAAGCATGGCGTCAAGCATCATAGTCGGCCGTCTCCTTTAGACAAGCTCGAACGGTGTCATCTGCGTAGTTTCCTGGTTAGCCGTGTTGTACGCAAACGTGACATGGACAGCATATCCGCTATTGTCTTGTTCAGGCGTTCCATTGGTCCGTTCGTTTGGGGGTCGTACGGCATCGTTCTTCGGTGATCCGTGTTGCTGTAGCGTAAGATTCCTTTAAAAGGGTTGATAGTTGGGCGAGTTGGTAATGATGCATCTCGAAAAACAAACTGCGCGCACATTAACGGGGATCTTACATCTCGAAAGTTTGTTTTTCGAGATGTAAGATGCCTTGCATGAGTGCCGCAGTGAAGGCCGTTCCGCGGTCCGTGATTAGGACTTCAGGGGCTCCATGTCGCAGCACAACTTGGTTTATGGAGAACTTGGCGACTTCTTGTGCAGTCCCCCTCGGAAGAACGGCGGTCTCTGCGTAGCGCGTCATGTAGTCGGTTGCTACGACAATCCACTTGTTCTCGAATTGTGACGTAGGGAACGGGCCCAAAAGGTCCATTCCAATCTGGTGGAAGGGCCTCGATGGGACGGCGATCGGCAGCAGAACTCCACGGGTTTCGTCGGTGGCGTTTTTCGTCGCTGGCAGTCATGGCAGCTCCGGACGTAGTGGGCGACGCCCGATGCAACGCGATGCCAATAGTACTTCGTCTTGATTTTTCCAATAGTGCGAGCTCTGCCGAGATATCCGGAAGACGGGTCGTCGCGGCATGCTTCCCAAATTTCGTCACGAAGGGCTGTAGGGATGAGAAGAATATAATTCGTTCTTGTTCCTGGGCTGAAATTCTTGTTCACGAGGACGGAGTGTTTAAGGCTGAATGCTGGTAAGGTCCGTTTGAAGGCCCTAGGCAGGGGGACGTCTTGTCCTTCGAGGTAGTGGATCATTACGCGTAACTCGGGGTCGGCACACTGCTGGGCGGCTAGGTCGCTCTCCATCACGACTACGAAGAATGCCCTGTCTTCGTCAGCGTCTTGCGGTGGTGGGTCGACGGGGGCGCGAGACAGGCAGTCGGCGTCGCAGTGTTTCCTGCCGGATTTATAGACGACTGTAACGTCTAATTTTGCAGGTGCAAGCACCACCTACCAAGATGGCCAGAGGGGTCCATCAAATTGGCGAGCCAACACAGTGCATGGTGGTCTGTCACAATCTTGAACGGTCTTCCATACACGTATGGGCGAAATTTCAAAATGGCCCATATAAAATTGCGAGGCACTCTTTCTCAGAGGCTGAGTAGTTTTTTCTTCCTTGAACAGCGTGTCCCGGTGTGTTCTTTTAGTACGCGTTACGTTTTAGCACGAGACGTTGGAAAAACGAGTCTCCGGGCGGGTTCTTTTAGTAGTAGTTTTTGCCCATTGAGATAAAACAGTCTAGCGCGGGGCCTTAGAAACCGACTGTCCCAGTGTGTTCTTTTAGTTCTCGTTTTTGCCCATGGAGATAAAACGGTCTAGCGCGAGGCTTTGGAAAACGCGTGTCCCGGTGTGTTCTTTTAGTGGGCTTACGTTTTAGCACGGGGCGTTGAAAAAACGAGTTTCCCGGCGGGTTCTTTTAATAGTAGTTTTTGCCCATTGAGATAAAACAGCCTAACGCGGGGCGTTGGAAACCGAGTGTCCCAGTGTGTTCTTTTAGTACTCCTTTTTTGCCCATGGAGATAAAACGATCTAGCGCGAGACGTTGGAAAACGAGTGTCACGGTGTGTTATTTTAGTTCTCGTTTGTACCCGTTGAAATAAAATGGTCTAGCGCGAGGTGTTGCAAAACGAGTGTCCCGATGTTTTAGTACCGTGACTACATGAGACGACAGGAGAAGCCGTTTCGCTTCAATCGCTTTGAAGGAAAGCTGGATAAAAAAGCGCCCTGTTCTGAAGATAGTGGATAATGGACAACTTTACGCCCATGAACAAGCACCTTCTGTGGCTCGCAACAAACAAAGGGACAGAGATGGGTTATCGGTTTGTCTGGCAGAGAAACGGTCGAGTGATGGCACGGAAATTCGATGGCGATAACGTCATTCACATTCGTGACGAAACTGACCAAGAAAAAATGACGTAAGAAACTTCCTGTAGGCTTTCGCGCAGCCTAAAACTTGTTATGGCCACCGTTAAACAGTACCAGCATTATGACGCTGACTCTTTTTCTTCTGTCACGTCAAATAGTTCTAATTTCTTTTCCTTTTATCACTTGAACGCTCGCAGCCTAAAAACCAAAGAAGACGAGTTAACTATTTTCCTGTCCTCAATAAAACATGACTTCGATGTTCTAACATTCAGTGAAACATGGTTTTCGAACTGTGGTGAGTCTGTTCAATTTGAAGGATACAAGTTTGAGTCATTATTCAGGAAAGACAAACGGGGCGGAGGCGTCGATCTCTACATTCAGAACACATTTGTTTATGATGTAATTCCAGAATACACTACTGTGAACCCTAGCTTTGAATCACTGTTTATGAAAACCAGCCAATTTGTCGTTGGCGTTATCTACAGACCTCCCTCGGGATTCCTCGAAGAATTTTATCGCTTCTTCGAAGTAATGTTTGAAGGCTTATCAGCGTTAAAAAAAAGTGTTGTGATATTAGGTGACTTCAACATTAACCTTCTGCTTCTGTCCAATTTTATTACTCAATTCACTGAAATGGCGCTTTCTTATGGTTTTTCAAACGTTATTAAGGCACCTACCCGTATTACAGAACATAGCGAAACATTAATTGATCTATGTTTAACCAATCTAAGTGAAAATCAAACAAAATTAGGAACAATAACAAGCGATTTGAGTGATCACCTATCCATATTTTGTTTCATTCCGAAAACCTCGCCCTTCGTTCCCAAATCGATAAACACATGTTTACCGATTCGTGTAATGGAGGACTCCAACATTCAATATTTCCGTCACTTGATTGCAAATGTTAACTGGTCGGAACTACCATCCGAAAGCAATCCAAATCAATTGTACAATGTATTTCTGGAGAAGGTAATAGAACTTTACGACCGTGCATTCCCGAGAAAAACAATTAAAGTAAATAAAAGAGCGAAAAAGCCTTGGATAACCGGAGAGCTGTTAAAAAGAATCGAAGAACGTAATCTACTGTTTCATAAGTTCATTATGTCTAGGGATGTTGAAATCTTAAAAAAGTATAAAAAAAATTCGAAATAAACTAGGATCTGACATAAAGAAATCGCGCATTAATAACTACACCAACAAATTTTCTGATATGTATGATCCGCAAAACACTTGGCGTATGCTTCAGAATTTGTTAGGTAAATCGCGAACCGTTTTACCGGATGCAATTACAGTTTCTGGGCGAACCGTTAGAGGCAAAGCTCTTTCAGATGAATTTAATAGGCACTTTCTGCTTTCTGGAGCCCCACCAGAGCACTGGAGGTTTTGAAGATTATGTTTCTTGCAACCTTTCTAATTCGCTGTTCCTTTATCCTGCTTCTCCCGAAGAAATAGTGACGTTAAATAAGAATATTAAAACAAATTCATGTGGGTTTGACGACATTAGCGCAAAGCCAATTAAAGCTGTGTCTGACCTCCTTGCTGTCGTACTGTGTCATATGACCAAATTAGTTTTCTCCACTGGTATTTTTCCTGATAGAATGAAGATTGCAAAAGTGTGTGTTTTGTATAAAGGAGGCAGCGTTGACTGCTTCAGCAATTACCGGCCGATATCTATTCTCCCACTATTTTCAAAAATAGTGGAAAAAGTAATTAATGTGCGATTAGCAAATCATTTAAACAAACATGCATTGATATCTCCACTTCAATATGGATTTCAAAAGGGCAAATCCACAGAAAGTGCATTACTTAATGTTAAAGATAAAATAGCAACAAACCTACAAAACCGTATTTACACTCTGGGGATCTTCTTAGATTTTAGCAAAGCATTTGATTCCCTTAAGCACGACATACTTTTCGCAAAATTACCTCACTATCAGGTATCTCTCTTGATCTGATACAAAACTTCTTAACAGGCCGTTCTCAATATGTTTTTATTAACAGCAAAAAATCTGATATAAATAAAATTTTATTCGGTGTACCACAAGGATCTATTTTAGGCCCAGTTTTATTTTTACTCTATGTTAATGATATAACAGCTATTTTTGGTACCCAAGACATTGTTCTGTGTGCCGATGATACAACGGTGTTTTTTTCAGCGGATAATATACCGTCTCTTATAAGTACAGCTAACCTGTGGTTTCAAAACTTGTCAAACTGGCTCTATGCGAACCAGCTTAAACTGAATACCAATAAAACAAAATATATTCTGTTTTCCTCTATTAACAAAGCAGTTTACATTACCGACAATGTGACCTTTCGTACACAGGTAGTCGAACGCGTTCCTGAACATAAATTCCTCGGTGTGCAATTTCACGAAAACCTCAAATGGACATCTCATGTAAATAATGTACGGCATAAGATCGCATATTCGATATGTTTATTGAACAAGCTTCGTTCACTGCTACCTGAGCATCTAAGACGCCAACTTTACTTGAATACAATTCAATCGCGCATAGACTACTGTCTATTAGTATGGGGCAACTCATCGAAATACAACATTAACAATCTTCACATCATGCAGAAAAAATGAATCCGATTCATCTCAAACCTGGCTAGGTATGAACATACGTCTCCTTATTTCAGGCAGATTCGGATCCTTCCAATTCATTAGCTGTACAAATTACGACTCTCAGAAATTGTGTTCTCTGAAATAAAAAGTGACCGTGATTTATTCTTCTCAATGTATGTCGATGCTGAATGTCGCTATAATTTAAGACATAATAGTTTTAAAACACCGCGAACGAGAACTAAATATGGCGAACAAATTTTATCTTGGCAGATTCCTAATCTTCTCGACCAGCACCCGAATGTAATCGACGTTATAGATAAATCCCCATCCATGCGTGTACTTAGAAAACAATTAAATCTTATGTTTCTGCAGTATATATGACACTTTCCCGTTACGTTATCAACTGTATCTCTGTATGTCATGTTTTTTCACAAGTTAGGTATGTAGAGTATATGAAACCTTTATTTCTGCTGTATAGGTTGTTGTTGTTACTAGGCCTTTTTGTGTTGTTGATTGTTACCATGATCCTCCTTCTTTGTATCAGATAACAAACCCTTTATTTTTTAGTATCTAAGCTGTTTTCACTTTTATTATATTGTATAATTTGAACGGCAATGATGTTGCTGTGTGTCGTGTTCAGCTGCCCTACGGGCCCAGTCAGGCGATCACGTCGTCACACAGCTGCTACAGCTGTGTGACGTTGTGATGTATCGCCTTTCGCCCACTGGCCGCTGCATTGTGCTTCACTGTTGTTGTTGAACAAATTGAACAAAATTGAATTTAATAATAAAAAAAAAAACTCGCAGTTAGAGGGCACAGAGCCAGGCCAGCATGTGTTCAGGCGCCGTTCCCTGAACATGTGCAGCTTTCCCGCTCATGGCAATCCTTTCAACAGTGATTACTCTGCAATTTTTTAGCGAAATAAAAAGTTCTTTTGCACAGCTAATGCTTGGGGTGAATACTTGCGTTGTGCACAGTTTCAAGTCGCGCACGTTGCGCGACTGGGTTCCTCAGCCATGGGAACTATCCCATACAAATGCACGGGGACTTAGATTTGACAGCGAATTACACAAATAAATAGTCAGAAACCTGAAATCTTCTTTTAGCGTTTTAATCTTCACGTTCGCTTCTAGCTTTATGCCAAATATCATTTTCCTACAGTGGTTTTGCTAGGTTCCCGAGAGGTTGTAATTTTGAGCGAGAAAGCTGGGTATGAGATCAGCGATTGTTCTTTCATGCAGGTTGATGTGCTCCGCAGCTTTGCGACATTATTACGGCGGGCACCAATCCATCCCACCAGAATGAATCCGCAAGTGCCCATTCGAGTCCCGGTACCCGCCGCCGTAGCGATAGTGGATGCTCCCCGCGTGCGAAACTCTGTATTGTAAGACCCGCGGGGGATGGCGTTGCAGCGAGCGATGAGGGCGCGGACCAAAAAAAGCTCTCGCACCGCTGACGCGAAAGTATGTGAGAAATAACCAAACCAAGATGCACTCTAGGCGCAATCTGCTGAAACAGTGGAGTTGTGCATTGTCTTTACGACGGTTATCTTTAGCTTCGCATTATTTCTTGTTCGTAGTGATGAAGTCGTCTTAGCGGCGAATTCTCATAATTTGTTTCGGGATAATTCCGGCAAAACAACAGTGACAACCGTTTTCCACGACCATACTCCCTCTGTAGGTGTACGGACAGCCTCACTGTGAACTAATTAAGACAACTAAGTGAAAGGTAGAGTAAAAGACGACTCTACCTAAAGGTAGAGCCGTCTCAGCGGCTGCCTGTAATAAAATTTGTTTTGGAATACTTTGGAAAACAGAAGAGTTATAACCGCTTTCTTTAATTGTACTGTATTCATAGATGGTCAAGCTTCAGTGCGCAACAGACAGTGTGGCAAAGCCAGCTTACACAAAGAAAAAGCTCACACCGATTTATTTAAAGTCGCATTCCCCACTAAACACAAATGTATTGGTGGGAACACGTTGCTGCAGGCCGTCTTCCGATAAGCCGTCGTATACCAAAATAAGAAGGTCCTAGGACTTTTTGTTATCCTTTAATATTTTTATTTTTACTGGGAACCGGTTTCCGTGTGGCGGATAACCCTGCTCTTTGCTCTTGAGGGAGCCGGACACGAAATATTGTGAGGCAAAGAACAGGAATTAAAAAATTGTCACGCTATGAAGGTGGTTGGAAAGCAAAGCTGTAAACGACACCCACAACAACTGTCCATGCGACGTCACTTGAATTCACACACATGGCTCTACAAAGACCGGAACCAGAGATTCTACCTGCCGTTACCTGGAATTCGCAGGGCGGCGTCCCGAACGCTGAAGCGTCGGCCACGGCCGGGCTAGAGCGGGGGGCGCCGCCGCTGTAGCCCGGACAGGCGTCGGCAGAAAGAAAACGGCGAGCAGCGTCTTTCGAAGGGTGAGACAGCGGAACCTAGACTTCACGATGTGCTAGCTCGGTGCTGCATCACAGCGCGACACAAGCGTGGACAACAAAACAGTTCGGCAGGTGATCTTAAAGATAACCATTAAAACCGATTTAAACTGTTAACTTGGGGAGTTTGGAAATTGCGAGAAAGCTGAAGGAACCCTTATTATCGCTATTTATAATAACCAGTTGATCCTTTCGTCTTTTGTAATACCTTTTAAAACACAACCGAATCGGTATGCACCAGTTAAGAAAACGGAGTCCCATTCGGGGCAAGCAGTGCGCAAAAGGTTGTGTTTGTTTAGCCGCCAGATGTATGTATGTGGTCTCTGCATTTTGTTTTCGTGCCCTGCAAAGCAATCCTTAACGTGTCTTTGCCGTAAAACCATTTAACTCCGTCGTTTCCGGCTATCCTGGAAGGTGCTGCCGAACAATTTAATCAAGCCGCGCGAAGGAAGCGCGCAAAGGACGCGAAGCTGTGCGTAAACAGGCCCAGAAGAACCGTCGCTAAAACAGACGAGGAAGCCGGAAAAGTGTGTTGGTGCGGGCTTGTTGGTACATAACTGAATATGGAAAAACAGCGCTAAAACGGGACAAAGAACGTGACTAGACTGGGCGCTGAAGTCAGCGCCCAGTCTTGTCACGTTCTTTGTCCCGTTTTAGCGCTGTTTTTCCATATTCAGGAAGCCGGGTCGTGCCGATGCGTCCGCCGGCGTGAGCGCGCGGAAACGCTGGGTAAATTCGCCGCGACATCTACATTGTGCACCGTGAGTGAAAATCGCCCTTCCCTCCGCAGCCGGGTTGCGATTTTCTTGCTCCGCACGGCACGAAAGAACCCTTAGCTGGTAGAGGTAGTAAGCTTTGCTTTAAAATAAAATGCCTTCTGCCTGCGCTGGACGTCAAGACCAGCAGCAGAACCACTCGGTTTTTAAAAGGGATGGATTCCATGGCACAATTCTTGGGGGATAATGAGTACGCCCTGAGGCAGCCCGCGAACTGCAGGCGGTTGTGCACGTGCGTGCGGGCAAGGGGCAGCAGCACTTCATGCCTAACGCGTTATCGGCATCAAGCGTTCGTTCCACACGTAGCTCGACGGCGTACACGGCTGCCTGTTATAATGCGTAATCTTTCTTCGCCGAGTACGAACCCCAGCCGCAGAAAGTGCAAGTCCTTGTATCTGCACGATAATGCCGAATGGGCGTAGTTACAGTAGTGCACAATGTAGATTTGTTGCAGTAGTTGAAGGAGGAGCAGGAAGAAAACGTTTACTGGAGCTGACATTAAAGAAAAGAAAAGTAGGTGGCATCTTGTCATTTGAGAAAGCCTTGGACTATGGCTTCTGCTCGGACCACATCGGCCAGGAATACTTGGTACTCAGGCCGCGAGTTAGTCAACGCACTCATTTGTGAAAGGGGAAAGCACAGGGGGTGAAGCAAGAGCGCTGTAGTTCCTGGTGGTTTGTAGATCCCGGTACGTCGCAGACAGCCGAGTTATAGGCATAACTCGGAGTAGGTAGGTGGTGGAGGAGAGGGGTTATTTGTGTATATGTTGGCTTGAAGTCGTCCCCACTTGCGTGCTCCTGCGAGACTGAGTGACGGGTGGGGATCAGGTGCTTTAGCCTAGGCCGGCGTTAATGATAAGGGATGTCAAGGAATGTACCAGAGGGGGATAGGGCGGCAGGGGGAGCTTGCTTGTGCAGGACTGCGCTAAGGACGAGGGACAGTGAGACAGAAGGGGGGGGGGGGGGGGGGTGCCGAGCTTTCCTCCCGCTGCGATCGTTTGAAGCGTGAAGTCGCGGGCACGTTCCCTTCGGGGGAGGAGTGACCGCAGTCTGTGGCAGCTGTGGTGGTTGTTTCTTCGTAAGTCGCGGTGGTGGCGTTAAGTAAGGTGAGGGACGTTTTGATTTTGGCGGTGTTCGAGTACATATGACGGTTACGGCAAGTGCATGTGCGAAACGATGGGGGGTATTGGAGACGTGCCTGTAGCGACTTCCCGGCTTTTTGGAATATTTGATTAAGAAGACGGACGTAGGGTAAATGTGCTTCTTGATAGGCAAGACACGTATTTTTTGCGAATGTCTGAAGGGATGAGCATTGTGGGTCCGCTGGTGGTTGGTGCAGTGGTGTCCAGTTTAGTTTAAACCGAACGACCGATTGGAGCAAGAGCTATGCGGGTAAGTTAGGTAAGTTAGTCAACGTCCATCATTCGAATCGCATCGCTCACTGACGTAGATCGAATGGCACCTTCAACCCAAGCTGAGCACATGATGTCAAGGATTGATCTTTTTACCATGCCAGTTACAAGTAGCTATAATCACACAAATCCTAATGACGTAAAATCGTACCTCGGCTCTCAGGTTCTGTCTTGTACAGGTGGGAAATGCTTCCACATAAATGCTCGGTCAATGTGCAATAAATGTGACGAGTTCACAGTGTTAATCAATAACTTCTGTTTTGATTTTGACGTACTCATGATATCAGAAACCTGGTATGTAGACGACAATGTTTTAAAGCAAAGCTTTTTACCTCTACCCCCCAAGGGTTCTTTCGCGACCGTTGGTGTCATAAGAAAACTCCAGTAAAGAAATAAAATAATTTATTGCGCCGCCACGAATCGAACCTGGAACTAACAGAGTAACAAAGCAAGAGCCCGTAGTCTTACCGATTTAGCTACGAGCCCACGCAGAGACGGGGAAGACAAGTGGTGAGCTGACCAAGCACATTTATGGGTTGACCCCTGCATTCTCTCTAAATGCCACGCGATAGCGATTAAACGAAGCTCACACTAACCCCTGGCATCTCACTTCTAGTACGCCAATGGGCCTGTGGCTTCCAGTTTTCGCGTAAAAAAATATCAGTTCCTTGTCGTCCGCCCTCACGCCAGAGGATACCTCCAGAAACACATAAAAATACTTCTTGACGGCCAGACCATCTGTCCAAGCCCTAGCATCAAAATCCTGGGCCTACATTTTCAGGCCAACACCAAGAGTAACGTATCCTTGCAGTGCGTCAAACAAAAATTCAATAAATCATACACATGATCCGGCGAGTTGCCACCAAGAAGCGAGGCCTCAAGGAATCCGATACCGTTCGATTAGCTTTCGTCCTCTACAGAATCACTTACGTCCACCCCCTGTCTTTTTCTTGGCAAGGAGGACATAAAGATGCTTTATATAATGATAAAAAGGCGGTTGAGCAAGCCATTTGTCTTCTCGTGAGTGCGCCCAGAGAGGCTGCTTAGCACGGGGCTCCAAAAAGCTGAGAGAGGGTCATCTTTCTATCCAGAAGCTCCGCATGAGCAGAACTGCGGCGGGTTGCCAAATCTTTCACCAGATTGGCTGGGTAGCACAGAATATAACTCCGCTTGATGTACTCCTGGGCTTTTAGCGACAATATGCTACCTTTCCCTAGAAATATTGACCCCTCAGACGACGAGGGTCGCCAAAAAGCGCGGGCTCAAGCGCTCAACGCCACCCTCGGTGGGAATCATGCAGTTATCTACACAGACGCCTCCAAACATAGAGGGCAGCAGTACGCCATCCTCGTGGCTACCTCCAGAACCAACCTCCTTGCTTGTGCATCACTCAAGACCGAAGATATGATGGCAGCAGAAGAGGCAGCCATCGCCTTGGCTCTCAACCAGGTGTTTGTAAAATAGACACCAATTCCCAGCAAGCCTACCGGAACTACCTGTCGGGTTTGGTGTCCCGACCTTCACTGCGTGTGCTAAAAAACCACTCCCCAAATGGTTCCATTCAGCTTATCTGGACACCTGCTCACGCTTCCATGGATTGCAACGAATCCGCCCACCAAGCCGCCACTTTCACCCCGTTACTATAGAGCTGCACGAGGACAGTCACCCCCTTGTCTCGTTGAGGGACAGAACCCACAATTATCACCTTCTGAGGCAGACTCTACCTTCGCCTTACCCTGACCTTTCCAGAGAACAAGATTTTAAGGCTCTACAATCCGGCTCTTTCCCACACCGGACGCGTGTTCACTTAATGCACCCGAATTGCTACGACGCTGCATGTAAAGTTTGCTCCTAAGTAGGAACACTCTGCCACATAATCGGGGTGTGTTACTTTAGCCCTGAGCACCCTCCTCTCCTTCTGTCAACTACCTAACAAGAGCAATGGGAGATGCTGCTGTCCAGCCCCTCTCTACCTACCCAGCTTCAGCTGGTGGCGAGGAGGAGAGCGGCGAGGAGGAGAGCGGCGTTATCACAGCTGGTTAGGGCTCCTGAAGCGACAGTGTTGCCGGTGTCTTCCTGGGCCGGCACGAGACGAGCACGCTTCTCCTTTAAGGGCTCCTGGAGCGACAGTGTTGCCGGTGTCTTCCTGAGCCGGCACGAGACGAGCCGAGCGGCCAGGAGCAGAGTAGCGTTACCACAGCTGGCGTGGAGACAGGGACGGGAGGTGCGGACGCCGGACGCCAACGGAAGACGGAGGGTCGACTAAGAGATGCTTTGCATCTAAAAAACCTGAAACATTTGCTGGGGCTCGAACCCAAGCCGTCAGCGCCGGTACTCAGTAATCTACATCGAGGCCACGCAGATCGATCAGTGGGAACCTTTTAGCAGGCGCAGAAAAGAATGGCGCGCGCAGTGACATCACACATGTCACGTGAACGCTCCCTGCTGCGAAGCGTTTGGAACCAAGCGGGCAACCGAGCATCCATTGCAGCAAGTGCAAGTGTGCCGTTCTTCGAAATTCACAAAAACCTGAGGAGCAAAACAGGCGCTGCGTGCTGCACGTACAGCATTTCTTCGCCGTCCTCTGCGTTGTGTGGCTCATCCTAATCACGTGACATAGGCGCGGAATGTTCAAACACGACGTGCATCAACACGACCGGCGGCGACGACGCGCTGTGAGATACCACCAGATTATATCGCCCGCCGTGGTGCGTTCGCTGTTCACGCGATCACTTCCTGAGACGCAGCAGTTATGCTCCACGATTGCAGATTGCGCTGCGCTCGAATTTCGCATTAAGCCCTTTCAACATTATACGATTTTCGTCTGCGAATTCGGTGGAACGAACATTCGCACTTGCGAAGTTCGCAATGCCAGGAAATGTCGTCTACATGGCCTGCGAACGTTGTGGTTTTCGAATTCAGAGGCAAAGCTTGTTGGGAATTTAAAAAATTGTTTTTATTATACTTTCTGGGGAAGTTGTTTCAGGCTGTTCTGCAGTAAATATGAGTTTATTTGCGGTTTCAAATAACAAGCGCAAATTCTTATTATATGTATGTATATATATATATTTATCTTATTTATTTCGCTATATATATATATATATATATATATATATATATATATATATATATATATATATATATATATATATATATATAGCGAATCAGAATAGGAAATGAGGGGCTCGTTGAAAATAAGACAGAAATAAGAATTGGCAGTCAAGAAGACCTCGGAAAGCAAAGGGGAGGATGTACTAGCTCAAGATAAAGAGTTTGGAAAATAAGAAAGTGGAGAAAAAATGCCCGCCAGGTGCGATCCGAACCCACGACCTCCACAATACCGGTCTGGTGCGATAACCACTACGCTACCTGCGGGGGTACTTTAGCCTCCACTTTCTGGGGTATTTATGTTCAGGTGTTTTTGTTTCCCGCGCTTGGGGGTGGTAGCCAGCGCCACTCGGACTAATCTTTCTCGCGTAATTAATAATAAAAAATAATGTAACGTCACTAGCGGTAAAATATAGTCTAACCATTCCCCTATGCCTTCTTTGGCGTTGTATACTGCCGGCATTTCTTTCTGTATATATATATATACAGGGTGTCCCAGCTATCATGCACCAAGATTTAAAAAAAGAGTAAAGGCGTAACTCGAAAGAAACCAGGTGCATAATGTTTGCAGTACTGTGAAGAAGCGGACAGTATTTTTTTCTTTAATGAGACTTAATTAACTAATTGTAATTAATTATCTAACTCGAGAAATACTGTCCTAATCACTAAAGTGTCAATGAGGCACTTGTAGGTAACCACGAGGGGCATCTAACTGCGGTATTTTCAGCGATGAACTAATTGCGTACACATTTATTCTGACTGATAAAGGGAACCCGCGAAATATGAAAAATACCACGTGACGGCGCCTCCGCGCGCACCGTAAAGCAACGCCGTCAAACAGGCTGCCTCTGAGTTAGCCAGAATGAAATAGACAAAAGAAAGAAAGAAGAAATTGCGACCGAGTTTGTTCCTTATCTGCACACGCGTCCCGCGAATCTTGCTGTTGCTGCTCCTTCCATGCATGCCATTATCAAGGTGATGCGGTGCCTCTTCGGGAGGGTAACACGCGAAGCAGTTGCTTTCAATCAGCTTTGTTTGGGGGCGCTGCTTTACAATGCGCGCGTAAGCGTCGTCACGTGGTACTTTTCATATTTCGCGGGTTTCCTTTATCAGTCAGAATAAATGAGTACGCAATTAGTTCGTCGCTGAAAATAGCGCAGTTAGATGCCCCTCGTGGTTACCTACAAGTGCCTCATTGACACTTTAGTGATTAGGACAGTATTTCTCGAGTTAGATAATTAATTACAATTAATTAATTTAGTCACATTAACGAAAAAATTACCCTCCGCTTCTTCACAGTACTGCAAACATTATGCACTACGTTTTCTTCGAGTTACACAATTTCTCTTTTTTTAAATCTTGGTGCATGATAGCTGGGACACCCTATATATATATATATATATAGAACGCAGAGAACACAAACGCAGCAAAGCAGCCCTGGGTCCGCTGGTTATGCTTGCTGTGCGTGCCTAGCACATTTTGTTGTACCCCGGACGGTTCTTCTTGGGCTGTTCTGTACTTCTCCCGAACAGCTGTGATATCGGCGACCTGCGCGGACACCGATTAAGCATTCGTTTAAATCGGCGTGCGGCACTCCACTCGTGCGTTTGCTTTGGTGCGACAGCGCTTATGCCTCCCGTATGCAAGCAACGCAGGCTGGTTGCTAAGCGTGCAAATGGTGATGTCGTGACCTAGCTGTGTTCCTATTGGCCGCAGGTCCGCCCTCTCTACGCCGCACGCGCGATGTTCGCCGGAGATGCTCGACCGTTCCAAACTGTTCCGCAGCAACAAAAAAATGTCACGAGCGGCACCCAATCTTCGAATACGCTGGGAAAATCACACCAAATAGAACGGGCTTTTGGGGAGTATTATAATCGTCATGCATTTTTTAACGGTGTAGCATTTTTAAATCCTTTTCAAAATTTTGTGTATCCCCCCCCCCAAAAAAAAATAAAGAAAAATAAAGTGGGGAACAATAGCCGCTGCAGCAAGGCTATGGCAGGTTTAAAGCCAATACAAAATAAATGAACGGGGCATCCTGTCCTCCCGTATCAGCACTTCGAGCGACTGTGTCCGAGATTTCGTTCCCCTACACGTTCGAGTGCGCTGGCACATGAAACAAGGCCACGGAGAGCGAGCTCGCGAGCAAGAGAATGTCCTGTTTCAATTGGTGAATTGGGGAGGACTTATCGAAAGGATCGTTGAGTGCCAGAAGTACAGAAAGGCTGTCAGAGTATATATTGACAGGAGAGGAAGGTCTATTGTCCAGGATGAACTGGATGAGTTTTTGCAGGACTATCACTTCAGCGTCAAAGTATGTTGTGGGAGAAACTAAACGGAACCTTCTTACGGCGTTCACGCGGCCGGGCCCGTTCAGAATGACAAAAAGGCTGCTCCAGCTGCAGTGGGTGTGTCGGAACCGTCTGTGTGAAAGAGTGGAGAGCGGAGAGTTGAAGTTGAAGTCCCTGGTTGGCCTCCGTGCTGGTCAGGCGGCCACTTCAGACACCAAAACATCTCGCAGGGTGAGTCGCGAGACCGATGGGAAGGTCTACGTCGGTAGGTCTGAAGGAAACCGAGTGGAATGTGATTGATTGTCGCTAATGAAACAGTAAAAAGACGCGCACAGCGATGTCAAGGTGAATGCGTAACGGGAGCGCATTCACGATAATCTCAAGGGCTGCTGTCCTCGTCGTGGTGTATGCCCTCGCGATCGCGAACATTGATGACCTAAGCATGAGTGAACTCGAAGTATGGTGTTAACTTAAGTGCCACCTAGCGGGAGCGGCGTGGGAAATTGCAGGAAGGACGACCAGATGATGCAGTTGACGCAGATTAGAACGGTTGATGAGGGTGTGCATGCGTCTAGGCTTTTAATTTCCACGTCAATCGTTAACAGAAAACGTCCCGTCCGAGCGCACGTGAGTGCGCGCCTCGTGAGGAACGGCCGGGGTCGTTCAGGTTTGCGCGTGGGCTTCTACCACATAAGAATCTAGCAGAACAAACCAAGAGAAAATACGGAGCGCACGTGACCGTGCGCCACGTGAGGAGCGTCTAGCTTCGACCAGTTGGACCTTTTAGGACACTCCACCCAGCGTTCGACACGTGATCTCTCCGTGGCGTTCTCCTTGTCAGTTCACGTGTGTTTGCGCCAGAAGTAGATAAAGGTGCTCCCCTTGCCGCGGAACGTCCACCCGGACAGGAACGCGGAGAGGAGAGCGGCGCGAGCCCGAGCGCTCGCCGAGGCACACGACAGTGACGAGGGGGCAGTATACGTGGATGCAGCCAAGCACCGCGACCGCCCCAACACATATGTGGTGGTGGTCGTACGAGCCACCACCGGGGAACTAATGAACGCCTGCAGCATCAAGGCCCGAACGGCCGCGCAGGCAGAGGAGGCTGTCATAGCCCTACCGCTAGCGAGCAGCCCCACAATCACCACGGTGCTCAGCGACTCGAGGACCGCAGTAGCAAGCTACGCCAGGAACGCCGTGTGCGGGACTGCAGCGAGCCTGCTCCCCGAGCGCAAGGAGACTGCAACGCACATCCGCTGGTTCCCCGCACACGTGGGGGGCATTGCGGGTGGCACCGTCAACCGCAACGAGGAGGCGGACGCCATCGCACGCGAGCTCGCGCACCGTGCGGTGCCCCCCTGCCCATCGTCTGCGGCGGAGATCATGGAGCCCCTGACCAACTACGGGGACATCCTTCACTGGCATCGTGCGGGAAGACGCGCCCTGCCCCCACCTCACCCGAGGCTCAAGAGGGGCGAAGCTGTCCTCCTCCGTCAACTACAGACTGGATCCGTGCTGACTCCAGCGCTCGCGCGCCACGTGTGCCCTGGAACTTACGAAAGTGCAGTGTGCAGTGTGTGCGCATTGGTGACTGCAGACCTGGCCCACATCATGTGGGGATGTGAAAGACACAGTGCAGTGGGGAGCCCAAAAGAGCTACCACCGGGCATTATAGGACTCGTGAGCTCGCCCGAATACGAGCGGCAACTGCTGGCAGTCCAGCGGCTCGAGGCTGCTCTGGCCCGGCAAAGGCGAAAAGGAGACCCTCCTTCGGGAGGGGACTCGCCGAGTAGCCTGAACCGGTGGCCAGGCATAGCTTCGGGGTCTGCTTAGTACATAGACAGGGGGTGGCGAAGACCTGCGTGGCCTGACCCGCCTCCCCGCCGGAAATTTTCAATAAATGTCATTTTCTCTCTCTCTCTGGGAGCACAGAGGCAGAGTTCGAGCTACAGACGCCGAGTTCGCGAAGCCGGTGGGCGCGGGATCTAGCGCGTGCTAACGAGGTCCACATTGGGAAAGGTGTAAAAGCCGGCGGACAAAACGATCTGGACTGCCGGTCAGCCATGAACAACTTTCATCGGCAGGTTCGGAAATTAATGTAAGGTGGAACACCCGGTACTCCGACGGAGGGATAGGGGCCACAAGCTCTGGTGTTTCTTTCTTCCCTCATAAAAATGTTTCCGAGATTTAATAAACGTGTTATAGAGATTGCTCAAAAGAATCCAATAAACATTTTGTCAACATTTTATAGAATATTTCTTTGCGTTTTCATTACAAATTGGCCACCGCGCTTTAATTAAAAGTGTGTAGAGCCAAGTCAAGAAACCTTATCGCTTTTGAATGTAGTTTCTAATGAGTTTCTTATCGGGTTTTTATAAAAAAATGCAATAAGCTTTCTATGCAATTCTTACTGAGTATACTCGCAACAGCCTGTTGCAAGTGAGTCAGGTTTAAATGTAGTTTCTGACAGATTTTAACTAAATTTATGGCCAAAACTTTTCTTATAAAATTGTTATGTAGTATAGTCGTAACATCCGGTTGAGTGTGAATAAACTTTAAATAAACTTTTTGGTGAGTTTTTATTAAATTTGCCTGAATTGTAGAAGTGCAGCTTGCTGGGCCAGTTGGTACATATCGAAGGAACGGAAACCAGCGAAAAAAGACGCAAAAATGTACACCATCCTCCCGCGAGGGGAACCATGGGGTAGATGCAACGCATCGGGGGTTGTCGTTGCGTTTCCGTTATGTTAGCGATGTCAGCGTGTGGATTGCTATTGTTGTGTATCGTATTTACACAGCACGTTCACCCCCCATGCGTCGCATCTACCCCATGGTTCCCCTCGCGGGAAGATGGTGTACATTTTTAACCGAGCGCAAGCTGCGCGCTAACGCACAGCTGGCGCGGCGACGGGAGCGAGCGCAGCCGAGCGCAAGCTGCGCGCTGACCGCGCTGACGCACAGATCGCGCTGCGGTGAGAGCGGCGGAGCACGCAGCTGCCGCGGCGAGGAGAATGGGGGACGGATGCGGACTACGCCGCGACAACGACGCGGGACAAGGCGAGTTAGAGATGCGTTGTATCTAAAACACGAGGAGAGACGACAACACAGCGCTGGACTAGCAACTGAAATTTAATAGAACGAACCGACACACTCTGCGAACAACCAAGTCAACGCATGCGCCAACACGTACGCGTGAAACGAATGAAGATGCTGTTGTTACTAACTACCTCTACTTTCGTATCAACACCACTCAATTTTGAAGGAAGCCGATTTCTTTATCGCTGAAGGTGATAGACGGTGCGCTAATGCAGTTGCCTTCCTGCTGTTGTCTTATGAACAACGCCTCCAGTATTTCCCTCTCATTTCCCTGCCTTTTCCAAGGATCGCTACACTGTCAAATCATGGTTCGCACTTGCACTGTCGACAATGAAAGGCAAGGTGTCCAGCTCTTTGAGAACTAACTAACGCGCAATGCTCCTTCAGCTGCTCATTGACACATCGGCCGGTTTGGCCGATGTAAACCTTCCCACTTAAGGCATAAAGTTGGGCTAGTTGGTTATCTGACTGCATTTTACTAGCGAAAAATAGACGCGGACGAAGAAGACGTACACAGGACACTCGCTAGACTACAACTGAAATTTTACATAGCGTCCGTGAAACAAAGAAAGATAACATATCACCACGATCTGCCTCTACACATCCCCACACACGCCAGCCTATGTTTCACACATGCGCCCTCGTAGGTAGCATATCTCCTTATCTGTAAGAGTGATTGAAGGGGTGCTGACACAATTAACTCCTTCCCTGTAGATCTGAAATGCCTCGTTAATCTCGCGACTAGTTTGGTCACGTCCAGATCCTACAACACGGGTTTTATCGAACGCCGGCGTACAATCAGGGCACCGCCTGCAATGATCGGCCAGATGGAATCCCGCCGCAAGCGACGAAACTGCTGCACGGTGCTCTCTCAGCCTGTCGTTTAAACACCGCCCCGTCTGTCCCACGTAGCATTTGCCACAGGACAGCGGAATGCGGTAAATGACACCTTCTTTGCAGGTTACAAACCTGGTGCCATGTTTTTTGGTGCAAGCTTGGCGTGGCTTCTCGTTTACGGCGGGGCACATCCTCATCAGCTTGCCAGGCGCGGTGGCCAGCACTTCCACACCGCATTTTTTCCCCACTTTTTTGAGGCGGTGCGTGAGCTGATGTACGTATGGCACGGCTACGCGTCGCAACCTCTCCCGGTTGGCGTCTTCTTCCCTTAAAGGGCCCTTACCGGCTTTAACCTCCTGGATGAGGCTTTCTGCGACCGAAGCCACCAACTCCAAAGGGAAGCCCGCTTGCGTCAGACGAGCCACTTGAGCTTGAGCTTGCAGTGTGCAAGCTCAAGTGGCTCGTCTGACGCAAGCGGGCTTCCCTTTCGAGTTGGTGGCTTCGGTCGCAGAAAGCCTCATCAAGGAGGTTCCGTCACGCAAAACGTTGGTTTTGCGTGACGGAAACTTCTACAATCACGGTAAATTAACTAAGGCAGGTGTGTGTGTCATGCAGCGTTGGTAAGTTTGCGAGAATAGCGTTTCCATTTCGGCAGTTTTTTTTTTTTTTGGTTGCCATGCAATCACAAGTAATTTGGTGCCATGAACGAGGTTTACGTTAGCTAACAGGGCTGTAGTAACGGTTGCGGCTACAAATGACCTTATGCACCAATCATGCTTGTCAGCTCGGTGACACAGAATATTAAGTTGTCAGAATACGGATGACTGAGTCGCCTAGTTTATCACTACTGTAAAAAAAGAAAGTGTTTTCTGACCCCGTGAAGGACTTTCCTGTATGACTATCTGTGTTATGACAGATGACAGATAAGCTTTGGATGTAATACCAGGAGGGAAATAGGTGGAGGTATCTGCAAGTATAACTGAAACAGTGGGTGCCTGTCCGGCATGAATTCATTATTTGCTGACACGATTTTCTTCTGCAGATCCTGATACATGATCGAGTTGAATGACTTCATAGATCTTAAAGGGGCCCTAAATAGGCTTCCGAAGGTCGCCATTTCAATCGCGCAATCGCTAGAGTACCCCTTCACGACAACGTGTACCAAATATTACACCTCTGCGTAAAGCAGGGGCCGCTCAAACACGAAAAAAAGATTTCACTTTCTCTCCTGGCTCACCAACCATACCTTGCCGCCACACTTGCGCGCTCTGACGCAGTTCTTTCCGGCTCTGACGCGCCTCTATGACGCACGAGACACTGCCCAGTGCGGCGCCGCGAACGCGAACCACAGCGACAGCGCTCACCGTGCAACCGGAATCTGGTGGGTGGAGCATGCGCGTCGAGTGCTAAAAAAAAAAAAAGCGCGCGCAGGGCTTGGCGCAGCCAATGACTGCACGTACATCAAGGAGGGTGATGGATTGCCCTGTTTCTCTCGGTGGTCTTGCGCCGGGTCGATGACGTCGCGGCTTCCACAGTGCTTCGGAGGAGCTACTAGAGGAGGAGAGCCCCAGGCCTTATGGGCGGCCCCTTTTAATGAGCGATAACTCGGCTAATACTTAACGAATTTAAACAATTTTTGCGGGATGACGTTCCTTGGATAGTACTCCAGTGACTGCGCACGCAAAATCGTAACATTTGGCAGCCTATTTAGGGCCCCTTTAAGGCAGGATAGGCTGTGCTGTACAAGACAAGGCTGCATTCGGAAACCAAGTTGGCCCCTCCAGCAGAAGTGAGTATTGCCACGGCTTGAAACAGCCGTCCAGCTCGAAAAAGCTGCACTTTTTCTATGAAAGTCAGTCACCATGGTAGGGGAGAGGCAGTGTAAGGGTTTGCATCTTTAACTGTGTGCCCATTCACTTGAATAGATGCAAGCTGGCATCTTAAAGCAAAAGACAGCAGTTAACAAAATCACCAAATACCAAAGTGTTTTTCAGTCAAAAACAAAAACTAATCTATCAACCTACAGAGACTTGCATTTTATCTTCACTGTCATTTAAAGTAGTGCTCGAGTATATTGTGCGGAAGTAATATCTTTTTTATTGCTGCCAAAGCCACGACGGTTAATGTACTGGCACTTGGTTTTATGAAGCCTTTGCATTCCTAATTTAGGTACTGGAATTCGCAGGGAACCTTGTGGGGCATTTTTTTTTCTTTTTTGCTTTTTCAAGCAGATGTTCCTTTGACTCCCTGCCTGCATTCCGTGAACGGGGAAGTTAGCCTCCACATCGATGGCCAGAGTGTCTTGACTGCATCATCTTTACTGGGAGGTCTGTGTAGTCTGTTTGCATCGTTGTGGGTTTTCAACATTCAATATTCCAAGAAGGCACACAGAGCTCTAATGTTTGTGGAACATGCCTTTTTGGACCATGCCAGCACCAAACCACGTGTGAAGGATTTAGAACTAATTAACTTTTATCGCATCAATATCCCTTGTTTTCAATCCTGTAATCATTGGATAGTAGTCTAAAAGAATTGCGTATTATGATTCCGACTTTTCCTTTTTTCTTTTTTTTACTGAGCAGGGGATATTTGATGGGCCCTTCTGTATGCTGATAATACAGCTATCTTTTAGTGAGGCAATAATATTAACGAACTAATTTAACTTGAAACAATTATCTAAATAATGTTGGCAACAGGTTCCAAATGAATCAACTAAAAATTATCCGAAAAACACGAATTACATGGCCTTTGCTGCACACTCTAAAGAAGCTGTCGCGATACCACCCATTCTGTTCTGTATCCTTGCAATTAACCCCTCAGATTCGGTCACTTTTCTTGGCGCATTTGTGTCTTTTTTAAAACGCACTGGTATTTTCCCCAGCATATTTCTCGTTCTTTACTCATTTATCCATAGCCATCTCACTGCAGTCTGTCTCCTACATTATTTATCTCTTGTGCCTTTACCACCTACAAAATGCTTGTTACCTTTCAATATCAAATCGTTGCACAGCTCTCGCTCATTACACCACAAATTGAAAAATTGTTTTGTTGTTGTAAACCACTGCAACCATTTTTTCTTCACTTTGTGTACTTAGTACTAATGCGTACTGATAAGTTCTGATAAATACTGACGCGTTCTCGATCCTCTAGTATTATATAATGATTTCACTTACCATGCGGTTGTGTTTGTGCCTATCTGTTTTTGAAGTATTTCCAGTTCTTGTATTATTATTGTTTCTACAATTTGTTCAACTAGCACACAGCTCTCGCTCATTTCACCACCTACTGAATTTTTTTGTTGTTGTTGTAAATCACTGCAACCATTTTTTTCACTGTGCACTGAGCGCTGATGCATACTGATAAGTTCTGATAAGTACTGACGCGTTCTCGATCCGATAGTATTCTATGATGATTTCACTTACCATGCGGTTGTGTTTGTGCCTATCTTTGTTTTTCGCGTATTTCCAGTTATTGTAGTAATATTGTTTCTACGGTTCGTTCAACTAGCATCGTTTTGCTGTCTTCAATTCCTAACTGGCGTGTTACATTTGTGATTTCCAATATGAGGTCGCCATAAGTATTTATTTCGGAACCTCCTTGTGTACACCATGTACCATGTAAACTTGTCTGCGAAAGTTCGTTTGAAATAAACCTGAAATCGAGAAAAACCGTGTGAAATCAGTACTCCCGCAGGGAACATTCTCCCTTGTGGCCTTGAAAACCTCCTTTCGGAAGGCCTACAAACTCCCCAAGCTTTCGTCAAACTCCATTCAAAAGAAGTAAATGCTTCCCTTGAACCTCCTAAAAACGCCCCTAAACTAACATAACTACTTCCAAAGGGAGCCATAATAGGCTCCTATTCAACCGCCTAAAAATTCCATAAACATCACTTAAAATCGCCCTTCAGGAAGTAAAGAATACTCCATTTTGACCTCCTTAAATTCTCCCGAACATTTCTTAACACTCCCTAAATACCTCCTTTCTATACCCTAAAGACGCCCTGTTTTTAGGAGGTAAACAAAACCTCCCTGTTCCATGTAGTAAAAAAACTCCTACAAGGAGGACCACTAGAGGACAGGCGAAAGAGAACCTCTAGGGAGTATATGGGAGGAAAAAAAGTTTAGAGTGTATGGTTAACTGAACTTAATAATTCGGTACAGTAATAAAATTGTTACGCCAGGTTCCCTGGGAAGATTCAGTACTTAAATTAGGAATGCAAAGGCTTCATAAAACAGAGTGCCAGTACATTAACCATCGTGGCTTTTGCAGCAATAAAAAAGATATTACTTCCGCACAATATATCGAGCACAACTTTAAATGACAGTGAAGTTAAAATGCAAGTCTCTCTTATTAGCTCACGGAGAACACTATTATACCCCTCTTACACCTGGCATTTTTTTAATAAGGTTGAAACTAGCAAAAACACGTTTTCACCGGAAGGGCTTAAGTGGCCTGACGCGCACAACTTCTTTCTTGGCTGCCGCTGGATGGTGCTACTCGTCCATACTTGGGGTGGCAGTACCGCTTTCCAAGGGAGCATGCGAGCTAGGCATGAGAAAATCGTTCGACGCCAAAACTTGCGGGGCCTGAAAAGGCCAATGTTTTTCTTCAGTGAAGCGTAAATACTGATCACAGGTCCAATGGAGAAACATTTTGCTTAGTGGTCTCGAACGGCAAATGACAGGGGAGTTTGGGGAAGCATGAGCGATTTGACCGGAACTGACCAAACTGCTTGGTACGTGGTAACGTTGTATTCAGTTGCTTGTATACTACTATTAATCACCGCTGCTTCATTTGCTTCCGGTTTATCCTGATGCAAACAGCGACTGCAGTCGTGTTTGCGTCACGTTTGATGAGCAGTTGAACAGCGATTTCTCAGCACTTAAGGCATCTTGGCACTAAATCAATGCTGAAATGGCTATGCGGAGGTCCGACTTCCGTTTGAAATCAACTTGCTGGTTGTCTTCAATGACCCTTTAACAACAAGTTACCCTTATGCTTCATCACTGCAACCGACTGTTCCTCCATGTGGTGCAAAGTGTGTTACTGTGAGTATTTTCAACGTGAAACGAACCGTTTCTGTGATTTGTAGGACTGATTCTGCTATTAATTACTGCAGTGACAACAAGCTATGAAAGAAAATCCCGCCATCTCCACGAAGTGAATGATGATGAGAGGGGCGAATCTGATTGATTGATTGATTGTGGGTGTTTAACGCGCCGACGCAACGCAGGCGATGAGGCGCGCCGTAGTGGAGGGCTCCGGATTAATTTTGACCACCTGGGGATCTTTAACGTGCGCCGAAATCTCGTACACAATCTCGCCTTAGCCACTGAGCCACCGCGGCGGGTTAGAGGGGCGAATCTAAAATGCTTATCAGCAGACAATGTGACGCATTTAGTGCAAGCTGCTTTCATAGTGTGTGCATTGACATTAGGATATGGCCCCCTGGCAAAATGATGCGCTGCGCGAGATTTTGCCGTACCTAAAAGGACAGGCAACTCATTTTTACGGAGTATAGGATCTGTAAAAGGGTTGCGAGTTGGGCGAGTTGGTAATTATGCATTGCGAAAAATAAACTGCGCGCAAATTAACGAGGAAAAGAACACATGAAGACGGCACAAGCGCACACTCGCAACTAGTTTATTATTGCACAATTCAAAGCTTTATATGCCCAAGCGCCCAATTGCCGCGCCCCCAATGCGTCACAGTTCTCGGCGCACTCAGCCGAAAATACTAAAAAACCGTAACAACAAAACCACAAAACGTAACACCAAAACCACAAAACGAACTTTGAGGCGCACGAAAGGCGAAAAATCAGCAACGATAACCGCATCATACATGGATTAAGACCCCCCTCCCACCCCCAACACGCATTCCCAGAAGAAGCACCGAAATAGCGCTCAATGTGCGTCTAAATATGCGACTTCTCGATTAAGCAGGGCGATAGAGAGATGACTGATACCTTCGGAACCAGCTTTTCTGATGTGGCTGGCTTCTACAATTTCTCGCGTTTGCTGGTTCTTATGTCACAGGGACACAATCAGGTCTCCATGCGCGGCAATGAGAAGATAAGTGGCTCAGGTCACGCTGAAAAATGAAAAAAAATATACGGTACTTTTAGACGTCGTACGCTCGAGTTTGTGACAACGTACCCGTGTGCGGCTCTGTCCTGAAGTTCGGAGAAATGCAGGCGGGTTGTGTTATATTTCTCGTCTTGCATTACGCTTTCTTTTATATATTAGCGCCCTCTTTCCCGATCTCTCTACCTTCCTTCCCGCTTCCGTCGGACTGCGCTGATTTTCGCCAGCACGTTGCTTTGAAACGACGCCGCGCGCGACAAACGATTTTATCTCGAATGCCCTGTTACAAACCGGCCTACAAAAGAATGCGAACGCATACCCCAAAACCCACAAACAAGTAAAATAATACGAGTGTGCGCTTTTTTCTTTGCCCGTGCGTGTACGAGCTGTGAGCGGCACGGGTACCCGTGTACTTCGTTGTTAACCCTATCCAAACGTTTGACAAACGCATCGACTGATGAAAGACCACTTACCAGCGAGCTGTCCACACCTGTCGCCGTATCCAAATGCTGTTTGCGGCCGTTCCTCGTGTGACAGGGGCACAGGAAAATCTTTCCACCAAATGGCACTACTAGTCCTTCACAAATAAGAAAAAACGACGGCCCAAGGCGAGGCTTGAAGCTCCGGCCGCGCCGAGTCACCGGCCGCGCTGCGTTGATATCACAGAGGTTGTTTACATCCGGGAAGCCAGTCGTGCCGCCAGGGCAAGTTGAGTCGCTGCAGTCGGGTGCGTTGGCGCGCTGGCACGAGAATTTAAATCGTCTATGTATGCGCAAGCAAGCGAAGCAGATGAACATTGCAATTGTTTGCAACGGCGAGAACTGCCTCTTCGTTACCAGCAGAGTTTGAGAACACCTATCGCCAAAATAAACAGATTGAGACAACACGTCCGCGCTCTCTGCCTGTGATCGCGCTGGTTGAAGCATCTATACGGGTATACGTACGGTATTGGTTTTGTAGCTGCGTGCAACCGTCGCGTCCTGCTTACTCGTTCTAATTAGCATTAGGCCACGGTTGAAGTGCTGGTGCACGGAGACAACAGAAGACTAACATGGCGACCGCCCGCTTGAGATGATTACCTCAGATAGGGCGTTTATTGTGGACGTGGTAGTATACAAGGAACGGAACGCCATCTCACAAATGGTGTTAAGTCGTTCTAAATCCTCCCTTTTGCTACCCGGATGGGCAACGGTACTACCATGGAGGTTCGTCCACTTCTTTAGATCATGCCTAGGGAGTACATTTTTTGCTATAGGTACTTTTCAGGGCACATTACTTGATTAAAACTCCATTCCCGGCTAGTTTGCGTTTACAGTGTACGTACATCAGCTCACGCACCGCCTCAAAAAAGTGGGGAAAAAATGCGGTGTGGAAGTGCTGGCCACCGCGCCTGGCAAGCTGATGAGGATGTGCCCCGCCGTAAACGAGAAGCCACGCCAAGCTTGCACCAAAAAACATGGCACCAGGTTTGTAACCTGCAAAGAAGGTGTCATTTACCGCATTCCGCTGTCCTGTGGCAAATGCTACGTGGGACAGACGGGGCGGTGTTTAAACGACAGGCTGAGAGAGCACCGTGCAGCAGTTTCGTCGCTTGCGGCGGGATTCCATCTGGCCGATCATTGCAGGCGGTGCCCTGATTGTACGCCGGCGTTCGATAAAACCCGTGTTGTAGGATCTGGACGTGACCAAACTAGTCGCGAGATTAACGAGGCATTTCAGATCTACAGGGAAGGAGTTAATTGTGTCAGCACCCCTTCAATCACTCTTACAGATAAGGAGATATGCTACCTACGAGGGCGCATGTGTGAAACATAGGCTGGCGTGTGTGGGGATGTGTAGAGGCAGATCGTGGTGATATGTTATCTTTCTTTGTTTCACGGACGCTATGTAAAATTTCAGTTGTAGTCTAGCGAGTGTCCTGTGTACGTCTTCTTCGTCCGCGTCTATTTTTCGCTAGTAAAATGCAAACCTTCCCACACCTCAGCTGAACTTTATAGATGACACTGTGCTCACACTTAACGAATTTCTTGGCAGGATTTGTCTTACACGCGCGTTTCTCTTTTTCCAAATTTCCAATTCGCGCGCACAGCCTGGAGAGTTCACACCGGCGCGGAAAAGACCACTTGAACCCCGTACCGCGAAGCAATTTTCTTTATGTTGTGCGACACCTTAAATAAATACGGCATTACCTCAACCTTTCCTTTTTCCTTCTTTTCATCTTCCCCTGTTACCTTGGAATTTGCCTTTTAAAGGAGCCATGAAGAGAAAATACAACTTCGCTTAATTTGAAAGAACTAGGATTCAGGAGCTCACTCAGCTCCATTACCGCCACAAAAGATGTTTTTAACAAAAAAAAGCAAGAAGTATTTTAATAACTTTCAAATTTTGCGCCACAGTGACGTGTTATGAGCAAGAATGACGTCATACGGGCCAACAATAAAACATAATTTTCAGTGCGTTAACTGCACGTTAGCATTCAAGTGATGCGGTCAAATGGAACTAGAGGCCCCATTACAGACGTCCAGTCATGTGTCGTCGCGACAGGTCAGTTAGGCGGCCGCCAATCGCACAAAGTTTCGTGACGTCATAGAAAAGTTGCGGGAATCGGCTAGGGGGTCGCGACTGCTTGAAACGTTTTCTTTAATATCTCCGTTATTTGTTCGAAGATTGCGATTTAGTTATTTATTTGTAAATACTGCAGTCTCTTTCGAGACTTTTGCAGGGTGGGTACAGGTAAGTAAATGCAAATACATACAAGATAAGGCAACAAACAATAGTACATAAAATGCACAACAATAAAAATACGTATCTTATTACCAACACTTTTCAAATGAAGTCAATGACTGCTGTGTTACCGCTTCGTTAGTGAGGTTGTTCCATTCAACAATTGTTCGAGGAAAAAATGAATATTTGTAACAGTTATTTCGAGGGTTCAATGGGGTTATCGAGAACGCGTGGCGGCGTCTTGTATTATAACCGGATGAATGTTTTAGGATGCAAGAAGTATCAACAAAGTAATGCCCTTTATTTAATTAAAAGAAGCACTTCAGGCGGCAAATCCGGTTTCTTTCTGAGACGGGCAACATCCCGCTTTGTTCAAGGAGAGCTGATATTGAGGTGCGCCCATATGAATTGTAAATAAATCTTGCGGCCTTTTTTTGCAACCTTTCAAATTTAATAATATCGGATCTTGTGAATTGGTCCCAGTTTACTACTGCGCACTCTATTATTGGTCATTATATGGTCATTATAATTGCATTATATGCGAGAATACGTACATTCGGTGTAGACGATTTTAAGGAGCGCCGTAAAAAGAATAACTTGCGTAGTGATCTAGCTGTGATGTTGGCTATGTGTTTCGTCCAGGAAAGCTTGTTCGATATCCATAGGTCGTGGGTTCGATTCCCGGCCGCGGCGGCCGCTTTTCTGATGGAGGCGAAAAGCAAAAACGCCCGTGTGTACGAGATTGCGGCGCACGTTAAAGATCCCCAGGTGGTCAAAATTAATCCGGAGCCCTCCCCTACGGCGTGCCTCATCGCCTGCGTTGCGTCGGCGCGTTAAACCCTACAATCAATCAATCGATATCCATAGGCTGAGGTACTTGTAGTGTTCTACTTCCTGCAGACGAATATTATTAGCGGTGTATTGGTACTGGAAGGGAACTTCTTTATGGGTTATTATTTTCATGAACACAGTTTTTTTGAAGTTGATAGATATTTGCCACTCGTGGCACCAAGCAATTATTTTCTGGAAGTCATTATTCAGTCTTAGCTGGTCTTGCGGAGATTCAATCTTTTCACATACAATGCAGTCATCTGCGTACCGTTTAACATGACCAGAAAGGTCAAGAATGATGTCATTAATATATAATAAAAACGATAAAGGACCCAGTACTCACCCCTGAGGGACGCCAGAATCAACCGGTGCACAGTTGGAAGAAGCGTTATTGATTGCGACAAATTGACTTCGACTTCGGAGGTATGCAGAAACCCAGGCATGTAATTTATCATTGCGTATAATATGTCCTAATTTGTGCAAAAGCTTTCGGTGCGGTAGTTTATCGAATGCTTTTTTAAGATCCATAAATATTACGTCAGTTTGTTTTCCTTCAATAATGGCACTCGCAAAGTCATGAACGGTTTCCACTAGCTGAGTAGGGATCGAGAAACCAGCCCGAAATCCGTGCTGCATATTTGTTATTACCTTATGTTTTCCTAAATAGCTAATTATGTGCTTGTAAATGATATGCTCTAGCAGTTTACATGATGTTGAAGTGAGTGAGATTGGGCGGTAATTTTGAATGCAAGTTTTTCCTCCGGTTTTATGTACAGGTTTGATTTTGCCTAGCCTCCAGTCATCAGGTAAAGGCCATCATTTACAGGCTTCGTGAAGACAACATATAAGTATTTTGCACACCATTCCGCGTATCTTTTTAAGAAAGCATTGGGGATATCGTCTGGTCCTGGAGATTTTTTTTATATCAAGATGTAACAGTAAATTCAATATTCCAGGCTCAGAAATACTAACATCAGAAAGTGGGGGATATTCATTGAAAACGCGGGAAGAACATTATTGTCCGTCGTAAAAACTGACGTGAAATAGTCATTAAAGGCATCGGCAACCACTTCATCGTCGTGCACGCATTTTTCGTCTATGACGAACATGTCAGGACAGCAAGACTTAGGAGTAATTGTTTTCCAAAATCTCTCGGGGGACGCCTTAATTAAACTCGGAAGAGAGAAGCCGTAGTATTTATCCTTATCTTGAAAATTTTTTTTTAATTTTAGCTCCCTTGATATTTTATCTATTACCGATTGCTGCTGGACATTTGTAGGACTTCTGAACTTCTTTTTTAATCTCTTGAGCTTCCGTTGTAATTGTAACGTACCCCGAGTTATCCAAGGATTGCGGTTTTTGTATTTTTTAGAAAGTTTAGGAAGAAAGCGTTTGACACACTCATTCACAATGTATTTGAATTGGAGCCACAATTCATTCACAGAGCAGGTCATGTTCGCAAAATTGTCGTAACCAATTTCCAACATGTCAATTATAGATACGTCATCAGCGCGAGACGTTTCGGGTGCATACAAATCTTATCATATTCCATAGTATGTACATCTTCTAATGTTAACACAACAGCTTGGTGATCCGATATACCTGGCGTGACATGACATGACGTTTTACTTTCCATACTACCGCTAACAAAAAATAAATCAAGGATGGAGGCGGATCCGTTTTGCGTTCTTGTGTAGTCGCTTACGATCTGAGATAGGTCATACGTAAAAACAATATCTTGCATTTTACCTTCAGCTTCTGTACTTGGCGAGAAGTCTGCCCAATCCACATTAGGCATGTTGTAATCTCCAGCTATTATCAATTTATCGCCAGGTTTTACATGTTTGAGAAGATATTCTTTTAAGTTACCTAATACCACAGCAGAGCTGTTTGGCGGTCTCTAAACTACTCCAATTATATGTCTAATTTTGTTAATGTAGACCTTACAGAAGATACTTTAAACTCCCGAAACGCCAGGCATCCTTAAAACCCTAATTTTACTTTTAAAAAGAATAGATACTCCCCCGCCCCTTCGGTCGCGGTCCTTACGGAACACCCGATAGTTTGCAGGGACGAATTCACTGTCGAAGATATCATTACTCAGCAACGTTTCTGTGAGTAAAGCAAATTCCGCGTCATGAGCAACAAGTAATCCTTCAAACTCAACAGGTTTGTTTACAACGCCGCGGCAATTCACGTTTAAAATAGTGAATACCTGTCTAAGCTTCTCGGGTCACTTGTTTTTGCGAATTCTGTATCGTTTGTCACTGTCTATGCATACATTGTACCGTCAATGCTGAGTTTGTCGAAAAACAGCCCGGCGTTTCTCTGCTGACTCGAGCTTTGCCATAACTTCTTTCGTATTTTCCTTATCCTCTTAGGAAAATCATCTGATACAGATACAGTTGTTCCTTTCAATTTTCCACACGCGCTTAGTATTCTTGCCTTTTCCCGATAGTCAAGTAGCTTAACCATAACCGGGCGACTTATTTCACCACGCCGGCCAAGTCTGTGACACCTTTCAATACCTTCAACTATGACTTCAAATTTTTCTTGGAACACGACGTTTCTTATCTTATCCGTTAGTTCTTCGGGTGATTCCTCGTCCTGCTCGTCTATTCCATAGATTATAAGATTGTGTCTTCTACTGCTGTTTTCCAAATCATCTATGTTATTCAGAAGGTAAGCGGTGTCTTTTTCAGTGATATTAATGGTATATTTCAAATCATTAACTTCCGTTTTTAAAGCATTTATGCTACACAATTGAGTTTCCAGGCCGTCCATTCAGTATTTTTTTATCGCTTTCATTTTGCCTGTTCAAGATGTCATTTATGAAGATAGCATGTTGCTTTGGCCAGCTAGCAGTTTTTCCAACATTACTTTTTCTGAAGGCCCTGTGTTTGACTCAACGTCACCACATGACAACAGATTCACTTTGAAGCCGCGCACATCACTTAGAAACTCTCTTACACTCAGTGGGAAAGGCAGCAGCACTACAAAACCGTTGTCGCTTCTATAGCACTTAGCAGGAATGTAAAAACCAACCAGAATCAAGAAGCAGAAGGGATTCATGAGCGTTTTGCCCAGTGCACTGCTGCCGAGCCCACTCTACTGCCGAGCCGAGCCGATGATATTGGCATCACTGTTGCCGGGACTAAGCAGTCTTTCTAGTAAACCCAACTTCTATTTTGTCTTCATGGCTTCTGTAAGCTTTACGTGGAGGGACTCAGCGATAGACGTTCGGGAAACACTGTAGGCGGGAAACCCGCTGCAGTTAGCCTTTGAGCCTGACGCTTAAGGCTATCCTGCATTGTGTGAACGCAGCTTTTTTCTAAAGCGCTACGGGAACATAGTGTGGCTATGCCTGTTTTTACTCATTTCGAGTGCCTTGACTCGAACAAGAGCAACGCCTTCTTAGTTCTAGGAAAGTAAATCCAGCAAACGTGGCCGTCGTCTTTGAATGTGAGTGTTAAATCTAAAAAACTTCGGGTTTTGTTCTCAGCCAGTTCAAAGGTAAAATTGAGAAAACCTGAGCACGTCTTAAAATGTTTTTAAAATGTCTTCAGCCACCTGTTCCGGGCACTCAGAAGGTAAGGTGAAAGTTTTAAAACAATTAAAAAATCATCAACGTAACGAAACATGCGGAGCGCTCTTGCATCATTAGCGGTGACCTCTCGAAGTTTTTTATCAAACTTCGACAGAAAAATCTTGCACAGTACAGGAGCCACAGCAGAACCAATGCAGATTCCTTTCTTTTGTATGTATGTGCGGTGTCGAAACTGAAGAGAGATACAAAGCCACCAGCTCAAGAAATGCTTCGACACTGACACCACACTAATTCTGAAATTTCACCACGTCCGTTTCTTCTATAAGTTCACGAATGGCACAGAAAAGTTCGTCGTGGGGCACAGAGTAGAACAGGTCTTCAATGTCAGTTGACATAGCACTAGTAGCATCAGGCAGTCCTTTTTGTAACACTGTGATCACGTAACTCTCCTCCCAGGCCTCTGAGGAACCACCAAGTCTCGTTCCCCTGCTCACATTTCAAGACATCACCCAACATTACCGCACATCAAGACAACATTTTCCCCCTCCTCACCCACATCTTACTAAAACAGAAGAAGTAATACTCCGGAGGCTTCAAACAAACACCTTTCCTCACCCAACTTGGCTACATCGGATGTACCGCACCCAATACTCTGCCACATGTAAATTCTGCCCTAACCCATGTAGCCTAATACACATGATCTTGGGGTGCGCACAGAACCCAGCCCTCCCTCCTTTACCCACTTCCCTTCCCCTTCCTGAGCTGTGGGAGAACCTGACGACCAGCGCCAGCTTGGATGCACAGCAACTCCTGGTGTCCAGGGCTGAGACAGCAAGGTCGTCCCATGGTCTCCTGGACTGAGGAGCCACTCCCACATCACCTGGCTCACAATAAAGTTTTTCCTCCTCCTCCTCCTCCGTAGAGCTACGGGTTTCGGACAGGTCATGTGCTTAAGCAAGTTGAGCTGGCGATGCAGAAACCATCCGAGAATCTTCTGCCATGATCCATCTTCAATCACTATCGCTCGGAGTGGGCAGTTCACTTTGTGAGTCTTGGCAGCGAAAAAGACTTTCAGTTTTAGGTCATCACTTTTCTTTACTGCTTTTTCCAGATTTTCCATGTTCAACTAGGTCAGTTTTTTGACAGCAGACGATTTTGCCTTCTTTGGTAACATACCCGCCAGTATAAAATGTTTTTGGATGACTTCCGATGCTTTTTCACCGAATGCCTCGTTAGGTAGAACAACAAACCCTCCTTCATTGTCAGTTTCTTCCAGCGTTGTGTTGTCTTGTCTCTGTGTTTTGCGTCTTTTTTCGTTGGTTTCCGTTCCTTCGATATACCTGAATTAGCTTACTTAAAATTACTATTGAGTATCGTGGTAACACCCTGTGGCGAGTGAGTGAGCTTTCAATACAGCTTCTGACGGGATCTATTAAATTTATCTCAGATTTCTGTAAAATTCTTTTTGTGCCCAGCTATCATAACCTGTTGCATATAAGGTAAGTCTGAATAGAATTTTTGATGAGTTTTGATTAAATTTATCTCTATTAGCTTTCTATAAAATTATTATTGAGTATGATAGTAATATCCTGTTGCATGTGCATCAGTTTTTCTGGCAAGACTTAACAGAGGAGCTTTGTAGGGGCTTGGGCTGTCCGGCGGTGATGTCCGTCACCCCAGGCGCCACTGCTCCCAAGTGCTCTCAAGGCGAAATGTTGCGACATTCATCGCGCGATCTCTGTTGATGCGGCGGGGCAGGCGGCGCAACAGCACCCCGCATATATGCACGGATAAACTATACTCAGGTGGGAGTAAGGGTTAATGGAGAATACCTCAGTAACCTCAGATTTGCTGATGACGTTGCCTTGCTAAGTAACTCGGGGGACGAATTGCAAAGCATGCTTTCCGCACTGGGCGAACAGAGTAGAACCGTGGGCCTGAAAATTAATATGCAGAAAACTAAAGTAATGATCAATAACCTCGGGACAGCACAGCAGTTTGAGATAGGTGGCGAGGCAGTGGAAGTGGTAAGCGAATATATCTACTTAGGCCAAGTTGTGACCCCAGATCCCAACCATGAGGCAGATATAATTAGAAGGATCAGAATGGGGTGGGGTGCATATGGCAGACATTCTCAGATAATGAATAGCAGCCTACCGTTGTCGCTGAAGAAGAAAGTGTATGACAGCTGCATCTTACCGGTACTCATCTACGGGGAAGAAACTTGGAGGCTCACTAAGAGGGTTCAACTTAAATTGAGAACGACTCAGCGGGCAATGGAGCGGAAAATGATAGGTGTAACATTAAGGGACAGGAAGAGAGCGGAGTGGGTCAGGGAGCAAACTGGTGTTAAAGACATATTGGTAGAAATTAAGAAGAAGAAATGGACGTGGGCAGGGCATGTAATGCGAACGCAAGATAACCGCTGGTCATTAAGGGTAACAGAGTGGATCCCTAGAGAAGGCAAGCGTTACAGGGGGCGGCAGAAAGTTAGATGGGCAGATGAGATTAAGAAGTTTGCGGGGATAAATTGGTCACAGTTGGCACAGGACCGAGGTAATTGGAGAATAATGGGAGAGGCCTTTGCCCCGCAGTGGGCGTAGATAGGCTGGTGATGAAACTATACTCGGTGACAACTTAAGAACGGCACCGGAAGTTGCGGCTGTGAATTATCACCATAGCCGGGTGTTTCTCCGCCCGGCGCAAGTAGGGCGTTCCTGAGAATATTTTGAACATGGCGTGAGCCGTTCCCATGATTTTTTGGACTTAATATGCTTATAAACGACTCCAGTTACGACAAACAAACTGCGTGAGACAAGGCAGACGATAACACGCATTCATAGCAAACCCCTTTCAAAACGCGCGCGCACTGCCGTGACGGGTAGTGCCGGATTAGAAAATTTCGGTGCACGGGGCTACCTACCTCTTTGGGGCCCATTGAGTTAATCGTGATGACGATGACGATCACGATGACGACGATAATGATGACTGGATTAAGACGTTGAAATCTTCGAATACCACATGTTACGCTCAATGATCAGTGAAAAAAATATAATTTTAATGATTTCCGGAAACTGATACCTTAGTTTCCTTCATAATATTATTTAAAGGTTATTAACTGATGTGCACGTCAGTATGGTTTATTCGCCAGTCCATCACTAATTCACAATAATTGAAATGCCGCATTTGCACGCATCACAGGCCGAAAAACAGGAGGGCATTTTCTTCGATAGGAACACTTTATTATTTGTTATAGGCGCATAAAATTCAACAAAACACATGTATAGTCGCCGCCTTTGAACATCGAAACAGCCATATAAATCATGTATATTGACTTCACTTCTAAATAAACCTTTACATTCAATACATTTAAGAAAAGCAGTCACGTCCGACTCAATCACTTGCGAAAAAATGGAAACAAAGAACGACTTCCTTCAGACTGCACATTGGTAAAAAAATGAGACAATCTAGCGCTAAGATAAAACATGAACACGTAAAAAATTTAAAACGTCCGGTTATATCTTTTCGCACTCGCAAATTCACATATTCGGTCATCAAAAGAAATATCTTTCAGCAGTTTCCTTACGATCGACATGATGGCTAAAGATTGCAATTCTTCTTGCAGATAGTATAGCGTAAGCAGTTTTTAATTAAAATCAGTTTTCAGAAAGCAGTGTTTGGTCTCACAGTTTGTTACGAAAACAGATAACCTTAGAGCAATAGAAACATTACGATAAACACATTTTTCTTGCTGAAACATTTTGAGACGACCACCCGCTCTTCTGTCTTGGGAACTGCAATTCTCCAGGTAGTGAAAAAATTTCGTCGAGATCGCACTGATGCGCTTCCAAAACCAACTACACTGACTGACAAGGTTGTGATAGCTATGAACGTCTTTGTCAAGCGCTGTACTTTGAAATTTCTGCCAAAGACTGTGTACTTTTATTTTCCAGCCAGTAAGCATGTGCTCAAGTTGTCAATTATTACATTGAATGTCCGTTCAGTTTAAAAAGTACCGAATGTTCTGCGGAAATAAGTGAATTATGCTCACGCCTGAACCACTTTTTGCGCCGACACAACCGTGCACAGAAACGTTTGTGTACCAAAAATACTGAACAGAAACGCCTTAACCGAAAAGAGCGTAGCAGGGCTTGGGGCTTCTTTAAGTGGGTTCATTTACACCGTCAAGCTATTTACAAAGCTTTAAACAGGGAAGCTGTTTAACCATTCGTTGATTCCGGTGTTTCAATAAACTCAGCATAACAGTGTAAATAAAAGAAATCACCGGCACCGGCAGGATTCGGACCTTCGTGTGGTAGATCAATGGAGTTAGTCGTCGTACCCACTCGGCTATGACCGCGAGTTAGTTACCCGAAATTCAAACGGCTTACTCACTCGGTTGTTGCTGTGGGGCGAGGATTACGGCACCTGCTTTGATAAAAAACGTGATAGGGTACACGCTACACCTGCGAAAGCCTAGTTTGAGATCTCGTGTTCCCTTCGTTCGTTTAAGTCCGATCATGGGCTTAAACCGTTGTGATGTTCGTGAAGGTTGCGTTCAGCCTCGCTACTTTCAAGTCTTAAACATTAGTGTGAGCTTCCTTCATATTTTTTAGTCCGAAAAGCTTTTTCAGAAACGTATGAGTAAAATAAAATAATTGGATTGAAATGAACGCTAGTGCAGTCTACCATAAGGTTCGGGGCTGCGGCGGTTTGTACAGGTACCGTCATAAGTAATTGGAGCACGGGAGCTGTGGCCGAACCGTATCGGAGCGCCGTGTAGCTGCACCAGCGGTAAATAATAGGGCGAGAACACGCATGCGCGCCTGACGACGGCGATAGCCCATCTATACCTCTAAAACTACTTTTTTGAACCTGGCTTCAAGCATTGTTCGCAGCATACTGGTCTCGGTGACGGCGCTGATAGCAGAGAGGCATCTGACAGCGTCCCTGGCACACATCCAGCAAATGCGAGCTGTCGGAGAAGCGGCTCGCGCTATCACTGGAATCTGCAGTGAGTTTTAAATGCAGGGCATTTCTTAGCCTCGCCTGTTCCTGCGTCGCACGGTGTCAACAGTTTCGCGACCGCAGCAGGTGCGCCTCTCCTTCCCTCCTCTCTCTCAACAGCAGCTGGCGCGCGCATGCGTCGTAGTCAGCCCGTTCGCTCCGTCGCGGTCTCGGCGTAACAGGTGCGTGATAGCAGCGCGGTGGGGCGTGGAAGGGCGCGCGCTGCTTGCGCATGCGCGCTCTCCCCCCCGTACTGCTCTCCCTCTACTGCGCGCGCGGCAAATATAGCGGCTAGCGGTCGCTCGTGTTTCAGTCACTGCGTTGCTCCTTCCTTCCTTGGTTGACGCTCGTGCCCACGTTTACTCGTGTCTGCTACTCCAGCATCACGGAAGAAGCGATGGAAGCAACACTGCCTTCAATCAGTACTGACGCCCCAATGTTCTGCATTTACTCGTGTTCCCCTCGCGGGAAGGCGCGGGAATTTTTTTCTTTCAAATATTTTTAGGTGTGTCCGCTATCAGCGCCATCACAGAAACAAGTGTGCTGTGAACTATGCTTGATGTCAGGTTAAAAAAAAAAGTGATTTGAGAGGTACAGATGGGCTATCGCCGTCGGCAGCCGCGCATGCGTGTTCTCGTCCTTCCATTTACCGTGGGTGCAGCTACACGGCGCTCCGATGCAGTTCGGCCTAGAGTTCATGTATATAGCTCCCCTAGGGGAGCGATATACAGGAACTCTAGTTCGGCCACAGCTCCCGTGCTCCAATTACTTCTGACTGCACCTGTACCTACACGTCACTGATTAGTCAGCATCTGTGTGTAGTTGAGGTTGAGGCCCCGGCCGTCGGATTTCTATCGGATATGGCCGGGATCTCAACCAAGCCCCTGAACGAAACATGCTCATCGACGTTCCTTTGAACAAATGGTCGGGCGGGGCGCGGATGCAGGGGGCCCCTGAAAGCTGTGGGGCCCAGGGCCTGCAGCCCCCGTAGCCCCCCCTTAATCCAGCACTGGTCACGGGTCCGGCGCTTTGGCGGAGTGATACACTACATGAGGTGGTGCCGTTTTTTAGTTGTAACCGAGTATACCAGACCTCCGTGGGTGGGCTATAGAAACGCAATACAGAGACTATTTAAACTTAACTTGATAAAAGCAATAAGATGCTTGGTGCGTGTTCGTAATAAGATGTTTATTGCCTGTCTTATGAATACAGTCCACACATTAGGTGTTCGATCGACCCCAGAGAAAGGCAATGCACAGTCTCTTAAAACTCAATAGAGTGAAGGCAATTAAATGCATGTTGCATTGTTGCAATAAAAAGTTCATCGATTTTATATTGGTCACAGTGTTTAAGAAGGGAGGTTTGGTTCACTCTGTCGGGTTTTTGCAATAAAATATTTGTTGACTTTCTAACGGGCACTGTTTCCGCACACATACGTTTTAATTGACTTTTAATTGCCTCTATAGAATTAAAGCTCAACGTCCATTTTTATAAGGGTTGGATAAAACCAGCGCGAAGTCAAAGACAAAGGAAGTGGAATAGAAAAACAGCCGCGGGTCTAACAACTAAATTAGCGGTTTTTCTCCACCCCGACACCACAAGTGCAAGCTGCCCAAATATTTTTTAAAAGCCTTACGTCCCCATTCTGTGTAAAACCGCAGTTGTTCTCGTTCTCCCGTCACGAAAATGGTTGCGCTGTAAAGATTGCACAAATGTGAAATGAGTTATTTACTATAAATTTAAAAATATTTGCAGGAGGTCTGACGGGATAATAACCTGTTTAAAAATGAGAGGAGAGACCAAGGGCCGAGACGTCCCGGCGATGCGATGGTGGTTCTATTTACAAGATGGCGGAACAGAGAAAGACGAAGCAGCTCAAGCGAGAGCTGCTCACGAGAGATTTCGGGCACCGATGATGATGTTCTCATCGGTGCCGCGATGATGATTAGAAAGTTTCTACATCTTCTCCGGCCCCATTTTCCCCACCCACAATGTTTGCGTGGTCAGTCCGCGTCCGGTAGGTGCCTTTAGTTCGTCCGTTCTTTTCGATACTCTGAGGCAATCGGTAGGCGAAGCTGCAGCTGGGGCCGTCTTCGGAGCACATGCCGGTAGAGTCGGTGCAGGCGACGCAGCCATGCCGAAATTCGAAGCAGATCTTCGACGCCTCTGAACTCGGATGTGTATTCAACCAATTTATATACATCTCGGCCTGAAAACACCTTCGTAGCTCCTTGATGCTTCTTTCTGGATCTTTTCACTTTCCTGGTTGAAGAATCATTGTGTGATGCATTACCTTTCTTAAAAGAGCGCTTGCCGCAAACTCTTCGGCTCTGTTGTAGGATGCGTACAACGACAGTCCTCTTGAGATGTCCGTCATGATGGTCAGTACCCCGTTCTTAAGCGCTGACGATCGACTTTCTTTTGGTTGCCAAAACTTATCTCTCATTCTGCTCTTTGAGTTCTCCAGGGGGTAGGTCCGTTATCTCAGTTTGGAAGCACTCCTGATACATGGCTGGCGGCGGTGATGCCAAGGGAGTCGAGGAGATGCCTGACTTGCTCATAATGTCGGCGGTCTCTTGGAAGGCACACAATATCAAGGCGTCTTCTGTCCGAAGATCACGCGCAGCCAACGAAGTTGTCGCATTGTCACGCTGTTCTTGCGGTAGGAACTGTGGCACATGCAAAGTTTCTATCCCAGAGGCTTCTTGGAAATTCTTCACGTGAAGTGGGTCATATAATCCTTGTTTCAGTGTATAAAACTCACTGAAGTTTGTAGAGGAATTTATTATCTCGTCGATCTGGCTCGGTTTTGCGGCGTCGTACATTTTGTATTTCAATTCATAGTAGATACGGATCATGACATGAGTTATTTCATCTGGATGTTCTACATCGGTGGCATATTTCTCATCCAGGGAGTCGCTGTGAATAAACGGTTCGATTTCTTCGTTCAACGTTCTCAATACAATTTCTGTTTTCCGTAGCTGTCGCATCAATTCCTTCAACATGTCGGCAACACCACTCGTCATTACAGTCAACCGTAATGCGGATTCTGCGTTTCTGCGTACTTCACGAGCATATAGCCGCACCTTTTCTCTTTTCGTCTTCAGTTCGTTAAGGCGCATCGTATTGTCAAGACTACTCTGGTCACACATCAAAGTTACTGCGTCTTGCATTGCGCGATCAGCGGCGGCATTCCCCTCACCGTTCAAGGAATCACCGCCCATCGAGGGATTCGTCGGAGGTGAGGATCCGTCGTCGTCTAGTCCGCCCATCGCCTCGGTCACTTTCGCGTACCACCACCGGTTCAGTCCATCACACCGGTTCGTCGTCGGTATCAAGGGGTCCTCCTCCTCCAAAAGGCCGAAGTTCGGAAGACTCCGAATCGCAGGAGGACCTTCTTCCCGGGTTTATCAGCACCATTTAAAAATAAGAGGAGAGACCAAGGGCCGAGACGTCCCGGTGATGCGATGGTGGTTCTATTTACAAGGTGGCGGAATGGAGAAAGACGAAGCAGCTCAAGCGAGAGCTGCTCACGAGAGATTTCGGGCACCGATGATGATGTTCTCATCGGTGCCGCGATGGTGATTAGAAAGTTTCTACAACCTGGGTGCCCGTAGTAGCAGACCGTTGCGCTGCCACCAAACAATGTCCGCGCGTTGCCCCCTTACAAAATCGTTTGATGAGATCGAATTGAAAGTTTATTGGCTTGACTCAATACAATGTGTTGTGTTGACTTTCTATATAAATTTTGCATTGAGTTTCCATTGCAAATCGACCGCCGTGTTTCACGTGAAACTCAATGTTAATTTTAAGTCTATTGACTATAGCCAACATGTCTGTTCAGTACCAGACGACTTTCTCTTGACTTTCAATTCCCTTCTCCTGTCGAGTTCCTGTTGAGAACTATCAAGTGAATGCATATCGAGAGAAGTCTCTTGAGTTCCACTCGAGTCTTTGCTGATTCTCTATCGGTTCTCCTGTTGAGTTCCTGTCAAGAAATGTCAATTGAAAACCTAAACCTACTGAGCATATTTTACAAAGTGTGTTTGATTTCGTTTGAGTTTTTTATCAAGTTATTTCAACAATTGTGTAGTAAAGTTCTGTTGACTGTTCCAAATATTTACTAATAATGAGTCTGTTTCAAACTGCAAAAATATCCCGGAAACTGGCATAATAAAAAATGTTGCAGTGTGTCCATTGAGCAGGTGAAACATGAAAGGTGTTCCGTGGCAAAGTTTGCTTTATTGCTTACGAAAGCATCACGGGAAAGCTAGTCCTCGCACGATCCACTTGGTTACTTGGCTGTGTAGTCTACAATATACAAGAAACAGACTTGTTTGTTTACACCAGTACAGTACGAAATGATGAGTGTATCCCTGCTTAGTGAAGCATGCTGGTCTTAGTAGCTGACTATTTTAGAAGTTAGATGGTTCGTACTTTTCGAAAAGCTTGACAATGGGAGAAAGCAGTGAACAAATGTATAAGCTTTCCTAATGTCTTAGCGTCTTAAAAAAAGCTAGCCACATCAAATAATTTTACAATAAGTAGGGAGTGGCTGTCATGTTTCAAGGATGCATTAATGCATCCCTGCGAGGGGTGCATCAAAACCCCCCGAAAAAAAAACAAGAAAATAAGAGAGCAAAGAAACGCCATTTGGAACGGCGCGCCAGGAGGGTATGAATGAGCGAACGCCAGCGCCTAAATCCCGAAGCATCATGGTCAAATATGGCAGCGCACTCGTCACCCAATCAGAGAACGCCGCGCAGGAGACCAGTGGCGTGACGACCATATATGGACATGAAAAGGCAAGGAGCCAATGAGAGCGCGCCGCGTTCAAGCCCAGAGGGGTTAAAAGCCGGGCGCACAAGGAGCAGAGATGCGAGAAACCACGAGGCGGCAGGAGCACGTGAGCTTCAAGGAACGAGCCAGGGGGACGTGGCCAGGCCAGCAAAGACTATGCCTACCAAGCCTGGGCGGGAGCCGGCCGACTTCGCATCGGCTGCGGCATCCTAGGCGCACCACGAACCTGTGTCTTCGTGGTCCCAGCGGCGGCGGTCGGGCACCTTCGGCCAGCGTCCACGCTCCACCTACCTTTATTTCAACGCCCCGAAGGGCTACATTCGTGCCGACACCTACCTGGGGCCTCCAGCGGGAGCTGATACCAGGGGGTAGCCAAAGACTAAACGTCAGGACGCGCGAATCCCACGCCGTCCAAGGAACGACCGAGCGCATCGAACGCCGGCATCGAAGCAAGACGAGGACGGCTACCATTGAGTCGCGGCCACGCAACAAGTGTGACACGTCAGCGCAGACGACAGCGGGGTAGGCCAGTCCATTAGGGACACAGTCGTGGGACACAACTAAGGAGTTGCGATAGGAAAGACAATAACTAGGACTAGGTGTAAGTAGTGTATATGAACTAATTGTGTACAACTTTGTTGTCGAGATTTTTGGGTCTTGCTTTGAACTGTATTTGGAGATATTTATTTTGAAGTTTGATTGTTTCGAAATGTGGGCAATTGATTTCGAGAGTGCTTTGCGTTAGGGTTTTTCAAGTGTGCATTAAATGTGTGTTGTGTTAAACATGTCAACGGCTTTTCTGTGTCCATGTCTCTGAGCTGAGCCGCTCCGAGTCAACTTATACGCCTCATATCGTTTCGGCACGTTAACGAGCTTCAAGAACAAAGCCTGTTCAGCAATTTATGAAGGGCTTCAAAGGGTTGCGGACAAATTTTGCCGAAGACAGGTAACACATCACCTCGCAAACTTGTTGACCGTGCGGTCGCAGTGCACCGACATACCCATTCCTGTGGGCACCCCACTTTACGGCATTCCAGTCTAAATGATGAAATTGCGTAATATAACCGGTTTGTAATTACTGGGCCTTGATTTTGACCCTGTTGTTGCCAATTATTGACGCGTGTTTCCAATGTCAAAATTACCGCCGAAAAGCTGGCAATCATCTTCTTCTATCCGTGGGTCTCTTCCTGGGCTGCGCTCTAGCAGAGTCCTTCAATGCTTTACTGGTCACGAAACTGCTCCGTAACTCAATGGGAGAGCTTCATATGCTGCGTTTGGCCACCACGCGGTGGCGCCACCATCTCACTGAGGTCACTCCTCGGGCGGCGCTGCGCTGGTTCGAACGGCGGAGACGCGCCGAGCTGTGTTTGTTTTGTGCGGGGAAATATTGTAACGTACATCTCGCGCTGTTGTGATGCGACTTAAGTAGTGCAACGACGATGCCGAACACGTGTTGCTTTCCGGGGTGTCGTTCCTTGTGCAACGATACAACAGAAAATGTTTCCTTGTGCTGTTTACCGAGCGACGAGGAGCTGCGTGAGAAATGGAGGTGTGCCATTCCAAGGCAAGAAACGGGAGATGACCGCTTCGATTATAAGTGTGTGACAGTGTGCGGGAATGCACTGTGTGTGAGGATGAAAAAAGCAATGTACCCTTTTGAGGGTATCCTGGACCTAGAATTGTACAAGGGTAACTTAAAGCCGGATTTTTGTCAGATCAGTCAGGTAGTAGCGGTGCTTCATTACCTGTTTGCAAACTTGTATTACCTTGCGGTGATGCTCGCATGTAAAAAAAAAAAAGAGCTTTGGGACGTCCTTGTGCTTTTACTTCTCATATTTCCGCTAATCATCCCTTCGCGTTTGTTTTGTTTCTTTTGTAACCGCGCGTGCACCCGCTTCCGGTTTTCTTATCTGGCGTTTCAACCGGAGCGCCCGTTTGCTCTTTTTGTCGTACGTCCCGTCGGGCAATATTTTTTGATATGGGAAGGGTGTCACCTGGTCTCTAATTTGATTTTTTGTTCCTTCGACAATGTTCTCGATCCTATTTCCATGGATCTGAAATTAACAACGTTCCGAGAGTAATGCATGCAAGAAAACGCTGCGCAACTCACTTTATCGACGTTCATCTGTGCACGTCACACTGCGGACTGCTTCTTCGACGTTTGTGTTTCAATCTAGTATTTTGTGGAGCAAGATGTCGCTTTAATAAACTTCGTGCAGAAATGCTTTGCGTCGTTCTTGGCTAGGTGCCAATATTCCGTTTCCTCCATGTGCTGTACATCGCAGCTAGGGTTGCCACCTTTCACCGAAAAAAAAAAAAAAAAAACCCGGCCCTTGGGGGGGGGGGGGGTATGAAGTTGAAAGAAACAGGCCATGGTTTTGACATGCAGTGCCATTTACTATCGCGTTTTCTTAGGGAAAAATCAACATAACGTTCGCACTGAAAGGGATTGAGAGCTTGGCTATTGCTCGGTATGTGCATGGTTCACTGCAAAGTAATCACAATCGCTTACCGCGGCGGCAGCATTTCGTTGTTTTGTTCCTCCCTTAGGTCCCTCTCCATCACAGGCAGCGCGCTCGCCCACGTATTTTCTCTGCTCGCCTGTCTTTGCGCAGCTTGTCGACACTTATTTGTCGTCTTAGTTGTTGAATTGACGCTTATAAAACGCCAAAACAAACATAATCACGGCATGAAGGCCAAAAACTGGCCAATGACGCCCGGTTTTAAGTATGGACCGACAACCGGTCCACTGTTTGAAAACCCGCTAGGGACGGTCCAAAACCGGGCAGGTGGCAACCCTAATCGCCGCGCAAAAAATCAATTTTGTACGCTGGAACACGCTCTTTTGTCTCCTTCGTAATATTGAATTTTTTTTGTTGGGTGTGATGAAATCAGTTCTATTGTTATTTTTCCGCTTCCTTTTTTTTACAAGGACTACAAAGCGTGGAAGCGGAAAGACACACGGTGCGACATATATCTTCTTCGTATTTTGATCCTTCGTATTTCTGCAGCGCTTTTAGATGTTCTCCAGTATGTACCAACTCATCGAAACGACAATACTATTGGGCTATCTCTTTTAGCGTTCTGTGTATTCCAGAGCAATCAACGGATTCATTAATAGCGTGGGCTTAACGACGGTACTTGGTTTCTTTCACTTTTTTCATTGTATTTCCGATAGGCCCGCAGAAGCCCGTGACTACGGAACTACCATATGTGTGGTATTTAGAACTTTTGCTTTAAGAAAAGAAGCAACAGATTTAAAAAAATTCCCGGCATTTCCCCGAGGGGAAGAATGTGAAAGTGCGAATGCACGAGTTGAATTTGCGCGGTTCGGTAATGTTCGCGAAAGAGAGATCACACACACACACACACAACTACAAAGAAAGAAAGATGCATTTATTCACAGACACCTATTTGTGTTGTCGTTGTACTTGTTGCTAGAGCGGATCTCAGCTTTGAAATTTCGCGTCAGTACTCCTTTAAGCGGGTGCATTAGCCCTTCTCACGCCCGATTCCTGGCCAATCCCCCACGTGGGTATGTGCCATGTCAGCGGCCAGGCAGCGCGCGCCCATCTCCCCCTGTTGCTAGGGAAGACGAGGGGCGCGCGCACCCGCAGCTGTTGCTATGCGGACTACGGTGGCGGACGATCCCCCACGTGGGTATGTGCCATGTCAGCGGCCAGGCAGCGCGCGCCCATCTCCCCCCGTTGCTAGGGAAGACGAGGAAGACTAGGAGCGCGCGCACCCGCAGCTGTTGCTATGCGGACGGCGGCGGACGATTCAGGCTCGCTTAAGAAGTGCATTAGCACTTAAAATCCGTAAACACGACGGCGCAGCGCTTGTTCCAGAGGACGCAGAAGCCGTTCCCGTTCGCGGCTGAAGTCTACAGTAATTTCCTTGGAAAAATAAAACCCCATTGAAGGCAGGTGATATACACAATGACTGGACTATTCATCCCTAAGTACTACTACAAAAATGCACACTTCATCAACGCGCAGACACGAAGAGCAGCGACCGTTTGCACACCAAGAGCTAACCAATATGCTGCACGCGCGGAAGCTGGATGCCTGTTACGCGTCCTGCCCGGCAGAGAAGAAGGAAACGGGTGCAGGCTTCAGAGGAGGCATTTTTCAGAAAGGAAACAAACGAAAGAGAGCAAGGAAAAACACACCCGCGAACGAACTACAAAACTCTCCTAAGACACTTCTGCCTGAGAACCTAAACACTGTCCTTGCAAGATATGGCTTTACAGGTGAGGCTTACGAAGGCCATGCGTGTTGACGTGAGGAAATCGCCGGGCGCCGCGAAGGGCTGGTACCCGAGTGCCGTTGTCGCGATGTTGGCCGACTAGCGTAGTGATGCTGGGATTCCGGAGGACCTTGCCGTTACCAGGGCCGTTGTAGCACAGGACAACGGTTAAATGCCGGTGACCGAAGAGGTGCGCCCGTCGCTGCTGGAGCCGCCACGACGTGGGTTGGCGGAACGTCGGGAGGCCGAAGCCGATGCGTCGTCGGCCCACTCCCGCCCAGGCTTGTGTAGCGACGTCGGTTCCTCGGGTCGCGTCAACCTTGGCTTGGCTGTTCCGGAGTTGTTGTTGTTGTTGTTGTTGATCCTTTTCTAGTGGCACATACCCACGTGGGGGATTGGCCAAGACACGGAGTGGCTTTTTGGGGCTAAAACGCCCACCTCATGGCCCTATATAATGAGCCTGTAGGAATCGGGGAGACGGTTACCGAATTATATAATAAGTCTAAGGAATGAATCAGTGAATGATGTAATTTTTGGGAGAAAAGGCTAAAAAATTTTGACCGAGTTCCTGGTCCCCTCGCACCGCACCTGCCTCGATCTCCCGTCTTCCTCCTCTTCCTTGATCTCCTTCGGCGTCGTTGCGGGGATTGTCCTTGACTCATGACTAGAGACCGGAACTTTAGGCAAAATGCCTATTTTTTATTCCAGTCCGTATCGAGCCTATTTAACATATAAGCATGAACTAAAGGAAGGGGAACATTTTAAGCAATAGTTGATTGTGCCTATACGTGCCTATTTTGAGGTTCGTGCCTATACAAGCTTTTAAGCGCCTATAAATGCCTTTTTTGTGCTGTCGAGTACAGACTTTGCCTCAATCAGTCGTATATCTCGATGGAAAAAAAGGAAATCTATTGTTGGACTGATGGGAATGCATGAGCATCTTGTCTCTCTCCATTGCTAACTTGAGGCCTCGCCCGATGCTCATTCCTTTCTCTTCAGACATCCGCCACGCAGAGTTTCTTTCACCCCACTCAGTAAAGCGTATAACCACAAAAATATCATCATCTTCTTCCTACACTATGCCAACCATGCTTAGCGTTCTAATAATCTCAGCGGTCTCGTTTTCTCGCTCTAGCAGCGGCTTTGGCTGCCTGTCTTTCCTTTTGTAGTCTGCCAGTATCGCCATTAGCCGCAGTATTTTTCATTTCTTCCTCGTTTGCCACCCTAAACTGGCTGCGTGCTCGATAATTATACAACGCGGGCAATCAGTGGCAGGAGTCACAGAGACCCGCCGAGACTCCCCGTGACTGACGGGCACGTCTGCAGAGGCAGCTGCCGCTCAGTCGCACTCCTGTTAAAGTATTCTTAGCACCGTCGCTCTCGTCACTCACGCAGCCGGCGATCTCTAAGCGCTATCTCACTTTACCGTTTTTGGGTTTATGTCGCTGGCTGTTTGACAGAGTGACGCGTAGCGACGGAAATATTACCCGAAATGCCCTATATATTGTTCGCGCAATAATACAGTGCTAACAGTGGCATAAATTGTTTTGTCACAGACAGGAGAACACGTGTTTTGAGGAATGGTCTCGTCGAATTTAGTCTGCAAGGCATGCAAGGTGAAAATAAAGAGTACGCGTTGTCCCCCAACCAGTCGGCGTGCAGCGAGTATAGAAAACAGTATGTTTGTGAATGGGGGTATGAAGTAATGAAAATGACGAGGCGCGCTGGCGTTGGAAATGGGTTCGCACTGGCTTGTTTGGAAGAAAACAAGAGAGCAATTGAAAACGTTGTATTTAGCATTTTTAAGGGTTTTTATTGAATGCTAGCGGCATAAAAAGATTCTTGCGGGTTCCGTCGGCGCGTCGTCTGCTAGCGCCCCCAACGATAGCGCGCAAGCGCCAGCCTGCGAGGGAGCCGGCCAATGGAAGCCCTACCTCTCAAGGCCAGGACGGTACTGCGGGAAAGCACAGCTACTCTCTCGGCAAGATGCGCAACATTGACTTTCACGCCTTTCCTTCTGCTTAAAAAATTGCAAATAAATCTGAACCCTTTCCCACTTATTTACCTCGGACGGGATTTCGAAAAGCCTTTCTAAACAATGCAAAACAATTACAAATTGCTCGCGAATCCCTCCCCCCCCCCCCCCCCCCAAAAAAAAAAGGTCGGATTTGTTTGGTGTCGAGAATATTGCAGCGCAGATTGCACGCGGGCGAGGCTAGAGCGTGCCCTAGAGAGGCAGCGCGAGGCTAGCTTGTGGCAAGATTAAGAGAAAACCTATTGACCCTATCACTACAGCCAGCACGTCAGCGTAGTTGGCGTTTCTGCTCTCTCCGTAATCCGTCCGAAGCCTGCCGACGAATGCCGAAGATTAAGACGCCGAAAAGTGTCCTTATCCGGCAATGGACCAGTGGATCGCAGTGCTACACCGTCGACGGAGAAACAGTATTCTGCCAACCCTGCGGAAAGCAGGTGAGAATACAATACTTTCCACTTGATCTTAATTAACGATATCATGCACTTGACGTGAACACTGGACCAACCGTAAACGTGACGCCTCCAACAGTGCTTACGCTAAATTTATTCTGAATGCTCAGAACTTGCCAATAATGTGCGTTTTAAGAACTTTTTACCGTAACTGCTATTCATTGTTGTGCAATGTTTGCAACCTAATTCGGGAACTGGCTTCCTTATTGAAAATTTCCGGCACAGTGTTGGTCGGATTGTTGTATAAGCATCATGATTTTAAAAACGGTTACCTGCTATTGCGCAGCTGGCCAACTTCGCCATTCCTTGAGCTATTGTCAGGTTTACAACTCTACATGACTAAAAGCAAAAGTACACTAGCAACGTTTCACGTGCCTTACGCAATATCTTAGTTTTCGTTACTGTTTTCTTCGCGCAGGTACCCTGTGAAAAAAAGTTCCACTTGCAGCAGCATGAAAGAACAGCACTGCATCAAGCCAATGCTCTGCGCAACCAGCCGTCGACATCAAGACAATCGTTCCTGGCTGAAAGTATTGCTCAAGGAAAAAAAAGTGAATTCAGCGCTGACCTGTGCGAAGCATTAGTCGCTGCTAACATCCCTTGGGCGAAAATCGAAAACAAGACTTTCAAGAATTTCTTGCAAAAGTACTGCAAACAAAAGGTACCATCAGAGTCGACTCTTCGCAAGGAGTACCTGCGACCACTGTACGAGAAGACGCTACAAGAAATTAGAAGAGAAATCGGTGAATTCCACATTTGGATTTCTGTGGACGAGACGACAGATGTCACCGGACGAGTACTCGGTCACTTTGTAGTCGGAAAGCTTGACGCAGAAGAGAAAACAACACCCTTCCTGGTTTGCTCAAAAGAGCTAGAAAAAACTAGCGGAGAGACCATCGCCCGCTTCGTGAACTCGTCATTGAAGCTTCTGTACCCCTCCGGAGCCCACGACGACCGAGTACTGCTGCTCTACACAGATGCAGCAGCTTATATGCTTAAGGCTGGTGCACTTCTCAAGGTTTTTTACCCAGAACTATTGCACGTCACTTGTCTTGCTCACGGGATTCATCGGGTGTGTGAAGAGCTACGAAAGTCGTTCAGTTCGGTCAACGAACTGATAGCTGTAGGGAAGGCGGTGTTCCTCAAGGCTCCTTCCCGCGTTCGTGCTTTCAGGGAGCAGCTGCCGGGTGTACCTCTTCCACCGGAGCCTGTTGTTACCCGCTGGGGAACTTGGCTGACGGCAGTGGAATACTACAACCAACACTTAAACGGTGTCAAGGCTGTTGTAAGCAGCTTTGCTGAAGATGAGAGTGTCGCCGTGAGAAGGGCCCAGAAGGTTCTACATGATGTTACACTTGCATGTGACTTGGCCTATTTGTGTGCCAATTTCACGTTCTTGGCAACAACAATACAGAAACTTGAAAGTTCGGGCACAACGCTGACTGAAAATATTCAGCTGATTTTGGACGCACAGGAAAGGTTCGCTAGTGCTCCCAGGGGACCGGTTGCTGACAGAGCTATAGAGAAGCTTAAGTCTGTGTTGGACAGAAATCCCGGATTTTCGACGCTGACGGAACCGTCTGAGGTTTTGAGCGGCGGACATACCGCGATTCCAGATGGAATCAAAACATCCAACGTGCCAAAGTACAAGTACGCTCCGCTAACCTCAGTGGATGTGGAGCGTTCTTTCTCTGCGTACAAGACGATATTGACTGACAGAAGGCACAACTTCAAGCCCGAAAACCTGGAGATGGTGCTTGTTTGCCACTGCTTCCACAGCCTTTCGCACAGTGTTGCGTCACCCTAGATATCTTGAAATCGTCACCCTTGAGTGTTTTATGAAGAAAATAAAATTGCATTTTCAAAATACCGATGTTTGTAGCCTGTGTTTACTCTAAACCGAAAAATTGCACTGAAATACGCCGCCTGAGTAAATATTATTCGAGCCTATATATGCCTATGTGGTAGTACTTAGTGCCTATATATGCCTAAATTTCAATTTTGAGCGCCTTCAATAGGCGCCTAAAACCCGTTTTTTTAGTGCCTAAACTTCCGGTCTCTACGAGTCATGACACTACCCCCCTCTTCGAGTTTTTTTTTTTTCAAAAAACTTCTCCCCAACCACTCTCACGGAGGCAAAGATTAACTTTAAGCCCAGAGCCTCTGTTCACTCTTCGCGCACTTATCGTTCACGATCGCATTGTTCACCCTCAGAATGTTCACTATCACACAGTCATTGTTCACCGCACTTTCCTCATCACCGTGCATTTCACTGTTGACCCCACACCGTACACTTGTTCGCATATTGTTGCCTAATAGCACAAGCAGCCACTCACCATCTCTAACCCCATCTTACTCATGTCCACTCCACACAGTTCACCCCAATTCACAATTCACAGTTCACCCAGTTCACACATTTTACAGTTCAACACTTCTCTAACTACAATGGACCCCTACACACCTCTGAATACATCTTTACGATGGGTTTTTTTTAGTACAATCACAATTCTGTCTTACCCTTTCTGCAGAAGTAAACTGTTCTCTTTCTCTATCAGTCCCCTTTCCTGCCATATTCAGTCCGGGATAGCGGTCGGCTCCGTAACCCGAGTGCTTCATTTTCACCTTCTTCCAGCGAGCCCATTTAACATCTTGCTCTAATCGGCGGCTTCTGTTTCTCCCAACAATTCTTCCTATACGTTTTCTACGGCTGGCGCACGACCTTTTTCTCAATGGTATCTGAAGGACCCGACACATTCTGATCATCCCCTTTTTGCGATCACGCGTAATCCTCGGGACAGTTCTTTCAGCTTGTGGCGCAACTGCTTTCCCTTGGCGTGGCTGACTTTGCTGTTGCTCAATTTCGAACCGGCTTTTGCTGCTTCGGATTGTGGTCAGTCGTTTAGATGTCCGCCTGGTTGCGTACGATAGCTTGTGCAGCTTTCCAGTTTGCCGGTATTTCTCGTGAGGACTACGCTGACGCTCTAGAACTTGTCTACGTGTCCAGCTCTCCTTTTCTCGTTTCTGCGAGCTCTCTCTCGAGGATGCATGTTTTCGCTTTTTGGTGGGTGCCCGAGACTGCTTATCTGGGCCTCGCAGAGCATATTTGCCAGCGACAAGTAGCTCGTGCATGGCATTCCTGCACAAGTCCTTTCTTCGCGTGTCTGTATCGACAGTGGACCTTTGATCATGAGAACGCGGTTCTAGCTGATTTGCAAACTCGGCGAATGGCTCAGCTTCTGTGATTGCCGTAACAAGGCCAATATTTTCCCTGCCCTTTTCAGAAGCAACCCTAACATCCGTACTGGCAGCTTTCTCCATATCAGGGGGAACTCCGCATTTCAACGTGGTCTTACTACTACAAGCGCTCATTTCAGAAAAGACCTTGTTTGTGATCACTCGCCGTTCGAGGACCTCTCTGTCGTTAGAGAAACCGTCAAAACTATCTGTGGACTGTCCTTGCGAGGCACTCTCTCGGTGCGCCCATCTTCTTGTGGCTTGCCTTCCGCCGTCCCGCACGCCCCACGTTTCTCATCTCGCACTTCGAACGCTACTTCTTCCCCCTCGGTCTGCCGCGAGACATTTGTATCTTTACCATCTACCTTACTCTCCACATTATCTCTTCCTCCAGTGCGCGTGCATTCCAACTCACGTGCGGCGGGTTCAATGCTCTCTGCTTTTCCGACGCTGTTCTGCACGAGGCGCAGCTGTGACTCTGCCTGTAGAATCTGTTCCAATTATCTTTTTTCTCCCTCAAACTCTTCCTGCTGTTTGTGACTCTCTTCTTCAATTATTCGAAATGCCTGCTCTTTGTTCAACCCGAGCGTTTGAACTAACGATAGCACTTTTTCCCAATCCATTCTTCTAGGCTGGCGAGACGCGTGACACTAGGCCTATCCTGGCAGTTGATATGCCAAGATCCTGGCAGGCTCCCCAATTAATAATGTTACGCGTCCTGCCAGGCAGAGAAGAAGGAAACGGGTGCAGGCTTCAGAAAAGGCATTTATCAGAAAGGAAACAAACAAAAGAGAGCAAAGAAAAACACACCCACGAATGAACTACAAAGCTCTCCTAAGACACTTCTGCCTGAGAACCTAAACACTGTCCTTGCAAGATATGGCTTCACAGGTGAGGCTTACGAAGGCCATGCGTGTTGACGTGAGGAAATCGCCGGGCGCCGCGAAGGGCTGGTACCCGAGTGCCGTTGTCGCGATGTTGGCCGACTAGCGTAGTGATGCTGGGATTCCGGAGGACCTTGCCGTTACCAGGGCCGTTGTAGCACAGGACAACGGTTAAATGCCGCTGACCGAAGAGGTGCGCCCGTCGCTGCTGGAGCCGCCACGACGTGGGTTGGCGGAACGTCGGGAGGCCGAAGCCGATGCGCCGTCGGCACGCTCCCGCCCAGCGACGTCGGTTCCTCGGGTCGCGTCAACCTTGGCTTGGCTGTTCCGGAGCCTGGTCCCCTCGCACCGCACCTGCCTCGATCTCCCGTCTTCCTCCTCTTCGTTGATCTCCTTCGGTGTCGTTGCGGGGATTGTCCTTGAGTCATGACAATGCCCTTCGTGCGGCGGCGGCGCCTGTAGTGGCGCCCGCGGTCCCTATATGAAACGAGCGCCGAAGTTTCGTGACCAGTAAAGCATTGAAGGACACTGGCTCTAGTTAGAGTATGCACTACTCTGGTCCTTTTCTCCTTCATCGCTCTTTGTGTTCCAGATGTATCACTGAGCTTTATACTACCTCTTCTAACCCATTAAAAAGCGCCATATTTCAAGGAATAAAAAGACAAAACTTTACCCTCGGAAAGTCCGGAGCTCAAGCTGGAGGGAACGGCAGGCAGACGTTTCCAGTGTCGGCAGTTTCAGTTCAGTTTCAGCAATTTCAGTTTCTGTTTCAGTGTTCAGTTTCAGCAATTCCGGGCATTGGTTCTGTAAAGCACGCGTTGTATGCTGCCGCACGGTACTTCCCCTTTGTTCCTCTTGGAGACAACGAAAGCTAACCCCAGCCTCGTTTTCGCTGAGGATACGGCGGCCGTCCAGGGAGGGGACACGGGCGAGGGAAACTGCTAATATGTGTATCTGAAAGAAGGGATCTTGAAGACGAGGAAAATAACCCGGTTGTTTGAGAGTAGGATTCTGAGACAGGCAAAGTGCCACCGGGTTATTTCGTGCTCCACCCCTTACGAATACGGTCCGCCCTCCCCGGCCCCGCAGCGTCGGTATACTGTTCCAACGCCACCATAGACATAATAAGCCCTTCCCCTCCTACCAGATAATGTAAACGGCCATCTAATCGCCAACATCGCCTATAGTGAACGATGAACACAAAGAAGACTTTTAGAGATTAACTTACGTGCTTCCTTTCGCGAACACTCCAAGTTTATTCATAAATGCTGTCCCATTTGCTTGTTGCGGAGCCTTTATTCGTAGGTTCATTGTTGGGTAATTAACGCGCTTTTTTTTTTCTCGAAGGCGTGCGTAAAAACTGCCGTGCCCATCTTACCATTTCCCTGGCTAATCAGGTGGCGTTCATTGTGTCAGCGCGTGTATTGCAAAGGTCAAAATGATCTCGAGCGCGCCCAACTTACGCAAATTGTTGCGAAAAAACACACGGCGCATATTATCCACGCGAAAGGAGAAAAGCGCAATTCCGAGTACTTGGTTAGCAAAGAACCCCAAGGTTCCTTCGGTAATTCTGCCGTCAATTACAGGCAAACTAATGCTTTATACTTAAACCAAATTGCCATTATATTATATCGGTTAAGTTGCCCAATGCCACCGCATACATGGTTTGAACTTATTCACTGCAATCTCCTGAGTGCGGTGCAGATGGAGCATTAAATTTAAGTTTTTACATTTTCCATACACCATGCAATCACGTTCATTTCCAGCGAGCGGCAAGCCCCAACGATTTCACGTTTTTACGAACTACTTAGGCTTACTTGGTATATTCAGCCTGATTACGCATGTTTTCGGGTAAATTAAAAGTCACCGTGCGCGGTAAATATTAGGGGTAAAACCAAAGAGAAAAACTATGTAGCCATTGGTTCGTATTTAGAGGCGACACTGCTAGGAAACTAGCTCACTTCGCCCTACCTTCTATTATTAAGTAAGTGTGCAAATAAGTAATTCTAATTGTAATTGTAATTCTAATTGTAAGTAATTGCATAGAGAGATAAAAAATTAGAAGAGAGGACACACGGGCTTATCGTGGCCGAATGGCCTGACTCTTCTGCCGTCCGGCAGTTGGCGCAAGTGGTAAAAAACTATATATGTAAAATTAAGCTAACACGCAATATTATACTTTTAAAATTTTGTTACACATTAGACTACACACTTTTATTTATGTACCAAGTTGAATGGCTGTGAATGTAAATTTTTGTGGCTTCTTTGTGCCAAGCCTGGCCAAGCCGCAAGCGCAAGCGCCATTTGGCTCTTTCGGCAGCGTTTGCATGTGCGTTTCTGCAGCCTCATGCTAACCTCTGTTGTCGAGAAGGAAACGTCTAGTGCTTCCTTTGCGACATCGGTTATGCATCCTGCACGAAAGGTGAGACTTTCTTTTGTAAAGTGCTGGTCATATTTACGCTTCCTTGTACTGCAAACGCTGCGAGCACTGCGTAGCCTCAGGGAAATCAGGCACAGCGAGTTCTGCGTCTTTAAGATAAGAGCTTTGGAAACGCCCCGGAAAGGCGTAAGACACAATTTTTTTAGCCGGACGTAATGATATCTTAGGCTGGGTGTGCCGTTGTATCTAGCGCTGAGGGATGTCAGCGACACGCGCCCGTCGTCGCACGTAGCGTTTACGTGCCGCAAACGACGGCGGTGAGTTGCGGAAGTGGCCGGCGGCCAGCGGTCCGTAGGCAAAGCAGGCGTTGCGCGCTGTCGCTGCACTGAATTACGTGAGCCGCACGCTGCGTTGTATTATACTAGTTAGCCATTGCTAGCTTGGCCAACTATTACTGCATTATTTAATATGGCCGTGAGGCACTGCAAAGCCGTCCTGTCGAACGTACGCGACGAAGTAGCCGTATTTGCACTATTTGGCTTATCTGGGCATAGCCAACCTTATCTGGGCATAGCCAACCGCCGTACACTCACTACACAGTGTTTTACTCATGTTTTACACATGTGTTTTACTCAAGTTTTACACATGTGTGCATACCAAGCTGCCTGCGTACCAAGCGAACCCACTCGCCGACGCCGATAACGCGCGCGCGTCGCCTCGCTTTGGCGCGTCAGGTGCGGTAATAAAAATTCAGGCCAATCCACCATGTGAATGTGGTTGGAAAGCAAAGCTGTAAACGGCACCCACGACGATTACTCATGAGGCGTCACTTAAATTTCCTCACGTCGCTTTACAAATACTGAAACTAGAGAGAAGTGAAATGCAATTAACCACACCCGTTGTTACTTCGAAGAGATTTTCTTGGTAAGTATTAAATCAATGCATGATGTATGAACGGTGGTTGGTTGAGTTGTATTGCTGTAGCACATGAGTGGGAACTTTTTTTACAAAATTAAAGGAAGCTCAAACCCTGTGTTAGACTATCTCACTTCTCCGTTTCTGCCGCGCGGACGGAGGCGACGAGATAGGCGGCATAGAAGGAAGGAGGAGCTGGATGAGGAGAAAGAAATACTTCTATTCAGATTTCTGAAATTCCCAGAGTGCGGCCCAGGGGAGTCGTTCCTTCTCCACAGTCCAGCAGCTTCGCCTGTCCACCAGCTGAAGCTGGGTAGGCGGAGAGGAGCTTGGCAGCAGCATCTCCAATGGACCTCTCCCGGGGTACGTCACGCGGCGCCCATGACGTCACGGAAATCGCACGTTCTGGGTGTGGCCGGGAGGGTGGTTGGCAAAACATTCGGACCGGCGCGCGGCGCGTATGCAGTGAGGCTGCATTAGACGCGCGCAAAAGTGGAATTTTTGTTTACGTGTTGGCTTTTCTGGTGCCGGTGGGCTGCTGTGCTCTCGGCTACCCAAATTTTGCGAGCAAAATCAGCGGCATCAGAATTTTCGGAGTCCCCACAGAAGTAAATTCGGCGTGTATTGTGGATGCGCGCAATGTGCCGAAGAAGCTGGCAGCCAAAGCAGCGACATAGTCTGCTCTTACTCGTAGCAACATTTCGCATTCTCAAACTTCAGCTGTTCTCCAAAGCGCGGTCATACCGTCTACATTGGCAGTCCGCGCTGATTCGTGCAATGAAATGATACTGTTTATCAACCATCTGCTATCATGTAGCACCAGCAGAAATTTGCTCAAGTGAAATAGGGGGAAGGGGGGGGGGGGGCAGACGGAAATTTTCTTGCTGCGAAATATTGTCATGTTTTGAGGATGTAGAGCACTGTATTAAAAGCACAATGAATGCCTAACCTGCTTAGGCGACGCGAAATAAATGTTTCGACGAGGGATCCGCGATAGCCGCCTGCTGCCTGATCGACAACGACAAGTTTGTTCTTTTGTTATGGGGATCTGTTCAAGACGAACGAAATTCATTGCTTGTAAGTACAATAAATTTTAACCTTGATCAATTATATTCTGCCTTGAGGATGCCGGAAAACTGAGATGCTTGCCGTGCTCATGTAGCATCGTGACTTCGGGGCGAGATGGGCCGCTCACGCGACTCGAAAAATGTGCTTGCCCTTAGCGAACAGACTCAGTGAATGTATTCATTAGTTGCGGCCTCCCGACGCTGGCGTATGCAGCGGGGGCGTACATGGACACTAACTTTAACTATCATGAAATAATGACTACCGAAAATATTTCAGTGCACTGTCGCAAGATATACGCACTAACCATATGTGGCTGCTATGTTACTCTTACAATGACGATGAACCATTTCAAGATTTCACTGGCGTAAATGTAAGAAAACAATCGGTAAATCTCGTAGAGAACGACATCATCGCGATATTTTTATTGGAATAATTTTTGCCTTTTGCTCTTCATATTTTTGTTTCGTTGCTGCTTATTTTACTATTTAATCCTTTCATGCTTTACCTTTCCTTCTTCCCCTCGCCATGAAATCGTGTGTACGCCACTGTCTCCGGGCGACGCAAAGAGACCAAGAACAGGGAGCGTTTAGCTGCCTGAGGCACCGCGCTTAGCTTAAGCGGACCTCGAAAGCAACAATAAATTAGCTTTCCTTGGTATGTGTCCGAACACAAACAATCTTAAAAAACATTTTGGGATGCGTCGCAGCAGCACGAACCTTCAGAATGGCTCGTTTAGGCTGTTCTGCCGCGCACTGATTATCCGAAAGCGTCCCCGTTCAGTTGACCGTACGGGAAACAAAAGTGTTGCAGAGGTTCTAGATGCGGAAAGCTACATGGAGGTGCGACGGCCACAGCTAGGATAGCTAGACCCCCACCTGCAATGTGGGAAGCCAGTGACGGCCCGAACCAACGGCACATCGTTCCTTTCGGGCGACGCGCGGCCAGGCCGTGCCGTCGGCGCAGGCGCTTTCTGCCAACCGCCACCTCACTTCGCGGCCGCCAGCAGGCGCCACCCGTCGCGCACGTGCGTTTAGTGACGTCACGTTGTTTACATACAGGGAGAGGTCCAAGTTGACGGAACGAGAGCAGGGTGCTCAGGACTGAAGTCGCATACCCCGCGTATGTGGCGGAGTGTTCTTACTTCTGAGCAAAATTTACATTCAGCGTCGTAGCGACTCGGGTGCATTAAGGGAAGACACGTCGGGCGTGGGAAGGAGCCGATTGTATGAGCCGTAGGGTAGTTTGTTGTTCTCTGGAAAGGGCAGGGTGATGCTAAGGTAGGGTCGGTCTCTGAAGGCGATAATGCTGGGTTATGTCCCTGAACATGACGACCGGGTGACCGTCCTCATGCAGCTCCATAGCCGGAGAGGCGGAGGGGCGGGGGGGTAAAAGCGCAGGCTTGTTGGTGGCGTGTTCGGTGCCGTCCATTGAAGCGTGAGTGGGTGTCCTGGTGAGCTGAATGGAACAGTTTGGAAAGTGTTTTTCTAGCACATGCCGTGCAGGTCGGGACACCCAACCCGACTGGTAATTTGGTTAGTCTTTGGGAAGCGGTGACTATATATTGCCATTTGGGTTGTGCAATGTGCTTGCCCTTGGGTGTGACAAAGGCGGTCTTTTCCCGGTCCATCTCGTCGACAGAGATCTGCCAATAGCCCGAGCGGAGGTCGATTGAGGAAAAGAACTTAGCCCCATGAAGGCAGTCGAGGGCGGCGTCTATTCTTGGCAGTGGGTATACGTCCTTCTTGGTTATTTTATTGAGGTGGCGGTAATTGACGCAGAAGCGCCAGCTGCCGTCTTTCTTTTTTACCAGAACCACTGGGGACGCCCACGGACTGCAGGAAGGCTCGATGATGTCTTTATTGAGCATTTTTTCTACTTCTTTTTGGATTACATCGGCCGCCTGTAAATTGGCCTGGCATCGCCTGTGTCAATCCGGTGCTTCGCTGCATGTGTTTGTTCTACAGACGCCGTGCGGAGCTTTGTCGGACTTTGTTCTTATTTTCGACGTTTCATCAAAAGCTTTGCTGATATCGCCCGCCCTCTTACTGACCTTCTCAAGAAAGACGTTAAGTTCTTCTGGGGTATCGACCAAGATGAGGCTTTTCACACCCTAATATCCCTCCTTACATCATCCCCAATTTTAGCCCACTTCAACGCAGCCGCTCCTACCGAAGTGCGAACCGGTGCCAGCGGTCACGGGATCGGCGCCGTACTGGCTCAACGCCAGGACGGTCACGATCGCGTTATCGCGTACGCCAGTCGCCTCCTCTCGCCTGCCGACGCAACTATTCTATCACCGAACGGGAATGCCTTGCACTTCTGTGGGCCGTTGGAAAGTTTCACCCCGAACTGTACGGACGGCCCTTCACTGTTGTCACAGATCATCATGCGTTATGTTGGCTCTCTTCATTGAAAGATCCCACCGGACGCTTGGGTCGCTGGGCACTACGCCTTCAAGACTATTCTTTCTCCGTCGTCTACAAGTCTGGTCGCCTTCATCGGGACGCTGACTGTCTATCTCGTTATCCGGTTGACCCTCCTGAGCCTCTGCCCCAATCCTTCTTGTTGTCCATTTCGGGATTACTCCACATCGGTGATGAGCAGCGTCGCGATCCCTCTTTGAAATCCATCATCGACAGTCTCACCATCGGCTCCCCTGCACCTACCACTCATCTGTTTCGACTCCAGGATGGCATCCTTTACCGCCAGAATCTCCGTCCAGATGGCCCTGAGCTCCTGCTTGTTGTCCCTAACCACCTTCGTTTAGACATCCTCAAACAATTTCACGACCTACCTACGGCTGGTCACCTGGGTGTTTCCCGAACGTACGACCGTGTGCGTCGTCGATTTTTTTGGCCCGGCCTTTACCGCACTGTCCAACGTTATGTGGCCACGTGTGACCTATGCCAACGCCGCAAGAAGCCCACCGCGTCACCGCCCGGTCTCCTACAACCGTTAGACATCCCCACTGAGCCCTTTTATCGTGTTGGTGTTGATCTTCTCGGTCCATTTCCGGTGTCTACCTCGGGCAACAAGTGGGTAGCAGTCGCCACCGATTACGCGACACGCTATGCCATTACCCGTGCTCTCCCCACCAGCTGCGCATCCGACATGGCCGACTTCCTTCTACGCGATGTATTTCTTCATCATGGAGCACCTCGCCAGCTTCTTACTGATCGAGGCCGCTATTTCTTGTCCCGAGTTGTTGAGGACCTTCTTCGTGCGTGCGCAACACAACACAAGGTCACCACTGCTTACCATCCGCAAACCAACGGCCTCACGGAGAGGCTCAACAGGACGCTTACAGACATGTTGTCGATGTACGTCTCCACCGACCATCGCGACTGGGACGTGGCGTTGCCTTACGTCACGTTCGCTTACAATTCGTCCCGTCACGACACTGCAGGCTCATCCCCATTCTACTTGCTCTACGGCCGCGAACCATCTTTGCCGCTCGACACCCTTTTACCGCCTTCTCAGCCCACAACTGAGTATGCCGAAGCCGCCATCGCCCGTGCCGACCACGCTCGCCAAGTTGCCCGCTCTAACCTTCTCTCATCACAAGTCTCCCAAAAGGCGCGCTACGACTCGCGACACCGAAACCTTTACTTCCCGCCGGGATCACTTGTTCTGCTGTGGTCGCCGTCGCGCCGCGTGGGACTTTCTAAAAAACTCCTCTTTCCCTATTCTGGTCCTTACCGTGTCATCCGACAAGTCACCGATGTCACGTACGAAATAACACCGGCCATGCCATCGCCAACTTCCCACCGTTCACCAACGGACGTTGTTCACGTAGCCCGCCTCAAACCGTACCACGGTCCGCGACCCACGTCGCTATAATTAGCACCGAGACGGCGCTTTCCGCCGCGGGGGTTATGCTACGGTACGTGCATAGCCTATGCACCACATTGGGACATGTGCCAGATACTAGCCGAAAGAAGATGACGGTAGCGCACGCGGATTCGAAAAACGAGCTAGATGTCGAAGTAGAAGAGGATCTTGCGCCTGGCCTGCGGGGTGCTCTCGCGATTGCAAATACACTGTGCGGATACCTCTTGTACCGCTTGGCTACACGTCTTCCTTCACGTCACCGTAACAATATAGCTTCCGAACCCCTGGTTGAGTGAGAGCCAAGGCGATGGCTGCCTCTTCTGCTGCTGCTGCCCTCATGTCTTCGGTGTTGAGTGAGGCACACCCAAGGAGGTTAGTTCTAGAGGTAGCCACGATGATGGCGCACTGCTGCTCTCGATGTTGGGAGGCGTTTGTGTAGACGACTTCATGATCGCCACCGAGGACGGAGTCGAGCGCTTGAGCCCGTCCTTGTCGGCGACCCCCGTCATGTGAGCGGTTCATATTTTTAAGCAAAGGGAGAATCTTTAGTTCTTGTCGCCAAGAGTCCAGGAGTACATCAAGTGGAGTTACATTCTGTGCTGGCCATCACGTAGTATTTGAATGTGTTCCTTGATGTGTCGTTTGGTGTGAGGGCGGACGAGGAGCTGTGATTTCTGGAGTGAACACTGGAGGCCACAGGGTTTAGGACATTGGCGTACTAGAAGTGAGATTAAATGCGTTGGTGTGAGCGTCCTTTAATTTTTGTAATTTCTAGCACACCCGCAAGGCGCGCGCAGGGCCGCTAGACGTGCCGTGGGCGGAGCGCACAGCGGCGCGAGAGGTCGCGTGACGCTGTAACGTGTCATTCAGTGAGAATTCAGGGGGTAAACCCGTATATGCGCTCGGTGGGTACACCACCTGCCCTCCCCGTCTCAGCTTTGGCTCGTAGCTGAATTGGTAAGACAACGGGCTCTCGCTTTGGCATTCTATTAGTTCTAGGTTCGATTCCTGGTGGCGCCAGGAAGTTATTTTATTTGTTCGCGGGAGTTTTCTGTGGACACCAACGGTCGCGAAAGATTGATTGATTGTGGGGGTTTAACGCGCCGACGCAACGCAGGCGATGAAGCGCGCCGTAGTGGAGGGCTCCGGATTAATTTTGACCACCTGGGGATCTTTAACGTGCGCCGAAATCTCGCACACACGGGCGTTTTTGCTTTTCGCCTCCATCAGAAAAGCGGCCGCCGCGGCCGGGAATCGAACCCGCGACCTTGCCCTCAGCAGCGCAACGCCTTAGCCACTGAGCCACTGCGGCGGGTCAACGGTCGCGAAAGAACCCTGGGGGGTAAAGGCAAAAAGCTTTGCTTTAAAACGCGTCTTTAGTCGGCAGATAACAGCTTTGCTCGAGGCGGGGTAAGTGCGCAGTGAATTGAAACCTTCAAATTTGGTCTTCGTTCTACATCGTATATCAAGTCCGGTATCGCAGGCATGGCATAGAACTGTTCACCACTTGCCGTTTTTTCAAGCGTTTGCTCTTTTTAGATGCAAAGCATCTCTTGCTTGGGGCTATGTCCGTCGGCGTCCGTCCACACCTCTCCCCCTCTCCCCACCAGCTGTGCGATAATGCCGCTCTCCTCCACTCTCTCTCTTCACGCCAGCTGTGCGATAGTACGCGCGCTGCTCCGCCCCTCCTGCTCTCCCCACCAGCTGTGCGATAGCGCGCGCGCTGCTCCTACTCTCCTCCTCTCCGTGCGCCACTCCCTCAGGGCCTCAGTTGCTGCTTGTCCGATGAACTGAATGGACGCCAACAATTCTGTAAGTGAACTGGCTGGCACACCTCCAACCAGCGCCAGCCAGCTCACTTCCAAAACCGCGAGCACCTCTGAAGACAAGGCTGCGCAGAGGAGAGCTCGAGATGCAGAACGCAAACGTCGACGCCGAGCAGCGGATCCAGATGGCGTTCGGCTACGCGACGCCGCTTCGAAACGTCGACGTCGAGCAGCGGATGCCAAACTTCGAGAAAGTGAAGCCGCTTCCAAACGCCAGCGTCGAGCACCGGATCCCACACTGCGAGAAAGCGAAGCCGCTTCGGCACGCTTTGCAGCACCACATAGTTCCCTTCGGGGAGATGGTGTAATTTTTTTCTCTAGTCATATTTTCGCTACTTTCAGAAAACACATATTGCGCAGTCGGAGCTGTGTGTATTCTTGTCATGTTTGTATTCTTGTGTGTATTCTTGTCCATGGCCTCTGGCGGTCATCAGTACGACGCTCACTGCTGCTTGCCATGGTGCCCGCTCAGCGCCCAAATATACCTTCGCCAGGTGCCCGTTCTCAGGATTCGTTTCTTTCGCGGGCCCGCTGGGCAACAGGTTTGTTTAAGCTTTGTATTAAGTTCAGTTCACTCTCGCTCTTCGTCTTGATTTTACAAAAAAGACAAAGGGGTTCAGGCTATGTAAGCAGAATTATCATATTTGTTAAACCAAACAATAGCTGAATTGTATTAAAATGTGCCTAACCAGTGTTGCGAAATTACAAACACCCATATTTTTAGTGTTGCTAATAGCGCGACTGCATGATTGCTGAATCAAATAAGGGAACTTATGTTGTAAATAGGCGGCGTGCACTGAAGGCTGTACTTGATTACTGATTTCAGTGAAATTTACACTGTTCGCAGGTCATCTGTCATTGCTAGTAGTTTGTGTACTATATCACCTAGCATTTGCCCTCAAGACAGAGCATTTGCCTCGAGACAGATCCAACAATCCAGCTGCATTCGTCGTACCAAACATGCTGTGAGCATTTCATGGCACAGATCTTCATGGATCCTGCTCTCACACGACTCACAAAAGTGGTCGTGCCAACGGTTCTCCCGGTGGTATTCAGTTGTATTAATAACTGCCTCCAATGCTTCTTGCTGCCATATTGATGCTCCTGATGGGTGCCGCAACTGTATTCTATCTACTGAAAGTTGCCATTAGCACCCGAAAATCTAACGCAAGTCTCTGCACTCAATAAGGCGCGACAACCGAAACGCCTATCGTTGACACAACGAACAAACTGTTTTTTATCTCCGACGTGCCTCATCTCATCAAAACCACTCACAACAGCGTCCAGTCTCCAAACTCCACTCTCAAATGATTGTTGCTGCTAGCTCTAATATTGTGAAACAGTACATCCACGGAAACCCTTTTACATTTTGAAGAGTGCCCTGGTAAGACGTCATGCTAAATGTCGTTCTTTATCACAGTTCGTGCCGCGTGTTGTTGGAGTTACCTAGATGAGGAGAGCCATGTTGGGACCTGCGTTGTCAAATGCGCTCATAACACCCTCAGCAAGGATGCCTGTCTTAGCTGAGAAGAACTTCTAGCTGGACTTGTTGGTGAATAGTTTCACGCGCCTGTCTCGTCTACTCTGTTTCTTTGTTCGTGTTTCTTGCGCTCGAAATAATGGCTATCTTGCTGCGATTTAGAAGTTCGTCGGTACTTATTGTAACCCCTCAACAGGGAAAACTTTAGTCACGTGTTTTTTTCTCACGAATTGTGAACTCGCATCGTGGTAAATAGATGCACCTGTTGTAAGTGCAGTTCACGCCGACTGTGTAGTGGGGTGGTCCTTTTCGGACTCTGTTTTCAGGTGAAGCACAGCTTACAAATATACGCAGTTCTCCCATGATGTGCCTTGTAAATCAAATTGCACTGTAATTCTTGCTGTAATCAGGCAGATAAAATGTTTAAATAAAGTTTGGGTTTGGGCTAGTTGGTTCATAATTAAACTGTGAAACAGCGCTTTAAACGAGGACAGCGAGGGAAGAAGACACAGACACTACCGCTGACTATCAACTGAGCAATATCTTATTGCTTGCGGAAATATATAGGAAGAATACAATGACGTCACACCCATGCGTGAAAAAGAAAAAGAAAGAAAAACACAAACTACAGGCGCATCTGCTATGCCAAGATAACTCCAGATCACATGTTCAAGTACACAAGTTCTTTCTGATACAGAGCTAAGGAAGGGGTGCTTACGCAATCGTCGCCACGCTGGGCGATCTGCCACGCCTCGTAGATTTCGCGTGCGCGTGTGTCGCGAAACCTCTTGAGTACCTTAGTGTCTTCCAAACACGGGGACCGCTTACAGGCCTTGCAGGCCTTGCAGAGCGTTGCTCGACGCTGTCACTGACGCCATAGACAATTTCGGCAATGTGAAGTTCCAGACTGAGTGCGGCATCAGCGTGGACAAGTACCTGGACGCCTTGGTGTTTTACCTGGACTCCACGTTCGTGGACTACAAGGATCAACTCTACCTGCAAAAGACCGGCGTTTGCATTGGCTCCTCCTTGGCATCGGTCCTCAGTGATCTGCTCCTCGCCGCGTTCGACAGGACACTTCAGGCATCTCTACGTGACTTAGGTGTGGTGCAAGTCTTCCGCTACGTGGACGATTTCCATGTCCTTTTTGAGGCTACGCCGGATACTACGTCCGAGCGCGAGGTTCTGTCGACACTCTACCGTCCCAATACCCTAGTCTTCCCACAGGGAGTTTAACCTTGATGGCGTTTGTGGGGCCAATAAGAAGCTCTGTCGGCACTCTATCGTCCCGACAGAGTAGTCTTCCAACAGGGAGTTTAACCGTGATGGCGTTTACCTGCTCGCCAACACGATCAGTGAACGCCAACAGACGCCTTGTTCGGAATCTCCGGCGCGAGCGCGCCATTAGATAGAACCGACAGGCGCCTTGAAGGTGCTTTTTAGGGCCTAAACAGCAGCGTCTATGTCTGGCATAGACGCTAGACGTCAACGTTTGTGTTCTGAATTTTCCCTTCTATAAGTAACAGTCAGACTGACGATAACATAACGATGGGAAGATATGCTTTGGCTCATACCACGGCAAGCACAATCGTTTGTTGCTGCAGCCTCGGTTGCTCTTCGTCCAGAACAAACTCAATCGGCCGTACAGCTTTCTTCGAGGGCGTGTATGCAGGGGTTCTATCTTCTTTTTTTGCGCAGGCCGCCGGGGGCGGTCGTGTAAAATCAATTTCGCCCGTTGCTGCCGTTCTGCCTACCTGTTTGCTGTACCTATTACGACTCCGCCACCTCATGCTTCGGTCGCTTCCTAGTAATCCCCACTTGTTACAAACTCAGAGGTTTTCGCTCTGTTAGCAGTCATTTTACACGACGGGTTTTATGCGCCTGACATGCCAGGAGTGACATCGCTTGTAGTATTAGCGCGACGTTGCTTGTCTGCAAGACGGGGTCGAACAAGCTTTATCAACGCAATAATTATAACGGCACAATCCATTTTATTCGTGGCTACCGTGGCTCCCGCAGAAAAGTCGGGTTGACTGCGTGAGAAACAAGCTTTAGGACAGCCAGAATTTCAAAAATGCAGCATAAACTAGACACACGCGACAAGATTCGTTGACCACTTACGTAAGTATAGAGTTGTTTCAGGAGCACCCGCCCCGCCCGCCGAGATAGCTGAGTGGTAACGCGTCCGTTTACTGTTTAGTAGGTCAGTGGTTCGATTCCTTGTCGAACCTCGCTTTTTTTAGGTGAGGGTTTCATTAGCTCTTTTTTTAGGACCACGGTAAGCGCCGGTTCCTTGCTTTATATCACACCGACATTTACCACCCTCTTCCTAAACCCAAAGTAGCTCGTTTTCTCGCACCTCCTCTCTTGAGAAGCCCGCCGTGAAAACAAAACCAAACCAAACGTCAAAACCACTTTACAATATCAGTATATATGTCAGTTACTTTATGTGTATTCACTTTAGCGTTTAAAAACCTTAAATGTAAGTTATAAACACATTTCAGACTTTGAAAGCAGAAAGATAATTACCAGTATTACAGTACTAACACAGTTTCCGTCAAACTTCCGTCAGAGGTGCTGCATTGAACTATCTCTCACTTATTGTGTGTTTTTTTTACGGCGTTTTGTGCCGAGTGGTTGCTGGCGTGATTTGATCAGTTTTATCTGTTGCAAGCCTAAATCATAGTTATAAAAGTTCATGGGTGATGTCTACCCTTCCAACCTACGCGTGTGTTGAACATGGGGACCCCGGAAGAACGATTATCGCCCCACAAAATACTGCGCGTCAAAAGTGAATGACATTGCATCCAAACAAAGCGTGTTGGTGTCCGCGAGATGAAGACGACAGTGAAGGTGAATTGTACGTTGGAAACATCGTTTTTGCTCGGGTAAGTACGCATTTTTGCTCTGAGAGCCTACGTGATTTAGCATACTTGTTTGGCGCCCAGTCCACCGTTTCCGCAGAAGTCAGCATCAATTTACGCTGAAGCTAGAGCTTGGCTGCGATGCTCGCGCTGTAGTACACGGCTGCTAATAATTTCACATCACGCAAGTCTCTTTAACACCGGGGCGTTTGTTTATGTGTCTCTCAAACAGTGCCTTTGCGGCTACAGATCGCAGTCGCAATTTCGCGTGAGTGGCATGACGCTGTGATTCGTCCTCCTTCGTGAATACCCGCGCTATACAAAGAAATAACATGAAGACGAGGTCCCCTGGAAGTGCATGCGAAAAAGCGTACACTTGATTCCGTGGCTGGCGTCTCGTAGGTGTTGTGAAGTCTCCCCCCCTGCCCGAATTCCGTGCAGTGCGCTTCGCAGCTATTGCGCTCGCGAGACCCGCTGCCGCCGTTGCGACCATACGCCTCGCGGTCTTCGGGCCGCGATATGCGTGCCGCTCTCGTGAAGCTCGGCAACAGCGTCGTGAAATTGCCGTACTCGCTCACCAACGCGTTCCGACAGCGTACGCGTCGAACGGGTGCTGGCGGAGTTGTGCTTTAAGAAAAGCAGGCAAGAGATGAGGACGCAGGAGGTGTAGTTTAACAGATGAGAATTTACAAAGTGCAAGGCGGAGAAAATAGTATGCAAGGGCCGGAAACGGTGAGAGAGTTCGGGGCCGCGTTAAACAGATGAGAATTTACAAAGTGCAAGGGGGAGAAAATAGTACGCAATTGCAGGAAACGGTGAGAGTTCGGGCCGCGCGCCAGCGGCGTCTGACGTTGCCGAGCTTCACGGCGTCTGACTTTGCCGAGCTTCACGAGTCCGGCACGAATACGACGACGCCCGTCTGAGAGTTCATAGAGGTATAGAATTCACATGCGCGCAAATTGAAGGTGAAATGCGCACACGGGTTGAAATCCGCACAGGGAGTTAGCATAGTCTCGGGGTAGTGGGGGAGATTTCACAACGCCTACGAGGCGCCTGCCGATTCCGTCAGAGTAGCTCTCGGGAAGTCTGGGGCTTGATATCATAGGCATATGTATTGTTTAAATTAGTGCAGAAAATTGAGCGAATTCGCAAGTTCTCATTTTCGCAAAACCGCAGGCCATACAGAGACTAACAAGAAAGCTGTAGGCACTCACTCAACTCGATTTATATTGAAGAATTGAACGTGCAGATACAAGTCAGACATTGAAATGGAGGAGCCTCAACTATCACACACCAGTTCCGATTGAAAGCAAGGGATACAATGAGCTGGTAGCATGCGTTTTATGCAAATTAGCTCTGCAGTGAGCTTTGCAAAAACATGCATACCCCACTCACAGTACCTGCGGGTCTAATAAATACATTCTTGGCTGCGTCTAATCTCACGGCAGCCGTGAGAATTACCTCCGGGAAATCCTCACGGCAGTTTCCAGAAAACCTGGGTGGCCTAAAATTTGCTGAATAATATTACGTCTCAACGTGACCTAACGTAACATAACCTCACCGAACCTAGGGTAACTTACCCAAATCCTGCCCAACTGCAACAAACCTAATCTAACCCAGCCCAACGACACAGAACAGAACCTATATTAAACGTGATTCAACCCATTCTAGAAGTTCTGTGCGTCGATCTCTTGATATCTTAAAAACCACAGTAAAAAGTATTGAAAATTACGACGACCGAAATATTCTGAAAGCTAAAAAAAACAAAAAAAAAAAACATCGCTACTGGGGACACGAACATGAGCCTTCTCTTTAAAATAAATACGTTACCACAGCGCTACAGGGACCGCTCGAAGCATGGTATTTTAAGGTTTAGTTATCCCTTAATATGTCCGCGTGGCGTGCTTAGCCAATGAGAGGCGACTGCCGTGAGAAATTTCTGACGGTAATTCTCCCGGTTGCCGGGATAATAGACACTACCTACATTCTTACTGTGACCTAAATTTCACTTGGGGTGTTCCGGGAATGTTCTTATTAGTGCCTTGGAGGTTACTGTCTTTAAATGATTAAAAATGTACTTGATGTAAGCAATCGTGCTTTGTGTGCGCTCTTGTATTTCAAAAAGTGTAAGCAAACACAGAGTATGCAACTGCAGGTGCTGCTGCTGGTTGTCCTGGGTTGGCTGCCTTCCGGTCCAGTTTCAAAGGCTTTGCCAGGGCCTCCCTTGGCCAACCGACGCTGCACCTGCTGTACCCAAGTACTGCCTGGCCTTTCGTTGGTGCTCCGTACGCTTTGCCGCCAGGAATGGTCATTCATCCATCATCTGGCCGCTTGGACCACCCGTTCAGAAGTCAGCGCATTTGCTCGACACATCGGTCCAGGCACTGCTGCCATATCGGTGAACCCACCGATTAAGCACTTTCAGGTTAGTTATTGCATGTTGTGGAAGTTGCCATGATGTATACCTGTTAGCAGTGCTGTGGCCTCTGATTATTTGAAACATTTTCATGAAGCAGTGCTGTGCGTCTGGAGCGTGTCATTGCTTAGCAGAGATATTGAAGAGTATCTAAAGGGCAAGAAGATAAATCGAACTGACTTTGAAGCAAGTATTCGTATGTAATCAAGCCAAGCAAACATTTGGGATCTTTCTATACGGTTTTGCACTTGCAATACAAACTGGTGTGGAATTACTTTCCATTTTAAGTAAGCTAACAATTTTATCTACTTCAGAACATACTGGTATTAATCATACTATACCAAAAAGTACATCCCGCAGTCTGTAGAATTCCGACAGCGCTTTTTTCGCAGTCTCTCATGACAGGCACTATTCTCAATGATTGGAAGATAGTCGAGGTACACTGTAAACGCAAACTAGCCGGAAATGGAGTTTTAATCAAGTAATGTGCCCTGAAAAGTACCTATAGCAAAAAATGTACTCCCTAGTCATGATCTAAAGAAGTGGACGAACCTCCATGGTAGTACCTTTGCCCATCCGGGTAGCAAAAGGGAGGATTTAGAACTACTTAACACCATTTGTGAGATGGCGTTCCGTTCCTTGTATACCACCACGTCCACATTAAACGCCCTATCTGAGGTAATCATCTCAAGCGGGCGGTCGCCATGTTAGTCTTCTGTTGTCTCCGTGCACCAGCACTTCAACCGTGGCCTAATGCTAATTAGAACGAGTGAGCAGGACGCGACGGTTGCACGCCGCTACAAAACCAATACCGTACGTATACCCGTATAGATGCTTCAACCAGCGCGATCACAGGCAGAGAGCGCGGCCGTGTTGTCTCAATCTGTTTATTTTGGCGATAGGTGTTGTCAAACTCTGCTGCTAACGAAGAGGCAGTTCTCGCCGTTGCAAACAATTGCAATGTTCATCTGCTTCGCTTGCATGCGCATACATAGACGATTAAAATTCTCGTGCCAGCGCGCCAACGCACCCGACTGCAGCGACTCAACTTGCCCTGGCGGCACGACTGGCTGCCCGGATGTAAACAAACCTCTGTGCTTTCAACGCAGCGCGGCCGGTGACTCGGCGCGGCCGGAGCTTCAAGCCTCGCCTTGGGCCGTCGTTTTTTCGTATTTGTGAAGGACTAGTAGTGCCATTTGGTGGAAAGATTTTCCTGTGCCCCTGTCACACGAGGAACGGCCGCAAACAGCATTTGGATACGGCGACAGGTGTGGACAGCTCGCTGGTAAGTGCTCTTTCATCAGTCGATGCGTTTGTCAAACGTTTGGATAGGGTTAACAGCGAAGTACCCGGGTACCCGTGCCGCTCACAGCTCGTACACGCACGGGCAAAGAAAAAAGCGCACACTCGTATATTTTACTTGTTTGTGGGTTTTGGGGTATGCGTTCGCATTCTTTTGTAGGCCGGTTTGTAACAGGGCATTCGAGATAAAATCGTTTGTCGCGCGCGGCGTCGTTTCAAAGCAACGTGACGGTTACTTCGTGGTGGCGAAAATCAGCGCAGTCAGACGGAAGCGGGAAGGAAGGTAGAGAGACCGGGAAAGAGGGCGCTAATATATAAAAGAAAGCGTAATGCAAGACGAGAAATATAACACAACCCGCCTGCATTTCTCCGAACTTCAGGACAGAGCCGCACACGGGTATGTTGTCACAAACTCGAGCGTACGACGTCTAAAAGTACCGTATATTTTTTTTTCATTTTTCAGCGTGACCTGAGCCACTTATCTTCTCATTACCGCGCATGCAGACCTGATTGTGTCCCTGTGTTTGAGCGCACAGCCATCCTTTTGCGACATAAGAACCAGCAAACGCGAGAAATTGTAGAAGCCAGCCACATCAGAAAAGCTGGTTCCGAACGTATCAGTCATCCCTCTATCGCCCTGCTTAATCGAGAAGTCGCATATTTAGACGCACATTGAGCGCTATTTCGGTGCTTCTTCTGGGAATGCGTGTTGGGGGTGGGAGGGGGGTCTTAATCCATGTATGATGCGGTTATCTTTGCTAATTTTTCGCCTTTCGTGCGCCTCAAAGTTCGTTTTGGGGTTTTGTTGTTACGGTTTTTTAGTATTTTCGGCTGAGTGCGCCGAGAACTGTGACGCATTGGGGGCGCGGCAATTGGGCGCTTGGGCATATAAAGCTTTGAATTGTGCAATAATAAACTAGTTGCGAGTGTGCGCTTGTGCCGTCTTCATGTGTTCTTGTCCTCGTTAATTTGCGCGCAGTTTATTTTTCGCAATGCATAATTACCAACTCGCCCAACTCGCAACCCTTTTACAGATCCTATACTCCGTAAAAATGAGTTGCCTGTCCTTTTAGGTACGGCAAAATCTCGCGCAGCGCATCATTCTGCCAGGGGGCCATATCCTAACGTCAATGCACACACTATGAAAGCAGCTTGCACTTAATGCGTCACATTGTCTGCTGATAAGCATTTTAGATTCGCCCCTCTCATCATCATTCACTTCGTGGAGATGGCGGGATTTTCTTTCATAGCTTGTTGTCACTGCAGTAATTAATAGCAGAATCAGTCCTACAAATCACAGAAACGGTTCGTTTCACGTTGAAAATAATCACAGTAACACACTTTGCACCACACGGAGGAACAATGGGTTGCAGTGATGAGGCTTAAGGGTAACTTGTTGTTAAAGGGTCATTGAAGACAACCAGCAAGTTGATTTCAAACGGAAGTCGGACCTCCGCATAGCCATTTCAGCATTGATTTAGTGCCAAGATGCCTTAAGTGCTGAGAAATCGCTGTTCAACTGCTCATCAAACGTGACGCAAACACGACGGCAGTCGCTGTTTGCATCAGGATAAACCGGAAGCAAGTGAAGTGAAGCAAGTGAAATCGCTCATGCTTCCCCAAACGGGGAGTTTGGGGAAGCATGAGCGATTTGACCGGAACTGACCAAACTGCTTGGTACGTGGTAATGTTGTATTCAGTTGCTTGTATACTGCTATTAATCACCGCTGCTTCACTTGCTTCCGGTTTATTATTTTCCGGTTTATTATTCCGTTTGCCGTTTGCCGTTTATTATTTGCCGTTCGAGACCACTAAGCAAAATGTTTCTCCATTGGACCTGTGATCAGTATTTACGCTTCACTGAAGAAAAACATTGGCCTTTTGAGGCCCCGCAAGTTTTGGCGTCGAACGATTTTCTCATGCGTAGCTCGCATGCTCCCTTGGAAAGCGGTACTGCCACCCCAAGTATGGACGAGTAGCACCATCCAGCGGCAGCCAAGAAAGAAGTTGTGCGCGTCAGGCCACTTAAGCCCTTGCGATGAAAACGTGTTTTTGCTAGTTTCAACCTTCTTTTTAAAAAAATGCCAGGTGTAAGAGGGGTATAATAGTGTTCTCCGTGAGCTAATCTATCAACCTAGAGAGACTTGCATTTTAACTTCACTGTCATTTAAAGTTGTGCTCGAGTATATTGTGCGGAAGTAATATCTTTTTTATTGCTGCAAAAGCCACGATGGTTAATGTACTGGCACTTGGTTTTGTGAAGCCTTTGCATTCCTAATTTAAGTACTGAATCTTCGCAGGGAACCTGGCATAACAATTTTATTACTGTACCGAATTATTAAGTTCATTTAACCATAGTGTCTGTTTTGAATTTTACGTGTGGGGCATTTTTTTTTTCTTTTTTGCTTTTTCAGGTAGATGTTCCTTTGACTCCCTGCCTGCATTCCGCGAACGGGGAAATTAGCCTCCGCATCGATGGCCAGAGTGTCTTGACTGCATCATCTTTACTGGGAGGACTGTGTAGTCTGCATCGTTCTGGGTTTTCAACATTCAATATCCCAAGAAGGCACACAGAGCTCTAACGTTTGTGGAACATGCCTTTTTGGACCTTGCCAGCACCAAACCACGTGTGAAGGATTTAGAACTAATTAACTTTTATCGCATCAATATCCCTCACCAATATTTTATTTGTTTTCAATCCTGTAATCTTAGGATAGTAGTTTAAAGAATTTCGTATTATGTTTCTGACGTTTTCTTTTTTTTTACTGAACAGGGGATATTTGATGGGCCCTTCTGTATGCTGATAATACAGCTATCTTTTAGTGAAGCAATAATATTAACCAACTAATATAACTTGAAACAATTATCTAAATAATGTTGGCAACTGGTGCCAAATGAATCAACTCAAAATTATCGGAAAAACACGAATTACATGGCTTTTTCTTCTCGCTCTGAAGAAGCTGTCGCGATACCACCCATTCTGTTCTATATCCTTGCAATTAACCCCTCAGACTGGGTCACTTTTCTTGGCGCATTTGTGTCTTTATCAAAACGCACTGGTATTTTCCGCAGCATATTTCTCGTTCTTTATGTTACTCATTTATCCATAGCCATCTCATTGCTGTCTGTCTCCTACATCATTTATCTCTTGTGCCTTTACCATCTACAAAATGCTCGTTACCTTTCAATATCAAATCGTTACACAGCTCTCGCTCATTTCACCACCAATTGAAAAAATTTTTTGTTGTTTTAAACCACTGCAACCATTTTTTTCACTTTGTGTACTGAGTACTGATGCGTACTGATAAGTACTCACGCGTTCTCAATCCTCTAGTATTATATAATGATGTCACTTACCATGCCGTTGTGTTTGTGCCTATATGTTTTTCGCGTATTTCCAGTTCTTGTAGTAATATTGTTTCTACAGTTTGTTCAACTAGCACACAGATCGCTCATTTCACCTCCAACTGAAAATTTTTTGTTGTTGTAAACCACTGCAACCATTTTTTCACTTTGTGTACTGAGTGCTGATGCGTTCTGATAAGTTCTGATAAGTACTGACGCGTTCTCGATCCGCTATTATTATATAATGATTTCACTTACCATGTGGTTGTGTTTGCGCCTATCTTTGTTTTTCGCGTATTTCCAGTTCTTGTAGTAATATTAATTCTACGGTTTGTTCAACTATCATTCTATTGCTGTCTTCCATTCCTAACTGGCGTGTTTTTAGCAATTTACCATTTTTGCTTTCTTATAGGAGGTCGCCCTAAGTTTTTATTTCAGAGCCTCCTTGTGTACACCATGTACCATGTAAACGTGTATGCGAAAGTTCGTTTGAAATAAACCTGAAACCGAGAAAAACCGTGTGAAATCAGTACTCCCGCAGGGAACTAGAAACTCTCCCTTGTGGCCTTGAAAAAACTCCTTTCGGAAGGCCTACAAAACCGCCCCAACTTTGCAAAACTCCATTCAAAAGAAATATATGCTTCCCTTGAACCTCCTAAAAACTCCCCTCGCGAGGCCTACAAAACGTAAAACTCCATGCAAAAGAAGTAAATGCTTCCCTTGAACCTCCTCAAAACGCCCCTAAAATAACATAAGTACTTCCCAAGGGAGCCATAATAGGCTCCTATTCAACCGCCTAAAAAGTCCATAAACATCACTTAAAAACGCCTTGAGGAAGTAAAGAATACTCCATTTTGATCTCCTTAAATTCTCCCTAACATTTCTTAACACTCCCTAACTACCTCCTTTCTATCACCTAAAAACACCCTGTTTTGAGGAGGTAAACAAAACCTCCCTGTTCCATGTAGTAAAAAAACTCCTACAAGGAGGATCACTAAAGGACAGGCGAAAAAGAACCTCTAGGGAGTATATGGGTGGAAAAAAAGTTTAGAGTGTAGCACCAATCTTTAAATCAGGAGACGGTACTTCACCATTATATTTCCCTAACAAGCACCATATGCAAGGTCGGGGAACATTTCATCCACTCTCAGGTCACTAATTATTTATAAAATCAATATCACATTCGAATGTCACCACGGTTTTCACAAGGGTTACTTGAGAAACACAACTTTCAGGATTTTTTCACGATGTACATTGATCCATTGACGCAGGCTTACAAACTGCGGTAGTTTTTCTCGATTTTTCTAAAGCATTCAATCGCATTGCACACCACAGACTACTTCTCAAACTTCACCCTAATGTCCTTACTTGAGCGAAAGATTTTCATTCTTGTCAAATGCAGTTTACTTGCTCGTGCCACTTTGTTGTCCCCCCAGGCAGGTAGCTTGGTCCTGTCTATCTTCCATGTTGCATATCCTCCCATGTGGGTCTATTTGCAGATGATGTTGTAATTTATCACAAAATTTCTTTCAACTACTGCCGTCAATGCTTTCAATCTGATCTTAACACAGTTAACTCCTGGTGCTGGAAATGGCTATTAGGGAAATATAATGGTGAAGTACCGTCTCCTGATTTAAAGATTGGTGCTACCTCGACTATCTTCCAATCATTGAGAATAGTGCCTGTCATGAGAGACTGCGAAAAAAAGCGCTGTCGGAATTCTACAGACTGCGGGATGTACTTTTTGTATAGTATGATTAATACCAGTATGTTCTGAAGTAGATAAAATTGTTAGCTTACTTAAAATGGAAAGTAATTCCACACCAGTTTGTATTGCATGACTTTGATGGTGGCAAGTCTCGAATTGTAAATACTTACTTCATTAACAACAGCGTGATTACCTCTCGAGACAAAGGTGTTTTGGTAGGCCGGTAGGGGAGCGGGGATTGCATGGTGGATTTCAAAAGGTAGATCGATTCGCGAAATAAGACATGTGAAATAATATTTTCATTTGCACTCCAAAACTCGCTTTATTTTATATGTTTAACCCACTGCAGTGGCTAGGCTGGTGTGCTGTGGAGGGGAATGTCGTTTAGATACCGTTTGGTGTGGCCGATTTTTCAGATGGAGGCAACACGTAAAGACGCCCGTGTTTTGAGATTTCGGTGCGCACAAAAATACCCAGGTGGTCAAAATTAATGCGAAGCCTTCCCCTACAGTGCTCCCCATATCCCAAGTGTAGCTTTGGCGTGTTAAACCACCGTTTTTTTCATGTTTTTGGAATATTACCTGCTGCTGTAGGAGGTGCAACATAAAGGTGAAATTATACATAATGTTTCCAAGAGCTAAATATAAAGGCCATATTTAAGTGCGTTTATGGGTCTATCTCATAGCAGTAGAGAAAGGTTATATACTCTGGTGCAGGTTAAGAACGGCAATGGCTCATGTAGTGTAGTCCAGTGTTTGACGAAATGCCGTGTAGGCAGGTAAAAGCATTATTGCAATGATGAAACGTAGGTCACTGACCAAGTAAAGAAAGCCATTTAACGGTTTGGTGCTAGTTCACGGTGAGCATGTGTCGTGGAAAACAAAGCTATATATTGGGCATTACGCGGCGCAATGAGGTTGCATAGATATGGTGCAGATTGCCATCCATTATGTTGATAATGTTGGGCGTCGTCTGAACGACGAGGGACTCAAGCAGTAATCGAGAAGATAGATTGCACTCAGTTGTCAGTAAATTCGCCTTGTTCCAGTCGACCACGTGTCCCGTCCTCTCGCGGTGCTCTGCCAGTGCACTTGTTTTTGCATGGCCCTTGTTCACTTCGTTCCTGTGCTGCGTTAATCTTCTGTGCAGATTGCCCATTCCGCCATTGTACATTGATTTGCATTCAGCGCACGGAATCTAATAAACAACACCTGGAAGCTTGAAGCGTGAGAGGGGGTCTTTCACGCTGACAATGTCAGAACGCAGCTTGCTAGTGGGCACATGCACGATGTATGCACTGCGTTTCTTGAAAATGCGTGCGAGAGTTTCACTGATGTGTGGGACGTAGTTAATTGCTGCACGTTTTGATGCAGTCCTTATGGCTGCCTAAGCATTATATTCAAAAAGAAGCGAAGAGGGCGACTAGCAGGAATCCGCATTGACATTAGCAGGCAGAAGCGTCCACAAGACCTGTGTCAAAACGTTCTGCAATTCCTGTCCTACACATCAATCAAGCTTTTGCACGCATTTTCAAGAAACACAGTGTGCACATCGTGCACATGCCCACTAGCAAGCTACGTTCTGACATTGTCAGCGTAAAGGACCCCCTCTCACGCTTCAAGCTTCCAGGTGTTGTTTATTAGATTCCGTTCGCCGAATGGTACATTGTACATTGGCGAAACAGGCAATCTTCGCAGAAGATTAATGTAGCACCGGAACGAAGTGAACAAGGGCCACGCAAAAACGAAGCCCAAACCAGCCCTGACAGCAGAGAAGGTCGCATCCCAGAAAGGTATTAATTGTGATATAGGCATCAGAACTCATAATTTAGCGAAAGCAAGCATCCCCTTATATGAAACTTCTGGCACAATAAATTGTCTCACATTGTGCCTGAATGCCATTCATGAATAATGGTTTGCTGTGGGCCCAGCATGTGTTAGCTTACAAGAAAAAAAGCTGCAGGGTATTAGTTTATTCCCCAATGTGTTGCTTTTTACTGGCAACCTGTTTGGCAATATTTGTTACCCTTTTACCACATTGTCTTTTGTTCACAAGGTCATTCAATCCTTAATTATTCTCTCTATCTACAGCTCTTTTTCAGATCTATGTGTCCAGGACTGCATCTGCGGAGTCCACTGAAGTCAGGCTAAAGGTGGTGCGAAAGCACCTTTCGCAAAGCATGGCGACATGCTGCGCAAATAAATGAGTGAGCAGCACAAAATGAACTTCTCTATTTTTATTTTTACTAAAAGGCCTACATGCTTGCCAAACTTGTAAACCAGTTGCACACCTCACAGCATGTGTCGTAAGTCAATCTCGTCATCGGACTTATAGCTTCACCAACAGACTGCATTCAGACCAACAGACTGCATTCAGACCAACAGTCTGCATTCATACCAGCAGACTGCCATCATACCGACAGACTGCCATCACGCCAACAGGCTGCCATCAGGCCAACAGGTTGCCATCAAACTGCCATCAGATTAACAGACCGATATGCCGAACTTCCGGATTGGCTGTCAGTCCAACAGCCTGAGTGTCTGTTGGGATTTCTCTTTGGGTGATCTTTTTAGTGTGTTTGTGTCCGCCCTCAAACCCCTAGAGCTCACCAAGGATGTTCCCGAAGAAGGCTCTATGCGTTTTCTTGACCTACTGTTGTCCTCCCAATTTCGTCACATATGCTGGAGGTACGCCCCTAGAAGCAAAAAAATTACCCCATCTTCCCGTGGGGAATCCTGATGAGGATGCGAAGCATCGTGGCGGTTCCGTGTTGTTCCATTGTGTTGCCGTTATGTTGAGTGATCTGGTTTTTACTAGCGCCAGGGGGAATTCCGCGTCCGGGTCCACACCGGTGGCAAAGGCACGCAAGTGCTGTTGTATTGAGGTGAGTAGGCGGTGGTTCTCGGGGCGCCGAAACTCGTCCATCATGTTCTTGTCGATGTTGTCTCTGTGGTAGAATCGGTAGTGTCCGTCAGCTTTGGTGAGTTAAAGGTTGTTGAGATTGGTGCACCGGCTGAGAGCAATGTACACGCCCTCCTCTTCGCAGCTTTGTCTTCTCGTTCTTCTTCTTCTTCGGCGGTTCCCCTACGGGAAGATGACGACGCTGGTTGAAGGCGAACCTATCTCGTGATGGATTCTTTGGTTGGCCAATCCCTAGGGGCATCTTGCCACAATCATCATCAGAGGCGCTGCGAACGGGGCTGGTTGAGCTGCAAGGCGCGTGGCGCTTCCCGCCACAGCTTTCCCACGGGAAATTCAGCATCCCCCTCTAAAGTTTTCAGTTCGTCGTTTCCGTTGACGTTCAGCTTCGCGTGCCTTCGTTGTATCAGTAGCTTCTTGACGTAGTTTGAATGAGACAAAGACATAAGGCGCGTTCGTAGCACTTGCTCCTGTCCCGGATTTGTAGCATAGTGGGAAGAGCACCGCGTACCTCCCGTTGCGGCCAGAGAGTCGCGGGATCGAAACCGGGCGCCGCTAACTATTTATTTTTTATAGTGTAGTATCGCGGAGCTGTGGGTGTAAGGAGGAGAGTTGCGCATGCGCAGTGAGCATGTGGACGGCGCCGCCATCAACGACGCAGGAAAAGGCGAGCCTAAGAAATGCTTTTTAAAAGGGGTGCTGCCATGTTCCTCCGCCCATTCCAAGCTTACGAAGCGTGAAATCGCCCACTCCGCACTGTTAAACGCCTTGGTTCGGTCGTGTCCTCATGGAATGGAGTGCAGCCTGGATACGCAAGTGGAGCGGTTGCGGTAGGCAGGCTACCCACAGGCCTTGGTCCTTGGAATTGCTGAAGCGCTCCTGAAGAAAGTCCGATCGACCCACGGGACCCAAGAAGACAAGCGGAGAAAACCCCTAAGCGTCATACCGCACATCCACAAGGTATCCCACCGGATCAAAAAGGTGGCTGAAAAAGCAGGTGTGCGGACAGTGTTCTCGGCCCCGAAAAAAATCCCCCCACCTCCCCGAAGGGGATCGTGCGGATATGCGAATGCATTGGGTGCACCGATTAGTGCGGTGCGAGTAATCATTATTAATGGCGTACTTAATGAAGAGAGACGAGAGTGTGAGTCTGTCGTGTCGCGATCGCGTTATCAGCGCAGCGGTTGGCTAGCAGCGCGTGCGCAGCAGCGACGCTTTGTGTATAAATTGGCGCACCCGGCTTGGGTGCGCGTCCTTCAGTTGTGAGGCTGCCAGTGCGCGCCTCGGGAAATAAAGCAACGTTTTCCACGCTTGCCCGGATGCCGGTTACTACAAGTGGCGACGAGGATGGGATCCGCACCGAGCTTCTAAAATGACTGCGCCCGTTGTGCACAGCAAAACCGTCGGCACGTTGCCGGAGTTCCAGCCGGACAGCGGTAATTTCGAGGTGTACTTGGAACGCTTCGAATTGTTCGCTGCCGCCAATGACATCGCTGCAGAGAAGAAACTGCAAGTCTTCTTAACGGCCATAGGGGAAACCGCCTATGTCACGCTCCGGAGCTTACTGCTGCCCAAGACACCGGCCAAGGCATCGTACGTGGAAGCGGTGAGTGTGCTGAAAAAACATTACACTCCAAAACGTTCACTGGTCGCCGAACGCTATCGGTTCAACCAACGCCAACAAGCGCCACATGAAAGCGTGGCAGACTTCATAGTGGAATTGAAGAAGCTGGCTTCGACATGCGAGTTCGGCAATTTCCTGAACGACGCTCTGCGGGATCGGCTGGTGGCGGGATTGCGCACTGAAGCCGTACGCTGCAGGTTACTTGCCCTTCCGGACGAAGAAATCACGTGGGAGCATGCGTGCAAGGTCGCCATCGCCATGGAAGCAGCGAGCCAGGACACGAAAGAGATGCTGCAACCAAACAAGTCGGGAGCATCTTCTGACAGTACGGAAGTGTTCTGGCAACGAGGGACGCAGAAATCTCCGCAAAAAGGAAAACCAAGCAAAGCGGGACGAAGAAAAACGAGCCCTGCTAAGAAGGCGTCGCAAGGGACTAAAACGAGCTGTCACCGGTGTGCAGGACACCACCCTCCTGTGAGTTGCCCTTTTTTGACTAGTGACTGTTTCAAATGTAAAAAAAAGGGTCACATTGCGAAAATGTGTAAAACGAAACTTGTGCATAGTGTAGAGCCGCAGGAGGCTAGAGATTTGCTTACTTTGTGTCACGTGAACCGTTCCGACACACCCCCATTTAGAGTAAACGTTACGATAAATGGGAAGGTAGTTCCTATGGAAATTGATACGGGTGCGGCCGTGTCGATTATTTCGGAAGTAGAGTGGGCGAGGCACTTTCCTAATGCCAGTTTCACGCAAGAGGATGTGAAATTAATGACGTACAACGGTACGCCTGTCGCGGTTGCTGGAGTAGCCGACGTAACAGTTGAGTATCAAGGACAGTGTTTCAAATTGCCTCTGGTGATTGCTAAAGAGTCTGAAGGCGCAAGGATGCCTACGCTGTTTGGCCGAAATTGGCTTTCAAAGATAAAACTCAACTGGCGTGAGGTTTTTTCCGTGCAGGCATTGGAAAGGGAAACGCCCCTCACTGAAAAGTACCGTGATGTATTTAATGCTGGTTTTGGTGCTATCAAGGGTTTCAAAGCAAGCATTGTACTTAAAGAGAACGCCTGCCCAGTGTTCTGCAAAGCGCGATCAGTGCCATACGCCTTGCGCGAGCGAGTCGAGCAAGATTTCGCTAATCTCGAAAAAGCGGGGGTAGTGTATCGGGTAAGGCACAGCAAGTGGGCGACGCCTCTTGTGATTGTTCCAAAGAAAGACGGAACAGAACTTCGGCACTGTGGGGATTACAAAATCACAGTAAATCCTGCCATTGAAGTCGATCATTACCCCTTGCCGCTGCCCGAGGATATTTTTGCCACACTCGAAGGCGGAACCGTGTTTTCTGTCATTGATCTGTCGAAGGCGTACCTTCAGCTGGAACTGGATGAGCAAGCACAAGAATTGCTCACCATAAACACTCACATGGGCCTTTTTAGGTTCCGTCGCTTGCCTTATGGCGTAGCGTGTGCTCCAGCAATTTTCCAAGCTGTAATGGATCAAATCCTGCAAGGTATGCCTGGCACTGCCTGCTACTTGGATGACATTGTCATAGCCGGAGTAGACTACAAGCAGTGTTACGACAGAGTGGAGGAGGTGCTAAGGCGCCTGAGTGAACATGGTATCAAAGTAAATGCCAAGAAGTGTAGGCTCTTTCAGCAGCGCATAACGTATTTGGGGTATGACATTGACAAAAATGGCTTGTACCCTACGGCCGAAAAGGTCGTGGCCATCAAAGAGGCGCCGAAACCTACTAGCGTGACGCAGCTGAAGGCCTTTTTGGGCTTAGTAAATTTCTATGGAAAGTTTCTGCCAAATTTGGCTACGATTCTAGAACCGCTGCACGACTTGCTCCGCAAGGACAGCAGATGGCATTGGTCGCGTAAGTGCGACGAGGCGTTCGCAACTTGCAAGAAAATGCTGTCCGACAAAAGCGTCTTGCAGCTCTACGATGTAAAAAAGCCACTGCAAATCACGTGTGACGCATCGGAATACGGGCTAGGGGCTGTGTTATCGCACGTTGAAAACGGGAATGAAAAACCCATCGCTTTTGCTTCACGGTCGTTGTCCCCGTCCGAGCGTAACTATGCGCAAATAGAAAAAGAAGCCCTGAGCATAGTTTTCGCGGTGAAAAAATTTCACAAGTATCTTTACGGGCGAGATTTCAACGTGTTAACGGACCACCAACCCCTGACAACCCTGCTTGATCTTAAACGGCAGGGCAGCGCTGTTGCAACTGCAAGAGTGCATCGATGGGTCACATTTTTGGCGAACTATCGCTACAAGATAAAGCATAAGCCAGGGTCGGCTATCAGTCATGCGGACGCGTTGTCTCGCTTGCCGCTGCCGGACACGGACGACCACAGTGAAGATATTTTTTATTTTGCGCCACTGAATGAGTTGCCGCTGACAGCGAAAGATATTGAGCGCGAAACTGGACAGGACAAACTGTTGAGTGTCGTTCGTGACATGACATGATATGGCACGGCTGGAAAAAAACTGTACCCGAGCAGTTAAAGCCATTCTGGTTGCGCCGGTTTGAACTCAGTGTAGATAACGGATGCATTGTGTGGCTGAATCGCGTAGTTGTGCCGCAGTCCTTGCACAGTGTTGTCTTGGGGTTGCTGCACGCACAGCACTTAGGGATAACCAAAATGAAAGCGGTAGCAAGGTCAATGCTATGGTGGCCAGGCATGGATAGCGCCCTGGAAGAAACTGTGCGGAAGTGCAAAATTTGTCAGTCTGTCCTTCCTGAAGCTCAACCTGTACCTTTGACACCATGGCAAGTGTGCCAAAACCCATGGGAAAGAGTACATCTTGATTTTGCAGAAGAAAAAGGAAAAATGTTTCTGCTAGCCATAGACTCCTACTCCAAATGGTTGGAAATTAAACCTATGGGTGTAACAACTGCCGCGAAGACGATTGAAGTTGTGCGATCTTGGTTTGCTGCGCATGGACTTCCTTTGGAAGTGGTAACTGACAATGGTCCGCAGTTTCGTGCACAAGAGTTCGAAGACTTTCTTTCATCGAATGGTGTTAGGCACACACTGACACCCCCCTATCATCCGCAGTCTAACGGAGCTGCGGAGCGCGCGGTGCAATCCACCAAGAAAGCACTACTCAAACAGAATCTAGAAGATTCTGAAAAAGGCACTACGAGGTCTCTTCAACACAGACTAGACAACTTTTTGTTTTCTTACCGCACAACTCCTCACACTTTTACGGGAAGGACACCCGCGGAATTATTCCTGCGAAGGAAACTGCGGACCAGGTTGTCGTTGCTACGGCCAGACACTCGAAATGAAATGGTTGTGAGGAGGGAGAAAATGAAAACTCTGGCTGACAAGCGAAGAGGTCGGCCCCGAGTGTTTGCTGTGGGTGACAGTGTGTTGGTGCGTTCTGTGCGCGGTGATGTGGTGAAATGGTGGCTTGGCAGAGTGACGCGTGTCAAGTCTCCGTCAACCTATTTGGTGTGCGTCGGAAACAAAGTGAGGTTCGTGCACGCTGACCATCTGCGACCATCCTGCGTTGAATCGACCAATCATCCAGACAACCACCCTGAATGCGAACTGCCTCATGCACCTGACGTGGTCCCTGCTGCACTTACAACGGAACGCCTTGCCGAGCCGGCTACACGTGCCACGGTAGCGCCGTCGGCCAGCAATGAAGAAGCGGTCCCTTTGCGGAGGAGCAACAGGGAACGACGACCACCGGACCGTTTGACCTACGATAGTTTTTAGAATTGTGCAGGGAGGGAGTGTCGTGTCGCGATCGCGTTATCAGCGCAGCGGTTGGCTAGCAGCGCGTGCGCAGCAGCGACGCTTTGTGTATAAATTGGCGCACCCGGCTTGGGTGCGCGTCCTTCAGTTGTGAGGCTGCCAGTGCGCGCCTCGGGAAATAAAGCAACGTTTTCCACGCTTGCCCGGATGCCGGTTACTACAGAGTCATCCAACCGATGATGACGTTGAAGAATCTGTAGTGACGTCATCGCCAGCGGGAGGTGTAATGCTCAGGTTGCATTGTGTTACACTTCGTGCTTGCGGTATCGTTGCCGCGAGGGATTCGACTTCACCGACCTCCATCGCTATCAAGGCGCCAGGCGCGCGCTCCACTGCATTATATAGATTCCGAGCGCAGCGAGCAGAGAGAGAGGGTCCGCGGAGAGGAGAGAGAGCCCGCCGAGCTCCGCGATGCGAGCGCCCTCACACGCCCGAGCGCGCTCCTCCTCTCCACTCACTCTCCGCTACTCCGCCCGAGCTCCGCGATGCGAGCGCCGCGGGTCCGCCGCGCCGAGACGAGGACGACGACGACGAAGGCAGAACTACGAGGCGCGCGCTCACGTGCGCTCGCGCTGGAGGAATGCAGGCGTACGCCGACGGAGCACGACAACCCCCGACTAAGAAATGCATTCGCATTTAAAACTTGGAAGTTTGTGTGCGAAGGTGAACTCGCCTGGGCGCACAAATGTGAGATGCATGACAAAGCACGCGAAGCGCTACGTGGCTTGCCGCGACAACGTCGTGTACGAAGTGCCCTTCGCATGTGGTCATGTGTATGTGGGGCAGACCGGGCGTTGCCTGAATGACCGCCCAAGGGAGCATGCGTACTCTCTTAAAACCGGCACATGAAGCAAGTTGGCAACGCACTGCAAGGCCTGCAAGGCCTCTAAGTGCTCCCCGCGTTTGGAAGACACTAAGGTACTCAAGAGGTTTCGCGACACACGCGCACGCGAAATCTACGAGGAGTGGCAGATCGCCCTGCGTGGCGAAGATTGTGTAAGCACCCCTTCCGTAGCTCTGTAACAGAAAGAACTTGTGTACTTGAACATGTGATCTGGAGTTATCTTGGCATAGCAGATGCGCCTGTAGTTTGTTTGTGTTTCCCTTTCTTTTTCTTTTTCACGCATTGGTGTGACGTCATTGTATTCTTCCTTTATATTTCCGCAAGCAATAAAATATTGCTCAGTTGATAGCGCTAGTGTCTATGTCTTCTTCTCTCGCTGTCCTCGTTTAAAGCGCTGTTTCACAGTTTAAAAATGTTTGTTGCCATGCTGAATACATATATGCGGTGTAATACGCGAGCATATAGGCGGCACAGACATTTTTAACCTCTGTCATAGCACATGGTGGATTGCGAAACATACCTGATGTAAAATGTACTGTAGTAGCATTCCTCACTGCCTGGTGCCTGGTTGTGAGATGCAAAGCATAGTAATGTCAAGTTCAGTTGTGCATTTGTGCGCGGCACTATTGAAATTGTGTTCGACTGCGTGGTCGAAATGGCAAAATTTGGCGCATGGTCCCACAAATGTCGCGTTACCTTATGGGAGTCTGTAATGTGTCACCATTGTCTCATACACAAGAAGCATATACTGCTTCCCTGTTTGTTATATTAGACTTTTCGTATTGAAAACGCAAGACGTGAATTTGTGTCCCTTAATCTAGCCTGGAACTTGTCGTTTGACTACGTACACGTCCCTAAAAAATTACGCCCACCTCCCCTCGCGGGAACCCTGGTGTGATGCGACGCTGAAGTGGCTTCCATTGTGCGTTTCCGTTGGGGCGATTACTCGAATTGCGTGAGCAATCGTCGGGTAATGCGAGAGAGAGAGAGAGAGAGCAAGTGTAGCGCAGACGACCGTCGACTGAGAGACCGGCCGGAGCGTTGCACTCCGCTTATATGCGCCGCGCGCCCGAAGGAGAGGAGACCGCGGAGAGAGAGGGCGTGCACATGCGCACAGCGCGCTTGCGCCGCGCGCAGTGCCTCCCACCGGCGGAGTGAGAGAGCGCGCCGCACTGCCGCGCCACAGATGTTGGGGGAGAGGGCGCGCTATCACGGCGAGAGGAGAGGGGTGAGCGGAGGAGAGACGCAGCTGCGCGGACGCGGACAACGACGACGCAGAAAGGACAGGGCTGGCGGCAAGAGATGCTCCTCTCAGCGTCGCATCTAAAAAATGTCACCGCCTGGCCCTTTGTCTTTACTAGGAAAGCGACGCTTTCGGAAGGTAACCCGGCTTCTTGGGGAAATGCGCCCTTGCGAGGAACCAATAGGAAGTTTATTTTTTAACTCTTAACGTTTTTGCGTGTGCATGTCCACACAAATGTAATTTCTGTTCAATTACTGCTACTGATTTGAATTTGCCCAGAGGCAATATACCTCATTGGAGTTCATCAAATAAGCAAGGCCATCACAGCGTTTTTGGTAAACGGGGCGCAAGTGTTTCCCTTCTTTCACATCCTAACTGGAGAGATCGCCAGACTAAAAAAATTATCTCCAGAGATTGTGGTCGTAAACACTTGCGAGTACCCCAGTGTCTAGATTCTGTTATGGTTGTTATTTTTGTATGATTGCAACAGCGAACAGAGTCTGAGGGTGTCGTAGATAGAAGTAAAACTGTGGATGGCTGATACTTCTGGGTTTTCTGCATTTTCGATTACCGTGGAGAATAAACCCTTTGTGTGGTTGTGGTACCTTTATTTTTGCTTTTTTTTCATTCCTGGAAACGTATTTTCCTCTCACTACTGTGTAATGTCTCTGTTGTGGTGTATTACCCACTGTTTATTGTTATAGTTTATTGCAAAGAATGGTCACAATTTGAACTTGTTCCGTTTAGTGCCATTGAATAAATATTTCTTCATTTATGACATGTCTCTTTTATGTGGCTTGACAAGATGTGAACGCACGACAGAATTCTTCACCAACTGTGAATGGTACTGTAAATTGCAATTTCACAATTCAGAAAACAAAATGTTTTTTTTTAAGCTTGCGGGCACTAAGCCTGAGAATTATATATTCAAACAAACACTAATTAATGCATGAAAGCGTCCGAATACGGTACCGATGCCCGTCGCCGTGAGCAGCGCTTTCCAGCCATTCAAACTACCCGCTAAAATCGTTCTCTTCGAAACCGAAACCGAAAGTGAACGTACGAAAGTGAACGAAAGTACGGTTAGTACTTTGTCTACCCGCTTGGCGCGCTACACTACACTACAGTCATTCGGCCACAGGGCTCTATGGGAGTGTCCTCTCTTACTAGTATTTCTTTCTCTATGGTAATGCTACTGTGCAACGAAACTTCCGACCGCCGGCGAATAAAGCGTGACACCGGAGCTTTCTCATCACTGCCAACAACGGCTCCATCATCAGATTGCATCGACTGGCTTTGCAATGCATTCGTTGGTAAGAAACGGGGAAAATCTTCGGAGCCGAGCGAATCCGCCGACGCTCTCGACTACAGGGCCATCTGGGCGTGGCCCGGACGGGGCGCGCCATGCTGCCGATGCCCGGCATGGCGGCCGCGCTGGGCCAGATCGGCCGGGTGGCGGCGCAGATGGGTCCGTACGGCGGACACTCGGGGCGGTGGTGCTTCGCTTCCTACCCGCTCTCTGTGGCTCCCGCCGGGCGACAGATTGGGATCGCGAGCTGAGGAACGACCCGGGGGACACTAGGGACGAGACGAGTGAGCGCGCACGCGCATGTGGGGGCTCCTAAGTTGATTAAAGGGTGGCAACAGCCGTTCGGCGACTGCGCACGAGAGGCTCATTGCCAACCCCGTGCTAGCAGAACCGACAGCTCCGTGCTGCCAGTGTTGACGGAAGTGGCCAGGCCGCCTCGCACTCGTCCGAACAAGCACAAAGGGTACGCGTGTCACGGGAACTTTCGCCCGAATTCAAAGACCGAACTTATACGCCACCTATCGTTTCGGCCGGTTAACGCACGTCAAAAACAAAGCTTGTTCAGGAAGTGGTCCTTTGTTGTGATATTATCGTCCCAAAATTTCAGCTCAACCAAAAGGGCTCTGAACGCTAATTGCAAGTTGGGTTCCTTTAAAATTCTTCCCAGAATCCATGTTCCGACCCTTCTTAGAATTATTCGAGTTCTTATAAATTCTGAAGGAACTCATACAAATCTTGTTTACCTTACACACACCACATCTGTAGAAGTGAGGGAATTGGCGCTATTTAAACTCTAGATGTCGTAGATAATTTAGCCAATTGTTTCAACAAAAATTCTGTTGAGTCACTTCATAAAAGCCGTTTTCGTTTTAGGGGCGAAGCCTCTTAGGGGCTCGGGCCGTCGGCGTCTCATGCCGTCGTCGTCTCATGTAGTCATAGAACTAAAACACCGGGACATTCGTTTTCCACAGCATGTGAGGCGTAACACACCAGGGTACTCGTTTTTTAACGCCTCGTGCAAGAACGCTCTGTGACTTTTACAGATGAAATCCCTCAAGGATTTCATCTCCGTAGGCAAAAACACCAAGGTGCCAAGATTATTCTCATACACTGTATGCTTCGCTCCTCCGCCGGTTTCACGTTAGTGGAGATAGCCCGGGATATTGTTTATATCCCGTCATCCCTATAGAAACTGTCCTTGCTTGGCATCAACAGAAATGACATCGGACTTCAAAAGTGACTCTTGTTGAAACTTTAGGCTGCTGGAGCGCATGAAAGTTTCTGTAGACCATTCAGCGAATTGGTTCAATAGAAGTTTTATTAATTGAGTTCAACTTATTCAGTTTCTAATGCGACAACACAAAACAGCGGCCGCGACCGCCTTGAAATTTTTTTATTATATAATAACAGGGACATCTTCAGAGACAATAGTCAAAGTACAGCCGAATGTGGATTATGAAGGCGCTTTACCAAGGCGGTAGAAAAATCATGCACTCCTCCCTCTAGCGACGACGATGGTTGAACGCGAAGCATTTCCGTGACCGATTCTTTGGTTGTCGTGTGAGTTGGGACTGAGTTTCGACCACGTCGAAATGCAGCAATCCGATGGACGGCTGGTTCATAACGCAAGGGACCAAGGCTCGAGTGCGGCTACTGAAGTGTTTTTTTTTTCGTTGCCTTCATCCAGGATCCTTCATTGAGCTTAATTGTTGCACGTTTCTTAAATTTTATTCTATTTCTAGCCGTTAAATCGAACAGTCATGGTTTAAGAAAAATTCCGGTTAAGTAAACACGGAATGCTGATTCTTGACCTCCAAAGTCAAGGAAACAATGGAATAGTGACAAAAAGACAAAGCTCTGGAAAAAAAGAGAATTGGACAGTTTTTTTTTTATGTGGAGGAAATACAAGATGGGCAGAGCAATGCTTTTCATACAGCAGAAATTATGGAACCGCAATAGTCAATGAAATGCGATGTCGGTAGAAAAATAAACATATCGAGGATTGATAGTTGACTGAGCAAAATAGTGACATGCGCTCTGTCATGTTATTACATTTTGTACCAGTGTAAAGACAAGGAATGACAGACCATATGTATGCCTATATGAGGCTTTTCCTGCTGCTCCGCCATTTCCCGGCCGAGCTGTTCCGCCTGCGAAACAGCGGGACTGCCTCGATCGGCTCGAGACAGGTTCCCGGCGCAGCTCGGTGTATCCGGCGCGAAATGCAGCCGGGCTGTATATGTTGACATGTACAGCATCCATAGCGGGCACAGGGTTCAGACGTTGACGTAGCCCTTGTTTTCAGCTTTATATGAGCAAGAATTTCCTTAAAATCGCAGGTTCCCCGCCTGCAGGTGACTTTAAGCGGTTCTTCAGGCTTCTTGAACCGCACCCCAGCCTGGCACGAAACATTTCGGGGGGGGGGGCACGGGCTCGGCGTGCCCCCCCCCCCCTTCCCCTCTGGCTACGCCCCTGATGCCCAGGAATATAACAAAGTCATTGATTGCTTTTGGAAAATAGAGACTATGTATCCGTACAAGCTAGGGTTTGAAGCCAAAGCATTTTTACAAAAGCTTGATGACACCTTTTCCTTCCTTGACACCTTAAAGGCAAGGAGACACATTGGCTTTATAACCAATGCAGAAAAAACGTGCTGCATAAGTAGTAGTTAGAAACAGACTGCGCACTGTTGTCATATATTAGTCTTTTACGACAAAGTGCCAATTCTTTCCATGTATCTTTCCGTGAATTTGTCATTTGCCAATTTTTGTCTCACGTGCTAGGCAGCTTGCGCTAGAACATGCACAGGTGTCAAACTTTGAAACTGATGAATACTGGTTTTCACTTAAGCACTTGCTCGACTTGCTAGCATAACTGGAAATCTGCCATTGCTTCTAGTCACAACCTGCTGACTGCCTTTCTCGAGCAATTTTGAATAAGTTGGGTTAAATGTGGTGTGAGTAATAGCAAAATCACTGAATAACATTTCGGCTGAACATGGCATCGGACGTGCCACTGACTGATGCTACACCGGCATTGCGCGAGGGCTTAGTCGATCTGTTGTGACAGATTTTTTTATTTCCAGGTATGTTCTGCCTTTAGGAAGTACCCGATGTTCTGCCTTTAGGAACTACCCGAATGATTTGTCGGTACGGTAGCACTATGCTGTGTTGGTGCTGCTGCTGCTGTATAGAAAATCTCGCCAAGCAAAGCAAAAAAAGCTTTTAAATTATTTCTCATTTACAGCAACTGTGCTGTTTTTTCCCCTCACCAAACAAAACTGTTTCGTGTTCTCCTTGTGTGTAAACTGGCATCAGACGACCTTGTTATACTTGGACACTCCTCCGGCATTGTTACGATTAAAAGGCAAATATGTGGATATACCCATGCCTCATATGATCCCTTCAAGCTGCTGCTTAGTGCTACTTGTTTGTTAAATGTACTGCAAGGCACACACCATACTTCACCGTTACAAGAGTGTGAAAGGCTGCGAAATCCAAGTTACGTATTTTTTTCTGTCACGGTTCATGTATTTATTTATTTTCACTATTCGGTAAGCACAGATTATTATGCGCTCATTCATTCATAAAGCCATTTGCAATGATTGCCTGTTGTAGTAACTTTAGATTACAGTTCCATCTGACACTATTTTGTTTTTAAATCAAAGCTACAGTTTTGTAAACCAGTTTAGGCAAGTTGACAGTTTTCTAATTTTGTTTTATGACATTTCAAGCATTGAAATTTCATTTAAAAAATCCACAGGTATGCTTTTAGACAGGTTTGGAGTTTCTCCTTTCAGGTAGTGGCTCAACCAGTCTAGATAGGCCTATGTGGATTTCTTTTGGGCCTGAAAGATGTGGAAGACACGATAACGAGCCCATGCGGGTGATTTTGCGGCTCCCTGCCGGCCTTGAAACATAGCCGTTCCTTTAGATTTCAGGCGTTTAAAGGTGGATGGCATTCAAGCAAAGGAATTCCACTTCCTACCCATTGTAGAAATAATTGGTGTTGCTAGCTAGCCTTAATGCATTAAAACCTGAAAAAAGCTTATACATTTGTTGAACTGGTGTCTCCTTGCCTGGCTTTCCAAAAATACAAACCATCTATCAGATAAAATAGGAAGCTACTTACACTAGCATGCTTAATGAAGAAGGGATGCAATCATTATTCCGTACTATACTGGTGCAAACAAATAAGTCTGTTTCTTGTATTTTGCAGGCTACACATTCAAGTAGCCAAGTGGACCTGCGAGGCTCCAGTCTTCCCGTGATGCTTTCGTGAGCAATAAAGCAAGCTTTGCCATGAAACACCTCCCTATTTCACCTGCTCAATGCGCACCTTAATGACAGTTTTTCGAATATTTTTGCATTATTGAAGCGGACTCAGCATATATTTAGTACAGTCAAATGAACTGTACGAGGAAAATGTTGAAATAACTTGATAATAAAACTCAAATGAAATCAAACGAGCTGTCTTGACTATGCGCAATAGGTTTTCATTTGACATTTGTCAACATGAACTGAAGAGGAGAATCAATAGATAGTTAACACAGACTCAACTGGAACTCAACAGAACTTTATCAATATTCTTTCAATTGATACGTCACACTAGGAACCCAACTGGAAAAGTGTATTGAGAGTCAACAGAAAGTCAATTGGAAATCACCAGACATGTTGACTATAGTCAATAGACTTTCAATAGAAACACGGCGTTGAGTTTTAATTGAAACACCGCGGCCAATTTTCAACGAGAACTCAATACAAAATTTCTATTCAAAGTCAATTGACTGACAACACAATGTACTGAGTAAAGTCAATTGACTTTCAATTCAATCTCAATAACCATTTTTGTAAGGAATGGGCCGCATATCTGCTCGCGTACCAGCAAATACCGTCGAAAGATGGTAAGTGCACAAATACCGTCGAAAAAGGTAAGTTGCACAGCGGGCAAAACACGAGGAAAACGGAAAAGGACGGGCGCTGGCTGACGACTAAATTGTCCTGAAAGAAACCGCGCAACCATTCAGTCAAACCACGTAATAACGAATCCCAGGGGACCGCCGAAAATCTTTTGCTATTTTGAAATATCGTTTAAGAGAAAAACTGACGGTTATAAGCCAGTGTCAAACTAAGGATTCAAATGGCGTACGATGGCGTTAGACGGGTGTGGAGAAAGGCAAACTCTGAATTAAAAATGTTGCGATGACTACAAAGTTGCTTCATTTGAAAAAAAAAAGAGTTATTTTCTCCTGGTGCGTGCATCACGCTCGAACGATTATGAATGCCTCTACATGTTCCACCTTGCACAATACCTCATCGGGCAGGTTATTGCACCGCGCAATGAAAGTTCGGCGCTAAAACATCAACGTTCGACATAATATCGTCTGCCTCTCTGTTCGGTGAACCGCAGCCGTCTTCCTTCGGGTCCTTAATCGGCACTAAAGATGACGACTGCTCTCGCTACCTCTTTGCTTTGTCGCTAGCTGCATCCATCTTGGGATCTCGCGTGAACTTCGTAGCAAAATCACCCACAACAAAGAAATACCTGCCCGACACGTGATTAGCATCAAGAACTACTCAGCGGCCACTGAAACGAAAAACAACGAGAGAGAAAAGAGGCAAACCCGGCTAGACCTACTAGGTGCCGACGCAAACTGTTGGCATTCTGCATGACGATGATGATGATAGTTACTGTGCTCTGGGAATACACAAAAACGGTGTTTTCTGTTTCACTGCGAAAGTTGTGGCGCTGTGACTTTTAGCCAAATTCGTAATGCTGATGTTTCTCTATTATAATGGGGAAGGCGTTATTATGAAATATGTGCTATATTGAAATTTGTAGTTCTGGAATACTTGTACACTGTAATCTTGCGGGGATTTCCAAAATATTCGTAAATTTGAGAAATACGTTAATGTGGCCTTCGTAGTAACGAGATTTGACTGTATTGCGTAAATACAAGACCACATAGAAAACACAAGGGATACAGCACGTAAATGGCAATTACAAAGAAAAGAATTTTTCTCTTTGCGCTTTTGTATTTCCTACACATTTTTCAGTTTCTTTCAAGAAAATTTAGTACTTAGTAAGCGCCCGTCCTTGTCCGTTTTACTCGTGTCCTCTCCCTTGCTCGGTTCTAACAATGGACGGTAGTCTTTTAACAGCCCGGCCACCTACGTTCCTCTCCTGCCTCATACATCTACCTCTCATCGAGGTTTGCTGAATTCAATTCAGTTTTCTCGCGTTCACACTGCCGGCGCGCCATTTGTTGAAACCGTTGGTACTTGTTGCTCATTCCACAAGCACGAGGCTCGGGCGCGAGCCCTTTTGTATTGTGTGGTGGCGTTAACGCGTTTTTTGTTTGCTATAGCGAAAATAACGCCCGCTTCTATTTTAGATGCGACTGCATCTCATTCACTCGCTTTGTCCCTGCATCCTCTCGCGAGGGCATTGGATTGGATTCGATTGGATTGGCTTGGCTTGGCTTGGATTGGATTGGATTTGGGTTCGATTGGATTAAAGTGGATTGTGTTGGATTGTGTTGCGTCATAGCCGCGGCAGACGCACTGGCGCCGGCGCGTCCCCTCACCGTTATGCGCGCTATAAAACGCGGTGCCTGCGCCGCTCCGCTCCATCGTTCCAGTGCCGTTCCTCCGCTGTCCAACGCGGCAACGTGAACCCCCTATGCGTCGCATCTACACAGGGGTTCCCGCGAGGGGAGGTGGGAGTGTTTTTTTTTTAAATTTAAACTGATATTATCAGTTATATATTTACGCTTTGCCTCAAATACCACTAATACTTTCTCTTACCCGCCACGGTGGCTCAGTGGCTAAGACGTTGTGCTGCTGCTAAGCCCATGAACACGCGTTGGATTCCTGACCGCAACGGCCTGCTTTCTGATCGAGGAGAAAAGCGACAACGCCCATGCGTTCGAGATTTCGGCGCACGTTAAAGATCCCCGAGTAGTCAAAATTAATCCGGAGCCCTCCACTATACGGCGCGCCTTATCTCCAGTGTAGCACCGGCACGTCAAACCTCGCAATCAATAATGTTTTCTTTTTGCGAAACAATGTTGAGAAATATGGAGCCCGCTTCTGCATTAAATAGATTGAAAATATTTTGCCGACGTCTCGATCAAGGAATTTATTACCTTTTGATCGGGTGACTGAATCAACAGACAGACAGACAGACAGACAGACAGACAGACAGACAGACAGACAGACAGACAGACGGCCGGATGGACGGACGGACGGATGGACAGACCAGAATTTTCGCGCTGAAGAAGTAGCCCAAGGAAGGCCGACCCTTGCCGAGCTCCGTCGCCTGCGACATACGTGTGGTTGCGTGGTGAAGCGAGCGGCCAGGCAATGTTGCTGCCTCGAAGAAGACCAGAAGCCGAAGGCAAACGTAACTTGTTTGCTTCATAGCGAGAGTTGAGCTGAAGCCAAAGAACAATGCCCGGACGGGCGAGGCTACAGTACAGGACTAGAGCAGAGTGACAGCATGGATTCACTGCTCAAACAGGAATGAACCACATTGCTTGGAGGGGTCTTATTTATACCCAAAACGCCAACGGTCAAAACAATCGTTCCCTCTAGATTGTGGACCCGACACGACCGGCACAGACACACACAACACTCTTCCCAGAGTTCGTGAACAGTCGGTGGTAGCGGCGCACGCTGTGTCCGAGAGAGGGGAGCGTTCATGTCTCCTCAATAGCTTCCGCGTCCTCCGGGCAAGTTGAAGCCTGCCTCGTCTGCCAACGCCGCTTTGAATCACGCCGATATCGAGGCCCCAGAGATCCGGACGTGTAGCGACGCGTTTGAATTGTCGGCTGCAAGCGTGAGTCACCGACAGGGGGGCCTGCTTCGCCGCACAGCCGAGGAGTATTGAACAAAGTCCTGCGGCGGGATGATCCATAACAAGGCATCATAATTTTTGGGGACGCAATGTAAGTGCTGCGTGCATAATGGATTTTGCAGGGTGGTTTGCAGGGTGTCACATTATCCTGCGGGACACCCGACAACATCAACAGCAAATCGATGTTATTACGGGTCAAGTTAGACAGCTGCACGATACAGTTTGTCGTCTTGCTTCGCCCCGCATATTAATGTGGAACCAAATTATTATAACGCCAACGCCAACTTGCATAATACTAAGTTCTGTGAAAGGTGGTTCCATGTTACATTGAATGGTGAGATTTCACGTAAGGCTGTTTCTGCAATTACAGCAGCTTGATGTTGAAAAAGTGATGTTTCCGAAATGAGAGTACGGAAGGTAATTTGTGAAAGTAAAAATGCCTCGTACATCAATGGTTTTACTTTTATTGGGAGGAAACTTCGCTGCCTTGTTAGATTTTCACCTGCGCGCAAAATCGTGTTAGTGACCGTTCATATGTGCTCATTCCCCGTGAGTTGTGTTTCGAACGCTTTCTACAGCGGTGACCATTTCAATAGCTAGATTTCACATTTGTAGGGGGTTGGTAATACTGAGCGATTTTGTTTTTAACTGGGAAAGTTGAACCTTGAGTTTGGAAGAACTGATATCATGCGTATATTTTATTTTGTGCTTATAATTTTTTCAGTGCAGGGTTATGGTGGTTGTATGGTTTAGTGCAGGGTTGTATGGTTATGGTGGTTGTATGGTTGTATGGTTATGGTGGTTTAGTGCAGGGTTGTATGGTTGAAGTGAGATTTGATGTAAAAAGACGGCTGTTCCATCTGCATAAATAACAGATTTTGGAGAGTCGCGGACCTTTATGCTGCTCATTCATCATCATCATCACCAGCCTGTCTACGCCCACTGCAGGGCAAAGGCCTCTCCCATTATTCTCCAATTACCTCGGTCCTGAGCCAACTGTGACCAATTTATCCCCGCAAACTTCTTGATATCATCTGCCCATCTAACTTTCTGCCGCCCCCTGCAACGCTTGCCTTCTCTAGGGATCCACTCTGTTACCCTTAATGACCAGCGGTTATCTTGCCTTCGCATTACATGCCCTGCCCACGTCCATTTCTTCTTCTTAATTTATACTAATATGTCTTTAACACCAGTTTGGTCCCTGACCCACTCCGCTCTCTTCTTGTCCCTTAATGTTACACCTATCATTTTCCGCTCCATTGCCCGCTGAGTCGTTCTCAATTTAAGTTGAACCCTCTTAGTGAGCCTCCAAGTTTCTGCCCCGTACGTGAGTACCGGCAAGATGCAGCTGTCATACACTCTCTTCTTCAGCGACAATGGTAGGCTGCCATTCATTTTCTCAGAATGTCTGCCATATGCACCCCACCCCATTCTGATCCTTCTAATTATCTCTGCCTCATGGTTGGGATTTGGGGTCACAACTTTTTATGTGCTGCTCTTTATGTGGGTGTAAATATGTAGTGGCCCAAGGATGCTTCCCTGCGGGACCCCATATTTGATTGCTTTTATAGGCACCGGTCACTGCTCAGAGGGCGCGACGAATAACGTACACCCAGCGCCGCCCCGTGGAAGCTTCAGCTAACTTTGGGTCGGTGAGAGCCAGACGACGTGCGCGCGTTCATATATTCGGCACCTCCCGGTTGTTTGTTTCTGCGATTCTGCGATTGTTTTTGAAAGGTGTCTCGTGCTTGAAAGCTGTTCTGGCAAATAGTTTCCCCATGTCTGAAGTGCTTCTGTGCGATTTCCGGACAATTACGGGGCTGAACTACTACTGCTGGCCTCGCGTGCGCGAGAAGTTAGAGATTGTATGTTCCCACGCACGCGTGTACGCCGTGAAAGAAATTGATGGAACAGACGTCGTTGCGAAGTACCATTCTCAGCAACGAAAGCTTAGTTAAAGCGTCAATACAGGTCACTATTATTTTGTTCTTGTTTTACAGCCTAATAAAGTGACAACAGCGTATACAACGGCGCTCCACGACAGAAGCGTGTTTGTGTTGTTTCCTCTGTTCGCGCAACCATACTGCAGTTACTTTTCTGGTTGCCCTTCTTCAGCTCGGTTGGTGTTGTCACTAATTAACAACGGATTCCAAACGTTATTAGCTTATGACAAAGTAAACGCAGTTCACACAGTTGGAAATCTGCTCCGGAGCTCCGGTTGCCTTTACGGAGATTCCGTTTAGTTTCGGCTTCTATCTTGTGGGTAAAGTCAGAGTCGTCTTTGCTGCTAATTGTGATACAGTTTGTTCAGGCCGTTGAGAATTCTCCAAAAAAGTATTTCCTCCTCCTCCTCATCCTCTGCTTTTAAACAATAGTAACTTCAACTTACGGAGTACGCTAAACGCATTAAAGAAGTCAGCGCGGGTGAATCCAACCTTGCCTTTGATAGCTTGCCACGCTCTCGCTTGGAATGCGTGGCCGAGCTCCGTACACTTCACGGAACAAAGTAGGGCAGTAAGCGGGATGCGTATTGACCGTCTTGGCATTGCTTTTGGCATCACCCGCGGAGTACTGTGAGCATATTCTTGTGCCGCCTTTTGGCATCCATTCGGTGTGTGAATGTCGCTAAAAAAGGTTGCTGCTGGTAAACCAATAGTGGCGGAAGACGTAATACTACGACGGCATGCGATTCATTGCAGCGCGCGATGTGTATGGAACACTGAAAGCAAACGTTTTAGTTTTACGGACATTCGTGTCTGCGCTGCGCATAAACAGTCATAACTCATTATTTTACTCCTTCCAGTGACAAAAAATGTCATGGCTTTCTTACTGCTGAAATCCATTTCCTGCGACGCTTATTCTACAGGGCTGCCCGAGAAGCCTGTACAAAACGATGGCAGGCTGCCTTTCGCGATCGTCGCAGTTTTTGACGCAGCAGTAGCGGCGTGGCCACTAATTCTTTCCTGCAGCATTTTGATCCTTTCGGACCCTGCAGCCTGCAATTATATCTATTTTTCTTAAAAAAACTTCCGCAACACAACGTCGAACCGCACGCAGCGCGCGTGTTTTTACGTGCGCTGAACGGCTGGTCGCGAGTCGCGACATCTACCGACCCAGAGTTGCTAAGCGGCGGCGAGAGATGGCGCTGCAGTCGCGCGCAAACTTCAGTGTCCGGTGCCTATACAACACATTTTGATGTTCCTAAACCCGTACTCCTGGAGATATTGAGGACACGATTCTATCAGCGCGAGAAATAGAAATAGAGCCCGTGTGGTTAGCCTTCTCTGTGGCCTACCATGCGGCACACAAGAGACCGTAAGTCACGGTGGAGTCATCCATTGACGCTTGCGGCAGGCCGCCAAATGGAGGCCATTGTCTCTTTCCCTCTATTCTGTCCTAGAAAGTTGGTGGGCCCAAGAAGAATAAGCGCCGCCCGCGCCGCCGTCACGTGCCCAGCTCTCGCTCACACTTGTGAATGCCGCCGTTTATCTCCTCTCCTTTGGTTGTTGTTTTTCCTCTCGAGCGATGACGAACCATGGGAACGGGAGTGCTGTTCTAACTGCGAACGTCCGAGACGGTGTAATGGACATCCCTGCAAGGGCGGTAAACTGACAAGCCCCAAAGCCATGCTTCGCCCAGCTTGACGCACACGCGACTCCACTCTGGTCGGACCGAGATCTCCGCACCGCATCCCACACTGTGAGGGGAACCCGACTGCCTCCCTGCCCGGAAGCTGCGTCAGTCTTGCAGCCGGGTTCGCCAACTTCCGGCCCGGAGATGCACTTCCGCTTGCTGAGCCTCCTCTTTTCTTTTCGATTTTTTGTCGTTTATTTAGCGAAAGGAGAATAATTCTCAGGACTTCAAGCAAAAAATACCTCTTGCCTGCCTTCCTGGCCTTTAAGGCTTTTGAGCCAATTCAATTCTGTGTAAGCATTGAGGCCTTCAAATAGTGTCGCTGACTCGCCACAACGGCGGCACGTGGGAGCGCACTCAATAGGTGTTCTCTCCCCATCGGGACACATTAGAGAGCCCGCCGCAATGATCCCTATCATCTGGGGCGTTACCACTCTACGGCAATACATGGTATAAATTTCATCTTGCTTACATCTCGCAGACAACTTATTGTGAAGGCTAGAGAGCTCCTAATATCCCTCCATTGAATTTAGTTACGCATTGCCGTGAAAAGGTTGCCATATTTTTTTTAATAATCTACTACATGATATTTTTTCCGTCTCTTTGATTGCCTTTGATTTTAAAATGCCTGTGATTATAAAAATGTAAACACAATTATTTAGTCTTCATGCGCCACGCTCGTCCGGAACGGGCAGAAATTGCTGTGAGAGGCAAACATAGCGTCTACCTATAAACTCATGTATTTATTTATTCATTTTTTCATTTACGTTACCCCAAAGGTTCCCATCGGACCACTGAGTGAAAGGGCGAGAAAATCTGACACCGATTTAAAAGAAGCTACATAGTAAAAAGCAATATGATGTGGCAAAAGAACGCCTAAAGCCGAACATGGCCGAAGCACACCTGAGTTACGAAAATGCTGCTTGGTACAAAATGCGTAGAAAGGCGAGAGTTACACCAACAAGTGATGCGAAAGGTATACATGGCAGCTACACACGCAGGAGTGCGCTCGACAGTGATTCACGGAAGGAAAAAAGGGGCGGAAACGCGGCAATCACACGCACACATTTAAAGCACTACATTTTTACGCTGAATAATGCTGGCACACTTGGTAGCGGAACAGTAAATGACTGGTGGGTGAAACAATTGTACGCCAAGCGACCTAAATGATAAAGCCCGGGAGAAGGTAAGATATTTAGGACATATTTAAAGGTGAAATGGCTACGCTTGCGACTGAATGATTAGAGCTTGCATTTGGGTAGGTTGAGAAGCATAAGCCGGCGTTGCAAGAAGCCCTTTGTGCTACTCATGAGCCCGGGCAATAATACTCGGAGATACAGTTCGTCTGGAGGATGTCGCGTGCGTGTCGAGAATGCGGTTCTAGTTGATGGTGCTAAACGCAGCGTTGGGGAAAAATCACTGCCTTAGGCAAGTAGGTGGTGGTGAACGTTTATTGGAGCAACAGGGGAAGGGGAAGGGGAAGGGGTGTGGGAGGCCTCCTTAGTCCAGAAGGCCTCGTGACCGCGCTGACTGGAGAGCCCGGGAGACCAGGGCCTGCTGGCGGGCTGGGTCCGGGCTGGTCAGCTCAGTCTCCCACTGCTCCAGGGAGGGTGAGGGGAGGGGGTTAGGTGAGTATGGGCAGGAGAATACTAGATGGTAAGTGGTGAGAGGGGTATTGCAGTGCTGGCAGTGGGAAGGGTAGATAGTTGGGGCGATATGGTGTAGGATGGCGTGATTGAAGAATGTGCCAGTTTGTAATCGGCGGTATGTGTAACATTCGTAGTTGGTGAGCGTGTGATGAGGAGGAGGGTATGTTCTTCGTGTGTGGGTATAGTGAGATAGAAGGGCATTGGAAGTGGTGTCGAGGGGTGTGAGTAAGTCAGGTGAGGATAACTGAGGTGTCTGGCTCGCCGGCTCCTTGGATGGGAATGCCCGGGAGTGAAGCGCTCGGGCGGCAGCATGCGCTGCTTCGTTCCCTGGGAGTCTAGCGTGACCAGGTGCCCAAATGAGTGTGATTGTAAGATCGATCTTCGGGCAGCCGGTGTAGGAGAGGGATGGCCTGAGGTGGGGCAAGGCCTGCTTGGTAGAGGTGGCAGGCCTGTTGGGAGTCAATGATTGTTAGGGAGTGAAGGCTTGCGTGGGTTGTTGCGGCGTGGGCGATTGCTAGGGCTTCGGCAGTGTCGACCTTGCATGAGCGGTATGTAGCCGCAGTTGCAATCTGTCCTGTGGAGTTGAGAGCCACAAGGGTGGTGCGGGTTGATGTGAGGTCATGGGCGACGTCTGTGTAACGAACCTGAGGGTCGGCTTCATATTTCTTATTGACGTAATAGACTCGTGCCTCCCGCCGGCCTCGGTTGTAGGTGGAGTGCATATGTTGTAGTAGGGGAGTCACGCGCAGTCTTGTCCTGATGGTGGGCGGGAGGCGTTGGGGCTGCTCCACATGATTCGGTGATGGCCAACCAAGCGCTTGGAGCACTGCCCGGCCTGCTGGGGTGAGCGCTAGCCTTCGCAGTTGAGAGGCGCGTTGTGCCTCAATATGCTCAGCAAGGGTGTTATGTAGTCCCAGCTTTAGCAATTTATCATTTGATGTATAGGTGGGCAGGCTGAGTGCCACCTTGTAGGCCTTGCGAATTAAGGCATCAAGCTTGGTGGTTTCGTGCTGCTGAAGGTTAAGGTACGGCGTGGCGTATGTCATTCTGCTCAGTAGGAGCGCTTGCACTAATCGGCATGTGTCCGGTTCCGTGAGGCCGTGATTTTTACTGCGTATCCTGCGTATAAGGTGAGTCAGCTGTGTGATGGATGCCTGCAGTTGCGGGAGGAGTGCTGCTCCGGTGCCGTCATGATGAAAGGGTACTCCAAGGATCCGGAGAGTAGGCACTGTGGGTATTGGTTGGCCTAATATAGTTACTTGAGGGTCGGGGGTGGGTGGGAGAGCGAGTCCTCTGGACCGTGCCCTGAGGATGAGGAGGGCGGATTGGCTGGTTCACAAGTGAGGCCTCTCGGACGAAGGTAGGAGATGGTTTCGTGCACGGCTTGTTGGAGAGCGTCCTGTTGTTCGCCGCTGGAGCCAGAGGTGGTCCAGAGGGTTAGATCATCCGCATATAATGCGTTTCGGAGGTTGGGTATCTTCGCTAGTTTGTCCGGTAGTTGTAATAGAGCGATATTAAAGAGCAAGGGGGAGATTACCGACCCCTGAGGCGTCCCCTTGGGGGGCGTGTTGAGAGTTGGTGAGGTGAGTGAACCGAGCTTGATGGTGGGTGTGCATTTCTATGCAATGAATTTCTTTTGGAGTACATTACCATTCATGGTGCGTGGCATGGTCTTTGTATCATTCGCGTTTTCAACGAACTGCTCACTTTGTTTATAATGAATTTGATACTAAAGTTCGCCAACCCGCCCCGGTGGCTCAGTGGCTAAGGCGTCGTGCTGCTGAGCACAAGGACGCGGGCACTGAAGTTCGTTACAAGGGAAATCGCCTTGAATTACGCTGTTCGTTATAACCGGGTTTGACTTAGTGTTATTTTTAAGAACAATGTGGTGTGCGGCGTAGGTGCGGCATATGATACGATAATCTGCAAGTCAGCGCATTCTGGATTATATATAATAGGCTATGTCATTATTATGTATATTCACACCGATATAAGCCACCTTGGAAGATCCCATGATCACGGACTCATCATGGACGGCAGCTACTCAAGCATACACTTCCAAATACACTTAATCACTTGCACAGACAGGAAGTTGCATTCTGGCTGTTAATGATGCCCGCATATTAGATATGTTCTTGTAGGTTTTTACTTGAAAATTTTCAGTTTCATTAATTTTGTATAACCATTTTTTCTATGTACGTCGTAAGTGAACGGAAATCGCTGTGTCGTCATTGCTGTCATTGCCGCGTCGGCAGACGGTGCCCTGTCAAGCTGCATTGTTGCAGCTTTTTCGCCGTCAGCTTTTTTCACCTGTGTAAGAACATTGGTGGAAATAAAACTTTGATTGATTGATTGATTGATTGATTGATTGATTGATTGATTGATTGATTGATTGATTGATTGATTGATTGATTGATTGATTGATTGATTGATTGATTGATTGATTGATTGAGTGAGTGATTGATTGAATGATTGATGGATTGACGGATTGATAAATCAAGAATAAAAGGGGTCCAATAACGCCATCCTAAAGAACACCAGAAGATACGTGGTAACGGGCTAAGAGAAATCACTAAGCACTGTGAATTGTTGTCGGAGAGAAAGGAAGTTACGGATCCAAGTAACCATAGTGAGTTCAGTGTAAAGGGGGACACTGAAGTGACATTGTCAAAATTAATTTTTTTGTTTGAATTGCAAAACTGCCCCAAATAAACGCTTTCCGCAATTTATCGGGTTGATAAAGCAGTATTTAATTTATAAAGCCTGAAAGAAGAAATAATACTATGCGACATTTGCGCCGGCTGCACAAACAATCCCAAATTGCGCGCATTCCAGATGCGATGTGATTGGACGATATCCAAGATTAGAATTCATAACAGTTTCGGTTTTGGTTCTGAGAAACAAGATGCTTGGTATCCGACATTATGTTCACTGGGCATTCTCGATATCACAGGAATCGGCATATCGCGCTGCTGCGATGTTATCGACTGTAAAATTCGTCAGATAATCCTGCCTGCACGGCTTAGAACCGTAAAGATTCGTAAAGTTGAGGCGCATACGCAGAGGCTGAACGCCCTCCGAGTCAGCGGAGACCCCCCAACGCTTAGCCCCACCCCAAGAGCTTGCCGGGCTCGTGCCTGTGCCGTAAGAGGCGTGTTGTGTTCGCACCAGGCTGACAGTCGGCTTGTTGGGCACTCTTCCCGCAAACAGTCGACGCTTATTTCAGCAACCCATCAACCAGAACTCGCCAGCGTGTCAGTGTCAGTCTGTTTCGCATTCTGCCAACTTGCTCGCGGGGGAATGAAGATTGCAGCGAAAAATGTGGAATTCAGTACAGCAAGCAAAATATCAATACCAAAATAAAAATATCAAAAACGAAACACCAATTTACAAAAAATAAAGACAAGCGCTATCGGGGTTTCTACATTACGAATTGGAAAACAATAGACCTAATACTCCAGACTACTCGGCCATAACTACAGCGCTTGCGGGGAGGGAAATATAAAGTGTATATCGTACAGCCTGCAGGCTGGAGTGAGTGAGTGAACAATTTTATTTTTCCCAAGTCGGGGATGGGGGAAGAAGGGAAGTGGAATCCCCTTCAGTAGCCCCCTCCCCCTTCCGCTCAGATTGGCTGGGGAAAGGGACAACATTGGGAGGTAGTAGCCACTGTGAAACTCGCCAACTCCAGCCCACGTAATAATGGGAGCCGGGTATGCCGCAATGCGACCGGAGCAACGGTGGATGGAACTAATACCATCTGCGCACAGGCAAGTTTCAGTGACCCATTTTAGTTTGGAGAGAAGGTGGAATTTTCTGCCACTACTCCAAGGTAGGACAGTGAGTGCTCAGAAGAACGAAATTGCCAAAACTTTTGTGTGCTTTAAAGTGTGCAACTCACAAGCTGCTAGTCTGTCTCATTTATTAGCAACATTTAATTAAAAGAATGCGTAAATTAGCGGTAAACCCGCACGCGGGATGCCTACGAAGCGTATCCAAGGCGAAGAAGCAGCCGCGCCGTGCCCGCCGTGATCGGCGCGCACACTCCAGAGAGGAGGAAAGGCGGTGGCGCGCCGCGACCGCTGAGTACGAGAGTGCGTTTCCTCCTCGCCCGATGTCCGCGCAGCTCGTAGCGGAGTCGGCAAAGCGCCTGGCACCTCCCGTTGCGTCGACGGAGCACCTGGCTGCAATCCTGGTGCAGGCGCGTTTTTGTGGCGATTTCATTTCCGTGATGGATATGACGTCAGTCAGATCTTGGTGGATTCCGGCATAACACAATTTTGTGTTAAAAGTGTCGCAGTAAGGCTGAGGTAAAGGAAAGCAGAGGGAGAATAGTCTTTAGCAAAGATAGAATAGCAAAGCTTTAAACGACGCCCACAATTAGACATGCGACGTCACTTGAATTCACACACGTGGCTCTACAAAGAGTGAAACCAGAGTTTGTGCCAGCCGTTGCCTGGAATACCTTGGGGCGGCGTCCCGAACACAGCAGCGTCGGCTACGGCCGGGCTAGAGCAACGGACGCCGCCGCTGTAGCCCGACCGTGCGTCGTTAGAAAGAAAAACTCCACCGTCTCCCCGAAGGGAACTATGTGGTGATGCAAAGCATGGGGGTTCCGTGTAGGTTCCACACCGGAGCAGAACCCGCGCAGGCGGTGTCTCGGAGCAGACTGAACGCCGCGCAGCGTGCGCACCTGCTTTTATACAGCTGGAGGAGAGGAGAATGGAGGAGAGACGCGAATGCGGAGCGGAGGTGTGGATGGCGCAACAACAAGGGAGGGACATAGCCCCGATCATGAGATGGCTCCTGGAGCGACAGCGTGGCCGGTGTCTTCCTGGGCCGGCACGAGACGAGCACGCTTCTCCTTTAAGGGCTCCTGGAGCGACAGTGTTGCCGGTGTCTTCCTGAGCCGGCACGAGACGAGCCGAGCGACGAGGAGGAGAGCGGCGTTATCACAGCTGGCGTGGAGATGGGGGACGCGGGGGAGAGGTGCGGACGACGGACGACTGAGGGTCGACTAAGAGATGCTTTGCATCTAAAAGCAGAGGAGCGTCTTCCTAAGGGTATGGTAGTGGAACCTAGCCATTCCGATGTGCTAGCCCGGGGTTACACCACTGCGCGAAAGAAGCGCAGACACCGAAACAATTCGGCATGTCAGCTTAGTTATTCCCATTTATGCCGATTAAACCTAGTTAGTTTAGTAAGTTTAGTAAGTTTGAGATTTGAGGTAAGTTAGTTTAGTAAGTTTAGTAAGTTTGAGATTTGCGAGAAAGCTGAGGGAACTTTTATAGTCGGTAATAATCCGAACCAGTTGTTCCTTTCGCCTTTTTTAATACCTCTTAAAACACAACCGAATTGGAATTCGCCAATTTAGAAAACGGAATCCCATTCGTTGCAAGCCGTGTGAAAATGTGGCGTTTATCTTGCGCCCAGTTGTCTGTATATAGTCCCTACATTTTGTTTTACCGCCCAGTGAACCAATCCTTAACGTTTGTTTGCCGTACGACCACTTAATTCCGTTAGGTCCGGGTTTCCCAGGTGGTGCTGCGGAACAATTGAATCAAGCCGTGCAAGGAAGCGCGCAGTGGACGCGAAGCTGCTCCAAAACAGGCCCAAAGCAACCTAAACAACCTTTGTCGTCGCTGAAGCAGACTACAAAGCCGTACCGCGTACGCGCCCGCCGGCCAGCAGGCACCTCCACGCGGAGAACGCTGGGTAAATTTGCCGCGCTATCTACAGTGTGCTCCGCGAGTAAAAACCTCCCTCCCTCCCCCCCCCCCCCCCCCATACCCCACCTCCTCTGCCGCGTTGGGAGTTTATTGTCCCGCACGCCGCGAAAGAACCGTTGTCTGGTAGCGGTAGAAAGCTTTTCTTTGAAATGGAAAGAGCATGAGCGGCTGTCGCATTTATTGTGGCGAGAAGTGGGCAGGGCCACTTTTATTGACACTGTGCGACCTTGCAGATCAAAGCAGCAGTGGACTGGCTTATTAATCGGTTTTCAATACGGGTCAAGCGTGAATCCTGAGCGGCTGTCCGGACTCCCGCTCTTTCAAGCGTCGGGTTCGACACCTGGCGAGAGAAGAGATTCGTCGCCGCAAGAGCAAAAATGGCGAAATGTTTCCCAGAAAACGTTTCACGCGGTCAACAACCGGTCGCGGGGGTTCCCCAAAAAATTAATTGAAGATTTATTGGCGGATCTTTCAGAATGGGTGAGCATCTTCCCTCTTTACCACGAAATTGAGGCTGGGCGCGGTGCCCACCCATTCCTGTTCCTGGATTCATGTTTTTGCTGGCTGGCCTATTAGTCATGGCGGTGGTTTCCCTTTGAAATATTTAACCCGGTGTGTTTAGTTGAACAGAGCTGTGTATTTTCTAGCGTGTAATTTGTTACTACTGGATCGGCGAAGGGTACAAATGCCGTTTGATAATTTTTATGCTCGTCCTCCTCCAAACAATGTCGGCAGTATAATTTGGACAAGCCCGCGTGCCTTTGCGTCCCCTAATTTGGTTACACTTTATTTTTTGGCTTAGACGGAAGATGAAGCGCTACCGAGCACGGTCCAACATATGGTTAAAAATCGCACGTAAAATAGAAAGCGGACTTCATTTCGTGGTTTCAGTTGGGCGACTCTCTTTATCACCTGCCTAGTGTCTTTCGATATGATCAGATATACTTCACATCCTAAATTTGTTGTAATAATGTTTGTTGATGGATGGAAAAGCGTAAGGTGAGGTATACTTAGCAGTATACGTGGCAGAAGGCTTGAGGGTGTAGAGCTCATAGCGAACTCGAGCACAAATTGTTTTCTCTTCGAGGTCTTGTAAGGTCCTGGTTGGATGCGCTTGCAGGAAGAGCGATGTTTAACACATTTATCTGTAGTGCTGTTCTGGTCTCTTGAAAATACATTTTCATGCAGCTCTCAAGTAAAGTGTACGCTGGAGTTGTGTAGGCGCCATTAGTGCGCATAGTGCGACTCTGTTTAAAACAATGCGATTCAATTGTTTTTAACAGAATAAGAATGTAATATTCCTAAAATAAGTGCAGCAATTATATATGCTATTGAAACATCCGGGTAAATGACTGAAACAGTTGAACGGCAGAAAAACGTGAAACTAGGTGCGATAAATTCGGATCCGCAATAATCCGAACGAAATAACGCTACAATGGTGATATACAGCCTTAAGCGCGGCCCATTTTAGCACATGAATGCATATAGGTGATTTATATGAAGTCCGGCGTAGCGAGCTTCTAAAACGCTGCTGGTGCCAGTGTTTTGTACTTCCCGGCAGGAGCTTTGCACGTTGCACGCGCGACCGGCCGCCCATCCCACTTGGTGGCCATTAGTGTAATCTTACTGATCGGGGCCGCAAATACGGGCCAGCAGATCAAAGACTGCCATATGGCCTCGGCTTGTCCGTCGCCCATGCGCAAACACCGTTCTCTCGCACTGAACGACGGATTAGCAGACCGGAGTCCCCATGGAAACCATGACGTGGCTTGTCTACATCGCGTGCTCTGGCAGACGGCGACATTGAGCGCGCACGTAAATATGCCCCTTCCCGTATCACGCGGTATGGCCGCGGCTCGTATATTCTCATCGGTCTTCGCTGGCGCGAACGGGAAATCCACCTCTACGTACTACTCTTTGCGCTGACCCCTATGTAGGATACGGAGCCACGTGCTCCGACGTCGCCCATGTCAGAGCATGCGTGGGGCGTCCCGTGGGAATCGGAAGTGCAGCCGAAGCTTTCCCTCGTAGAGACACGTGCGGCTACGTGTGGCCCCGCCGAATGCCCGCCGCCCCATGGCGCGCACGTGGCGCCAGGGACGTTTCTGGAACGCTCTTTCGAGCGTCGCTGCCGCGGGATGGTTCTGCTCCAGTGCACAGTGTGTGTAGTCAGACCGCGGGCAGCGCTTTGATGAAGTGGCTTCGACGGAACGATGTGGTTGCCACGGGGAGTTCTTCATTTTTCCTGGTAGGAAAAGTGCAGTCTGACCATTTGTAGCAGCAAAAACAGGGTACGTTGTCTTCGTTGATTGATGGTAGGGTTTAACGCGCCGACGCAACGTAGGCGATGAGGCGCGCCGTAGTGGAGGGCTCGGGATTAATTTTGACCAACTGGTGATCTTTAACGTGCACCGAAATGTCGTACACACGGGCGTTCTTGCTTTTCGCCTCCATCAGAAAAGCAGCCGCCGCGGCCGGGAATCGGACCTGCGACCTCGTGCTCAGCAGCGCAATGTCTTAGCCTCTGAGCCATCGCGGCGGGTACGTTGTCTTCGTACACAAAACAAATTCTACTGGGTGCCACTTGCGAAATGGCAGCCGGTTACTGTTACATAAATGTGCTTGCGCGGGCATGCACTGAGGTATGTTATTTTCGCCGATTTAACTAACTAAACGCCACAACTAAATTAAATACAGTGTAATGATGGAGTTGTCACAACGGCCAATCGCCTTTAAACTGTTCTAAAGCAAAGTATTGCGGAAGCGCAAATTCACCTTTTTACCCGAGGCACACCTTCTGTGACACCCCTCGAAGCGTATCGTGTGATTCGCCGGGCCAACGCCACCTGTATAGACATTGCCTAACGCGTCACCCGTTTTCCAATAAGAACGGTATACGGACGCTTAGTTCAGGCATTCATCCGCTACGTGGCGCGTGCCGGCGGACGTCCAGCCCTACGTCACTGCTCGTGAGTCGCAAACGCTGCACTCACTTCTACGACGTGTGTCTGTCAGCTTTCCTGTTGGGTTCCGAAAGCCGTTTCGCTCGCATCTTAGCCGCGACGAAGCGCTAGTTCTGGGGCGCACTGGGGATCTCGTTTAACGTGTCGCTCGCTTCATACCTGCTGCATGTTTCGAAAGATGACTGATGGAGAGGCCCATGAAGGAACGAATACTCAGGAGAGGCCCCTAGCATCCCAATGCATTGCGAAAAGTGTGGAGGAAATGACGTCATTTTTCTTGAGCCCACAAACAGCGTTGCCTAGTTTTTTACGGCTGCGGCGGCTAAATTTGGCCAAATGCCATGGAGAATTTTTTACGGTGCTTTGACTCTAGTTGCCTCTCCACGCTTGCAACGCAGCACAGTCGCTACGGCAAACGTTTTTAGATTAAGTCAGTTTGAAAACTTCGCCGTTGGAGGCGGCCCCAACTCGTATCACGGCCGCAGCGGCGCTGGCGTCACCTCGAGATCGTCCGAGCGAGCAGCCGCCGGCTGCTGCAGGCAAAAGCCTCCCCGCTCAGCGTTGGCGAGAGCCACAGTCGGTGCTTTGCTTGCTGGGCGTTTCTTCATTGTGAAGCGAAGCGAAATTCTTCGCAGCTGAGATGTAGCGCACACCGCCGTGCTGTACGAACCCAAACACTGCTCCCATCGTCTGCGTTGGCTTTCGCGAGCCGCCCGTACCGCGAAGCTGTTATCGAACCGGAAACAGCAAATGATAATGGGAAAGAGTGCTGGGCTCAGTGGGCTCAAGTCATGGCGGGACTCAGCTTCACAAATGTGTCGTCAGGGCCTCTCCTAACCTTTTCTTTCCTCCATGGACAGGCCACACCGGCCTGGAGACGGCATCACGGAGACAGCGTGGGCGTCGCCGTCCCCTTCCCCATCGGCTGACGCAACCGCTTCGCCTCCATTCGTCGGATTTCAATCTCGAATTCACAGCGCAAACACGAAACGAGGGCAATAGGGAGGGCACGACACACAGGCGCTGACTAACAACTGGAGTTTATTGCTGTGATGTCTGGCATATAAATACAGCAGAAATCAAGGCAACAAAGAAATCGACACAGAACATGTGAAAACAAAATATAACAATCCCGCCACGACATCACTACCACCACGTGCTTACAAACCGTCTAGATAGTTGTTTTCTTTTGATGAAAGCGCGACAGAAGGGACGCTTACACACTTTTCTTTTCTTTTTGCTATCTTATGAGCCTCAATAATTTCCCTTGTCAGTTTATGCTTATATCTACAGACTATTGCGGTACTACTGAAGATAGTGACATCAGGGCCTCTCCAAGACAGCCTTGTCAGCAGACATTTTTAGATTTGTTGACGACTACCTAGTAGTGTTTCCATGTGACAAACAAAGCACTAATACTTTGATGCAACAACGCCTAACAATTTTTAATGACTGTTTGAAGCCTCTAGTAGTAACCCACGAACTGACCGTTGGAGGATGTATTCGTTTTCTCGATCTTCACCTTTCTTTTAATCATGGGCACATTTGTTGGAAATACGAACCTCGAGGCAAGAAGTCGCTTCTTGCGTATGACTCTGCGCATTCGAAACTTATAAAAAGAGGGATTGCGAATCTGTGCCTGAAAAATTCACTTGTTAAATCATGCGTTCATATGATGTGCTTTAGTTTCATGGATCAGGTTAATCGCCTAATTTTAGCGGGTTATCCTACATATCTATTAACGTCCGTTGCCGAAGGTTTGCTGACGAAAATGAAGACTAGGCAAAAACAAAAATGATCGGAATAACAAAAAGAAAGGGAAGGTTGCAGTATTGCCGTACCTACATACGGTGTCCCATAATCTCAAAAGAATTTCCAAGCGTGCCGATGTGAGTGTTGTTTTTTAAGCTCTAGATAAACTTTCTAGACTATGTAGACATGTGAACAGTGATACCCCAAGTTCTGGGGTTTGTAGGAAGAAGCACCAACGACAGTTTATCCCATGTGCAACAAACGTAGTATACAGCATACCTTTAGTGTGTGGCAGAGAATATATCGGGCAAACGGGGAGATGCGTTAATGATAGGCTAAAGGAACATAGTTACAACGTGGAAAAAAGCAAATGCGGCCATCTAGGAGTACATTGTAGGGACTGGCCTGGGTGCGAGCCTATCTTCAGTAGTACCGCAATATTGTGTAGAAATAAGCATAAACTGACAAGGGGAATTATTGAGGCTCATAAGATAGCAAAAAGAGAAGAAAAGTGTGTAAGCGTCCCTTCTGTCGCGCTATCATCAAAAGAAATCAACTATCTAGACGGTTTGTAAGCACGTGGTGGTAGTGATGTCGTGACAAAATTGTTATATATTATTTTCACATGTTCTGTGTCGATTTATTTGTTGCCTTGATTTCTGCTGTATTTATATGCCAGACGTCACAGCAATAAACTTCAGTTGTTAGTCAGCGCCTGTGTGTCGTGCCCTCCCTATCGTCCTCGTTTCGTGTTTGCGCTGTGAATTCAAGATTATGGAGCACCAACTCGCCCAATCATCAACTGTAATCGGATTTCAAACTTCGGCCGGCGAGGGTCCTGATTGGAGCGATTCGAACTCCTCGTGGCCACAACGGACTTCCCGGGGTATAAAAGAAGCTCGGAGGCACTCATCATCGCCATTTTTCGGCGGCACTGAGTGGAGAGGTGCTGATTCCTTTGTGCGAGCCATGTAACGCTGTTGTTACCCTTGTAAATATTGTATATAAACGCTGCTTCAACTTTTCGTCGGCTCGAGGACTTCTTCGCTCTGCTCTACGCCGCGTCGACAGCGGACGGAGCAAGGCGGCAACGCGACACCGGTGGCTGCGCTCGGATGGCCAGTCGCAACAGTGGAGGCTGCGGTGAGAGGGCCCAGTCCCTACAGCGGAGACAGCGTCGGGATGGCCTCGGTGACGACCTGGATGCGAGTCACAACCTGGGAGCAACGCTGGGAAGGTCATTCACAACACGGGGGACGCCCCACTCAGAAAATCTGGAGACCCGTGATCGCAGTACGTAAGCGCGCAAAGCCGGCATCAGCTTGCGGCAGCACAAGTGCACGGTTTTGGTGCTTTTGCGTCCGCCGTGGCGCAGGCGGTTTTACCAGCGACAGACCACGACAATTTCGAAAATAGCACGCCTCGGCCCGAGTCACCCGAGTCCAAACTGAGTTCGTTATTCCGGGAAGGGGCTAAATGGGAAAATACGAAACGGGAAGGGCGTTTTGTACCGGGTTGAAGCGGCAGGGAACAAACGAGAAGGTTCAAATGAGAACGCGTTCAAATGGGAACAGGCGAAATGGCAAGGGCGAAAAGGGCAGGTCGGTCTGCGCCGGGTTGAAATGGGAATGGGTTCAAACGGGAACCTCCCCTCCATTAACGTGGACGGGGCCGGGACGAAGTGCGAGCATAGCGTCGCGAGCAGCTCACCCAACGACTTGTCATGCGGCATGGCCGGCTTGAGAAGGTCGAGCAGGAGACCGAAGACACGGGTCCCGCAGCTGGCGAGGAAAATGTCGCGCTGTTTTGCCTCGGGGGTGTCGTTCGCCCAGAAAAACGCGCCGACTTGTTCCTCGTAGACAGGCCAGGCGGACCCTTAACCCTCGAATGGCTCGAGCCTCCCGTACAGCGGCATGGCGTAATGGCGGCAGGCGTGGTGGCGGTCTCGGCGCTCTCGGCGGCTTCGGTCGGTCTGCGGGCTTCTTCCCTCGTCGCCAGTGTCACGATTTGGCCCTTATTCGTGAACGTTGGAGGGTCGCGGTACCCTCCAGCCGAGTGACGATCCCCAGCTTCCTGGTTGTGACGGTGACTGCCCGCGAGCGGCTGTGCTCGTCGGAGTTTATTCGCCAGCCACACACAATGTTGCCCACCGAGCCTGGTGGGCCCACTGAACTTAGCGGCCAAACGAAGATTAGTGTCGGGGGGCGCCACACATTTTTCACAGATATGTAAACTTTTAAAATGCAGCAATTTATTGCAATGCAGCAATACCCCGCAGCAATGCAGCTGCCGGGTATTTAGGCAGGAGGCGCGTTGGTTGCGCGTCGGTAAGACTGAGATATACGCCTCGAGCTTCACGATCGCTGCGCCGCCTGCCGCCGCTTGTCCGCGGCGTTTACGAGATTCGTGCTGCGTGGCTGATAGCGGCTCGTGCAGTTTTGGTTCTGTTTCGCTTCTTTTCGCATTTCTGCGCCCTATAACACTTGTTATGGTCACGTATATATCAGCAAAGAGTACGTTTAGGTCACGTAAAATACAGCTGCGTCTTCGTGGCGTACTCGAACTCCAACAAGAGCTACCCGAGGACTCGGTTCGGCGCGCTACGTCGCCGCTCTTCCGGGTGTAGGCGACAGCAGCAGCGTATCACCACTGCCACCTCCGAATACGTCAGTCACAAGTGAATTCTACTGGCTCCTCGTTTAGACCTCATACTGGCACAGTGAGAGGTTGGTTTCGTTTTGCAGCGCGGACAACGAATGCGGCTTCATTTCGAATATATACGTCGCAGAAAAATATGTTTCGGGGATATGATTGCCCAATCCAGGACAATAACTTATGCCTTTTATAAGAATATAAGCTATGCGAAAATATTAAGTAATACTACAAGTTTGTGCTTCGTTAAATATGTCCCCACTCACGCCTTACAGCAAGAACCAAGAAAAGTTAATGAAACTACGGAAAAATAAACGCTGTGCAAGTCCGGAAGAAACATAGCTCTAAAGGGAAGTAAAAAACCCAGTGCCGCTTCTGATATGCTAAAGACGTTCGTTGAAACTTAAGCCAGGTAGGCCTCACTACACCAAATAGACGCGAAATGCACTATTTCGTGAGACATGGTCGGGGAGAGGAGGGGGACGCTGTGTACGAATGCGGAACGAAATCAAGCAATGAACGTTTTAGTAATCTCACACACAAATCTGGCGATCACTTTCCTTTTCTTTTTCACCTTCAACGAATAGCTGGTCGTTCGGCGGACGCATTTTTGTAAGTATACAGGGTAGTCAGTTCACAAGCGATTAAAGGTGCCACTTGAAGAGTGTGGGATCTGATAGGGCCCTCTGGTTTCAGTTTGTGCTTTTTCAGGCTCCCTGTGTCATACGACGATGTTTCGAAGAAGCCTTTAATCGCGGACGCGGGTTATATTCGAAGGTAGTCTCTGCGATGCTTGCGGAGGATATACGAGTATGTAGCAGATGAATGTTTGCTGGCGCTCACCCCACGACAAGAGGACCCTTTGTCGTGGGCTGATCCCCGAGTATAATTCTGCATTATCCATCGTACTTTCGTTGAATGTCCGCGAAACTATGGTGATGATCAATATATGAAGTATGATATTGAAAAACGTAATTGGCGTTCTGTCAGGTATGAGTGCTCCGCAAGATTATGTAAGCGCACAAAAACGATTTACATCGTAGTGTATGGCCGTAGCATGAACATCTAAAGGAACACTGGTTACGGAGACGCTGTAAGTAAAATTCAGGGCAGTGTATCTACAAACGGCTCCATGCATACGCCGGTTCCGCGACGCTGGCCTGTGAAACACACCTGGCGCTGATGCAGGCCGAATATACCACACTAAGATCGCGTCAGAAACAGTTACGCTCACGTAATCACACCACATTTCCGAACTGAGTGACTGCTCCACATAAACATGGATTTACAACGCCCACAAACGGTAAATCTCAGTCGTGAACGTGCCGCAAAAGCAGCGGCGACCGTGGGGATCGGGATGGCGAATCCCGCGGCTGCTTTCGAAACGGGCCGCTAGGGATTTCAGTGGCGCCCCTACATGCAGCACTTGAGACGCATACCCAGCCTTCATGTGCTCAGCGATGAAATGTCCGTTGTGCTGGTGGAAAAGTTCAACGTGAATGTGTCCCATGCAACCTGACTGCTGTCCTCCATGGTCGAGTATTTCAGCTTGGATGTTACACCGAGAGCAACATGCTTACTCGCCGGAGGTAAATGGCCAGCCCCATGTTTTTACACTAGAATAAAGTTCGAGTCACTGCAAGTTTTAACTCGCTATAGAACGGATCGGTGTCATTCGCTCGGAGGAAGAAGAGCGGGAATTGAAGGAGCGGGGGCATCCACAGAAGCGCAAATAAGCGTGAAAGCTGCAGAAACTGCTTCCACAGAACGCGCCGCCACTGTTGTTGCCGCCTCAAGTTCCACCTCCTAGAGTAGCTGCGAATCCCTCCCGGATGAAGAGAGACTTTCCAATTTGGAAGTTATGTTGTAAGTCAGAACTTTGGTCTTCCTTTCGCTTTCTTCCGTGTTTTTTCTCTTGCGCTATGGTTCAACACGCATTACCAACTCACCCAAATTTTCAAGTTGCCCTTTCACTACGGACGCTGCTTCCTGAGGCGCTCATCCATTACTCCCGGTGAACCTGTGGTGGACAGATGATAATGTCGCCACCGTAGATGTCATCGGCGTGACATCTTAAGCCCTTGATGCGCTTAAGTCCTATGAGATCGATGTTATGGACGAGGGTGTTATGGACGAGTTATGGACGAGTAAAGCCCTGTGAGGAGGGCCACGGCCTCCCATTGGAAAGAGGTCGGTAGCGCAGTGCAACTTGCGAGAAGGGAAATAGACCAAAACCAGCCCGAGTCCTCAACTCGAAATTAGGTCCGTATTGCAGTAGTTCCGTACGCGCACTGACTTGCTCAGCACCTCAAAAAAGGTGGGAAAGAGCGGAATAGTGAAGGTGGTGTTTTCGGCCAATCAAGTTATGGGCCACAGTTGATAAGTCTGCAAGGCCTGGAGTGTTTGCCATTTCGTCGGGCCTCAAAGCGCTGTGGATAGGATGGCTGGAAGCTGATAAGCTCGGGGGAAAGCAACCTGGAGACACTTGTCAGGGTTCTTGCGCTCCGAGGTACGCGAAGCCATTGCGTGGCTCGGCGGTTCGTCTGGATTTTCAGTTTCAGCAACCGGAGAGAGAGAGAGAGAAACTCTTTATTAAAGAGGAAAGTGCAGAGAGGTTTGCCGACATCAGATCGCCGGCATGCTACTCTGCGTGGAAAGGAGGAGAGGGAAAAAGGTAGTAGGTGTAGTGAAGAAAAGGAGAGTAGTAGTAGTGAAAAAAATAAAATATGATCCTTCTTCAGGGTATTGAGTTCAAAGGCTCTTGAGATGGAGGAACGACTACAATTTCGTGGACACACCAATGTCCTGGAGGAATTCCAATAGCGCGGACGCCTACTACTGGCTGTGTTGCACTGCTTTTCGCGTCGGCAGTGCTAGTGACGGCACGCCAGTTCTGTCACAGGGGAAACGAGCGTTTGAAGGCCGGACAGGGGAGCCACGAACACAGCATGCTCGCTCACGACAATTATTGAAGATTTAAACTTACAACTAGCTGCCCGCTTGAATTTCTTGCATGCGGCGCTCTCGCTGCGAATAGGTTCCTCCGAGGCCGGGTCACGCAGAAAAGGTTTAGAATCGCCGCAGTTTTTCAGTCTCTGCTTTAGAAGCCGCGCCGACGATTATCCCCAGCACAATCGTTCCCCGCACTGCCTTTCATCCACTTTCACGGATTTGTAAAGTTATATTCAGCAGTAGTCCGGATCTGTAGGCGGCGACGAGTTTTAGCTGCTGCGGTATGTTCTGATTCGTGCGCTGTCCTTGTCCACTGTGCAGGTGGTCGCGCGTATAGCTTTTGTGCCTGCAGAAGACGTTCCGTGCTTTTCAGCTACAAAGGAAGGAACCGCGCACATTTTCACGAAGGACAGACAGAAATACCACAAGCGCTTACTATCATCTGATCACTTTATTACAAGTAGCGGAAAATAAATAGCACACTTACAGGGAAAGATGCAACAAGCGCCTACAAAGAGAAAGGAGAAGGTTGCCCAGCCTGTCAAACTATTATTGCGTCACTGAATTTATCGCCACATCCACTTTTCTCTGGCCTCAAAGAATGCGACTTCCTTTTGCGTGATAGCTTACGAGGGCACACTGACCCCGTTATCACCAGCTCTTTCAATCCTTGCAGCTTCAACAAGTTCCCTCGTGGTTTGGTTCCTGCTCTTAAAAATTACTGTTGTGTTTACTTGACCACCTTAAGAGCAGGAACCAAACCACGAGGGAACTTGTTGAAGCTGCAATGATTGAAAGAGCTGGTGATAACTGGGTCAGTGTGCTTTAACAGAACGTGCTGTTGGGCGAGTTCGTACATACTTAAATGGAAGGTTTAGCGCAAAAAAGACGAGGACGGTGGCAAACGGGACAGGCGCTACTAACAACTGAGTTTATTTCGAAAAGCACAAACATATAAATAGCAGGCATGCACTAAAGAAAAAGAACGGAAAGGGAAAACATTACACATCACGGTCATCTGGCGAACATCAGAAAAAAAGTTTGTAGAAATGCACTTTCCTTATCATATATAGAAAGTGACGGCACACTTACGCACATGGGCCCTTTTCGTTTTATGAAAAAAGCCTCGGCAACCTCACGTGCGGTAGCATCTCGGCTCCTTTCGATTATTTTTGTTTTGTCCAGATTGGGTTTACAGATTGGGTTTACAGAATCACAATCTTTACAATGTTGTAGCAAGTGCGAACCAGTTCCATTTTTTATCGACAAGGCATGTTCTCGGAGGCGATTGTGATTCTGTACGTCAGCAAAACTGGAAGATGCATAAACATAAGGCTAAGAGAGTACCATTACAATGCTTCGAAAGTCTACAGTTGCCATTTGTCCTGCATAGACGAGATTTTATATGCCAGCCGCTCCTGAACTACTGTGTAGAGGTAGCGAGATCGTATTGGAAGTAATAGAGGCTAATGAGATGAAAAAACTCCCACCTCCCCTGGCGGGAACCCCTGTGTAGATGCGACGCATAGGCGGAGCGGCGAAGGGACCGCGTTTTATAGCGCGCGTAACGTTGAGGGGACTGCGTAAGCCGGTCCCAGTCGATGACGACGTTGGCGTACTTGTAAAGCGGCGTGGACTGTAGGTGTTTGAGCCAAGCGTGGATGTTGCTTCGCCGGAGAACGGCACACCGGTTATATGCGCAGCGCACCCGAAGGAGAGGAAACCGCGGAAGAGAGAGTACTGCACATGCGCCGGCCCCAGCGCGTCTGCCGCGGCTTTGACGCAACACAATCCAACACAATCCACTTTAATCCAATCCAATCCAAATCCAATCCAAGCCAATCCAAGCCAATCCAAGCCAATCCAAGCCAATCCAAGTCAAGTCAAGTCAAGTCAAGCCAATCCAATCCAATCCAATCCAATGGAATGCCCCTCGCCAGAGAGTGTTTGCTATCGGAGAGGCGAGGGGGTGAGCGGCGGAGAGCGCAGCTGGCGTGGCGAGGAGAATGGGGGAGGGGTGGACAACGCCGACGACGACGCCGGAGGGACAACGCGAGTGAATCAGATGCTCTGCATCTAAAAGTTAGGGGACCGATGCGTAAGCAACCCTCTCCGACAAAGAAAGTCACTGCTTGGTGCAGTTTCTCGCACCTGAACTACTACGTTACGCCCCGTTTGGCTGACTGCAACACATTGTACGTCACCACACGTTTTTGCACATTTTATAGCAGCTTCGAATTAGGTATATGTGCGGCAAGGTATGCAGGGTTATTGAGCGAGACGTTAGCAATCGAACACGATACCAATGGGGTGCATGTTCGGTTCAAGCTCCTCAGAACCGCTTCATGCACAATGCAAACGTGGTTTTAACCTCGTCTGACACATATAAGAAATTGTAGAGATTTAGGAATGACATAGCCAATTTTTTATTACTGATTTTTTGTCTTTTTTAAAAAGTGAGTCCAGAAAGTAGAAAGTCAGTACGGCGAGGAGTAGTGCTAGTCGGTTTACATCATATCTGCTGGTGCGCCGCCAAAGTACGCGTCCTCGGCGTGCTCGTGTTCATTTAATTTAAAAGCTATTTTATTCGACACTCGTGCACGCCCGTACGCTAATCACATATACGATAAAGGTAGAGTCACACTACAGATATGGAGGGATATTTACGGTACATTTCTCAAAGCCACATCTGCCTCATATTCAAATATGCGCTGTGGTAAATATGCACACAAGAGAGCAAAAGTAATTTTCTTCAATTCATGGAACGTCGTTCTGAGTAGGCTAGGATTGTTCTGTACGCCAGAAGGGGCTGGAAAATGTATTGAAGGGAGCTCACACTAACGCGCAAAACTAAAGGCACCGAAGCTGCACGCAATCTTCACGACCATCACGAAGGTTCAGTCCCCGATTGCAGGCGATTGGCTTCTTCTTCGTTGCCGCAACGACTTTTACTCTATCGGTGTTGCTATAAGTGTGAGTTTCTTTCATTTTTTGTTGGATGTGATAACTATTGCACACCACCTTGGAGGGCGCTCGCAATGACGTGTCTTTCTAGTTCCGAGCAAGTGTGTCCACGATTACGGCGAACGCGGGAATTTTTTGGCTAATCCTGGCCAATCTACCTAAGTGGCTATGCTTGGCTGGACGAACGTGCGCAGGGGACGCAGGGCGGTCGTCGCGAAGGCACGTACACACGAGCTCTAGGCATTTTCTTGATTAACTGTCGCCGCGATGCCCGTGATCACGTGCACGCGCTCGGCAATTTCCTGGTATTTTTAACTGCGGACCCGAAAAATAACGATTTGCTAAACAGCTTCGCTGTTAATAAATAGCGGCTTCGGCATATTCATCGGTTTCGATTCCTGCTGGGTAGGAAACTGGCACGCATACTTTGCATTATTGCGTTCGTTAGTGAGTAGTGCGAGCCTTCAACACCATAATCATGTCATAACCGTTGGTTGAGAGTCTGGTCGCTATGATAACGATGGTTACGACATAGATTGAGATAACAAAATCCGCCAATGGACAACGTTGTCTGCACCGTTTCGCGGTGATGGAGCACAAACCTTCTCATTGTATTTACGGCTAGTGAATAAACAACGCACGGTGCGGATGTGCACCTCCTTGCACACAGCCATTAAGAAAGCTAATTTGTGAAGAACATAATATATGCATACAGCCTGACGAAAATACCCACACGAACATTGTGAGCCTCCCAAACATACCCAAACCTCCTAATACGACGTTTGTGGTGGTGCAGAAAAATAAAGCGTTGGGCGCAGAAAAAACATCTGATTAAAGTTAACTTTGACGAGAGCAAAAGAATACAGCCGCTTCATTTCCTGCTATGCGATGCGCTCTGTTGCGACGTTGTCATCCCACCGCTGACAAACCGTTGCTGCATACGGGAAGGCGTACCGCAGTCGAGCTCCGTCGCCTGCGACATGCGTGAGGTAGCGTGGTGAAGCGAGCAGCCACCCAACGTTGCTGCCTTGAAGAAGACCATAAGCCGAAGGCAAACTTAACTTGTTTACTTCATGATGGCAAGAGATGAGCCGAAGCCAAAGAACAATTCCCCGACGGGCGCGCTTAGAGTACAGGACTCGAGCAGAGTGAACGCATTGATTGTGAACGCAAACAGGAATGAATTACAGCGCTTGGGGGGGGGGTCTTATAAACCCAAACCACTAACGGTCAAACAAGTGTTCCCTCTAGATTGTACAGACGACACGGACGGCAGATGCACACACAGCACTCTTTCCAGAGTTCGTGAGTGGTCGGTAGGAACGGCGCACGCTGAGTCTGAGAGAGGGGAGGTCTCCGCAGCGGCTTCCGCGCCCTTCGGACAAGTCTCTACGTGTTGCTATAGTGCCTAGAATATACTGGCTAGTGTACCGAGCGGAGGGGTTTCCCGATTGGAGCGGGTGGCAGCGCCGGCGATGCCTTCCAATTGTGGCCGGCAGGGGCGCTGCTTGTCGTAAAGGTGCTGTCGGTGGCGCAGCATGCAAGCGCGCGCAGCGTGCGGACGTGCGTGGGCTTGCTTCGTTTCTTCAGAGTTCCGTTCTCACGTGTACGCTTGCTTTGGCTTTGTCTGCGGTGTTTTTCGACTCCATGGAAGTGAACGGCGCACCGCCTAACAATGCTTAAGGTGAAGCATCAGGGCAGAGAAAAAACATGCTTCGTGCCGCTGTGTCGGAGCGGCTACCGGTCAAATCCGGAAAAGGTTTCCATGTTCGCGGTGCCGTCGGACCCTGTGCGACTTCTAGAGTGGGAGCGGCTAATCAGAAGAGAAGACCGCAAGCTGACTGCAACATGTGTTATCTGCGAGAGGCATTTTGAAGACAGTCATGTCGAGAGAACTTTCAAAGTCACAATGCATGGCGTCGTCAACGAGCTCGCAAGAGAGAGACCGCGCCTCAAACCCCACGCGGTGCCAACGGTATTCGATAACTACCCGAGACACCTTCTTCCTAAGAAGACACCGAAAAGGAAAGTAAGAAACTTTTGCGACCAAACTCCCGCTAAACGGCAAAAGTGCGATGCAGGTGCAGACGTGAGCAATGCGTCGCCAAGCCCACTCGACAATGTATCTGTGGAGCCACCAACAACAGAGCAGCCGAGTGGCAACTCATGCCTACAGCAGCAGCCGAGCTCCGTTGACGCTAAACACCCATTTGATGCGCTTTCCATACCTGCAACATGGGTCAAGTTGTGTGCAGTGCCAGCTGGCTCTGTAGCCTACGCGCACTATCGGGCGGAGAAAAATAACTTTGCTGCTTTGTATAGTGAACAAATGGTGACGCTTGGAAGTGTGATGCCCGAACGCAGCTCTGTGATAGCTACAGTATATCTGCGTGGAAACGAACGGAGCAAGCACGTGCCCACAACAAGACTGGAAGCAGAGGAACTGATCAGGCAAACTGCATTGGAAGTTCTCTGTGGCGGATGTGGCTTGAAACCTGATTGTGGCAAATACACAACGTTCATGGGATTATACTTTGCAGAGAAGTGTCGCCTGACAGCAGAATCCGAAGGGGAAAGCTGTGCACAATGTAAATACCTGCGTAGACTTGCACATAACAGATTGCGCAGGAAGAGGATAAGAAAACTAGCGCGCATCAAGACGAACAAAAGCCATAACATTTCACGTGATCTGAACAGAGCAAAGAAAAGCCTGGCCGGTGTACGGAGCGTTGTTTTTGTACGGAGCGTTGTTTTTGTTACCACAGTATGCATGAGAATTTTTAAACGTTTATTTTTTTTTTAAGAAGGAAGTGTCTGTTTTCAAATGTGTGCGGAATTTGTGCTGTTCTAAGTGCGTGAAAGCCACTGTGGCTACCAAATACAATGACGAAACTGTGAATCCTATTTAGACTGCCTGTGTTCATCATCACATGCAATCAACCAAGGCCCACATCCATGCTGGGAAGGAGCAAAAGCGTCAATGCTGTTCTTTTGCATATACGCGAAGTTATTAATACACCAAGATTTCAGTAGGCACGGTTAACTGCAGAAACGTCGGCATAACCTGTTGGAGAGTGATGCACTGAGGTACGTAATAGAACGCAGAGCTGGTTTAATCACTTTTGAAAATAGCAATGAGCCGGTGTCACACGGGCACCGTCTACCGCTTCAGCCTCAAATCTTTTAATCGCGCGTAAGCGTCGTAGTTGCCACACGGTGCAACCATAGGGAACACCTGGGTGAGCTAACTCAGCGTGACGGTGCATACGAGAGCCAACGATCACGATGCGCTAATCACAGTGGAATTAACCCAGATCCATTAAAATCTCGATTCGAAGTTACCATTTAGCAGCAATTTATTGCGGCCAAGGTGTCAACTTTTAGCGGGTTTCTCCTAGCTGTTTCACTCAGCGGCTCAACGCACTCAGTAGTACCCGTTAAACTCTTCATCGGTTTTCTGGCGTAGTTTCAATTGACGACTTTCTGCGGACTATTCTACGCTGATACGTTGGTTTTTCGCGACGAAAAGTTTAGACGATAGCATTCTCAAAGCAAGGAGACAGACAGAGTTCCCAATGAACAACGCAGCAGACGGCCGGGCGCGCCTGGCCGCGAACGCGGCGCGATGGCACCTTAGCGATTGGCAGCACCGCCGTGCGGTCGCTGTGGGAAGGCATCACCGCGGTGACCATGCGAGCGGCCGCCCTCAGCACACTAGCCAGTGTATTCTAGGCACTATAGTGTTGCGGCGGCCGCCACCGAAGTTTGCATCACGCCGATAGTGAGGCGCCAGCGATCCAGACATGTAGTGGCCTGTTTGGATCCGTCGGCTGCAAGCGTGAGCCACCGATAGGCAGGCCTGCTTGAAAGGCGCACGTAGTGGAGGCTTTGCCACACCGCCGAGGAGTATTGCACAAAGCACTGCCGCGGGCTGATTCGTAACGCCGTGCACTGACAGCAAACGCGGATTCCTAATTATGGGCTACTCCACGGTGAAAGAATCCTGACAAGTCACGAATAACTTGACATATGTCATGCACTGGTATATCAGCCCACCCGGACATCGTCGGGTAGTACCCTTAGTTAAATAATTAAGATAACAAAGCACGGCGCTGCACGCCAAGGACCAGGCCACCCAAAGAGAAAGAGCGAGAGAGAAAATATCCACACGAACTCTGTGAGCCCCCCAACATTCCCAAACCTCATAATAACACGTTTGTGAAGGTGAAGAAAATAATGCGTTGGGAACAGAAGAAAAACATTCATATGATACAATTCAACAACGAAAAAAATAGAAGACAGCCGTTTTATTTCCTGATGTGCGATGTGTGTGGGGGGGCCTACTGCTTGGTGCGTAGCATTAGACCGTTGAGTCTACATAAGAGCATCTCAAAAATACTTTTGGATGGATTGTAGGGTTTAACGCGCCGACGCAACGCAGGCGATGAGGCGCGCCGTAGTGGAGGGCTACGGATTAATTTTGACCACCTGGGGATCTTTAACGTGCGCCGAAATCTCGTACACACGGGCGTTTTTGCTTTTCGCCTCCATCAGAAAAGCGGCCGCCGCAGCCGGGAATCGAACCCGCGACCTCGTGCTCAGCAGCGCAACGCCTTAGCCACTGAGCCACCGCGGCGGGTCAAAAATACTTTTAACGAAGCCTACGCATTTTGAATGTATCGATGGGCTCTGAACCTCGCAAATGAGCCAGAAAGGGCGAGTTACACGCGGTTTTTTTACTGATGCTATGAAGAAAGTTGTTCTCTCTCACCTCGTGTGTTTTATTCATTTATTATTTATTTCAACATACTGCAGTATTTCAACATACTATTTCAACATACTGCGTTGCAAACTTGTGGGGGACACAGCCTGAAAGTATTCAGATATGTCGTAAGCAGGGAAAAATAACTGAATTACTGGAAATACGCTTTTGAATACACTAAAGCATTCTAGAGGGCGATTGCTAGCACTGGCACTGCTGCACCTTAGGAGCGAAGTGTAGCAGACGACAGCGGCGCAAGTCCCTAAGCTGACGTCAGAGCCAGGGGTCGCCACTCAAACATCTCACCGCCAATTAACGCATGGGGCAATAACGGATGAGTGACAGTACGAATGCGTTTCCACAAAGGAAATACGATTTTTTAAATGCATAGCATTTTAGTAACTCACAATGTCACGCGGCGTTGGCGTGCCTTGTCGTAGTCCGCATGCGCGCCTTGTCGTAGTCCGCATGCGCACCTTGTCGTAGTCCGCAGGCGCGCCTTGTCGTAGTCCGCAGCCAGGAAGAAATAACAGTTTCCGGCGCCCGGTTTCGAACCCATGACGCCGCGGGCGGAACGCAAGGTGCCCGGCGCCCTACCGACCGAGCCACGAAACCGACACAGATTTCGATGCACCGAACGCGCCTTATATCCTTCACTCATTCCTGGTTTGTTTCGAAAGCGCCACAAGTTGTCCCGCGCCTCCGAAACACGGGTCCCGCGATCGAGAGATACGAATTGCCGGCGCACCCCCTCGGAAATGCTGTGCATTTGATCGTGCCCCTCGCGAGGGGGATGTCTTTTCTGCGAAGTAATTACATCATTTTTATCATTTTATTCACTGAAACGCGAACTGGCGTTGAAGAAAGGCTGCGATAAAGATTCACACATGACTGAACCAGTGTTTCATCTTCCCTTGGAACGTCATTGAACTTTGCATTGTTATTGGGTCGGTGCAATGCTTTCGTTTCAAAAGCCTGTGCCTTTGGTCGTTTTGTTTAGTACAACGTTATGAAACTGAGTAGCTACTTGCTGTGATGTACGAGCGTTATGAAACATTTTGAAACTTCCAACCCTTAATACAAACTGAAAATAGCTTTCTTCAATAGCCTTCTTCATATCATGATATGCCTTGGATGCGGCGGAATTTCCCGCATTTTTATAGCGGCCTCCCCCCCCCCCCCACCCCTCCTCCTCCCGCAGCGGTGTAACGGGTTCACTCCGTACAAGACAAAATCCTGCCGACGCCCATGCGTATTGGTATTATCTTCGCCCGCCACCATTCCGTGCCACTGGCACTATGTTAAAAAATTTACACTCGTCTTCCGCACGCGGACATACCACGCGGACATACTAAAATCAGTTATTTTTGCGGAGGCATATTTCGTACCTCTCGATATTTAAAACAATATTAATTGCCATAATTTATTACCAGCGTGGCTGTTTAACATTGGCGTTAAACAGCCTGGCGTTATTATAACAGTGAAGCCGGCTTTCGAGCCTGTTTGAGTGTGAGAACAAGGGCCGCATGCGTAACTGCCCCGTCGTTGTCTTCTCGACCTCCCGCCGTGTAGTTTGGGAAGCGCCCACCAGACGGCGCCGCAGTTTTGTTGCACGGTCCCTATTCACCGTGACATCGACATGTAGGTGGCGACAGTGTCGCGCTGAGCCTGCTAGTGTGGATGCTCCGCTGAGAGGCCCGTAAGAACGCACACTGTGGGCGCGTTTCGTGCCTTTTTCGCGCCGTATGTGCGGACGAAAGGTGCAGACAAGAGTGGTATGCTGTAGTTCGGTTCCTCAACGTTCAATGTATAGCATGGAAACGGCAGTCAGTTTTCATTACTACGCCAAAAAATGCGACGACCCATCGGTAATCTCAGAACGGCCGCAATAATGACAATGAACGTTTACGCCGTGGCACGTAGCAAGCTCGATCTTTCCAGCCTATGGCTTTGAGCCTTCAATAAAAGCATAAATAGAAACAAATCATGAAGCCTCGATCTCTGGAATTCAGTTTTCAACAATAATTTCAATCGCTTTCACTGGTAACATGACGCATTCTTGCATTTGTGGGATGCCCTGAAATGGTAACAATTCATCAATTCATCTTCAACAGCACTTAACTGCCCCGAAACTTTCTAAGAGCTTACGATATTTTTTGTGTTCGAAAGGCAGCATAAATTACTGAATTTTAACCAGCGCAGTGATATAAATTCAACAGTTCTAACGAGTCTTTTGCGCGTAGCTTTAGTTCAATAAAATGTTAGCTACTCTGAAGGCAGGTTTGATGAATAACGGTGTCGGATCATTTATTTACAGCTTTCGTTGCAAGTGATCTTGCGAACTAAATTGCTAACGCGTGCAGCACAATCAACATCTCATGTTTAGCTACGCTTACAAAGTATTCAGCAGGTTTGCAGCGTGTAAAGCAAGCTGCTAGGACCTCACACTGGCCACAAATTTTCTGTTACGGCTGCACTGTTGACCATTTGCGTTCCTTTTAAAAATTACAGGGGCCTAGAACAGCGAGATGCGTTTGCATTCTTGCGTAGTGTCGCTTACGGACTATAAAGATTGGAAATGAAGTTGCCCTGTTGCAGATGTAGTAAAATGTTCCTTTTTATTTCTCGTTACGAAACAGTGCAATGGGTTCCCGGTAGCTACTTTGTTTTGTAAACTGAATCCCGCTTTTGTCTTGGCATATAATTCTTGAGTATTGGTTAAAAAAGGCAAGGATAAACATTTTCTGTGCATTTCCTTTTTCTTTTTTTTTTTGGGGGGGGGGGGGGGGGGTTCTGCCAACGTTGCAAGAGCAGCGAGAAGAGAACGCGTGTAACGCTAAAAGCGAAACGTTGGTTATCAGTATTACTTGCAAGTGAAAGTACGATAGGCGTCGTGTTCCGTAGCGGTGAAAAAGCAGCACTGAAAAGAAAAAGCCAGTATTTTCAAAACTGTATCACCGCCCTTTTTGGTCCGAGATTGTCCAGGAATTTCGGGTCACCTTTTTCGCAATTGTATTGAAAGCAAGCATTGTGACAAAAATAAAAAAATAAATTCACCTAGCCGTGGTACACACCCTCCACACATGGGGGCAACAACGTGCAATATGCTATGCGGTTTTTCCTGTTTTTTTTTAAACTTAGGTCCACCGAAAGGAGTACTGACTCGAAATTTTCGTGTTACGTATTTTTCGCTGCTATGCGCGCCTACCAGCCTACTAATCATAGAATGGCACATTAGACGGTCGAGCGCAGCGTAAACGTTTATTTACGGCGTCGTTAAATCTTGTCAGTTTCGGTTTCGACAAAAAATTGGGCCCATCTCCCCGCGAGGGGGACTCGAGTAAATGCGTCGCATAGGGGGTGGGTGTATTGCGTTAACGTTTAGTGTTTGGGGAGTTGGTGGTAGTGAATGCGTTGTATCAGCAGCTTCTTGACGTAGTTTGAATGAGTCAAGGATATAAGGCGCGTTCGTAGCCTCCCATTCTGTGTCGGCTTTGTGGTGCAGTGGGTAGAGCACCATGTACATTGCGTTCCGCCCGCAGGTTCGAGGGATCGAAACCAGGCGCCGGATAGTATTTTTTTTATATAGTGTAGGGGGAGGGGTGCGGACTACGACTACGGACGTCAACGCGGGTGACATCGTGAGTTACTGAAATGCTCTGCATTTAAAAGAACGCCGAGCGGCCGCCATGACAGGAGGCATCACGTAACGTCACCATTCTTGCCGCACTGCTGCCGCTCTGGACGCGCGCGCGAGTGAGCGCAAGCGCTTGCCCAGACTGCCCGAGGTCTTCACCGTCCTTACGCACCCGGGCAGGATGACGTCAGTCCCAAAACCATGACGTGTACACACGCCGGCGCAGAGCGTGCCAACCACATCCAGCGCGTCGGCTTCGCCACGGGAGCCCCGACGTCGGCAGTTTGGGGCAAGTAGCACATGATGTCGTGTCGGCCCGCTCTGGGCTTTCTGGTGCGGGCGAAGTAGATTTAAAATATGTTACCCCGAATGGTTGCTGTTGACACTTGCTGGGAGATATCTCCTTATAAAAAGGAAGCATTTCACACAGTTATCTCAGCTTTGAAATTTCGTGTCAGTACTCCTTTAGGACGTTAAGACATGACTATATTAGGCATTTGGTTATGCTCACGGAAACACATTTCTGGACACGGTGATTCATGTAGGGATTTGAAAGTGCGATATAAAAAAATGACACACGTAATGCCGCAGGCGAGACACAATCTCACAACTGCTTAATTTTACCGAGAAATCCTCCTCAAATACTCTTGCGCATCCCCAGAAACGTATTTTAAATAACGCGTAAAATTAGCAACACAATATAGCAACGACAATCCAAAAATGTTATTTATTTTCGAAAAGGTAAGGGAAGAGTTCGATCGTACAGATGCTTGCGGGAGTAAAATACGTTTCCGCTAATGTATGGGCGATAGCGCACCGGTCGTGTGCAGAGTAATTGTTTTTGTTTGTTTCTTTTTTCTAAAAGTACATAGCGCAATTTTGCAAGGTGTGGCAAATGCGTGCACGGGTATGCACAGGTCTTCTCGCTTCTTACCCGTTTCGTGTACTAAACTTTTATTCTTCAAATAAGCCCCACGCCACCTTCAAAAAGCACCATTTTACGTTCCCGAAACGGCAGACGATTACACTCATCAATAAGAAAAGTGCAATGTGTCGAAGTAATGTTTATAACACCTTTCACACTCAAGGGGTGACCACGGCGAATATATTTCGTGGAATCAAACTAGCTCATTATCCTGAAACGGCAGCTGATTATTGCGTTTCTGGAGGAAATTCGCAAGCACAGGTAACTATGTTATTGCTTACTGCCAAACGAGCACACATATTGGTAGTTTTATCGTGTGCAGCACGCGCCTTGCGCCGCTCGCAACTTGAACGAGCAGACGACACAAGAGCGCCATCCACAATAGGAGCGGTTCGTCGCGCCGCCGCCAGGGGCCGACTGTGTTCGATGTCGGGGCGATATTCTCGGAGAAGTCAAGGGCAGCGCATTGTCCCTCGGCGCGAACGAGAGATGAGTCAGGATGGGAAGTTGTGGCGGTGGGGAGACGCGTCTGAAAGCGCGCCGGAAGGAATCGGAAGAAGCGAAGGGGTGGGCGAGCGGGAAGAGAGCCCCCGTAGGGACCGCAGAGGGAGGGAGCCAGAGAAGCTGCAACCGAGGCGAGATCAGACGTCCTACCAGCCATTTCGGTCTGGCATAGTGAGTTCCGTGTCTAGAAAAAGGCGTTCGCTAAGGGGAGGAGAAGCCGGGGGGACGGCATAATTGATCTCCACAACGTCATCGTTTCCATGGTGATGTGCCCATACCCCGCATAAACTGAAGCGGGAGAGGGTTTGCTTCATTTCTTTGCCCCAAGTGCAAAAAAAAAAAAAAAAACAAGAAAAAAATTGAGGAGATTTTATTGCCCCGATACCTTCCCCTCCCCCACCCATGCCATCCTCTTCTGTTTTTTCCCCTTCCGGCTTCTCTGCCTCCCTTTCGTAGAATGGATGACTCCTGATAGCGTCTTGGCCTTACTGTTGCCATGACGATGGCACTTTTAAGCGGGTTCTTCAGTATTTCATTTCATTTCATTTATTTACTCTCAGGGCCGCAAGGCGTTACAGAGAGGAGTGGCATTTTACAGGACTAAAAAGTAATACAGATATAATATTAGTAAAAAAATTACAAGAAGTCGCACACCGCGGACTTGAAATGAGCTGGGTCGGTGATAGTGATGATGGAGGCGGGAATGTGGTTCCATTCGGAGCTGGTTTTTGGGGACGAAAGAGTAAAAATGAAGATTTGTTTTGCACATGGGTACTCCAACATTGAACTTATGATCAGTCCGGTGCGAGACATACGATGGTACTGAAAAAAGTGCATTTTTTAGATATTCGTAGTAAAAAAATATTTTGTGGAACAAACACAAACGGGAAATGGCTCGCCTTTTAGCAAGGTCAGGAAGGTTCAATGTTAGTTTCATATGAGTTACACTTGCTGTCCTGGAATAATTGCATAGTACAAAACGAGCCGCACGGTTTTGAATACATTCGAGATCAGTGATGAGGTTGTTAGTATACGGATCCCAGACGCAAGAAGCGTATTCCATTTTTGATCGAACGAGGGTTTTATATAGTAGAAGTTTTAACGAGATTGGTGCTGAGGCAAAGTTACGCCGAATAAAGCCGAGCATGCTGTTAGCCTGGTTAGTAATGTACTCTATATGTGTGCGCCAAGAAAGGTCACTGGAAATGTGAACGCCAAGATATTTGTATGTGTTAGCGGGGTCAAGCGGGGAACCATTCAGACTATACGTGGGCAGTTCTACTTTTGTTTTGGATTTGGTTATACGCAATGCCTTACATTCACCGACATTTAATTTCATCAGCCATGTGTCACACCAAGCACTTACGTTATCGAGGTCGTTCTGCAAAATAGAAATGTCAGATGTGTTAGAGATTTCTCTATAAACTACACAATCGTCAGCGAAGAGTCTGATAGGAGAGACGATGGTATTAGAGAGATCATTAATGTATATTAAAAAAAGGAGTGGGCCAAGCACAGGATCCCTGGGGAACACCTGATGTTACAGGGCAAATATTAGAGTCATGGTTTGCGTACTGTTTGCGGTCACTTAAGAAAGATACAATCCATTTCAGTACATTTGGGTCAATATTGAGGCTACGGAGTTTACAAAGCAGTAAGTTATGAGACACAGTATCAAACGCTTTAGCGAAATCAATGAAGATGCAGTCAATAACAGAGGAATTATCTAACACCCTGGACAAATCCTTAGTAAAAGCTAGCAATTGGGTTTCGCATGAGTAATTTTTTCGAAAACCGTGCTGATTGGCTGAGAAAAATGAATTAGACTCTAGGTAGTTAACAAGGTGAAAATAAATTATGTGCTCCAATAGTTAGCAAGGTATCGAGGTTAGAGATATAAGTCGGTAGTTGAATGGGCAATACATGTCACCAGCCTTGGGTACCGGAACCACCTTGACGACCTTCCAGTCATCGGGTAGAGTGGCGTTCTGTAATGACTGGGTGAAAGTAAGAGCCGAGATAATAGATGATAACTCGTCCGTGCTTTTCAGGAATTTCTAATTTATACCGTCAATTCCTGCCGAAGATGAAATATTTGCGTTTTTAATCAATTTGCGTATCCCCGCCGAGTCAATTGATATGGGCTCCATTTGTTGAAAATTTGTACTAGGCATAACAGGAAAAGATGTCGGTGCGTTATTAGTGAATGATAAAGCGAACGCATTATTCAAAAGAGCACATGATTTCTCATGAGGTACGAAAACGCCATTATCGGTTCGCAAAGTCACGGGCTTTCTACTACGCATGTTCACAACGTTCCAAAATTTCTGTGAATTTGTAGATAGCAATGCCGGAAGTATCTGGTGAAAAAAAGTATGTTTTGCACTCTTAAGAGCCGTTTTGTACTCCTGCGCAGCGCGTATGTAGGAAGACCATCTGTCGGCCGTTTTATTTTGCTTGTATTTGCGAAACACCCTTTTCTTTTTGTTTAGTAATCGTTTCAAAGTTTGGGTGAACATGGCGACTGTTTATCACAGGACAATCTTCGAAGCGGGATGTGTTGGTCTATCAAGCCATCAACTGTAGCCTTAAAGTACCGCCAATTTCATGCACCGAACGATCCCAGAATTCAGGAACGAATGAAGCAAGGAATAGTTCTAAGCAACGCCGCCTGTATTAACATTGCCTGACGCGTAGCGCGCTTTTCAATGGGAAGGGTAGGGACGCTTAGTTCAGGCACTGATCCGCTATGTGGCGCGTGCCGGCGGACATCTCGCCTTACGTCACTGCTCGGGAGTCGTGAACGCTGCACCCACTTCTACGACGTGTGACTGTCAGCTTGCCTGTTGGGCTTCAAGGGCCGTTTCGCTTACATCTTAGCCGCGACGGGGCGCTAGTTCTGTGGCGCACTGGGGATCTCGTTCAACGTGTCGCTCGCTTCATACTTGCTGCATTTTTCCAAAGATAATGACGGAGGCGGACTGAAATAGTGTAACAACATACTGATTGTCGGGTAGACATATGGCTGACAGAAAAACGATATTTTCGGATGGGGCAGCCAATATTTTACTGATCTTTTTCTTTCTGGAGCATTTAGAGAAGAAAAAATTGCGTGCAGGTTTTTTTGTTCAGGCGCTCACTTCTACGATTATTTTCCAATAATATCACGTGCTTGTAAACTTCATAAAATTATAGGAAACAAAAGGATAAGCAGCTGCGATTCCGCCACGCTGTCTGGGCGCTTCTACAGTACAGTCCTCAATTTTAGAAGTGCGTACCGATGCGGAGTGCGAACAGCGGGGTCAAAACAATACCTAAATGCGGAGGGGATAGAGGTGGAATGCCCCACTCAGAAAATTTCAGGGCCTGTGATCCGAGTAGATAAGCGCGCAAAGCCGGCATCAGCCTGCGGCACCCCAAGGGATTTTGCCTCGCGACAAAGGAAGTTTTATCAGTGACAGACCAAGACAGACAGACATGGTGAAAAACAAGAAGGCGTAGGAGCGCCGCCTCGGGAAACCTAACCAACTTTCCACTATTTTGCATAGTTTCCGAGAAGCGGCGCTGGCTGGCGGACACGAAAGCACGCTGGAAGGCTACGGAGCGGGGAAGGGTAGGAGAGAGCAACAGGAGAGTGGCTGTTTGGCCATTTTTCGCTCACGCGTTAGGCAATGTTTATACAGGCGGCGTTGTTCTAAGGCACTATTTATCGATTCGAAATCGGCTCTGCTGTAATCTCGAATTGTTTTACGCTGCGTAGATGGGCGACATTAAAGAGATTTAATCGTGATATGAACAACAGTGTGATCGCTTAAACCTGGTACAAGTGTTAATGACGAAACAGCATCCGGGGTTGAGGTGAGTAGAAGATCAAGTATGTTGGCCGAGGATTCCCTAACGCGAGTTGGTTCTTTTATGGCTGACACAAGTTAAAAGTGGAGCAGACATCAATAAAAGCGAGGCACTCGGATGAATTATATTTGGCAACATGAAAAGGCTCGTTCCACGAAATGGCAGGGTAATTAAAATCTCCCAATGAGAATATTGGGGATTTCGATAACCTAATTACAACTTTGCTGAGGCAATCACGCAGTTCATCACAGAAGGATGGTGATGCGTTAGGTGGGCGGTAGCATGCGGAAAACAACGTATCCTTGTGATCAAGGCGAATGCAAGTGCACATGAATTCAATATTTGACACCACCGGAACGGCATGGGAATGAATTCCATCCGATACGGCAATCGAAATTCCACCTCCTGAACGATCAGGGCGGTCTTTTCGGTAAACAGTGTAATCCTTCTGGCAAGCGAATAGTTCGGAATTGCTAATTTTATTGGATAGCCACGCTTCGGTTAGGACTATCACGTCAGCAGAGGACGAGTCAAGTAGAACAGATAAGCTCTCACGCTTTTTGAGGACGCTGCGGATGTTTGTGTAGATAATGGAGAAATCGCGCTTGGATTTCGCCTGCGCGGCCGGGGGTGGCTATGTAGAAGTTGAACTACGCGGTAGGTCGGGGCTGGGTGAGCTGATAGTGTTATTTGCAAGCGGGGCCGGGCTTAGTTGTTCGATTTCGCAAATGCTATAGTTTTGCGGACAGCATGCATAGACTTTCTTGTTTATATGCAATTTATTGTACCGCAAGGTAAAATCCTGCCCAGTTGACTTGGCGTACTCAACAAGCTTTTTGCGGGTTTGCCTCGTCGCTTTGCAAAAGTCTTCCTGTATTGTGACGCTACTGCCCTTTAATTTCTATCGCAGGGACAGAATCTTATCTTTCGTCTTAGACGAAGCAAATTTCACGATAATGGGTCGGCATTTCTTAGGGACGTAAGTGCCTAACCTATGGGCTCGCGAAATGGCTTCATCAGGAAGCTGAAGTTGGAAAGCATCGCCGAGCATCGAACGTATCTTCAACTCAGTTTCTGCCCAGTTATCAATAGGGTGGTCCGCAATACCATAAAAAATCAACTTGTCCCGGCGTAAACGATCCTCGTAGTCGTCAAGACGAGACTGGAGTGCAGAATTCTCACATCTTACAGCTTCTAACAACTCGCGCGTTTCAGCGAAATCATAACTGCCCTCATCAACTTTTGTCTCAACGGCTGCCAATCTGGTAGTAATATCAGATACACGTTCTTTGAGCAACTTCTGACTGACTTTCACTTCGTTAAAAGACGCCACGACACGCCAAGACGTGTCGTTTCTCCATTGTTCATGCAAGACCTTTAAGCGTAGCCAGTATTTCGCTGGCAGTTTTGCTTGGGTCTTCTTTAGGAGGACCAGGATTCAACTCTACATCTCCTGATAGAAGTAACTCTTTGCCAACATGAACACAGTCACAAAAAAATTGCCCCGATCCACCCCGTGAATGTGGTTGGAAAGCAAAGCTGTAAACGGCAGGCATAACAATTACCCATGCGACGTCACTTAAATTCACACACATCGCTCTACAAACAGTAAAACCAGAGAGAAGTGAAATGCACTTAACCACACCATTTATTACTTCAAAAAGATATTCCTGGTAAGGTTAAATCAATGCATGATGCATGAACGGTGTTTGGTTGAGTTGTATTGGTGTAGCACAAGAGTGGAAACTTTTTTTATAAAATTAAAGTAAGCTCCAACCCGGTGTTAGTCGATCTGACTTCTCCGTCTCTGCGCCACGGACGGAAGCGACAAGATTTACGGCAGAGAAGGAGGCGGAGGAGGAAGAAATACTTCTCTTCAGGTTTCTGAACGGACCAGAGTGCAGCCCCGGCGAGTGATTCCTTCGTCTGTGGGGCCCATATGCAGTCCGCGCGGCCTGTGTTCTGTCCACCCGCTGAAGCTGGGTAGGTAGAGAGGTCCTGCACAGCAGCCTCTCCCATTGCTCTTGTTGGGTAGTTCACGGAAAGAGAGGAGGGTGCTCCGGGCTACAGTAGCACACCCCGATTACGGGGCGGGGTGTTACTACTTCTTAGCAAAATTTACATTCAGCCTCATAGCAGGATACATTAAGTGAAGACGCGTAGGCTCTAGGAAGGACCCGAATCGTATGACCCTTAGGGTAGTTTGTTGTTCTCTGGAAAGGTCAGGGTAAGGCGAAGGTACGGTCTGTCTCAGAAGGCGATAATGCTGGGTTATCTCCCTGAACGTGACAAGCGGGTGACTGTCCTCGTGCAGCTCCATAGAACGGGAGGTAAAAGCGCAGGCTTGTTGGGTGGGCACATTTTTTGCCCTCCATTGAAGCGTGAGGGGCTGTCCAGATGAGCTGAATGGAACCGTTTCGGGAGTGGCTTTTAACACGCGCAGTGCAGGTCAGGACACCCAACCCGACTGGTAATTCCAGTAGGCTTGCTGGGAATCGGTGACTACCCACCGAACCCCTGGTTGCGCGAGAGCCAAGGTGACGGCTGCCTCTTCTGCTGCAGTCATTTATTGGGTCCTAAGCGAGGTGCACGCAAGGAGGTTGGTTCTGGAGGTGACCATGATGATGGCGTATTGCTGCCCTCGATGTTTGGAGGCGTCTGTGTAGATAACTGCATGATCCCCACCGAGGGTGGTGTTTAGCGCTTGAGCGCGTGCTTTTCCGCGACCTTCGTCATGTGAGGGGTTCATATTTCTAAGCAAATGGAGCATCTTTAGATTTGTCGCCAAGAGTCTGGGAGTACGTCAAGCGGAGTGACATTCTGGGCTGCCCACCCAATCTGGTGAAGCATGCGGTTACCCACCGCAGTTCTGAGTCGGACCTTCTGGTTAGAAAGATGGCCTTCTATCAGCTCTTCCACAGTGTTGTGGAGCCCCGTGCTATGCTCCCTATGTGTGGACGCACTCATGAGAAGACCAATGGCCTGCTCGACCAACTTTCTAATCATTATATTACGCATCTCTATGTCTTCCTTGTCGAGAAGAAGACGGGGGTTGACGTAAGTGACTCTCGAGAGGACAAAAGCCTCGATTAATCGAAAGGTACCAGATTCCTTTAGGCCTCGCTTCTTGGTGGCAACTCGCCTGATCATGTGTATGATTTGATTATTGCTGTTTTTGAGGCGCTGCAAGGAGATGTCACTCTTGGTGTTAGCCTTGAGATGTAGGCCCAGGATTTGATGCTGGGGCTTGGAGTGATGGCCTGGCCATCAAGGAGTATTTGAATGCATTCCTTCGTTTGTCTTGAGGGCGAACGACAAGAAGCTGTGATTTTTTACGCGAACACTGGAGGCCACAGGTTTCAACACATTGGCGTACTAGAATTGAGATGCCATGCATTGGTGTGAGCTTCCTTTAATTTTTGTAACTCTTAGCACATGAGCAAGGTGCGCACAGGGCCACTAGACGGGCGTGAGTGGTCGCGTGACGCTTCCACGTGGCATTCAGCGAGAACGCAAGGGGGTAAACCCGTAGATTTGCTTAATGAGTACACCACCTGTCTACCCCGTCTTCGCTTGGGCTCGTAGCTAAATCGGTAAGACAACGGGCTCTCACCTTGTTAGTCTACTAGTACCAGGTTCGATTCCCGGCGGTACAAGTAAATTGTTTTATTTGTTCGCTGGAGTTTTCTGGTGACACCAACGGTCGCGAAAGAACCCTTGGAGGGTAGAGGTAAAAAGCTTTGGTTTAAAAAATCACTAGCAAGGCATGTGGGCATGGGAACAGCAGCAAAAAACGGTTACTCGTTCGCTTTGAGTACAACGAGAAGGAGGGACTAACCTGTACACCAAAAAACAGCGGTTTCAGCGACGAGTGCCCCATCGCTGCAGTCCCATGCCCACTAGCGTGAACATGCGTCGTGCGGCTATTTAAAGCCGATTCCGGTGATGGTGCCGCTGCTGATGCGGTTGTCTTGAAGGAACGGAGTTCAGTGGATAATTTGAAGCCAGGAAGCGGCAGCAGGCGCTCCGGGGTGTGGTGGCTCGTAGATAAAATTATCGGCACGAACGGTGGGGCTGTATCCAACGCAGATTCCGAGGGGGAGAGCAGCGTGGTAAGGGGCCACGGGAAGATGACAGCCAGCAACTGTACAGCAAAAAACAGCGGTTTCAGCGACGAGTGTCCCATCGCTGCAGTCCCATGGCCACTCTGAACGCTGCAATCGTCTGCACTCTGCACGCTGCAATCCCACGCTCCAATCGTCTAAATTACTGGCTAGGTTTTTATATGCTTTACGTACGACAATGTCCTCCCTGACGTTTAGCGGACTACCAGCGGAACACAATTTTCGAACCTAGCCATTAACTTTTGCTCAAGACTTTTAAACGCGAAAATATTTGAACAAAAGACTTAAACGACAGGGACATGCGCCTGTCGCTGTCCTTTAGTTCTTCGTCCAATTATTTTCGCGATTGAAAGTCTTGATACTGAAATACCAACTAGCTCGTACCCACACATGCTAGTAGGGATTCCTTTTCTATTTTGTTCAGTCAGTATGTGCCAGTTCTGAACCAAGTGGCTTCGTATCTAAGCAGTTATTCCTCAATGCGTCGAAAGAACCTTCACAATGAGCCTACTTCAGAGAATAGTTTTGTGCGCTAGCACATCCTTATCCCGGAATGTCAATAGTGGTATATACTGCTCCTGGTATATATTACTGGTATGTAATGTTACGGGTAATGGTACACTGGTATATAGTGCTCTCGTAAACTTAGTAGGGAAGGACTTGTGCGGGAAAGATCGGCGGTTCTATGCTGCCTCGCCTCCGTTACTGCTTCCTGCTTCTAAGCATTCTTTATCATTGACGTTTGTTAGTGTAAAATGGATCATCAGCCACTTCTCCCTTTCGGCAGCACCTTGAGCTTGTGTGTGTGTGTGTGTGTGTGTGTGTGTGTGTGTGTGTGTGTGAGAGAGAGAGAGAGAAAAAACTTTATTACGAGCGTCGTATGCGGGGTTGGGTGCTCAGTCCAGGGCTCCATTAGAGACCACTGCTGCCACGTTCCTTTCCACAAGTCCAAGCTGGAAATCGAGACCGGAGCTGGACAACTTCTTGTCCGACTGCTCACTTCTGCGTGGTGCGGACGAAAGAGCAGCCACGTACAGGCTTTGGCCTTGCTTCCTGAAGGAAGTACAGCAACAACTTTAACCAAACGTAAGCATTTGTTCGCTTTATAAGAATAACCGCGGAATGCCGAAATTGCGCTCTTAATTTTCATGACTGCTCTTACAGTCCCAGAGTCGTGGCAGACTGCTTAGTAATTACATATTCCTGCCGCCCGCTTTGTTTTTCTTTTTTTGTCTTTCCGTCTCAAACATTTTTCGGACCCATTTTAAATACCACTTAAATTCTAGACGGTTATCGCAGCACATTATGGAATGAGCCGACCACAGTGAACACCGCAGTCCATGTTAATTATACCCCGGAATTCTTTTCCGCGCTTGGGATCAGCAGCGAAAACCTGTCCAAACAAGTCGTATCTATTCCCTTCTAGTATTTTATTACCGGGCGATAAGGTCGGCCTTCTGCACGTCTTTTTACATAACTTCCTGTTTCTTCACACACATTTATAACCCGCTATGAAGCTTTCTTACGGCAGTTTCTAAGGCATTGCTTGTAGGTGTTCCGACTCAACAAAAAAAAATGTGTTATCACGCGAAAATATGGCCTCACCTGTTCTGCCGCAACGTAACAATATCTGAAAATCATGAGTGGTATAATATTCTTCGTTCAGTTATATACCTCCCCTCTCCCAATCAAACTCGCTAAATACCTTCTCGAGACAGGGAGAAAACAATTTGACTCAGTATCCTGTCTTGGCAACAATTTCAGCGGTGTAAGCAGGCCTGACTATAAACAAGCGTTCTGTACGCGTGCTATAGCAGCTTGAAATAAAAATTTATTTGTTATTCAGCACCAGTCCTGGGACTTTTTTCCTCTGTTTTTTCGTTCTTGCGCTGTACGGAAGACGTTACGTCACGCTTCGCCTGAACATTGGACGCGAGCAGTATGTCCCGGGCCCACCGGCATGGGCAGGCGTCCTCGCTGGACCTATGTTTGGGAGAGTTACAACCACCTCAATTGCGAATAAATGCGAATAAATGGCTTCCGCGAAGCGCTTATGGTGTTGGTGGTGTTAGCGAGATTTTATGTGCCATCCTGTCAGACAACATTCCGCTCGGTTTCCAAAAAAGCATAGCCTAGGCGTGCACACAGCTTCCGTTTTCAGTTTCGATCACAGGCTGGAGCAGGGAGAGGAAGAAACAGCGGGAGCTCGTAAAAACAAAACCGCACAGCCTCTGCACAGCCGCATTCAGTATAGAACTCACCAAACCGTGGTAGGCCATTTTCTCAACTCATTGCCAGGTGGATTATTCGCACCAAACTCGAATTGGTCACTATGTTTTCTTTTCAGCGAGAAGTCTCAAACCTCGAGACCTTTGTTCTAGGCTCTCTCACGGGATGTATCACAGGCAAAGCTCTCGAAAAGCATTCCTCATGACGACATCGCGGTGTGCGACTGCCGCGGAAAGCACTGAACACTATGATGACCCGCTGGTGTGAGTGTAAAGTCGGATGTTAAAAAAATCATCGGCTAGCTCAATATAACAATGACGCCAAAATTTTCTCGCCCATTTTTTTTTTCGGCTCCAAAAACTTACTATAGATATCAAAACTTCACGACCGAAAGAGCGTTCCGCGCCCCAAAGACGGCGAATCCTAAAGAAAGAGGCACGGAGTGGGGGGCATCACGGTCGCCTTCCATAGTGCCTCCCGAGCTGCACGTGGTCGGGCGATCATCGATCGGATCCCACGCCGGAGTAAAGGGAGAATAGCGTGTGCAATAGGTTGAGCTGGCTTTCTGGCTGCCGCGTCACGGCTTTTGGGGCTTGTCGTCCAAGTCGTGCCGTTCATTACTCCGCGTCAGGCGCGGGACCATAAAGCCAGAGCTCCTGCTTCCTCGTGGTACGTCATGGCTTTGAAGGCAGCAAAAAATACAGAAGACAAGACAGATAAGCCGATCTATCCACCGTGCCCTACAACCTTTTCCCGAAGTGATTCCCAGTGCATGCTAATGACATTATATGTGGATCAATCATGGCATTCCCGGACTCATTGAAGATACTTTTCAAGCCGCCATAATTGCCGTTGAAAAAGCAGCTCATACTCTCGATCTGGCTTACACGACTGAGAAACGTTTTCGCTGCTTGTGCCCTCTTTGGCATTGGCAACCCCCTCAAGTTACCCTTCATCCTCCCGCTCATACTATTCAATCCAGGGGTGGAGGAGGTTCAGCTGAACAAAATACTTCCCGTCAGATTGAACCCATCTTTCACATAAATCACCGTGGCACTACACACTCTAGGGGATAAAAATAACGGGAACAGGAATACCAGAAACTGCATTTCATCTTGGGCCAATACCTACAGCACTCACCTTTCCTCCCTTCAAACTATGCAAAACCAATGTATTAGAATACTTACCCGCAGCCCTTACCGCAGTGACGCCAAAACACTCCTTCTTGAGAACAACATTCTAAATATTGAAAACAGTTTCAAATACAAGCTAGGTATCTTATTGTTTAAACAAATCAACAATCAGCTTCCTGTGTTCATAATACCCGAATGCAACCTATTAAATACTAACTTCACAAGGTTTGCACGTAATCACAACTTATTTTACCTCTAGTTCATTCCAACTACGGCAAACAAACAGCTCTTTTCACCGGTATCCAGCTATGGAACACCATACCACCGGAAATAAAAATTTCCCAATCAATTGGAAAATTCAAAAAAGATCTTAAAACGTTTCTCACGTCCATGCCACAATCACCATAACTTTAAATAGTGTTTACTTTTCTTCGTGTTCTTCACCTTTCTACTTTCTGTCCATCTCTTTTTCATGCCAACCTTTCCACAACCTTCTGCCAATGAATCACCTCATTGGTAGTTTTTGTGTATCGCTGTGAATAAATGTGATTTCTTTTTGTGCTATCATTTTTGCAATTTTTCAACTTGTGTCGCTATCACAATTGGAATGTTGAATTACTCTTGTTTTTTCCTGAGTAATTTTTGCTTTCTTTCTTTTCTTTTTTTGGTGTTCTGTTGTGTGTATCGATCTCACAATTTGGAATGTTGAATTACCCTTGTTTTTTTTTCTGTATAATTCATGCTTTTTTTTTGCTGTTATGTTGTGAGATATTTGTGTTGCCTGCGATGTATTTTATTTGCTTTTCGCTACTACTGTTTGCTGCTTCAAATATATTTCTTATGTTCACTATTATAGGAGGTCCCGTTTCAGCCCCGTGACTATGGGACCTCCTTCTGTATACAAAAAGTTTGTAATCTATCGATTGCCTAATAAAATCCTTTTCTGATTGTGATTCTGATTCTGATTCAACTTAGCGATGCTCTTATCACCTCCTGCATTCATTATCAGGCGCTATACATACGGCGTCCTCATGGGTACCTTCGAAGTCAAGCTTGGCTGTTTTATCTGCAAGGCAAAAAAGACTTCTCCGGGCCTCCCGATAACCACTAGCTCCAGCCGACATGGCCAACTGAATGTTATTCGCACGGTCTCCGACATCAATGACATTCATCCCAGCCATTCACGTCGACAGCTTTCGAAAATTCGTACAGATCACCGCAGCTTCCACAAAATAAGATATCCACTCCAACCTGAAATGACTTCTATTTAGCAATATTCTGTGACCTATTACCGAAGCTACAATTCCCCACCGCGCCGCAAGAAATGCAGTCCCACACGCCGACTTATTAGTGGTGCATACTACACCGAGACAGTCAGCTGAGCAACTTGTAGCTTTCACGTATTTACGGATGCGGCACTTCAGAATAATTATGGTGGGCTCAGCTTCACCACTGTAGGGGCTGCTCACTATACTCTACATCACTGAGCCCTCTGCCTCCTCAGACGAAACACAACTCCTCGCTCGCATCGCCGCTGACAACACTTCCCCCGTCCGCACCTACATCCTACATACACGGACGCAAAGTCCGGAAGACACCACCTCGCTCAGGGTCGCGCCTACACTTCCGCACTGTATTTCTCAACAACATTAGGGTCTTTTCCAAGTGCACTGGATTCCTGATCACGCAGGCATTGCAAGGCATGAACACGCGCATCAGCAAGCCCGCATAACACTCTTCCGGGCCCCTCAAGACGCCCACGACACATATCGTTGTCCCCGCCCCCCTACTTTGGCCACCACAGCTGACATTGAGCACCCGTCGCATGTTCCCTTCTCTCAACGCCGAAGAATTTGATGTGATCAAAAATTAATTTCAGGGTTCTCGCATTCTGGTCACTTTTACGAGGAAGCCAACACCGAGCTGCAACGGATGCAATCGATATCGGCCTGTGTGCAGTGCTGTCGCATTGGCAAGACCTTTCCACACGCTGAAACGAGGTATTCAACCACGAAGAAAGAGTACTTGGCAGTCGTGCGTGACGGGACCAAATTTCGGCCATATTTATTTTTGGGACGTTACGAGGTGGCGATATATCCTCATTACCATCGTTGGCTAACCAACCATAAAGATCCCTCGCAGAGCTTCTCTGCTTGGAGTCTCAGGTTGCATGAATTCATTGTCACCATGGTGGGCTCACAAACACAGCAACGCTGACTGCCTGCCACAGTGTCACTCTCTCGGGTAATCAAATTCCACCGACAAAGCCATAACTAGAGATTTTGGGTGAAATTACCTGCTCTGTTCCTGCGAAGGAGCAATGAAGTGACGTAAGCCCTCCTCCCATTCGTATTCCTTATTCAGCTTCTTTTTTCCTGCAAAACTTTCTAAAACAGTCTCTGTCTAAAGGTGCACGCTTTGTTAGGGACCCTACATTCTTATATCTTCCGAATATCCTGCGCAAAGACAATTTTGCTCCAGCAAAGAACCCGTGCCAGCTTGTTACACCAAGCCCTTTTCGTGAAGATATCATACTGACCTGCCACAATCAACCTATACTTGTGACATCTAGGCTTAACCCGCAAGTTTGTGCAGATACTCCGTCACTGGTGAAAAGCTGCTGAGAGCGTGAAGTGTTATGCTCGGTTTTTCCGAGAGTGCCAAAGGCGCAAGACATCATTCTACGGCTCGTTGGTCCAAGGGTTTGGTGGCCATGGGCAAAAGTGAAGTAGAGTGGACTGGACGAAAAGTACTTTCCCGTAACACCCAACGACGACCACCCGGAATACGCCGGAACGGATAACGCCGACTGAGACCGAGACATCGAAACATGGGAAGTTCGGGCTGCATTACTAATCCTGAACTATAAGTTGGCAGCCGGTCCTCAAAAAGGCACTCAAAAATCTCAACGATTCGGCACTTGACGCCCTTACGGGATACTTCAACGTCTGCTGGAGCACAGGCCGACCCAGGGTTGCCTCCAGCAGCCCAACCCGCCACCACACCGCCTGCTCAGGCAGCAGTGGCTGTTGTGGCAACCACGTTCGTTGGGGATGCTGCTGCATCCACTGTTTCCTCTCCACCGGCCCGAAGCACACGCGAGGGCACGGAGGAGATGGAGACGGAGGCACCGGTGGCAGTTCCCACCCCGCCGTAGCGCCTCTCCTTAGCCGACACAACAGCAACTCCGCAGCCGACACAACCGCCTCATCTACCCGCATACTCTGCACTCAAGCTCTGCTGATCCCGTTCACGATCCCAAATACTCGCTGCCTCATCAAACGCATGGAAAGCGCAGATGTGTATCTGGAGCGACGCATCAACACGCAGCTCTTCGCCTGACTGATCCCAAGTGCACCTTCAGAAGTGCACCGCTCCCCCTCTCTCCCCCCCCCACCCTCTATCTCTCTCTCTCTGTCTGAAGGCCTAACACTGTAAAGCTAAAATCGCGACGTTAGCCTAATGTCCTAGGGCCAGCGTCCTTACGACATGCAGAGCAACGCCATTTTCATCGTACGTCGAGCTGTGGGTAACGGCTGTTCACGTTCACCTCGGAACATGACGTTAGACTCATAAGTTCGACTTAGACTCGTGACGTTACGCTCGTAGAACTCCTAAGTCACGTCATCGCACGCATGCGCCACCTCCTGCCTCTGCTGCACATTTTGTACTTCTAGCCACAGTCATCATTAGCGTCAGATAAAGTTGGCTTTCCTGCAGCGCATTTCAGTGTACGGACATCATCACTTTGAGACTGAGAGCTTCGCTTTAATATATAATTTTATTACCATATACCATTTCCACTTCTCATTACAGCCGTGTCAGCCTAAGGCACATGCCAATAATAAGTATACAACCCAATAATAAAGGGACCATATATTCCTCGCTAGCAGGGGTCAACATATGTCGTCCTCCATTCCCGAAGAAGGAGACATCATCGTCATCGACTGCAGACCCCCGAACGAGGAGACACACACATCGGGCGGACGTGGCGCACGAATCTGAGCGACTTGGTGGCCCCTCGCAACAGTCAATACGGGCGTTAGCAGGGAACCTGCACGCAAGTCACGTTCCACCATCCCCGGCCGTCGGCTTCTGAAGAGCAGGAGGGGAAAGAAATCGATATTGAGGAAGGGCAATATTACGCGAATGTTTAGCTGTAGCCCCACCTCCATCGCCATTCGCGTGCTTCCGCGCTCCCTATCCTCTCCGCCCTCTCACGTGCCGGCCGTTGCCACGAAATGCCGCAGGAGTGTTGCGGCTCGGGAACCCGTCGAGACGTCCGAGCATGAGCTTTATCTTCCAAAACAGCTTTAGGACTGCAACGCGCTGGCTCCTCCATTGATTTAAATGCTCCTCTCATCCCACTGCCTCGTAGAAAACGTTGGTAGTCCCCGAGCACCGCTCGTTACGTGCAAAACACTGCCTAGTTTTTAGCGGCACTTCTGCAGTTCAGCCGCCTGTCGGCCAAGGCTCGTATGGAGATCCGCCTGCGCTGCACTGCGCCGTGGTGCGAATAGGCTTCAGATGCGCTCACGTGCTGAAGACCATGACCTCTGGGTGAAGCCCAGCTACAAAATTAATTTCTACTCAACCAACTTTACGAACTACAGATTGCCTCGTCACCCGATCCCGAATCCCTCAAAGGAAATGAGTCAGCACACGCCGCTGTCCGCGCCCGTATCCACCGGGCCGTTTCCCAAGAGGCTGATAACCTATATGATGATGGCATCCTCAAGCCTACGCCCCTGAAAAAATACGCCGACATACTCGCCCAGTACCGGCATGGGCGCCAGCAGTACCCAGAAGCCCACCCCCCCCTCCCCCTACCGAAGGTACAATATTCCGACGACAGCAAACGACTGGAATATCCACAACCCTACTCCATGCAATGTACCCCACCTTCTTGCAACGGCATCTTGCAAATATTCCTCCCTCCTGGCACCCTATATCATCTGGTATGGGGATGTCAACAAACCCCGTCCCTTACTGCCAATCCCCAACCTACTTACGAGCAGTGGGTGGCAGAGCTGAGCTGCTCCGACCTCTCCTCCCAGCGCAGCCTGGCAGAGAGGGCCCGGGTGGCCAGCGAAGGCCAGTGTATCCCGAAATGGACGAACCGTCGCCAGGCGTGTACCCAGACATCAGCACCCAAGGCTCGCCTGAATAAAGTTTACTCCTTCGCCTCCTCCTCCTGTACTGATAGGTTTCTGACCCCTATTATTTCAGCTTTGTTGCAAATAGTAACAGTAACAGTAACAGAAAATTAACAAGAAATTGCACGAAAAGTGTATTTAAGTCAGAGGTCAAATTCACAACGCGACGCGTTTATAGGTAGGCTACTGAAAGTAAAAACGCTGCAGCACATAAAGAGAATTTATTAAACACAAGTTACAGCTAGGACCCGCTGTAGTTAGCTACTACACGGGTCGACAAAGCACAGGATTTACGCAATGTGCCACAGAGGAAAGGAAGTGAAGATGACACAAGTTCACAAAACCACTAGTACACCGCCCCGAAGGTCTTTTACAATAATGTCCGTGGCACAAGACTCAGACACCATAGTTCACGCGTGGGAGTGAACATAAAAACCACAACAGTTCACACACATCCGTTCTATGTCCGTACAGAGATGCATGCTCAGCCAGGCTGCATAAACTGCGCCTTGGCCTCAAACATACAACTCCTTTCAGCACGCAAGTTTCACCTTATTAATAAGGCACGACAAACCATTGCACAGTGTTATTGGCATCCTTGATAAAGCGAGTAGACCAACGCATCAGGAAAGATTCTTCAGCCAGTGCCACCAGCTCATGCTGCAGATGCTCTATGGCCATTTTCCGAACACGCCACAACAGGGGATACATGGCACGCTCTGGTCGTGCCTGCAAGGCAGCTACACCTCGCTGGCACCACACAACAAAGGCACCCACACACAGCAGAAAGCTGACAAATGGGTCTTTCGATTTCGTGTGGGCTCCCAGCCTACGCTCAAACATTCTGCTGAGTAGAACCCAGAATGTGGCGGCCACACGACACTCAAAAAGAGCATGAGTTAGCGTCTCAGTGCATCCGCATTGCGGGCACCGGGTAGAGCAAACCACACAAAATGCTGCAAAGCGGTCACACGTCGGCAAGGCCCTTCAGCCCCGCAGCCACCCGAAATCACGAATGTCTGCATGAAGCACCGCTGACGTTAACTGTTGCCAGCGGGCCCCGCGAGACCTTGACTGTGGGGTTTAACGCGCCGACGCAACGCAGGCGATGAGGCGCGCCGTAGTGGAGGGCTCCGGATTAATTTTGACCACCTGGGGATCTTTATCGTGCGCCGAAATCTCGTACACACGGGCGTTTTTGCTTTTCGCCTCCATCAGAAAAGCGGCCGCCGCGGCCGGGAATCGAACCCGCGACCTCGTGCTCAGCAGCGCGACGCCTTAGCCACTGAGCCACCGCGGCGGGTCCCCGCGAGACCTCTTTTTGCCGATCATTCAGTTGCCCAATAGTCAATTTCTCGCATATATCAGTCGAAGATGAGGCTCTAATATCCAAATCTGGGTTGGCCGACTGAAAGCCTCTAAGTGTTTTAGCAACGTACCTATAGAAAGCTGGCGTCTGCACTGCTGTAGGTCCGGTAATGGGCTCATCATAAAACAACAAGAGAGCAGTACCCAAGAAGTAGCGAAGCAGAGCCTGCCCCGGGTACTCATCATCATTTACTAGTTCCCACACACCGCGTAAAGCTACATCATGTTCAGGCATGGCAAGCTAAAACCCCCCATGCTGCGGGGCAGACGCAGCAAAGCGTGCGCAACTGACTCGGTCTTGCTAGCCCAGAAAAATGAGCCGAATTTTCTGGCCAGCCGACGGGTTATGTCACGAGGTGGCCGAGCTACTCTCTCCACGTAAAAGAACGCCGCTGACACGCACGACTTAATGATATAGCTCCTCTCAGAGAGAGACAGCTTGAAAGTCGACGCTATGCTTATACGTTTGTCAGCCGTGTCTAACAAACCCTTCCACGTCTCACGAGAAACTTCTCCAGAGCCATGGAAGACTACACCTAGCACCCGGACTTTCCTCACCCACTGTACGTCTCCAGCAAGGTCACTGGCAAACGACTCAAATCGTAGGGCTCTGCTTTTGCCCTTATTCAGCCGGGATCCAGACAGCTCACCATACTCCAAAAAAGCCGTGTAGCTGTCCTCATCCCGGAGAAAAAGGGACACATCGTCCGCATATGCAGAGACCTTAATCTGACCTTGACCGGGCAGCTGGAAGCCGCGGATGGAAGGACACGCTGCCACGTGACGCAGAAGGTGGTCCAGGCATAGGGCAAAGAGCGAGGGGGACCAGGGACAACCCTGCCTGATCCCGCGCGTAACTGTGAAGCGCTCACTGAGGCGGCCATTGACATGCAGCCGGGCGGTCACGTTCGAGTGAGCTAGCCGAAGGCAAGATATATACTCTGGCGGGAAACCGTACAGACCTAAGACACCGAGAATGTACCGGTGCTCCACTCTGTCGAAAGCTTTCGCCTGATCGACCGATATGAAACAACCGGAAATGCCTGTTCTCGATGCTAAGTCAAATAGGTCGCGGGTCAGGGGTAAGGATGAAAAAATTGACCGGCCCGGCACGCTGCACGTTTGCGCGCAGCTTAGGATGCACGGTAGTACATGGCTCATTCGGCGGGCTAAAATGGACGCGACAATCTTATAATCAGTGTCGAGGAGCGTGATAGGCCTGTAGGCACCTGGGTCCGAAGAGCTCCCTCCTGGCTTCGCTGTCAGTACGACACGACCCTCGCGAAAGTATTCCTGCCGCTTTCCATGAAGAAGAAAACCTGGGGCAGCGCTCCACAAAAAGACGCTAGGCGTTCCTCAAAGAATTCATCCCGGAACGTATTCTCTGAGGTGAGGAGGCGAGAAAAATGTGCCGTGAACACCTCACAAATGTCATCGCTATTAGCGCTTTTTGAGCCGTCCGGCAACATAACCTCTGGCACTTGAGCCAATCCTGGTCCGTCAAGGGAGCCTGATTTTATGTACCGTGACACGGATGGGTCTGAAACTGGCCGGCCTACAAACTGGGCACGACTAGCAGCGCGAGAGGACTGCCGTAACAGATGTTCATATCGCGCCCTCAATACATTGACGTAGTCACGCATGATGAAGGTTAAAGCGCCACTCCTTTTGACGATCCGAAGCCTCCACAGTGTATCGTTGAGCGCGGCCGTGATGCGGCCTTTACGCGCTCTCCCCTCCCGGACCAACACCTCGCGCCAGCCGGACTTTAACTCATCCCACGGTAGTGGGTTCGTCGAGTCGCGGCGCGGTGGACGAAGCGCATCCCTTAACGCTGACCTCATCTGTCGGCAAACTCTCGTCCATCCGCAACATCTGCAGACCTGGCATGCAGTCGCCAAGTTTTAGAGTTGCTAAGACTGGCTTGTGATCGGAGATACGCGGAGTGCCCGAAAGATAATGGCTGAGCTCCGGCGGGAAGTAGAACTTATCCAACCGGCTGCCCGATCGTCCCTTTTCCCACGTGGCGGCAAACCTTTCACCATGCACTGCACCCACGCGTCGCGAAGTTGGAACTGGCTTATAAGATCCTTTAGTGCCCGCGCGCCGACATAAGGTTTACCCTGTCCAGGACCGCACACACCTCGCTGGGGATCGAGAACACAGTTAAAGTCCCCCACTAAAAAGTGGGGTAGGGCTCCAACATGAATGCATCTAGAGATGCGAAAAACGCCGATGAATCGGAGTGTCGCACCGGTGCATAAACAACCACGGCACGCACACGACGATGTAGGAGCAGAAAATCTACTGCAAGCACGCGCCCGTTAAAGCCAAACGTGCAGTGAGGACGAAGGCTCTCGCGCAAGAAAACAACTCCTACCCCCGAAGCTACCCGATCAGTCAATGCAAAAAACGCCTCCACTGAAAACCGCTCGCAAAAAGCCAACACATCGCGCGGCGAGCGGAAATTACATTCCTGCAGGAAGAGAACGTCAACGTTTTGCGCACGTGCATAATGCATTGTCTCTCTCTGTTTGTCAAAGCTTCGAAAACCTTGGGCATTCAGGGAAAAAAAATGTACCAGCATGATGGTATTAATGCGCTAGTGAATGTTGACGCTCCCTCCTACATTTGGCTGTCCTCAGAGGACACTTCAACACACAATTTCTTAGAGTCATCCGCGTCACCTGAGTCCGCGGAAGCAGACTCCGCTTGGACGCGTCGGGTCAATCCAGGAAGGATGGGGAGCGCAGTAGGTCAGCGACCTGGCTGACAGGATTGACTAGGCAGGGCGGAAGCAGAACACTGGTGCTGGGCGTAAGAAGGCCCGCGGCAGAGGGCTTTGACGCGAGTGCTGTCTTGGCACTGGTTCCGGGCTTGTTTTTCTCGTTTCGTCGGGTGGGCGAGCCGCTGGAGGTTCCAGAAAGAACGGTGTTTTGACCGGCGCATGCCCCTGCTCGCGCTGAGGCTGCTCTGCGGTGTCGCTGCTCTCGGTAGAGCTGAGACTCGTGAAGAGGGAAGTGTCCGTCGAAGACGATGACGTGGCCTCCCCAGCAGGTGCAATCGCCTCCTCCGAAGGCGACGTGTAGCCCTCGAGGTCCATTTCTTGGCTGTCGCTCGGAGATTCCACGATCGCCGTGGTGTCACCCAGAGCAATGCTCCCGCTTGACGCCTCTGCCGGCTGGCCTCAGGAGGCCCGGGGTAGTTCGGGAAATTCGCTTGTGCTTCCGAGAGCCTCAATATTCCCGCTTGGCGCCTCTTCTGGCTGGCTGGAGAGGGCGCAGGGTAGTTCAGGAAATTCACTTGCGCTCTCGAGACCCTGCTGACTGGGGGACGCACAAGGCGTCGCGGAGAAATTTCTTGCAGCGTCCGCGTAGGACCGGGGACGCAGGCAGTCGGCGGTTGCATGGCTGCCCTTGCAGCGCCGACACTTGGCGTTACAGTAGGCTTCATCGTGGCCGTACTCCGAGCAGCGGCCGCACCACGGGGTCTTGCAGTTGCTAACTTGGTGGCCGCTCTGACCGCAATGGGCGCATACCCGTCGCACACCTTTATACTCAATCTGGGCCTTGAACCCTCGTATCTTCATGAAGTTAGGCACGGCCTTGGCCATCTTCATCTTCACGAGTCGCACGCCGGTCTGGATGTGCTGAAGACTGCTCCACGCCGGCTGGCTGACGTTGAGGACCTTTCCATACGGTCTCAGTGCTGCCGCGAGATCCGCGTGGCTAACGACGGGGTTCAAGCGCTACGCCGTCACGTAGACGACCTGTGGGCCCATGCAGGCCACAGGACACGAAACGCTGTTCACAAGGACGGCTCCTTTTTCGGCGATCTTGCGAGCAGCAGCAGCCGAAGCAGCCACTGCGCAGAACTTAAATCCACCCAGGTGCATCAGGGTGTCCAGGCCATAATGGCCTACGATTTCCTCGAGGCTGTTCACCAGGTCATCCACGGTGACGTCCTTCGGGGCCGTGAAGTACAAGACGTTGGCCTTGGGTGGTGGCTGAACAGCCTCCCAAGACGCCATGATGACGTGTCCTTAAATGTCCAAGAGGCGGTCCAGTCGGCGGCAGGGTAAATGACGTCCAGAAGGAGGGCCCACCCCAACGCACAAACGTAGGGCCGCCCCACAGGAAAATGAAGTCTTTGACTCAATCAGCGTCGAAGTCGAAGTCGAACTCGGGTTTTTTCACGAGGCCCCTGCAACTCCGACTGGGAGCTACAGCTCTTCTTCTCAGCTGGCGATCGCGCATATAGCAATGAGCACGGCCAATTTATATTTGCGTCTGTTTTCACTGGCGACATAGACTACTTAATAAAAAGTTACACCATCTCCCCGAAGGGAACTATGTGGTGATGCAAAGCATGGGGGTCCCGTGTAGGTTCCACACCGGAGCAGAACCGCAGCAGGCGGTGTATCGGAGCAGACTGAACGCCGCACAGCGCGCGCACATGCTTTTATACATATGGATGAGAGGAGAATGGAGGAGAGACGCGCATCCGCAGTGGGGGTGTGGACGGTGCAACAACAAGGGAGGGACATAGACCCGACCATGAGATGGCTCCTGGAGCGACAGTGTCACTGGTGTGTTCGTGGGCTGGCACGAGACAAGCACGCTTCCCCTTTAAGGGCTCCTGGAGCGACAGTGTTGCCGGTGTCTTCCTGAGCCGGAACGAGACGAGCCGAGCTGCGAAGAGGAGAGCGGCGTTATCACAGCTGGCCTCGAGAGGGTACGAGGAGGAGAGGTGCGGACGCCGGACGCCAACGGACGACGGACGGTCGACTAAGAGATCCTTTGCATCAAAATGACTATTTGTTATTGCTGCCCTGCGGCATGAAGAAGCCAACCAATCCCGCTGATGGAAGTGGCGTTAAACAACCTGGTCTTTGAAGTTTTCGCTATAAATGACAACCGAGGTTCAGGCAGCCGTGATTTACTTGCTAATGAAATAAATTTCTTTTATCATGTGCAGCACGCATTCGTTCAGCCAGCTTCATCGGTCGGCTTAGCAATCGCGCCCCTGATGTGGGTGCCATTTTGCTCTTGTGCTACGTGCTCTTCTCGCCCATGGGTTATTGCTCTCACATGCTTGTTGAGAATGACGCACGAGGTGTTATCGCTGTCAAGACAGCACCGCACGCATCCGATCAGTTGCTACATGTAACAGCCAAAGTACGCAGCTTGTGAGCTTGGGACAGGGCAATGTCGCCCGTTCTCTACCGCTCCGGAGTAGGGATCGCGCAGTGGACATTCCTTACGCCAAGCCCTATTACAGCATGTCTTACGGCAGCTGTGTTAGAGTGAGGAGTAAAGTGAGCGGCCTGGGTGAAGCTGCATTTGTCGAAAGACATCTGAAGACACGCATACTCATGCTTTGCTGTAAAACATGCCACCCGTGGTGTGTGGGCGCGGTCTGCTGCGGTGGCCATCTGTGCCCGGTCGCCGCTATTCGGTCGGTGCTCGACGTCGGAGAGGCAGATGGGTCCACGGGGCGGAAGGTGCACGCTCGCCCCGTCCCGCGGGGCAACAGCGCGGGCGACAGATTGTGATCCGGCGCTGTGAAGCGACCCGGGGGACGCGCTGGCGAAAGCAGGATCCCTGTGAGCTGGCGAACACATGCGGCCGGGACCCTGATTCAACGGGTGGCCGCAGCAGTAGCTCGTTGACTGCGCCCGTGTAGGCCTCTATGTTTGCCCGGCAAACGAGCTCGGCTCTGTGGTCAGGCCGCCACTGTTAGTGCAAGCGACTGGGCCTTTCTGCATGGTTTGACCTCGTCATTTAGAAGAGGGGAGATGTCAGAGTTAAGGTAGCGGGGCCTTATCCTATCAAGGTAGACTTTTAGGTGTGTTCGTATTCCATTTCGCGATGTGTGAAGTACAGCATTTAAGGCGCAAAATGGCTAAGGAATGGCATGGACAAGCACTGTCCTAAACTAAGATTTGTTATATTGAGATAGTGCATACGTACAGCGAATAACGGGAGCACATCACTGAAACCTAGCGGGCCGCGGCGTACAAAACTGAGTCACGCTGCAACAAAGAGGTGAGAAAAAAGAAAGACAGGAAACGGGTTTCGCTGTGCACCCGTGGAGAGGACGGGTATAGAATATCTTCGCTAATCAGATCAAGAACGACATGCCTACGCATCCGTCAACAAGGCGGGCAATTTTAAAGGCCTCGGGATCTGAATGCTGTTTGATGCGCTGTGGTGCCAGCCTCATCCAAAGCAGCTGGGCATGCGCAATTCTGCCAGTTTGCGCCGAAGTGCTTCACTTTCCAGAGGTCCTCGCGCAATCGCACGCTTACACACTGGGAGGAACTTTCGTTAAACCACAAAGTAGCAAGATATTGAACTTGCTACGTCTTAGTGATCGTGGGATAATCCAGGCAAGTTCGCTCCTGTAAATTAAAATCTCCGCACACCTTTCAACAACCCTCCGCGATGGCTGAGTGGCGAAGGTGTGCTGCTGAGCCCAGGACGCGGGTTCGATTCACGGCCACGACGGCCGCTTTTCTGATGAAAGTGAAAAACACAAACACATGCGTGTTCGAGATTTCGGTGCACGTCAAACATCCCCAGGTGGTAGAAATTAGCAAAACATGTTGTTGGGCTAGTTGGTTCATATTCATAGTTAAAACTGCGCATTCGGACGGGACAAGAAAAAGAAGACACAGAACGGGCGCAGAAATTAATTCGGAGCCCTCCACTACGGCGCGCCTCATCGCATGTGTAGCGTCGGCGCGCTACGCATCAATCAATCAATCAATCAATCAATCAATCAATCAATCAATCAATCAATCAATCAATCAATCAATCAATCAATCAATCAAAAATCAGTTTTTTTGCGCAAAGTAATCTTGCATGATTTTTATGTTCAGGGCGGCCGATACAGTGCGCCAAAGAATATGGGCGCCCCAGACGGACAGTTCTCCGTCGATTTTTACCTCATCACTTATTACTCCGTCGATTTTTAACTTAACAATGACACTCTTGACCTCTCTGCCCCCAAATGACAAAATTTAGCGTCATTTAACGCAGCCATCGCTATTCCGCTGCCTATTTGGGTTCTACTTTTGCGGATCAATTCATATGAGGGCGTAAAACCTCAGAGTTAAGTACGCATTTGTGCAGCCAGGTTTCGGCGATAACTAAAATATGTTGTACGAACTGTCGGTGGCCCAGTTGGTACACATGAGAGCGATGAACAGCGTGAAAAAACATGACGACAGGAACAGGAAGACGACGCAATGCGTCGTCTGTGTCAGCGATGCGTCTGTGAGACCTTCCTGTCGTCTTGTTTTTCCGCGCTTTTCATCGCGAAAATACATGGGTGGTGTTTTGGCTGCCTATGTGAGTTAGCTTGTTTAAAACGCCGGGTGTGTTGAGTGGAATAATTCGTAGCTTCTTTGTACGGTTTTGACATTGCTTTTCTGTCTCCCCGGTTGCCTTTTCTGAGGCGTAGCTGGTTTTGGAATTCGAACTCCTTGATCCTCACGGGCGTCCCAGACGTCGACTGTTAACTTATCGTAGAGTTATAACACCACTGACCCCTCTGCCCTTTGTGGCGCTGCAGAATACCAAAGTTTTCCACATGTACTTGAAAAGTTCTTTGAAATCGCAATTATTACCTTTCCATTTTCTGAAGCACAACAAAATCCTTTTTTTTTTGGCCCAGCCTTAAAGTCGATGGAGAGCTAGTCGTTGGGATTCTGTGTGGTATTTTTTTCATTATATGAATCCTTTCTAACCACTTTACTTCTATGCCTAAAACATTCTTGAACAGATGTTTAATTTTGGCCTCTTGTGTCTCCCAATTCTCGTCTATTTCTTCACTGATATCGCTGTTTTTACGTCACTTACTGCTGACCAAATCGTCTACTTTAACGGACATTTCAAGAAGTTTGTTGTTCATTCAGCTGCAGGTTTCGTCACATAACGCTCATCTTTTGTTCCGAAAGATTGCAGACGACATATTTCTTCTTCAGTACAAGCAACACTTCTTTTAACGTTGGATACATCAGATTCCGCTCTTTTCAGTCGTAATTCAATTGTTTAAAGGATTTGGTAGTTTTTGTTAATTCTTTCAAACTCTTTTTGGGAAAGTCGTTAGTTGAACAGGCATCAGATTCTGAGTCTGAAGTTGCCCTTAAATTGCTTTCTTTATCCCCATTAGTTAGAGCAGCAATTTGATAGCCGTAACACAATCTTTTTCAGTTTGAAGGAAACAATGTGCATTTAGCATTACCATGAAGGTTAAGGAGCCGTTCCGAGTGGAAGACGTGGGTTACACCCCAACCTGGTGCAACGAAGTCCACTGAAGGACCTGTCCGTTCGTCCGGTATTTATATGGCTTAGATGAGGGCCTTCCGTTGACTTCATAGTGCTGGTCCTCCGTTGTGTGTGCAGGCTGCTTTCATTGATGACATATGATGGAAATCGCGTTGTGTCGTTGGCGCAGGTGTTTTAGCGTTGCCTTGAGACCGGGCATGCTCACCGGCCGCAGCGATATGTCCATAAAGGCGCAAAACCGCCTGGATAGCGATGATTAGGGGAATTAGCATCCGATCCTTCCTGGTGCGACCAACTCGTAAAGGTGGTTAGGTGTTTTCGGATATTATGTATGATCAAGCGAGTGAGCTTCGGCGGTGAGGTGCAGTGCAGGAAAAATGGCTGGTGTACACAGAAGCTGCACGGGCGCACGTTTCGTAAGACAAGCAAAAAACGATACTGAAATCATAAACAAATGCAAATGAACACAAAAACAAATCAAAACATAGTTGAAACATAATCAAATAAAAATCAAACCAGAAACCGACTGCGGATAAAAGTATACGTAATTGTTACTTTTCCATGAACAGGTAGTTTTTATTCATCCACTCATATTTCCATTCGTGCTGCTCTCGTCTGTCATTTGTTTGTTTTTACGGAGCCTTTTTGTTCCACCTGAAAATATGTACACTTGTTTCCTTGGTTCAATTTAAATCCCGGCTCAATCAGTGCTCTTGTGTGCACACGTTTGTGCCCCGTCCTTGTCCCGTCTTGTCGGTGCTGCAGTTTTAAATGGGAAGGTTCTGCAAAAAACCACCCCTGTTCGTTGTTGTCCGTGCCGACAACAGCAGAAGCTGTATAGAGGAAAATACAAAGTGTCGGGATTTATTACAACGTGCGTACGTCGGTTAACTTCAATCAACCAATTAGTTTGAAAATAAATTTGCCGTCATTGGAGTTCGTATCGGAGTCGAACCCTAGTCTTCATAGCAGGAGCCGACCGACGTTTCTACGACGCTTAATTAGCGCATTTCCTGCGGCGGACAAAGAGAGCCTAGGGCGGGTGGTGCTGGCGCCATTTCCCAATGTGGGTGCACGTCACGCCACGCGAAGAGAACAGGTTCGCCCTAGCCACGGAGAGTGGCAATTCTGGGAAAGGAGGATAAAGGGAGGAAACTCGGACCCTAGCCTTTGGATATCGGTCCAAATATTTGTGGTATTGTTTCCCAGATGCGTTCAATAAAGTTTCCGAAGAGAAAAAGAAAACAGAATTTCGCTTGCCGTCTAAATATGTTTGCTTAGCGAAAGAGTGTGTCTAAGGGATTACACACCGTCCACTGCATCGGCACCAACAAAATGTTTTCGCATTACCAAACGTAAGCAGTGCGTGGTGTCGTTCCTAATGGTTTCTACTCTTGTGCGTTGGAAGGCCAATGAGCCGTTCGAGAGCGCGGCACACATGCCGTTGCGGGGCAGAATGAACGAATGGTGGCCTCCAGAGCTGTGTAGCCACGAGTTGCTATTGGGTAACCTTCATTGAGATGGGAGTGGCCAGGTAGCCGTAGTTGAGGAACAAGAAAGGAGGGAAAAGGACGGGCGATCGTGGTTAGGGCTGGTTGGAGATGATGCGCGACATACGAGGGGTGTAGCCTCCCCGCCACGTGAACTCCGCCGTAAGACGTGAACTCCGCCGTGCGGTACAACTGGCTCATTTGAGAACTCGAAACGGCGTGAAACGGCACCACCGAAACACGAAAAAAGCATATGCCTCTCCAATGTGACCAGCACAGGGCTAAAACGATATTTTGGTGCGACAGCTAACATGTTGGGTAGGGGGCCTTTAAGTCTTTGTGCACACTTTTGAAACGTTGGTCGCTTTACCCCCCGGCAGAACAGTAGTTCCACCACAGGCGTCGACAGTGCAATATACAACAGATATCCACCACGCGCACACGACCGATAGATAAAAGAGCGCCGTATGATGGCACCGTCGTTGTGGCCAGCCTCAAGCGCGTGCGCAGTTATCTGCGCAGCAAACGGTAGACGATCTCAAAGGCGACCCCGTCCGACGGGGCGGGCGGCATGCGGCACACGCTCGCTGGCAGGAAACTACGCCGCGCGCGTCATACGTGGCTCCCGCCGTCATACACCATGGCGACACAACCTAAATGCATTCGGCTCACCAGAGACTACGGGCATATACCTCATTAATGCGGCGTGTGCCCTTTCCTCGCTGGCCCCTATGTAGGGTACGGAGCCACGTGTACCGCCGTCACTCACGTCAGAGCTCGCGCATGCACGCATCGGGCGTCCCGTGGGAATCGGAAGTACGGAGCCGAGTCGTTCCCCCTTACCGAGACGCACGTGCGGTGACACGTGGCCCGCCATTACCTTCCCAGCCCGAGCTTCGGCACGTGACCCAAGGGGCACGTGACTCAGGGGGTCTTTTGGACGTGCTCGCCTCGGGGATTCCGCTTTAATGGGGGGACCGCGTGGACAGAGTGCGGGTGGCGCTTTGATGGAGTCCGCGTCGGGTTGCACTGGTCGCCATGGAGAGTTTCTCGCTCCGACAAGTGGGGAGAGAAAGGCCGCAAGTATGGCGCTCGTCTCCCACGCCGTGTGGGAAGTAAACGCACGAGTTGTTTTCTTCGCACCAGTGGCAGAATTTCAGTGGACAGAATCAAAATAAGGTATGCCATAAAACAAACACTGCCAAGCTTTTTCATGACAAGAAGCTGAAGGCGTTTTCGGTAGGACCGCTCGTTGCTGTGAACTTCGGCGTGATGCGGACGAGCAACATTGAATGTTTCCATTGCTTTGTAATGAGGCTTTCTCTAAATGCTCCTTCAGTTGTGCGCGGCTAGTAAATGGGCCATTGCGCCGCTGTGCTGGATCACCGGGGCGCGTGCTTTATGTGCCTCCGAACACCGCACTCAAAGCCAGAGCTGCGGCTCTCCGCTCCTCCAGTGGCTCCATGTTGCCTAGCAGCGCAGTCCTTAACTTTTATTCTAACCGTTTTCGCTAATAGCCCACATTTAGGCTAGCAAGGTCGATTGGCCGACACACCAGACACAGTAACCAAAAAGGAAATATTTTTTTAAAGGAAAAGGGTGATGGTGATAACGAGAGGACGAAAGCGAACCACTGGACAAGTGCCGCTTTACAAAGAATGAGCGCTGCCTTCCACGTAACATTTGTTCTACAGATTTATCGTGCGATGTATCCGGCGATGGACACTGTCTGCATCAACAGAAGCTTTGAAACAGGGTGCCGCACACAATACTGACATATGCGATCCGCAGTTCAATGCAAACGTTTTCGCATTTGCATCATAAGGAATGTGTCCTGGAGTATTTTTCCTTCCATCGCGAAGCTCGTAACCGGCATTGACGTCACTCTAGCTACCATATTGGGGAACGTGTTTGCGATGGAAATCTGTGAACTTATCCGCCTCTCTCAGCTAGAACAGCGCTGAGAAAGCAGATAGCAGTGCTCCAGAAAGGGTGATGGGGACGTCACGTGGCAGCCACGTCACGATTCCCCGGGAGCTGTTTTTCTGTCCCAGACGCTGCTTGTATGGGAAAATGGATTACCAAACGTTATTTCACTCGAGTAGTTTCGTTTATTTTTAAGCACAGCAGCAGCACAACCCGGCTGATCCACCGGGAGGGAACGCGGAGGTAGCGGACTGCCAATCCATTCAGAGAGCACGATATTAGAAAGCGGAAAGGTGGCCTTCGGAACACTCGTGTGAGCGCAGTGATGATGAGTAGTTAGCAGAATAAAAAGGCTGCTAGGGGCGGAACAAAAAAAAATGTCCTCCTGAAATTCGGGTTTTGGCTGTCTAAACGATACGTGGAGAGAAAGAAAGGCGCAAAGACGACCGGGGCCAAGGCTGCTCGATGCAGGGGTGATCGAGGAGTCTCTACATGATGATGCTGGTGATGACTGGAGCATACCCCGCTGACGATGTAACAACGCATAAGCACCTGCTTACGGCTGCTTCTCTGATAGCCAGTTGTTTGTCGGTATTGCTGTTGTGCTCGCTATAACGGCCAAAGAACCACAAGAAATTCGCGCCACAGGAGACAGGCGGCTAAGTGTTGATTACATTAGTGTGAGGCGACGGCGAAATGGCGATTGGTAGCAATTTTCACGGATCTTTCGAAAGTCTCACAAGAAATACGCGTAATTGAAATCAAGAGAGATATATTGTATATAAAGCAAGAACATTTATAATGCCACATATATACACTACATGTCTCTCGTCTTGGGGTTGTTCCGTTAGATCTTGTGTATCTTCAACCGCTTTTTGTTTGAGTAGAGTTGGTTCGAGACAGACGTATTGTGCGATGAGTATACTTGAACGGTGTTTTCCTCTTGCTTGAGGAACCTTGTACATATACGTGTCTATGACATCACGTCTCCTCTTGCTGGGCGGGTGTGGACGCCGGTTGCAAGCCCTATCCAAAGGCTCGTGTGAGGGGATATGGTAGCCATTTCTTGTAGGCTTTGGGAACGTCCACAGTCAAAGCCCCCTCCCTTCGCTGTCGAGGTTGTGTTTGTTGTTTTGTCATAGGGGTGTTGCGAAACAAATAGGCTGGGTTTACGTAAAGATAACAGGGAATAAAAGGTCCCAGGGCATTTAATAAATACATCCATACGACCACGTACGCTCATTTTAAGCCCCCTTCACTAGTAGACACAACTGCAATGCCGGAAAGACATTTTTTTCAATAATTATCACCAGTTTGCATCAAAGTACCAATTGTCTAGGACCTTTTAATTAATAACTTTGTAGCCCCGTTGATCCCAATGGGCCGCTATACACAAAACGCCCGTATGGTTGTTTCACTACTGCACACACATGCGATGATAGAAAGACATTCTTCCGAGGGGAAATATAAGCAGTTTGATATGAAACGCCAGAGGCCCTTCTTATATTAATCCTGCATGCCGTTGACCGCCGACAGCAGTGCTGCGCCAAAGACTCTGGGCTCATACCTCCTGATGAAGAAGCCATCGCGTACACAGGAGAGCTGGCTCCAAGGGCTGCGGAGATAACGAGGCCTTAAAGGGACTCTGAAGGGAATTAGTCAAGCTCCCGTTTTTGCTTGCACTGCGTAGACAGGCTCAAATACACACAATTTTCATCTTTTACCCGGTTGTTATGTTGGTAATTTACAGAGCCCGAAAGAAGAAAAACTACCATGCGCGATCTGCGGCGGCCGCTCCAACTAAAGGCTGTGACGTCGAGAGGAGATGCACCGTGATTGGATGAAGTCCAAGGTCAGCATTCAAGCAAGTTTCGATTCCGGTTCAGTAAAACAACATGCTTGACATGCGACGTTATCGTTGTATGGGCATTCTCGATATCTCAGTAATCGGCATACCGCGCTTCTGCCAAGTTGTCTGCTGTAAAATGCCTAAGATAAGCCTCCCGGGACGGCTTGGAATCGTAGCAATCACTAGCCGAGGCCTACGCAGTGGATGAACGCCCTCCGCGTCCCAGCAGACGCTTAAATGCCATGCGCTTTTCCCCCATATTTGGAGCTTGCGTCACTCATGCCTGTATTGTAAAGAGCGTGTTCGCACCATGCCAACGGTCTGCTGATCATGGCCTGTGCCCACTTCCCGCAAGAAGTCGGTGCTTATGGCAACAGCACACCAACGAGAACTCGCTAGCGTATCAGTTTCAGTCTGCGCGCGTTCTGCAAAATCGCTCGTGGAGCACTGAACGTTACAGCCCACAAATGGTGAACTTGGTATAGAAAACATCGGCTGAAAATGAAAAAAATTAACTTACAAAAAAATGTACCGTCGGGTATTCGTACTTGCGACTTGCAAAATAACGTACCTAGGGTGCCAGACCACTCGGCCACGGGCACGTACGGCCGGCACCGGAAATATAAGGTTTTTTTAAATGCGAAGCATCTCATGGTCGGGGCTTATGCCTCCCTTGTTGTCGTTGGTGTTGCGCCGTCCACAGACCCACTACGCATGCTCGGCTTGCTGAACGCCCGATCTCTTTAAGGGCTCCTGGAGCGACAGTATTTCCGGTGTCTTCCTGGGCCGGCACGAGACCAGCACGCTTCACGCGCCTTCGACGCTTCGTTGTCGTCGGCAGCGGCGTGCGTCGGCGAGTCTCGGCGGGCCCTAATTACAAGCAGGCCACAACCATCCGGGGAACGTGCATCGACCTCATCTTCAGAAACTTTAGGGTACATCCACTACAACAACCCTTGAATTTCACAGATACAGACAATAAGGCGGTCACAGGCAATAAGGCAGTCATAATCAAAGCGGAACGCCAACCACAGCTCGACGTCACCTACGTTGAACATGATGATGATACTGCCTAAATAAAGACAAACTCATACCACGTACATCGTCTCTCTCTCTCTCTCTCTCTCTTTAATGCTTCTCCACTCTAACACCCCCCACCCCCTCCAATAAAAGTACACCATGTTCCCGTTGGAACCCTGAGTAGTATGCGAAACAGCCATGGGGTCAAAGCAATTTCCCATTTCGTAGTTCCGGTAAGTGAAAAGTGTGGGAGTTACCATGGAAACCAAACGGTAAATATAACGGTAGCTACGTACCTCAACCTCACGGAAACGACGAACTGAAAACTAATGGGCACTTGAATCGACCCCATGCCTGCTTCGCATACTACTCAGGGTTCCCCTATACGGGAAGATGGTGTAATTTTTTCGTTCTTTCTGTCTTCGTCCTGTATTAAAGTTCGCTGGAGGTATGAGTTCATTAGCGTAGCAGGGCTTTTGCTCTAATAATTAAAAAAAAATGTCTGAAAGCGAGCAACATTGTCCCGTGGCAACAGTACACGAACCATGGTTTAATGTGAAGCAAAGCGCCCATGAGAGAGCCCGCATGTATGCTGCGCCCACAGCCAGCTCGTTCGCCATCGAGGCAGGATTCACAGTGTTGTACGGAACGGCGTTCCTGGAACTAGTTCCTTTTTGGAGGAACGGAGGAACGCCACCGTTCCATTAATGCTCTGTGGAATGGTAACGGTAACTAGGTTACACGAAGTCGAACACAATTTCTACAGTGCCCCACAGAAACGCACAACTCAACTTGACATTACTATGCTTTGCATCTCACAACCAGGCACCAGGCAGTGAGGAATGCTATTAGAGTACACTTTATATCAGGCATGTTTCGCTATCCACCATGGGCTACGACAAAGGATAAAAATGTCTGTGCCGCCTTATGCTCGTGTATTACACCGTATATGTGCATTCAGCATGACATTATACATTTTAACTGCCTGATTACAACAAGAAGAATTACAGTGCAATTTGATTTACGAGGCACATCATGGGAGCACTGCGTATATTTGCAAGCTGGGCTTCACCTACAAACAAAGAGTCCGGAATAGGACCACCCCACTACACAGTCAGCGTACACTGCACTTACAACCGGTGCATCTATTTACCACGATGCGAGTACACAATTCGTCAGAAAAAAACACGTGACTAAAGTTTTTCCTGTTGAGGGGTTACACTAAGTACCGACGAACTTTTAAATCACAGCAAGAGAGCCATTATTTGGAGCGCGACAACAAACACGAACAAAGAAACAGAGTAGACGAGACAGGCGCTGGTAACTATTCACCAACAAGTCCAGCAAGAAGTTCTTCTCAGCTAAGACAGCCATCCTTGCTGAGGATTTTATGAGCGCATTTGACAACGTAGGTCCCAACATGGTTCTCCTCATCTAGGTCACTCCAACAACACGCGGCACGTACGGTGACAAAGAACGACATTTAGCATGACCTCTTACCAGGGCACTCTTCAAAATGTAAAAGGGTTTTTTTGGATGTACTGTTTTCCCAATATTAGAGCTAGCAGCAACAATAATTTTCGAGTGGAGTTTGGAGACTGGACGTTGTTGTGAGTGGTTTTAATGAGATGATGCAAGTCAGAGATAAAAAACAGTGTTTCTTGCGCAAACGATAGGCTTTTCGGTTGTCACGCCTTATAGAGTGCCGAGACTTGCGTTCGATTTTCGGGTGCTAATGGAAAGTTTCAATAGATGGAATACAGTTGCGGCACCCATCAGGAGCATCAATAAGGCAGCAAGACGCATTGCATGCCGTCATTAACACAACTGAATAACTCCGGGAGAACAGTTGGCACTATCACTTTTGTGAGTCGTGTGAGAGCAGGATCCATGAAGATATGTGCCATGAAATGCTTACACCATGTTTGGTATGAAGAATGCAGCTGGATGGTTGGCTTTGTCTTGGGGGCACCTGCAGACCTGCACAAATGATAGGTGATATAGTACACAAACTGTTTGCAATGACAGATGACCTGCGAACAGTAGGTAAATTTCACTGCAACTAGTACTGAAGTATTGCCTCCAGCGCATGCCACCTATTTACAACATAAGTTCCCTTATTCTATTCGGCAATCATGCGGTCGCGCTATTAGCAACACTCAAAATATGGGTGTTTGTAATTTCGCAACACTGGTTAATCACATTTTTAATGCAATTGAGCTATTGTTTGGTTTAACAAATATGATAATTCTGCTCACATAGCCTGAACCCCTTTGCCTTTTTTGTAAAATCAGGACGAACAGCGAGAGTGAAATGAGTGTAATAAAAAGCCCCAACTCACCTGTTGCCCCACGGGACAGCGACAGAAACGCATCCCGAGAACGGGCACCTGGCGAAGGTATATTTGGGCGCTGAGCGGGCACCATGGCAAGCAGCCGTGAGCGTCGTACTGATGACCCCCAGAGGCCATGGACTGAAAAACATGGCAACAACACACACAGCTCCGACTGAATAGTGCAATCTGCGCAATACGTGTGTTATGAAACTAGCCAAAATATGACTAGAGAAACAAGAACAAACGCCTGAAAAAACGTCAAGTGCAAGTGGGGAACAGTTCTATGCAATGCCAGCGATACCGGACTTGATATACCGGGTGCGCGAGGTATTTGAGAACGCTTTTAATTATCGCCGTACAAACCAGCAGCCTCATATATATCTAGGCGTACGCCTTCTTGTTCGTCTAACCCTTATCATTCATACTGCGCAGTTTGTTCAAAGATGGAAGTGTACCAGTTGAAGCAGGAAATAAAACGCCATGTAGGCTTCGTCGCCCTGGCAGCGCACTCCAGCAACTTGGAAATTGCCACTTTTCTGAACCTAGCGAAGTATTTCGTTTACAAGGTGTGGACAGAACTGATGTGTTGTGGCGGTGACGTAGCATCTGTGGCGAAAAGAAAAAAAAATTAGCGCCAATCCACACTGTGAATGTGGTTGGAAAGCAAACCTGTAAACGACACCCAGAATGATCACCCATGCGACGTCACTTAAATTCACTCACGTCGCTCTACAAATAGTGAAACCAGACAGAAGTGGAATGCACTTAACCACACCCTCTATTACTTCAAAGAGATATTCTTAGTAAGGTTGAATTAATGCACGATGCATGAACGGTGGTAGATTGAGTTGTATAGGTGTAGCAAATGAGCGGAAACTCTTTTGTTTATAAAATTAAAGCTGCAGCCCGGTTAGACGACCTGACTTCTCCGTCTCTGTCGTCGCGGACGGAGGCGATGAGATCGGCTGCAGAGACGGGGGAGGAGCAAGAGGAGGAGTGAGAGCATGAGGAAATACTTCTATTTAGATTTCTGAACGGCACAGAGTGCCCTACAAGGGAGTGGTTCCTTCTTCACTGTAGCGCATATTCAGTCCGCGCCGCCTGTGCTCCGCCGATCAGCTGAAACTGGGTAGGCAGAGAGGGGCTGGACCGCAGCCTATCACATTCATTTTGTTCGGTAGTTGACGGAAAGAGAGGAGGGTGCTCAGAGCTAAAGTCGCACACCCCGATTATGTGGCAGAGCGTTCCTACTTCTGAGCAAAATTTACATTCAGCGTCATAGCGATTCGGATACGTTAAGTGAAGACGCGTAGGCTGTGGGAAGGAGCCCGGATTGTATGAGCCGTAAGGTAGTTGGTTGTTCTCTGGAAAGGTCAGGGTAAGGCGAAGATACGGTCTGCCTCAGAAGGCGATAATGCTGAGTTATGTGCCTGAACGAGACAAGCCGGTGACTGTCCCCGTGCAGCTCCATAGCACGGGGGTGAAAGTGCAGGCTTGGTGGGCGTATTCGTTGCCCTCAATGGAAGCGTCAGGTGGTGTCCAGATGAGCTGAATGGAATTATTTCGTGAGTGGTGTTTAGCACACGCAATGCAGGTCGGGACACCAAACCTGACTGGTTATTCTGGTAGGCTCGTTGGGAATCGGTGACTACCTTACGAACCGCTGTTAGAGTGAGAGCCAAGGCGATGGCTGCCTTTTCTGCTGCCGTCATTTCTTCGGTCTCTAGTGAGGCACACGCAAGAAGGTTCTTTCTGGAGGTAGCCACAATGATGGCGTACTGTTGCCCTCAGTGTTGGGAGGCGTCTGTGTATATAACTGCATGATGCCCACCGAGGCTGGTGTTCAGCGCTTAAACCCGTGCTTGTCGGCGACCCCCGTAGTATGAGGGGTGTATATTTCAAAGCAAAGGGAGCATCTTAATTTCTTGTCGCAAGAAGTCCAGGAGTATATCAAGCGGATTGGCATTCTGTGCTGCCCAGCTAATCTGGAGAAGGATGCTGCGACCCGCCGCAGTTCTGCTCATTCGGTGCTTCTGGACAGAAAGATGGCCCTCTAACCGCTCTTCCACCGTGTTGTAGAGCCCCGTGCTAAGCAACCTTTCGGTGGACGGACTCATGGGAAGACAAATGGCTTGCTCAACCGCCTTTCTAATCATTATATAAAGCATCTTAAGTTCTCCTTGGCGAGAAGAAGGCAGGGGGTTGACGTAAGTAATTCTCAAGAGGACAAAAGCTTGAACTACTCGAAAGGTATCAGATTCCTTGAGGCCTCGCTTCTTGGTGTAAACTCGCCTGATCATGTGTATGATTTTATTGATAGTGTGTTTGAGGCGCTGCAAGGATCCGTCACTCATGGTGTTGGTCTGAAGATGTAGGCACAGGATCTTGATGCTGGGGCTTGGATTGATGGCCTGGCCATCAAGGAGTATTTCAATGTGTTCTTTGGGGTGTCGTTTGTCGTGAGGGCGGACGACAAGGAGGTGAGAATTTTCACGTGTGTACTGGAAGCCATAGGCTTTAGCATACTGGGGTACTAGAAGTGAGATGCAATGGGTTGGTGTGAGCTTCCTTTAATCGCTATCGCGTGGCATTCAGCGAGAATGCAGGGGTTAAACCCGTAGATGGGCTTGGTGAGTGCACCACTTTTCTTCCCGTTTCTGCATCGGCTCGTAGCTCAATCGGTAAGATAACGGGCTCTTGCTTTGTAACTTTGTTAGTTCCAGGTTCGATTCCTGGTCGTGCAGTAATTTCTTTTATTTGTTCCTGGGAGTTTTCTGGTGACACCAACGGTCGCGAAAGAACCCTTGGGGGGTAGAGGTACAAAGCTTTGCATTAAAAAAGCACAGTCAGTGGTCAGACTTCGCCATAACCCCTCAATTGCCCCGGCGATGGGGTTACCCGTTTTCCGCAATACGGGTGATATCATGCCGCCACACTTTTTTGCAGAACTCCAGGTTAATGCTGCCGGTTAAGTGGATGTGCTTGCCCCCGTCGTAAAGCCATGAATACAGAGTGCTTCTAAAGGAAGACCAACGGCCTTTCAGCAAGATTGGGCTGCTGTCCGCACCGCATGCATCTCCCCCAATAGTGGCGTTGCTGAAACATCTGCGACCCCGTCACCCCCAACTTGTGGCCTCCTTGTTCTCCAGATTTAAATCCGCTCGATTACTATGTCTGGGGCGTCGTTGAGGGAGAGGCCAACAAAGGCCGGCATAATACAAAAGATTAGTTGAATGCTGCCATTTTTTACTCTATGGCCAACATCTCTAAGTAGCACCTGATCCGTGCATGCAGCCGTTTGCGAAACCGAATGAAATCGCTTATTGCGGCCGATGGCGAATTCATTGAGTAGTTATGGACATAAACCATAGGAGAAGTACTTGACAAAGTGTGGTGAAAATATGTCTGATTTTGCTGGAGATATTCTGTTGTGCCTGACGGAAGCGTTCTGTTCTCAAATACCTCGTGCACCCTGTATATATATGTATACGATATAGAACGAAGACAAAATTTGAAGGTTTCATTTGACTTCGTACCCACCCCGCCTCGAGCAGAGCTTTTATCTGCCGACTAAAGACGCATTTTCACCGCACCTTACGCGCCAAAGCGAAGCGACGCGCGTGCGTCTTTGGAGTGGGCCAGTGGGTTCGCTTGATGCGCAGTCAGCTTGGTATGCAAACACGTGTAAAACTTTACGATGAGTGTACGGCTGCTGGTTATGCCCAAATAAGCCAAATAATGCAGGTACAGTTAATTCATCGCGTACGTTCGCCCGGACGGCTTTGCAGTGCACAGTGCGGGATTAAGGTGGGCGCTGCAGCTCTGGGCCCCACAGCTTCCAGGGGCCCCCTGCACCCGCGCCCGGCTCGACGAGTTGTAAAAAGAAACGTCGATGAGCATGTTTCGTTGAGGGGCTCGGTTGAGATCCCGGCCATCCGATAGAAATCTGACGGCCGGGGCCTCAACCTCAACTCCACACAGATGCTGACTAATCCATGACGTGTAGGTACGAGCCGCCGCAGCCCTGAACCTTATGGTAGACAGCACTGGTGTTCATTTCAATGCAATTATTTTATTTTGCTCATTCGTTTCTGAGAAAGCTTCCCGGGCTAAAAATGATGTAGTGAAACGTCATCGTTGCCGCCCGAGAGATCATGGGTCTATGTGCCCGCGCCATGCCGGCTATGCGCATAGCGCTGGCAGGGAACGAAGAGGAAGACGAGGATTCGTCTCTCGCTCGTATTGCAGCCACCTTGCCAGACTGGTGACTCTTCCCACTCGGACTGCTTTTCTGTAAATACCTGCTAATACACCATTGTTATTCCTTGCGCCTTCCTCGTAACAATATGAAGGAAGCTCACACTAATGTTTAAGACTTGAAAGTAGCGAGGCTGAACGCAACCTTCTCGACTATAACAATGGTTTAGGTCCATGATCGGACTTAAACGAACGAACGGAACACGAGATCTAGGCTTTCGAAAGTGCAGCGTGTACCATATCACGTTTTTTTTTATTATCAAAGCAGGTGCCGTAATCCTCGCCCCGAGTGAGTAAGCCGTTTGAATCGCGGGTAACTAAATGGGTACGACGACTAACTCCATTCATCTACCACACACGGGTCCGAATCCTGCCGGTGCCGGTGATTTATTTCATTTACACTGTTACGGTGGGTTTATTGAAACACCGGAATCGACAAATGGTTACACATATTCGCTGTTTAAAGCTTTGTAAACAGCTTGACGGTGTATATGAACCCACTTAAAGAAGCCCCAAGCCCTGCTGCGCACTTTTCGGTTAAGGGCGTTTCGGTTCAGTCTTTTTGGTACATGGACGTTTCTGTGCACGGATGTGTCGGCGCAAAAAGGGGTTCAGGCGTGAGCACAATTGACCTATTTCCGCAGAACATTCGGTACTTTTTAAACTGAACGGACATTCAATGTAATAATTGACAACTTGAGCACAGGCTTATTGGCTGGAAAATCGGCGTACACAGTCTTTGGCATAAATTTCAAAGTACAGCGCTTGACAAAGACGTTCATAGCTATCACAACCTTGTCAGTCAGTGTAGTTGGTTTTGGAAGCGCATCAGTGCTATCTCGACGAAATTTTTTTACTACCTGGAGAATTGCAGTTCCCAAGACAGAAGAGCGGGTGGTCGTCTCAAAATGTTTCAGCAAGAAAAATGTGTTTATCGTAATGTTTCTATTGCTCTTAGGTTGTCTATTTTCGTAACAAACTGTGAGACCAAACACTGCTTTCTGAAAACTGATTTTAATTAGAAACTGCTTCCGCTATACTATCTGCAAGAAGAATTGAAATCTTTAGCCATCATGTCCATCGTAAGGAAACTGCTGAAAGATATTTCTTTTGATGACCGAATATGTGAATTTGCGAGTGCGAAAAGGTATAACCAGACGTTTTAAATTTTTTACGTGTTCATGTTTTATCTTACCGCTAGATTGTCTTATTCTTCTTACCAATGTACAGTTTGAAGGAAGTCGTTCTTTGTTTCCATTTTTTCGCAAGTCATTGAGTCAGACGGGACTGCTTTTCTTAAAGGTATTGAATGTAAAGGTTTATTTAGAAGTGAAATCAATGCACATAATTCGTAAGGCTATTTCGCTGTTCAAAGGTCGGAATATACATGTGCTTTGTTGAATTTGATGCACCTATAACAAAGAATAAAGTGTTTCTTTCGAAGAAAATGCTCTTCTGTTCTTCGGCCTGTCATGCATGCAAATGCGGCGTTTCGTTTATTGTGAATTTGTGATGGACTGGAGAATAAACGATACTGACGTGCACATCAGGTAATAAGCTTTAAATAATATTACGAAGGAAACTAAGATATCAGTTTCCGGAAACCATTAAAATTATGTATATTTTTTTTCACTGGTCATTGAGCGTAACATGTGGTATTCGGAGATTTCAACGTCTTAATCCAGTCATCATTATCGTCGGCATCGTCATTAGGGCCCCCACGATTAACTCAATGGGCCCCAAAGAGGTAGGTAGCCCCGGGCACCGAAATTTTCTAATCCGGCACTGGCAGTGCATCACGGCCATAATAAATAATAACAGTAACAGTTGGCCAAGGTAGCAATGGCTAGCTAGTATATTACAACGCAGCGTGCGGCTCACGTAATTCAGTGAAGCGACAGCGCACAACGCCTGGTTCGCCTACGGACCGCCGGGCGGCCGGCCACTTCCGCAACTCACCGCCGTCGTTTGTGGCACGTAAACGCCACGTGCGACGACGGGCGCGTACCACTGACATCCCTCAGCGGTTGAGAAAGCGGCACTACCTGCCTAAAATATCATAACTTTCAGCTAAAAAAAATGGTGTCTTCCGCGTTTTCGGGCATTTCCTAAGCTATTATCATAAAAACGCACAACTAGCTATGCCTGATTTCACTGAGGCTAGGCAGAGCTCGAAGCGTTTGCAGTACAAGGAAACGTAAATATGATACTCCACACTAGCACTTTAAAAAGAGAAGTCTCACCTTTCGTTCAGGATGCAAAACCGATGTCGCAAAGGAAGCACCAGGCGTTTCCTTCTTCACAACCGAGGTTAGCACGAGGCTGCACAAACGCACGTGGTAAACGCTGCCGAAAATGCTGCCGAAAGAGCGAAATGGGGGCTGGCGCTTGCGGCTTGGCCAGGCTTGCCTTCATACCCTACACAAAGAAGCCACAAAAATTTACATGCACAGCCATTCATCTTGTTACATAAATAAAAGTGTGTAGCCTAATGTTTAATGAAATTTTAGAAGTATAATATTGTGTGTTAGCTTAATTTTAAACACATAGTTTTTACCGCTTACGCGAACTGTCGGACGGACCGAGAGTCAGGCCATTCGGCCGCGATAAGCCCGTGTGTCCTCTGTTCTAATTTTTTTTTTGTTTCTATATGTTCTAGTTCACTGTAGCCCAGGTGAAGGGAGCGGCAGTATGCGCCCAAGCAAGCATAGCATCGAAATTCACTATCGCGCCAACCTACCACATACACGCGAAATCGCTTCGCGCGAGCGTCGTTCGGCGCAACCGCGCCGACACGCATGAAAGGGCGAGTCACGAGACCGGCGAAGCCCAGCATTAGCCGCTGCCTCGACGAGCGTCGGTGGACACGTCCGTATCCTTTTCAATAGATTCTTGATCGTTTATGAGCAATTATTTTGGATTGTTCAAACGCAGTCATCGGGACCATACATTTGCCATAAAAACACACTTACCTTACTTTATTCTTTGCTAATGCTTACGGGCCTATTTTAAAACGCTGTGAAAGGTAATGACCGTCAAATATGAACAAAATAAAACAGCTTGATCAACAAAAACGCACTTCTAACAATTTATTTCCTTTAAACTTGAGGTCCTACCTTGATGTTATGCACGAACTGCTTCAGCGTGAGCAAAACAAATTTCAGCGCTGCCTTGCTACAGAGGTTACAGTCGAACGTCACTAGTACACTAATAGGCAAGGTACCCTTGTACCCAATATTTTCCCTGCTGAAAAAAGCTGATTGAACCATCACCGCAAAAAAAGCCAGGTTTCGTCAAGATTGGAACCACGGACCATCACAATGAAAGCCCGATACTCCACCTCTCTCGGCCACGTAAGGGAGACGGCTGGCGGAGGACAAGAATTCAGTATGCTAACACAGGTTGCCAACGAATATTATCGGGTGTGTTTCCTTTTGGCCGTATTCGAGAAATTCTTGCAGTGATAACGCTTGCTTCTTACGTGCCAATCTCGAAGGTTGGGCCAATTATGCTATTACTACAAACGATGTAACCAAAGCTCCCGTATTTGAGTCCGGAAAAGCATTCGCACATACCCGGTCCCCCCTAAGCAAGCCACGGTAGCCGCCAATGGGTGCACGTAGCCCGAGCTACAGGCATAACCGCTGCCCAGAAAGGCACTTTTGGCAAAAATAAAGTTCCACACAAGGGAAAGGAAGCGATAATATACCCCGGAATCGCAACAGAAGTAGCCATCAGGACCTTCATTGAAACGGTAAGCGGTCACCTGAAATTAACGGTTGGTTTCGCTGAACGTGGTTAATAAGAAAAGCAAACGTGACTACTTTGAAAATGCAAACTGGTGTCAAGAAACTATAGCGAGCTTTGTTTCCGCACCTCAGATGTGCAAGAAAAACCCATTGTGGGCACGGAGAAGCGGCAGGAAGCATGCCGATAACACAGAAATTCTCGCTCCCTGCAAAGGCTTTCCTGCTAGCCATCACAACAAGCCCGTGTCAAGCTTTCCTGTGCATGACGCAAGATACGACAGCGTAATCTGCCAGAATGCGTCGCCAACGGTTATACATCTGGTTGGACCTCGTGACCTACTCTCGACCGGGACAACACCACTTGAGGCTTAAAGGAAGCCCCCAGCATTTCGTCTCCAGTGGCAGCAGCGAAGCAGCTGGGAGCATGCCGATAACCAACAAATTCTCCTTCACTGCCCACGTTAGTTCAAGCTATCCCGCATTTCGCAGTGATGATTGTACACTCCCTGTTCCGCCGTTTCCCCGGACATGTGTTTTGATGGCATACAGCTGTTTGTAGCTGTATACAAACTCGTCGTCTGCGGTGACGTAGAAGAAAATCTTGGCCCAGTAGAAGAAATGTTCGAATAACTAATAAAGGGTCAGTCATCAATTTTAACAAAGCCTCCATAAATGGTGCACCAGTGGTAGAAAAAAGTCAGTACATGTGCCTCAGGATAACGTCCTGGTCGAAACACATACAAAACATCTGCGCATCTGCCACGCGCAAGTTAGGCTTTTTACTGCATAAACTCAAAGCTTCACCAACGCATGTCAAATTACTCGCCTTCAAAATTATAATACTTGGTAGACTGCAATACGCTTCGGTTGTGTGGGACGGGTTTGAATGGCGGCTTGAAGTACCGGCTTGAAATGGTGCAATGACGCGCTATGCGGCACCAACTTCTTGCCAACTTCCCTAACGCTGCAACATAGACGAAAACTTGACCGCCTGACGCTGTTTCCTCTTTATAGTGGTTCTACAAAGGTAAATGCAACGGTATACATTCAGCCATTTCAATCACGCCCCACAAGACATCGGCACAGGCACAATTTTCTCCCGTATCGAGCCCACACAAACATGTTCAAGAATTGGTCTTTGCACGTTCAGTATCGGAATGAAATTCACTACCTTAATTCAAATCTCAGTCCCGTTACCATTTTGAACGTACCCGCCGCGGTGGCTCAGTGGCTAAGGCGTTGCGCTGCTGAGCACGAGGTCGCGGGTTCGATTCCCGGCCGCGGCGGCCGCTTTTCTGATGGAGGCGAAAAGCAAAAACGCCCGTGTGTACGAAATTTCGGCGCACGTTAAAGATCCCCAGGTGGTCAAAATTAATCCGGAGCCCTCCACTACGGCGCGCCTCATCGCCTGCGTTGCGTCGGCGCGTTAAACCCTACAATCAATCAATCAACCATTTTGAACGTGCCATATTGTCAGTACTGTAGTTATTTTTCGCTATGCCATTATTGTTTATTGTATATTCTGAATGTGTAATAGCGAGTTATAGCCATCTGCGTTGTTCTGAAGGTCGTGTGAACCTTTGTTTAAGGTACTCCATATATCTCTGTATGATTACCTTCTCTTCTCGTATTTTCTGCACGCTTGTTGTCATTGTCATCTATCACGCTTACGTATGTTTGCCACTGAATTTTTGTGTCTGTCTTGCTTGGTCTTTTCAAGACCGCAGTATGCTGTAAATAAATGAATAAATAAATAACGAAGTAAAGTTCCTTCGGTCTTTGTCTGACACAACCATGTTGTTCAAACACACTAATCACCCACCGCGGTCGCTCAGTGACTAAGGCATTGTGCTGCTGAGTACGAGGTCGCGAGTTCGATTTTGGGCTACGGCTGCCGCTTTTCTGATGGAGGCGAAAAGCAAAAACGCCCGTGCGTACGAGGTTTCGGCGCCCTTTAAAGATCCCCAGGTGGTGAAAATTAATCCGGAGCCCTCCACTGGGGCGCGCCTCATCGCCTGCGTTCCGTCGGCACGTTAAACCGTACAATCATTCAATCAATCAAACACAATAATGAACATACAAAGGAGATGTGAGAGGCTTTTTTCATGTATAGAAATTGCGAAACTTGCGTAAGCCAGCCTTCTGTGACCTTGCATTGAAGTGAAGTCTGTTATCTTGCAGAACGTGTGACTTGACAAGTTGCAGGCTTGCGTACTGATCCACTTTTTCAATAAAAAATTCAGTTCTGCGTGCAGCGCTGTCTCTGTAGCCTTCCTCGTCGTCGTCCTTCTTGCGCTGGTTGTTTTTTTAATTAGAACCCGTACCAACTCTCCCATCTGGGTGAGATACGTAGGCCCCATGTGTTGTTCTGCCTGGCATGTTCCCCAGCCCGATCAGCCACGTGTAATCGTGCAGTTGCGCACATACACTGCCAGCTTGTTGCGTCGCTACATGCGTTAGTGCAATTGCGCGTATCACGTACAGCACCCGGGCCAGTAGGCCGTCTTCTCTTTTTCTCAACGAACAGCGTAAGGTGCTAACGGCGGATCAAATACGTTCAAAAGCAACGCCCACCACAAAAATTCCTCAGGTAAAAAACCATCCCACAGCACAGCCGGTCGAACCGTTCCACCTTTTCAATCTCATCTGTTCCCTTCCATACTCCCCCACTACTGTTCTGTCTGTGGTCTGCGCGTTCTGACAAAGGGGATAGGTTACAACGACTCGGAGGCTGTGTGAGCTATCGACTGCCGCGGGACCGGCCAGCGGAGTGCATGTTTTGAGCAGTCAACGCTGTGAGGGGAGCCTAAGTAGGAGTTTGCACAGAACAGCAGGAGTGTGAGAGGAGGCGAGAGAGGGAAGACTGCGAGAGGCTCTGCTCTCCGCCCTTCCAGGGAAGGGCGCGGGGTGGAGAGAGCGGAAAGGTGTTGCAGCAGGAGGCGAAGTGACCCGTGTAGCGGTATACGGCACCCTCTCCGGCTCATTTATAATCCATAGGTGCGGAAAGCTGGTCGGGTCGGGTCCCCTCCGGGGGCCGTGATTTGAGTCGGCCGCTGCGTCTATCCCTGCGGCAGCTTTAGGCTAGTCAATTATTCGGCCTTATTGCTTTGCCATCTGCTGTTTCATTCGCCTTTGCTAACTTCTTACCACCGCATTTGGCTTCGCTTTGGTTCCCGGATATGCGTAATGACTACTCGAGTTACGTGAGAAAGATTAAATATCATTTTTGAAGGATCCGCTTCACGCTTTGCGTCCGAACAGGACTAACAAGGTACCGCCATCACGGGGAATTCGCGCCATTCATGTGTGAAACAACCTTTTGCCTCTCTGTATTTCAACGCCTAGAAGGACTTTGGGAAAACGTGCTTGTGAGGGTGTTTTTCTTCTTTCTGGGAAGAAAAAGTTATTACGTGAGAAGATCATTTGTACATAATGAGTTCCAATTGCTGTCGAAAATAGATTTAGTTTACGATCTTCTGAGGCCCCACTCTCGCTCCCTCCCAACCTGCCCAACTGTGTTCTCCGATCTCTTAGAACGGTTGGTCGGCCGACCGATTTTCAGAACTGCTAATCCTAAAAAAAACGCAGAATTCACGCTTTAGTGCGGCCACATAGCCGCGTAGTGCTCCAGGCCTGTGTACCAGGCACTTTGACAGACAGGCAGATCTGAGTGTCGCTTCGCAATACATTCAATAGGTGGCGTAGAAAGAAGGAATATGCGCTTGGCATTCGGTTCAACCGGGCACCCAAAGCCTTAGGGTGTTGCTACGCAAGCCCGACAACTAAATCTCCTCACGATGCAAAAAATAACCCTTGCGCGTACGAAAAGGCACAATCGCTATACGAGGGCTCATTACACGGCGAAAACCGTGCTTAAACGAGGACAGGGAAAGAAGTACACAGACAGCAGCGGTCGTGTGTGCGTACTTCTTTTCCTGAGCGCTGTACCCTACAGTAAGAACAAACCAGCCGAAATTCTAACCCTGGATACTATGACTCCATTTTAGAAGTCGCGGAAATATTTGCCGCACCGCTGTAGGTGCCCAGCAGCGTTTACCATAACTGAAAGGACGTTCTATACATTTTACCCTTTTTCCCTTTAAGATTAGTTTCGTAATCATCATCATCATCAGCAGCAGCAGCAGCAGCGAGAGCAGCAGCCTAACTGGTTTACTGCAGAACGAACGTCTTTCTAATTCACCTCCAGCGGGGCTTTGCCAGCGCTTCTGTGCACACGGCAGGAATATAGTGAAGTACACAACACTCTTTCTTGAGTTCGTGAGGGCCGGCAGTAGCGGCGCTTGCTGAGTCTGAGAGAGGGGGGACAGGAGATCTCTTCACTGCGGCGTCCGCTTTGCCGGAGCACGTCTCAACACGAAGTTTGTTTCGTGTTTTGCCACTGCCGCGGCTCGGGTCATTAGTGGCAGTTCCTGAGTCAGCACGTTTTTCAAGGAAGGCTGGCTTTCCACAAAGTACGGGCGCACTACATGAAGCTTGCAGCAGGCGCGAACAGGGTAGCGGCGCGCTCAATCGTAACACCACGTAAAGCCCGTTGCGGGGAGGCGTCAAAATCTACCTAAGCGCAGTGAGAGTGAAGGGTACCTCAGGCGGGCTTTGAAAATCGTCCGCCTTCGCGCACAACCAATGCGATGCCCGCCGCTCGCTGTCAGCACGAGAAATTCGATGCGATTTGCTTGATAAGCCAACGGCTAGTGCGACCGCGTGGGACACATTTTTCAACGCAGCTGCTGTGCTGCAACAAGAATCTGGTCAACGCATAAATTTGGGCTAGTTGGTGATGCGAATTCGACATGGGAAAAAGCGCACTAGACGGGGATAGAAGAAGAGCCAGTGACATGGGACTAGCGCTCTTCCGTGTCACTGTCTCTTCTGTCCCCGTCGAGTGCGTTTTAAATGCAGAGCATTTTAGTAACTCACGATGTCACCCGCGTTGGCGTCCGTAGTCCGCATCACTACGTAGTCCGCACCCTACGCTATATAAAGAAATAATACCTTCCGGCGCCAGGTTTCGATCCCACGACTCTGCGGGCGGAACGCAAGGTACACGGCACTTTACCGACTGCTCCACGGAGCCGACACAGAATGGAAGGTTACGCACGCGCCTTATATCCTTGACTCATTCAACCGTCGGCCACAGGTGCGCCCTCTCCCCCGCGTCCTTCTCGCCTTCTCTCCGCTCGCAACACCCTCTCTCGCCGCGTTCGGTTCGCGTTCATGTGGTGGCGCGATTTCGGCGCTATAACACTCTCTCGCGAAGGGCATTGGATTGGATTGGATTGGATTGGCTTGGCTTGGCTTGGCTTGGCTTGGCTTGGATTTGGATTGGGTTGGATTAAAGTGGATTGTGTTGGATTGTGTTGCGTCATAGCCGCGCCACGTTGCGTCGTAGCCTCTCCACGTTGCGTAATAGCCGTGGCAGGGGGTTCACGGCACGTTTCACCACCGACTTCATCGACAATGTCTACGCTGGAAGACAACAATTACAACAACAACCAATACGTAATCCATAAGACTTGCAGGCACGCCCCCCGCGGAAATGCTCTGCATTTGATCGTGCCCCTCGCGAGGGGGATGTTTTCCTTATGTGTGTCGTAAGGTGATGTGATGTGGGTCCGCTCGCTTCTCGGTTGGTTCGTTTGGTGTTGAACTAGATTTTGAAAAGCTTCAGGTTCCCCCGTCGTTGTAGTTCCGACAGAGGAGTAATTGATTTGTTCTGTCTAGTTGTGCACGTCCATGCAGACCTCTCCAAATTTAAACTGCTTCGACCGTGCCGGGATGGCGCAATCAAATAGATGTCGTAAAAGTCTCTCTCTCTCTCTCTCTCTCTCTCTCTCTCTCTCTCTCTCTCTCTCTCTCTCTCTCCCAGGTTCGATTCCGATGACGGGAAGCGCTTTAATTTTTTTTAAATGCGGTGTTGCAGACGAGTTGATCCACTACTACAATGCGAAGTTGCTTGTCCCATTTACAGAGGGCCATTTCGTGCCTATGCAAGCGTTTTGGTACTCACAATTAATAGAGACCATGCCTGAAGGGATTACTGCAAGCGGCGGTGCGTGGGAGGTAAAGGATAGGAGTGGCCGACGTTTCTTTTTTACCATGTCGAAGAATCTGGTATCGGGCGACGGAGATCCCTTATCGCGGGTAGAGCGGTTCTTATACACGTCTGAAAAGAAACATTTCCGAACAAGTTTTAAGGACGCCTCTGGCCAACACCTTTCTGATCGCGACAGTGGGCGTCTGTGAAAGCAAGACGAGAATCTGCCCAAAAAGGTACGTATGGCCCGGGAATAAGCGGGAATAAATAAAGCCACGTAGCAACGACTGGGACATGTTATTCCCTACAAGATCATTATTTTCCCCAGCTGATCCTAGACTGCGAACTGACGTCGCCCTCATTCTCTGTCGTGCCGGGGTACTGGCTCTGCTGCGTGAGAGAGCACAGAGAAAGAGGTCCTAATGGCCGCTGCTTCCACGCGGTGCGTCCCGCGGGAGCGCCGACCGATCGATCGGGAGTCCCGCGGAGACGAAGCGAAAGGAAAAAGAAGCCATCGCGAGGACCCGTGCGACGAAAACGCGGGATGGCGTGACGGCGGCTGCCGGAAGTGGAAAGGACCGGAACGGTCGGGGCAGCGAGGAGCCGCGCCCGATCGACGCGTGCGCCCTTCTCGCGGCTACATGCGTGCTGTTTTCGCGGCAGTTTTGGCCGCCTAGAGCGCACGAAATCTTGAGGTGGAAAATGTGCCATGCATTCCGTACAGATGGTTAACCGAAGCGGTAACGTGCGACTGGTGGTTTCAGGTGTGCTACTCCTTGTGAAATGTTAGTTTCTCGCATTACACGTTGCGTGCTCACGGTATTTTCTTGCGTGTCATTGCAAGCTCGCGGCGTCACTGATCGTTCGCTGCCTTTTCGCGGCCTGCCCATTTCGAAGAAACCTGATGCGGCTGCTGTTGGCGTTTGCGAAGTTGGCGCTGCTTCGCCCGAGCCCGCAGTCATGGCCTGAGCTCAGCTTCGCGCACTAGCTGGCTGCGCGGCCGCCCTGACACAGGCTAGATAAACCCTGCCACACTCTGTCCCCTTCCTTTTCACTTCTCTCCAAAAGGTCGAGAAGAAGAACTTTTATGGACCGCTTTTGTCTAGCCATACCAAGCTTGGCTATTAAAAAGGCGGCTACTTGTCACAATGCAACTAGAAGACGACACAGGTTGCAACCACGAGCGGAATCACCAGCATTAGAGGGTCCTGGGTTGTACCCAAATCCAAGCTTGGACAGCGGGAAAGAAGCTGTTTGGACGACACAGTCTGCTGTTCAGAGCGTCCAAAATGGAGCAAAGTAGCTTCACGCCCATCCTCATTTCGGAAATATTGATGCTGCTTCCAAGCCGAACTCGCATATTAGGTTGTGTAGCCAACAGTTTTGTACGGAACGGCGTTCCTGGAACTAGTTCCTTTTTGGAGGAACGCCACCGTTCCAATAAGCGTCGGTGGAACTGTAACGGTAACTCGTTAGGTTTTTGAAGGAACGGCAGAAACGGCGTTCCTTCTGAAAACGTTACATCGCTAGGAATTGGCTGTTTTTGATGCCAAGGCTCGAATATAGAAATCCAGAAGCCGCTACTGTGTTTCTCCTCCTAAAGCTGGCCAATTTGTCCGCCCTTCAGCGGAACGTGCTTCCTCGGAGGTCAAATGCAGTAGAATAACCACGCAGTGTGCCGCAGCTTGCTCTTGCTTTCATGCCGGTTGAGCTTACGTGGCGTTCGACGGGTGAACAGCGCAGCCGTGAAAATTCTTTTCACCTTTCATCGATTGTTTGGGGAGGACAGGATGTGCGTCTGGCCGAAAGAATTGTTCCTTGCCGGGGAAAGGTTTCTACGTCCTAGCGGCGCTGCAGGTATACCTTGTGAAAACACCGTATATTGTCAGGGGTAATTACCGCATTAGTGAGCGCGAATCGCGGGTGTGTTGTTGTCGAGGGAGTTGCTCTCGCTGTAAAATCATTCGAAGGGCACCGGGAATTGTTCGGGATTGCAGGTTTCGACCCCTCAAAGGAAAGCGCGAGCTCGCTGTCGCCTTAAGCTGGCATGGATCCCAGACGGTTCTATGCGACACAAGGCGACCAACGACACAAAGACAGAGCTGGATGCGGTGCCCGACTTATCCAGCGCAGATGTTGACACCTCGTCCGCTCCCGAGGATTTCTTTTCTTTTCGGCGGCAAACCCTTCCAGCCGATGCTCAGGATGAGCTTTCGCGGTACCTGCTGGTACCAGTTGGCTACCCGCTGTCGCAGGTGAATAACTTCGAGGGAGTGAACCAACTCTTCTTTCAGTACAACACGTCAGTACCCTAAAGCGCTTCCGTGGAACGGCTATTCAACATTGCCGATGAAGTGTTACTGAAAAAAGAAACGGGTTTGTCTGTCTGACTCCAACATCGAGATGCAACTCTTCCTGAGTTCAAACAAGGGACTCTACTTTGTTCCGGCTATACATTCGGGCATTTTTTCCCACAAATTGTTCTCGCATTTTTTCATTCATTCCACATTATTGTTTGTCTCCTGCCATATCGTGCAACTTTGTTATGTACTAACTTTTTTCTGCTTGAAGAACCACAGAATCTGTCGTTTCTGTATACGACGGCACGTGTTTTTTTGTTTTTTCATTACTTTTTATTTATTTGTGGTTGTTTTTTTTTACGTTATAGTATCACACTTTGCGTCCGACCATATTTTTTATACTGTAAATTTTTGACGCACTTCATTAGGCTCCGTGCTTTTTCCTCATGCGTATTTCTAACCACCGCAACTGATTCGCATCCTAACCACCGCATCCACATACTTGGCTATCTTTGGTTGTTTCCTTCATCTACTACGCTGACTGTTTTCAGCATACTTTGTAATTCTTGTGCATAGATTTCGTCTGTGACTACGCTGTTGGCTTTTTTACTTGTTACGTCTTCCGTGCTAAACATGGATTGCGAACATCGGAGTCATTCCTTGTTCTGCTGTTTTTTGTTACTCGCAAATTTGTGCTGTATGATCCGCAAAGATTCCGGGCCCTTTTGTAACCCCCTTACTAAATTCCCTGAAAAGGGGGCCTGAAAGGTACTCGAAATAAACTAATATTAAATCAGCATTCATTAAAGAACTATGTATTTTTCCTTTCGACTCGGTTTGTAATTGATTGTAATTTAATTGCGTTCCTGCATGTGAGTACCTTCCTATTTGCCCATCTCAAGCGCACACCCAACTGCGATAGATGGATAGATGACCGATAGACCGATAGCGCCGTGAAAACCCATTCTCCTGGCTGCTTTCGGGCCGTTGCAGTATATAGGAACCGTTTTTAAACGTAAGGCCAGATCAAATGCGTGATGGGAGAAGCTTGTTTTGTGGTTTTCAGAGTTCAAAAGGCTTCGTTCAATGGGCATTTGTTAGCGAATTTTTAACAATGCTGTGTTTCCTGCAGTTATTGTGCGGTTGACGAGCAGGATTAATTAATTATTAGGTGTAGGATTCGAAGACCGATAGGCGAGCACAAAAATCACAGCTAGGCATGTCTGGAGCCTGTCCGATGCTCCCTCGAAAAAAGTCGTCTAGGAGGGTGTATTCGGACTCGTTTTATGTCCAGGTAAACTGCTGCCGGCGGAGTTCATATTCCTATAATATACGTAGTTCGATGTGAGTTTTACCTTTCTCACTTTATTTCGCCTCAGGAATCGGACACCATATTTTAATTTAAAAACAGAAATGTAACGTTAATGTAACGACACGTTCTAATGTTCCAAGTGTAACTGGAACGCGTTCCTTTCGCTATAAAGGAACTTGAAACGGGAACTAGTTTCAAAATTGGGAAGGAACAAGGAACGAGCTTTCGTTCCTGTTTTAGAGGAACGTGTAGAACACTGGTAGCCAACCACTGTGTCGTAAGTTTTAAAATCATGTGTGTGAGGGAAATGTGTCTCAATGACGTCCAGATTTATTACCGGGCTCCATTACTCAGGCGGGAAGCCTTACAGTCCCGAGAGGCAACAAAGGTATTACTTCGTTTTTTAATGGACACAGGCTCGTCTGAAGGATGGTACGATTTTTCATTCGTCATTTGGTGAGTTTATCTGTTCTGTTTCAAGTTTAATAGAGTCGCTGGTTTTGTTTTTGTAGTTCCCTTGAATACTGTTTTGCAGTCGCCCCTCAAGCTCTATTCCACGTCTTTGCAATACCTTGTCTTTCTCTTTAAATCCCTACTTTCCAAGTTTCCATGCGTTGGGCAGCCAAGCGGACCTGGTTACCCTCCCTGCCTTTCATGCTCTGCATTCCCCTTCCTTCCTTCCAGCGTTGTTCTACAATACTGAGTGCTTATTCGGTATTGTTCCGCCAGCACAGACAGTTGAGAACTCCTTTCGCCATGCTATTCAAGATACAAAGTCGGGCACAATTGTAAATTTAACAAAACAAGCTTGAAACGGCAAGTAACCATCCGTAGCACAAGCACACAAAAAACATGTATACATACGTCAACAAGTTTACTCGAAAGTTATGTGGAATGCATTTTCTTTTAGGCACTGTAATTCTCAGTAATTCTCACGGCAGCCGTGGGAATTACCGCAGAAAATTTCTCATTGCAGTTTCCACAGAAGACCGCCCGGCTATTCTGGACACGTAACCTCACCTTACCTGTGAATTTAATTTACGTAATGCAAACTGACCTGATATGCCCAGCCAAACTGCATTTAAAAGAGAATGCAGAAAATGTCTAGTCCGGAATGGCACATCATTCTCTACACTTTGAACTGGTGTTGTGAAATATTGTTTCTTTAATATTTGTTGAACCCCAAGAACGTTGCATTGTGTGTTTTAATATGCAGCTTATATTTATGATATATACTTATGCTGTAAATAAATTACATGCTGTAAATAAATTACAAGAAATACATGTCTATTCCCTTCTGTACACTGTACGCCCCATTAACTTTTTGTAAGATGTATGCTTACCTAATGTGTGTTATTATATGTTACATGGATAGGTACACACCTGAAACGTTTCATCTAGGCACGTGGACATATTGTAGTAGTATTGTGCTTCATTTTTTTATATATATGAACCTGTGTTATGTGTTTTACTCTTTCGTGACGTTGAATTTCTGTTGTTGTATTTCCTACCTCGTTTTTCTGAGAGCCAGCTGTTTACATCTAGATCCTTTATGTGAAACTGTGAAACCTGTAAGGGGGCTGGGGCCCCGTCAGGCGATGCCCGCCTATAGCCTCGGCTCCCTTTTAGAGCTGTCTAAGAAAAAATAAATGAAAAAAAAACTACACCGACCCGCCGAGGTGACTCGGAGGCTATGGCGCTGTGCAGCTGAACACAAGGACGCGGGTTCGATACCCGTCCATGGTATTCGTGTTTCTGATGGAGGTGAAGAGGGAAAACGCCCCTGGGTCGATATGTCGTCGCACGTTAAAGATTCCCAGGAGGTCGAAATTAATCCGGAGCCCTCCACTCCGGCGCACCTGATAGCCCATGGTGTAGCCTCGGTGATTTAAACCTCACAATCATTAAAACTACGCCGAAAAATAACCATTTTGTAACCAAAAATAACCCCAACCTAACTCAGAAATCCTACACCTAATAATTAATGAATCCTGCGCGTCAACCGCACGATAACTGCAGGAAGAACACCACTGTCAAAAATTCGCTAACAAAAGCCCATTGAACGAAGCCTTTTGAACTCTGAAAACCACAAAAAAAGCTTCTCTCATCACGCATTTGATCTGGCCTTACGTCTCAAAACGGTTCCTATATACTGCAACGGCACGAAAGCAGCCAGGAGAATGGGTTTTCACGGCGCACGTGACAAAACGGTGCTTTAGGTGGCGGGCTTAGCCAATCACAGGAGACTGCAGTAACAACTTTGGGAACGTAATTCCCAAGGCTCCCAGGAGAATAGCCACTAGCTTTCTTGAGCTGTGCATTTTATCCGCTGAAATAAGAAGGAAGAGTTGGTCTGATCATCAAGTAGAAGGAAGCTGCGCCACCAAATACTTCACAAAATTAAGCTTTAGTCAATGACTCCTTTTAACGTGTTTAACAGAAATTGCACGTTATTGAGCATTTATATTCCATAGCATGCGTTGCTGCCGCCATATTACCACTCAATGCGAGCGCTGAAAGCTGGCTTCACAATAATTCATAAATATTTTTTGGTGAGCGCTTTCATCTTTGCGCGAGCCAACTTGGCTGCGGAGTGTCCCGTTGGACCATATAGAAAAGACAATTTCTCTGCCAGGGCATGTGGCCCAGACGGGAAACACGTGCGCTCAAGCCTGGTGCAGGATCGTTGCTACCGAGCATGGCACATCGGAGGAAGAAAACGACGCCCACGAGAGGACACAGTGAGTCAGACGACGCCGAAAAGGGGACCCTCGACTGCGGTCCGATCAGGCCGCTGCACTCTTGTGCGGCAGTGAAGCGTCCGAAATACCGGCACCCCGACAAGAGACAACGCTCGCTGTACAGCGTGCAGAGGCAGTGACAGTTTCTCGCTGTCACTGCTGGCGCAGCAAAGACGACGACAGCGGGAAAATGCGTGTCGCCAACCGCCGCATCTGTGCCTACCACCCAAAACGGAAGCATGCGGCTGAGGCCAGCGCACCGGGTCATGCGGCCTATTCTCCCGCCCTGCACTATATTCTGCCCATTCTCTTAGTTACGCGGCCGCCTCGCGGGGGCCTGTCAACCTGATCGGCTCTGCGGCGGGGAGGCGCTGAGCCTCTTATAGCAAGCACTCTGTCGCCTGCTCGGGATGCGAGACGCTTCGCTCGGGTGGCGGCGCACGTCTCGCTCGTCTTCTGCTTAGTGAGCGTGTGGCACGCAGGCGAAAGACGTGCACGAACATGTGCTGTGCTGTGAGCTCCTCTTCAGCGTAATGGCAGCGCAAAAACAAAGGCTGCTATTAGAAGCGTTACGGTAATACATATCCATTCCTTACATATAATACAACTACATATCCATTCCTTTCATCTATACGTCTGACACCTAGAACGAACGTAGCCAATGACGACTTATGACGCTCCTCTACCCGCACTCAGATGTTAAGTTACAGCAGCTTGCTCTATTAATGCGGACTACCAGCAGCTTGCAATAGTCTAGCTTTGCGGTGCTTGTTTCTTATAATGTCGGCCGAGCTGAGGGGCAGCGCGAAGCGCAGCCGTGAGAAACCTTTCCACTTTCATCCTACACACTAAACATTTTTACGTTCAAAAGGGTGCATTCAGCTTGCCGCCGCAGGAGCAACCTTATAACAGATTATTTACACCGTTTAGGGTGCTCGGATTCTGTCGCCACAGAAGCACCCTTTGTGAAGCGCTCCAAAAGACGGGTGCCTTATAACACCCTTTTCGGCCGAAAGCCTCATAGGGTGCTTAAATAGCACCCAAATCTGTTGGAGCTGTTTCTGCAAAAACACCCACCTAAAGGGTTACAAAGGGGCGCGTCATCCTCGGTTCACAAATAGCACTGCAGGTGTGAAGCCACATATGGCCACATATGGCCACATATGGCACACACGATTATGGTATGAAACATTCGTACTTTCCAAGCTCGGTTCATGAGACATTCCATTGAAGCTTAGCGTCAGCTGATAATTTCCTTTAACATTTTGTCCCACCGATTTTTAAAACGTCCATTTGTAAGTCTCATTTTAGGGCCACATCTTAGTACAGAAGTTATAACTATAAAGGTTGTTGATTATTCAAAAATTAAAAAAAATCAATTATATGTTCATTTTTCCGAACTGCAGCACACATACCTCGAGCACACATACCTGCACAGCATAACCATGCTATGCAGTGAAAGCAAGTAGGTGTGCAACACACCAACCGCACAAAAGTTCTTTGAACCTTAGAACCCTGGAATTTTCAGTATTGCATCAAACTTCCAATCACTGTAGCTGCCCGCAATGTTCAGTGCCTTATGCTTGAGCTGTGCAGGAAAGCTTAATATGAAGGAAGACCACATGCAATATGTATACTTCCTTCTGTGCTGTGGCTTTAATGTACTCATAGAAGTTGGGTCCCCACTGCCATTTATTCGCTTTTGCATTATTCTTTTTGCGTCATGAAAAAGTCTTCATAAAGTACAGGACTTGCAATGTTTGGTGGTATATCAAGTTTTATGAATATACATTTTAGACTAAATGACCCCACATAGCAATACCAAGAACTGTAAACATCACAGAACAATGCGTATGAGTTCCCTGGTGAAGCCCATGGTTGAAATGTGATGACATTGTTGCTAAAGCATTATTTTATCATGAGGCTAGCTTGTACATGGTTCCTTGCATTATGTTTCTGCTGGTGGATGTGGGGTCATTTTTCAATGTTGGAAATGAAAAGCCAACAGTCAGTGCCCCTTAGTTTCGTCTACTATTACGAGGTGCTTCAAGGCGAGCCATTTACGTCTATAGACCTTTTTAGGGTAGACTAGAACTAAAATCAGCAAAATATTTTGTATGAAACATTCAGCATTTTTTATCAGCAGCTTTGGTGTTCTTACGCAAATCTGCACATGGGATATGAAGTGCACCGCGGGAGGGCCCTGGATTAGCTTTGGCAACTTTCGGACATTTGATATGCACTGAAATCTCCACACGGAGCATTTGAACTTTCTGCCTCCACCAGGATAATGTCCATTTAGACAGCTATTCTTAATAGTATTTGACGTAAATTTTAAAATATTCTCAAACATTATAGCCACAAAATTATTCTCTACAGCAGCACCCAGCGGATGCTGCTGTATACATTGTGCACTACACCAGACACTGTACTCACTGTCTAGAGCTCTGACATCTACAATGACCTATGCAAAGTAAGCTTATACTGGTAGAATGTTTCATACCACACTTACTCTGTGTTCAGAGCTCGTATGTGAAGTACGGATAATGCTGCTTTAGCAAGAACCGAGGACGAGCACCCTTCCTGGTTATGAAAAAAAAGAACAGGGAAAAATGCTCCAAGTAGGATTAAGAAACAGGGTTGACAGAAAATCAGCAAGCAATTCTTTCGAAATCCGTAAAGCAATGCAAACAAATATTTATTTCAACTTCATGTCTACAAAAGACGATCTTATTAATGCTGGTAATGGGATGTTGGCCCAAAAAACAGCACAGAGCACTTATATAAATGCTACACGGAACCTTCACAGTCAAACATTGCTTGAACACTTAAACTAATCACTGTTCAACAAACTAATAAAAATATTTGAATGGATGAAAAACCAGCGGTAAACACAGGACACCATTAAAGGAGAACAACAGGACAAGCTTGTCCCGTCGTTTTTTTTTTTGTATCCTGCGTTTTCCGCTGGTTTTTCATGCATTCAAAAAGGTACCAACTAGCCCAGTACAACGGCTTGGTATCATAAAAATACGGATTGTCACTCCTTACAGACAGTTCGAAAAAAGAAAGTATAAAGCAGGTGACAAAATTAAAATGACAGCAGATTGGTTAAGTTTCAATTTTAAGTGATAATATAAAAAATAATGACACGAATGAAAGTGAGCAGCAGCCGAAGGACCATGATGCTAGCCCGACATTCCACTTTGAAGCAAAATATCCGCTTTCAATGCTACATAGCCCAAACATGCAATGAGGCAACCCTTTAGGCACAGAAAACATACCATAATCTTTATAAAAGCTGCAATTTAGTTGAGAAAAACTCACCGCAACAAATTGTTATTGGCGACCAGATACAGTTTCAGAAATACATAGCGACATCATATAAAATATATGGTTCCCGTACACAGACTGCTCATAACGAAAATTGAGAACTACGTATATAAGACTGGCATCAATGTGCAAAGCAGCTTAATGAAGGAAGACGGTCTTCACTTGAAACACTCTAATATTGTTATGAGAAAAAAATCAGTACATGTGTAGTCTCCGGTTACAACGACAGATAGGAAATTTGTTGTCGTGTATAACCAGTATCTTAGAAATTTATTCAAACTTGCAAAAAAAAAACTGCTGCTCGGGTGCAATTAAAGACTTTAATGGTGAACTGTGCACAAGTAAAAGATCGCGGTAAGACTAACACCAGCATTCTGTTCCCGAGCCGAAGCAATGACTATTGAAATATCAGGCTTGAAAAGTAAACCCCCGCAAAAAAAAAACATTTTGTATTTCAAGAGAGAACCTAATGGCTGCACGTTACGCTTTACCACAGATGGGATTATTATGTTGGCTTTATTACGACCCTTGAGTGGTGCAAAGTTCTGCAATGCCATGGTTAGCAACATGTGAACAGCATTTTAACCTGTACAAAGTTATATCGAGAAACTTTGAGAAATTTAGAACCGCGAGCACCGCCTTAAACAAGGCTGCACAGAGCAGAGCTCGCGACGCCGAACGTAAACGGCAGCGTCGAGCAGCGGATTCCTCGATTCGAGAACGAGAAGCCGCTTTGAAACGCCAGCGGCGAGTAGTTGATCCAGGTGGCGTTCGGCAACGTGACAACGCTTCGAAACGCCAGCGTCGGACAGCGGATTCCTCACTTCGAGATCGAGAAGCCGCAAAACGTTCCCCACTACTCAATAAATAAAGAAGACATTTAATACGCTACCACACGTGTCTTTACTCTAACAACCAATTAACACTCTACTACTCCACGGCTTTGCATCCCCTCAGGGTTCCCACGTGGGAAGATGGTGTAATTTTTTTTTTCAATGAAGATAGCATTGGTTTCTGTGTACTTTAAATAAGGCTGTGTACCATCACTACAAAAATGCTATAGTTGATTTTGTCACGACTATTTTTTCCCAGTGTTGGTTATTCTTGGACGGTGCTGCCGCATGCAGGGGAAAAGGAAACAGTTCAGCATAACTCGTCACTCTCTGATTTATTGAGGAAATGAACGCTACATCTTGTACGAGTCATCGCAGTCAGTGAAGAAATCAAAATAGCAATCATACCGTACTCGACCATCGCTAATCTGCCCCCCCCCAAATTGTCCCCAAATCAGCTTTTTATTTTTCCGTGATATTTAATAACATTAGAAGTATCATTTCGAAGCGTGAACATATTTCTAATCTGGTTTTGTCATCCAACAGTGACTTTCTTATATTAACCGAATCATGGTTAAGTGACAGCGTGTCTGATCAAGAGGTGTTGGCCGATTCTCCTAATTTTCAACTATTTCGGAAGCATCGGAAAGATAAGAGGGGAGGAGGGGTTCTTATTGCCATAAACCAGAATATATCCTGCTCGTTATTTAGCCCGTCATCTGACCTTGAAATAATTTGGATCCTTTGTTCTGCTAAGCCCCAGTCAATATTACTTGGCGTCTGTTACAGGCCCCCAAATAGCTGTCCTGACTTTCCTAATAACCTTAATGACGTATTAAACGAAGTTACAAAAAGTAACCCGATGCCCCCGTAGTTTGTTTCGGTGATTTTAATTTTCCGAGTATTAATTGGCTTAACCAACCCATGCCGTCACAGGCCCAAGGCGAAGCCGGGGCTTTCCTGGACGTTTGTTTAAATTTTAACTTTTCACAAATGGTAACTGCACCAACCCGCGTAACCCAAGAGTGTGAAAATATTTTGGAACTAATACAAACCAGTCATCCTGAGAGCATGGTATCGATTTCTTATCTTCCCGAAATAAGTGACCATAAGGTTATCCATACCGACTTTGTATTTAAACCGCTGATTCATCAAACCACCGAGAAAACCATTGGGCTGTACGACAAGGGGAATTATGAAGCAATAAATTCGGAGCTTAACGAGTCTTATCCAGTTTGAAAACTACTTTCTATTCCCGGTCTGTCGAAGAAAACTGGACACTGTTTAAGGACAAGGTCAATGAATTGACTGGCAGGTTTATTCCAAAATCCTGTTTCCGCGCAAACTGCCAAAAGCCACGGTTCTGTAAAACTTTGAAAAGATTAGAAAACAAGAAAAAAACGCATGATTAGATTGGCAAAAAGACTAGAGGACCCGCAAAAGTGGCAGAAATACTACGCAGCTGAAAAAGCATAGTTATGTGCAGTTCAAGACGCAAAGAATTCTTTTTTCAGCGTTGACTTACCAAACATGCTGACTAACAACAACAAAAAAATTCGGAAGGTTTTGAACCCCCCACATACAGCCCCAATTACTCTTACCAGTGAATCGGGTCACGTAATCACCGATGATGAATGCGCTAACATCTTCAGCACCGCTTTCTCATCCGTGTTTACCAAAGAAAGTAACGTGTCATTCACAATACCACCCACTGCTATAGAATATGCTATGCCACACGTATCGTTCACTACTAATGAAATTTTGTGCTTAATCGACCAATTAAAACTTTCCTCCTCTTCCGGGATTGACGAAATCAACTCCAAGTTCCTTAAGAATACAAAATATATTTCTGCATCTTTTCTATGCTTGCTATTATCAAAGTCACTTTTAACAGAATATCTACCAAACGACTGGAAGAAGGGGAAGGTCGTTCCAATTTTCAAATCAGGTGCCACAAACTCGCCATTAAACTATCGTCCAATATCCCTAACCAGCGTGCCCTGTAAAATCATGGAACACGTCATCTACATGCATATCATTAACTTTCTTGATTCAAACAGCTTTTTTCATCCAGAACAACGCGGGTTCCGCAGAGGTTTCTCTTGGGAAACGCAACTGGTCTTGTTTGTTCATGATTTGCATACTACCTGGACTGTAACTTAAAAACAGATGCCGTATTCTTAGGTTTTTCTAAAGGGTTCGACGAAGTACCCCATTATCGACTGTTAATAAAACTTTCCCACCTAAATCTTCACCCTAATATATTAAATTGGATCAAAGAATTCCTTACAAAACGTTACCAGTCTGTTAATATCAACTACCGTACCTGTAATCCTCTTCCAGTAACGTCCGGAGTGCCCCTTGGTTCTGTGTTGGTCCCCTTTTATTCCTTATATGCATAAATTATTTACCCTCAAACCTAACCTGTACACCCCGGCTGTTCGCTGATGACTGCGTTATATATGACACTGTTACTAACATTTCAAAACAGTCATCCCTACAAGCCAACCTAAACTGCCTCCAGGAATGGTGCTAGCGCTGCCTCACGGAACTTAACCTCAGTAAATGTAAAGCCGTTTCATTCCATCGCCGCCGCATGCCGCTTGTGTATCCGTACACAGTTAATGCCATCCTCTTAGAAAATGTTCAGTCATACAAGTATTTGGGCGTCACTCTTTGTAGCGATCTTTCATGAAACATACACGTTACTAACATCATTTCATCTGCAAATAAAACGCTGGGTTTCCTTAAAGGCCACTTACGCCTCGCTCCAAAACACGTAAAATTACAAGCACACAAATCGACATTGTTCGACCGAAACTAGAATACACAGTGCCCATTTGGGACCCTCGACAATCTTATCTTACACATGCCATCGAATCACTTCGAAACCGGGCCGCTAGATTTATTCACTGTTCACACTGTTACACTATCAACGTATCTGGATTGAAAGCAGAATCTGGTTTAACGGATCTAGCACTTCGCCATCGTATTGCCAGCCCGCCTTTGTTCCACAAAATTTTTCATAGTCCCTTGCATGTCCCACCTTATATCGTTCCCGCAACACGCATATCTCACCCCACGAGCCATTTGCTTCCAGTTGCTCGGCCACGTTCCCGGACCTCTACTTTTTTTGCGTCGTTTTTTCCGCGTACCGCGCCAGACTGGAACGGCCTTCCCAGTGCAATCACAACCATTACCTGCCCATTATCCTTCATAGAAAACATCAATAAGCATTTGCTTGTTAAATCTTTGGCTTCGATGTTTGTCACTATAATTACCCACCCCTTATGTAATACCCCCTCGCGGGTCTTTAAGGAACTAAAATGAAATGAAATGAAAACTCAATACACCTGTGTAGATGCTGCTGTTGGCATATCATTATTTTTTACAAGCAGGTGTCCTTCATGATGGAAAAAAATCGCAACACCACTCTTCACAAATCTAAGCAAGCAGTCATCAAAGCACTCAGTGCTAGAATACAGGCAATAGTAAGTGAAACTTTTGTGACCATTTTGCCACTTATCATGAGAATGTCAGAGTGAACCATGACAGTGAGACAGCCTCCAACATTTTAAGCATGTTTAATTTTTTGCATCTACAGTGGAGATACATACTTGCATATCGTGTTCTCTTATCTGTCAGAGATCGCCAAACAAAGAACCGTGCAATGGTTGCGCTATGTCATAATATAACTCTCGACAGGACTGAACTAAATGTGTCCAGAAGAGTCCGCAGTATACTCATTATTTTTTGTTTGTGGTACATGCATCATAATTCTTTGCTTCAGAGGAGAACGACGGTTACAGTGAAATAAACGGAATTTTCCGAAGAGAATCTTGACCAGTCTCTATAATCACAACAAGGCCTCACGTCCCATCAAAACAGTAGTCACTGGCTATCCCAGATCAACCAACACCGTGTCAGGACATAGTATATAGTGGTCGAAAGCAAAGCAACTTTCTCTGTTATCCCCACACAACCATGTCAAACACAAAACGACAAGAAGCTTCTCTACAGGAAACAATGCCGCGTCAGGGCATAGTATATGCTGCTTAAAGCAACAGCAATACACCTTTCTCCCGACAAAAGGAACACGGCACACCACACACAATCAGAAACGAAGGTTCAAAATGACATGTTCAGTGCCACAAAGCTGTCTGAGAATGCGTTGGTTACCCTGCTCTGCACCTGCCTGTCCTTCAGGAGCAAGAATCAACATGTCGGGGCAGGCACCTCCTCAGACGCGTCGTCTGTATCGCTGCCCTCGTCCACTTGCTGCTGCTGCAGCTATGGTCGTCAGTCGTTCCAACATGCAGCCAAACAACACACTCTGACAATGTCGGCTGCCAGAAGAGGCCTATGAACAAAACTGGTGCTACTGCACGCAAGGAAAACAGCTCTAGAGAACTGCATTGTTGCACTTCACGACAGACCACATCGAAGCATGTGCGGCATTCTACTTTTCTTCAGGTGTCTGGGGCCTGCATGATGAGCAGGGGGTGTTATGAGCCACGACTCGAGCAGGTGGCCACCATCAACCCCAGAACTCGCCACCAGGCTTTACACGTCGACAAGAGGGCGGGCCACAGTGAACAGCCAGTCACACAAATGCACTGTAGTCGGCAGTCACGGCCAGGGCCTTCATATTGGCGTCGCACACCTAAAAGAAATACATAACACAAATATGTACCAAAGCATTAAACAAGTATACACAGTTTGAATAAAGGAACAGATAATAAAAAAGAGCAAGAATAAAAAGAACTGGGTTACTTGGAACTGATTCATCCCGCAATCGCATGCAGCGACGAACGACGTCACCGTGCTGTGCGCGCCTTTTCTTTGATCTTCGTTGTTTCGCTTAGCAGGGGAATTAGAACATGCAGGCGACCTGACAGGAACATTAGTTACTTACAAATATAGATAAGGGCCCTCCCACCCATCTATGCTGTACAACTGCGGAACTCAACTCACTTCCCACCCCGCATTTCGAAATCGATAAACCCTTAAAACAAGCCGACAAGCTGAACTTGTCACCTTTTATCTATGTCAAGAAGAAGAAAACATGTCAGCCGAAGTGGCAAGGCGCCGAAGCAGTTGACACACGATGGGGGCGGGGAGAGGGCGAAATAGGTTCCGCATATATTACACGGATCGTTATGAAGTCAGTTACACGCCCAACACGACACACCTGTTTATCTCTCTTTACAAGCTATTTAAAGCGAAGCTTTTTACCTCTACCCCCAAGGGTTCTTTCGCGACCGTTGGTGTCTCCAGAAAACTCCAGCGAACAAATAAAAGAATTTACTGGCACCGCCGGGAATCGAACCTGGAACTAATAGACTAACAAAGTGAGAGCCCGTTGTCTTACCGATTTAGCTACGAGCCCACGCGAAGACGGTGAAGACAGGTGGTGCAATCACCAAGCACATGTACGGGTGTACCCCCTGCGTTCTCGCTGAATGCCACGTGAAAGTGTCGCGCGACCACTCACGCCCGTTTAGCGGCCTTGTGCGCACCTTGCTTATGTGCTAGGAGTTACAAAAATTTAAGGAAGCTCACACCAATGCATGGCATCTCACTTCTAGTACGCCAATGTGCTAAAGCCTGTGGCCTGAAGTGTTCACGTAAAAAATCACAGCTCCTTGTCGTCCGCCCTCACGCCAAATCAAGGAATACATTCAAATACTCCTTGATGGCCAGGCCATCACTCCAAGCCCCAGCATCAAGATCCCGGGCCTACATCTCGAGGATAACACCAAGAATGACGTCTCCTTGCAGTGCCTCAAAAACAGCATTGATGAAATCATACACATGACCAGGCGAGTTGCCACCAAGAAGCGAGGCCTAAAGGAATCCGGTACCTTTCGATTAATTGAAGCTTTTGTCCTCTCGAGAGTCACTTACGTCAACCCCCTGTCTTCTTCTCAACAAGGAAGACATAGAGATGCTATAATGATCACAAAGGCGGCCGAGCAGGCCATTGGTCTTCTCATGAGTGCGTCCACACAGAGGCTGCTTAGCACGGGGCTCCACAACACGCGGTGGAAGAGCTGATAGAAGGCCATCTTTCTAACCAAAAGCTGCGAATGAGCAGAACTGCAGCGGGTCCCCGCATCCTTCACCATATTGGCTGGGCGGCACAGAATGTCACTCCGCTTGACGTACTCCCAGACTCTTGGCGACTAACACTAAAGATGCTCCCTTTGCTTAGAAATATGAACCCCTCACATGACGAGGGTCATCGAAAAGCACGGGCTCAAGCGCTAAACACCACCCTCGGTGGGGATCATGCAGTTATCTACACAGACACCTCCAAACATCGACGGCAGCAATACGCCATCATCGTGGCTACCTCCAAAACCAACCTTCTTGCGTGTACCTCGCTTAGGACCGAAGAAATGACGGCAGCAGAAGAGGGAGCCATCACCCTGGCTCTCACTCAACCAGGGGTTCGGAAACTCGTCACCGATTCCCACCAAGCTTACTGGAATTACCAGTCGGGTTGGGTGTCCTGACCTGCACTGCGCGTGCTAAAAAACCACTCCCCAAACGGTTCCATTCAGCTCATCTGGACACCCTCTCACGCTTCAATGGAGGGCAACAAATACGCCCACCCAACAAGCCTCCGCTTTTACCTCCCGTGCTGTGGAGCTGCACAAGGACAGTGACTCGCTTGTCCCGTTCAGGGAGATAACCCAGCATTATCGCCTTCTGAGACAGACCGTACCTTCGCCTTACCCTGATCTTTCCAGAGAACAACAAACTACCCTACCTCTCCTACAATCCGGGCTCCTTCCCAAAGCCTACGCGTCTTCACTTAATGCATCCGAATGGCTACGACGCTGAATGTAAATTTTGCTCAGAAGTAGGAACACTCCACCCCGTAATCGGGGTGTGCGACTTTAGCCCTGAGCACCCTCCTCTCTTTCCGTCAACTACCCACAAGAGCAATGTGAGATGCAGCTGTCCAGTCCCTCTCTACCTACCCAGCTTCAGCGGGTGCACAGAACACAGGCCACACGGACTGCATATGGGCCCCAAAGAAGAAGGAATCACTCCCCAGTGCTGCACTCTGGGCCGTTCAGAAATCTAAACAGAAGTATTTCTTCCTCCTCCACCTCCTCCTCCTTCTCTGCCGCAAATCTCGTCGCCTCCTTCCGCGGCGCAGAGACGGTGAAGTCAGATCGTCTAACTTCGGGTTGGAGCTTTAATTTTATAAAAAAGGTTTCCACTGTTGTGTTACAACGCAGCAACCATCTTACAACGCAGCAATACAACTCAACCAAAAACCGTTAATGCATCATGCATTGACTTAACCTTACCAAGGGGCATTTCACTTTTCTCTGGTTTTACTATTTCTACAGCGATGTGAGTGAATTTAGTGACGTCGCATGGGTAATCGTTATGGGTGCCGTTTACAGCTTTGCTTTCCAACCACATTCACGGGGTCGATTGGCGCGATTTTTTTTCTTTCAAGACGCCACCCTATTCGATACCTCTGAACGTGTTCATTTTAGCTACATTTATTGACATACCTTTTCGATATTATTTCACTTAAGCGAACATAGGCCGGAGAGTTAAAAGATTATTTACATATGCATCTGCTAAGTTGTTTTTTTTGACACACTATTTTATCATACAAAATTGCGAAATTTATGGGAGATCACTGCCGCCACACGTCACCGCTAAAGACAAACGCATTTCAGTGACTGCTTTTCAGACATGGCGCTCCTTATCCCTTGGTTAGAAAACAATGCGGCTACATCATTTTTTTGCTTTCGTAACAATCGTAGCCAGAAACAAGTAGTACTTACCACCGTGCTTACGTCGCCAGGTATCCAAACCCCTCGTGCGTCGGAGGTCCGTCACTGCCGACACCACAGTCTGAACGCTGCAACTGGCGGCGGGGTGCGACAGTGTTTCATGTCGGCAGAAAAAATGACACCATCTTCCCGTGGGGAACCATGAGGAGGATGCGAAGCATCATGGGGGTTCCGTGTAGGTTCCATTGTGTTGCCGTTATGTTGTTTCATTTATCGGAGCACGAATGGGAACGTAGTGTGAACCCCCCTGTAGAGACAGAGAAATGTAGAGAAATGTAGAGACAGCGAAGAGACTGACACCCGCGTTACCTGATCGAACACCACCTGGTTCTCGTAGTTGTTGTTGTTGTTCCTGGTGACTTGGCTCATACCCACGTGGGGGATTGGCCAGGAATCGGGCGTGAGAAGGGCTAATGCGTCCGCTTAAAACACCGGAAACTTATACACCTCGCTATATATACGCAGAAAGAAAGAAAATGGAATTGGTTGAAAGTTGTAAGTGTGGTTCTCGTTTTTCTTTATTTGCGTGCTCACGCTCCTACCCCGCTGCCCACCCTCTTCCTCCTCTTCTCTGGTTGAGCGGGCCCGCCACAGCTTTCCCACGGGAAATTCAACATCCTCCTCTAAAGTTTTCAGTTCGTCGTTTCCGTTGACGTTCAACTTCGCGTACCTTCGTTGTATCAGTAGCTTCTTGACGTAGTTTGAATGAGTGAAGGAAATAAGGCGCGTTCGTAGCACATGCTCCCGTCTCGGTTTGCAGCGCAGTGGGACCCGTTGCGGCCAGAGAGTCGTGGGATCGAAACCAGGCGCCGCCTGACTATTTATTTTTTTATAGTGTAGGGGGAGAGGTGTGGACGCCGGACGACGGAGGGTCGACTAAGAGATGCTTTGCATCTAAAACGCTTTACAAACTGTCAGTAGCGAAGAGGGACACAGCACGCACGGTACCTTCGTATCTGTTGGCACTTCGCTGCACCTCGATGGCCGATAAGGGCTTCCAATTTCAGCGCCTTGGGACCGGCGTGAATGCTGCGGCTGACCGACGGCTGCGTCATGCCGAGAGTATCACCGCTACCGACAATCTGGTTGAAACTGCCGGTAGCGAAGAACCTCAGCGCGCACATCACCTCGCTTCCGTAGACATCCCCGTCGCACCTCGAGGCCTAACGTGCATCGCACAGCATCCACGCCGTGTCCTTGTTGACACGGAAACGGCTTTAAAGTCGCCGTCGCTCAGTCGACGCTCAGGCACGAGATCCTTCTCCAGCAGCTCCAACAAAAGTGCAAACACCGGCGGCATAAACGCAGCCATCTTACAATCTGATGTGCTCTAAACCGCGCCGGATTTCGCCCCTCGTTCGCGTGTGCCGTTTGGCTACGTGACGTCACCAAAATGTAACCAAAATATAGCCGCGTGACGCAGGCCGGCGGACGTTTTCGCTCCGAGCCAATCGCGTGAGACCCCACCGGAGAGCAACCCCGCCGGATTGCCGCCGGATCTAATCCGGCGCGCGTCGGACGCCCAGCAGAATACGTCCCCGAGACTTAGCCAGGCTAAGCCAATTAAGCTTTGGCTTTTCATATCCATGGTTAACTCAGAAAAGCCGCAGACATTTTTGATACTAGAAGTGCTGACGGATCTGTCTCTTTTCTCTTTTTTCAGGAAGTCAGCACCGCTTGATAGCTGTAGCTATGTGTAAAGTAAAAAAAAAAGCGGGGGGGGGGGGAACTATGTAGGTTTATTAGTCTTATCCAGCATTGGAACGAAACACGACGACGTTTCTGCACGCCTTCACCTGTGTAATCATGATTGTGATTGTCCTCAATGTCCTTTGGCTGCCAAGCCGTCGGTATCGAAAGAACGGATCACACAGCACGCCAGGTTAGAAAGAAGGCTCTAGTGAAACTGGCGCGGGTACAGCGCGAGCGCGTGCGGTCGGTGGTGATGAAAGTAATTATGAGGCCTCGTCGTCTGCTTCAGCACAGAAAAGTTGATTTATTATGGGGTTTAACGCGCCGCCGCTACACGGGCGATGAAGTGGGCAGTAGTTGAAGGCTCCGGATCAATTTAGGCCTCCGGGGGATCTTTAACGTGCGCCGAAATCTCGAATAAACGGGTGTTTTCGCTTTTCCCCTCCATCAAAAAATCAGCCGCCGTGGCTGGGAATCAAACCCGCGTCCTTGGGCTCAGCAGCAAAAAAGCAAAAAAAAAAAGTAAGAAGTCCCAACAACGATCATGGTGGAACGATTCGTAAAGAATAATGATGCCGCAACTCTAAATTGCTCAGGTCACTATGGCACGAAAACTCTTCCAGCATGCAACATACACGGATTGTACGCTAACATGGCAAAATTGTTTTCGAAGAATGTTACGAAAGGAATTTTTGCGGCATTCAAAATGCCAGGCCACAATACAAGGCCAACACTGGAGGCATCCGAGACGGAAATGCGGTTGAGCCGACCCATGCATTCTGGCGGCCATAAAGTACCCCGTTGTGCGAAAAACCGGCGTTGTTGTGCGGGGTACAGGAAATGGCCACTCATTCAAAAAGCAAAAAAAAAAACATGTACAAAAGGACAGATTTTCTGCCGATCAATTCGACGCAACACAATTACGATACAAACACTATTACAACACAATTACCAACACAATTACCATAATTCGCTGATGACTGCGTCATCTATAACCCCATCCGCTCTCCGTCCGACAACTCCTTGCAACACCATCTCAACACAATTTCTACTTGGCATGATAAATGCCTCATGCCATTAAACCTTGAAAAATGCCGTGTTGTAATTCTCCCGGAAACACACTACTGTTCAACACACGTACACAATTAAATCAGTACCAGTAACCCCTGCCGCTACGTACAAACACCTTGGTGATCATCTGACGTCATCGTTGTCATGGGTGTCCCACATCGAATCCATCTGCTCAGACGCTTCACGCACGCTTGGCTGCCTCCGTCGCAACCTTAGATCCGCATCCGCCGATATTAAAAAACTTGCATTTCTAACGTTCGTTCGACCAAGGCTAGAATATGCATCACCAACTTGGAACACCTCGCAATCATATCTTTCCCATGAATTGGAATCGATTCGAAACCGTGCCACCCCTTTTATAACATCACAGTACTCCCACACAGTTGGTGTGACGTCACTCAAACACTCGATCAACCTCCCCACCCTGGCTACACACCGCATTATCGCTTCTTTGTGCCTTCTACACACCTTTTACTAGCCCTCGCAATCACGACATGCTTTATTAACGCCCCCACCCGGAACTTCTGCTCGTCTTAACCACAGTCACCCAATCTCTAGATCAAGTGGAGTACATTATCAATTAATAGTTATTTTTTTCCTCACGCAAATTGGAATCCACTACCCAATGACATAGCTTCGTACCCTAACCGCAAATATTTCGCAAAAAACTTGAAACTACGAGCCTTTCAGCCTTCACGTGATGTCCTGCCGAATCGATTGTGCAAATTCCGTTGTGCATTTTCTTTTCTTTTTTCCCTTTTTATTCTCCCCAGTTCAGCATGTTCGCAATAGTTTCGCTACTTCTAACTAAAGTTTATTTTTATTGTGTTGTTGTGGTTGTTGTTCCCACTGTGTGTATCCTTATGCGTTCGCGCAAGCCCCCTATGTAATGCCTTCGGGCCTTTGAGAGCAAATAAATTGAATGAAATGAAATGAAATGAAAGCGTATAGGAATTCATGTGGACAAGTTGAATTCATCAGTTTGAAAAGAAAGCTGGGCATATCGTAGGCTATGCGTGAATAAAACGTGGGTCTCGAGAGTAGGGCGTGCTTCATACGGCGGTGACGTCGTGCCGTGTGACAGGCGCAAGTCAAATACAAGTGACGCCACGTAAACAGAACATGTGCACCCTAGCCGCGGAGAACACACAGTGCGCAGTAGTATTGCACGCAAAGAGAGGTAGCAGCCTCACACCTTCTCCATATCCATTTAGCGCGGGTGTTCAATGGATACTAAAGCGTCTGCTTTTGCACCACCTGCGAAATTCTTCGGCATTCCATCACGTGAGGAGTCGTGTCTCTCTCCGATTATTTGTTGCTCAGGGGGATCAAACTACATGTACAATTAATGCTCAGAAAATGCGTTTTCTTCACGCCGATACGTTCATTTATTTGTGCTCCTCAATGCCATCTGGCGAGACCAAATTTAAATTTTATACGATATCGCTAACAACAAACTTGGAAACTGGTTTTGGGACACGGGGTTGGCGAATACACGTGCATTACGGGAGGGGCTGTATTAGGGGCGAAGCCCCTGATGCGCTCGGTATGTCGGCGTCTGATGTCATCGCCGTCGTAATCGTCGTCTTATGTAGTCGCCGCACTAAAACACCGGGACACTCGTTTACGCCTCACCCTAGAGCTTAAAGCGCACTAAAAACCACCGGGACGTTTAGGCCGGGAGTTTACGCGTCGCGCTGGAACGCTTCGTAGCGCGTACTAACAAAACGCGGGGGCACTCGTTTACGCCTGCGCTAGAACGCATTGCGCTTCTAAGAGATGAGACTTTTACAACAAAAACGGTTTCATCTCCATGGCAAAAACGCCAAGGCGCTAACGTTACACTTACACACTCCATGCTTCGTCCTCTGCCTCCCCCCCCCCTCCCGTCGGTGGAGATGGCCCGGGATTTCAATCCGGAAGAACTTTCAATATAGAAAATCATCAGTAAACAATAACAGAAAAAACTGTTCGACCTCAGCGAGCATTTCGAGTTTATATGATAACCCAAAGAAGTGCCAAATCGCGTTGTCATGCAAATACAACATGAGGAATGAGTGCATATTCATCGCGTATTATTGGACCTATTCAGCGCCTATTATTGCAACGATGTTGTAAGGGTACCATCATTAGAATGTGTACAGCAGAAATCGTCCAGCAACACCTCTGGCCCTGTTGCGCGATGCCCCGTCCTTCACTAAACTGGGCACTTCAGCTCAGGGTTCATGGGCGAGCCCACAGGACAGGAGAATGCCTGCGCGAAGGCCGCGTTGTTCGCAAGCGGCAGATTGCAGCTGAGCGCTTCGCCGCTGCGACGTCGGCCGCACAGCGAGTAGCACCAGGCGTAGAAGAAGAGCCGCTCTCCCGCGACATCTTCGAGCCCTGGCAGGGAAGCGGGGGCCCTCTCAAGGCGCTCCGTCATCATCGACGTGGTGTAGGCCCCGTGAACCGCTGCTAGGCCTAGCGTGTTTAGAAACATGCTGTCCACAACTTGCCCCCGCGTAATAAACTGAGCACTGAGGGCCGTGTGGTCCCCTCGCCGGTTCCCTTCAGATTCGGAGTGCAGTGACAACGCCTGGTCCTTGAGGCACTGCAGGATGCGGACTGGTACTGCCGTTGCGGCCGCAGTCCCCAACTGCAAAAGCAAATTTCGGTTTGAGATTAAAACGCAGCGACGTAAATCGACCGCGTTAGGAACAATACCCAAGGTGGAATAAGTTTTCGCGAGCGAAAATTTGACGCCCACCTGAAATCAGCCTTACGGCTGCAACTGAAACCTATACAACTTTTTTGGAAACTTCGAAGATATGGAAAACTCTTTCTAAAGAAAGCTCCTTCGAGATAATTCGTCCTGGACCGGGACGAATTTGTCTTCCACTGCGAAGTTTCTGGCAAAGATGTACAGTTTTTCTTTCTAGCCAGACATAGGGCCGCATTTAAGGTGGTTGTAAGATTTTTTTCTCGCCGTCACGTAAAAGAATGTACATTACGACAAAGAAAAAACGCTCATTTATTTCACTCCACTGTTTTGTAGGGTGAGCTACACTGGTCAAGGTTGAGCAGTTTCGCGTGGCTCTTGAACCGTGCTGCGCAAGCGCGGCACGTGGCGGCCGGGTCCACTTGATGATCATGCGAGGGGTGGCCGGATGTGGAACCGATGGCTCGTGCGTCGCAGCAACATCAGCGTGCGCATGTGGAACCAGCTTAGCTCCGGGGCGATTGGTGACGCTGTGCCGAAGCCGCTGCGCGGGGCGGCTTGATAATGTGTCACGTAACGCGTATACCGTGTGTGGGTCATTGAAACAGCAGTAAGCATGATAATCAAGCTAATCCTAGACAACCAGGAAAGCTAAGAAAAACCGGCTGAACCTTAACTCACGCTACGTATATCCTGGCATAGCCGAGCTAAGCCACTGTTAATTTTTTTGTTGACGCTGTGCTAACTCGAACTCAGAGTCAGACACCTCCTGAGTACGCAAAATCCTTGGTGTTCACACATACCGTGCCTAATTGCAGTTGCACTACCTTGAACTCATCGTTGCCTGTACCGATTTCCACTCGTGCTCACCTGTGATCCTACTCACGCGTACACACAATTATCTGCATCAATTCCTACTCGCGCCCTCCTCCTACCCCCTCTACTGTGCTCATTGTATTCAAGTATACATACTAATACTCATCCGGGCTCGCACTCACATGTACTCGTATCGAAGTGTGTGCTGATAATATGCTGCACCCACAGTAGTCTGTACTAGCCAAAGTGTTACGGAAGAATGACGACAGCGAGGCCGGAGCCATGCCTGCCCGCTACGGGGATGATGATCATGACTGGCGCGTAGCCGGCGGGAGACTTAACATCCTCCCGCGCGAGAGAGAATCGATAGGTAAACAACTGATCTGCAATCCTTACATTGTGTTGTTTGCTAAGGTCTAATTTTGCGAAGCAATCGATGAATGCTATCCCCTCTTTCGTCTCCAGCGGTGCTTCCGCCGTCGTGCAGGTTTCACGACAGCGAAGCGCCGCCGAGGAATGCGGACGACAGACAGAGCGTGCTTCCAGCTGCCTGGAAGGATTGCAGTCCTTTATCAGTGCAGTTATTGTGGCGAAGGCCATGTTTTGCAACTCACAATGTCTCCGTGAAATTGTGGCTGTTGTGCAGGGAGTCTAATGGAGTTCTCACACCGACCTTGTGCTTGCCTTGTGTTTGTTTTTCCTCTCCTGACGAAACGACTGTCCTTTTGCTTGTCAGTTCAGTGTACAGTTCGTATTGTTCTCCAGCAGGTTTCGCGTCCTCCTCGCATGCGGCAGATGTGACGAACCAGGGTTTCCCGGCTTTCCCAACCTCGATGAGATGGAAAAACTCAGATTCGCGTCTGGGTACAACCTGTAGCAATCCTTACCCCGTTAGAGCTGGTCGGCTTTCCATTAGTTCCGGCAAGCATTCGCTCTTCACTACGTCTGTAACGAAGATACACTTGAACTCACACGGCGGTGGCCCTGTCTTTTCTTTCGCATACTTAACCTAGACCTTTTTGTCGTCTGTTTGAACGGAAGCAGCTGAGCCCTCCTTGTCTTCGGCCGGCATGGCTTAGTGTTCCGCACGCTCTTCTGTTACGGCACTCGACGCTCCCCCGTAGCCGCCGGCGGCTCTCACTTGCACGTCCTTTCGTTCAGCCTCGCCTTCGGTCTTGGACGGTGAAGCCTCGGCTGCACCGATGACTTGTTTCTTTACGGAAAATGGGACACTTTAACGAAGAAATTGCTCTCTACTGTCCTTTCCTCTTAATGGGCTGAAAGCAGGGAGGGCTCCGAAGAGTTTGTTTTGCTCCTCGCGTTGACGATGTTCGGCAGAATGCCGTGGTTGTGAGACGTCGCGAATAACTTCGGCAGTACACCTCGCTCAATCGGCTTCCCGGAGCCGACGCAAGACGGGTCGTCGGGACGGGGTGAAGTACCCTTGCCGCTAAATTTTATGCCGGGCCCGCAGGTCGTTCAAGGTCGATCGCAGCCGACTGAGGGCCCGACATGTCATTTCCCGGTAATTCAAAAATATTCGTGTTCAAACTCGTCTCCTTCGAGCCACTCCCCTGTCATCTCGTTCAGCTTGCCAGGTTCACTGACTCTTCGTTCGAGCTCGTTGATTGCCTCCAGCAAGTCGAACGCAGATAGTGAGGGGTCGCTGACCGGAGCCCGGTCGCTGCCTTAAGCAGCCTCGTAGCGGCAACGTGAAGAAACTTCCGCGGAGAACGCAGAGTGCCCAGGTGGTCACCAGCTTGGTACTCGGGAGACGTGTAGTGGATCCCAAGCGTGGTACCCTGGACACGACGTTGCGGGTCTGCGTCCCGTTGAAGCTTCTGGCCGGTCATAGGTGAGCGGTCATGGCTAGCCATGGCGACTACCGGCTGAGGGCCGGGCCAGGCTGTCGATGGAGGTCAACGGCGGCCAAAATGACGGTCAAAATAACGGGCTTCTTCGTACCTCATGGCAAAGGGGACGTCGGGGGTCTCTTTCGTCACGCGCGTTCATGATCCCGCGTGTCAAGGCACGAAAGTGTTACGGAAGAACGGCGAAAGCGAGGCCGGAGCCGTGGCTGCCCGTTACGGGGATGATACTTTAAGCACAGGGGTGGTTTTTTCACGATGATGATCATGACTGGCGCGTACCCGGTGGGAGACTTACCACAAGCGCTAGTCCACATAGTTAGGTTACCCTAACGTGTATTTGCAGTGAAAAACTTGGCAATATGGTTTCAACGCTAAAATAGACGAACTCAAGAGAGGACCCTGGACAAGCGCGTGCTCTGTCTCCTTGTCGCACTATGTCGCGAAGTTTTGACTGACTCTTCCAGTAACAAGTTCTTCTCAAGTGGATAGATAATGTGCGTTTCGTAAACATTAATGCGGAGAATTATGTACACACTATTAATTAATCAGGAACCTAGCATTGCTCTCTACAAGCCCTAAAAAATCACAATCGCCGGCCTAGTTTTATGTTATGATGTTGATGGCATGCTGGGGTATCAGTCGTGGGATATTAGCTACTAAGAAATTTAGGCAATTTTGAATTACAAATATTACTGATTTTGACAAGCTTCCGTCACCCCAAACCGGATTGCCCAGTGTTGTTGGCAAACTGGCAATTTTAGGAAATTTGAGCTTACGCTCAGGTTCACCACCTATTTTTCCGAAATGTTTTCAGCAGCAACCTTCCCCGTCTCTCTAACATCATCTTTTCTGTTTAGTTCAGCTCCTTGAAAAAGACCTGTGCAGGGGCATACCGGGAAGCCCAGCTCTCCTGCCCCTCGTTTTGGGCTGCGCAGGCATCTCGGCATTTCAATTCTGACTGTAAAGACGCCTTTGAGGTTCTCGTCTTGGAATCGGGGTCACGGCTTCCTCACGTCGCCCGGTACGGATAGCGCCACCTAACACGTCACGAACAGAGCTTGGCTCAACCATGGCACATCATTGTGCAGTTACGGACCCCGTAGGCGTCTCAGAGTTGGAATCGCAGTCTGTTCAGGTAATCTAGATGCACCTTTGGCTTCAGCGTTTCCAAGTGGTGCTGCGTTGGCGGTTGGCATTTGGTGCACGCGTCAGGAACCTCGTAGGCGCCTCGAAATGAGGATGAAGGAAAAAAAAAATAAATAAATAAGTAAATAAATAAATAAATATATACCGGAACCATCCCTAGACGAATAGCACGTCGCTTTCGATGAACGACGACGATTGTCCCATTGAATCACCCCCTAACTACAACCGCTGGATCGTAATGCGCCGTAGATACCACGCCCTCGTGTCGATGGCACCACGGAATCACAAACCCGCTTCCAAAACCACCCGACGCACCCGCAATGACCGGAACAGCCCCAGCCCACCGCGCACACAGTTCGCTCCCACCCAGTCGCCACTTCCGGCCTCGGACATCAAGACAGCCCCGAGGCAAGGAGGCGGCCTGAACCTCGCCGCATTTCGCCCCTGTAACTCGCATCTCGCTTGCAGCTACCGCCCAACCGTGAAGACCGGCTTCGCCTGCATTACCAATCCAATTTCATCGTAGTGAGTAACCCTCACGAAGACCGCGCACAGCAGCAAGTATCATTCACCTTGCTCAGCATCGAAGGCAAGACCTATGCCATGGCCACACATGTGCCAGCACCCCCAAACACTTGCGCCGGGGTCATCACCGGGTGGTCACTAGGCCACGAGACTTGACTAGATGGTTGCATTCCACGGTCGCCCCGCCAAGCGCAAAAATGAAGCATGCCACCTTTGCTGGGCCAGCGGGCACCGGCCGGATGTCTGCCCCAGCTCTGATGCCCCCACACGCTGTCCAACATGTGGCCTCAGCTCCCCATCAGACCAGCATAGTTTATGCCGTAGGGCCATTTCTCGCAATTAAAAAAAAGAGCAGCATATTTTTCACCCCCTTTGCATCATCTCGTCCGGCCCACACCCCAAAGGATCCCCTGCCTGCCCCCAGTGATGCCGACCCAGGCCGCTCCCAAGAAAGGACGGTCAAACCATTGGACAATTTATCCCGAACTCGAACCAACCTGAATAAGTCGTCGGTAACATCAGCGCTTCCCACAAGGCTTCCAACAACCACCCCAGGAGGACTTTCCTCCCCTCTCAAGTGAACATAAACAACCTGTGAACCACCCCAAGCAACGGTCGCGGCGAGAGGGACACCAACACGCCGCACACAGACTTCCCAAAGCAAAAAAAGCAAACTACGCCCAGGTGAGCTCCCGTCGCCTCTCAGCCACTCCCGCCTCTACCAACCTTCTCCCACTGCCAACGCTCGCCACCTCATCCCCCAGGAATTAGTTACTGAGACAAGAAGGGTTTTCCCTCAGAGCCGAAAATGCGCAACTAAGCGCATACCCTTCCCAAACCTCACAACCACTATACCTCCCTCAAAGCGCTCCAAATCCGAACAAAAAGCGAGCCTCCAAATCCCCAGACCACCCCCCTCAATACCGCATTACCCATCTTGAAGAAGAACTCAATGCACAAAACACAAATATAGCTGTCCTCGACAAGGTCTGCGCCCTCACCGAGCAGCCATCCCGCATGCAGTCCCACCTTGGAACATTATCCAAACTTTTCCCTCCCTCTACATTACCACCCACCCATACCAAATGGCCAACCCAACCATTTGCCCTAATACTCTGCGCATATGGCAATGGAATTGTCGAGAATCCCGCCGTAAACGCGCAGCGCTGCAAGCCCTTATCGACGGCACACCCGAACTCCCCGACGTTACATGCCTCCAAGAACCAGGGCCAGAATAGAAATTTGTTCACTTCCGCACAATTCAAAATGACTACGTGGCCATACTAGTCAATAAAAAGCTGCGACCCGACCTCCCACCTCACACATTCATACGCCTGATACCCAAGACCCACACCACACAGCCCACCTACATACTAAACGTGTACAGCTCTCGTCGACTGTCACACTGCTCAGGAACTTTTCAAACTAGCTATAACACAGGCGAACAAAGCCCCCTTAATAATTATCGGAGATTTCAATGGCTTCACCCAGCTTAAGGGTTATTCCACTCAGACCAAAAAGGCAGACACTTATGGGAAACAATACAGCATCACCGCCTCACCATTGAAAACGAAACGTACCTTTACACCCGGGACGGCACCAGCAGACAGCGAGACACATCTCCAGACTTCTCGATTACCAAACATACCCATCGCAACACGTGGCCACGTTTGGACCATACTCTCGGCAGCGACCATTACATCCTTAACATCACCACTACAACCGCGCCCCAATAGCGAAAAAAACCCGACCGCACACAATAATCACTTGAAACCAATTAAATTACCCTCACACCAGTTCTTCCCATCAACCCAACACCTCAATCATTCAACCTAACGGAGTGGATACGCGGAATACACACCGATATCCAGAAACATAGCTCTATGCTTCCAGCTTCAACCCCCTCCGTTCCTCTAGACACCCGACTCGTCCACTCGCCACACTAGGAAGCTACGCCGCAGAATTGCCCTCCTAGAACGCGAAATCGAGCATCATAGCATGCAACTGTAAACCACCACTTGGGGCGCATGTGCGACAGCCTTTCTAAAGGCTCGAGCATGAGAAAAACATGGCTTATACTTAGGCACCTACTCGACCTCTCTACATCCAAAACAGAACACCAAGAACGCCTCAACCTATTCGCCCATAATATCACGGGAGACGACCATACATGGCCGCAAATTCTTACGGACACTTACATATCGCCGGTGGAACCACAAGCGCCTTCTGTAACATACTCCGGCGCACCAAAACCACGACACCTGGACCAGATGGCATAACATACGCTACCCTCCGAAACCTATCTCCAACCAAACCTCACTCACTCCCTCCCAATTCACTCCAACCAACTCCTCGACTACTACAACTACTGCTGGCAAACCGGGCACCTACCAACAGAACTTAAATATGCCACCATAACGCTGATCCCCACGCCTCACAAATCTCTCTCAGCGCTCAACCTACTCCCTGTTTCACTCCCCTCATGCATCTACAAACTCTTCAAACAGATGATATTATCACGCCTTAATCACCACTTCCATGAACACCATCTTCTCCCCAATAACATGTTCGAATTTCGCGGAAACTCACAACTAATGACGTCCACCTCCAAATATATCAACTGCTCAAAACACTCCCGGATCAAGACACGTCGGCAGTCTTTACCATAGATCTAACGAAAGCTTTTCATTGGATCTCATACTCAGCTACCCTGTCCTCATTAAAGGGACACTGAAGTGAATTTGTCAAGCTCCCGTTTTTGCTTGCACTGCGTAGACTGGCTCAAATTAGCACACTTTTCATCGTTTATCCGGTTGACAAATCGGTAATTATTTTACAAAGCGCGAAAGAAGAAAAACTACCATGCGCGGTTTGCGGCGGCCGCACCAACTAAGGCTGTGACGTTGGGAGGAGGGGCGCCGTGATTGGACGATGCCCAAGGTTAGCAATCAAACAATTTTTGGTTTCGGTTTCGGTTCTGTAAAACATAACCAATGGCGTTGCTGGATGGGCATTCTCAATATCTCAGTAATCATCGTACCGCGCTTCTGCCATGTTGTCGGCTGTAAAATGCACAAGATAAGCCTCCCAGGACGGCTTGTAGTCGTAGCATTCACTAGCCGAGACCTACGCAGTGCATGAACGCCCTCCGCGTACCCGCAGACGCCCAAATGTCATGCGCTTTTCCCCCATATTTGGAGCTTGCCTCCCTCATGCCTGTATCGTAAAAAGCGTATTCGCACCAGGCCAAGGGTCTGTTCATTCTGGCCTGTGCCCACTGCCTGCAAGCAGTCGGTGCTTATGGCAACAGCACGCCAACGAGAACTCGCTAGCGCGCCAGTGCCAGCCTGCGCGCGTTTTGTGAACTAGTTCGTGTAGCCATGAACGTTGCGGCCCAAAAAAAGGTGAACTCAATATAGAAAACATCGGAGGAAAACAAAAAAGTTAACTTACAAAAAAAAAAAAAGCACGTACCCGCGGGGATTCGAACTCATGACTTGCAAAACAATTGCGGTGACATACCTAGCGCCCCATACCACTTAGCCACGGAGCGGGATGCGAAGGGCTTGCTAATATAGGGTATATATTGTACAACCGGTTTACACTTTTATTTAGTTTTGGCATTTCAAGCAGCTTAGGTGACTATTTGTTGTACTACGCTCGTGCAGTAAGCGTCAACCGAGTTTCCACAGAAGCTCACGTCTAGCAATTGCATTTCGTAGACGGAAAAGCGTTCGCAGATGCGTAGTCGTGCTGCTGACCGCTGTGCTTTTTCGCCCAGCGCGAAAAAGTGCTTCCCGCGCCCTAGTTTTACGCCGTACGGTAAAAATATCAGTTGATTTTATTTCCTTAGTACCTATATTGACTTCGCTAACTCTTCCCCCACCTTCAAGAGGCCTTATATTTTCCTACTGGCGTACCAGTCAGCGAAGCGTCGCATGTGCGCTTGTGCAGCGCTTGTGGGAAGCGACCTTGACTTGGAGCTAGATACAGTGTACAAACAAACCAAGTAAAGAAAGGCACATTCTTCCATTCACAAACGTGTCCTGGCTTCGTTTCAACTAAGCGAACGAATTGTGACCAAGCAATTTTTTTTAACCTCCTTGATTGCGACGACCCGCCGGCGGCCGGCGGACGAAACGCTGGGCCGACTGACTCTGTCTGAAGGCCGGGGAGCCGTGCAGTAGCGCAGCCAATTGCCAGCTCATCCCCTCCTGACGTCACATGAAAACACCACAGAAAATGGGCGAGCGTAAAGAGAGGAGGACAGCATTTTCGAATTAGTTTTTCTACTAAATAAAATCGCGTAAACGCGCCTAGAGTGGTCGAAACATGGCCTGGGGACTCCGGACTACAATTTGCGCTAGTAATCCCGCGATGTTTACATATCACTTCAGTGTCCCTTTAAATGATTTGAAATTAGACACGCATCTCTTCAATGTCATTCAATCCTTTTTTGTCTGAACGGACAGCCACCGTTAAACTCGGCAACAGACAATTCTCAACCCTGCACCTTCCCAACCATGGCACCCCGCAAGGTTCAATCTTATCTCCAACACTATTTACATAGCTCTCATCCCTCTCGCTACGGCAATCACCAATATTACACCTCTCCACAGTAGCCTATATTTCTTGTAAAAACACTGCGCTAAATTGAAATTAACGAAGACGAAGGATGTCGGAACACAAGATGCACACTTACGAAAGCGCAACTATCAACTGGCCTTTATTTTCCGACCCTATCATAAAACACTGGAAACAGAAACATAACAAGACAAACATTCAACACCGCCACGCGAAACCCTATCTGTGTCCAATTCTTGATAGTTGTTGCCGTCACCTCTCGTTCTCGCGGTCTTAGAGCTAGCCACACGAGGCGTCATTCCCGTCTGTCTCGATCACTGTCACACGGGAAGCGTCTTTCTGCAAGAGGTTAATTTCCTTGTTCTTTTGAAGCACCGATGGCTGGCTGACGCATTCACCATGGCTCGCCGATGCCATACTGAAGGCTTCTATAACCTCCCTGGTCGTTCTGCCCCGGGAGCATGCCAAAACTGTTGTCTCTTCGACTTTCGGTTCACATTTGCATTTTTTCCCAGGCGCTTGAAGCTTCGCGCATGCGTTGTCATGATCTCACAGTCGCTCGTTGAGGCACCTTCCGGTTTGTCCTTCTCACAGTCCAACGGAATTTTGTAAACGACTTGTACGTGACTCACACCTAACAGACTGGTTTCTGTGTTTCACCTCACAGCGTGGGCGTTTAGCGGCATCCCTGTTATAACACGATATAACAGTGTGGGTAACGCACGGCAGTGACGCCCACGTTGAATCCACCCTTCAAACCGCAACAGACACCGTACACAACTTCGCCCACTCGGCAGACCTATCATGGGCCCCTGAAAAGTCGCACATGCTCCTCCTAACTCTGCGCCGCATGACTCCGGGACCGGACGGCATTACATACGAGGTGTACAAGAACCTCGGTGAACCAGCGCTTAGCCATCTCCTCGACTACATCAACGAGGTTTGGCTCTCTGCCGAAATACCAGAGCCGTGGAATCACGCCGATATTGTGCATAAAGCAAAGCAAGGAAAGCCACCCGACCAACTTCCCAATTTGCGCCCAATGGCCTTGACATCCACGATTTACAAGCTTTTGGAGCGCATGCTGGCGGTCCACCTTGAATGGTGGTTGGACACCTTTCAATGGTACCACCCGGCCCAGATCGGGCTTAGACCTCGTCTGGGTACAGAAGAGGGGCTTGGCCATTTGTCGTCAATGGTCCTATTAGGCAGTCGTTCTCACAACGTGTGGACAGTCCTTGCCACGGACATCCACAAGGCCTACGATAACGTCAGCCACGGGGCTATCCTGGAAACTCTCCGAAGCCTTTGTCTACCAGACAAGGTGTGCGCTTTGATCGAGTCCTTTCTTACTAAAAGATATTTTTCTATACGAATTGGCGGAGCAAGCAATGGCCACTTCAGACCAGTTCGCGGAGTACCTCAGGGGTCGGTTATTTCACCCCTCCTTTTAATATCATGTTGCTGCCTCTTGCCTGGCATCTGGGCTTCATACCGGACCTGCATTTCCTCGTCTATGCGGACGACATAACGGTATCGACCGTCCACCGAGAACTGCATTGCCAAAGCGTTTGCTTTCGACAAGCCCTCACAGACACGCAGATATGGTGCCAATACGCTCAACTGACACTTTAGGTGGATAAAACAGCCGTTATGCCTGTAGCCAGTGCTTGGGGCCATCGCAAACTGGCGATCTCTCTCCTCACACTCCAACTTTCCGGCCAACCCGTACGCACTCTCACATCTCTTCATGTGTTAAGGTTGGAAATTTCTGCGTCGGGGTTGGCTTCCTTGTAGCTTCGATCTGCCCGACAAAAAGTCGAGATGCTTCACCTGATTCGACGCATCTTGCAGAAGTCTGGTGGCTCCTGCTCCAAGATGGCTCGTCTCCTGACGAGCCTCGACTGGAGCCACGACTGGTTTACCAGGCCAAATTCCAGTGCATGACTCAGACCGAGTGGGCCCGAATTTAGGCTATTAACAGAGCCGCAATGCGCACCATCAACTGCCTCCCTAGAATGATCTCGGTACTATCGCTCCAAGCTGAGTCTCAGGTGAACACGCTTGACGAAATGGTCGAACAACGTGGCTCAGCCCGCATGCACAAAGCGGTGGCTCAGTGTCTAAGGCGTTGCGCTGCTGCGTCACGATCTGCGTCGAGCCACACGTGCCCTCATCGCACCGTGTAGAATGGACCTCCCCAGTAGACGTGCTCGATGGGAAGAGTTTTCGCTCCGCAGGCTTCGCGTTGGAGGGGCACTTTCACCTGCTGCGACCAGGGCGTGGCCACCACGCTACCATGCCCTGTTCGATGACACCTGCCCCTTCTGCACAGCTCCTGTCGCACAAGCTGATGCGGACCACCTAATATGGCGTGTCCTTCACTAAACTCAGCCAGAAAGCGACGCCGGAGAGGCACAGGCCTCCATCCTGGAAGACCCCCAGACCTCCAGCGGTGGCTCTTGGGACCCCACCACCGCTCCCTTGCCTTCTAGAGACAGGTGCCCATCTCTACCTGTAAATATGTCTTTATGCCAACGGGCATTCTATCGCAAATAAAAAGCCCGCCCCTTGGCCTCCCCCGACGCAAATTCACATCATTGACCAGCCAATAACACCTACGCCACCCTTCACCATACTTGGACTGACTCTTCAGCAAAATCGAGGCGATTCATCCACAATACAAACACTCAGCCGATCCGCGGCACAAATAGTAGGTCTTATCCACCGAAACACCTCCCGCGGCCAAGGGCCTTCCGAAAAAGAGAGATTACAACTTGTTATAGCTCCCTTCCCTTCACGACTCACATACTACCTTTCTTACTTACCGCTTACAAAAGCGGAACTCGACTGCCTTGCAACTCAGGGTATACCGAGCGGCACTTCTCCTTCCATCCAACACCTCTACGGTCCGCCTCTTTTCACCTGGAACATTTAACACAATCCCCGAGCTTCTCGAAGCCCCCCGCCTTAGCCAACTCCCACAGGTTCGATCCTTCTGCACGAACTCAACTTTACTGCTCCAGGCACCCCGCCCACCTTCACACCCTGCCCCTATATCACACCGCGAAAACCCCGACATCCTCCCCCTTCCCCGTCACATGCATCCCGCAGCCCGGCGAAGGGCCAGAGCTTTCGCCCACTTACGTTTATTCCCCACATCTCCTGACACCATTTCCGTAGACGCCACAGAATATGGACACCGACCAGCTTTCTCTTCCGCTATTATTACATGAAACAGGCCGATCCCAGCAGCGGCAGCCACCATCCGCACAGCCCCCTCCCTCCCCCCCACGGGACCGAGGAAGTGGCAATAGCGGTGGCCAACCAACCAACCACCACCGACACACCAACCACCCCCATCTCACATATTCTCCGAATTTAAGACGGCCGCACGACATTTCGCGCGGGGACACATCTCCTTGCCTGCTCGCCGTTTGATAATCCTGCACTGGAACCCCGGCGACGTGAGTTTTGGTGGTGCGGAAACGGCTCACCTGGCCGCTCGAGGACTCATTTATCGAGCACCAGACGTGGCCGTCTCACAGCACGGCGCACGAAGCACTCGGGAACCCTTGCTTACATTTAGCGACATTACCACACACTACCGCCAACAGCGGCTAGAAATACCGCCCCCTCACACGTCTCTTCCTTAACCCGTAGACAGATTATGGCGAAAATTACAGACCCATTCCCTCTCCACAAGGCATGTCCTCCACTTTATCTATCGCACATTATATCCCCACCCAAACTTCCCGGCATGTGGCGCTCGAGATACCACGCCACATGCCGTTTGGGATCGCCCCTGTTTACCCCCGTTCCATTTACCCAGCCCTCCCACTACCTGATTGGGGGTGAGCCCTCACCTGCCCTCACTGTTTGCGTCACAGTGAGGACAGGGTTGGGCGACCTCTGGGGGGTCGGTGCTCACACGTTGGGCTGTGGGTGCTTCGACGGGGTCTCGGGTGGAGTCGGGGATTTTTTTTAATCATCAAATTGGCTTTTTCTTAAAAATGTTTGGTTTTTCGCCCTATTTGTTTATTTTATATTGTCTTTAAACCTGCCATAGCCTAGCTGGAGCAGGTCTCGTTCCCCAAATTTTGTTCTTTTTTCTTCTGACGGGGAAGGGGGGGAACATGGAATTGAAATCGGAATTGGTTGGGGGTGAGCGGGAGCTCTCGCTCGAGCTACAGCTCCTGAGCGCCTCTCGGGCTCAGGATGACCTGGCGCGCCTCTTTCCCCTGAGGACACTCGCTAGGACTGAGCCTCGCCAGAAATAAAATTATTCTCTCTCTCTCTCTCTCTCTCTCTCTCTCTCTCTCTCTCTCTCTCTCCCCGGCGCGGCTGGGCAACTGTCTTCCCCCTCACCGTTTCGGAGGAGGGTCTCTCGCCACCTCGGCAATAGAGTTTTAAGTTTCCATAAAATTTTGAGGGACGTAAAAAATCAAGTTTCTTGGCGTTTTTTTTAAAGAAAAATATGAAAAATTGAAAAAAAGATAACTTATTAGAGATCTTTAAAGAATCGACAGACTCTTAATGCGAAAGCCTTAGATATCTCAGCCAACGCTAGAAGTGACCATAGTTGCTGGCGACGGCAGGAATGAAACCAAATTACGGCCGCTGTAAAAGGGAAATAAGTAAATAAAAGGCACACACTAACTTATTTGTGCTCGAATCAGATTTTAACCCGGGTAGCGAAGAGCCGCATCCAAGTCTGGTAACTACTGCACTAATCCTGGACCGTGGCAGGATGGAACAACAATAACCGGATGCGTGCCGCATGATAGGTGAGCGTCACGGCAGGGCAAACACGAGGCAGCAATGAAGAAGTCGTCTGTAATTACTGGCTTTCGCTTTCAAATTACTTAAGAGACTTAAGTGCCCTATACATTTTTCCATTAAAAATAGAAAATCATATAATTTTACATGCTGCATCAAAAAAGCCCCAGCAGACCTCTCCTCTCAAAATCTGGGCACGAGTTCACGTCAACGCTTTGATTTCAGAAACCGCTTCGCTCAGTGCAGATTGGTGGATCATAACAAATTTCCCCGTGGAAGCACTGTCTCTTTTCTTTTCAATGTTATCCTGGTTGAAAAACAAAACCCATATTTTTCGTGAAATCTTTTTTTTGAACCGCTCACATCTGTACTCGACAATCGGCCGTCCCCCTCCCAATTTCGCGACACTCTCCTCCCCCGTTTTCTTGCAGTGTTCGTTATTTCCATCGTTCGCTCGGTTACAACGCCGCCAGGAAACCACAGTGAGCTGCCGCCAAAGTGCTCGCGAACTTGCTACAATCAATCAGCTGCTCCCGAAAGTAAGCAAACTTAACCTTGATCCTGACGTCCTTGGAAGGATGCCACACTGATCGATGTGCGTTGGGGTGGAGGGGAATCGTAACGTATGTGCAGACGGATATCCTGATGGCGCCAGTAATCCATCACTTGCTACTGTAATATTCCGTCATCCATTCAGTTTCCTTGCACTATTTTTTGCTATCAGTATAAACCAACTAGCCTGTCTTCACACTCTAGTATAATATAAACCCTCTCTGAAAAATGGCATGCCTTTCAGTAAGACGTAACCGTCGCTTCGTGCACACTTACTCGCTTTCCCCTGAAAGTGGCGTTCGCCTGCTGAAGATATTGTTTCAGCACGAGTAGAATCGCCTGTGCCACTACACGTCCGAAGAACCCGTAGTTCAGTTCCCCGGGGCCTTCAGCATCCAAACTAGGAGGAAATGCAGAAGCCGCGGAGATGAAAATATAATTAAGTTGTCGCTTGTAGAGAGCCACTGCGAAGAAGTTCCTCGGATCACTGAATTGGGATTGCGGGGCCAACACGGATGTGAGAGAGATTGTCCTTGAGGCATATGCTCTCGAACCGGCCAAGTATATTACTAGGAAAGGGCAATTCACGTTAGGGGTGTCTTGGTAGAGCTCGTTGAGGGCCTGCAACGATTCAAGAGCCGGTGGAAATACGAGGCTCGTCGTCAGCTGCTGAACTGTTCTCATCGCAGTGCTCAACGCTGACCCGCGAAGCCACCTCGACCTGTTTGCCATTCGCATCAACTCCTTCTTGACATTAGCGTACACTCTGCCGGCTTCTCCAAGCGTAGCGTGGCTGATGGTTGACAGGATGTACGGAAGTGTCAGTGCGTGGCCGTAGATTCGCAAGGCCCTTTCGATGCAGTACCACTGCGTGTAGTCGCCAGGGAGCGGCACCACACCGGAGGCAGCCACGACCTCTTGGGTTCTTTCCCATGCGATCAGCGTGCGGAGTTCATCTTCGCCCAAATCGTTCAATAGCGTGGACAGAAATTCGACCGCGGCCTTCTGAACCAGGAGGTAAGGCAAAGAAGCATTGCTTGCGCTGACTGTCTCGCTGATTAGAGACGACCACTCTTCTATGCTCTCAGTGTCGTTAGTGAGCAGGTTAGCGAATTGTCTGAGCCTAACAATCACCATTTCTCCGTTCTTAGAATGGTTCACGTAGCGGCTGTACGTTGAACCAACAGCATGCTCGAGGTCGACGATGTCGGCAGCAAGCCCGCCTGCTGAATCAGCAGAAACTCCAGCGGCTCGAAGGATTTGAACAACGTACTTTCTGTGGTAATTTTTATCCCGGAAAGCGTTTTGTGTTTTCAGCCACAGCCGTGTGGGGGTAAGTTCTAAACACAGGAGAAACCTTCCACGCCAGGTATAACCATCATGAACGGCAAGTTGGAAGAAAAGCGGCAAGCCTAAGATAAAAACGTGCTTCGCGATCTCAGAGAGTGGATTGAAGTTTTCGTTCTTGCGGAAAAGGGCGGACTCGCTGGCGAAGCGCTTCAGTGGGGAAAGGTTCTCTTCGTAGCGAGATGTCCGCGTCCTGCACGCACGGAGGAACGTCGCGGCCTTCTGGCTGGCACTCTGCTTCAAGCGGGGCGCCGGTTTGGCCAGGTTGTACGCGACAACGCTTGTCACGAGCCTGATGACTGTTTGCCGTAGGACGCCCATTTCCTGGCTCCTTGCCTCCTTGGATCCAGAGTAGCCACCGCACACGTGCTCGTAGAAGTCGACGCAGGGGCTCCTGTCGGGTGACCTGCAGCGGCCCAGCTGTCTCGCTGCTTCTTCGCAGCCCGCGGAGCTGCATTGGCGGCTGGGCGCAATGCCCGTGGACGGGTGAAAGCGTGCGCCATGACCCATGAGGAAGAGCTGCAACCAGAGCACGCCTACGGCACAGAAAGCTACCACGACAACGAGGTGGTGGACGACGCTGGCAGCTCTCCGGTCCTGTTGGTGCAGTGTGCCCTTGGAGCTGTTTGCTTCGCGCATCGCTGTCTTCTTCTACTTCTTTCAGTACACAGGTAGCATGTTCAGGAAGAGAGATGTCCCAGAAACAAAATTCCACGGGGCACTTATGCCTGCTTAGGTGCTTTGAAGGCGAAAGCCTGGCGACACTTATCAACGTTGTGTTTACGACAACATTACATTTGCATTGCTTTGCTCGCTCTCGTTTTTTAGGCGCGTATGCAGGCGCGGCTTACTTCACCCGTCTTCTTTTGTGCTGCAGTGTGTACGCGTCTCCTTCTTTGCTTTCGTTTCTGGGCAATCAAGCTGGCACACGCCACAGACTCAGGGTTCTGCGCGGCTGGTGTGCACTTGTTTTACACACGTGCCACCCCCTTGAAGTTAGGCGGCACGCATTACTCTGCAACTTTCGCTTAATTCACGTAAGTAAGCGTGCTAAAAGAGAAGAAACGAAAGCAAAAGCAAGGAATGCGAATGCGATACAGCAGTAAATTAATTGCCAAAAGTACCACCAGAGTTTAGGCTTCAAAGAATGCAAGCAAGCTTAAGTGCCCGGAGAAACCCTGGTGTCCTGGTTGCGTAGGCGGTGCCACAAACCATACTAACTCGCTTACGTGTTACCCTAGGCGCCTGTATTCATTGCCACTGCGATTGTATCGTTCACACCTGCTGGCACATGGTCGTCGTCTTGCCATCTCCCCTCTAAGTTACGCGCCGGCTGCTTGCGCTCGGAGCAGAAGAAGAACGGAAGCTAGATAAGAAACAACTTCCCCAGGGAATCGAAATCCAAAAAAGCTAAAAAGGTCGAAGCAAGAATTAAACTCGCGACCCGGTTCGTGCAGTTGACTTACCAGCGAAGTGAAAAAAAAGTTTGGCACTATAAAATGCGATCATAAAAATAAAATAGAAACAAAAATCTACAATAACGCATTTTTTCAGTAACAGTGGCGCAATTTCAAATACAACATTACCTGATTTGGCCGTATAATGCACAAGCCCATTTCTCGCGCATTCTGAGTCCTAGAGGGGAGAGAGATACATTTATTTGGGAAAGAGTGATTGAGATTTGGCTACGGGCGGGTCCCTCTATCCAGGGCTCCTGTCTCATCCGCTCCTCTAAGGGTTCGAAGAGCGAAGTCCCTCTGAACCCCAGGGTCGAAGCCGGTCGCAGCTGCCTGCCATAGCTCGAGAAGGGGCGGAAGCCCATATGATGGGGCAGCTCCACATTGCATGGAACAAGTTCCGTGGTTTTCCGCACTTATCCCGTTTCTTTTAGTATTTTTGTGGAAACACCTGGGCTACCCTTGCTTTGCTAGGGGAGGTGTTCATTTGGAACTGTCGAAGTATCTGAGCTTCTCTTTGGATCATTATCAGTACTAGTCCGAGAGACTATCAAGACTTGTTCACGCGAGATTGCAAAGGTGTGTGACGTAAACATTTTCGTTACCGATGACAAACTGACGGGTACTTCCTTGCGCACAGGGAATAAAATATCTCAAGTCAGTTTTTGAAAAAAAAGCATTTTCCCTTAAAAAAATACCAATGCCTGCCCGGGTGAAATTTTCACGAATTTCGAAACTTTTACCTCTTTAAAACACAAATTATTTTAGCTATCACCGCAAATTTCTTTCTGCCCGGACTATGCACAATTTTAAATGAATAATGGTGTTTAGTTTTGGTCTACAGAAAGAATTCTTTACAATAAAAATTACAAGCCTGACTCATTTTACAAAATTACCAAAACGTCAAACGTGTTTTTCTGCATTTAAACAAGATAGGGCGGTCATGTTTGCTTTGTATTGTGGGTCCATCATTCTGTGTTGGTGCCTATTTAGGTTTACATCAACAAATTCCAACTTGAAAACTGCAGTGCAGTGCAGATAAGTCGGCAATTTCCCTCAAATTTGAAAAAAAACCGTATACAAAGACCATCGTCGATTCTTTTTAAGCTTTCACATAACGAAGCCAGAGTTGTTTGTTATTACAATTCTTAAACACATGTTGCAATATTTATGCAGCTTTATATCTCCAAAACACAAAATAATGACACTGCTAACTGTACTGTGGTGACGTATACTAAAGTGGTTTGTAACTATAACTTCTGACGTGAACGCAGGACGAGGAAAGGCCGTACAAACGTTCCCTCTACAGCTCCTTAAAAACTGACGATTATAACAGGCATGACGACGCCTGCTACCTTCGTAGCGCACTAGATTAGCTATGTGAAATAGCGGACACAGCGTCTAGAGAAAAAAATGTGCGCAGCTTAGACTAGTGGTGCAGGGCTGGAGAAAAGGCAAAGCTGGCGACCCCTGTCTCTCCTTACGGAGACCCGGTTGTTGCAGTTCGCAAAAATTTCCGAACTTGCCGCTGAAAGTTCTCGACTGGCAGGCCCAGATCGTTTCGTCCGGAGGCTTTCACGTATGTTCGAAGTGGACCGCGTTAGCACGCGCTGGAACTCGCGGCGAAGTCCAAAGCTAACACCCGCGCTACAATCCCGAAGGAAGTGCTGTGCACTCGGAATGCGAGGACAGCTCAAACCGGCAGACGCCGTTTTTATGACGCGAGGGACCAAGGATCGGTTCCGGGCACGGGAAACGCATTTCATTCCTCGCGGCTGCCCTCCCGGCCGCTGGGCCTTTGGGGCGGCCCAGTGGTCAGGTTACCGTTTTCACGGATAGAGCTCGAATCAAGGGACGTCCTTATAACCCTGCTTTTTTTAAAGTTTCGAGGTCTTTGGTCGAACGGCCGGACAAAGCTCGGCCTAAACAGCCCTGCTTGTACAATCTACATCTCAGTTTCATGCCTTTTTAATGGCTGAAGGCAGCAAAAAAAGGCCGAGATTATTAGTGTATGAGCACCGCACAGAATAATTACAAACCAAGGGATGGGCCTTTTCTTCTTGTGTTCCAGTGAAAACACGCACACGCAATCAAAAAAAAATTGCAGCGTTAATCCCCGAATCTATGCCTTCGCTCTGAGGCGCGCAGAGCGGCAAAAAATATGGTCGCAGTGAAAGAAGGCCAAAGGTGATATCAGCTGCAAGATGCCAAAAGTGTGCCATTTCTTTCGCTCAGCCTGGCATACCGCACGCGTGACCACCAGAACCATTACCAATGCTGCGCAGACGCCTCGCCATGTTGCGACCATAGTGTTGGGATTTCTCTGAAGCAAACATGTGCGTGGCAAGTTTCGTAGCTGATCTTGACAGCGCCCCAAAGTGGCATTGCCTTCTCCTGTGGTGATCTGAAGTTTTTAATCTGGCGGGCTTGAAGGTGTAATAATCGGCAAATTCCACCATCAGGACTTATCCCATGTCACGTGCGGAAAGAAGGCTGTTATAATGTTCAATTCTACTGTTTCTGGAGTACCTTTCGGGTGCAAGGGGTCTACGACGGGCAATTGAGTTTTGGCTTTACCACTGAGGCCGCAGAAAAAAGCCCAGAGCTGAGACAGGCTATTCTCCTTACCCAAGCACTAAAAAAGATGGTACCATCGTTCGATTTGCAGTTACTTCTTCTAATATTCGGAAATGCTTTCGTAGTGCTTCTAGAGTTTCGGGAGATAACAGTGCATTTACCACCGGTGAGATAGCGGCATGTAAGCCAGTGAGCTTTTCTCATCAGTGATCCTGATGCAGGGTGCGGCCGCTAGAGGCAAGTGGGCGGCAGGAAAATTGAATGTCGTTCTGTTAAAATATGCCCTGAATTGTTTGTAGGCTAAATGCTTTTTTCCCGGCCTCTGAACAATGGCAACGACTCCAAGTTCGGGCAGCTCGGTGAACTTAAGAACATGTTTGTAACGACGAATCTACAGACTTCAATGGAGGCGTTGAATAATCTGTGGGCGCGTGAAAGTAAGAGCGCCACATAAATGAAAAAGGAAGGAAATAAAAAAAGCCAGACGTAGAGATGTGATTCATAATCGTTTATTGTACGTGATAATTTTTTCTCGGAAATGGAGGTATCACAGCAACGGAAAAATGGTTGCACTCAGCATATTTGTCATCGCTATTGTTCCGATGGAATACGTCGACTGCCATATACACAAATATAAATATAACGGGAACGTAGCGATTCCTAAATGCTGTAAGAAATACAGTTTTATATCTATAAACTGCGCGGAACGAACGTTCTTATTCTGGCCTCTGGCAAGTACACTCCACAAGCTTCTTTTAAAAAGTGAACTTACTATCTCCGAACTTAACCAATCATATATTCCCAGGAATCCATGAACCCCGCATGAACGTTGGCCAGGTGAGAAATGCCATAAAGTCTTGAAAATAGTCTATATTACTACTGTTGCTTGAGTGCGAATCGTAAATTTTCCTTTTTATGACCGTTTTGTATAGGAGTCGGGTGTGTGATATTCGGACGTAAAAAACACTAATTAAAACTGCATCAGCCCAAATGTGAATAAATGTCACGTCGACGTGCAGTAAGACCATCAACGTAATTTTCGCGTCACCCCTTTATACAAACACCCACGCAACCACCATCGAAAAAATTGTAAACTGTATTGCACATGATAAGGTGGTCGCGAACACGCTGACTTCTGGTGTTTTCTGCGTTCTCCCTAAAAAGAGGGACGCCTTGGGACCTCGTGCGCGGGAAAGAAAACTCGAGCCGGAGACTGTGCCGGCCCGTAGAATTCAAGTGTTAAGAGCCAGTTGGTGTTGCGTGTAAGCTAACAGCCAGGTGTGGACAAAGAGCTCGGTGAAGCATCGCAGGGCCGAGAAAGGTTCACAGGGCGCGGTCTGGAGGCTCCATTTGGTCAGTTTTCCCAAAGATTACTGAGGGGCCTTGTTCTCGGCGTAAACGAGAACTTCTAGGGAAAATTTTGTGTATAAAGAAAACCTTGTGATCACGCAACTTTTGTTTGCAAATATCATGGCAATATGAACCGCATATGCACTGTAAGACGTGCAGCACTCTAGCTATGAAGAGACCAAACGTCATAGGCATCTTCAGGGAGCAGGACGGCGACCTGCCCACATGTTTTCGCAGCACATCAGGGAAGCTTTTTCACGTTTTCTCGAGTGACGTCGGCAACGTTCACATGGAACTTCTGGTTTCTGCCGCATGGTATGTAGGCTTGTGTGAAGGGACACCTTCGTCTTCCGTATTCACTCGGAAAACGAAGCCTGTCGACAATGGACGACATTCGCCCAGGGCTGGCTGTTTCGCTGGCGGTGAGCGCCTGTCGGGGTTGGCCACAAGGAAATGTCCCACGGTAAAGACGGCCTAGAAGAACACTAACGGGCCTGCTACCACGCGTCTGTCTCACAAGTCCTGCACGAGACCGGGTGCGGCGACGGTACCACCATCGACATAGGCTCGGCGATGTTGGTAGGAACCCAATCCGCGTCGGTCACCTGCAAGGATGAATAGAAAACAGATTAACGCCTCCATGCGCAACAGTTCCTTGCATACAAGGTATACAGATATTCTCCCAGAATGTGTGAAGCGGCGCTATCTATAATAAGGCATGCCAGATATTTACATTACCTTCCGAGTCAGCTCGTAGTATAGAATAAAACATCACCGGCTGCAGCAGAAACTAAGGCTTCGCTTCTATTTAAAAGAAGCTTCACCGCCGGGACGCACCTACGGCAGACTTACTTGCGGCCGTCACTAAAATGAGCCTGAGAGAGAAGGGTACATTTTCAGGTGGAACTGCAGCGTAATCAAGTGCTGATTAAATTAATTGTAAGGGTGCGCGTTATTGCTAATGGTGAAACGCGTGAACGGAGTAAGAAAGAGATCTAATATGAGCGTGCACTAAGGCCTCAGTGTGTTTCAGTAGGACAAGGACTTATATAATGGTAACAGGAATAGAGGCGTGCACCAACCGAAGGAATTCACAAGTATTTGCACTCATACCGCATTAGTGTATTCGAAGAACCTCTTTTACTCAAAAGTTTCTCATGCGATGTCAAACACCTTGTATGGACCCCAGCCCACTCTCCATTAACGGACCACACATTTGCCCACTAGAAAGCCTGCGCCCCTACCTACCAGTTTGCACAGGATTTATCGGTGCCCACCTCCCCCCCCCCCCCTCCCCCCATGAGATGTTTTCCAAGAAATCACGCAGTGCACACGGCCGCATTCCCTGGCGAATGTCCATTAACATTCCCAAAGAAGACGAAACAACTCTCGGCATGCTTGAAAGGAAGACGTTCCCTCATACAACCCCCTCAATTCTATGCACCGTGACCGATAATCTGCCGAATGGCAATATTGCTTTCAACTAGGCGCCCCACCTCCCATCGCCCTAGGATGCACTCAAAGCCCAAACCTTCCCCCTCTCCCATCTCCTCTCCCCCGTACGGGGCTGTTAAAGAACCTGATGACCGGCGGTCAACCGGAAGTCCAGTTTTTTTTAACGTCCAATGAGAACACTGCACGATTGTCTCATGGTTCACTGGACTTAAGCACAACTCTTACAAAACAGCTCAATAATTGCTTTAACCACCACCACCACCCTGGAGGCGACTCACAGGCCATTAGGCATTGGGGAATTCAAACTCATGCCCGTATTCACGAAAAACTACGTTTCAAGCAGGGCAGAAGACCTTCGACAAGGGGCCTAACACGTAATTTAGTGTTAATCTTCCAGGGAGGAGCTGGCCACGGACCCGTCGTCCGTACTCAAGCACAGCGAGGGCACGTCGTAAAGGAAGCGAGGCACGCCACCATGCGAGGCCCTTCCTCCGCCTCCCTTTGGACGAGCGACAGAGCATCCGCAGACGCGAGCCCAGCAGCTGGAGCCGGAGGTCGAGATGCTTTCTGCGCCGAAGCCCCAGCGCCCACCGCCGCCAAAGCTCGACGCACCAGGCAAGATCAACATCTAGAAGCTCAAAACATTCACCGGGAGGCAATCAGCAAAGCAAGGTGAGCTGGGATAGCGCGCTCTCCCACAACACTGCTCCGCAGAACAGCGCGTAGAAGGGTAGCATAGCAAGCTTAGGACAGCTAGGACGACAGTCGGAAATTAGTGAAGTCAAGGTGATGTAGGCGGTAGTGGTTACTCAACATGAGTCTCTTAAGAGAGAAATGATAGAATTCAAGGCTATAAACGGTAACCAAGGGGCCCCGCATTCATGAGCACATTATCGCACCTCGTGGAAAGCCGCGAAGCCGCTGGTGACAAAAGAACAGTCGCTTGTACAGCATTAGGTGTTTCTCCCAGTGACGAGATGGCGACATCGAAGCCTTAATCCCCCTCATCCCTGCTGAAGCGCCCGGCGAGAGAAAAAAAGAAAGAGAAAGAACGACTTTTAATAAAACTGTCGATTTCAGCACCAGCCTGGCATGCTGGGTCAGATGAAAGCGGTGATGATGATTAATATAATGATGATGAGGTTCATTCATGTGTGCGACTATTTAGAGGATCTGATCAAGGCTTGTACTTTTTAGGTACTCCCATAAACCGTTTGTAGCGCGGGCGGTAAGGCAGCCGAGAAGCCCCGAAATATAGGTGACAAGTAAATACGAGGATGGTGAAAAGGTTAGTTGATTCGGGGCAAAACAGAACGAGACGCTAACTAAATAATTCGAAGCCATTCTGGCGAAGTTAGTCGAGGGCATTGGCGCCCAAGTTGCAGCCCTCCAAGCAGGAGTGACAGCAGTGTAGACCGCCATCCAGCGCCCCAGTGATGGCGGAAGAGGAGGTGTAGGTCCTATGAATACAACAAAACAATATTTTAGACTAAATTTGATGGAAAATGCAAGGTCCCACCCCAAAAACCACCACTGAGGAACCCATGCAATGAGAACAACAAGGTTGTCGTTCGGCAGTGGAATTGTCCGCGCTTCCAACGAAAAAAGAAAAATGCCCCTAAAATCTACGCAATACACCAGATCACCTGTCCCCAAGAAACCGGCGGCCCCACGACGTCGTCAGGCTACAAGTCCTACCGGGAGCAGGAGAATGACGCCTCGGCTGATGAGCCAAATAAAGAAGTCGAGCGTTGCCTAACTTGCTGGCAATACGACGCTACACTAACGATGGCACAATGTCCGCGGATCACGTACTCGTAAAATAATGTCGTGCAGGAAGGATGAGGGCGGTACCTCCATATTTAGCGTATACAGCTCCTCCCGAAAAAGCCAGAGATATGCAAAGTCGTACCGCCAGTCGGTGGAACTAGCCAAATAAAACACATCAGCTATAGTAGGAGATTTCAATTGTCATCACTGTGAGTGGGAGTACAAGTGGACAACAATGAAAGGAATGAAGCTTTGGCGTTACGTATCTTGCGCACCCCACGCAGGCAGGCAACAGAATAAGCGCTCACATTCACGAATATTTCAGGAAAAGACGTCAGAAGGCACAACCAAGGCATGCCATGTTGGAGGCTAAGCAAAACGTTTACAAAAGCATCTCAAGTGGCATAAGGAAAATCGGAATTTATGCATTTGTCTCAACCTGGAGAGGGAGACGAACTTACTCCGCAAAACAGGTACAGTACATGCACCATCAGAAAGAGCCAGAGCGGCCTCGTTAAAACTTGAAACGTTCGCCGCGGACCGGAAAGTAGCGAAACCCATCAAAAACACAATCTGTGCATCTTACTCTACCGATTTGAAGGGTCGGACGGTGTCTTCAACGAAAGCAATTCATGACAGATGCATCTATAGGGACGAACCCGATAAAGAAGGAGCAGGCGTGAAATTTTTTTTCGTGATAAGAATAAAAGAGAGTTAGTGCCTGTGGCCCTCCACGCAGGTGCATTTGGGACCCCATCGGTCGAGGCAGCCGCTCTCGCCCCTTCATCTAGGGCACTTTCTTACTCCATTCCCGAGATATTGAGCAGTGCTGCCTCCCATGCCCCTCTGGAATGTAAGGGTTGGGGATAAAGCAGAATTTTCTGTAATGCCCACCTGCCCACGGTGATGACAACGGCAATATGTTTTAGGGTCGAAAGGCATTGCTTTTGAAGGGTACATACATGTGTTCGTCTTCAGGCACCCCTCATCATTTTCACTCAGGAGCTATAAGAGCAATGAAATCATGGACCGTCCCATCACGGCAGCGGCAGTGCGAGGTAGCATTCAGGCCTCAGTACCCGCCATTGCCCAGCCCCGAATGGCGTAATAAATAAACGGCTGCGCAACCTGGACAATCTATGCCGCGGCTGTGGAAAACAGGACATGTGGTCATGATCCCGAAAGCCGAACCCAAGAAAGCCGAAAATAAAGAACCTAAGACCTATATTTTGCGTAGGTACACTAAGGGAACGCGTGATACCGAACAGGCTCATATTGAGTCCCTTTGGTATTTGTTATACGCCGAAAACGCCGCAAACGACGATAGGTTTTCGGCAAACACTGGTGACGCCAAAAGTCATGTTCAGACTTACTTAGACACAATTCTTTAACAGGAGGAACTGTTCTCCCGGGTTCGACCTCACTAAGGAATTCCACAACGTGTTGTGCACGGCGACCCTACACAACACGGGCAAGTAGGGAAACGGCCGCAGGAGACACGGCTACGGACGGAACTTCGTCAATGAATGAACGGCTCACTCGCCGTAGGAGGTTGCGATCTCCCACGTTGGAGCTCGAGGGCAAAGGAATGCCTCAGGGCTCGGTTCTCTCCCCTTCCTCTTCTACGATGGGCTTCACCAAAATCCTAAACGACGTAGAGGGGCTACGTCACAGCCTTTACTCGATTATGTGACGCCCTGGGTGGGCGGGAGTAGCGACGCACATGATTGACACCGTGGTGCAATATATAGGAGAACAGGCTTGATGAGCTGCTCCCACAACAAAAACGCAGCTTAGATAATATCGTTCGACAAGCACAGGACGTAAAACCGACTCGGTCACTTCAGACAATAGGATTTTCGTACAATGTGGGATCCGTCGACCCCCAAGGACAAGACTCAAGCGTCGAGGGGGAGAGGAGCGACCATCGAGGTCTATGTTTAATGGAACGTCGAAGGGAACAGAAGACGAAGAAAGAATGCGTGCGCTCGGGAAGCGTGAGACATGACCATGCCACCCAAGGGAGATTGACCTAAGTTCACTACAGATAATGGCTGGCCGCACCCGGCCTATGGCGGTCGATGGCGATGCGGCTGTGACCCATTCAAAGAGATTCTACATACAACACACGCAACGTATCCACACGACACCTTGAAGGTAGCGCACTTAAACACGGACACTAGCGAAAGAAACGACAAACCACAGCGCTTCTTTCGCTAGTGTCCGTGTTTAAGTGCGCTACCTTCAAGATGTCCCATATGCATTACCAACTAGCCCAGTTGTCACTTCTTCTACAGTATCCACACAGTTAACAGTATGAGGGTTCTGGGATTTAGAATTCACGGTTAAGTGTACAACGTAGAATCCACACACGTTCCGAAAAAACAAAACGTCAAGCATCACATCACGCATTGCCAACAGGCACCATGGGATGAAAGAGCACAATATTATGAGATTGGTGCAAGCTTTAGTCTTAAGCACGGTCACCTACCTCACCATTGTCTGAACTTAAAGGGTGACGAGGATAATCGAGTAAACACTACGATAAGGTGAAGGCTCATTTATAGCTCATAAATGAGCTAACAGTAAGACGTAAAGTAGAAAAATTCAGGATCGCGCTGCAGAACCGATATTCCGCTCTTAACGAGGAAGCCGAGTTTACGACGCAGGAAGCCAGCGACAACCTTACACGCATTATTACGGAGTGTGCAGTAGAAGTCGGGGGCACTATGGCTAGACAGGATACGGGTAAACTTTCACAGGAGACGAAAGATCTATTCAGGAAACGGCAAACCATGAGAATCTCCACCGCAGCTGACAGAATAGAACTAGCGGAGCTCTCCAAGCTAATCAATAAGCGTAAGACAGCTGACATACGGAAGTATAATATGGAGAGGATCGAATACGCTGTAAAGAACGGAGGTAGCCTGAAAGCAGTGAAGAGACGTCTTGGCGTGGGGAAAAATCAGATGTATGCACTTAAGGATAAGCAAGGCAATGTCATCACAAATAGGGATAAAATAGTCACAGTGGCCGAGGAGTTCTATAGGGATCTGTACAGTAGCCAGGACATACAGGATAATGCCGAACGAGACAGTAGTTCACAGGAGATAGACATCCCACCAGTAACGACCGAAGAAGTAAGGAAGGCTTTGAAAGAAATGAAAGGGGGCAAAGCACCTGGTGAGGATCAGATAACAGCAGACCTCTTGAAGGATGGCGGAGAAATTGTCCTTGAAAAACTGGCAAACCTGTATACGCAATGCCTAATGACCGCAATGGTACCGGAATCTTGGAAGAACGCGAACATCATCCTAATTCATAAGAAAGGCGACATGAAGGGCTTGAAAAATTATCGGCCGATCAGCTTACTGTCAGTCGTCTACAAGGTATTTACCAAAGTAATCGCTAACCGACTTTCTGCAACCTTAGATTTCAGTCAACCTAAAGAACAAGCAGGGTTCCGTAAAGGTTATTCAACAATGGACCATATTCACACGATCAATCAGGTGATAGAGAAGTGCGCTGAGTATACTGAACCCCTATATATAGCCTTCATAGATTATGAGAAAGCATTTGACTCGGTCGAAACCCTAGCAGTCATTCAGGCATTACGGAACCAGGGGGTAGATGAGCATTATGTAAGAATACTAGAGGATATCTACAATGGGTCTACAGCTACCATCATCCTCCATAGGGAGAGCAGTAAAATACCTATAAGGAAGGGTGTCAGACAAGGAGACACAATATCTCCAATGATATTGACAGCATGTTTACAAGAAGTATTCAGAACGTTGGATTGGGAACAGGTGGGAGTAAAAGTTAATGGAGAATACCTCAGTAACCTCAGATTTGCTGATGACGTTGCCTTGCTAAGTAACTCGGGGGACGAATTGCAAAGCATGCTTTCCGCACTGGGCGAACAGAGTAGAACCGTGGGACTGAAAATTAATATGCAGAAAACTAAAGTAATGATCAATAACCTCGGGACAGTACAGCGGTTTGACATAGGTGGCGAGGCAGTGGAAGTGGTAAACGAATATATCTACTTAGGCCAAGTTGTGACCCCAGATCAAAACCATGAGGCAGAGATAATTAGAAGGATCAGAATGGGGTGGGGTGCATATGGCAGACATTCTCAGATAATGAATAGCAGCCTACCATTGTCGCTGAAGAAGAAAGTGTATGACAGCGGCATCTTACCGGTACTCACCTACGCGGCAGAAACTTGGAGGCTCACTAAGAGGGTTCAACTTAAACTGAGAACGACTCAGCGGGCAATGGAGCGGAAAAGGATAGGTGTAACATTAAGGGACAGGAAGAGAGCGGAGTGGGTCAGGGAGCAAACTGGTGTTAAAGACATATTAGTAGAAATTAAGAAGAAGAAATGGACGTGGGCAGGACATGTAATGCGAAGGCAAGATAACCGCTGGTCATTAAGGGTAACAGAGTGGATCCCTAGAGAAGGCAAGCGTTGCCGGGGGCGGCAGAAAGTTAGATGGGCCGATGAGATAAAGAAGTTTGCGGGGATAAATTGGTCACAGTTGGCACAGGACCGAGGCAACTGGAGAATAATGGGAGAGGCCTTTGCCCTGCAGTGGGCGTAGATAGGCTGGTGATGATGAAGGTGAAGGCACAGGGAAGCCCTATGGATTACTCGAAAGGTATAGAACGAATGTTTCGAAGCACTCAGCCTCCGTAGCACTTTCAGTAAGCTCATACCAAGAAGCCCATATAACAGGGCAGTGGTAGCGGCTTGTAAATAGACCGTTAGGGAGGGAATTCTAAACTCCCTTTCACCAACTACACAGGTGTGCGATGCTCAACGGTCACAATACAACGCGGGATAGGGGCCCGCATACATACCCCGCCAGTCGCCAGAAACGTGCATGTAGGAACATGCATAATCAGGAGAGATGGCAGGCAAGAGCCAGGGCTTCGCACAAAACCTTCGACAAATCCGAGCAGGGGTGGGTGCCGAACATGCCAGCCGTGACGTTATAGTCTTATATGACGTGAATCGACAGGACAATGCCTCATCGACTCAGTCCACATGACGGAACCAGTGGTTGGCGAGGAGGCGGCTAATGTCTTGGCAAGGTCGCGTCCCCCAAGACCAAAGTAACAGCGAGCGACTCCAAGTCGGTGGTCGACTAAAATACCCGAGGGGTTCCACCTCCCCCGATACGTACCTCTCCTGCTTCACAATACAGCCAGGCGGTACAATGCAGCTGAATTGAGCCGTGCGCAGCCACGCCTGGCTTGGAAAGAATGTGCCCACGACTCGACCCGGGCTTTCATTGACCGAGCCGGAGTCGAAACTTCTAAATTAGACGGTCACTCAATACCACAGCCAGGCAAGGAAAGGCATATAATTGACAGCATATAATAGGTCTCTACGATATTCAGCCCGAGAGGACACTCATGAAATGATGGCATATGGTGTGGAGATGGTTGTAGAACGCTACTGTTTCCAGTGCTGTAGCATACAGCTGATGTTACGTTGAGATAAATGCGAGGCATGACGGGACAGCGAATATACACGACATGATCTAGTCCTGCCGTTTCCGGAGATGTGTTAGGAGCAGTGGGAGACCTCGCTACTTAGCTCCCACTCGGGTACTAACACCTGGCTCGTCCACACGCTTACGACCGCCGCCAGAGACCAAGAGCTCCTGACCAATGGCTGAGGTATAAATTTGGGCAAACAAAAGTACGTCAATCAATGGCTAAAACCCTTCTCCAGTCATCAGAATGCCCGAGATATCCTTAGCGGCGCATTAAAAAACAGGTGCTTATTTTCACCAATAGGTTGCGACTGCATTCAAAAATAGCTCTCCGGCGTGATGCGTGAGTACAGTAAGTACATAGGCGTGAATAAAGTTTAGGTCGATTAATCGCCAGGCATTAAGCGAGTGATTTTTGGTTGGTTGGTTGTGCTCATTTGTGGACAGAAAATTGAGATATTGAACAAAACCTTGCCTCTCGTTTAATGATGTTCGGTTCGTTTTCGTCATTGTTTGTTGTAGGATGATTGAGAAAGCAAACATGCAGCATTTTAGAGTTTTTTTTAAAATTGTGCTAGTATGCATTATGACAGACATCCTATTCGAAAGCAATAGGTGCAGTGGAGGTTGCCAAGCGGTTTCTTCATGTTTCCCGGCAGTATTCCTATCGTATTCGTTATCTTGTACACAGGTGTTTCAACTCAAGTAAGCATCTCTCGCTCAGTTTCAGCGGGCTGGGGCACACAATACAGTTTTCATTAAAACTTCCCTGATGTGGGCAAAAGCGGAGAGGTGCGGACGTTCGCCCGCGTTGTAAACGGTTTGAGTTACAGTATATTAAGTCTGCGCGAATTAGTTTACCAAGCTTCCGAACAGCACCTTCTGGGGATTTGCGTTTTCAAAGTTTATTACTACAATAGCGAATCTCGCGCTTCACAAAAACAGCCGCTTACTTTTCGACACCATCAGCAGTGTCTCTACATCCAGCCATTTCGCACCATAATGGTCCTGTACAGCGTGGATCCTTGCGTGGGTGCAAGAAACGTTGCCTGACCCGCGAGCGCGAAACTTGAAGCGGTCGCTAAACGATTCAGCTCAATTAAATCATGGACTCATTCATGGAAAGGATAATCGGTCAACCAGCGCAAGACGAACAAAGACGTCGATGAAGCTCGGGCGGATGCAGCTCGTGCAACATACCGACGCTCAAGTGCCTATCTGTTGGGAACTTTGGCGCCTGAGCTCGCTCATGTACGCACGCACCGCCAACTCCCCGTTATTGTACGGGGCATGCCTAAACGATCAGTATGCATCCCGCCAAGTTCTGGAGCTGGGTTTTTGATCCATCCGCTGAGCGGCAGTACGTGAGAATGAAAATGCTCCCCATTAAAGACGAAAGATTTTTTGTAGACGATGGTTGCAGCAGCGATGCTTGTGACATGCAGGACTAAAAATAAACCACCCAACTAGATAGGATATGTCATTGTGCTTTAAACAGTCTAAGCGTTCACGAACAAGCGTTAGCGAGCTCTGACGGTACTAGGCTATGTGGCAAAGGCAAAACGTCACCAGGAATGCAGTAATACGTATGGCGAGTACCTCCTGGGCCAAGCAAGTGTTGGCGACGGCGTTGCTGGAGGGTGATAGCAGGCCCAGGGGTTGCCTCGCTGGACTCGTGCTGGAGGAGCCGGCCGGCAGCGCTGAGCGGGTGGCCGGGTGCGTCTCGAGGGCGATCTGCAGGTCGAGGATGTAGTCGATGACGTTCTGGATGATCTCCAGCTTGGAGAGCTTCTTGTTGCGCGGCATGTTGGGCACGAGATCCTTGAGCTTGGCGAGCAGCGACTGCATCTCCTCGTGGTTCAGGTCCTTGCGGCCGTGGCGGACCTCACCCAGGCAGCGGCCAGGGAATTGTTGTTGCTCGGTGTGGGCCTTCATGGTCATTTCACTTAGCAAATCGACGTAACTCAGTATTAAGGCGCCGACTGTAGTGCAGTCCGAAGGAGGTATTCACGCCATTAGAGGAGATCCCCTAGATTTAATCCCGGAGTCGTAATCCCTTTAGAAGGCACCGAACGCACGCGGCGCAGGGGTGGGAATGACTGCAGGCCACGCAGGGCCAGGAGCCCGCGGTTTCCATCCTGAGCTCCCGCCCAATGGTTGGAAGTGTAGGCGGGGCGTCGCGAGGGTGGGCCAAGGTCTGCACCCGTGGTAAGCAGCTTTGTCGTTCCTCGCTTGGCGGTCAGACGGCGCCGCTGCCTCTCGGCGGGGGATTTCGAATTGCGAAGACCGCGCTATTCGTGTAGTAGTGTGTTCGGCCGGGTGGTGCATTCGTAGTATCTCTGCAATCAAAATCCACACTCAATAAGATTAATATTTAAGTAGTATTCGGGCACACGAGCATTCTGCAGTTTCAAGTTAGTTTCCGCTATCGGACGAAAGCTGTACGAGATAACCACAAACAGGGAAATTTTAGTTAACAGGGGCTACGCGGCTAGAAGCGCAACAGCTGTTGTGGGAACTCACCTCAACTTCAACCGCACGATGAGACTGAGGTTCGCGTGGACGAAGTAACCTAAAAATTTGTTTTCGGTTACAACTAACCTAAACATTAGACCTAAACACTGTAGCCGTCGTCTTCAGCATTATCTCGATGCTAGCCTCAAGTTTAATCGCATACGTTTACTTGCGACCTGAATTCATCCGAAGCTTGCAGTGATGACCCTACATGAATTTGGCCACTTGAAACGTACAACCCATTTTATTGCCATCACTTGCTGATATTTATAGGGCTAATTAGTAGATGCAATGTTATGTTTTACCTCACAGCTTTGGAGAAAAGTCATTGGGTTGTTGAATAAAGTGAAAAAAAAAAAAAAAAACATTCGGAACAGTTGCCTCGATGCGAGCGAGCTATTCCGGCTAAATCAGGGCGTAAAACAACATACCGGGACACACAAAGAGCAATCAAAAATAAAAGAATGAGAAAAAACATAAACTGCATGGCATATGCAAAGCACGTAGCAAAGGGGCGCAACTCAAGACTCCAACTTGGTTTCTGTGCGCAGTTTCAGGCATAAGCCGTTTATTATCACAGGTCATGACACACAGGCAACACAGCTTAAAGGGACACTGAAGTGAATTTGTCAAGCTCCCGTTTTTGCTTGCACTGCGTAGATTGGCTCAAATTAGCACACTTTTCATCGTTTATCCGGTTGTCAAATCGGTAATTATTTTACAAAGCGCGAAAGAAGAAAACCTACCATGCGCGGTTTGCGGCGGCCGCACCAACTAAGGCTGTGACGTTAGGAGGAGGGGCGCCGTGATTGGACGATGCCCAAGGTTAGCAATCAAACAAGTTTCGGTTTCGGTTCTGTAAAACATAACCAATGGCGTTGTTGGATGGGCATTCTCAATATCTCGGTAATCATCGTACCGCGCTTCTGCCATGTTGTCGGCTGTAAAATGCACAAGATAAGCCTCCCAGGACGGCTTGTAGTCATAGCATTCACTAGCCGAGAGCTACGCAGTGCATGAACACCCTCCGCGTACCCGCAGACGCCCAAATGTCATGCGCTTTTCCCCCTTATTTGGAGCTTGCCTCCCTCATGCCTGTATCGTAAAAAGCGTGTTCGCACCAGGCCAAGGGTCTGTTCATTCTGGCCTGCGCCCACTGCCTGCAAGCAGTCGGTGCTTATGGCAACAGCACGCCAACGAGAACTCGCTAGCGCGCCAGTGCCAGCCTGCGCACGTTTTGCGAACTAGCTCGTGTAGCCATGAACGTTGCGGCCCAAAAAAAGGTGAACTCAATATAGAAAACATCGGCGCAAAACAAAAAAGTTGAGTTACAAAAAAAAAAAGCACGTACCCGCGGGGATTCGAACTCGCGACTCGCAAAACATTTGCGGTGACATACCTAGCACACCAGACCACTGAACCACGAAGCGGGATGGGAAGGCCTCGCTAATATAGGGTATATATTGTATAACCGGTTTACACTTTTATTTAGTTTTGGCATTTCAAGCAGCTTAGGTGACTATTTGTTGTACTGCGCTCGTGCAGTAAGCGTCGCCCGAGTTTCCACAGTAGCTCACGTCTAGCAATTGCATTTCGTAGACGAAAAAGCGTTCGCAGATGCGTAGTCGTGCTCCTGACCGCTGTGCTTGTTCGCCCAGCGCAAAAAAGTGCTTCCCGCGCCCTAGTTTTACACTGTACGGTAAAAATATCAGTTGATTTTATTTCCTTAGTACCTATATTGACTTCGCTGACTCTTCTCCCGCCTTCAAGAGGCCTTATATTTTCCTACTGGCGTACTAGTCAGCGAAGCGTCGCATGTGCGCTTGTGCAGCGCGCGCTTGTGTGAAGCGACCTTGACTTGGAGCTGATACAGTGTACAAACTAACCAAGTAAAGAAAGGCACATTCTTCCATTCACAAACGTGTCCTGGCTTCGTTTCAACTGAGGGAACGAATTGCGACGACCCGTCGGCGGCCGGCGGACGAAACGCTGGGCCGACTGACTCTGTCTGAAGGCCGGGGAGCCGTGCAGTAACGCAGCCAATTGCCAGCTCATCCCCTCCTGACGTCACACGAAAACGCCACGGAAAATGGGCGAGCGTAAAGAGAGGAGGACAGCATTTTCGAATTAGTTTTTCTACTAAATAAAATCGCGTAAACGCGCCTAGAGTGGTCGAAACATGGCCTGGGGACTCCGGACTACAATTTGCGCTAGTAATCCCACAATGTTTACATATCACTTCAGTGTCCCTTTATTACAGCGTACCTCTACACTAAGCGGGGAAAATCGTAAAACTTGCGCGACACTGCTTGAAAAGTATGCCAACCACCCGGGGTGGACTGGGCGGTCTCCGCTTGCGGGCGAGGGGGCTGTGGCACCCGTGCTGAGTTGGCACTATGCGAAAGTCATTATCATGCCAGAAACTAAGCAGGAGTGTCAGTGTGCTTCTGTAACTAGTGACATCCATGCTAATTTATTACAGCCCGCACGTAGGCTCACCTCTTAATCTGTCTCGTTCACTGTGAGGAACAGAAAGATTGAAGCCAAGCTCATTAGCATGTAGGAGCTCGCTCAACAAAGACAACGCAAGCCTATAACAAACAGTTTTTTTTATTTTATTTTCAGTGTAAGAACAGAAGCTTGGGGTAGTTTGCAAATTTGTATAGGGCTATGTCAATTTTGCTTTATGTGGAGATTCATGTCACTTATAAGAGTGGAAGCTTGTGCGATTTGGTGATACCAGAGTCCTTCAATGCTTGGTAATACATTGCAATTGTCGGGAAGCGCAAACTAATACGGGAACAGGAGAAGCGCGGCTTAACCGTATCCTGAGCCGCACCAAGCTTAAGTTAAAGCGCTTAAGGTCCTGATATTTTTCGTCACTGTCTCAACGATGGTAGGTCTCAAAGATGGTTGGAATTGGAATGTCAGCCTTTTCATTGAGTTCTTTAGACTTTCACGTCTCCCAGTGCGTGATACTAGGTAAATACACTTACTCAAAGCTTCGTTGGGTTCTACATGCTGCGATTCACTCCCCAGCTTGTCCATGGAAAGGGAAATGCCGCCCTCAGTGAAACTGCGGGCAAAGTGCGAGCGCCGTTAAACTGGGGAAGCTTCTACGGGCCAACGGGCAGCAGTGTTCGCCGAGGCTCACTAGGAAACCCGAGTAGCGCGACCGCGACCCACAGATAAACTCCGTCAATTGTCCGCGGCCTCGACACCCTAGCGAGAAAGTACCAAGAGGTAACGGTCGTCCAGCAGACTGCGACAGCGCACGCGTGCGTGCCGGGCGTTCATTTTCTTCGCTCTTGCACGGTGTCAAGCTTCCACAGGCAAATTCTTCCGCACCACATGGGGGCCTCTGTGGCCTATGTGGTGTAAAGTCGGCGAACTGGTTAACAACAGTAGTTCAGAATCGTTTACGAGGTAAATTCGTCTCTTCAGAACATGTCTGAATAAAAATGGGCAGATCAACTTACCGAGACAATTTAGCCCTAGCTTGCAGCGTCTGCCCACAAGGTCAAAATTACATAAATTATTATTATAAGCATGATACATTTTAACTGAAACTATTAGCAACCTTTCCTAGTTGACGAGCAGTGGCGAATTAAGGATGGAGGAGAGAAGCGAGCGCCCCCTCAAGCCCCCGTTAGGAAGCACAACCTGCCATGTTTCTATACATCCCCACCATTCGCTTTGTGCCTGCACTCGTAGGACACCCCGGCCACGAGCAGGCCCGTCGGCTGGCGGTCTAAGCTTCTTACGATTGCCGCTCTCAGATTCGGTGTCCGCTGTCCGGAGTGCTCAGTCCTGACTCTGATGAAAAGCTCCGCCGACGACCACACCACTGGCAAATATTGTCACGAAGCCAGAGACGACGCAGTTGTCTTGAAGAAAAACACGTTTATTGGAGCGAACTTGTGCTCCCCTGACAACTCAAATAATACACGGGTGGCGAAGCAGCAGTCAGACCCGCCGCGGAGGCTCAGTGGCTAAGGCGTTGCCTTGCTGAGCACGAGGTCGCGGGCTCGATTCCCGGCCGCGGCGGCCGCTTTTCTGATGGAGGCGGAAAGCAAAAACGCCCGTGTGTACGAGATTTCGGTGCGCGATAAAGATCCCCAGGTGGTCAAAATTAATCCGGAGCCCTCCACTACGGCGCGCCTCATCGCCTGCGTTGCGTCGGCGCGCTAAACCCTACAATCAATCAATCGAAGCAGCAGTCAGCAAAGAGACGTACTCAAGCGAGCGTCGGAGATCGAATGCCATGGCGTCTGCTCTGCAGGCTTTTATCTTTCGTCGCAAGTGTGTTTCTGGAACCGTCGATTCACATCCAGAACATTGTAGATCACAGAAGATTATTCTGGGCTAGCACCGTTAGGACGAAACAGTCTGCTTATCTGAATGTGATAGCCCCTGTGGCATGAAAGTGAAGAATGAAAGACGCTTCGTTTGGAACGCAGGTAACACAGCCGGGCGTGGCCAGGCAGTAAAAACAAACAATAAATAAACAAACCCATACATGGTTCGCGGCAATATTAAGAACGTATGTGGCGTTTCCGTACCTCCGAGCCTTTTCCGCGCAGCACAGGTATTGTTGAACCCAGCGCGCTCAGGATATGAACTTAACGTACTCCGCCGTACGTACTTAACCTTAACGTACTCCGCCCGTGATTCATGTGTTAGCCGTGACATCATCAACTTTTCCTTGGACTTCGACCTCATTCAAATTGTCCACGCTGCTACTAGAGGGCAGGCTATTTTGGACTTGGTATTCCTCAGCTCTAGTATCACTGAAACAGGGTACGAATATGAAATAATTGAGGGAATTTCCGATCATAAGGCAGTTATTGTTTATTTAAACTCGTTAGTCTCCAAATCACGCTTTACTTTCACTACATTCCCGGACATTAGCAATACTGACGATGTTTCGATCATCGATTATTTGACGGATAGCTTCGACGCATTCAACGAACTCGCCGCAACGAGGGACGTCGATTCACTGGTTGAACAATTTGAACATTTAGTAAAAACTTGCATAAGGTGATTCGTTCCTCTTAAAACAAAAAAGAAAAACGCTAAAATGCCTGTGATTTCGCGAGAGATTTTGCATCTGTCTCGTCGTATTTCTAGATTAAAGCGACAGAGGCGACTGAATGATCCGGAAAGCGTCTCTGGCTTTAACGAGGCAAACGAAGAACTTAGAATAAAAATTAGCTCAGAAAAGGATTTCTTCTTCCGCGTAGAATTAACTAACTTGCTAACAACCAACCCTCGTAAATTTTGAAGCCCAGTCTTGCCACGCGACTCGTCGTACACCTCAATCATTGTCGGTAGTGAGACTACGAATGATCCGGAAACTATAGCAAATGCTTTCAACGCTTATTTCCAATCCGTATTTTCCTGCGACTGTACGGCGGTTATCCCCTTCGTTGTGCCCAATCACTCTTCTTTAATCCGCGACATTACTATTAGTGAGGATGGAGTACTAAATCTTGTTCTCAACTTAGACATAAAAAAATCTGCTGACCCAGACGGCATACCTAACCAATTCTTGGTACGTTATGCCTTATGGATGTCCCAATATCTCACAGTTACATTTAGAAAATTGTTGGCTACGGGCGTTGTACCAAAATCTTGGAAACGTGCTAAGATAACTCCCTTGTTTAATTCGGGAGATAAACAACTCTTAAATAATTACAGACCAATTTCTTTGACAGCCTATTCTTGCAAACTCCTAGAGCACGTAATATACAAACACACAATGGAATTTCTCGAGGAAAACAACATTTTGACTAAAACCCAACATGGTTTCCGGCAGGGGTTTAGTACCCTAGCCCAACTGAGTAAATTTGTCCATATTTCCGCTGCCCTCGATGCAGTAAGACAGGTCGACGCCATTTTCATTGACTTTGATAAAACATTCGATTCTGTGCCCCATAATAAATTGTTGTCTAAACTTAACGCTATTCTACAAAACCCGCTTATTGACACCTGGATCGCCAGTTTTCTTTCAGATCGTTGTCAATATGTATCCTATAAGTCCAAAAATTCTAGCCCTGTCACAGTGACTTCGGGAGTAGCACAGGGTTAAGTCTTGGGTCATTACTGTTCAGTCATTACTCTTCTTACTATTTATTAATGATTTGCCATCTGACATTGACTGCAAAATTCGCCTCTATGCTGATCATTCTGCTTTGTACCACACGATCACTTCATCTGCGGACCACTGCGCCTTGCAGGAGTCTTTCGCAAGGTTTTGCCGGTGGTGGGATAGCTGGGACATGAAAATTAACTTCCGCAAGACGGTTCTACTGTCCTTCACTAACAGTCCTCACTTCTCCCGTTTTCATTACATCCTCAACGATAAAACTCTCGAAAGGGTCGCACAATACCAGTACCTAGAAATTTTAATCACCCCGAACCTCTCTTGGTCATAACACATTGATAAAATCTGCAAAAAGCATGAAAAAAATTAGGTTACCTCCGCCGTGCGCTAAAAAAGACTCCTAAGGACACCAAATTAACGTTATATAAGACCCGCACACGACCACTTGTCGAATATGCCTCTCCAGTTTGGAGACCTTACAAGAAAACTGAAATTAATCAAATTAAGGGGATTCAGAAGAAAGCTGTGCGATTTTTGCCACCGCTAAGACCGTTGTTTTTCCCCGTCCCCAACACTGTCTTCTTTTAATTTGACACCACTCTCTGAGCGCAGGCGCATTGAGGCTCTGAAATTTCTTCACTGCATCAAAAATGGCTCCCTACGCCTTTCACAGGATTCCCTTGCAACGTTTTCCGAACCACGCACCACTAGAAGCCAGTCCAAGTTAAACCTGACCCCCTACTTCGCCCGCACCAACACTTTCAAATACAGCTTTTTTCCACGTGTTGTAAAGCAATGCAACTTACTTGCTTACTCCACCCGCTCTCTTTCTTTGTCGGCATTTCTATCCACTGTTTTTTGATACGCACCAATATATTCATGCCGCCACTATTTGTGTTCATTATTGTGCGTATTTGGAGTGTTCGTTATTTTTCCTCTTGTGTGGTTCTGTTGAACGGTTTCAGTGTACGTTGTGCGGGTGATGTATGCTTTGTATGCCCCACACCTGCGATAGCCCCATGGGGCTGCAGTATACATAAATAAAAATAAATAAAAACTGACGGGCGACGTGGTCGTGCGGTGCACCGAAACAGCGGCAGACTTTATTGTCGCGGCAATCTCAACGACGCTGATGTACAGCCTCAGGAACATGTCCTTGACACTGGTACCGCGCCAGGAGTGCAAGCAAAATCAGGCCTCCGACATCCGAAATAAAATTTCCGCTACAAGAACGGGACGACAGAAGAGGACAGACCATACAGTGCAGACGTTCAGCACTTTCGAATCATGCAGATGCTCGTTAATTTTTCTGTCCAGTTTCGTGAGGTACAAGTCACTAAGTACTGTCGCTATACATAACCCAATGCATACGCCGTTCGTCTGAATGAAAGTCTTATCGTCAAAACACGCATAAGTGGAAATGAGCTTCAAAAACCTACCGGCAGACGTGCCTGCGTTGTTTAAGAACGCAACACCACGTTTGTCAATACATTCCTGCACACAAATAGGCAGTTCGTCATGGGGTAGAGAATAGAAAAGGTCTTTTATATCTATTGAGCAAGCAGCAAAGCTCCGGCCCGGATTTTGTTTAACGTAGTCAGTAATGGGATTAGAGTTTTGAATCCGAAACGGGTCGTCTACAGTTAAAATAGCCAGTTTATCTTGTATCTGGCAACCAGTTTTTGCCAAGTGCCGATTTCTGAAACGATCGCCCGAAACGGCTGGTCCACCTTGCGCATTTTAACGCTAAAAAAGACATCAAGGGTCAGATTCTTCGGTTTGTCTAAGGAGCGGACAAGTTTTTCAAGTCCACTTGCGTTGCATAAATTCCGTGCCTCAGATTTTACCTTGGAGTGTACGACATTGTCACGCCGCTCAAACACCGAATCCAACGCTGATACGGCTTTTGCAAGGTACAATTCTTTTGGCAAAACCACAAAACCACCTTCTTTGTCAGCTGGCAACAGAGAATAACAATTATCTTTAAGGAAGACCCTTGTCTTGCCCTTCTTGGCTGACGGTTTACAGTGGCTTAACACTTCAACACCTTCTCAGATGCATCTGTCCTTCTCAGAGTCCGGGGCAACGTTTGCAACGTGCCTATCAAGGGAAAGAAGCTCAGGCTTGGACTTACGAGGTGCGGCGTGGGAGGAAGGCGTCCGGAAAGGAGCCACTCCGCTGGGCAGGAAACGCCGATGGGTGATTTATGGCAACGTGTGAACGTATCAATGGTTACAACGGACGCGGCGTCTAACGCCTAACGACAGAGAGGTCCCTGCGTAACGCCCGGGGCGTTGCTTCAGTGACACGGTTCGTGAACGACAGGCACAGCTTTCGCGTGGGAAGCTATAGGCGCTGTCTCGCGAGGGCCGGAAGTCTCGAGCACTGCTTCGTGCACCTGTCTCAACTGCATGCGTTTCCGTAGTTTGCGCACAGTTCTCATCATGGGTATAAATAAGGGTATCACGATATCGCGAAAGTAGTAGACGGTTCGTCTTCATCATCATCGTCATCGCCACTGCAGAGCAAAGGCCTCTGCCACAGATCTCCAATTATCTCGGTCCTGTGCTAACTGCGACCAATTTATCCCCGAACATTCCTTGATCTCATCTGCCTATCTAACGTTCTGCCGGCCCCTGCCACACTTGAGTTCTCTAGGGTACACTGTTACCCTTAATAACCAACGGGTATCTCGCCTTTGCATTATATACCCTGCCGACGTCTATTTCGTCGTCTTAATTTCTACGAATACGTCCTTAACACGCGGTTGTTTCGTGACCCACTCCGCTCTCTGCTTGTCCCTTAATGTTACACGTATCCTCTCCCGTTCTATTTCTCGCTGAGTCGTCCTCAATTTACGTTGAACCCTTTGAGTGAGCCTCCAAGTTTGCCCCGTAGGTGAGTAGGTGAGTAGTCATATTGGCTTACCACTTCCACTGCCTCACCACCTATCTCAAAGCGCTGCGCTCTCCAGATGCTAATGAGCATTACTTTAGTTTTCTGGGTACCAATTATCAGGCCCACGATTATACTCTGCTTGTCCAGTGGGTAATGGTGCTTTGCAATTAGTCCCCCGAGTAGACGGTTAACAGTCACGGCGTGGTGCGTTCACTGAACGCATTCAGGCGAGAGTCTCGTGCGTCTTTATCTCCGCCCCCTGTACCCGCCGTCACGTCACAGAACATCTTGCAACGCCAGCACTACTGTAGGCTTCCCAGCTTTCGGTCACTTTATGCCCAAGAACGGCCAATATTGACGGTTCTCAAACCCCGGATGCAAGCTTGTTTCTATTCTTTGTGGACAAAGACGAAACAAATTGATAAGCAGCGTAAGAAAAACTTCCCCCAATGCAGTTGGAGCTATGTCCTGCCAGCGGGTGGCGCTCCTTATGTTCTTCCCATTTCTCCCAGAATACCTTGCGCCAGGAACAAGTCTGCACACGTTTGCATTCCTGGCCCCTTCCCTGCTTCCCTTGCGGCGCTTTTTCTGGGTCCCGTTCTCGCTCCTTTCACTGCGTCCTGTGTACCTTACTCAACAGCATCCCCTCCTCCGATTTTCCTTGACTCGGTCGTTAAACGCTGCGCTGCGGCGCACCCGGTTCCATGCCCTTGATACTGTCGTACCCGGCTTGCCTTTTCGGCACCGCGCAAAGAATTCAGAGAAAATCCTTTTGGAGAGTGCGCAAAGAATTCAGAGGAAATTCATTTGGAGACTTGTTAAATGTTGTACACGTCATACTCAACCAGCAACTAAGGGGTTTTGTGGAGGGAGAACGCTAGGAACTTTGCCCCACATTAAATGACTTCCGGAAAGTGTGCCTGGAGGAGCAAGGCCGAAATTCTCACACATTGTCATCACCCAGAAGCTCCGCCGCGTACACTAAGCTCATTGTATAACTTTGAATCTTGTCGCAATAATAAAATGCTTATTGCTGCTGAACTAGAGAACAGCGGTTTGTGCCGCGCGCGTTACCGTTTTTTTGATGGAAGTCAAAAACAAAAACACACTCTCCTCAAGAGTTCGGCGCACGCATGATAAATATTTCAATTTGTTGGAAATTAAACCGCTTTCCTCCACCGGTACGCGTCCAGATGCGGCTTTCCGTGCAACGCCCTCCGTCATCTCGGTCAGAAAAAATCTGAATGTGTGCTCGCGTTGCTTGCTTTCAATGTTTAGGCTGTCAATTGATGCTTTAGTATATTTCTTCCCGTCGTACGAAATTTCATATTCTCTGCATCTGTTGTGCTACACTCTTATCGCTGTTGGTTTGCGCTTTTTGTGGCTCGGCTTTGTCGCCCTGTTTTCTGCGGCTGTTTGTTGCTTGAAAATGTGTGCCACTACGAAGAACACCTGGGCCCACTTGCTCGCAAAAACGTGCTTATGGGCAGGCATATTGACAGTCTAGTCTTATTTACGGACTTCAATGTGCCCGCACCCCCCCCCCCCCCACACACACAAGGAGAGGGAGGGAGAGAAAGAGAGAGAGAGAGAGAGAGAGAGAGAGTAATTTATTGAATGAAAGGTCAACGCAGAGAGGTTGGCCTGATTGGTATATTCTCTCACTTGCTACTCAGTGGGCAGAAAAACTGCTTTGGTAAGCGTTTGTTTCGAACCATGGTCGGATGAATTCGAGAAACTTTGGCCATCATGCGGTGCATTTGGGCTACACGTTACAATGACCTTAGTAGGGCACCTCAGCAATGAACTTGCTTGGTAGGGCACCTACCGCGGTCGGGCCGCCGGGCGTGTTTCACCCGGCCGCGTAAACGAAGTAATAAACAAAGATCATCTGCTTCGAAGCGTGGGCACGAGAACCCCACTGGGCTGACGCGAAAAGCGCCCTCATTGCCTCACGTTGTCACAACAGGAGTCGTGTTTTTCGCCTCAAAGTGAATTAGACAGTTGCGAATTGGCTTTGGGTTCATCGGCGTAGACTTGGATACAACGACCAGTCCAGCGGCTCACACCGCCGTGAACGGCGACACGATTGCGACAACCTGCTGCCTAGTCGGTAGCTCGCTTACTGAGGGCTGCAGCTATAAACGCTGTAGAATATAGCCGAATGTTCATATCATGCATCCTCGTATGCGCAAACCATCGCAATCGCTCAAACTGAATACGCAATCAAAGTACAAACCACAGCAATCCAGCTTCGTTACCCCTAGTTTCGAAAGGGCTGATGGAAAGACGCGAAGCGCGCGAAGTCTGCGCAGCATGGAGGAAATATGATGCGGAGCTTCTCTTTGGAAACGCGATTTAATTTAGCGCTCACGGCAGGCTGTCAACGCTTTCTGGTTGTCACGTAGCAGTTATATTATTAACGCCTTTTTGTTGTTGCAGAGCCAATGGGCATGATTTTTCAAAAAAATACATGTTTTTCATCCTTTCCGCGCCACCTTTTCGTGGCCACAGAGCCGACAGCGCCGACAGCCGACATAGCAGGTGGTCCCACATTCACGCCTCGTGTGCCTTGCGCTCGGCCGCCCGATGTCTACTCGGGCCGCAGACGATCATTCCCGTCCATCTTTGTTTGTCACGATGGAGGAAAAATCCGCGTTACCCGGCAAAGAAACAAGCACACGCCCATAGCGCACAGTGAAAGTTGAAAACGGGAGATGGCTTCAGCCGTCGCTGCCGCATCGAAGTAGGTAGGCCTTGCGGCTTCAGGAGCCCGCGTTGTCAGGCCCCATTCAGGCCGTTGTCAGGCCGTTGTCAGGCGTTGTCAGGCCTCTATTCCGTTGGCTTTTCCGCGACTCCTATCACCGTTGAGCAGGCCCTGGTTCGAACCAGACGGTCGGGCGGCCACCGCTGGGCGTCGTTCGCCAGTTCTACGGCTTCTTCACTCGTTTTTCACTGCATGAAATGACGACCACGTCAGCATAACGCCGTGAATAAGTCTGCTCGGAGCAGGCTTATTTGCAGTCGCATCACAAACTAATTTAGAGCCACATTCGCGGCCCTCCAGAAAGCCACTCATAGCCTACAGGGAGATTAAGACCCTGAGTCAGACTGCCAATAAAATTAGACTGCGAGTAAGTCTGTCTTATTGGGCGTCGAGGAAGCGGACGCTGGTTCTTGAGCACAAATTAAGCGTATTTATTTTGTTGGTTACTTATATTTTTATTTGTATATATTTTTTTTGTTGTGAGTGATTTTGTAAGCGCCGTCTAAGAACGGCACTAGGGAGCTTTCGAAAAATCATACTGCTATTAGCAAACCCGAAGCAGTATTCTCAGATTCCCCGTCGCGTCTTCTAACGGCATATAGGGTCAGATTGACCATATATGCCGTTTAGTCAGCCAGTTTAGTCAGACAGTTTCGTGTCACAGCTGGAATTCTTAAAATAATGAACGAGTGGTTGTCACGCTTACTTATGCTTAAAATAAAAGAAATCATTTTGTACATGAAAAATATAATTTAAAAATGCATGTATGAACGCATGAATGAATGTGGGTTAGTATGAATCGGGGGGGGGGGGGGGGGCATCATGATTGGGACCAACGATTCACTGGTTCACCAGTTAGGTTTCTATTAGTTAGGTTCACTGGCAGAGGTTGAGAAGTTTCGCGTGGACCGTGAAGGGCCATGCTGCGCAAGTGCGAGGAGAATGGGATTGGATTGGCTTGAATTGGCTTGGGTTGGATTAAACTGGATTGTATTGGATTGAATTGGAATCCCATCCAATTTCAGTACGGGTGTGTAGAGAACGGGGTCTGCACATTCGCCGGTCTGCGCATTACAAAGGAGTGACGTCATAGCCGCGGCAGACGCACAGGCGCGGGCGCGTGCCCAGCTGTGCGCCTCCGTTGCGCAGTAGCCAAGCCTGACGGTGCGCCGGAGCCCCTTGATGGCCGTTTCGCATGGCTCCTGGAGAGCCGTGCTGCGCATGCGCGTGGAGCAGTGCCTGGACTGGACTGGACTGGACTGGACTGGACTGGATTGGATTGGATTGGACTAAATTGGATTGGAAATCGTTTTAGCAGAATCAAGCATGATAGTCAGCTAATCCGAGACAACCAGGAAACCTAAGCATAACCAACTGAACCTTAGCTCACGCTACGTATATCCCGGAATAGCCGAGCTAAGCTACTACGATTTTTTTTCGATGTACTCACGCTAAGACTGCCAATCCTCCGTGCATCTTCGAAGCGAGAAGCACTCCGTGGCATTAGCTTTTGCTCGGCAGTAGCGAAAGGAAACGAGCAATGGCGCAACGAGTGGGCGACAGATCGAAGCCATTCGAAAGCGGAACGTCGAAGCGGATCGTGAATCAAATCCTGCAGACCGAACTTAGGACGAAACCTTTCGTGAACGCGGTGCGGGAGCGAAGAGTCCCAGGCGTTCAGGGGGGCCTTTTTCTTGTCGCATTCATAACCTTTACGTATCGAACTGTCCTCGGAACGTGGTTTAGCTTCACGATTTTTTTAATTTGGGGCTTTCAATGTGGATGAGTGTGGGCAGAAAAAGGAGCTGTTTTCTTACGCGTTTCGTGCTGGAGACTTTAGGCTTGCGCTGCCACACCTACCTGGCCCAACCGACCACCAGCGGCGTAGGTGCATGGATTTGACATTAACCAAGAAATCCCGGGCCATCTCCACTAACGGGAAACCTGGGGACGAGCGAAGCAAGCAGTGTACATCGTATTCTTGGTGCCTTGGCGTTCTTGCCCACGCAGATGAAACCGCTGGGGGGTAGAGGTATGCGGCTCTGCTGTAATTATCGTGTCTTTGGAAAACAAGTGTGCCGGTGTGTCTTTTTAGTACGCGTTTTCAACCATGGAGATGAAACGTTCTAGCGCCAGGCGTTGGATAACAAGTGTCCTGGTGTGTTCTTTTAGCACGTGTCACGTTTTAGCGCGAGTTCTTGGAAAACGAGTGTCTCGGTGTTTTAGTCCCTTGACTACATGAGACGACGAAGACGATGACAGGTGACGCCGACATCCGGAGCACATAAAATATGTCTGCAGTTGCGAGTGTTCCGATCAGTATATTGCATAGACAATAGAAATCTATTATGACCGTCATTACTAAGTGAGATTCAACAGCTCTGATGGTCATCCACATTTCCATGGCGAAATGGTTTCAAATGAAGTAAGACATGTTATTTAAAACTTTGTAGGCCTTCATGTACAGGAGTTTTGTTAGAAAAAAAAAACGAAGCATGATCATGTCTCCTAAACTGCTGACTATCGGTACTTGGAAAGCTGCCGCTGCGGCCCGTGTGCCGGATAAATGGATAAGACAGTTTCCGGCAGAATGGAAGGCTGCCATAACTTCACAAAAACGTAGTGGTAAAAATGCCGTAAAGAAAACACGCTGATTAGCAAACCTGGACCTGGTATTAATGAGAAAATTACTCGGTATAAAATGTTTTAACATATCCGTGGTTGATTTTGTGAATTATTCCTGTATACTGTCTGAGGCACAACTTTATGACGTGTGTTCCGTCCGTTTTGTAGCTCTCTCCCTGTGCTAATGTTCTCTACACACTAAACATGTTTGCACCCTCAAGGGTGTGAAAGGGTGCATTCAACATTTCACACCCTTTTTGCACCTTTTAAGCCCCCAAATTTAAACCCGGCAATTCAAAAGGTGCTTCAAAATAAGGTGCTTCAAAATAAAGGGTGTAAACAACCGTTTAAAAGGGTGTTGAGTGATATTTATGGCCACTCAGCACCCCATGGTTTAGGTATTAAAGCACAGGGTGCAAATACGCTGGTAGAAGGGGAAAAATTGACCAAAACGTGTGGAGTGTTAAAATCCCACCCTGCACTACATTCGCTCTTCGAGTCCATCACAGGGTTTATTTCGTGATCTGCGTACACGGGAAGGGAAGGCTACAAAATTACTCTTGTTCTCCTAAAAATAAAGCTTTTATGCAAGGCATCGATGTCTTCAACGAAACTGAATTTACCTAAGATTTTGTTCTCGTAACACCACTGACGCGAATCTACGCAGTCTTTCAGTGAGGGTTTCGCATTTTATGATAAACAAACAAGCATCGCATGGTTTTTAACTGTTTGTCAAGATGTTTTTCACGAATGGAAAATAACAAATAAATGGAACCGTATACGATCAAAAATGAAGGCGCTTACGATGGAATCTCTGTTCGCGAAATCCAATATAACGCAGCAGCGGAAGGGACGTTGAAACAGGAAAAAAAAATCTGCCCTTGCTTATTAAGAAAATCACCACAATAACACTCCCCCGCCCACATTTTTTTTCTACAGCCTCACATGGACCACAGTACAATGTTGAACTGGGACATCTGTACCATATTTCCGTCGTTCCCTGCTGCCCTCCTGCCCCGCCAGCTTCGCCCAGTGGAGTTATGACGTACTAGCAATCAGAATTTTGCTACATTATTATGGTTAGCGACCGTCTATAATTTTTACATACGCAGGAAACAGACAACCTTGGTCTCTTCTGCACAAACAACGCTGGAGAACGAGGCAGGGATAAAAAAAACAAAAGTTGGTGAAGGAGGGAGCAGGAAATCGGTCGCTAAATAAAGAGACGCCAAATAACATTACCATTAGAAGACAAACAAATACCATTGCACACTGTTATCCTCCCCGCCGCGGTAGCTCAGTGGCTAACGCGTTGTTCTGATGAGCACGAGGTTCGATTCCCGGCCGCGGTGGCCTGTTTTCTGATGGATGCGAAAAGCAAAAAAACGCCCGTGTATACGAGTTTTCGGCGCAAGTTGAAGATCTCCTGGCGCTAAAATAAATCCTGAGCCCTCCACTACGACACGTCTCATCGCCTGCGTCACGTCGCCGCGTTAAACCCTACAATAAATCAATCAACACTATTATCCTGCCATCTGCTGTATTTTTATCATTCAAATCGAGCGCCAAAATGTGCAGTTCCCGTTTTGTGTTTATAAACGCTAAAAATCTAAAAGTTTTTATTAAAGCACACGCAACAAATAATAAAACCTAGAGTTACTGCTATATTCAGTAAAAGAGGCAACGATTTACCAAATTGCGGTTTTAATTTGTTTAAGCAACACACTGTCAATGGCCGAAACCCTGGGTGGGGCGGCGTGGCCAAACCAGTATTATTCGAATCGCCCCGTCGGCCGTCGACCGTGCTCTCTGGTGTGCCGTTAAACAAGCGCAGTGATTATGATTAACTGGACCCCTCGTCGTCTTCTGTTGTATCTGTCGTGTTTGACTTCACGATGAAGTATTTGAGAACAACTTTGCCACCTGAAGACGGATAATTTTATTTGACGCTTGCCACTGAACGTCGCTGGCTCTTCTGCGTCGTTTCCTGTCAGGTAAGCTGTCTCGTCACATTTGCTGCCTTTCTTGTCCCTGGATGTCGTTTGTAGCTGTAATCGCCGCTTTAAGGATTCATTAACAGTAGCCCATGTGTGTGTGAAGTGTTGAACTAAAGCGGTTTGGTTAAGACTAGAGGGCTAGTCTCTAGAAAGGTGATGTGCGCAAGTAGATTGTGGTGCTTCCATTTCGCGCTAAACGCAGTGGTGCTAGACTTCGCAATGTTTTCTCTTCCACAGCACTATATTGAACTTCTTCAGAGTTCATCACTGAGAACCACGTCTTACGCGTAGTTTATCAGAACACGGGTGGCCACTCCTTTACACTGCGCTGCGCAGAGTTTACGGCTTCGTTAATCACCGCTGTCATTTATGCCCTGTTGAGAATGACGAGGAAGTATTGTTTGCGAGCGAATGTGCCCGCCTCGAAAGCTTCGTTGCGTTTGGGTGAGCCACCATGTGTACGGTGCCTCTGTATGCGGGCATTGATTTTGGCTGAATGTTGTAACATGTTGTAACATGCTGTTGTAACATGTTGTCACCCGAGTTGTAACATTCGTGCCCCTAATCATTTCCATTCGTGCATGTGTGGTAATCATTTGTCATCCTATTTTAGACCTCTGGACGGTCTGAGCACATCACGTCCCTACATTGCACCCGAAAAGAGCCACAAGCATTGTCAACAGTGTTCGGCCGACAGTGCATACGTTTTCAAACACTGTTTTGGTAGCACAGTGGGCTATCATAGTTGAATCATGTTGGATCACTTGAATGTACAAGTTCTCTCCGCCGTAACAATTATTGGTGTTTCATGCACAACCTAACATGTAGCCACTAAATGGTAACCTTGAATGTTGATTTCGGAAAAATCAAAATTTCGCCCAAAATCATCATGTGGGCTTAGCAGTTAATAGCCATGTATCGGAATCTTCTGGTGTTAGTCATGTTTACGATGAAGCCATATTTCTTAGGTGTTGACACAAAAATGTCATTACCTTTGTAGTTTATTCTTGCATAAAGCCCGACCAGTCGTTCTGTTTTGTTCAGCCATTTATAAAGCAACGCTTTCTCCCTCTACCAGCGAGTGGTTCCTTCGCGGCGTGGGGGACAATAAATTTCCAACGCGGTGAAATCGGCGAGGAGGGAGGCAGGTTTTCACTCACGGAGCACACTGTAGATGGCGCAGCGAATTTACCCAGCGTTTCCGACGCGGAGGTGCCTGCTCACCGGCGGGCGCGTCGGCGGTATGTCGTCTGCTTCAGCGACAGTTGTTTAGGGCCTGTTTTTGTGCACCTTCATGTGCATTGCGCGCTTCCTCGCACGGCTTGATTAACTTGTTCCACAACACCTTCTGGGTAAACCGTACCCCACGGAATTAAGTGTTCGAACGGCAAAGATACGTTAAGGATTTATTTCAAGCGCGGGAAAACAAAATCTAGAGACCACACACACGCATCTGGCCGCTAGAGAAACGCTACCTTTTGCGCACTGGTACCTTTTGCGCAAATTGATGAATACCAGTTCAGTCGTGTTTTAAGAGGTATTAGGAAAGGCGGAAGGAGAAACCGGTCATAAAAATAGCGATTATAAAAGTTCCCTCAGCTTTCTCGCAATTCTCAAAGGGACTGAACTAACTAGTTTAATCACTAAGCTCAGATGCCGAATTGTTTCGGTGTCTACACTTGTGCCGCGCGAAGGTGTATACCCCCGCTAGAACAACAGGAAGGCTGGGTTCCACTGCGGCACCATTCGAAAGACGATCCTCTCCGTTTTCTTTCTGCCGACGCACGGCCGGGCTACTGCGGCGGCGTCCACCGCTTTAGCCCCATCGTGGCCGGCGCTGCTGCTTTCGGGACTCCGCCCCTGCGAATTCCATGTAACGGCTGGCAGAATCTCTTGTTTCACTCTTTGTAAAGCCACGTGTGTGAAATCAATTGACGTCGCATGGACAATTGTTGTGTGTGTCGTTTAAAGCTTTGCTTTCCAATCACTTTCAAAGCGTTGATTGGAGCCAATTTTTTATATTATCATTTAAAATAATAGCCACCCAATTCGCTGTCGTTTTAATTTTGTCACCTGCTTTATACTTCCTTTTTTCAATTTTCTGTAAGAATTGACTATCCATATTTTTATGAGTTTGTTAAACAGTGATTACTTTAAGTGCTCAAGCAATTCTTGGCTGCGGAGGTTCCCTTTTTTGAGCCAAGTAAGAACCCATTACAAGCTTTAATAAGGTCGTCTTTTGGAGACATAAAGTTGAAATAAATATTTGCATTGTTTTACGTATGTTGAAAGAATACCTTGCTCATTTTCTTTCAACTCTGATTCAGAATACCGCCTAAGCCATTTTTTCTGTTTCTTCATAACCAGAAAGGGTGCTTCTACTCGGTTCTTCTTGAAGCAGCAGTAACTGTACTTCACACGTGAGCTCTGAACACACAGTAATTAGGGTATGAAACATTCTACCGGTATAAGCTTGCTTTGTAGAGATCATTGTAGATGCCACAGCTCTCGACAGTGTAGTACAATGTCTGGTGTAGTGCACAATGTCTCTACAACAGCGCCCGCTGGGTGCTGTTGTAGAGAATAATGTTGTGGCTATAATAATTGAGATTATTTCAAAATGCACGTCAAATACTATTAAGAATAGCTGTCTAAGTCGGCGGCCATTTTCCTGGTACAGGCAGAAAGTGTAGAGATTTCAGTGCACATTAAATGTCCCAAAGTTCCCAAAGCTATATCCAGAGCCCTCTTCTGCCGTGCACTTAATATCCCATGTGTAGCTGTGCGTAAGAACAGCTAAAATTTATGATCAATTTAAATTGATTATTATGTGTCTAAATACAAATATTCTCTGTTCAAGCTCATGTATCTACACTAAAATATTTTATAACAATTGTCTAGCTACCAAAGGTATGCAGAAAAGATTTTCGGTTTTGGTCACACTAGCCCGACCATCGACCGATTCGGTCGGCCAACACCGTGTCGGCGAGCTGTCGGCGGCCATGTCCCACCGCGCCGATGCCGGCCGTAGGCCAACCGTCTGCGTCGGCGAGAAATCGGCGAGGCGTGAGTGTCGGCGCGCTGTCGGCCTACGCGCTTGTCGCACCACGCCAACGACCGCGCGAAGAACTGCGCTCGCGTGCCCGGTCATGCACGCTAGCACAGTTCTGCTCTCAACAATAATACGCGCGTGCATTTACCCTCGCCTTGCGAAGACTGCAGGCCTGTCAGTCATTTGAAAAAACGCAGACCCTTCTTTGAGCAGATTCGAATTCTGGGCAGGAGTGACAATACAGTGGCGAGGGACCTATTGAAAGCGTTTTATATCAAGAAAAAAGCGGACAAGGACGTCAGCGATACATCTGTGCTTTTGCGAGCCACCGAGTTTGAGTTTTTTAAAACGGCACTTTGATTGTGTCCATCGGTTTGATGCTTTCCATTCAGTGTATCCCACTGCTCATGATTCCATGATAAATGTATAAATACGAGACGAGGCTTCAATAAATGTTGGTTGCAGGTGAGCGTTTGTCGCGTCGTTCTTCTTTTGTTTCGTTGTCCAAGTCGCGCTCTATTTTTCAATCGCGATGCACCATCATGCCCCCAACAGCTGCGTTTAATGAAGCGCCAAGGATGCGTGCTGCAATTCGGCAAAATGAACATATATAATTGATTTTTAACACGAATGTGGTTCATTCGCGGACCCACCAAGATTTTGCGGACCTCATGTCTGTCCTGGAAATGACGCCATTACTACTTGGCCACGCGTAAATGTTGGCTAGTTGGTTCGAACTGTGAAACATTACTACGAAGGAAGCAGCCTGTAAAGGGTGCACCCCTGCACATGGGGTCTTCTTGCGGGGAAGCAACCTTTAGGACTAAAGAGTACATTTAGGGTTGCTCGTTTTCAGGTTGTATATTTTAACACGAAAGTTTTTGTGCCAAAATACACCAAGATTTCCCTGACGTCACATCTGTCACAGAAATGACGGCAGTACACCTTTGCCGAAGCGACCCGCCAGCAGAACGTCGCTCGCCAAGCCCACCCACAAGGCAGCCGCCGCCCGGCAAAGATTTCGCTTCACATTTCACTTTCATGTTTTACCGGTTCGTATCACAAAAAAAATTAGCCACAGGTTCTTTTTAAAATGTTTTGAATACTCAGAAACCTCTAATGTTATGACTTCTGTACTGAAATGTCGCTCTAATCTTAAACTTTATAAATCGACGTTTTAAAAATCGGTGGAACAAAAGGTCAAGCAAATTATCAGCTGACGTTGAGCTTCAATGAAATGTCTCACAGAACCCAGCTTGGAAAGCACGAATGTTTCGTACCATAATCACGTGTCATATTGTGCAATATGTGGCTGCACACCTGCTGCGCCATTTGTGAACCGAGGATGACGCACCCTTTTTGTACCTTTTAGATGGGTACTTTTGTAGAAAAAGACCCCTACAGATTGGGGTGGTGAAGTAGCTGCCTGTTGTATCTTTTGGCAGAAAAGGGTGTAATAAGGCACCCGTCTATGGCGTGCTTCGATTGATTGATTTGATTGATTGTGGGGTTTAACGCGCCGACGCAACGCAGGCGATGAGGCGCGCCGTAGTGGAGGGCTCCGGATTAATTTTGACCACCTGGGGATCTTTATCGTGCGCCGAAATCTCGTACACACGGGCGTTTTTGCTTTTCGCCTCCATCAGAAAAGCGGCCGCCGCGGCCGGGAATCGAACCCGCGACCTCGTGCTCAGCAGCGCAACGCCTTAGCCACTGAGCCACCGCGGCGGGTTCTATGGCGTGCTTCACAGAGGGTGCTCCGGCGGAGACAGAATCCAAGCACCCTAAAGGGCGTAATATATTCAGTTATAAGTGTGCCCCTGCGGCGACAAGCTCAACGTACCTTTTTGGTCGTAAAAGTGTTTAGTGTGTGGTACGATTAATTCGCTACTCTCCTATCTGTGACCCATCAAGAGTATTTTTAGACTACAGATAGTTATAAATGAACCGTTTCAACCTAAATAAACCGTTGGCTTTAATAGATGAATCCTACCAGTTCGGCTGATAGGAACGAACATTCAGAGCAGACAACGATTCGGAGGGACGGCTGGGTTAGCTGCCGTACCGTCCACGGAATCACTGTCAATTATTCATTTTATTTTATAAAAGCCGCCTAGAAATGGATCCGGCACCTTTAAGCCGCAGCATACGGCTGAGCGCATGCTCCAAGATTCTTCGTTAGGCTACGGCATCGCATTGAAGTTCTAGGAATCATGCCTTTACCTGCATAACTGGCACCATTCCCTAAAGGAACTTATTACCAATTACGAGATTCTAGTTATCAGGGGTTACGTGCTAAATAATTACTGTATTATACACCCAAAGGTTGCAGCCCTTCCGCGTGAGGGAAGTCCAGCGAAGGTGGCTGTCTGGTTAGAGTTGCCATGTTTGAGTTTAGCTATGCAGTAAAAGTTTGTTCACTCCAACTCGGTTAATTCAAACTTACGGATGATTAGAGCCGATCCCATGTTCCCGGCACAACCCCGGATGTTTCAATGGGCCAATACTTCCGATAAGTCGAACGCGTCGGTATGCAGAACGCTGGATTCGAACAGGGATCCACTGGTTTCAATCGCACCTCACAGAAGTCGGCCCAGAGGATTACAATGTGTTGCAAATCCACACCAAGCCAAATTTGTAGAGATGCAAAACAAGAAAACAAACAAAATTCCCCGCATTTCCCCGAGGGGAAGAATGTGAAAGTGCGAATGCACGAGTTGAATTTGCGCGGTTCGGTAATGTTCGCGAAAGAGAGATCACACACACACACACAACTACAAAGAAAGAAAGATGCATTTATTCACAGACACCTATTTGTGTTGTCGTTGTACTTGATTGCTAGAGCGGATCTCAGCTTTGAAATTTCGTGTCAGTACTCCTTTAAGCAGGTGCATTAGCCCTTCTCACGCCCGATTCTTGGCCAATCCCCCAAGTGGGTATGTGCCATGTCAGCGGCCAGGCAGCGCGCGCCCATCTCCCCCCGTTGCCAAGGAAGACGAGGAGATTCCTGGCCAATCCCCCACGTGGGTATGTGCCATGTCAGTCGCTTAAGAAGTGCATTCGCACAAGCGCGGACATCGCCGGTGGACGCAGGTTCAGGGTCGCTTAAGAAGTGCATTCGCACTTAAAAAACAATAGCGTAACGCGCTGTACGCTGCGGCGACAGATGTTTTAGCTTCCGCATCAGGCTGAGTAATTAATTTCGTTCGCTGTTCGAGCTCCACGAACATGATTTACGAAATCATCTGGCACAAACGTGTAGTAGCGACTTATACGCGATAACGAGTCCGGAGGTGGCCTTTTGTGTTCAGTCCGCGCAGGGTTACGCCACGTCCATTCATTCTAGCGTCCTCCCGCTAATTGGAACTCCGCTTTATTCGAACAATTTTATGGAAGCCTTCGAGTTCGACTTAAAGAGCTTTTACTGTATTGGGTATTTGCTATATTGATTTATATGGTCAGGGGCCCGTTCACAGACAAAGGACACACAGGATTAGTGGATAGAGGTTATGTCTTTGTATTGTAGCGCGGGTTCGCCGATCTCAGGGCAGGCTCTACTAGTGCGACGAACAGCTGTCCGCCGGAGAGGGGAGGCAACAGCGCAATGTCAGGAGGGAGAGAGAAGCAGGGCTTGCCGAGGACTCGGGAAAGAGGCGACGGCAGTACAATGGGGGGTTGTAATGGAGGGAGCATGGTTGCAGGATGTGCAACACAATGTGTTGCGCAGCGTGCAATAACCTTAGGCTTCACCTCAAAACACAAAAGCGTTATTGCCCCTGGAAAACATTATTCCAGGGGCAAATATGCCGTCTTATATCAAAATAGGGAGCTCTAAGACATTTTTAAAATTTCTTATGAATTTTCTCACACGCTGCACATGTCCCTAAGATGTTGCCGCCTGCGCAAGACCCTCGGATCCCAGCCATATACAGCTTCGCTTTAAGAGGCATCGCTCATGAATGCGGCTTTACATGGTGCCTCGCAGTTTCGACATAACATGGTGTTTTAACAAAAACACACCAAATGAGCCACCTTACCTTTTTGTTGATTCATGTGTTTCAGCGCATGGATTGCGCCAATGCTGACCGTGCCGCTACCGCTTCCTTTTGCGATGTTATGTGGAAGAGTTGGCGCAGGCAAAGGCACACCAATTTGTTAGAAGCCATGTTTCATCTTTGAAGCCATGCGCATTTGAAGAAAATGAGTAAACCCCGATTAGCTGTAATCGAGTGATCGGTACGTTCATCCATCAGTCGCCAACCCTCGGTTTACACGGTGTTATTCAGCATTGCGAGGAACGCATTCGATTACCTGTTATGCTTGCGCTGCTGTCAGGCTGCCTTCCCAAGCAGCATCTTCAGCAGACACACACGCAGTGTGCGCCTGCAGACGTCACTCATAGCACACAGTTTCCTTGTTATCGGAGTCTGTAAACACGCGCCGTAGGTAAACAAACATATTTTGCATACATCTCCTGCACATTTATTGCATCACTACGCCTTCAATTAGGGTTGCAAGCAAGCAGTCTGTGTAGGACGATGGTTCTGGCACGCTTGTAATGGCCCTGATGGTTCTGAAGGCTGATTCTCAGTGATCATTCTTACGGCTGATGGTTCTGTTACGCCGTACATCTATCTGCCGCTAATGCGTACGATACCAAAAACGGCTCGCTGTGCGCAATTTCAGTGTTGGCAACGAGAAAATCAATCCTTCAACACGACAACATCTCCACAGGATGAGTCACATTTTGTGTGGTAAGGCGACGTTGGGGGTGTGAGTATATTGAAGTCGTGATCACGATACCCTTCGTTCGGCTCCCACTCAATGCCTTCTCCTCAGGCCAAATCAGAAAGACGCCCTGCTCCGAGCGTAGTTTGTGCGCCTGACTCCTGCTGGGAATAAGAAGCAGCCCGAGGCGGTGGAGTCGCGGCGGATCTCGTTAGGGTAGATGAAAGTGGTCACGTGCTGCTCTGGTAGAGGTGGTACACTGGAAATACCACATATAAAACAAAAAAAAAGATGTCTGGCCACTGGAAAACGCTGCTCCTCTTTAAGCACGTGCGGGTTGCGCGGAAAGCACCAGAAGGAAGGGCTGGAGCAACAATAAAAAAAAAGGTTTGCTTGACCTGAAGCACCCCTTGCTGAAATGCCGCGAGGCCCTCAGAAGGACAGGCGCTGATACAAGAAAATATGCGCGGAAATGCTAGAGCTTAAAAAATTACTAAGGAGGCAGAACTCAAATAGCAGGGGACATGATCGAGCGTAATGCCGCGGGCGCTGAATGCCCGCAGGCTGTGGATTCGAAGTGAGGGATTGACGCCTCTAGGGAAGGCTTCGGGAAGCGGAATGTGCAGGGAAGACGGGCCGAGTCAGTATGACGGTTACGGTGGTGGTGGGGAGGCAAGTTAGGGAGCGCGACGCGAAGCCCCGCCGGAAGAGCGCAGAGGGGAAGAGCCCGAGCGTCAGGGCACGCGACCAAATGAGAAGTCATAGCGGCCGCGTCTGACTCCATCGCGTACGAGCTACACAGAGGGGGTTTGGTGCGGGGGGAGGATGACCCACGAAGACGCCAAAATCGATCACCAAGGCGTCGTTGCTATGGCGACCTGCCTTGGCATCGCGCAGAGAGAGAGAGAGCAGACATGGGGAGCTGTTTTTGTCTTTGTGGGTATTGAAAACCACGCTGAGCTCGAGTTGTTACAATAGGAGCTCCTTATTTCTTTTCTTTCGCGATGCTGCTTCTTCACTTTACCAGAATATTTTATCTCTGATGCTTACTGACTTTAATTTTCCGTCACGAATATAGCATGCAGTGGCTTCCCGCACAGTGAAGCGAATTTTATTTTAGCTGTAAAAAATACAATAATGGTATGGTGCCTGGCTACAGCCAACGAGCATGTCTCCTGAATTGGCCCCCGGTACCAGGTAGCACTTGCAACACAGACAGTGTTTTCAGGGGAAATACTTTTCAAGAGACCAAACTGATGATTTTGTTAAATAGAGGCAAAAAAAAGTAGTTCCCGTCTACTCTGAGAAAAAGGTGACAGCGAAGCTGGGCGGCACGAAACAAAATGCCTTTGTTTGTTATTTCCGACGAAGCCTACTTGCTAGCTAATTAGCTGAATAAAACTTGAAAGGACTGAGCGGACAGACATCACGCTGTCCATTTCCCTCCCGCGTCGCTAGCGCACCCTGTCTCGGTAACGCACCGAGCCAAACCACTCAATTGCGGGGGACAGCAGGCGTGCAGGTTTCAGCGGGCCGTGAGACGAGCACGTTGAAATCTCCCTCCATCGCAAAAGCCGTGTAATTAGTGAACTTATAAAGCCTGGCTGCGCTAGCCGGTGGGGATTGACGTCCCCGATCATTGGGATATTGTGTCGTTGTAAAAACCGCTGGCGATGTTATATAGACAAGAGGTTTCACCCCAATCCACAGCCTTCTTTGTTGCGCTCAACTTCGTCTGCGCAGTTTGTGTGGCGGGCGCGTCGGGCTGCATATTTAGGGATAATTCTCAACCCGCGTCGTACGCTCGACTTGACCATGAAAGCCGATAGTGTGAAAATGGAGAATAGGGCGTGTTTTGGATGAATAAGGATTCTAGCCATTTTGTTTATTTGGAATTTCGGTTAATTCGAGTTCTTTTGCGGTCCCCGCGGATTCGTATTAAGAGGAGTCGATTATAACTTGCTTAGTCGATGTTGATAGTCAACTGTAACATAAACAAAAAAAAGCTCTTTCATCCGCTCATCACCCTGATTGTCTGAATTATGGGGAGCAGCACTATAACATATGAGACATATGAGAGTAAAGTGCTGTCCCTGGGTACCCTGTAATAGTAGGCTGTCGTTGCTGGTAGCAAAAACAGTGGGGTTCCTAAATGTAGGCTTTCGGAAAATCATATCCTACTCCGTGCGACATTACTGACACGAACAAACTAAGACGATTTTGCAGGTAGTTTGCAATACCTATCCAACCAACGAACGAGAACGACATGTTTTATGAAATCAAAAGATTTTCGTTTTGATGAAATCTCGAAGTAAAGAGGTTATTTTCAATGTTGTTATAAGTTGTTCTTAAACGCAATTTTCAAGGGCTTTTCCTTCTTCGAACCCACACTGCTGTTTACCAGGAGTGCTATTTTTAGTAGAACATTAGTAAACGCATGGTTCATCACTTGTTTCTAAATCATTGAAAAAATTGTTCAGAATCGCTACACGGTGATCCGTTCCGAGAAATGTTCACGCACCACTTTATGAATGTCGCGCACGCGTGCGATTTTAATTCCGGCCGGAAAAAGCCCGTGACTCAGGATCGCAATGCGGGCACGCAGAACACTAAAACGTCAGTCGTTGCTTTCAACCCAACGCTGCTATGTACAAAAGTACGAAGGCTAAAAATTCTGGTAACACATACCATGGCAACTTTGTGAGTGTACGGCCCTCCTACACACAGGAGCACACTAGGCGGAAACTAGAGACATTGGGAAATCCGCCTAGCGGAAGTATAGAGTTGAAGCTTAAACATCAGCACAGAGATACAAAAGCTGCTGCAGGCAGGAATCATTAACGCTCCAGAAATATTCCCCATCCACGAAGAATGAAGTTCATAAATTTCGCAATGTATACCCGCACACAATTATCTTGAAGAGAACGGGCAGACGACCAAGAATCGCACAAACGGTGCTCCTTGCGACTTTCCCGAAGAAACACGAACAACGTGCCCTCATCGTACTCCCAGGAACCCCATCCTTACCAGCTAGTGCAGCTCGCGGGGCTCAACGGCAAAGAGTCGCAAACTCTGCGCAAGATAAAAATATTGTCACTGGGCATAGTGGTGGGCCGAAGCACACGCACATATACACTGACTCAAAAAGCGCCCGTCACCAACTGTTAAGCATGGAACTGCCATGATCCCGGCAGTTCCATGCAACAACAGCATCAAGGACGCTGTAACAGTGTACTCGATATCTGGGCCCGAAGGAGTGGCCGGTAACGAAAAAGCTAATCACCTGGCCCGAGAAGCCGCCTCCCGGGCTCCTGCCCACCTGGAACCAAATCTAACGCTCATAGTCCCGACAGCACCTAAATCAAAGGACTACTCCACGGGAAGGAGGGAACTACCACAGCTCCCTGACACGCTCACAAGATAACAAGCAACCCTAATAAGACAAGCTCGGATAGACACCTTCTACACTCCAGCTAGACTACACAAGCTATGGGGAGATCCTAACACACCACCCCCTACTTGCTCCACATGTAGCGTCATACTAGACGAAGATCACATCCTCTGGAACTGCACCGCCATACACAACACTACAAACACACTCCACAAAGGATGGCTGGCCGCAACAAGCACCACCGAAGAACAAAGGCGACTAGCGGCATACATCCCGCAGCGGCTTGAAGACATCACCCGAGGTCCTCTGGAATGTGAGGGTGAAGCAGGCCTGCGTGCATGTATTTAATAAAAGCTTTTCTCTCTCTCTCTCTCTCTCTCTCTCTCTCTCTCTCTCTCTCTCTCTCTCTCTCTCTCTCTCTCTCTCTCTCTCTCTCTCTCTCTCTCTCTCTCTCTCTCTCTCTCTCTCTCTCAGCGCCATTACACAGGGTCAGCGACGACGACGAAGAAGGTGCTGGCGTACCCTGCGCTGGGCATCTGATCGCTATTTTGTAAATAATGTAAATAGATCCTTCACCTTCTCCATGGTTCGTCTCATATGCTCTGCCGCCGCGTTACAATATGTCTAGTTTAGTAGGAAACATCGACATTAGCCTATAGCTGTACTACATTCTAGGAAATATTCGTCCTCGTCGACGCAACCTGCTCATGTCAAAGTTTATGTTAAGGGGGACATTGCATATTCCACTTCTGTCGAGACATGGGAGGCAGCCCTGACCAACCCGTTACCTTAAGGTCAACGTCAGCTAGTTCAGGGGACGAGAGAATGAGCAGCTGCCTTTTGCGCCCTGGACTTTGGGTTGCATCCTTGACCTCCCTGCTACCTACCTGCCCACTTTTTTCCAGCTCCCTGTATTTCTTTCTATCTCTCTCTATAAATAAAGGCCTGTGTGTCTCTCTCTCTTTTTCTTAGCAAAAACAAAGACGTTCAGTAGGAACACAACGAATGGAAACGAACGCTTTCAAACACTGGCACCGTCGCCTTCTGGTTCAAGCTCCGGCGCAGCAACATTCCCCACCCGCACGACGGTCTTTCCTGCGTCACGGGCATGAAAAACCGTTGCGGCAAGTCTCGCTACTCTTGTCGAACTTCAGGGTGTCGAGATCATACATGTTAAATGCAGCAACTGCGTTCCTATATGCCCGCATTCTTTGACATCGAAGTAGCCTATCCTGTCGACAGCTTTAAATATAAACGTAGATGTGTTCTCCAACTTTTTGTTTGCCTCACCAGTACACACAGTATAAACTTGACCAGTGCTGCGAGAATAAATTTGCCTTGAGTGGCCAGTGTACCCAAGGAAGCTGACACGACCAGTTTTACGTTTTTCAATTTTATCTTAGGGTATTTTGTTATGAGTATTACGCAGGATATGTTTCACCCACAGGCCACAAAAACGGGGCGGGGCAGCGAGGTAACTGAGAAATAAATTAGGTGCGGTAGCATCGTCAGGCCCAAATCGAGTAGTTTCATACTGTTCGCTTATGCCTCCGCCTAGCCTTAACCTATTCATGCATACTGATTTGCATAGTGTTATAGTTACAGAAAAAATGCGCGGATGTCTCGCAATCGTGAAAATCAACGGAAAACGAAGATTTCAATATGTTCACACTGCCTTTATCGTCAGTTTTATGTGCTAAACAGTGTCCTTCAAGCATTATTCTGGGCAACGGCGCGAAAAAAGACGTGGACGAAAGAAACGGACAGGACGAGCGCTGACGCACAACTGGTTTATTCACGCGATCCGTGCGGAAAATAAACGTTTACAACAGAAGAGAGGGAGAGAGAAAAACACAAAAACATCCGAATCCAACACACTCACCCGGACCCCATCTCTTCCACATCGTCAGCGCTCAACACCTTAACATGAAACTCATGGAGAATAAACAGTGGGCCGCACCGGGCTGATAACAAGCATACAAAACAACGGAACATCACGAACCACAGCACGTGCTAGCCAAGTACGCATATTCTATGTCGCTCATCGCAATCGACGTTTCGCTAACACAATTGGCTCCCAATCTCCTGAAGTGAAAAGATTCAATGATTTCTCGGCCTGTCTGCCTGGCGTGTCTAAAAAGAACGGTTGTTTCTTTAAGCAAAGGATAGCAGGCGCTCCCGCATGCGCGGCAGTGGTCCGTCAGACTGGAATAAATGGTCGCTTTTAGCGGCCTTCTATGCTCGCCTAGGCGAGTGTTCACACATCGGCCACTCTGACCTACGTAGCTCTTGCCACAAGACAGAGGAAGCCGATACACAACACCCGTCTTGCACGGAACAAACCTCGGCCTGTGCTTCACACCACAGCCACCCTCTGTGCGATTGCCCTCTGCGCGGCTGCGCACTTGAGCACACATCTTGGAAAGCTTATGAGGCGCAGAAAAAACTACACCGACACCATAGCGTTGCGCTACGTTTTTTAGCCCATGGGACAGCCTATGTGCGTAGGGAACAACAGCAAACCGATCAGGCATCACTGCGGGGCCCAGAGCGTCACCCAAGCTCAATGACGCCATACCAACTTGCCCAGCTCACTACTCTGTTATCGTTCAAGTATCATTGTTTGAAATTATTGCACGGGCGTCATGACAAAAGTGGGTTGAAACCAACGGGCGGGTGGCATATTTTTTGCTTCGCGCTTCCTGGGCGTAGCTCTCCCGACGCGCGTCGTCTTTCACTGCCGTGGCCACGCCTAGTTGTCGTGACGCACGCCCTCGAGCCAGCGGGCTCAGCACGGATTCGTGGTCTGCACCTTGTTTCGCCGTTGGCGAAGACGTTTCTGTTCTGCATGGCACTTCTTTCGGGTCCGGATGTCCTGGACGCTGCGGGAACGGTTTTTCAGCAGTTTTGCTTGCGTGTGTTCTCGTGTTCTGTTCTTCAGAAGCACCGGCGGCTGGGGAGAAATATGACTGACTGAACAAACTTTATTGAGAAAAAATTCCCCCGCATTTCCCCGAAGGGGAGTATGAGGAAGTCCGAAGCACGGGGTGATGCTATGAGGGGGAGTTTGTTGAAGTTTGGTGGCATTTTGCCCGTTAGTTACATTAACACCCCCTCGTGATCACGTTCGGATTAACACGCCTCGTTTGTCCCTCTGCGGAAATCTTGGTGAATTAACGTGTATGTTCGAGAGGAGGAGCGCACCGCACCGCAGCGCACCGCAGCTGCGAAGCGCCGACCGGAGTGAAGGGAGAGGAGGCGCAGTCACGTGAGAGAATGCAGAACTAGCGGGTTTGTAGTATCCCGTGTACACCACGCAGTTATCACGCCGCTATAACGCCGCAGAGTCGCCAACGCACGCCGCTGACGACGTAGTTTGAATGCGTTAAAGATATAAGGCGCGTTACTAACAGTGATATCAACGTCGCGTCCGTGGCTTAGTCGGTAGAGCGTCGCGCTGCGGCCGCAAAGTCCGCAGTTCGAAACCTGGCGCCGGATGGTGTTTTTTTTTTTATATAGTGTAGTGGCCTGGCTGGCGCGCCGAGAGAGGGTGTTGCGAGCTGGAGAGTAGTAAAGGGGCTTTAGGAGAGTAGGCGAGGGGGGAGAGGAGGCGCCATGCGAGCGCGACGATTCAGGCTCGCTTAAGAAGTGCATTCGCACTTATTCCTGGCCAATCTCCCACGTGGGTATGTGCCATGTCAGCGGCCAGGCAGCGCGCGCCCATCTCCCCCCGTTGCTAAGGAAGACGAAAAGCGCGCGCACCCGCAGCTGTTGCTATGCGGACGGCGGAAGGTTCGGGGTCGCTTATAAAGTGCATTCGCACTTAAAAAGGAAGAGGGAGGTAGCAAACGGGATCGCAAGGGGTGGAACCTATAGGTAGAAACCTAAGTCTAGGACCTCAGTGGCGAATGCTCCTGTGTTCGCTCCCTCCATCGGGTTGAGTTGGTTGAGTCGAGAGGAGCTTGCCAAGGCCGCATCCCATGTATCCAGTGTGGTGAGCTGCATTGAGGGATTACTGGTGCCTGCTACCCATATGATTGGGCAATAACATATGGCGTGAAGCAGCATGGCTGGCTGGGCGCGCTACTTGCATTGCTCTCGAAGATTCTCGAAGATCTTGATCTTGATATTGGCGTCGCAGCGTATTGGACCATCCGGATTGGAGTAAGAAAGTGTTAGTGGAAATTTTTCGCGCGATTTGCATTCCGGATGACAGCCGGGATGTCTCGTTCTTCTTGCTTGCCGGGGCTACGAGTGGTGGACGCCGTTTCCATGCCGAGTCGGGCAAGGATGGACCTTCCCGTCTTCGATCCTTTGAGCCGCTCGATCTGGGCTACTTGCTGGGCTTCCATGATTTCCTCCAAAGTATTATGGATTTCGAGCTCGAGGAGCTTTTCGGTGTTCTCTACCCAAGAACATGGACCCGACTCACAACAAGGATAGAAGAATGGCCAGGGCGAAGGCCATGTTACAGCAGCACCTGAGCGTTCCCGGCACCAGATTCCTAGACGCTGCAGAGTACAGCGACCGCCGATGCTTTGCAGCAGTAGTCATCGATGCAAGGACGGGAGACACGGTGAATGCTGCGAGCATCGTTACACGAGAAGCGCAGTGTGCAGGGGAGTTGGCCATCGCCCTGGCCATCGCGGACCCAGAAACAACGACCCTGCTAAGCGACTCCAAAAGTGCAGTGCGTAACTTCTCCAAATGCCGGATGTGCTGTGGAGCAGTGCAGTTGCTCCAATCCGTGAACATCGACGGACGTAAGGTATAGCAGTCAAGTGGTTCCCCGCTCACGCAGGGAACGATGTGTCAGAATCGGCTGCCAACCACAACGAGACGGCAAATTCAGTGGCGCGAGAATTAGCAGGCCGCGCGGCTGTAATGGATTCGTCTGTAGAGTGGTGGACGGAGACAAAGGATAGGTACGATACCTTTCAGGGTATCACTAAGTATTACAGGAACAACAGGAGGGTGCTGGCACCGCCTCACCCCGAGTTGACTAGAGAACAAGCGTGTGATGGACTCGTTTCGCCTTGTGGGTGTACGACGCGTAAGAACGGTACTCGAGAGGGTAAGAGAAAAGAAAGTATATTAACAGCGCCACAAGAAAACGAGTCAGCGGAAAAGCGGTACAATCGCGAAGCACAACAGCAACAAGACACTAGTCTGATACCCCTAACCAGCGTTCAATAGAGGGGGGGAAAAAACGTTCTCACAGACGCCTCGACGGTCGACGTTCGGCGAAGTCGATGGCGGGTCACCGCCAGTCCCGGTCGCGGTCGAGCGCTAGCCGTCTCTCGCCAGCTCGGCCCGAGTGAGACGGAAGAAGATGCACCACGTCCTATGTGGCGGGTGCAGCGCTGGTTCCGCCCTGAGCCGTGATCCCGAGCCTCGGCCAGTCGCACGATCACGCCCCGGTCGTCTGCTGGTCCCACACGGGTTGGCGGGCCCCGACTCACACGCCTCGTACTACTCGAACGGGATCACAGGAACTGCGGGTCCGCCCCCGGTCCTTGCCCGCTCGTCAGCTCCGAGTCTCCGCTGCCGCCCGAACCGCGTTCCACCTCCAGCCCTCTTCTTCCTTCTTCACGTCTTCGTGCGCCGCGCGTGGTCCACTTTTTTTCCAAGAATTATGGCCAATCCTCACAAAGCGTATACGTTCAGACAGCTACAGACAAATTCATTAATGACCCCGGTCATTATGAAACATATCCAACCAGAACTCTACACGCCCGACAAGTGTGTGTTGTGCAGTAACTCCAGGGCAACAGCCGCCCATTTATTATGGGATTGTGAAGTGCGACCACACGAAGCTTCAACCAGGACCGACCTTCCGCCGTGGTTACAAGACGCCATACGCAGTTACGACAAGGACATTCAACTCTCAGCCGTCCAGCAGGTCCTAACGGCTCTCGAACGGCAGCACCGGAGAGAAAGCTGCGGGCCGACGCCCTCCCTTCGGGGACAACGGTGTCCACCCCCGCAGTGAGTAGCGAAAGTGTTGCTGAGTAGAATGCCACCAGGATCGACGAGTGGCTACGTCCGGGCGTAGTGGAGACATTACGCCTGTTGCCGGCGATCATTAAAGTCTCTTTCACTTCACTTCACTTCGCGCGATTTGCGCTTTCGAGGCCATGAGGCCTCAAACCAGAGCCCGATCTCTTGTTTTTGTCAGAAACCTAGGACGCTGCTTTTTTCCTCCGGAGTGGCGAGCACGGAAGAGACGCCGGGCGCGAGCGGCGTCTCCTACAACGTTGGGCGCATGTATCGTTTTAGACTGCGCACGAGGTCACGGGTTCGATTCCCGGCCGCGGCGGCCGCTTTTCTGATGGAGGCGAAAAGCAAAAATGCCCGTGTGTACGAGATTTCGGCGCACGATAAAGATCCCCAGGTGGTCAAAATTAATCCGGAGCCCTCCACTACGGCGCGCCTCATCGCCTGCGTTGCGTCGGCGTGTTAAACCCTACAATCAATCAATGTATCGTTTTAGATGCAACTGCATCTCATTCACTCGCCTTGTCCCTCCATACGGCGTTGTTGTTGTCCGTCCACACCCCTCCCCCATTCTCCTCGACGTGCGAGCTGCGCTCTCCGCCGCTCACCCCCTCTCCTCTCCGATAGCGAACACTCTCTCGCGAGGGGCATTGGATTGGATTCGATTGGGTTGACTTGGCTTTGCTTGGCTTGGCTTGGATTGGATTAGATTTGGATTGGATTGGATTAGAGTGGATTGTCTTGGATTGGGTTGCGTTATAGCCGCGCCACGTTGCGTCATAGCCGCGGTCGTTCCAGCACCGGCCAAAGAAATAAAGAATACATCATACGCGTTCCTCACACGTTTCACGCAATTAGAGAATCAACCCAACGGAAACACCAAGTTACCCCCAAGATGCGTTGCATCTCCACAGGGTTCCCCTCGCGGGAAGGTGGGGTAATTTTTTACCGAGAACTCCTGAACTTTATACACGACGCTAGCTGGCTCGTTTTCCTGTAAATTCATTCATCTAATATGCCACAGGGCGAACTTTCAACATTAAAAAAAAAACAGCGTCCCGCCAACAAGACGCGAGAGAGGCAAATAAAGCTTTGCAGTAAAACATGATGACGTGCATGTTTTGTTACATCCAAGTGCCTTCCGTAACCCTTTAGAGTACAAGTGTTGCGCATGGCCTCTACAGGCGATAGGGTGATGATGGAACAGTGCAAACATTACGGGACAAGAAAAGAACGCAGCACCAGCTCTTAAGCGCTTCTCTCGTCCTGTAAAATTTGCGCTGTTTCATCATAATGAATGTATACCAACTAGCCCAATCCCGACCTAGGAAACGGGCAGCGAAAGGGCCTGACATGTCAGTGACACGACCCTGCGGCCTATTTTTTTCTTATAATAACAATAGATCCGTTCTGCCATGGCATCGGTTGTCCTCCAGCGAACGTTGCTACTGAGTGTTTATACGCTATGGAAAGTTCACGCTAAGTTCTAGCAATATGCCATCGACAGAGCACTGATATGGGAGCGCGGATATCGCTACTTCAGACACCTCATGCGTAGGTGTACGAGCCCATTCACCATTATTTATTTATTTACTTATATACCCTGCACGTTCACACGTGGCCATGGCTGGTGTAAAGAAAATAGACCGCACTTGAACAACTACCAGAGAACAAGAGAATATATTGTGGCGTAAGAGCACTAGTGATAATGGTGTCACCATAAATAAAATGTAAAGGAATATTTACAAAAATCGAAAGATAAACTTGACGTGCGAACAACAGTCAAAATACATTCATGGGTGGCAGTTAGAGGCCCGACGTATAGGCAACAAAAATGTTCATTTTAGCCGCCTAAAATATGCAGCAAAACAGCGGTTTAGGCCCCCAACATCGCAAACGTAGGCACGATACATTTTTGCATGAGTTAAAATAATTTTAAACGAAGAGGTGCATGGGTGGTATCTATGAGCGAAAAACAAAAAAAAATGTTATCATGAGGTCGCAAACGCGTCAACAGTTGAGCATGTACTTTCAAATGTCCTATAGAAAACTGCTAAACAAATGAAGAAAAATTGTCCTAATTCAACGAGTACACTGATCTCATTTATGTCCAATGCCATGGACGTTTGCTCTAGCGTCGCATATAGCGAAATAGGCCTGAAAAAAAAATACTTGAAAGCTGGAGATATTGAATAATAAAGCGCTACTTTGTGTCTGTCTGACTCAAATAAATTAAGACACGACAAAAGCAGACAGAAATATTAAACACAAAGGAGGTGCTGATTTATTAAAATTTAACATGGTCTGACATGAGGACAGTTAGAGACAGCTCTGGCAGTTTGCTCATATACATTATCTGAATTGTACAAGCAAGGCGTCCCAGCACTGCCAAACACACTTCCCCACATTTCGTGAGAATTTTTCAGAAGATGTTTAGCAGCCGAATAAATCCCGCCGGCAGTAGGAGTTTTTAGGTGCAAAGAAATGCAGCTCCGTATACGGTTCGCCGTTGGCTCTTCCAGCTAACAAAGGCATGTTCAATGCCCAACCGTTGCGTTGATATTTAAGTTTGATTTGAATATGGTATTAGAAACGTGGATGAGACGGCACTTATAAAGAAATCTGTTTTGGGAGCAAGCGGTGTGTATTGTTAGAATAACTGTGAAAATTGTGGAAGCAATAGCAAACTACACCGTCTGCAGGATTTTTGTTCAAAACTGGGCCTCTTGTCAATGAGAATGAGCGTGCCATTCTATTTGTGCTCGCGGTTGTTTTCCGGGAGTTGGTTGATCTAGAGGACCAGGTTGAACGCTATAGAGTTGTGAACGGTCAATGCTGCCGAATAACGTGGATAACGACCTCAAACTGCACCCGAAAGCGAAACTTGAGGCGAAATAGTGTTCGAATAGAGCCGATATTGAAAATAGGCATTTATAGACATTTCTAGGATTTTAGGCACAAACAACAAATAGGCGTTTATAGGCGCTATAAAAACACCATAGCAGCCGCTCTTAACCTGTAATTCATGCTGATATATCAAAATGGCGCGATAAGAGAACAACGAACAGAATAGGCATTTGCCTAAAATCCAGTCTCTAGTGATAATATTATTTCGAAGGCAGGAAACGCATGGAGCCAATATAATTGCTCTCTTATTCAAGTCTGTGACGGAAAAGCTAAACTTGAATGTGGTAGTTCGGGCCTACCGCGTTGGTGCAATTAGAGCATGGCAGTGGCGTGCCGAAGGAAGCGTTTCAAACGTGAGATACACACATCTTGAAAACTTCCTACACAAATTGATGGCAGAGTGAAATAACTTCAGTGATTCGTGGCTCCACCCCGATGAAAGTGTTCATACGTTCTAAGGCTGTGAGGTTGATGCATGCGAATAAGCGTAGTAGCATTGGCAAAATATGAACTTACAAGCTTTTTCCTTCTATGTACTCACTCAAGTTGATCGATTTCGTGCTGCATATAGGCGTTCCACATAGGTGGCACGTGGTTAAACGCTTGGCCAATTAGATTTTTTACGCACAGTTGTGTGTCTGCACAGGCATCCGGTAACGTATGGCCAAGGTAACCAGGTTTTAAAGGGCTTTTGGGGAATTCTAATAAATATGATTGGACCCGCATAAATTATGATTTGAAAGCACGCATTCACAGATTGTTTGTATGAAAATCTACAGAATAAGTAGTCTAAATCTGAAGAAGCTATTTTATTGGTGAACGACAGAATCACAGTTTTACTTTAATTAAATGTCATTTTTTTTAAGAATGGCACCAGTTGAAGGGAGAGTTAAGAAGGACGAGAGAAGGACGATATGAGAGTACTGCGGGAAATGCTTCTGAGGATTCTATTACCTCTATAGCGCTCTCCATAGTGGAAGCATCGACACCCCGTGGCACCTGGTTTGCGGAATCGCGCAAAAACCCCTGAAACGGTATACCGAGTTTTACAGATACGTTTTATTCCACTCCGAAACCATCGATAGCTCCCCTGCGAGTGGGGAGTGATAGATTAACCGGCGATCAATTGCATTCTGGGCGTATAAAAGTAGCAATCTCTTTCTGCGATTTGCGGGATCGAATCGCGAGTCACTCCAGTATGCCGGAAGCCCAGAAGGCTTCCGTACACAGTGTGCACTGTGCGGGGTTGATTTGTCGCTGGCCCAAACTAACTCTGAACATGTTGAGGAGGCGCTTAGCAAGGGGGGCGTTTCAGTGTCAGCCCAGAGCTGCATTGCTCCCTTCCCGTGTTCTTTCCCCTACGCTATTTTCACACCGAATCTATACTCTATCATGTAAAAACAAGACATCCCGTGCCATCTCCACTAACGTGAAACCTGGGGAGGAGTGAAGCATGCAGCGTATAAATGTATTCTTGGCGCCTTGGCGTTTTTGCCTACAGGGTCGAAACTGTTTGGGAATAGAGGTATACAGGTTTGCTGCAGAAGTCTCTCTGAAGCACGAAGCTCTCTAACGCGAGACACAAACGAGTGTCCCGGTGCTTTTTTTAGTACGCGTTACGAAGCGTTCCAGCCCGAGGCGTAAACGAGTGTTCCGGTAACTACAGGAGACGACGGTTGCGACGACGACATTAGACGCCGATAACCCGAGCCCCCAAGGGGCTTCGCCCCGAAAAAAAAGAAGGCTGTCGGTTTATTAAAGCCAAAAAAAAAACGACTCAATTTTTGTTGAGGCGTAGGATTACTGCCTTTATTTTCCCGACGGCGCATAACCCACCGCAGTATATTTCTGGCTGCGCCTCTGATGGATGGTAAGCACAGTACAGTCGCTGTTTTGCTACAGTAGTGTGTGCTGCGTACGGCATATGCGCTGTGCATACGACTCAATGCAAAGCGTATACGGTAACTCGTTAGGGCTCCGTGACATATCTAAACTAATAAACCGCGGGCAGTGGAAGCACCCTTAGCAACAAGCTCGGCACGCGGAGTTCGGAGCTCGGAGCTCGGCTCAGCACGCGGAGCTCGGCACGCGACAAAAGCAGACAGAAATATTAAACGCAAAGAAGGTGGCGATTTATTAAAATTTAACATGGTCTGACATGACGACTGTTAGAGACAGCTCTGGCAGTTTTCTCATAGACATTATCTGAATTGTACAAGCAAGAGTCCCAGCACTGCCAAACACACTTCCCCACATTTCGTGAGAATTGTTCAGAAGGTGTTTAGCAGCCGAATAAATCCCGCCAGCAGTAGGAGTTTTTAGGTGTAAAGAAATGCAGCTGCGTATACGGTTGGCCTGTGGCTGCTGTGTCGGGTCATCTCGTAGTTTGCGTAACCGTTGCAGCTCCGTCCCGCCGCCCAGCCACACGTGGTTTCAATGGAAGGTTGTCCGTTCTCCTTCCGTCCATCCGCCCTAGATCCTCCGCCACAATTTATTTCGCTCGATATGCGCAGTCGCTGAAAGGCAACAGCTAAGGTCACGAAGCATTGAAGATTGTTGAGAAGGCAGCTACTGCAGTGTCGCTGACACTGTTTGACATATACAATGGTGTGTGAATACTGCCTAGTTGGGGTTTATGCCGGGTTCAAGCAGAAATTTGTGCCACCCGTACCGACACCACAAATTCGTTTACTCACGAGTTCATCATGCCAGATATACGCCTCCAGCTTTGCGATCGCTGCGCCGCCTGCCGCCGCTTCTTCGCGGCATTGACGGGATTAGCGCTGCGCCGCCGATAGGGGCCTATGCAGTGTTTTGGTTCTCTTTCGCTTCTTTTTGCTCTTCGGCGCTCTAACAAACTTGTTATGTTGACGTTTGTAAGTAAATAGTACGCGTACGGCACTTCAAAGGCCGCTGCGTCTTGGTAGTGTGCTCAAATGCCAACAATAGCTATCCGGGAACGCGATTCGGCACCCTTCTTGGCCGCTGTTACGGGCATCGGCGACGGCCACAGCATACCAGCGCTGTTACCTCCGAATACGTGCGGCACAAGTGAACTTTAGTGTAGCCACGTTTAGACCTCATACTGGCACAGTGAGAAGTGTGTTTCGTTTAGCAGCGCGGACAACGAAAGCGGCTTCGTTTCGAATATATACGTCGTAGAAAACATATTTTGGTGATGTGATGACATAATACCTGACAATAACTTGTGCCGTTTATAAGAATATAAGCCACGCGAAAATGTTAAGTATATTCCAAGGCTTTGCGCCGTGAAAGATGTGCACTATTGCATGCAAGTTATAGCAAGAACCAACAAAAGTTATCTAAACCACGGAAAAATGGTCTGCAAGTCCGGAAGAAACAGAATAGCTCGTACGGAAATGAAAAACAATTTAGTGCAGCTTCGGAAATGCTAAAGACGTTCGTATTAACTTAAGCCAGGTAGGACTCAACTAGTGTGCGCAATACACTGCTATTTCGCGAGACATGGGGAAGGGGCAGGGGGACGCTTATCTATCGTTGTATACCAATGCGGAGCGAAATCAAGGAATCCACGTTTTAGTAATCACACACACAAGCTACGCGTCCACCTTACTCTAGTTTTTAGACTTCAACGAACAGCTGATCACTTGGCAGGCGCATTTTTTGACGTGTACAATTTCACAACTAATAAAAGGTACCGTTAGAAGAGTGGGATATCTGATAAGGCCCTCTTATTTCCGTTTGTGCTTGATTCTGCAGGATCCCTGCGTGATATGACTATGCTTCGGAGAAACGTTTAGTCGCGGACGCACATTACTCTTGAAGCCGTTCTCCGAGCTGCTCGCGGAGGATATATGTAGCATATACGAGTGATTGCGGGCTCTCAGCTCACGACAAGACGCCTCAGCATTAATTTTTTGTCGTTCGCTAATACCGGGTGTAACTTGGAATTATCCGTAGTACTTGTTTCATAGAATGTTCGTGAAATTTATGTCCAGGGTAGTTATCAATAACTGAGGTATGATATTGGCAAGCATACCTGGCATGCTGTATGGTATGAGTGCTCCGCTAGGTTACATAAGCGCACAAAACTGATTTAAATTGTAGCGTATAGCCGTACGATGACCATCTGGGTAAACTATGCTTACGGAGACACGGTTAGTAAATTTCAGGGCAGTGGAATCACAATCATCTCCATATGCATATCCCGGTTTCGCGACGCCGACCTGTGACGCACACCTGCTGCTTGTACAGACCGAATGTACCAGACTAAGATCACGCCAGACACATTTACACGCTCGTAAATGAGCCACATTTGCGAACAGAGTGACTGTTCCACATAAATATGTATTTCCAGCGCCTACAAACGGCAAATCTCAGTCGTGAACGGGCCCCGAAAGCAGCGGTGACAGTGGGGAGCGGGCCGGAGACTCCCCCGGCTGCTTTCGAAACGGGCCGCTAGGGGAATTTCAGTGCCACCCCTACAGGCCGCGCTCGAGGCATATACCCCACGGGAAGGCACACCAACCAAAAACAAAAAGCCCTCGAGGACACCCGCTTGCTCACTTGTGAACCAACGAAATTTCATTATTTTTTCCTACAGGCACGCGGCGGCGCAGCCTGCATTCCACGGGTGTTCGGTCTAGTGCAAGCGCAACTACGCCGGAGGTGATTTTAATAAAAATGGTTGTCAGCGCCGAACCAGATTGAGCGTCTTCTAATGAGCGCTTGCGCTGCCCAACCCGCGCCACCGGTGGTGCTTATCCTCCCGTCTCCCCTACCCCAGCGTGCGGTCCTCCCTTTTCATGCGGGTGTAAGTACCGTGGGAGAGTGGCTGGCGTACAGTCTGTAGCCGAGGTCGGAGAGAGGTGCGGGGCAGACTGCCAGTGTTGCGGGACATTTTGTGAGTTATCCCCTGGTTGGAACTAGTGAGGTCAATATGGCGCAGCAGGTGGATAAGCATGGCGATTAAAAACCGCTGGCAACATGCGTAGTTCGTGCACGTGCGAAAACCATCTGGCGACAAATACATTGACACCCTAATGGTGGCTTTTCAAAACATGGTGGGTCGCACTATTACGAGTGCCGTTATCTGCATGAGCGAAAAGGTCGTGCACCTATCAGAAACTCTGGCCTACCACCGCGACGTCTGTGCCACGGTGCGTGCAGGCGAAAAATGGCCGCAGCGAGTGGGACACATGATGGCCGCTGGCACACGCACGAGAGAGAGAGAGAGAAAAAAATTTTATTTTTCCAGCAGAGGCTGATGTGTGGGCGTCGCCCCGTGGAAGGCGTCCCTAGTCCGGGATGCCTTGACTTCGGCTGGCCGTCCGTGCTCGGGTCACCAACTTAAGCTGGATATCCGGGTCCGGGCTGGCCAGGGAAGCCCTCCACTGAGGAAATGGGGTTGTTGGGTTTAGGAGAGAAAGATAGGAGGTGTTGGGAACAGCGGTATCGTAAGCCAAATGATTCTGCAATGCCACTAAACGAGAGCGATATTGCAGAACAGTTGTTGTTGTGCACACGGCTCTGTTATGAAACTCTGCAACGGAAGCGTCCCATGCCGATGTACAGCAACAGTGGCACGCTTACTAATACAAGGGTGGATTGGAGAATCTCCTGCTGATGGATTTGAAAACCTCCTTTCGCAGCCCTGGTAATTGGAGCAAAAAAAAAAGATCAGACCATGTCGGTTTTGAGTGGACATAATAGCTTCTGTTTGAGCCATCAACTGAGCAGACCTCAATTGCGTTTATCATGCGAGGAGCAAGAAGGTGAGGGAAGAGGGTCAGGGGGGGGGAGGGAGATTGGGCAGGCGTTACGTGTCAGGGGCACCAAAAGACTGTCCCTTTTGAAGGCGTTTCCAGTGGAGCAAACCGGTCCGCGAATTTGTTACTCGCCAATGTTCCCCTGAAGAGGCCTGGCACCTCGCACCGACGACCTAGAAATTGTGACCAAGGGCGAGGACAAGGATGCAGCTTTGAAAACAACCCTATAGCCTCAACGAAGTAGGCGAAAGGTCTATGAAAAAACTGACAACAACCGGCAATTTTATCCGAACCTTTATTTTATATATGGTAGCATCCTTTTTATGGAAAAAAGGTCTGCAACTTCGAACATACCCACGTGGGAACACACGTAATGATTAAGTTAACTCATCCTTTGCAAATAGCTGAGCCCAAGGAAGCGGGTTCGATTCCCGGCCGTGGCGTCCCGTGTGTTCGTGACTTCGGCGCACGTTAACGATCCCCAGGAAGTCAAAGTTAATATGGAGCCCTCCATAACGGCGCGCTTCATCGCCTGTCTAGCGTACGCGCTTTAAACTTCGTTATCAATCAATCAATCAATCAATCAAATCAATCGTTTGAAAGCAGAGGATTGAAAAAATGCTGAGCACGAGAACGCGGGTTCAGTTCCTTGCCACCGCGGCCGCTTTTCTGATGGATGCGAAAAGTAAAAACACTCGTGTGTACGAGATTTCGGCGCACATTAAAGATCCTCAGGTGGTCAGAATAAATCCCGAGCCGTCCACTATGGCGTGTCTCATCGCCTGCGTTGTGTCGACGCATTAAATCCTAGAATGAAGGACAACTGATATAAAGTTATTTGACTGCGATGATTCACTTAACAGCTTTTACGGATTCATATGGTTTATCGATATCACCACAAACCAGTTGGTTATCTAAACGGCCCATGAATTTCTGTAAAAGAGATTGCCTCTTTAAGTATGTTCTCCCAAATTTGGAATCCTGCAGCACCAGCCGCCTGTCTCGACGTTGATACTACTTTTTAGGAGTTTTCGCTCCTTCAGAAGTCTAATTAGCTCTTTTAGGACCGATGTCACTCATTCGATCACTCGGTCAGTCAGCCAGCCGCTCGGGCACTTCCTTCGGTCGGTATAGGTGATGGTCTAAAATAGTCTCCATACCTTTAGGTGCCCAGTGTTAAAACTTTATGGATCATCATTATCGCTTCACCGATGAGATCATCATCATCGGTACCCGTATCATCATAATTTCATCATCATATTTTCGGTAATTTACCAGGCCACTTTTTACGTGAACCCTAACGGTTCATGAACCCGATTGCGGAAGTGATGAGAAACCATTTTAAACCCCGCTTTTATGAGAACTAAAAAATGACAGCTGCGCTCACCAACACCGGAAGGATCTGTTCGTCTTGACTGGACCACTTGGTCTGCCTTGGCTAATAATGTGTCGGGTGAAGCCACTGCGGCCGTCAAGGTGACGTCAAGGCACTGTAAGAAGAGTGCCATCAGTTCGGTCCATCCTGGCAGAGACGTGACGGGTGATATCACTGCCACTCTCTGTGGGCCAAAGAAATATTTTACACAGTATGCCTGTAAGAAGAAAAATGCCTCGGTGTTCCCAAAGCACGCTTCCCTTGTATATTTGACCGGTGTACAGTCAACTGTCAACGTCCACGTCTGCAGGTGCATTGTACATGTAGCAGTGGGACTCTGTTGCCCGCTCGCTTCTTTTTCCCTGCGCCGCTGTCTGATGGGCAAAAGAGACGTATCATGGTGCCATGGACATGTTAGCTTGAGTAATTTAGGACGGCTTGTTACGTAATTTTTATACTGAACAGTGTCATATGCGTTGCACCTAATACGCTTTAGGCTTCTCAGCTTCTGTGATGGATATGAACTCGGCGGTCTGGATATCTGTTCAATTGGCGATTATCTCCCCCCGGCATGTGGCATGGCAACAGCACTTGCCCCCTTCTGCTTCGTGCCGATTTAATTGCAACGAGGGAAATGGCCTGTGCAAGATTACTAAGTGTGTTCCGCATATCACCTTGCATGTGGCTGCACAAAGGGTCCTGGTGTTCCCAACAGGTTGCCCCCAGAGAAGCTCCGCATCACGATGCATTCTTTGGTATCACTGACGAGCCATGACAGTTTAAGGGCTAAGTAAGATTCGCTGTCGACTCTCAAAAACACCATGGCGGCAGGCTTTCGGCGAATGTTTGCGGCTTATCCAAGATGAGCTCTCGGTACATAGTTTTATTAAATGCATGACTCTATCACGAAACTTTGGTCTAAGCTGCTCACTCATTTCCTAAATTTGCGTTTTAACTGTCTTCAATATTCACTTCGAGATTCCTGTCTTTCCGCTACTGTTCTGCTTTGTTCTGAAGCAGCCTGACCTTGACGTGGGCGAGTTGGTATAACGTACTCATTAAAAAAACTACAGTGTAAATAACAGGACACAGAAAAAAACACCAGTACCACGACAGGGCATCCTTCCATTCACTTAAAAATTATAACTCCCTAGAGGTTCTAAATCACCTTTCCTCTAGTGGCCTTCCTTCTAGGAGTATTTTTTTTTAACATCGGGTTGGGAGTTTCGGTTACTTTCTCAAAACAGGGTGTCCTCAGAAGATAGAAAGCTGGTATTTATGGAGTTATAAAAAATGCTGGGAGAATTGAAGGACGTTCAAATGAAGTATGTATTACTTCATCAGGGGCGTTTTTAAGTTATGTTTATTTGGTTTTCAGGTGGGTGAGAAGGATATTCGCGCTCCCTCGGGGAAGCATATATAGAACTTGGAGTTGTCTTTAGGAGTGTTTCTAGGGAGCATTATATTCTTTTTATAGAGATTTTACCAAGGTTTAGGGACCCTATGGGAGTATTGTAATGCTTTTGTGAGTAGCTTTTACAATCCAGAAGGGAGGGTTTTTTTCCCCCGGCAGTATTGAGTCTGGCGAAGGATTTTCCTTTTTGCGCACACAAAACGTTTTGGAGCATTTACTAAAAGAAAGAGCAGTATGATAATCACCGTTAGAAAGCTTCAATGAAAGGTTGACATTTGGGGTGGTTTTGCGAAGTACAATGATCGCTTTCTCAAAGCTTGGAATGGAGTACTTGGCTTGTTCTTTTTAAATTGGCCTACAGCATAGATGCGGTTTAAAGAAAAAAATAAATATATGCTCAATTGCTACACTTCTACTTTCATACCTTATGAAATGTAGAAATTATCTTGCAAGAATGAGAAATGGCTGTGACATTCATAGCACAAATTTATTTTTGGGTAATGATCAAATACAAACTGGAAAAAATTGTAGTTTCACACAAAGGCATATGAGGTAATAAATTAAAACAAAGCGTAATCAAGATTATTGAGATTTTTTAAAGTATGTACAATCATTTTATAGCCATAAAAAGCAAACGCCCGCCTGATGGGACGAAAACTGAATATCTACAGTCTCCCCACACGGGTCGGTACTTGCAAGTCCTAAAGCATGCTAAAAAAATCTGAAAACTGTGGGTCGTGTTGGGGTATTTCACATTATATATCCAAACAATACGCAAAAAAGGACCACAGTCATAGAAACAGTAAGAGTGCAAGGAAACAAAGCTGGCCGTTAGCGTACACGCCAACAGCGTCAGTGGACAACTGCAGGCAGGTAGAGAGGCGAAGTTTGCTTCTGAGAAAGCGACGAAAACAGAAAGATCTATCACATCCAGAAACAGTTTACTGAAAGTCCTGTTCAAAATTTTAAGTCCCACAAATGAAACACAAGGCAGACACCATGGTTAAAGCAACCTAAAATCACTACAACAATTTTGTGTAGTAACCAAAGCTTATAGACCAGGTTTGCTATAAAGTTTAGGCTGAATCAAGAATGCAGCAGTGCTGCAATAAATTAAGCGTAAACATGGAGCTGGAGGTCTTTGGGAAAAGACTTTATCCTGCCCTTGACAAGCCAGGCTAATGGTGATGACGAAGATGACGATGATGATGAAATATAGTAGAAGATCGTTATTTGAACCTGAAGGGACCAAAAACTAAATCAAGTTAAGTGTAGTTCGAATTGGGAAGTCGGCGCTAGGAGTGAGAGTTCAGCCTTTTCCGGCCTATTCTGCAATGTAGCTGATCGCAGGCCCAACGACCTGGGACGACAAAAACCTGCAACAGCTTGAGCCAAACAATGGGCTTGCTGTGGAAGTCAAAACATGCTACGGCATGCTCCACAGCACTGGCGAGCCAGTCAAGTGAACCTTACACTAAGTGCACACATGCTAGTGGGCGTTTAGTAAATTTGGTTTGGTTTTGCAATGCATTGTATTCACTATGGGCGAATATTTATATGTCCAAGGAGCGGTGAAAGCAAGGGGCTGGTACTTAGAACTGACTGTTGGGAATACCGTATAAACGTATAATACCGTATAAAATAACGACTTTCGAACTGAAACGCTTTCATTGTATGGCATTTGCTTTTTTAGAGCAATAAAACGTTTTTTGTCGCCATTGTGGAGCATCAGTGGTGCATTTATGATCAGTCTCTGTAGCAACCTCAGCTGGCAATTTCATCACAGAATGTGATGTACGCCTGCCTCCAAACAAACAAACCTAACTTGCAAACTTAACTTACTGACACAAACTTTTCGCGTTACGCTTCTTTCGTTGTTATGGTTGCCTATAAGCCCACTAATGATTGAATGGCACATGAGATGGCCGGTTGCAGCCTAAAAAATTATTTACAGCATCGAGAAACACGAGCAGGAGTAGGATAACTCTCTAGGAGAATAAGAGCGTTTACTGCCATTACCTGTCTACGCAGCTTCATCAGCTGAAATGTTGCCAACAATTTTGCAGTGACTTAGCAGCCACGGGAACTCAATTTCGTAAGAATTCATGAAAGCCTGGTGAAATCTTGGCCGAATCTGTCACCAGTCCACCTGGTTGATGAACCATTGCATTTACGTCGACAGGACCATTGCGTGTCAATGAGCACTTAACAGACAATCAGTTGAGGGAAACAACTAGCAGCATCTGAGGCTAATAAACCCACGGAGCTGGTTCCACTGCTTTCTATCAGCTCCATGTCCCATAGTAGAAAGCAACCTTCCATTCCCGAAAAAATCTTTATCGTCGGCTTTGTCCACTGGTCCTTCTCACTCAATACAACGTGAATAAGAATAGTTTCTGAGGCATATATTATCCCCAAGCTGATCAATGGGTACAGAGCTCCACTGCACACCACCGTAAACAATTATACAGCTCTCTTTGGAAAGGCTCTACCCGATGCTACATTACACAGCATCTAAGAATGGCAAATACAACTGAGAAAATCGCCCACCGCGCTGGCTGGGTGGCTATGGCGTAGTGCTGAGAGTTTTAGGTACGAAGCAGCTCATGGTGGCGCCTGTTCCCTCCGCCGTTATGTGGGCGCCCACACCCCCACTGCGTATGCCTGGCCAGGCACCGCTGATGATGATTGTGGCAGGATGCCCCTAGGGATTGGCCAACCAAAGAATCCGTCACGAGGTAGCTTCGCGTTCAACCACCGTCGTCATCTTCCTATAGGGGAACCTCCTCCCGCTACGCCACGATGAGTGCCACGGGCAACGCCGCCGGTAACGCCAGCTGCAACGCCAGCGCCACGGACAGCGCCGCGCAGACGAGGGCACAACAAGAAGAACAAAAAAAATAATCAGCAGCACCTCCTCCTGCCGTGATCGTCCACCCGGGACACGAAGACGGCGACCTCATCCCCAGCCAAGACTTGGTGCGCCTGATCAAACAAGCGAGTCCATGCGCGGCCGTGCGCAAGCGCCAGGACATCATGGACCGGGACGACTACTACAACTGGATGAGGATTACAAACGCGGAACAACATGAACTACTGCGTGAGATCATCCACCGGCAGACGACGCCGTCAGCACCTCCATTACGGGTCTTCTTCACCGGACCGGCCGGCAGCGGCAAGACGTTCGTCCTCCGGCTTGCCATGTACCTCTACAACCGGTACAGCAACACCAGCCACAACACCGCCTACAACGCGCTCGTCACCTGCGCGAGCACCGGAAAGGCGGCTGTGGCAGTGGGAGGAACCACGGTGCACGCAGCTTTCAAGCTCTCTCGGAAGACCACCGGCCCCAACAAGGACGGAGGCATAAGCGCCAGCGAGTTGAACACCTTCCGCGTGGCCTTCCGCAACGTGAAATGCGCGATCATAGACGAGGTGAGCATTTTGTCTGCGGACAACCTAAACGCAGTCGACTTGAGTCGACCCCATGGCTGCTTCGCATACTGCTCAGGGTTCCCCTACGGGAAGATGGTGAAATTTTTTTCTTCACAGCACCATAAACTGGCAAAATAGTTGTGGACTGGAATGGCTTGAAAGTGGGTAAAATTTCCCGACTTCAAAGGGGCACAAATGGCACGTGTAGAGGCACAAAACTAAACGCACCTAAAAAAGCCTCAAAGATTGCCCACCAGCAGACTGAAATGACCCTCTCACATAAATTTTCTTAAACTATTATGTAATACTGTGGACAAACATTACCGTATTCCCTTGAATTTCTGATAGTACTGTTTTTAAAAGGTTGCTAGGAAAGTCGGGGGCCGGCTTATATTCAAGGATGCGAGTTTCCTGTATTTTATTGACATTTAACGCCATTATCAGCGCCACAGGCTTGCAGCTTACAGGTTTACAGGCTTCATTTCGCTTATTTTGACATCGTGGACACAGCTTTCAATATTCCGTGCTTACTTGTGCCCATTGCCGCGTGACTTCGAGAAACACCTGTGTTCGCAGCACAACGGTGCCCAACCAAGCGGTGCCATTACACTGTGGTTTTTAAGAAGAACGTAGTTTTGGAGGCAAAGAGAACTTCAAACCTTCAAGCACAGCGTGACTTCGGGATCGATGAAAAGAATGTGCGACGATGGCAGAAGCAGTGGAATGAACTTTTCAACTGCGCGGCCAAGCGACTGGCCTTCACAAGGCCTCAGAAAGGTCGACACCATGGGGTGGAGAAGGACGTTGCCAACGTTATCCGGCAGCAAGAGAAGGTGGAACGCCTGGGACGGTGGAGATGATACAGGTGAAGGGAACGTAGATTGAAAACTTTCGAATTGTCGCATGTACTCAGCTGAAGGGCAGAAAGGGCTGGGTCACTCATGAAGCAGGTCGGGTTCAGCCTGTGACTGCGGACGTCTGTGGGACGAAACGTCTGTGGGACGAAACATTAAGGAGAAGCTAGTCACATTCCAACTTTGTGTTGTCAAGAAGCAACTGCAAAAAGAGTGTGACATATCAGTAGCCCAGATCAGACCCCAGTGTATTTTGGGTATGGATGTGGCCTTCACAGTGAATGATAAGGGCGCAAAACAAGTGAAAGTGAAAACTGCGTACTACGAGAAGCCGCGCACCACCGTGACATCATATTGCACAGGTGATGGGTGAAAGCTGCCGCCCGCATTATTTTCAAGGGGAAGCCTTCCAATTGGGAAAGTTTATCCTAAAAATTCTGTCGAACGAGATTATGAGAATGGGTGGATGAGTGGTGCCCTCATCAAAGATTGGGTGAAGACTGGCAATGCCTTGGGATCTGCTGTTTAGGAGTCACTCCCGGTCACTCCTAGGAGTCCCTCCTGCCGTGGTTACCTGACAGATGCTGTTAAGTCTATGATTTCAGTAGGTGGTACAGACTGCGGTAATAACTGCGGTAATACCGAGAGTATGATGAGCCAGCTACAACCACTCGACGCGGCCATCAACAATCCATTTAGGGAAAGGCTGCGGTAGAGTTACAATTACTGGTTGTAGCTGCAAAACTACAAACTCACACCTAACAGGCGCATCAACCGCGCTTCACTCAGTAAAGTAGCAAATTAGGGTCACTGTAGAATGGGGCGAGATTCCGGTCGAGCTAATTGTGCGGGCCTTCCATAAGTGCAGCGTCTCGAATGCGCTGGAAGGAAGTGAGGACAGTGCGCTGTGGGAAGAGCCTAGCAACGAAAACGTCAGCCGTGTCGACAACGACGATGTCGACGAGTGAGCATTGAACATGCTAAGACGAGGGCCGCGAGCGCAATAAAGCGCGTGCTTTATACCCAAGTACCGTGGCTTTTTCCACTCGGCTTACATTTAAGGTAACCTTGCTTTATTTTATCACCTTCCCAATTTCATATTCCAGCCTATATTCGAGTAAATACGATAGCTCCTTGACTTCTAATAAGTTCGCCTCTACAAACAGTAAAGAAAATAAACAGAAACACTTGAAATGAAATTGCTAGTTCAACACGAACTGCAAACTGGTCCAGTTCTGTAAATACTACAACTCTACAGCAAATAGCTTTCAGAATGCCAATTTCGTGAAAACCAATATGAAACCAATATGCGAGATTGCTTGAAGTGCAGCAAAACCGCAATAAGAATTTACAAGATTTATTCCCGCAGGTGTGGTTGACAATACCACTTCCACATCGGAGTCATGAGACAAAGTTGGGAGGATGATTTCGAAATTCCGTCCTCACAAGACCGTTCCAACTATAGAGTTACCATATTCACATGAATCTATGCCAGCCTCTATTCTAGGTAGACCCCCGAAATTTAGAAGGCGAGAAAATAAGAGAAGCTTACCTCGAATGTAAGCCGAATGAAGAAAGGTGTTTGACTGGGACTAGAACATGCAGTTTATTATGCTTATGGTGCTCGTCTAGTGAGCATTGAACATGTAGTTCAATGCTCACTCATCGTCGTTGTTTTCGTCGACATGCCCGTCCTCTTCCCCCAGTGCTGTCCTCATCCGTTCGGTGCGTTCGAGACGCTACAGTTACGGAAGGCCTTCACAATTAGCTCTGCCAAAATTTCGCCCCACTCTGCGGTGACCATAGTTTGCTACCTGGTTGACTGAAGCTCGCTTGATGCGCCTGGTAGGTGTGAGTTGTTGGTCGTGCAGCGTCAACCAGTCATTGCAACGCTCCCGCAGCATGTTCCTAAAGGGCTTGTTGACGTCCACATCGAGCGGTTGTAGCTGGCTCACCATACTGCCGGGTATTACCGCAATGTATGTACCGCCTTCTCAAAGAACGGACCTAACGGCACCTGTCCAGTAACTACGGCAGAACTGACCAGCAGTTACACCTTAAACTGCAGAGCACACGGCGTTGCTAAGCCTCCACCCAGTCTTTGGTGAGGGCACCACTCATCCATGTATTCTCATGGGCTCGTACGACATTTTCAGGGAAAACATTCCCAGCTAGAAGAGTCTACCGCCTAAAAATGATTTAGGCCGTGCAACACAACATCACGGTAGTGCGCTGCTTCTGGTAGCCTGCAGTTTTGATTTTCACTTGTTTTGCACCCTCCTTATTCACTGTGTAAGCCACGGGCGTATACCGGGGTCTGATTGACGTTACTGATCCGGCCTAGTCTGTACTGCTTTTCCATTTGCTTCTTGATTACAAAGCGCTGGAATGTGACTATCTTTTCCTCCGAGTCGGGCGGTTGGTTTTGGCATACAGATGTCCACCGCCTCAGGGAAAACCTGAATCGCTTCATAAAACAAGTTACCCAGCCACTGCTGGCCTTGAACGAAGTCCGTGCGACGCCTCAAATGTTTGCGATCTCCCTCTCCTTTGCGTGAATTATCTTCGTCATCACAGGCATTCAAGGCTCTCTTTGCTTCCGAATAAAGTCAGCAACATCCTTCTTCACCTCGTGGTGTCAACCAATCTTGGTTCCAGTGAAAGCCATTCGCTGAGCAGCGCAGTTGAAAAGTTCGTTCCACTGCGTCCGCCGCCGGTGCACGTTCTTCTTACCGGCGCTGAGCTTGGAGATTTGAAGTCCGCTGGACATCCAAAACTACCTTCTGCTTAAACGCCACTCTCACCGTTTGGTGGACACCGCTGTGCTGAGAACACGAGCCTTTCTCGAGGTCTTGCGGGGGTGTAAGCATGCAAGCACGGAACGCTTAGAGCTTGGTTCAGAACGTTTGAACAAGCAAAATGGAGCCCGCAAGCCTGCAAGCTGCAGCGTGTCGCTGCGAGGTGGCGTTGAGTCTCTAGCGGATACAGGAAAGCCGCATCCTCAAGTCTAAGCCGACCCCTGACTTTTTGAGATGACGTTTTTAAAGAAAGTAATTACCTATATTCGAGTAAATAAGTATGAGCGAGGTGCGGGTAGCCCGACTGTCAAGCGGCTGGGCACCAGTTTGATCCAGTTCATTTGCTGGTACCTGCCACAGGCGATGAACACCTAAGATGCAACGGGCCTACAAAACTAATGGTTCCCACACCAGTTATCTTAGCATGATAAAACCAGATGTGTGCTTAGCGGGTATGTGCATGCAGGCATGTACACGCCACTGTGTGGGGACTTAAATTCGTTAAATACGCCACGAAGCGCACAACGATAACAAACCTTCCCTGTCGCCCCCAGCCACGTTGCCTCGTATTTTATTTAAACTTTCTGCCCCAGTTTGCCTCAAAACAAAAACGCTTGAGAAGGTGGAATCCCGAAGATGGTGCATTTGTTTCATGTGGATTTGCTTTTGTTCGCTCATTCCGCTGGTACACACGGGCACATTTTTGTGAACTTGCAGCATCTTTACTCTTCATGTAATCCCAGCTGTCACCTTAGTTCTCCCCTTTTCTCAACTGCACAATAAGGGAACTGACACTACAACGGCGCTGTTGGCCCAACACAAGCATTTCTTATTAGTTAGTAACCCTATGACCTCAATGGAGCATTAGTAAATATTTCTGAGGGCATCTGTACCACCCCCCCTCCCACACGCAAGCTTTCATCACGATTGTTTCATGAATATAATCGAGCAGAGGATGTAAGTTCAGCACGGGCTCCAACCAAATGTTCCAAGAAATGTTTTCGTCCTTGCTATCACTCACGGTTTTGCATTTCGTATTATTGCTTGGGGTTGGGCGAGTTGGGTCATGATCACTGGGAAACCTTCAGCTGGAATGTACGGAAATGAAGGACGGTCAAGAGTTGTGCAATGTTTCTGTGTATATATGTGTGTTTTTCTTCAGTAAACTTCAGTTACTAGTCAGCATTGGAACTGACTTTCGTTTCTGCAATGACTTCCGCCTCTTGTCCCCATAATATACGCCCTGAATTCTCTAAGCAGCGGTGAGCTACTTGTCAGACATTCACTCTGTCAAATGAATGTGCATCACTGTTTTGTGTGATCATAATACCTGCCCTTTTGCTTCTTTTCATGTTACAAGTCGCCTCATAACCGTGCCACACGCACAGAAAAAAATGGCATGAAGTGCTTAATGCCTTAAAATTTTAATGCCATTAATTCGCTGCTACACAAAAAAATGTAACGCCATCCACTCTAATGTCATTTTTAGTTAAAGAAGTTCTGCACTAGTCAATCGCCTGGATGAACGCCTTACATCTGCCTAGTCAAATATAATAGGCTCCAAATGAAACCAACGAAACGCAGCACCAGAGTGCTGACACGGCAGGGTAGCTGAACTTCGAAATAAGGCGACTTTTTGTGCCCTCTCTGTGGCGGCCAGAACAATTACAGCAGTGACGTAAAATGACGCTCAGATTTCTTGCAGTGTGAGTGGACGATGCGCAAATTTTTAAGGTTCACGCATACACACTTACACTTATGTGAACGTAATGTTTTTTTTTTCGTTTTTTAAGCAAGACCTTCCGGGATATTTGCCGCATGTGTATGCCCGAAATGTGGTTCTTGAGGGTTTTTTTTGTGGTTTTGGAGAATGTGGTTGTGTACTTGTGGAGAACCAAAACTAAAACCACAATTGTGGTTTTGGTTCTCTGCAACATGCTTACACTCTAAACTTTTTTTCCTCCCATATACTGCCTGGAGGTTCTTTTTCGCCTGTCCTCTAGTGATCCTCCTTGTGGGAGTTTTTTTACTACATGGAACAGAAAGGTTTTGTTTACCTCCTCAAAATAGGGCGTTTTTAGGTGATAGAAAGGAGGTAGTTAGGGAGTGTTAAGAAATGTTTGGAAGAATTTAAGGAGATCAAAATGGAATATTGTTTACTTCCTGAAGGCGTTTTAAGTGATGTTTATGGACTTTTTAGGCGGTTGAATAGGAGCCTATTATGGCTCCCTTGGGAAGTACTTATGTTATTTTAGGGGCTTTTTTAGGAGGTTCAAGGGAAGCATTTACTTCTTTTCCATGGAGGTTTACGTTTTGTAGGCCTCGCGATGGGAGTTTTTAGGAGGTTCAAGGGAAGCATATATTTCTTTTGAATGGAGTTTTGCGAAAGTTGGGGCGGTTCTGTAGGCCTTCCGAAAGGAGTTTTTTCAAGGCCACAAGGGAGAGTTTCTAGTTCCCTGCGGGAGTACTGATTTCACAAGGTTTTTCTCGGTTTAAGGTTTATTTCAAACGAACTTTCGCATACAAGTTTACATGGTACATGGTGTACACAAGGAGGTTCCGAAATAAAAACTTAGGGCGACCTCTTATAAGAAAGCACAAATGGTACATTGCTAAATAACACGCCAGTTAGGAATGGAAGACAGCAATACAATGCTAGTTGCACAAACTGTAGAATTAATATTACTACAAGAACTGGAAATACGCGAAAAACAAAGATAGGCGCAAACACAACCGCATGATAAGTGAAATCATTCTATAATACTAGCGGACCGAGAACCCGTCAGTACTTATCAGAACTTACTTATCAGTACCCATCAGTACTCAGTACACAAAGTGAAAAAAATGGTTGCAGTGGTTTACAACAACAACAAAAAGATTTCAGTTGGTGGTGAAATGAGCGAGCTGTGTGCTAGTTGAACAAACTGTCGAAACAATATTACTACAAGAACTGGAAATATGCGAAAAACATATAGGCACAAACACAACGGCATGGTAAGTGACGTCATTATATAGTACTAGAGTATTGAAAACGCGTGACTACTTATCAGTACGCATCAGTACTCAGTACACAAAGTGAACAAAAATGGTTTCAGTGGTTTACAACTAAAAAAATTTTTTCAATTGGGGGTGAAATGAGCGAGAGCTGTGTAACGATTTGATATTGAAAGGTAACGAGCATTTTGTAGATGGTAAAGGCACAAGAGATAAATGATGTAGGAGACAGACAGCAATGAGATGGCTATGGATAAATGAGTAATATAAAGAACGAGAAATATGCTGCGGAAAATACCAGTGCGTTTTGATAACGACACAAATGCACCAAGAAAAGTGACCGAGTCTGAGGGGTTAATTGCAAGGATATAGAACAGAATGGGTGGTATCGCGACAGCTTCTTTAGAGTCAGAAGAAAAAGCCATGTAATTCGTGTTTTTCGGATAATTTTTAGTTGATTCATTTAGAACCTGTTGCTAACATTATTTAGATAATTGTTTCAAGTTAAGTTAGTTCGTTAATATTATTGCTTCACTAAAAGACAGCTGTATTATCAGCATACAGAAGGGCCCATCAAATATGCCCTGTTCAGTAAAAAAAGAAAAAGTCAGAAACATAATACGCAATTCCTTTAGACTGCTATCCAATGATTACAGGATTGAAAATAAACAAAATATTAGTGAGGAATATTGATGCGATAAAAGTTAATTAGTTCTAAATCCTTCACACGTGGTTTGGTGCTGGCAAGGTCCAAAAAGGCGTGTTCCACAAACGTTAGAGCTCTGTGTGCCTTCTTGGGATATTGAATGTTGAAAACTCAGAACGATGCAAACAGACTACACAGTCCTCCCAGTAAAGATGATGCAGTCAAGACACTCTGGCCGTCGATGCGGAGGCTAACTTCCCCGTTCACGGAATGCAGGCAGGGAGTCAAAGGAACATCTGCCTGAAAAAGCAAAAAAGAAAAAGAAAATGCCCCACATGTAAAATTCAAAACAGACACTATGGTTTAATGAGCTTAATAATTCGGTACAGTAATGAAATTGTTAGGCCAGGTTCCCTGCGAATTTCAGTACTTAAATTAGGAATGCAAAGGCTTCATAAAACCAAGTGCCCGTACATAAACCATCGTGGCTTTTGCAGCAATAAAAAAGATACTACTTCCGCACAATATACTCGAGCACAACTTTAAATGACAGTGAAGTTAAAATGTTAAAATGCAAGTCTCTCTAGGTTGATAGATTAGCTCACGGAGAACACTATTATACCCCTCTTACACCTGGCTTTTTTTTAAATCAGGTTAAAACTAGCAAAAATACGGTTTCACCGGAAGGGCTTAAATGGCCTGACGCGCACAACTACTTTCTTGGCTGCCGCTGGGTGGTGCTACTCGTCCACACTTGGGGTGGCAGTACCGCTTTCCAAGGGAGCATGCGAGCTACGCACGAGAAAATCGTTCGACTCCAACAATTGCGGGGCCTGAAGAGGCCAATGTTTTTCTTCAGTGAAGCGTAAATACTGATCACGGGTCCAATGGAGAAACATTTTGCTTAGTGATCTCGAACGGCAAATGACAGGGGAGTTTGGGGAAGCATGAGCGATTTGACCAAAACCGACCAAACTGCTTGGTACGCGGTAATGTTGTATTCAGTTGCTTGTATACTGCTATTAGTCACCGCTTCTTCACTTGCTTCCGGTTTATCCTGATGCAAACAGCGACTGCAGTCGTGTTTGCGTCACGTTTGATGAGCATTTGAACAGCGATTTCTCAGCACTTAAGGCATCTTGGCACTAAATCAATGCTGAAATGGCTATGCGGAGGTCCGACTTCCGTTTGAAACCAACTTTCTGGTTGCCTTCAATAACCCTTTAACAACAAATTACCCTTATGCCTCATCACTGCAACCGATTGTTCCTCCGTGTGGTGCAATCACAGAAACGGTTCGTGAAACGAACCGTTTCTGTGATTTGTAGGACTGATTCTGCTATTAATTATTGTAGGGACAACAAGCTATGAAAGAAAATCCCGCCATCTCCACGAAGTGAATGATGATGAGAGGGGCGAAGCTAAAATGCTTATCAGCAGACAATGTGACGCATTAAGTGCAAGCTGCTTTCATAGTGTGTGCATTGACATTACGATATGGCCCCCTGGCAGAATGATGCGCTGCGCGAGATTTTCCCGTACCTAAAAGGACAGGCAACTCATTTTTACGGAGTATAGGATCTGTAAAAGGGTTGCGAGTTGGGCGAGTTGGTAATGATGCATCTCGAAAAACAAACTGCGCGCAAATTAACGAGGACAAGAACACATGAAGACGGCACAAGCGCAGACTCGCAACTAGTTTATTATTGCACAATTCAAAGCTTTAAATGCTCAAGCGCCCAATTTCCGCGCCCCCAATGCGTCACAGTTCTCGGCGCACTCAGCCGAAAATACTAAAAACCATAACAACAAAACCACAAAACGAACTTTGAGGCGCATGAAAGGCGAAAAATGAGCAAAGATAACCGCATCATACATGGATTAAGACCCCCCTCCCACCCCCAACACGCATGCCCAGAAGAGGCACCGAAATAGCGCTCAATGTGCGTCTAAATATGCGACTTCTCGATTAAGCAGGGCGATAGAGGGATGACTGATACATTCGGAACCAGCTTGTCTGATGTGGCTGGCTCGCGTTTGCTGGTTCTTATGTCGGAAAAGAATGGCTGTGCGCTCAAACACAGGGACACAATCAGGTCTGCATGCACGGCAATGAGAAGATAAGTGGCTCAGGTCACGTTGAAAAATGAAAAAAACATACGGTACTTTTAGACGTCGTACGCTCGAGTTTGTGACAACGTACCCGTGTGCGGCTCTGTCCTAAAGTTCGGAGAAACGCAGGCGGGTTGCGTTCGATTTCTCGTCTTGCATTACGCTTTCTTTTATATATTAGCCCCCTCTTTCCCGATCTCTCTACCTTTCTTCCCGCTTGCGTCTGACTGCGCTGATTTTCGCCAGCACGAAGTAACCGTCACGTTGCTTTGAAACGACGCCGCGCGCGACACACGATTTTATCTCGAATGCCCTGTTACAAACCGGCCTACAAAAGAATGCGAATGCATACCCCAAAACCCACAAACAAGTAAAATAATACGAGTGTGCGCTTTTTTCTTTGCCCGTGCGTGTACGTGCTGTTAGCGGCACGGGTACCCGGGTAGCATCGACTTATGACAGACCACTTACCAGCGAGCTGTCCACAGCTGTCGCCGTATCCAAATGCTGTTTGCGGCCGTTCCTCGTGTGACAGGTGCACATGAAAATCTTTCCACCAAATGGCACTACTAGTCCTTCCCAAATAAGAAAAAGGCGAGGCTTGAAGCTCCGGCCGCACCGAGTCAGCGGCTGCGCTGCGTTGATAACACAGAGGTTGTTTACATCCGGGCAGCCAGTCGTGCCGCCAGGGCAAGTTGAGTCGCTGCAGTCAGGTGCGTTGGCGCGCTGGCACGAGAATTTAAATCGTCTATGTATGCGCAAGCAAGCGAAGCAGATGAACATTGCAATTGTTTGCAACGGCGAGAACTGTCTCTTCGTTAGCAGCAGAGTTTGACAACACCTATCGCCAAAATAAACAGATTGAAACAACACGGCCGCGCTGTCTGCCTGTGATCGCGCTGGTTGAAGCATCTATACGGGTATACGTACGGTATCGGTTTTGTAGCTGTATGCGACCATCGCGTCCTGCTTACTCGTTCTAATTAGCATTAGGCCACGGTTGAAGTGCTGATACACGGAAACAACACAAGACTAACATGGCGACCGCCCGCTTGAGATGATTACCTCTGATGGGGAGTTTATTGTGGACGTGGTAGTTTACAAGGAACCGAACGCCATCTCACAAATGGTGTTAAGTCGTTCTAAATCCTCTCTTTTGCTACATGGATGGGCAACGGTACTATCATTGAGGTTTGTCTACTTTTTTAGATCATGCCTAGGGAGTACATTTTTTGCTATAGGTACTTTTCAGGGCACATTACTTGATTAAAGGGGTCCTGAAATACCTTCCGCCGATGCGTGGATGTACGTGTAACCAAATAAAGCAATGTATTAGCAATCTCCTCCCGCAAGAATTTTGTTGAAGCGATGAATATTAGCTGAGAAATCGTAAATCAAAAACCGCGCATTATCGTCGCGCCGCGTTTCCTCCTCCTTTCAGCTTACTCTCCGCTGTTGACGGCGAGCGAGCCTTCCCTCCCATGATGCTGCGCTCCTCGGCGGTGACGTACTTCCGCTGCTCACACAGCCGTCTGCTACGGGCAAGCTTTGTTGACACCATGAATCCCGCACACCGCTCAAGGCTGGAAAAGCGAACGAAAAATCTGGCCCCATGTGTGCGGCGGCCTGGCCTTGCCCCTTCGCGGTGTACGTTACTGAAGTTCATATCAGCGGCGCGTGACTTTGTATCGGCGGCGAACTCGCAGCCGCACGGGGAGGATCCTGCGCTCGCTCCCTTGGATGCACACCGCACTGTTTATCCAAAAAGCGCCGTATCAGATGTGGCCCCGCTGGTGCCGGGTCTTATTTTGTGGCGGTGGTAATTCCTGCCGGCGGCGATACAGAACCCGTGCACAAAACGCCAGTTCAGCTTGGGGCGGCGCGTGGTGGAGAGCGGCAACGTTGACAAAACATGCTCCGCCACGGCTCTGAGCTTCCTCGCGCTGGAGCGAGCACCATTTCTTTGACAATATCAAACATCGGTTGTCCTGGCAACAAGGCACAAACCGCTCTAGAAGTCAGTTACGGTTGCGTGATCCCGGTTCAGCTTGGGGCCCCACCTCGCGGCATATGGGCACTGCAGGCATACTACTCACTCCCATTTTGAAGTGCGAGATGCGTTTGGCATTACAGGAGGCGATGGTGTGTGTGTTGTGGACGCCTTTGTTTCGCGATGAAATGCGACGTTGTGCTTCTGCGGGTGGATAGTGCTTCCCATGGTCTGGATTATCTTTCTCAAGCGGCGTACGACTCAACCTCGCATGGGGTATGTGCAGTGTGCGTGGCTAAAAGCCATCTCGGCTTGTGCGCCAGAGTTAAGTGACTTGCTGTTCGTCCCCGCAAACCGCGCGCGAGGTGAGTGCCGAATTTACGAGGGGCAGGAGGAGTCAACCCGTCGTCTGTCAATCGCGGTTCGGACTTGCAACGCATGTTGTGACGTTGTGTTCGTTCGAAACGCATCTCTGGATTGTTTGGAAGGTGAATAAAATGTATGCGTCAAACCCGGGCATTCGGCTCAGGGCGTTCTCTGCGATTGCAAAAAAGAAGTGCCACGGGGCTTCAACGCTTTCTTTATGGAACGTACTCAAGTAAGAGAATATTCATGTCGTGTTATGGCCCTGTTGCATTCAATACAAACGGTTAAGCGTTTGTTTACACTTGTTTCGTTTGTCGTAAAATGTCCAAGCACTCCGGCACTCCGCTGGCAGATCAGCCGGTGAGCCGACGCTGAGCAGACGACTCATCTCTTTGCCGGAAGTGCGTGAAAAAGCCGCCCAATAGCAGGATGTGTAGCTCATGACGAACATCTGGGAATCGATGATGTAGACATGTGAAGATGGCGGCGTCCAAAAACACGAAGGAAAGGGTGAGAAAAAAGCGACAAACTTTGCAACAAAAGTGTGAGCTTTCCGCTGCGCGTAAAAGAGTAATACTTGGCACAGATGATGTTGACGACCCAATCTAACGATTGCGCTAGTCAGTTTAGTGTGCTCAAAACGCCTTTCAGGGCCCCTTTAAAACTCCATTTCCGGCTAGTTTGCGTTTATAGTGTAGCTTGTGTCATTATCCTTGGTTTCGCTCGCTCGCTACTTCGAGAATTGGCTTGCCATACTCCTTCCAAGTTGTCAGCACCAAAGTGGGCCGGATAAAACTTCCAGCACCGCACAGCGCACTCAGGGCGAGCAAGTATCATACCATTCAGTGTCAAAAGACGAGTCAAGATCTAAGCAGTGCTGAACCCTCTCCCTGTCAGTGGAGGTTAGCCTCAGGGCTTTCCTGGCTCATCGCTGTTCAACTCACCTAATCATAAGAGGTGCGTTGACATCAGGCCAGCAGTCGGCCGTTTTAGCACCGTGTCAGCAAGCTGCTGGCGCCCTGTCACATTGCGACGCTGACCATCGGCCGCCTCCAGGCGCTGGTGAGTGCACGTGGACGGAACTCGCCTGTGGAGTATTTGAGGTTGCTGCGCAAAATCACACACAACCTGCTTCAAAAGTGCTTATTATTTAATAAACATCATATTCAATCAATTCATCCAAGACAACTGGTTATGAACATGTAAGCATGAGAACAGAGCGATGGGAGTATTCGTATTATGTATGTATGTATGTATGTATGTATGTATGTATGTATGTATGTATGTATGTATGTATGTATGTATGTATGTATGTATGTATGTATGTATGTATGTATGTATGTATGTATGTATGTATGTATGTATGTATGTATGTATGTATGTATGTATGAAAGTAAACCTCACTCATGGCACCAAATTACTAATGATTGCACGTCCAAAAAAAGAAACAGTTGAAATTGAAACGTTATTCTTGCTAACTTACCGACGCTGCAGGCCACACACCTGCCTTAGCCAATGTTACGGCGAGTGTAAGAGAATCCGTCACGCAAAACCACAGTACATTTTTTCTGTGGCTCCAGGCCGTGTCAAAATCGAGTCAGATGATTCAGGTAATTTTTGTGTATGATCTTACTCTTGATTATGAAAAAGTTACTAGCCACAAAAGAGTGTGTGCATTGCTCTTCTGAAAAATTATTTCCCTTTTTATGCCCGGCAGACATGCGTCATGCAAAGGCAAGCTTGGTTCGCTTCCATAGGGGCATGAGAAGTTTTTTTTAATTACGCAGCCTTAGCTGGCGACTGACAGGCCCAGATTGTTTACCGACCCCTCATAATCATCCGAAAGGGAATAAAAACATTTCGGGTTTGAACCACGGCGCCGCCGTGGACCACACTATATGCATTTAATCGTTCGATAGGCTCATAGCATCTTGAACGTACTCCTGTGCGGCTCTGGCCAGAAGTGCGGAGAAACGCAGGGGGGTTGCGTTCCTTCTTGTCTAGCATGACGCTTTCTTTGAAATAACAGTGCCCTCTTCCTCGATCTCCTCTACTTTCCCTTCCGCTTCCGTCTGACTGCGCCTATTTCTGCCCGCACGAAGTAACCCTCAGGCTTCTTTGAAACTACGCCACGCGCGACAAAGGATCTTATCTCGAATGCCCTGCAACGAACCGCCCGACAAAAGAATCCGGATACATGCCCTCTCCCTCCCCCACCCCCAAATCAATAAACAAGTAAAATAAAACGACAGTGTGCGCTTTTTTTTTTGCCTGTGCGTGTACGTGCAGTGTGCGGCACGGGGGACATCGCAGTTACCCTATTCAAAACGTTTGACAAACAGATCGACTGATTGCGGGCGACTTACCAGTGAGCTCTCACAGCTGTCGCCGTACCCGAATGCTGTTAGCGGCCGTTCCTCGTGTGACAGGGGCGCATGAAAATTTTCCCAAAAATTAGCATTACTCGTTATTCTCAAATAAGCAAAAAACGATGGCCCAAAGTGAGGCTGAAGCTCCGGCAGTACCAAGTCACCGAGTACCAAGTTTACATGCGGGCTTCACAATCCAGTCGTCCAGCCGTGCCGGCAAGGCAGTTTGATTCGCTGCAGTCGGGTGCGTTGGCGCGCTGGCACTAGAATTTCTATCGCCTTTATGTGCGCAAGCAAGCGGAGCAGATGCAGATTGCACTTGATGCAACGGCGAGCATTTTCTCTCTGTTAGCAGCATAGTTTGGCAACAGCTATCACCTAAATGAATAGGTCGAAACGCACAGCCGCGCTATCTGCCTGTGATCGCGCTGGCTGAAGTATCTATCCCTAAATTCTCTTTTCTACTCCTCATATTGGCTCCTGGAAGAAAAATACGGTTTCACCACATTTTTACGCCATACCTAGGGAGTAATTATTTTTCTGTAGGGAGTTTCTAAGGCACATCGCTTGTTAAAAACTCAATTTCCGGCTAGGTTTCGTTTATATTATCGTACTTGTGTTTTTGCCCTGTATTTCTTTCTGCATTTTCTTAACACTGCACTATTCCATCCGAATTTGATTCGAGCACAAATTTCACTACTCGCCCTCATGTATACGTCTTGGCTTCTATAATTGCGCCCCATTGTTAAAACACAGTCCCTTCTTCCCGCTACACCCCAACAACAGCCAAACGTAACACGTTCGTAAGAACTAGCTACCGAGAACGAAAAGTCGGCCTCACGTGTTCTCCATCGAAGAGAGACATCATCCTTATCGACCGCAGGCCCCGGTACAAGTACAAACACACAGCCAGGTATATGAGCTAGGGATGGAGCCAGCCCCCCCCAAGCTCCGCGGCTTCACGCTCCCTGGGCCGAGTCGATACGGCGGGTTAAGGGCAACGCCAGGAATCACGTTCCACCGCCCTCTGCCAGCGCAGCGGATACAGAAAAGCCGGGAGGGAAAAATCGATGCAGGGGCGGCGCCAGCCTTTGTGACCGTTGCAATTTCTACCTCTCTTCACCGGCTTCCTCGGTCCACCTCTGGTTGCTTTTTGTTCCTCGATGTAGACTCGTTCTACGCAATGACACAGCAACGCCGCTGCGCAGGTACATACAAAGATGGCGACCACAGCTTGCGTTCTGAGTGCAGAGCCCCGTTACGCTCATGTTGATTCAGACGTTTCCCCTAACTGTTTCTTCTCCAGTTTATGCAGTACCCATATAGTCATTACCTGCGCGCGTAGCACCACAGCATTACCAGGCCAGTTTTGTAACGCAGCCCGGTTATGGAGAAAACATATTGTTACGGTGACGCGAAGGAAGACGCGAAGCCAAGAGGTACAAGAGGTATCCACACAGTGTATTTACAACACCGCGCAGGCAAGGCGCAAGGTCCTCTTCTGGCAAACAGTTTCTCACGTGCCTGGCGCATGTCCCAATGTGGTACATAGGCTATGCACGAACTCTTCCTCTGCTTAGCGTCTTCGGCTAAGACACCGTAGCATAACACACCGGCGGAAAGCGCCGTTTCGGTGCTAGTTATAGCGACGCCGGGCGTGGACCGTGGTACGGTTTTACGCGGGCTACGTGAACAACGTCCGTTGTTGAACGGTGGAAAGTTGGCGATAGCATGGCCGGCGATGTTTCGTAGGTGACAATATGCAAATCAAGCTTCAGCATCCCGCCGAGCGCTGCTTCAAATAGTCTTCGTTAGGATTTACATCCCCGTCGCCTCGCCTGCAGTCTCTTATAAAGAATAATTTCTCCGAATGCGGGGCGTAAGAATGCTAATGCAATGCGCTTCTCCACTGACGTGTTCGTTTTTTCATTCGCATTTGGGGAAAATATCAGAGGAATTTAAAAAAAGGCGCCTCAAAGGATGGGTTTTGCAAGAAAATATGGGAAATCTTCCGATTGAATTGTTCACTAATTTCTTCTGACTCCTTGCATGACCTCGTGTGTAACATGTAGAATGGATCTAATCTGTTTGCTATTCCAGAAGGCGCGAGTTTGAAAAACTCGGCCACGGGGGAGCTGTGGTGGTAATAATGAGCTCATGATAATATTTCGGGGCAGGGTTATAAGGATTTAAAAATGCGATTCATGGTATTTGCTGATTATTGAGATGAGGTACTCGGTTCAGGGCAGCGCGCTCCAATGATGCGCTACTAGGGCGTGGCACATCTTTCAATGCGTTCTCTCGCTCCACTGCTTGGGAGCAAGCAAATCCAACTGTTTCATTTTATTGTACTTTTACTTTATTAATTATGTATTTCACTACAAAGTTCAGTTAGTTTTCATTCCAGGCGTTCATATGGGCTTTTGTTTGACATTTTGTCGTCCTAAGAAGTAGTTTCTGCCGTCGGTGGCACACAGTGCAGTCACGTGACTATGGCCGACTGGCAAAAAAAAGAAAGCGGGGGATGGAAGCGCGCCACATTCAAAACAGTTGCTGCTCGTATTACGTTATCGAAACCCTCCGCTTTTCGACACAAAATTTCCTCGGCGCGGTCCAGTCTGCTTACGTGCTTTTAAGCCAAAAGCCTAGCGATGCGGACTCTGGTATTAGCAACGTCTTTTCTAATACATTGTACTTGCGCCTTTTTTTTCGCTTTAGTTTGTTTGTATTTAGGCACGTATTACTTAAAACGGCTTCTTTTCTGCTATTACGTGTTCGCGTCGCTGTCTTCCCTTTCATTTGTTGGTCTTAGTGTGCGAGCAGGCTGGCACACGCCACAGCCTCCCTGAAATTGGGGTTCTGCGAGGGTAGAGTTCACCTGTCCTACTCCCGTGACATCACGTTCAGGCTTCAGGCTGCACGCACTATCCTACAACTGTTACTTTTCAAATTCACAGTGTTATGAATTTTGCGAACCGAGCGCGTTAGTTGCGCAAAGCTCACAACAGCGGGCCAATCCTGCAAATGGCGATGTGTTACGAAGGAAGGAATAGCAACAACAGCAACAACTTTTCAGATTTGTTTGTTTTATTTCATTTTGATCTTCCCCGGTTTTGTTCTACAAAGCTTTCCACAGCCGTTTTTTTTTTCGTAGAGTTCAATCACCTCACAACCCTTTCCACCAACGCGCCCTTCCCACTCTGGCGTCACGGGGTTGCTTTAATTCTTGGCTCTCCCTTTTACTCGCTTTCCATACTCTGCTTCCTGCCATACGACGGTGGCGCTGAGCAAAACTATCTAGCTATCGCGGTATGCGCCGACCCAGCATCAACCATGTAGAAGAGTAAGGTACGATTATCCAGACGCGGGGATATGCCCAAATATGTGTCACGGGGGGAGAAAGATGAACCCCATAAGGTGCATGCGCGAGAAACGAGCTGGGTTATCTCAACGCTAGGACCTGCGTTCGCATCGGCTTCACCCTTGCGAATAAACTACCTCAACCGACTATCGGTGCGTCGACTGTCTCCTTGACAGTATATATCATACGTATAAGTTATCCTGGCAATAACTTTTTCGGAAGAAATGCGCCTCATGCAACCCCTCGAGGGAGACCTGTCGAGCTGATGATAAACAAAACGCATGGCCACGGAAGGCTTCGTTCTCAACTGCTTTGCGAGCAGACGATCACTGAAGCGCACGCTCCGGCTGCAGACGGATAGACTCCCGGTAGGAACCTGTGGAAGCCATGTCCGCCAAACCACCTAAAAGAAAGGCAAGGTCTGGCAAACACGTCTCCAGTGATCGTATTGCGCACGCACCGACTGACGGTCGACTGGTGGCGGTCGATGGTGCGGTCGCCACCAACGCTTCTGTTGAAGCTGCCTGTCGTGTAAAACCGTACTTCGCTTGCTCCTTTATGTTCATGGGGCGAAAGCCGCCTCTAAATCGTCGCGTTACCCGGCTCAAACATTTAAACACACTGAAAGAGTACTCCCTTCGCATCCACACATTCAGGAACTTTTTTTCACTTGCTATAAGGGAATGGAACTGCTTAGATTTCTGCTTAACTAATGCGATATCGTTATCTGACTTTGCATCAAAATTAGAAAATATTGTTACCAGGAGAGAAGAGGGAACACAATGTAATCACACTATTCCCATTATTTACTGTGGATAGCAAAGCAGGCCGGAATCTGACGTGATCCTCGTCTTCCTTCCCGAGCACAAAAACGTCCCTCGTCGTCGTCGTCGTCATTCACAACACCGACGGGTAACAATATGTTGTGTTAATGCGGTAACACTCGCATCCCCAGAGGCATTGCGCCACCAGTGAAAGCATATTAGTAGCGTATATAAGTGTTAACTGGAGTGTTTGCAAGGTTTGCTGTTATTTGCCTGTGTACCACTACATTTCTCCTCTTTTTGCTGTTGGTTTCTTTCTCATGTCATAGGTTGAACAGTTTGACTTGATTATGCTTTTTGTTTAAGTATGTATATGTTATAAGTTTACAAGTACAAGAATTTCAGCTCCGTATTCTTTCTAACTCTAACTAAAAGTATATTTTTAGCTCTTATACTTTGTGATGACTCTCATTACTTTACATTCCTGTTTCTGTTTTCTGTGCTGATATTTATTTATGTACCACCTGCCCGTACAATCTGTACGTCCACCTGCTATGGTCCCTGAATGAGACTGGCAGTATTGAAAATAAATAAATCAATAAATAAATAAATAAATAAATAAATAAATAAATAAATAAATAAACGTGGAGCTGTTGCCAGACGGCTGCACAACCAATGCACAGCACTTTTAGAGAGATAAAAACGAGATCGACATTCATCCTCCGTTTAAAGGACCTGGCGGGGTACAGATACGCCTGCTAAGGCGACCATAAAAATAAGCCACGCCGCAGAAGCGGCCACCGTGGGCGTACAGAGTTCAACTCGGCCGTGCAAAACCATGTCCGAGTTTTAATAGAACTTGTTGTTGGGCTAGTTGCTTCATGTTTTCAAGTGGAAATGTGAGCGCGAAAAATTCGACAAACACACAGAAAGACCACACGGGACTAGCTAGAGTTTTCTCCCTACTTCTAATGTCAGTCAAACAGGCCCAGCCCATTCGTGGGCTTGGCGTAGCAACCGAAGCCACACCCACCCATGGTATCCACTTTGTGTGGGCGCAGCGTCGTAGCTATGAAGTCGTCATTTATGCCCGCTAGCAGGGACAAGACCTTAGCACAAAACAAAAATGAAGTCCCCAGGCCACCGGCAGCCAATGGTGGCACAGTCGCGGGGTGTTCGGTCCGAACTGGAGTTCACCATTGTACGAGACGATAGGAGTAGCCAAGACACGATTTTCCCACGGGAGCCTTCTTGATACACCGTAAAAACACGAGTGATGACAAATGACCAACTCCGACGCCTAAAACACACTCGCCAATGCTCAGACACGCTCTTGACACGGGTAGATTTCTGATAAGCGCCCGCCATGCACTCTTAAGCAAGCGATAAACAAAAGCCATATTTGGTGCTCGCGAGCAGGGCGCGTTCCGTTCGCTACAGTGGACTTCTTGACTACTTGGTTTGTGCTTGCACAGAGCTTCGCTGGGACTACCCGCAAGCAAAGTAGCAAACATAAATCAGTGGAAGACTAGAACACACAGAAAAACACACCACCCCGCGCCGGGCGTAGCCAAGAACCAGGCTGGGCCGGGATTTCAAAAGAGCAGTAGTGTTATCTAGTTTACGCTAGGGAATGAGTATTACAGATCGATTTTGGATGGCGCTGCATGTGGAAGATAGCACTAGCTGTACTTTAACAACGCAAGCGGCCGAAATACTGCGCACTGAATATGCCAGGCGTGCTGCGCGCGATACCCGCGGTTTCGCTCGAGGTGTATCGAATGCTCCACTATCACTACTTTCATAGCCCAAGCAGCTGGAAACTCGGGAGTAGGTGGAACTCGGGCCTTATGGAGTAGCGCCCCTGTGCTAAATGGCACATTTATGTCGAAAACCCGCTAGCACTTGACAGAAAGCGGAAGAAAACAAGAAAACATTACACGCCGCTGACTAACAACTGAAATTTACGGAAAATGTGCTGAATCTTGACGGATATATATATAAACAATCCAGAGTGTGGGAAGGTTACTGATAGAGATTATAGTATTGTTCTTCCAGAAACTGTTTATCGCAATCTTGTAAATCCACCGACAGAACGCTCATGCCTGACACCCCAACAGCGTCGACCGCGAAGGCTACGACAATCTCACGCCCGAGTTTTTTGTTGTTCTTGTCGATCACGGTGATTTCGTGTATACTAGCTTCGCACGTGCGATGCGGACAATCCCGACAGTGTGTAAGCATGTGGCCAGAGTAACATTCACGTAATTTGAACCAGCGTCGCGCCGACCGCCTGTTCCGACGCGCTGCTTGGAATACCTCCTCCACATCTTTAAGCGAAGAGTAGCCATACAGGAAACATACTCCGTTCTTCCGCACATCTATCACGTTCGCGCTTCTCTTCTGTGAAGTACTATTTAAAGGAGCTGTGACTGTGGGTATAACGAAGACGTCTAAGGTGAAGATTATTCTTAGGAACGATAGTGTTTTCAGGGCTACCCGATTCCGAACATCAACCTTCATCCGCCACCTTTGGGTACGTCACCGCATAAGAAATGGTGACGTATGCCCACTGTTACAGGCTCCGGTCACTTGGGATGTTCGCTCCTACATGTCTTCTCCCAGACACTGCGAGTTAACTGGCCCCGACTGGCTGCATTTTTCTTGGCCAAACTGGCGCGTTGTAACTTCTACATCATCAGCTCACGTCAGCGGCGATGCATATAAAGGCCGTGTACTTGTGCTGTGAGTAACCAGAAACCGGATAAAATAAAAGAGCTGTCTAAAGCGTCGCTGTGCAGCCGTATCGAACATGGAGTAAGATTTCTAACGTAAAAAAAAGGGCCCGCGAGGGGGACTCGAGTAAATGCGTCGCATAGGGGGTGGGTGTATTGCGTAAACGTTTAGTGTTTGGGGAGTTGGTGGTAGTGAATGCGTTGTATCAGCAGCTTCTTGACATAGTTTGAATTAGGCAAGGATATAAGGCGCGTTCGTAGCCTTCCATTCTGTGTCGGCTTTGTGGCGCAGTGGGTAGAGCACCATGTACCTTGCGTTCCTCCCGCAGGGTCGTGGGATCGAAACCAGGCGCCGGTAAGTATTATTTTTTATATAGTGTAGGGGGAGGGGTGCGGACCTGTTGTTGAGAGCGAGGAGGGTGGCGTGATGCGGGAGACGAGGAGTGGGGGAGAGGGCGCGCCTGCGCGCGGAGCTGTTGCGGACGCACGGCGGACGCTACATGTGAGTTAAAGAAATGCTCTGCATTTAATATACGTCCACTGTTGTTAGATTGCGATCACTTAGGATGTTTCCCCGCATCCGCGACCCTGCCATCTGGCTGACACTTATGTCTGACTTTTACTTGGCGCACTGTAACCATTCCAGTGCCAAACTTGGAATACATCGGCGCTCGAATCTGCCAACTCGGATGTTCGTTATTCTCTTCTGAGGTCAGCGATGGTGCTCCCCGAATTTTCCCTTCTCGTCCCCCTTCTATTACGACGTTCTCAGTTTTCAAACCATTACAATCTCGCCCAGGCTTAGCATTCAGCACTCTGGTCGAGTTCACTGACAAATACCAGTTTTTTCTGTCCGGGTTGTATACACTTTTTGACGAGAAGTACGTTTCTTAGGACATGCCCCTTTAGAAATGATCATCGGCGCGGCTGTGCCGCCATTGGAAATATGCCCTACAAAGAAAGGCGAAGACGACTGTTGATTCAGCGCTGGTGTCGTCTTCTTGGTTTGTCCTCACCTGAGTTGCGCTGTTGAGTGGGGCCTAGACAGCTCGGTTGAGGTCAGCTCGGTAGTATTCCCGGCAATCTTTCTAGCGCGATTCCACAACAAAGTAAACAGAAAGCAATTTTTGAACTGAGTGGTGAAACGTCCGCTCAGTGTGCGCACTTGTCCTGCAAAGTGGTTTACCTTCCCTTCAGTCTCCTGCTTCGTGCAAACAAAGGCCTAACTCGGATCATTTTAAATGGTTATCGCCGAAAAGAGCCCCCTATTTTGGGCTGCGCAATAGGCTGTGGAGAGCGCTTCAGCATGTCAGCGGGACTTACAGACTGAAATGGCCGTGCTCAAACAAAGAGTTTAGGGATCTGTTTGGGATAAAATATGGGCCTAGATTTGGGGGACCATTAACTAAAAAGCAAATGCGAAGCTGCGTGGCTCTTGTTCGTGGCCCTATTTCGAGAAAGCGTGTCTGACGTCGTTGTGCGCTGGTAGATGCGGAGGGATGTCACAGCTTTGCGGAGCTCGAAAATGGCGGTTCTCAACCATTTATAATATAACGCTTATTTATAACGCTTTTTTGAGGTAGCACATACTCATTGATAAAGGGTTAGCTACAGGACACCGAGGATGTTTAGTGTAGGCTCATGCCATATGATTGCTTGGGGCTATTTATGATTCTTTTCTACAAGAGTTATCGATGCTGGAGGCACAATCAAAGAGCCGTGGCTCGGCTTGACTGGGAGAGTGCCCCGTATACATGGCAAAACACACAAATAAGTAAAACATGAGTCCCATAATTGCGTGTAAATTTCGCACAACTATACAAATTACACACAACTAAGTAAATTTCACACATAACTTCAAATAAGCGTACTATGTAGATATGCAGAAGTACGCCGGCACATTCACTTCTAATTTATACAAAAAATAAACAGTCAGCAACACTCAATCTGAGCGTAGGTTTGCGCAAACAAAGAAAAAAGAGACGAAAAAAGGAAAACGATTATGAACCTGGAATTGTTTAAAAATGGTATTAAACTTTCTTACTGAACACCTGACGTGTTCAGTAATTGAGGAAGCTGGTAACGCAACATCTGGAAGCCGTAATTGGTGCGGCTGTGGGGGACATCCCAAGTACCAGTACTACGCGTAGAGTAGTTTTTCATTTGTAAACTTAAATCGGGTATTGTGTTCAGGTACGTGTTTTTATTTTTCAGACATGTTCTGTACCGGCGGAGTAGTTGCAGCCTATAGAGGTCATTTACAGGCGTTAGTGATAAGGACCTGAAAATCGGGGCTCTGTGCGCGTCCTAAGGCGCATCTGCCACTATGCGGAGTACCTTTTTTTGTAATAGCATCAGTTTTGATGCGTTTGAGTCGGTAGTGGTACCCCACACCACGTGACCGTACGAAATGCTAGATGGAAATACATCATCATCTTAACTGATGGCGGTACGAAAAACCGAGTCCTAGATAGCATGCCTGTTATCCTAGACAGCGTGCCTATTACTTTATCAACATGCAAATCCCATAGCATGTTTTCATGAAATATTATGCCTAGGCTCTTTACCGATTGAACAACTTCAATGCACTCTGCATCAAGCATAAGGGGGGAGGGTGCGATGACCGCAAGGCTTTATTTTTGGGTCTGAAGAATACAGCCTTTGTTTATTAATATTATTTTTTAAGGAAGAGTTGTTGCTCCAGGAATATAATCGCGCAAGAGTTCTGTTGGCTTTTTTTGTTATATGTGGAATATTTGAGCCACAAAAAAGTAGGGTTTAATCGTCAGCATATATAACAAACTTGGCGTTTTCATAAATACGGGAAACACCGTTAATACAAAGGTTGAATAGCAATGGGCCAAGTATACTGCCCTGTGGAACACCTGAACGAATGGGCTTTGTTTCGGGATGGTAGACGTTAACTACAACCTGTTGTTGCCGGTGCTCTAAATATGACTTTAGAAGTTTTAGGAAGCATCCCCGAAATCCGTAACGCTCCAGCTTTAAGCATAAAATTTCATAATTAATGCAGTCGAACGCTTTTGAATAATCTATAAATATTCCGAGTGTATAACAACGCTGCTCAATTGAGTTTAAAATTAGTTCTTTTTGAGTTAACAGTGCCGATTCTGTAGGCGTCCCTTTCGTGAAACCGAACTGGAAAGGTGTTATTATATCATGTTTCTTCAAGAAACTAGTCGTCCTGTTATGTAATAGCTTTTCAATACATTTGGAAAAAATTGTAAATATAGATATAGGCCCGTAGTTAGATCATTTATTTTTGTCGCCGCCTTTAAAGATCGTGGTGACTTTAGCACTCTGAGGCTTTTTTGGAAATATACCACATGAAAAGATTAGGTTTATGATATATTCTAACGGAGAGGCAATTATACCGGATACCTCAGATTGTATTTGCAACTCATCGATATCACAGCTTTTGCTGTTGTTAAGTAGTTGGAGCGTTTTCTGCACTTCTTCACTTGTCACGGGGCTTAAAATGCGCTATAACGACTTTCCATCCCGTATAATCCGTACAGCTGCGAGAATGAGGAATGCTGGGAGCAGACACAAAGAAGTCATTGAAAGTGTCCGCTAATTCTGTACCTTCTATAATATTGCCATTTGCACTAACCCTACCGCAATTAGGGTTATGTTTGGGGTTTATTAAATTGTTTAAGCGTTTGCAGACAACGCCTGTTTTTTTAATTACTTCTCTATTGAACCAGGTGTGCATGTACGCTCACTTAGCGCTGCGTGTTACCGAATTAGCTTTGTCCTGCAAGCTTAAAATTTCCTGAGGTCATCCGATTTTATAGTTTTCTAGGTCATCCGATTTTATAGTTGTCTAGTTAGACCATTTTGACCATATTTTTTTATTCTGACACCAGAAAGTCGTAATCATACACAAAACAGAACTTCCGACTGCCCGGACTGTTATGTTCGAAAATACTGTATTTTAAATATTGTGTTGCATGTGTTAAAGTGGCAATACAATTAGGAACAAGACCGCGGAAATCGCTTTAAAGTGTTCTGTTAAAGGCGCTGTGTAGATTGTTTCAGCTATGCAACTGATTACGTCAAATATAGTGCCGCAGGTTGAAAGCGGATAAAATTACCATATAAAATCACTGAAGTCCTTTTGGCATGATGCGTTTATATGGCCAATTTCTATGGGATACGTAAGGTCATCCGGTCACGTGTTGTGTATTTAGTATTGACGCTTCGAGCAAACCCCGTCACTTCGAAATGGTGTGGGTGAGGTGCATGCAAAGCTAGTTATTATCAATAGGATGGTGATAAGGGGGCATGGAATATTCTTATTCAACATCCTGCACGGCGAAAAATGACTGGAAGTAACACTACGCGTGAGAGTCTATTGCCGGAAAACAGTCCAATTGACCTGCAACAGTAATTCGTGTACGTAGAAGCAAGCTGTGTCGTGGACATCGTCTCTTCTGCCTACGTTGAGGGCAACGCCTGATTGCCTGCCGAAGCAGGGGCATTCCGACTTGTTGGTTTGCCGTTGAATGCTTTTTGTAGAAGGGAGATCCCGAACTGATACTTGCATTGCTGCTACTGGGTTTAGACTTGTTCGTCCGCCAACCAGCAGTAGAAAAGTTCATCACAGTCGTTCGTCTTCTTCGTATCCTCTTAAAACATCTGGTAGATTTCCTTGTAATCAATGCATTTTACCTCTCGATTAACTCTGTGTCGTTCTGCTGCTGTTCGCGACTCGTTGTATCCTATTAGGCTTTACATTCCACATACTCTGGTGCCGCTTTCCTCTTGAATGGACCAGGTTGCAGGGCGAAGTAGTCGGACGTTTACTTCTCGTCGCGTTGCTTCCTAGTTTTGGGCTTTTCGCTTGAAATTTAAGAACCTTCATAGGATGGAGTGCTTAAGAGAGACTAAACATGCCCGGAATATTTCGAAGCCTGGCTGGTAGTTCTTGCGCTTCAGGTGACCGAGTGATTTCTCCATGTGAAGTTTTGTGCTCGGTTTCATTGAGTTCCAGTGTTGGAATACGACAATGGGACGTCGTATTTAGATGTCAGATCACTCAAGGTAGAGTTGGGGATGCTATCCTCTGGTCGTCCTTGTCTCGCTACGTTCCCGACCACTGCTGTTTCTTCTGAGCGCTCATTTTACTTCGGATGGCTCATGGGGCACCGGCACAGAAACCTAGACAGCGGTTCTCCATTTGCGGTATGTCTTGCCAGTTTACATCATGTCTGTACTGGCGTTCATATTTTCGGATACCATCCATTCCGAGTTTACATATGCTACGAATTTATCTCTTGATTCTTCCCCGTGCTGTCAGAGCCTTTAACTTACTCGAGTTTTTATAGCCGTAATAATAGCTTCCCGAAAAATTCTATTCTAAGGTATTTTTACAACTGAGGGCCATAAAAAAATTAAAACTAGGCCTCACTTTTGCATATATTACGTTGGCTCAAAGATCAAATGCGTCAACTTTGCTGTTTTGAGGTTGTGAATATCGAATGTGTGAATATCCGGTTCAAAACATCGTTTTGTTGCGTCAACGTTTTTATTAAGACCAGTTATTAACTCACGTGTAGGTGGCTGTTCGATGAGAACGTTTGCGACCTTGCCGATGACGTGCGTTAGTTGTCTACGGATGCCTACTATCGGCCGTCTTTTGATTAGAGTCTTCATGGTCCGGTTACCCATCATGTTCGTCGATAACGCTCGCAGTAGAACACGGGGGGGACATCGACGGCGACTCAGATGGCGACATCGTAGAAGCCGGAGCCGGAGGCACACCTAGTATGTCGGAAAACATGCCGTCGTAATGCCTCTCCTTCTTAGGCCGACCGCAGGCTTTCTCAATGGGTTTGCTGCATTGGTGGCTCCATTATTGTTCCCCAGGGGAGAGTAGGAGGTCGAAGATAGAGACAATCCGCTCGGTACGGCTCTGGAGGCCCTCGCTCCCGCGTTTCGGCACCGATGTTACGAAGTGTGAAAGCCGATCTTTAGTGTTTATTTGTGCCTACGAAGAGCGAAGCTCAAGCTCGTTCTACGTGGTGCGAGTTTCACGTGCGATTTCGAAGCAGCGGCGCCACTCGTGCGGCAAAACCATCTTATTCTAGTTGCTGTGGTAAGCCACCAAATGTTTGGAACAGTCGAACTTCTCTTGTGAACGCAGCTTGGCATTTGGCAATTGATCGCAGCAGTGAAAATAGGAAAACAGACCCTTTTGCCGCACGAGCGGCGCCGCAACTACGAATTCGTACGCGAAATTCGCAAAATGTACAGCGAGCTTAAGCACCGGCACTATGATACCCACAGCGTCCGCGTTCAAAAGTCGTGGACGTGGCTGCCTCGATCGCCGTGCGTGGGAATGCGGTGTTGCTTCATTGTCGGCGCATCTTCCAACATTATTGTTGTATCTGCTGGCGGTAAATTAGGCATCGGCAACACACTCTGCGATACAAGACATCCGAGCACCTGCGAGTCATCTTGCACACTGAACCTCTCCTGTCGGCAACAGCCGCTGCCTTGGGAGTCGCAGAGTGGTGGTGGCCATTTATACGTGTTGTACATCGCAGCTTTATTACCTTTCGAGCGGAGATTGTGCGGCGTATGACTGGCCAGTGTCGCCACCTGAGTTTGGCCAGTACGCCGCCATGCTGCCGGTACGCCCACCAACATTTCGGGTAACTTGGCACAATGAGCCTTCGGAGCATAGAGTTTCGAGGAAACTTGGAGCTTGTGTCTGGGTGAGGCGACCTTCAGCGAGCGTGCCATCGTGTACCGAGTCCCACTTGACCTTGGCATGGCTCGCCAACGAGCTCAAAAGTGCAGTAGGGCTGCAAGCACATATTTTTCAAAAGGTTAATAAAAGCCTTTATTACATAGAAGGGCAGCCACAAAAAGCTTACTAGTCAGAAATTATTTAGAAGCTTCATGCAAGAGAAACAAAACAATATCCTTTTTGGTGATTGTGTCTTCAAGAGCTGTGCAAGGCAAGCAGGAAATGAACGCTGCTGGCTGCTACGGCGGCACCCACGACGGCACGGGATTGCAGCGACGGATTTGCCTCTAGTATATACTTGTATGAAACTCCATGCGACGGAGGAGGCATAAGGGTCCCCGTGCCAAACGCTTCTGGTTGCGGCTCTTCGCACACTGCCTGCGACGCTCTACCCGCGTCTTGCCGCCTGCGCGCGCGACAGATGGCGATCGGCCACTCAGGGACGACCCAGGGGACGACACCCGGGCGGCGGACGAATGGGGCGGAGCGAGCCCACGCTGTGAGGGACGGTAACCGGATTAAGCGGCCGAGGCAGCACTGCATACATTGCACACGTCCACCGCTCAATGCTCGCTCGCGTTTCGCCAGTACACGCACCTACTCAGCTAAGGCTGTGCTGCTATACTCTCCATAAAAACTGAACAGAAACTTCTTGCGCTAAAGGGGCTATTTGGGCGCGTTTGCTAGGCATGATCAAGAAGGAAGCAGCTGCAGCACCCACAGAAGGAAGACTTGACACACACGAGAATAGAGCTGGCACACACCAGCACTTTGGCGCTCGTTCGTCTCAAGTCTTCCTTCGAAACATGTTCAAGCTCCGTTGGCTTGACATTTTGAAGTGACCAGATGCACTGCAGCAATATTTTCAGTGAGAACTCGTGCGGACGTTAAAGGCCGCTGGGTTTGACTTATCTGGGACAGATTTATTCTGGGGCAGATTTAAAACTCTGGACACGTAATGTATTTCTGCATACGTTCCACTGCGCAAAAATAAAATTAGGCACCACAACCCTTGGATCACACGAGAGATAATTCAACTAAAGCGGCGAATTTCTCGAAAGCGCAAGGCGATGGTAAAAACTAATGAACTGCACACCATGAAGGATGACCTGCTCATCAAGTTGCGCACTGCACGTTCTAAGTTTTACTGCCGAACGCTTTACATTTCCTGAAGGAATCGCCTTAGAAATTTTGGCGCTTTTTATTAGACTCTAAGCGGCCGGACCAAACAGCTAAAAAATAATGGGAAAACTACCACTTTTCTCCAAGAGATTACAAATGAATTTAATTCCACGTGTTTTCAGTCTTTCTCGCAACCTGCACCCCTCGGTACCCAAAATGAATCTTGCGGATCGTCAACACACATTCCAATTAACGATGTCGTATTACACCAAGAAGGCACATTCGCACTACTTTTAAATCTTGAGGTAAAAAAATCATGCGGCGCGGATGGCATACCAAACATCTTTCTAAAACGATATTCTGAAATACTTTCGCACTACCTTAATGTACTTTTTGAGGCGTCGCTAATGCAGAGCACTTTGCCACATGACTCGTTGACAGCGAAGGTAATTCCCATATCCAAATCAGGTGATATATTAAACGCAAAACGTACAGGCCAATTTCATTGATTAGTACCTGCTGCAAAATACTCGAACATATAATAGCAAGCCATATATCGAAGCAACTTGAGGATACCAACTTTTTTGTTGAGAACCAACATGGATTTAGGCGCAAGGTATCCACAGTAACACAACTAGTAACTGTTATTCATGACTTTGCAACCGCAATCGATAATCACCAACAAATAGAAGCAGTACTTTTAGACCTGTCAAAGGCATTTGACCGGGTGCCGCACAATCTACTTCTGGCTAGACTAACAGAGATTGGTTTACCTGACATTATAGTTAGATGGATAAAGACTTACCTTGAAAAGCATACCCAGTTTGTCGAATGCGACGGTGTTAGGTGTGGAAAAGGCATGGAGAAGGCGTGTCAGGATTGCCGCAGGTTTCAGTGTTGGGACCATTGCTCTTCTTACTGCACATTAATGATATTGCAAAAGATATTGGTGCCGGTATAGGAAAAATTGTTTGCAGGTTATTGCATTGTTTACTCTGTTATCAAGAGTGGTTCTTGTCAGGCTCTACTGAATGAAAACGTTTGTAAGCTCGTGGACTGGTGCGAAAGAGGGGAATGGAAATTAATTTTTCAAAATCAGTTTCGATGGTGTTTACAACAAAAAAGAATCCGTTTATTCACACTTATGTTCTAAATACCGTGATCTAGAAGTTTTAACGTCTGTGAAATACTTGGGCTGAACAATTAATAATAATCTGAAATGGAATGCCCATATTGATAATATTTGCAATAAAGCCTTTAAGAAGCTGTGCTTTTTGAGAAGAAAACTGAAAGAATGTCTCTCGAATATTAAATTAGAAGCTTATCGCACCTTGGTTCACCCAGTCCTTGAGTACTCATCAATAGTTTGGGATCCGTTTCATGCCAAGAATATTACCAAGATTGACGTATCCAGCGTCTTGCTGCACGGTTCATTTTGTCAGACTACAGGACATCGTCGTCAGTAACAAATATGATAAGGAAACTCGCCTTCACGCCACTTCAACTCCGCCGCCAGGTCTCCCGCCTAAAATTTTTGTATCTACTGTACGACAACAAAACCGGCCTGTTACGCGAACATTATCTGCTTCCCGCACCACAAAGGACATCGAGGATCAATCACAGCAAGGCCATACGACCGTACTTCGCCCGAACTAAAATATTTTAAAAGTCTTTTTTAAAGACAATCTTTCTAGGGCTACTTAAACCTAGAAATTTTGGTCTGTCTGTATGTCTGTCTGTCTGTGACTCGACTCAGTCACCCCGCCAAAGAAAACCAATGCCTGCGCAATAGTCTTATATCGTCACAGCTAAATGTGCCCGTCTAAGTCCGGTGTAATGTTCATACTTGTCAATATTGTTGAAGAACAACAAGACATTACGCATATATAAGGCAACCAATTAATACAGAAGAGATATTTGCAGCGTTCCTTTATAAAAAATCGTACACGTTAGATTTTGGCGAGATTAAATACTGCATCAACTGAAGAAAAAAATATCACTCCGCCGTCGCCTGCTGTCGCACGCGCCATATAGCTTCTGGCGGCATTTGAAGAAATCAACCGGCAACAGTTACGAAAGGTTCCACTAGATAGGTTCCACGTTCTGCTTGGAACGCACGTGGACTAGGGAAACGCGGTTCTATAAACGTTGAAGTAGGGCGCCTGGATTCACGCGCGTCTTCGCCGTACGGCAGCGTTGGCATCGAGACACCCAGTTTGGAGCAGTGGAACGCGGGAAATTTAAAATGATTTAAGCAAACCTTTGGCGTCTTTACCTTGAGAGGAGCGCGACGCAAGAGGAACAACATGAGAGCTGAGCGGGAAAGCGAAGGGAAGCATTTACTTGGCAAAAGTTGGTAAAGACTGTCGTCTTTTGACGACATTTGCAACGAAAGGAGCAGATACGCGGCCAATTTTTTCCTAACACCATAGACCAATGGAACTGTTTTGGCTCATGATGACAAGTGTTGGCTCATTTGAACATGCATTGTATCATCACCTTTGGTAACCCTCTCCTGCTTGGGAAGCGATGTTGCCGGCAGTATTTCTAAATAAATAAATAAATCTGCGCCGCTCGTTAGATATGAAAAACCGTTTAGGATGAAATTCTGCCGATGTCTTTTTCGACGAAGGTAAGTACCATATAGCGCAAAAAAAAAATCGTTTCTGTGTATTACGTAGTATGTGGCTCAAGTGAACGGAAGGAGTGCAGGTGTTCCTGTTGCTGTGTTTTCTGCATGACGCCTCCTTCTCGTTTTCTTTCGGCCGACGCACATCCGGGCTACAACGGCAGCGTCCGCCGCCGTTTCGCTGACAGTGCCGGCATCCTTCTCTCTCTCTCTCTCTCTCTCTCTCTCTCTCTCTCTCTCTCTCTCTCTCTCTCTCTATGGCGACGAAGTAACAGAATGACATGACAGAAACTTCATTCGCAATGGATTCCATAAAAAGCATAGATAATCTCGTATCAATAGTTTTCCTAAAGGGAGGTGTACACGTGAAGTAGAAAAAACGCATCGTCAAAGGAGAAATAGCCCGTTGAAATTATACGAATCAGTATACCATGGAATATCAACTGGGCAGATTCATCTCGTTGAAACTAAATAAGGCTCCAATCCACGCTGTGAAAGGGATTGAAAAGCAAAGCTTCAAACGACATCCACAACAATTGCCCATGCGACATCACTTGAATTCACACACGTGGCCATAAAAAGAGTGAAACCAGAGATTCTGACACTTGTGGTCCGGCACCGCCTTTAAAACGAGTGGAGCTTGTGTTTTGTATTATCGCAAAATAAATTATTCTTGTTTAATATTTTATGCAGCATGAACTTACGAGCGGCACGGCACATGTATACTACCAAGTAGGTGAGGCAATACGTCAAATAAACAAAGTAAGCGCAATGAAAGGACGCAAAATAGACACCAAATCGCCCGCCCGCTGCCTGGAGAGTTGTGTACTTCTATATTTGCATACATAAAACACCCGCATACTCGATGCGCGGCCCTAAATATTTACATACTTTCGTGACTGACTGTGTTGGTTGTCTTTTATGCAGTGGTCGGCAACCTACAGTCCGCGGGACGAATGTGGCCCTGCGGAGCTGTATTATGCGGCCCCCAGCACGTCGTCAGAACCCCCACTTTTCCTCCTGTCACTAACAATCTGAACGCCGACACGCCAGTTTTGACCTCAACTGGGGTTATACGACGAGACAAGGACACAGAATCGATCGCTTCCAGTTGCATTGTACCCCATCTTCATACTTAGCCAGATTATTGTTCAATATTATTTTAAATTCGTTGATTTCTTCCTCTTTGCCATCAAAGTCGCCTCCCTCTGCAGCGGATTTGCCGTCCAACCCACCTCCGTGTTAATTCATGCAACTTGGCACTACACCTCAATACGTTGCCTCAATTATTCCGGACTATTAAGTGCGAACTGGGAATATATGATGCAAGAGCGTAATTAAATAAAGTGAGAGCAAACAAAGAAACAGAAGGACCACTCAATCCAACCAACCACTTTGTTTTGAAAAAATCAACCAACAGGGCTTCAGACGGGACAGAAACAGAAAAGGCAAAAAATAAACAGGTTTTATTTCTGTCTTCCCGCTGGATGCGCTGTTTGTTTTCATCCTTTAAGCAACGTTCCGTGTCAGGTGCGTTGGTTGCCCCTACGGCTATTCCGCGAACGGCCTGTGAACTTCCACACGATTGCGTACCAGCGCGATGCTTGCTAACCAGCCGCGGTGGCTTAGTGGAGCCCAAGGACGCGGGTTCGATTCCGGCCGGGGTGGCTGTCTGCCTGGTAGAGGCGAAAAGCCAACAATCCGCGCAGTCCCCAGGTGGTCGGAATAAATCAGGAGCTGCCCACTACGGCACGCACCATAGCCCAGGAGTAGCCTCAGCACATTAAACCCCGCAATCGGATAAACAGTCAATCGATCGAGCGAGCCATTGATCAAGCGATGCATGCTAGAACTTCTGTAACAGGTTTCACAACTGAAGCAACTGGAAATATTTGAAATAAACATTTTTCCCTTCGCAAGTAGCAAAATACCTGCATGGTTTGTACTTTCCACCAGCATCTCTCTTTCAGGGCGACAACGGAGGAGTCTGCCGCGTGTGCTACGGCCTGGGTAGGAAGGAATTCGGCAAATGCGCTTTACCAGGAATAACTAAAAACCTGCGCAAACGCAACAAAAGATCTCAACGGTGGCCTAAATGCATTAAGCCGCCCTTGCAACTCAGCGACGAAGGAGGGTAGTCGGCATGACGACAGTAAACTTCTGAGGCAGTAAATCATCTCCCCCTCGATTGCTTTCGCGGTGTAATACCGGCTTTCCGTTCAATGCTCGGAGTCCCCCGCCTGGGCCGACGAAGCCATCACGCACGCAGGGAAGCATGCAGGCACACCATCGCATACGGACCCGTTAACGAGCCCTTAGCCGCACTCCCCGGTGGATCCCCGAAGGCTCAGACGGCCGATGGGAGAGGACCCTAGGGCTAATTGGGGCCCGGCCCTGGTCTCCCGTGGGCATTCGGCTGATTGCGTCGAGGCCATCTTGCATTCGAATCAACGTTCTGTTTCCTCCGTGTGTGTTTTCACTTTTCGGTAGGCATTCCAATCGCTTCTTTCGGCTATTCTGGCTGGTTTAGCTTTCATCCTGGAGAGGGACCTGCCTGAGGGGCGTCTTTGTCTTGCTGTTTTTTACGTCAGTTATTATGAGTGGATAGGTGCAAAACTGAGAGCAGAATCTTTGACAGAAATGTGCCGGAATATCAGTATTGCAATTTTGTTTCTCAGCATTTGTTTGTTTGTTGTCTACCGCTCGTGCCGTCCGTGTCCGTCTTCCCTTGTGCACCGTGTTAACACTAATTCCCACTTCAAAAAAAAAAAATTACACCCATCTCCCCGAAGGGAACCATGAGTAGGATGCGGAGCATCATGGGGGTTTCGTTTGCGTTTCCATGATGTTGGTTAGCCAAATATGGTGGAAATGTAGTGAACCCCGTAATGCTCATATATCCTACTCATGGTTCCCTTCGGGGAGATGGGTGTAATTTTCCTTACTGCATGCGTATATACGCGAGTGAGACGAGATTGAAGTGGTATCTAAAGGTCTGTTAGTGTTTGCGCTGATGCTCTCACCTAATTACGTCAGCACACTCACTGACGGGGCTGTTGATTCCATCCTACTTCATCTGAAGAATCACGGAGTCAAGCGCAAGCACGACCGGAGTCAAGCGAAGCATGCGGCCAATCCCTAGGCCAATCCCTAGGGGCATCCTGCCGAAATCATAAGAAGTGCTGCGGACGGGGCGACAGCAACGTACACGCCCTCCTCTTCGCAGCTTTGTCTTCTTCTCCTTCTTCGTCTTCAGCGGTTCTCCTATGGGAAGATGACGACGGTGGCGCATGCGCAGGTGGTGTGCAGACGCCGGACCACCGCCGACGCTGCGGGACATACCCCCGAGCATAAGACGCTCCGCATCTGAAACTATGAACGGACTGGCCCAGTTTGTACCTGAGTCAACCACTTTTGTCTACGATAGTACGCTTGTTTAAGCATCTATACACTTGGATAAATACGAACATAAAACTGAATCCACTCGAGCAGCCAGGCGAGAACAGGACGTCAGGACACATGAATGCCTTGTGAATGCGACAGATGAACCTCGCGTAATGAGAGCAGGAAATTTGAATAACGTATAAATGACGAGTCTCCTTCCCGAAGTACTTTGTGTAGTTCGTCACAAAAACCTGTGTAAGTGTTGTGTTGCTGCCACCGGCACGTGCAATATTCTGTAGCGCAACGAGATGGCGCTTTCAAAACCATTGAAATAAACGTGCTGTCAGCCGGGTAACATTTGGACCGAACCTCGTGCGTGCGCTATCTCGGCAGAACGTGACAACTGGAGACGACAGATGAAACGCGCGAGCAGGGCGTGGCCGCAACACCCCTGCCACAGAAACAAGAATGTCGTCCGTGGGAAGTGAGGAAGCTTTATGCCTGTGACACACGGCAGCGCTATGTCTAAACCCCTTTTCCCACATTAAAAGGCCTTTTGTGGAAAGGAGTGGCGCTCCTGACACACAGTAACCCCCGACCTCTGTTATGTAGTTAGCGCAACTGACACATTATTAGAGTGGCGCTAGCAGTTCTGTGGAAAAAGCATGCACATCAAGAAAAATAAAGTGCGGCTAATAGATCGTCTTTATTATTTTAGAGAGGAACCGTGCATTTTATTGTTGTTTAGAAAAAGTAAATGGGTAATTTCTCATATTTGTATTAAGCAGCAACGATGTAGTGCTTTTTTAGCCTATGTTCCGTGCCTAATCTGGCAACAGTAGGCAGCTGTTTGCAAAATACATTACGATTGGGCTTGTTTGGTGCAATTTAATTTCATTGCAATTTTACCAATTCGTGAAAGTATTATGAAATCGCATTTGGTCTCGTTAAGTTCTGAGGAGCTTATGACTTCCAAGCGCCTGCTTATGACGCTGCGCCGCTAGCCGCTCTCTTTCGTCCAGGAAAGGAGATAGGCGAGCACCCCATACGGGAAATGCGCGCTGCGGTGAAGGAGATTCTCCTTTGTCGTGTTTCCCCGAGGCGAACGCCGTTTCGGTAGCAGTCCTTCTCTGCAAAGTTCTTTTAGGCGCCCGTGTGTAAGGGTTATAAATGCGGTATTTCTGACAAGCTGCGGTGCAGCAACGTATTCGTTGCTACGGAATATGCTGTCGCCTACCAAGCCAGTTGATGCAACACTTGCGGTTATCGTCGCCCCCCTCGGCGCACACTTCAGGCACAAAGTGTCCGAAGTGGTTACAAGTTTTAAGTTATTTTCGAGTAAAATGCTGGAAGGAGATTGCGTCAGTGACTTTGTAGCAGTGCTGTACGGAACGGCGTTACAAGGAACGGCGTTCCTGGAACTAGTTCATTTTTGGAGGAATGGAGGAACGTCACCGTTTCATTAAGGGTCGGTGGAACTGTAACGGTAACTCGTTAGGTTTTTAAAGGAACAGCAGGAACGGCGTTCCTGCCGTTACATCGCTAGGATTTGGCTGTTTTTGATGCCAAGGCTCGAGTACAAAAATCCACAAGTCGCTACTGCGTTTCTCTTCCTATAAGTTGGTTAATTTGCCCGCCCGTCAGCCGTAAGTGCTTCCTCGAAGGTCAAAGGCAGAAGAATAACCACGCAGCTTGTGCTTGCTTTCATGCTGGTTTAACTTACGTGGCGTTCAACGGGTGAATAGCGTAGCCGCGAGAATGCCTTTCACTTTTCATCGTTTGCCTGGGAAGACCAGGACGCGCGTCTGGCCGATAGAATTCGTCCCTGGCGGGGCAAGATTGTCTAATACAGGATCCGGAGATTTCAGTGTCGAATATTTAGGTGCACGTCGTCTCGGTGCGGACATTCCTGTGCACGGACATTTTGGTGCATGACGCCTTGGCCCAGACATTTTGAGTCCCGGGATGTCCCAGGCATTCTTTGAACATTTTAGCTTTAATATTGTAATTTCGTGACTTGATATGATTTTACGTTCGAGACTTGTGCTTGCGCCGTCGTGCGTGGAAACGAACGCTAAACCCTGGAGGAGCCTTGCTACGTAAAACCCAAGTTTTGTAGTAGATGGTAAACATTTACGTGGTTAATTTGCGTCCGTTCAACCTTTTTTTTTATTTTAGCATTCGTGTGAACAACCCTACTACTTTACGTGTTACCAAAGCGCTTTGCTTTAACTTCCCCCAACGGTGCAAGACGCTGTTGCTTTTAGTCCATCTTCCCACACACACACACAGCAAAACATCTGTGAATGAAAACAACAGAAAAGCTATGTAGATTAAGCGCGCGTGCATTCCGTTTTATTTATTTTCTCAATCAATCTCGTATTCGTTGCATTCGGTGTCGGTTCTACTTAAAACTAACCAACCAACCATCGCACTTACGGTGGCGTTACCTAGGGGATGGGAAGGCTGAGTCCCGCCGGCTACCAACACACTTGGTAGAGAGAGAGGGGTGTCACTTGTGGTTCACCATTGCGTCAACTGGACTTCGAAAACTTGAAGACGACTGTTGCCGCTCTCGTCACACTAGCCTATTCAATTTTTTTGCTCCTTATAATGGGAGAAAGCGATGGGTGCCTGGGGTGTCCATGATATGCGCAACTTCAAGAGTTAATTCCCAATGGGATAGACTTAAGGCGAAGAAAGAGCGATTCCTGTAGCGGGGGCGCCATCGGTACGCCCGGGACGCCCGGAAGGGCGTAGCCAGCACATGGTGGTGGTGGTGGTGAAACTTTATCTCCAAAAAGGGTCATGAAGGACACCTGACCGGTGTCAAGGTGTAGAGGGCATCTCCCACGTCGGGACGGGGAGCCCGAGACTCTGCGCCGCTACGCGGGACTTCTGGACAGCCCAGAGTTGATCGTTAAAGGAGCCATGAAGAGAAAATACAACTTCGTGTAATTTGAAAGAACTAGGATTCAGTATCTCACTCAGCTCCATTACAGTCCCAAAAGATGTTTTTTAACGAAAAAAAAGCAAGAAGTATTTAAAAACTTTCAAATTTTGCGCCACAGTGACGTGTTATGAGCAAGAATGACGTCATACGGGCCAACAATAAAACATAATTTTCAAGGCGTTAACTACACGTTAGCATTCAAGTGATGCGGTGAAATGAAACTAGAGGCACCATTACAGACGTCCAGTCATGTGTCGTCGTGACAGGTCAGTTAGCCGGCCGCCAATCGCACAAACAAGGTTCCGTGACGTCATAGAAAAGTTGCGGGAAATTGGCTAGGGGGTCGCTACTGCTTCACACGTTTTCTTTAATATCTCCGTTACTTGTTCGAAGATTGCGATGATATTGGTATCATTGTTATCGGGACGAAGCAGTCTTTCTAATAAACCCAACTTGTATTTTGTCTTCATGGCTCCTTTAAGTTCACTGCTCCTGAGAGCACTGTCCCACTTGACCTTATCCTCCAGATAGGAGGCTTGCGTAGCACAACCACACAACATATGACCCAAGTTCGCACGCCCATCACACTTTGAACACGTAGCAGTTCCTTCGTAGTCCGAGTCGATGTGGCTCATCCTCCAAGGATTTGCGTATGAGTCCGTTTGTAACATGCGGAGAGTGACTGACTGCGCCCTGTTGAGTCCTTTGTGTGGGAGCGCAAATTCAAGTCGATTTAAGTAGAAGTGCTTGGTGAGCTCGTTGTAGGTCTGAAGTTGATCCTTGAAAGCCCTTTGTGGAGACGGGGGTGGTTGGGAGGGTGCGCGGCTGCTGAGTCCTCGCGCCGCCTCGTGTGCGGATTCATTGAAGTTCCGCTGTCCTCCCCCGAGGTCGCCCATGTGGGCTGGAAACCAGACTATCGAATGATTACTAATGTGTCTATCTTCCAATAACTTGGAGACTTTGGCATCAACCACTCCCCTGGCGAAGGCTCGAGTGGCCGCCCTAGAGTCGCTATAAATGACCTTATGTTGAGGATGAAGCAGAGCAAGTGCAATGGCCATTTGCTCAGCAACCTCCGGATTCTTGGCAAACACGGAAAGTGCGTTGCACATCCGTTCTTGAGCATCAATGACGGCTATCGAAAAGGCCTGTCTTCCATTTATCTGAGAAGCAACTACAAAAGCCGATTCCGTAGGGCACTCGAGAGCTGCAGCTAGAAGTGCCTTGACTCGAGACAGTCTCCTTGCTTGATTAAAGACAGGGTGGACGTTTCTGGGGAAAGGACGGACCACGATGGAGTCTCTGATTTCTCTGCTAAGGTGTTTAACACTCTCCTTATTCTGTTCGGTAAAGATGCCCAGAGTGACCAGAATGTCTCTGCCTGCTCTAGTGCCTGACAGTCGACCTACCTGCGCAGTGTGCTCGGCTTCTGCGATTTCTGATAACGTATTGTGAACCCCTAGTTTCAGTAGGAGATCTGTGGATGCATTGATAGGAAGCCCCAAAGCTATCTTAAAAACACGACGAATCATGGTGTCGAGGCGTTTCTCTTCGGTTTTCTTCCAATTGAGCATAGCCGGGACGTAAGAAATGTGGCATAGGACGAAAGCGTGGATAAGCCTGATGGCGCACTCCTCGCTTATACCCCTATTCCTGTTGAGAATGCGTAGAAACATTCGTAACGCGTTTTCAACTCCCCCGGTAATCTCCTGTAACATTAAGTTATTGGAACCGTTTCCTTCGATAATTAAGCCCAGAACTCTGATGGAATTGACCTCCGAAATGCGATTGCCGTGCATGTCAAAAAGCGCAACGTTGGGCCTCCTGTCCTGCTCCCAACTCCTGGGCTTGCGACCTGGTCTAGATGGGCTATAGAAAAGCAACTCCGACTTATTTGAGGAACATTTAAGACCCGCAGGGGCTAGGTATAGCTCTGTGGCCCTGACAGCTTCTTGCAATCGAGCCTCCAATTCACCGTCACTGGCCCCAGCACTCCACAGGGTAACATCATCAGCGTAGATGGTGTGTTCAACCCCCTCAATATCGAGAAGTGTTCTAGCTTATTTGGACATGACTAGATTGAACAAAAAGGGAGACAGTACCGAGCCTTGAGGAGTTTCCCTGTCTCCAAGCTCGAGGGGTTCTGATATAATATCTCCGATGCGTAGGGAGGCGGTTCTGCCGCTGAGAAAAGATCGAACGTAAGAAAAGAAACGCTCGCCGAGACTAATGTCCGATATGGCCTGAAGTATAGCCGTGTGGCGTATATTATCGAAGGCTTTTTCTACATCAAGGCCCAGAATGGCCCTTGTGTCATGAGTGACCCGATCTAGCAGCTTCTTTTTGATCCGGAGCACAGCTTCCTGGGTCGAAAGACCCGGCCTGAAGCCGATCATGGTATACGGGAAAAGCTGGTAATCTTCCGCATAAGCGGAGAGCCTGTTAAGCACAACATGCTCCGCAACCTTGGCGCGGCAGGACGTCAGAGAGATCGGTCTGAGGTTTTTAAGTCCGAGAGGCTTGCGCGGCTTAGGAATGAGTATCGTATTAGCGTGTTTCCAAGCATCTGGGACGTAGCCCTCTCTCCAGATATTATTGATTTGTCTGGTTAGATAGCTGATGGAATTATCCTCAAGATTGGGAAGAAATCTGTTCGAAATACCATTAAGGCCAGCAGCCGATTTACTGTTAAGCTCCTGAATAGCAAAACGAACTTCTCCCTCCGAAAAATCTCCGTCAAGCGCATGGTTGGGAGAACCCGTATACACTACTGGCGGAGGGACGAAATTCTGCGTTTTTATACGTGGCAAATACTGACCGGCTAGATCTTCCAAGAGCTCGTCATCCTTAGCTTCCTTCCGCGCCTTGTGAATTATTTTGCTCAGTAGCGACCGCTGGGTTGGCTTGGATCTGGAACCTCCCTCATCTAGCAGATGTCTGAGGAGACCCCAGCATCTCCCTTTGCGAAGTTGGCCGTCTAAGGAATTGTATATCTCATCCCATTGTTGTTTACATAGAACTTTACAGTACTCCTCAATCTCTCTGTTCAGCAGCGCGATCTTTTTCCTAAGTCTCGTGTTGAGTCGTTGGCCTTTCCACCGTGCTAGTATTGATTGCTTAGCCTCAAGGAGATTAGCTAATCTCTGGTCCATCTTCTCAGTTCCAACATCCGTGAGGATGGTTCTTTCTGACGCGTGAATGTCCAGCCCAAGCTGCTCTATCCAGCTCTCGAGCGGAGCATCTGCCTCATCGGGAGAGGCATCGGGATGAGCCCTCAATTTGCGGAACTTATCCCAATCAATCAGTTTAAACTCCCTCAGCTTCTTTCAGACTGCCTCGAAGCTGACGACTACAGTATAGTGATCGCTGCCGAGGTCAATATCAGTATTCACCCAGCGAGGTTTCTCGATTCCCCGGACAAAAGTTAGGTCCGGCGTCGAGTCCCTGCACGTAGAAGTGCCGCATCTAGTTGGGTGACCCGGGTCTGTAATGAGAGTGAGACTAAGGTCCAAGGCGTGCGTCCATAACCTTTCACCCTTGCCGGTGGAGTAAGGGTATTTCCACGCTTGGTGAGGGGCATTGAAATCCGCACCAACGATCAGAGGAGCGTTACCGGCTAGCCGTGCCACTTTAGTTAGGATGGCCTTAAAGCTCTGCCTCGATTCTTTTGGGCTACTATACAAATTGAGGAAAAATATACTGCTGCTGTTGCCTATATAACTATTAGGAATTATCTCCACAGCGATAAATTCTACCTTACAATGCGACGTACGGAGCTCGTGTCGGATATAAGGGGTCTTTTTATTTATCAAAATAGCCACACCCCTGCCTTTATCCTCCCGGAGGCTCTCCGCCTTGTATCCCGTGAAAGGGAGATCAGTCGCAAGAGTCTCCTGAAGCAAAATAACATGTGGTTTCTCAGCTTGTGATCTAATAAACTGCTGGAGGGCCGCCTTTTTTGGGTGGAATCCTCGGCAGTTCCATTGCCAGGCTCTAAAGGCTTTAGTTATCGAGGCCATCTTGACCGTGTGGGATTGCGTTTTTTAAGTTAGTATTACTGTGGTATCTACCCTGCTCTGCCAAAGGGTTGGTATAGATCTTCACCATAGCTGTAACTACCGTATCATTCAAGTATGCCTCGATCTTTTGCAGCCTAGCCCCGACGCTCTCCTCATTGTGCTCAATACGGGTGAATCGGTCGTTTATCTGCTTGATACTATCAGTAATCGCAGATAGAGCCTCCATGATTTCCGACTTTGCCTTAGACAGCAACTGACTGGGCGGAGTAAGGGCCCGGTTCTTGGGAGCTGGGCACTCTGCGGCCTCGCCCTCTGACGGAGCAACCTCCATGGACCTTGGAACTTCGCTATCTGAGGGACGCTCGCCCTCTGACGGAGCAACCTCCATGGACCCCGGAACCTCGCAATCTGAGGGACTGTCAGAGGACTCGGATTTGTTACGAGTAATTTCTCTGCGGAGCTCGATCAATTCGAGAGTGAGCCTCTCTACCACCGCCCTAAGGCTGTTGTTCTCCTTTTCCAGCGATAGAATCCTATCTCTTTCTAGACTACGATTCGCTTGGGTCATTGGCTGATCCGCGCCTTTTTCTTTGCCCTTAACCTTGTTGGCCCACGAGTCTGCGCCCCCACCAGCCGCGAAACGCGGCTGCGGCCCCCTGGAGCGGGAGCGACCTCTGCTCCTGCTTGCGTCTCGCTTTTTTGATGACGCACGACGTCGGGACCGAGAGCGGCAGCGCGAGCTAGCTCACCCCCTGGATTCGGACCTGTCGCTCACCGTCTGCGTCTCTTCCTTGACCATCTGTGCCTTCGCGCGCTCTTGACGTCTAACACGCACCACGTATGGCATCAAGTAGCGTTTCTTGCACGATTTATCCGCTGTCACATGCAAGCCCCCGCACAGCTTGCATTTCGGGTTGCACACATGTGGGTCACTTGGGTTGCGCACGCCGCAGCCCCTACATTCTGAAACACCGGGTGTCGGGCAAACGTCCTTCCGGTGTCCGATATTTCCGCAAGCGTAGCACACGTCCACTTGTTTCCGATATAAGTAGCAGCGCACTAGAGTAGGTCCATATCTCACAAAGTTCGGTACACAAAGTCCGTCGAATACAATAATAACAGATCCGGAGTTCTTGATTCTCTTGACGCCGAGCGCCAACGGGTTACGGTCGTTCAAAATGTTCCTTTCAAGGGTTGCAGGCCCGTCTGCGATGTCCACGTTTCTAAAAATCCCCTTGCACGTATCGCTGGGGCCGGTCTCGTAAGCGTTGACTTCAAATCCTTCCGAGGCCACCGTTATGAACTTGATGCGAGCGTACTTGTCCGCATTTTCTCTTAGAGGGGGGCTGGCCACCATAATGTTTAGCGTAATGTTTGGGCAGATTACGTCATGCAGCGTTTGCTCCGAGCTCAAGCTTGCCGCTTCGGTAATCGCCTTACCCACGGTGGGGCCCACTTTCTCCAAATTCAATCCCCCTCTGGGGCGTATCACAATCTTGATGTGCTCCTGAGGAATGGGAGGCATGCGTGAGGCCTTTACCACCCGATTCACGACGCTGGAAAACGGCCGGCGGGCACTCACCTTCTCTTCGCCAGTGTGACTATCGTGCTGCGCTCGGCTGACTTTTTTTTCTCTTCGGCTGGTGACCTTCTTCCAGCCCGATACCTTGTCAATATCGTCTTTGGCGATGAAATCGCCTTCCACTTGCATCGAAGCCGCCGCCATGACAGCTGTCGCAGAGTTCGCCGTGCCAGCAGGGAGGGCAGCCACCGGCGCGTCGCCGCGCTAGGCCTGCCGAGCGTTAGGCCTAGCGGTCGCCAGCGTGGCGTTCGGGGAAAAAGTTCAGTACTTCGGTGAAAAGATCACCCACCGGCGAAAACCTGGTATCCACAGAAGCGCTGAAACTTCCGGCGTTGGTTGAAGCCAAAAACACAGCGATAAAAGTAGATTATCCGACCGAAATCGTTCAAACACTTGGGAGCCGATCTTGTCACGTCTGCACTGGTCGGCGCCCCCTGGCGGTCCCCCGTAGCCAGCAGATGATAGTGGCTATTGTGTTATCATCGGCTTTTTGGGTGGCTTTTTGTTGCACATTATAGAGGTTTCGTGAGCTCCTGGTTAATGTAGAGCTTTTTCCTGTATCCCTGCGGTGAGGCTTCGGAGACCGTGAACTCCGCCACGTGTGTAGGATTTTCAGGAGAAACCGAAAATATTATGACTGAAAAAGAAATCTGGTCGAGATTCGAGCGCGCAGGTGGGGAGGAGGGGGGGGGCGCTGGGACAAAGAATTAAAATGTGGTAAATGTAGACATGTAAACATAAAACGAAGGTTGGTTTTCCCGAATAGGATGGGTGGAATTTCTATGCCCAACCCGTACGGGCTTAATCAACATTTAGGACATTAGACGCTGCGGCTGTTTTCAGAAAGCCCCTTTCTTTCTCCACGACAATATCCTAGACCAGTGCACGCAAGTTCAGATAGCAAGGCATCCCAGCCTACGTAGTACCAGAGTCCTTCAAAGCATTGAAGGACTCTGGTAGTACCCTTCGTATGGTTTTCTGAATTCTACGGGGCTAGCAATGATTGTTATGTTTTGGATATTGAGAGTGTGCATGTAATTTATGTAATTTGAGGGTGTGTAATTTAAAACAATATAAAAAAGGCGTCGGACCTTCGTAAACACCGGTTAATTGTCTTAGCTAAACAAGGGGAAATATAAATTAACCTCCTTTCTTAAATATAAAAAAAAACATTTGTTAACGAATTCAATCGGTTGCATAACAGGTGTCCCCAGGAATAGGTAATAAACAAAAATATATAAATGTAGAATTTCTAAAAATACCTGGCAAAGATCAACCATTACATCAAAAAAAAAAAAATAAATTCACTCCTCCAGATTGCAGTCCATAACCCACAGTTAAGCGAAAATAAAAATATAACGGCTGTCGCAAACAGGCAAGCACCTGATAATTTGGTCGCCGAAAAGTTTCCTGCGCACCGAAATGCCCGTACACCGAAATGTCCATGCACCGAAACGCCCGTACACCGATATATCCGTACACCGAAATTTCCGCACCGAAACATCTTGCACCGAAATGTCCTAAAGCCATCTGGAGTTTGTCCGGTGCTCACTGAAAAAATTCACCTAGGAGATTTTCTTTTGAATATTTTTATCTCTATATAATCTGCTGCCGGCGGTGTTAATATTGTATAATATACGTAGTTCGATGTGAGTTTTAAATTTCTCACTTAATTTCGCCCCAGCATTATAAGACAGTATATTTTAATTGAAAAACCGAATTGTAACGTTAATGTAACGACACGTCCCAATTAACGAACTGGAACTGGAACGCGTTCCTTTCACAATAAAGGAACTTGTAACGGGAACTCGTTTCAAATTTGAGAAGGAACGAGGAACGAGCTTTTGTTCCTATTTTAGAGGAACGTGTACAACACTGCTGTGTAGCTGCACTGAACATGCTAGTCATCATCACCAGCCTACTGCTGGGCAGAGGCCTCTCCCATTAATCTCCAGTTATCCCGGTCCCCTCCTAAAAGCGACCAATTTATTCCCGCAGACTTCTTGATCTCATCTGCCCATCTAACATTCTACTGCCCCCTGCCACGCTTGCCTTCTCTAGAGATCCACTTTGTTATCCTTAATGACCGACAGTTATATTGCCTTCGCATTACATGACCCGCCCACATCCATTTCTTCTTTCTACTGATATGTCCGTAACACGCGTTTGTTCCCTGCCCCACTCCGCTCTCTTCTTGGCCCTTAATGTTGCACCTATCATCTTCCGTTCTATTGCTCGCTGAGTCGTCCTCAATTTAAGTTGAACTCTCTTAGTGAGCCTCCAAGTTTCTTCCCCGTAGGTGAGTACCAGTAAGATGCAGTTTTCATACACTTTATTCTTCGGGGACAATGGTAGGCTGCCATTCATTACTTCAGAATTTCGGCCGATTGCACTCGACCCCATTCTTACCCTCCTAATTATCTCTGCCTCATGGGTGGGATCCGGGGTCACAACTTGGCCTAAGTAGATATATTCGCTTACCACTTCCACTGCCCCGCCACCTATCTCAAACCGCTTTGCTCTCCAGAGGTTATTTAACATTACTTTAGTTTTCTGCATATTATTTTCATGACCATGAATCTGCCCTGTTGTTCCAGTGCAGTAAGCATGCTTTGCAATTCCTCCCCCTTGTTACTCAGCAAGGCAACGTCATCAGCAAATCTGAGCTTACTGAGGTATGCTCCATTAACCCTTACTCCCATGTATAACCTATACAATGTTCTAAATACTTCTCTTAAACATGCTGTGAATAACATTGGAGAGATTGTGTCTCCTTGTCTGGCGCCCTTCCTGATAGGTATTTTACTGCTCTCCTTATAGAGCACGATGGTAGCTGTGGACCCATTGTAGATGTCCTCTAGTATTCTTACATAATGCTCGTCTACACTCTGGTTCCGTAATGCCTGAATGACTGCTAGGGTTTCGCCGGAGTCAAATGCTTTCTCATAATCTATGAAGGCTGTATATAGGGTTTCAGTATAATCGGCGCATTTCCGTATCACCTGGTTGATCATGTGAATATGGTCCTTTGTTGAATTGCCTTTACCAAACCCTGCTTGTTCTTTAGGTTGACTGAAACCTAAGGTTGCAGAAATTCAGTTAGCTATTACTTTGGTAAGTACCTTGTAGACGACTGACAGTAAGCTGATCGGCCTGCAATTTTTCACGTCCTTCATGTCACCTTTCTTACGGGTTAGGATGATGTTCGCGTTCTTCCAAGATTCCGGTACGCTTGCCGAAATCAGGCATTGCGTATACAGGTTTGCCAGTTTTTGAAGTACAATTTGCCCGCCATCCTTCAAGAGGTCTGCTGTTATCTGATCTTCACCAGGTGCTTCGCCCCCTCGAATTTCTTTCAAAGCCTTCGTTACTTCTTCGGTCGTTACTGGTGGGATGTCTATCTACTCTGAGCTACTGTCTCGTTCGGCATTATCCTGGATGTCCCGGCTACTGTAAGATCTTTAGACAACTCCTTGACTACTTTAAATACTTTATCCCTTTTAGATGCGACGCATCTTTTGCTCGCGGGTATGTCCCTCCAGCGTCGTTGTCGCGGCGTTGTCCGCATGCTCACTGCACATGCCCAACTCTCCTCCGTTCTTCTTTCCGACAGCTGTGCGCAACACTCTCACTCCGTATCATTATCATAACAACAGTTGCGCGTGTGCGCTTCGCTGTTCTGGGTGCGCGGATGTGTCTCCTTCACTCTCACTCCGTCTCATTATCATAACAACAGCTGCGCGTGTGCGCTTCGCTGCTCTCGGTGTGCGCCAGTGTGCGCATGCGCGCGACTCTCCCTCCCGGCTCCTCTCCTTTCAAAAGCGGGAATATAAGCGGGAGAGCGCACGGCGCCGGATCAGTACAGCGCTCGCTCTCGCACTTGACTTGACTTTGCTTGACGATACCTCCATGCAAGATCTTCTGATGAAGACGTGATGGAAGCGACAGTCCCTTCAGCGAGCGGACTGGCGCAATCCAATACCAGCATAAGTCCAAACGCTTCCCCCTGATGCGCCGCATCACATCAGGGTTCCCTCGCGGGAAGATGGGCGTAATTTGTGTGATGACATTGCCTTGGTTGTCGTTAAGTGCATACATCTGATTGTTTTTCCGGTGCCTAGACGCTTCTTCACTGCTTTCTGGCTACGTCCATTAATTAGAGCGTTCTCGATCCTTTCCATATTATACTTCCGCAGGTCAGCTGTCTTCCGTTTATTGATAAACTTCGAAACTCCGCTAGTTCTATTCTGTCAGCTGAGGTGGAAATTGTCATGCTTTGCCGTTTTCTAATTACATCTTTCGTTTCCTGGTAAAGTTTACCGGTATCCTGTCTAACCATTGTGCCCCCGACTTCTACTGCACACTCCGTGATAATACGTGAAAGATTGTCGCTGGCGTCCTGTGTCGTAAACTCTGCTTCCTCGGTATACGAGCTGAATATCGGCTCTGCAGCGCCATCGTGAATTCTTCAACTTTACGTCTTACTGTTAGCTCATTGATCGGCTTCTTTCGTACTAGCTTTTTACGGTCCCTCCTCAGTGTTTGTTTAATTCGAGATCTTACCATATGGTGGTAGCTACAAGCTAGTAGGTGACTGCAATTATGGCGCAAGGCGTGAGCGGATGATACGAGATCACATTGTCTGTAGAACCGTGGCCTCCGCGATCGGCTGCCGGCGGCGCGCCGTTGCTACGGCGCGCCGCCGGCAGCCGATCGCGGAGGCCACGGTAGAACTAATGATCCTGGAAAGCAGGCTCACCTCTTAGAAAGCGCAGAATTGGATCTGGAAACTGGGAAAAAACGTTTGATAGCAATAGAAGCCACAAGAAAAGACTCGCACATGCTATGCGCTCCGTCCATTTCTGAGGATTCAGTACAGTCGGTAAACTTCGCTCTACGGCCAACACGGTAGGTGATGGAACAAGGGTGCTGCCGGTGCAGTGGGAAGCATCAAACGTCGCGCTGCTGGTACCGCAACACCACCTGCTTCAACTGAGGTCAGCAGGGTCACCTCGAAAGAATAATGTGCAAAGAAACTGCGCCTAACAGAAGGAATGGGACTGGCTCCCCTCCGTGCACAACTTGAATGATCTCCCGGAAACGGAGCCTGAACCAGGTGAGGATTACACATTGTGGTCACTGTGTGCTGCAGGGCCGCAACCTATGAAAATTAAGGCTCTTGTAAATAGCGTGCCGCTAGTGATAGACCTTGACACTGGAGCAAGTGTTTCGATAATAAGCGAATCGAAATTTCGGGTTTTTGTTTCCTGAGAAACCATTGGCACACTCTGACGTGCAATTCAATAGGTATTCCGGGGAGGTTGCCGCAGTGTTGGGAACTATAACGGCGGCGGTGAGGGTCGGCACGCAGGAGGCAATGTTGCCGTTAGGAGTGAGCGGAGCTTGCCCGACACTTCTCGGAAGCGTTCAGCATTACCATCTCGAAGCCGTTAGAAGTGAAAACTATCAGAGCGGTTGCTGGTCTGGCCGAGCGATTAAGCGACGTCTTTTCAGACAGTCTTGGGACGATGAAAGGTGAGGACGATGAAAGGCCAGGATTACGCTGCAAGAGGGAGCTAGGCCAAAATTCCACCTGGCGTGACCAGTGCCGTTTGCACTTAGGGACAGGTATGCCGAAGAGTTGCAGCGTTTGCAGCGCAGGGACATTATACGCCGTGTAAAGACGGCGAAGTGGGCTGCGCCGGTGGTTCCAATGCGGAACCAAGATGGTGGACTACGCGTGTGTAATTATTTTAAAATCACTATGAACCCAGTCACTGTGTCGGAGAGGTACCCTATTCCAAGAATGGAGGAACTGTTCGCCAAACTGTGTGGCTGTAGGAAGTTTAGAAAACTCGCCTACCAGCAGATAAGGCTGGATGCCGAATCGTAAGAGCTGGTTACCATAAAACCGTGAAAGGATTGTTTCAATTCACAAGGCTTCCATTCGGCGTCGTTTCAGCGCCAGCCTTGTACCAGCGAGAAATGGACAACTTGCTGGGCGACCTCCCACACGTCGCTGTCTAATTCGACGATATCCTGGTGACGGGAAGCGACGACGAGGACCACTGGAAAAACGTATGCCAAGTGCTGAAGTGCCTTCAGGGTGCCGGCCTGCGCCTAAAGCTAGTGAAGTGCGGATTCATGAGAGACCGCGTCAAGTACTTAGACCACGTGTTCACCACCGAAGGTCTGCACCCCAGTCCCAGGAACATTGAAGCGATTCTTGCGGCCCCAATACCGCAGGACGTGAACACTTTGCAGAGCTACATGGGGCTGATCAGCGTTTGCGGGAAATTCCTTCCTCGCTTGTCGGCAGTGCTAATCCTTTGAATGGTTTGCTGGTACCAGGCACGCGGCGGGCTTGGACGTAACGTCAAGAGGAGGCCGTCGGCGAAGGTAAGAAAGACTTAGCATTTGCAGAGACATTGGCGCATTTAGAACCGAAGAAAAGTACAGTGCTGGCCACAGATGGTCTTCACGCGATTCTACCCCAGCGAGAAGCGTCGGGGGAAGAGTGTGCAATTGCCTTTCCGTCCAGAAGCCTGGCCACAGCTGAGTGGAACTACAGCCAGCTAGATAAGGAGGCCTTGGCAGTTGTGTTCTGCGTTACACGGTTTAAACAGTACCTGTGGGGGCGCCCATTGGAAATAGCAACCAACCACAAGCCAGTGTTGGGGTTTGTCGCAGCAAATAAGCCGATTCCTGAGTCTTGCTCACCTCGACCCCTTCGCTGGGCAGTCTTCCTGTCGGGCTATGATTACGTGTTGAAGGACAGACCGGGTGGCCGCATTCCTCATGCCGATGCCCTGAGCCGGCTTCCGCTTTAAGCAGCTCAGATGCACGTCGAGAACTCCTCGTAGATCGTTATGCTCCAAGGATGCTACCCCAGAGGGCTGTCAGCGCAAGCAATATCAGCCGCTACGAAGAAAGGCACATGCCTGCCCCGTCCTCGCGAAGCGCTTTGAACTGGTAGGAGAATTCCCGAGAAAGCGCCGTGGGGGGTGTACGCTACTCGCCTTCATGAAATGAGTGTACAGAGCGACTGCATTTTGCTGGGAAGCAGGGTGGTTGTGCCCGCGTCCATGCATGCCGGCGTGCAGCATGAAGGGCATCCAGGAGTTGCTAAAATGAAAGCGGTGACTCGTGGCCATGTCTGGTGCCCATCTATGGACGATGACGTAACAGCAGCGGTACAAGCGTGCCGTACCTGCCAAGAAAATCCCAGAGGGTCACCGATTAAGCCATGGCCATCCCCGGAAAGGCCGTGGTCCCAGATATATGTAGATTATGCCAGACCACTGAGGAATGCCTACTTATTAGGGGCGAAGCTGCTTTTGCTCGGGCCCTGTCCCGTCCCTCGTTGCTGCTGTATCCGGCACATTAATGATGATTGTGGCAGGATCCCCCTAGGGATTGGCCAACGAAAGATTGGCCGAAAAGGTCAAAACGTTCAACGCATTCGTTGCTGCCCAACAAGGAGAAGAGGAAGAAGAAGAGGTTGTCTTTCGTCGCCTGCGAGCTCAAGACACGTACCAGGGGTACACGACACAAGGCGGTCTGCAGAAGGCCAAGGTGGCTAAAATGTCCCACACCGAATTCGCCAACTTACCTATAGAGATTCTCTTCGTCCCAAACAAGCCCTACATAATCACCGCAAACATCGATGTCGTCGACGGGCTTGTCAACGGAGCGGTTGTAAGCTTGACATGTGGAGTCTTTATATGATGTGCGGGCTAATATTTCACGGTTTTACCAATGAGCATTTTATCTTCGCCCCTCTCATCATCATTCGCTTCGTGGAGATGGCGGGATTTTTCATGGCAGTTGACGCATACTCGAAGTGGACAGAAGTGTTCCCCGTATCCGCCCTGTCCGCTGAAGCCACCATTGACTCGCTGCGACAAATTTTCTCTGTGCATGGACTCCCTGATGAGGTCGTATCCGACAATGGACCAGCGTCCGTGCGTGAAGAATACAATATCTTCTGGCGTAGAAACGGTATCCGAGAACTTCTTGTACCACCGTACCACCCAGTCTCTATGAAGCAGCGGAGCGTGCGGTACGGAGTATCAAGCAGAAGCTAAAAAAGCGGAGTCAGGGAATGGTTCCCAGCTTTCCCGTTCCCAGCTTTCTCGCTAAAACTTCCGACCTCTCAGGAACCTAGTAAAGCCACTCCAGGAAGTGATATTTGGCATAAAGCAAGATGTCAACGTGGAGATGAAATCTCTCGGATATATTTACAGGATTCTGAATATTTTTCTCTGTAATTTGCTGTGAAATCATCCGCCCAATGCATTTGTGTGGGATAGTTTCCATGGCTCTGGACTAACGTGCTAGGCTTGAACCCCCCCCTCCATATTAGCTGCGCGAAAATAGTCTACATTTCGCTAAATAACTACGGAGTAATCACTGCTGAAAGCACTTCCATGAGCGGGAAAGCTGCACATGGATAGCCAGAATTTTGCTGGCATACTGTTGTGCCAGAGCACCTGGCCCAAATTCGTTGCACGTGGCGATGCACCGACAGCGCGGTGGATTGACGCCTCGACCAAACCAGACAAAACCAGTGGCCGACAGGCCCAAACCTGCACCGAAGCAGAGCCACCTCTCTCTTTTTGCGTCATGGCGGCTCGGCTGAATCATGCATCGGGTGAACGACCGGCAACCGACAGGCCGCTACTTGCTTAGAGGCAACGGCGTTGCCTCCAAGCAAGTAGCGGCCTGTCGACGGTGTCGGCGTCGCCCGACGGTGACGGCGTCGCCTTCCCTTTCCCCGTCTGACCGGCTTGGCTGGCGCAACCGCTTCGCCTCCATTCGTCGGATTTCAAACTTCGGCCAGTGAAAGTTCTGATTGGATCGATTCAAACCGTTAGCGGTTACGACGGACTCCCGCGGGTATAAAAACCAGGCCGGAGGCAAAGCGAGCGCGGCATTCTTCAGCGGCACTTTTCGGAGGCACCGAGTGTAGAGGTGCTGTCGCCTTTGTGCGAGTCATGTAACGCTGTTGTTACCCTTGTACATACTGTATATAAATGTTGCTTCAACTTTTCGTCGCCCGACAACTGCATCAATCTGCTCTGCGCCGCGTCGATAGCGGAAGGAGCACGGCAACGCCGCTACACCAACTACTGCACTCGGATGACCAGTCGCAACAGTGGTGACAGCGTCAGGATGGCTCATTCTCAACAGTGGTGGCTGCGTTGAGATGGCCCAGTCCCAACAATACCGGAAAACGCCTCGTGAAGTCACCAGTTGCAGCCACGCTGAGCTTCTAGTGGGTCGGAAGTTAAAAACTGCGTTGGATTTACTGCAGCCTGATTTTCGAACGACCGTGATGTCTCAACAAATCAGAGAGCCTCCGGGTTAACAGAGGCTCGGAAGGAGCCGTAGCCACTCCACAAGGGACGACTGTGTTTGCTCGCAATTTTCGACCAGGTCCTGCCTGGGTGCCGGCAACGGTGGAAGCGCACAATGGTTTTTTTCAGCGGGGCTCAGACTGCCAGGCTGCCGCCAGTGGACAAGACACCGCGATCATGTGCGGGCTGTAGGATAACCGTCTGGATGTTCCAAGCCGGCCATGGTTTTGGATACTGCAGGCGGTGCCGCTGCGGACACCCCAGCAGGGGCCGCCATTATCATCCCATCTACGAGTGTTTTGTCTACTGAACTCAAGGGCCCGGATGTCTCCAGTGACCCGCATAGTTGCGCCAGTGCCGTGGGTGACGCCCGAACTCAGTGCCCCCCTTCAGGCTCAACTTTGCCGCAGCTCGCGCGTGAGGAAACCAGATGTGCGATACGTGCCTCAGTAACGAAGCTGAATTTTGTGCATGCGCATTGTGGTGTTTGTTTGTTTGCTTATGTTTTAGTTTTGTTTGCTTCTTTTGTTGAAGGGGGGATGGATGTTATGTTGTTGCCACGGGCACGTGCAGTATTCTGCAGCGCCATGAGATGGCGCTTTCAAAACCATTGAAATAAACGTGCTGCCGGCCGGGTAGGGCAGTCCGCACTTGGACCGAGCCTCGCGCGGGCGCTATCTCGCCAGAACATGACAGTAAGTGCGGCGAGTTCCAATGGCGATAGCAGGTGGGCAGAACGTGCTGGGCCGTATGTTTTTGGTGGATACGCCTCGATAGATCAAGTGACGCAATGTGCGCTTTTTTCTCGCCCGACTCACACACTCATAGATGTTAACACCCCGGTTGGATGGCCATGTGGGCGCTTTCTTTTATGGCGTCATTTCTAGTCTGGCAACAAGATAGGTGAATTATGTACATAGCAATCATGATGGTGCATGCACTGGCCAAGGGGAAATTCACCCCCACAGTTGCTACCCGTTCTTTCTTAAAGTAAGTCCACGTGAGGCGGTTGCAGCCTTTAGATGTGGCAAATGTTTTTTTCTGGGTTCATAGTTAACGTCATACATAATAAAGTCCGCAAACGTTCACCCTAAGGTGGCTGACCAAAAAACGTAAACCTAAGTGTACAGTATGGCCCGTCGTCAATGGAAAATCATTGCATGTCACATGAAGTAGGGATGATTGGGTTGTGCTTTTCGTAAATGTAGCAGCAATCAGTCATTCCTTTTCAAAAACGCGTACAGCTGGTCTCAGCAGATGTTTGTGGTCGCAAACCTGGCCCAAGTTGGGGGTTTTCGGCATAAATGACACTGTTGGCCCGTTGTCACCTATTTTCCACATATATCTGTAGAAGTTGGCGCGCAGGAGAAATAAACATTTATTTGAGGAAGAGGGTATTGGTACGGGGATGGGTCAGCCTCCTGCGTCCAGGGGGTCCCGAGTGTGCGCTGAATACAGGTATGGTTACACCAGGGCTTCTTGAACTTCAGGCGCCGAGCTGGTTAGCGCACACTTCCACTGTTCAATAAATGGGTTCTCAATGGAGTTGAGCTTACGTGGGCAGGAAAATGAATTCGAGATGATAGACCATAAGGGGTGAGTTTCAGTGGGGGCAGTCTGGCAAGAATAGGACTGGTGAGATCTTCAAGAGGGTGAAATGATTCTAAAATGTGTGCCTTTGCAGTCTTCGCAGTATTTATGCTTGGCATTTTGATAGTGAGGCGTGTGGAGGAGGATATGTTCTTCTCATGTGTGTAGTGTAAAATTATTTAGTTGTAGGTGAGGTTGATGCATGCTGGACTTGTTGAGGGTTCCGTGCCCCTCGGGGTGTGTTGTCCAGAAGTTGGGAATGCCCGGATATGAAGGTCGCGGACGGCAGCATGTTCTGCCTCGTTACCGACAAGGCCTGCGTCGCCTAGGTCCCAGGCAATGGACGCACAGACCCGATTTTAGGCAAATGCCCACTTCGTTCCTTGCACTCCTATCGCCCCCCTTTCATATATGAGCAAGAATTAGAGGATAAGAAGGGCTTCTAACGTGTTTTTATAGTGCCTATAACTGCATATTTCGGCGTTTGTGATTAAAAGCTTGATTTCAAAGTTCTGGAGATGGTGGTATAGTTTGCTTTTGTTCGCACAGTTTTAGGCTACGTTGCGCGTTTTCTACAAACATCTGCAGTCACGTCCTCGTTTCGAGAAACATACTCAAACCACACTCAAATCTAACTCAGCAACGGTTGAGCATCGAACACGCTCCTTTAGAGCAGATCCTTCCTATGTAAAAAAGCCAACATGGAAATATCACTGCGCAGCTGTAGTTTCTTGCTCCTTAACGACGGGCTCTAAAACATGCTTTTCTATAAACATCTGTTCGGCTGATAAGCACCTTTTGAAAACTGCTTTTCGCTTGGGCAGAGGTGTATTTGGCAGTGTTGGGACGTCTTTCCTGAACAATACGGATAATATCATTGTACCACAGAAAAAAAAAAGATGGAAGAACAAACTAACGCGCAATACTTGAAGGTGAAGCTGTACGAACATGAACCTTCACTACCATGACGAAGGTTTAAGTCCAAGATTGCAGCCGATTTGCTTCTTCTTCGCTGCCGCAAGGACCTTTACTCCATCATTGTTGCTATAAGTGTGAGCTTCCTTCATTTTGTTGGAGGGGATAATAATTGGACATCACCTTGTAGGGGCATACAAATGACGTGTCTTTCTCGTTCCGATAAAATTTTGCCACGATTACGACGAACTGTGGAGTTTCTCTCGTTCCGAGCAAGTGTTGCCGCGATTTCGGTGAACGCTCGAGTTTTTGTTTTGCCAAACTTGGTAACCATCTCTGCTTGGCTTCCAAACGTGCGCCGGGGACGCTGGGCGGTGACCGCAACGCAAGCACACACAAGCGCTCGGCATTTTCTTTGTTCTTGTTTACCACATTCTCGGCCAATCTCCCTAAGTGGCTCGAAACACATGCGCCGGGGTCGCTGGGCGGTCGTCGCGAGGCAGGCACACACGAAAGCTGGACATTTTCTTGGTTTTGTTAACTGCCGAGCGGTCGCCGCGAGGCACAAGCCCACGTGCGCGTTCTCGGCAATTTCTCGATATTTTTTACTGCGTACACGGAAAAGTGCAATTTGCTAAACAGTTTGGCTTTTAAAAGCTAGAGTCCTCATGCGAAGGCATGGTAACGTATTAATAACTTGTCGTCTCTTGAGTTTATTATTTGTGTCTGTTCTTGCTGCGTCGTAATCAAATTGCGCCAGGCAGACATAAAATAACGCTTTTTAATCGGTATTCCGAGCTCTCAAGTCTTCGTTCTCATCGCTGTTTCACTATGTGTAACCCTCGAGCAAGCGACAGTAGCTATTCAGCACGAATGTGAGCAGTGCGCTAGTGGAAATCAGCCGATGGATCGCCATTAGTCCAGCAGTTTTATCGGGCAAGGAAATAGTTATGTCTAACTGTTGGCATCTTTCTGGCATCATAAACCATACCGTTTTTGTTTTCCTGTCGTAGATACACGTCGCGCACGTCTTCATTTGAAAGTATTTGTATTTATATAAATATTTCTTGCGCCTATATTTACGATGTTGGAGGCCTAAAGCGTTGTTTTGCCTGCCTATTTTTGGCGCCTAAAACGAGCTTTTAAATGTCAATGTCGTTGGGAAGTTCTTGAAGAAGAAAGACCAGGACGCCCACCAATTCCGCGTGGAAGCCGAAACGTTAATTCTTTTTAAACTCGAAAGAACTCGGAAACGCCACCAGGGGGCTGCGGAGCCCACACCCGCTTCACATGGGCTACTGCTTTGCACCGCCCTGGCTTTGGACCTCCGTGCAGCAGCGCTCTATAATTAGTATCATCGTGTTCGCTAAGTCATCAGCTTCACCCTGATACCCGCCACAAAAGCCTTGGACCATTTCTCACCTCGCCGGACCCACCCGAAGTTTCAAGCGGTGAGCGTCTCTGCTAACCCTAACGTTCCAAAGAACACGGCTCAACTGCTGCAATCGTGGACGCCTTCGGGCGCCCGGCCTGCCTCACTACCTGCGCGGAGTCTGGAAGTCGACATGCAAGAATCGCCCCAAGCCCCACCGACATACGACCCGGACAGCGGCCGCACGCTCCCAACCTATGACCCCTGGCGTCAGATCTTACGATCGCGCCACAACCAGCGCATCACTCCTTCCACTACCCACGTGCCAGCTTCCGTCTCAGCTCCACGCAGGGCAATCCAACCGAAACTCCCCATGAACGACTACAAGGTGATAATCCGCCCGAGGTCCGGCCTACGCTTTGAAGCCTGGCCGGCGCGACAGCTCGCACACAGCCTGCAACAAGCCACCGGCATCCCACCCTCTACGTTCTACGAGCAAGTTATCACCTTCCCGCAACCGCAGCAGAATCTTATCACGACAAGCACCCCTAGCGAAGTATGCGCCGACGCTCTGCGCAAGATCACCACCCTCCACCTTGGCGACACGACATATGATGTCACAGCGTACCTCAAGAACCCCCCGGGGACTTCTCGCGGAGTAATCCAAGGCATCGACCCTGGAACACCTCCTGAGCAACTCCTAGCCATAATTACGTCCACCGGACCGCCCATCATTGAAGCCCGCATGCTCGGCACCTCGGACACAGCAGCACTCACGTTTGACGGTCCTCACGTGCCATTTTACGTGAAAGCGTACGGCACCCTGGTACGCTGTCGCCCCTACCGGAATACCTACCAATGCTGTGCGAAGTGCGGCGGCCTCGGACACCGACCCGATGTCTGTCCCAACCCTCAGCCCAACCTGTGCTCCCGGTGCCATACCCCCAACCCAGCTCCTGACCACCCCTGCCAACCTCAGTGCCAGCTGTGCGGACTCCCCCACCTGACGGCCAGTCGAGAATGTCGCCGCAAGCTCAAGCCCCCACCACCGCCCGCGCGCACCCGCCTCCAACGCCAAGCACAAGAAACCCGGCAACCAGCCCTCTCCACACTCCGAAGATCGTCCGGTCCAGCCTCCAAGCCCTCTCAGGTGAGCTGGTCAGCTGTAGCCGCCCACACCCCCCACGATGACCCTTTCCCCCCCTTGCCCACCCCTCAAACCACCGTGTTAACTGCTGAATCTTCCGACCTAGCGACTCTTGCACAAGAAAATGCACAACTAAAAGCACAATTAGCCGAAAACGCCAAGCAAATTGCTACCCTCCAGCAACAGCTCTCGGAGCTTAAGACACTTCTGCCACAACCACCCACTCCCTTCGTCCCACACTCACCACCAGCAAATCCAGCAATGCCCGACAATTCCGCGCTGGCACCCATTTTCTCTGCCCTGGATGACCTCAAGCTACTTTTTCAAACCAATTTCACGGCCCTGCAAGAAGAAGTCACCTCACTCTCGGGCCGCATCAAGGTTATAGAAGACCGCAACGCTGAGAAAGTAAAACGCAAAAAGCACCGCCCGCCCACTTCTACCCCTCCACCCCCTACAACCGCTCCACTTGACGAAGCGATCGAGGAAGACTCGGACTGTTTATAATGCCTAAATGTACCACCTCCCCGTCCCTTCAAATTTGGCATTGGAACTGTCGCTCCTTTCGCAGGAAAAAATCGTCCCTCCACCAGCTTATCGCCCCTAACCCCCCAGCAGTACTCGCCTTACAAGAAGTAGAATTCACCAATCCCTCTCTCCGAGACTACACCACATTTCAAAATCCCAACTCGCCGCGGACCGCCACGTTCGTGCACAATACCTACCCAGCGCAACATCATCCGCTGAGCACTGCAATTGACTGCATACTAGTAGAACTCTTACCTACCAGCAAGAAGGAACCAAGTGTTTTTATCCTCAACGTCTATTCCCCTCCCTCTGGCAACCTCCAGGAACTTCCTCTACTCCTCCGGACTGTCATTAAATTAGCTAAGCACCACCGATTAGTAGTCCTCGGCGACTTTAATGCACCGCACACTGCATGGGGTTATGCGCGCAATGCGAAATCAGGAACTACTCTCTGGGATGCAGCACACCGTCACGGCTTTACTCTTTGCAACATGCCCCTCATCCCGACCCGCCTCGGCTCCAGCGTCACCCGGGATACCACCCCAGACCTAACATTCGTTCGTAACGTCTCCCAATACACATGGCAATGCCTCCCCCACACTCTCGGAAGTGATCACAGCATCGTTCACCTCACCATTTCGGGCATAACCAAGACCCAACTAGGCGTCGCCCGCCTCACAGATTGGAAAGCCTTCCGAGATACTCTACAAGCTACCCCACCCGCCAATTCGGACCTCGATGAATGGACGACCACCATTGAACGTGCTCTTCAAAAACACACCAAACGAATCCCGATCACGACCGAGTACCCCGCTGTAGATCCGCACCTCGATCACCTTTGGACAGCCAGGCACAGCCTGGTAACACGCTGGAAGCGTAACAAAACAAACCGGCGCCTGAAGTTACGCATAGCTCACCTCACAAAGCAAGCGGAAGACTACGCACAAAAACTAAGTCAGCAGAATTGGCTCCAATTTTGCGCCCAGTTACAAGGAACGCTTAGTACGCGCAAAACCTGGCACCTACTTCGATCATTAATGGGTACCCGAGAGAAGAAGATCACCAATCAACATAACATCCGCCGACTGATGCATGCCTTCCCAGGAGATGAACAAGGCCTCCTCAACACCTTACGACAAAGGTACGAACTTTCTCCACAGACTCCTGTGCCTTCTTATTCGGACTATACTGGTGATCCTAACGCGACGCTGGACACGCCTTTTACCTACGAAGAACTCGAGGCAGCAATCCGCAACCTCACGCGCAACACAGCTCCAGGTCCAGACAAAATCACGAATCGTTTAATACGCAACCTTCCTCCTGCCAGCCTCGACCAGCTCCTGAATCTTATCAATGATCATTGGACACAAGGGACGCTTCCGCCTGCCTGGAAACACGCTGACATCTCACTGATCCCCAAACCTGGCAAACCAATCGAGATACCCAACCTGCGTCCCATCTCCCTTACTTCATGCCTCGGGAAACTGCTTGAACACATGGTTTCCAATCGCCTTACGGCGTACATAGAAGATAACAACCTCTTCCCCACGACCATGTACGGCTTTCGACCTCAACTGTCTACCCAAGACGTCCTCCTGCAGCTCAAGGAAGACCTTCTCAATAACCTTCCGAAGCATCACAAACACTGTATCCTCGCTCTCGACATCAAGAGCGCGTTCGATAACGTTTCCCACGACGCGTTACTAAACAGCCTGGTCACTCTCCATGTTGGGACACGACTATACAACTATGTGAGAGCCTTCCTTACCAACCGCACCGCTACAGTGGGGATCTCTCATTTACGCACACCCTCTTCCCAGCGCTCCCCCGAGGAACACCACAAGGCTCTGTCATTTCTCCTTTGCTATTTAACATAGCTCTCAAAGATCTGCCTCCGCTACTGGACACCGTCCCATCCCTCCACCATGCCTAAATGCCGACGACCTTACCATATGGACCAACACAGGTTCCATCGGCGAACAACAAGAATCGCTTCAACGAGCCATCGACATCACTACCACATATCTCTCTAAATGTGGTCTTACCTGCTCCCCGGAAAAATCCGCACTGCTAACCCTTCAGCAGAGAACTCGTGGACGACACACGGCGCCGACGCCGGACCCGGCTCTTACTATAGAGACTCGCCCCGTTCCTGTAGTAACCCATCTCAGGGTACTCGGACTGACAATCCCACGAGATGGCTCCGGCTCGCACACCATCCTCGCACTTCAACGCACAGTTACTCAATTGGCACAACTAGTTAAGCGCATCACCCACCAACGTACTGGTCTCAAAGAAGCTGAAACTTCCCGTCTGGTTCAAGCTTTTCTCATCTGTCGCCTTACATACGGAGCTCCTTACCTGTCCCTTAAACCAGCAGAGCACAAGAAACTTGACATTTTAATTAGGCAAGCATACAAAATTGCACTCGGCCTCCCCACTAACACCTCTACGGACTTGTTTTTACGCTTGGGAATACATAATACTTGGACAGAGCTGTGCGAAGCTCAACGAACTTCGCAATTCCAACGCCTTAAGCTTACACCCACTGGCTGTAGTACTTTAGCTCGCCTGGGCTATCCGACCCCGACTCAGCCTCACCGCCTGGCACGTCTTCCCCCCCTACTACGCGCTCGCATTAAAGTCGCCCCGCTACCCCGGAACATGCACCCAGGCATCCACGATGGTCGTCGCACCGCGCGAACCAACTACATCCGCACCCACTACCAGCATCTGCCGGACACGCTTTACGTCGATGCATCCCCATACCCCAACCGATCGACTTACGCCGTCGCGACTGTAGATAGTCAAAAATGTACCGTCGCCACTGCCTCCACGCGAGCCTCAACACAAACTGAAGCGGAAGAGATAGCCATTGCGCTGTCCCTTACCTCCACTCGTCGTGACTACGTGACAATAATCACGGACTCGCAGGAAGCCTGCCGACACCTTCAAAAAGGTCTACTCCCTCGCACTGCCCTACGCATCATTGAACACTCCTCTTACCTCCCTGAGGAGTGCCACATTTTATGGACCCCTGGCCATTGTGGGTTGGCCGGCAATGAAGCGGCGCACGACGCAGCCCGAGAAGTGGTACACCGGGCCATTGCCCCCGACCCGTCTCCTACCACCCTGGATGCCCACCCCCTACTCACCTACAATGACATACTCACACACTACAAGCTCTCTCGTCGCACCTTCCCTCCACCACACCTGTCTCTAACAAAAGCCGATGAAATCACTCTCCGTCAACTTCAAACCCGGACCTTCCCTCACAATACACTTTGGCATTTGATTTTCCCCACCTCTCACTCACCACAGTGCAAGTTTTGCCCCGAAAGGGGTACACTGTATCACATCGTATGGGAATGCTCCCACACACCCGACCTCCCTCCCAATCCCCACCCCTCCCCTTCACAGTGGGCGGCGCAGCTGTCCAGCTCTGAACCCGGCTCCCAGCTTAACCTGGTGAGACGGGCCCGGACTGCCAGCCAGAGCCAGGGACTCCTGGACTAAGGAGTCTCCCCACTGGTCTGCCTCCACACACGGAGTCAGATTGGGCCTGAATAAAAGTTTATTCCTCCTCCTCGAAAGAACTCGTGGTCGGCTTCGTGGTCTTTCTTCTTCGAAATGCATCCCGACCAGACGGGCTTCCGTCATACCCTTGACTGGGAAGTTCTTGTAGGATTGGTTGAGCCTCCGGTGATGGTAGCCCGGGTTGATATAGGCGACAGACGTTTTGCAAGTCCTGTATTGTGATGTGTGGTTCGTTGCAATGAGTTGCGGTGGCATGCGCTTACGGTCAATTCAATTCAATTCTCCCACCTTCACGATTCTGCCATCTGGTGGAAACTATTTGATACTGTTTGGCCTAGCGCTCGAGCCACGAGCTTTAAGCTGGAGCGCCAGCCCTTCTGTATTTTTGTTGAGTTCTTCTTGTTGAGTTCTTGGGGCGTCCCAGGTCTCGCTTTCTATTTTCTCCATCGTGAACAATTTTATCTGGGAATTTGCAAACAATGCCCGCAACTGGGCGGCTTTATGAGCTATCCGCGCATACTTGTATCAGGCTGATCTTTGATGGCGATTTCACGTTGCTCCGATTTTCTGTAAAGCCTGTAGAGGGGCTTTCCCTTTCCCAAGGTTGCTGAAATCCCCGAAAGGCAGGCTTTTTCTGCGGCTGCTACGACCGATCGATACAAGGCTTCAACGGAACAGATAGGAAAAAAAAAACAGACCGGAAGATGGCGATGGCGATAACGCTCTGATGGCGACGGCGCGAAGTGCAGGAAGTGGAGAGGAGAAGCACGGTCGGAAAAGAGAGAAATCTCGTGCGATCGATGTATGAGCAGTACACACTCGTGGGTAGGGAGAGGCGTTGCTGCGCGGTGGTCTCACGGGGCAGCGAGCCGGAAGGCCTAAACATAAGATGCTGTTTGACGCAGACGAGTAACGGTCAAGACGAAGACGTGCCCTGAGGATGCTCGAAATAACTGCGGGTAATCGCAGATATTTATAGCGCTTACTTCGGCTTTACAATTGCCGAAACTGTAAAATATTAAAGACATGCCATAAACCATAGCTCAGCCCTCATTTGGCCCCGGGAATGTGTTAGGGCTACGGATGGCGTGCTGGCGGCACATCGCGTCCCTACAGTCAATGTAGCCCGTACGTTCACTTACTCTTTTTCGACGCGATTTTCAGAAGATCACCAGTGTTGTCTAAATAATGAAGCCCTTTGAAGCAGCCGGACAAGTAACAATAGATTGTTCGAACGGGAAACGCTGGCAATCAGCGACCTGTCCATGCAGGCAGCGCCTACGGGAGCCAGAGCGCCGACAGGGGGCCGTAGTTTAATCCCAAACTTCCCCAGCGTCGTTTCGCTCGCAGTAAGATGTCCGACTACCGCCGTAAGACGTAGAGGCCGCACCTGTCATACCGACCGTTATGAAGCAGTAGCCAAGGTAGCGATTAGTAATGGAACGTACGGATCAGTTTGAACCGAGCTTTCGGCTATACAAACGCCAATGCACACAAAAAACTTCACAGGTATTGCATCCGTATGAATAACTAGCACATTTTGGAGGATTCATTTATTCAAACTTTCAGAAGTCATTGAATTTTGGTTTGGGTTGAAGAACTTTCATTTTAGCGTAGAATTTGAATTTTTGTGCGAGCATGCAGCTAGGGTCTGAAGAATTGGTTTAAAAACTTCTCCAAAAAGGGCCGTTCTGGTATTTTACTATCCAAGGGAGCACACGTGACCAGAACCTCTTCAACGGCTGCGGCTTCTTCCCTAAAATGGGAGCCACATTCGTTGCATCTTTCTCGAGGTGCCTCACAAGTCCAAAAAATGCAGAGTTGGCTATGACTGAACACCACAGCGATAAGAACCGTAGGTATATTTGGGGTATCATGTTCAGCTACTGCTCGCGCTCCCAGTGGAGACAGGGCATGTGTGAATCAGCAGACACCGCGGGCACCGCCCGATACAAAGAATGAAACAACTGTGGCAGACCGATCGAGTGCGCGTAGCCGAATAAACGACAAAAAAGCTACCAAGCTGGTATGCTTGTTAACGTTTTCTCCAACGCCAAGCGGTGCTTTCCGTTCTCATTTCTCGGTCGCATGGATATCGCGCGAGCAAGGGCAGGTCGTTATATATAAAGCGAGTCGTGGTACGTTCACTACAATTGTACGGGAGGCAATACCAAACCTCGTATATTTGCTTATGTACACGCTTTCAATGTACTCCTCAACACACATTTTCAGTAATAGATCCCCCTCATTCCATCAGTATAGTACCAAAAACAAATCACAGGAGTGAAAGGAACCACTTTACATGGAATATTTAAATTATGATAAAGCATTCAACACTGGGTACACGGGCTGAGTACTGGATGCGTTGAGAGGCCCCAGGATAGAATATACTTGTGTGAGGCTCTTACTTGTAAAGCACCAGTGAACAGTTGTTCTCAAGAAGAGCGAAAAAGTTACTATTGTGCGAGACACAGAGACGCTGTTTATAGCATTGTTCGAAGAAGCTTGATTTGCAGATATCGGAAATGAAGCCAATTGAGAATTTGAGTGTAACACATTGTCTTGTGCAGTGTGTCCGGAGAACACACGGAAAGAGTATTTCTGCAGTTGTACTCAGAAAACTCAATCTATAAGAACATGAGAGTAAGAAATCGAGAGTAATCTAAGCATCCATGCTTGAAGGAACACCTTTAGCCGTCGTAATAACACTAGGTGGAACAGGTGGACACATGAACTTTTTTGGACCAGTTCTCAGTGCTAATCGCAAAGCTGATACAGAAATCGGGCGTAAAAGTCTTATTGTATACCTACCAGGAAAGTTGCGGAAGCTGCCAAGACTACCCGAGCCAGACAAACATGCGCCAGCAGGCCGTCGGTGGCCCAATCAGACAGGAGCGAGATTCGTTCGCCTGGGTAGTAAGTGGCTGTTTCGCTCTCGATTGTCGCCTCTCTTTTCTAATTTTCTCAACGTTTTGTGGTTTAGATTGATGGCTAGCGTCCGTGCCGCCCATATTCTTCTATGTGCTCGAGTCGTTTTTTTTTTGTTTGTTTGTTTGTTTTTCATTGCGCTAGGACACATGCCTCCATTCTTCGAGAACAGTCATTCTTCAGAGCAACAGGTAATGGTTGCCCTGTTTTTTTGTTGTTGTTCTTGGCCACAACATTAACCTCTTTTTTTTAAATTATATTATGCGCGCCGCAAGATCCTCTTTTGGAGAAATAACGTACCATCGCCACTTTGTGCCTTCAGTCTTCGCTGCACAATCTTGTAAGCATGCTATGGGAAGCAGTTTTGACAATCAGATGGCCGGGCTTCGGGCGGCTCGTTTTCCGAGCGTCATCCTTATTGCCGTGGAGGACGCTTTGTTTTGGAAAATGGTACGTACTCCACAAAGAGCTCCCGCTGAGCGCTTCCCAATTCAGCCAAGGATTGAGCTCATACCCTACTCGCACAACCTTAAGAATGTCATTTCTAGGTACAATGTTCCGGTTGTGTTTTCAGCGCCCTTAAAACTTGCTACGCACTGCTAAAAAATAGCGGCAGAAGTGTGTGATAGGTGCTGTGTATGAGATTCCTTTGATTTGTGGTAGGTATTAATCGGACAAACCGGCGATGCATCAATGACGGTCTAAGAGAACATACTCTATCAACAAAAAAATGGAACAGGTTCACACTTGCCGGTACATTGTAGGCAGTGCGATTGTGATCTTAGGCCTGACCTGGAAAAGCAAAAATAATTGAAAGAAGCAGAGACATGACTGTGCTCGAGGTTGCTGAGGAGCTTTCATAAAACGGATGGGGCCCATGTACGTGAGTGAGCCGCCGCTTTCTCTCTATGATAAGGAACGCGATTTTCTCCGAACTTTTTAGTCATGAGAACGCTCTGCCCATGGTCTATTTCTTTTCTCTTTTTTTTATGTATGCTTGCCGCATGTATGCTTGTCCCCTTCGAAATAAACGCGGGTGTTAGTAGCGCCTGTGTGGCAAGCAACCATTCTCCTCTTCTTTGCGCTACGCCTCCATTAATTTTCTAATTGCTAGCCATCGCTAGACGTGAAGCTAAAATGCATTGCGAATACAATGAACCACCGTTTTATTCCCAACCTTTGTATATCCCAGTCAACCATGTTTTCTTCGTATTGCCTTCGTTTTCTGAACGATGCATGTTTACACAAACGTCTCTTGTGCCAAAAAAAGATAACTTTGAGTGAGGGCGTTCCAGTTCTTGTATCCTTTTTGTCGCATGCCGTACTTTTATCCCCTAGACCCCACTACCTCCCGTGCAGTGTAGCAAACCGGGCTCTACACCTGGCTGCCCTCCCGGCCCTTTCATTCGCTTTTTTCCTCCTACTGTACCTTGATCGTGTACCGGTCTTAACGGCTAGATATGTTTTTACACGCCAGCTTAGCTTGCTTGTTGTTAACGTGGAGAGTTCGCAGAGATCATCAGCACTGAGCATGTCCGTAAATGCTGCATAAGTAGTATGAGCATAGGTTGGCTTAACCGCACGCCCCGTGCGCTGTTATGGGGCTACATTTTCCTGGTGGCGAGCGTTAACAATGCTTATAAATGTCTTCAGAGGATGGTGTTACCTGTTTAAGATGCTATAAGTGGATAATTTTGTTCTGTCATTTTAAATCTTATTTTGTGCGGTCCCTGCGTCCGAAGCCGACACGAGCCACCTTCTGTGGACGTGTCCTGTCCTTCAAACCTCTCGCCTGAAACACCTCCGGGGCACAGGGCTCCATTATGGGGGAGAACCCCTGATCTACAGCGGTGGATATGGGGCCCTCAGTACCGGTCTCTGCTGACGTTTCTGCGTGCAACAAATTTGATGTTGTAGATATAGCTGTTATGCCGGAAGGCAAACTCTCGCAACAAAAATCTTATTTTATATACTTCAAGACGCTGCTAATAGTTGTGCACAACTGCCTGGGTTTCGCGGTTAGTTCATCATGTAAAATTTTGATTTCTCAGAACTGTGTGGTTCGTGGTGAGTTAGGAGCCGCCTGGAACAAGCAGTTATCATTTTAAAGCACAGCGTTACTAATCTCGCCCAGCGATTTCGCCGCCGCGGTATATTTGACCTTCATTTGACCGCAGCTGTGCCGTATGCTTGTCAACGCACACGCCGGGCCGAGCTCCGCAGACGGCCACATTCGCCGCTACCGCCGCCGGCTTGGCGCATGCACTCTCCTGACCACGTGGGTGGCCGCGTGCATGCAAGCGTTAGAGCGACGCCGGGCCGTCTTCACTGAGCGTTGCACGCGAGCTGAAGGTTTGCAGCCGTCATCGGCAAGCGGCATCTGACCACCCCGCGGATATTGCCCGCTTCAATCAAAGGTTAACCAAGTGAAACCAAGGCTTAACCAGGTTCAGCCAAGCTTTTGCTTTGCAGATCCAGGGTTTGCACATCCAGCATATCCAGCTTTCACTGTGCATGTCCTGTACACGCAATGCCTAATGACCGCGAGTGTGCCGGAATCTTGGAAGAACGCGATCATCATCCTAGTCCACAAGAAACGTGACATGTAGGACTGGAAAAATTACAGGCCGATCATCTTACTGTCCGTCTTCTACAACGGTGCTTACCAATGGGCTCGCTAACAGAATTTGCCTTCTTAGATTTCAGTCCACCTAATGAAGAAACACGGTTTCGTAAATTCTATTCAACAATAGGCTATATTCACACGATCAATCAGGTGATAGGGAAATGCGCAGAGTGTACTGAAACCCTTTATATAGCCTTCATTGATTATGAGAAAGCATTTGACTCGGTCGGAACCTCAGAAGTCATGCAGGCATTGCAGAATCAGGGTATAGACGCAAATTACGTAAGAATAATAGAGGATACCTACAATGGGTCCACAGCTACCATCGTCATCCATAAGGAGAGCAGTAAAATAGCTATCAGGAAGGGCGTCAGACAAGGAGGCACAATCTCTCCTATGTTATTCACAGCCTGTTTACAAGAGGTATTCAGAACACTGAATTGCGAACAGGTGGGCTTAAGGGTTCATGTAGAATACTTCAGTGATCTCAGATTTGCTGCCGTTGCCTTGCTAAGTAACTCTAGGAACGAATTGCAAAGCATTTGCAATTGCCGCACTGGACAAGCAGAGCAGAACCATGGGCCTGAAAATAAATATGCAGAAAACTAAAGCAATGCTCAATGGCATCGGGAGAGCACAGCAGTATAAGGTATGTGGCGAGGACGTGGTAAGCGAATATACCTACTTAGGCCAAGTTGTTTCCCCGGATCCCAACCATGAGGCAGAGATAATTAGAAGGATAAGAATGGGGTGGAGTGCATTCGGCAGGGATTGTCAGATAATGAATGGCAGTTTACCATTGTCCCTGAAGAGGAAAGTGTATGAAAACTGCATCTTACCGGTACTCACCTACGGGGAAGAAACTTGGAGGCTCACTAACAGAGTTCAACTTAAATTGAGGACGACACAGCGAGCAATGGAACGGAAGATGGTAGGTGTAATATTAAGGGACAAGAAGAGAGTGGAGTGTGGCAGGGAACAAACGCGTGTTACGGACATATCAGTAGAAATTAAGAAGAAATGGATGTGGGCGGGTCATGTAATGCGAAGGCAATATAACCGTTGGTGATTCAGGGTAACAGAGTGGATCCTAGAGAAGGCAAGTGTGGTAGGGGGCGGGAGATCGCTATATGGACAGATGGGATCAGGAAGTTTGCGGGGATAAATTGGTCGCCGTTAGCACGGGAGTGGGATAAGTAGGAGAGGCCTTTGTCCTGCACTGGGCGTACACAGGCTGCTGCTGCTGCTGATGATAATCTAGGGTTAGCTGAGCTAAGCCGCAGCCACTTCGTTATTTACCTCTTAAAGAATGCTGCTTCCCAGAATAAGGCCTAAGGAAGAGTGGTGAGTTGATTACATGCGATGTCAGCCAAATGTAATTATATATTCTATAGTCATTTAAAAACTAAATGTATTTGCTAAACGTACAGGGGTGTTGTTGATTCTGTGCTGATATTGAAAACGGTTCTTTTTTTTTTTAGTTATACGTTTAGTGCTGATAGGCAATGCGTGATGTGCTTGTCGCAGCAAATCCGCCCTCCGGTTCTGCTCTGCTTTTGTAGCGATTTTTAAAAATAGGTACCAAATGCGTTGAAGCAATGCCGCAAGTTGGGCTAGTTGGTGCATGATATCGAAAAAACTTCAAAGCGCACAAATAGACGGGGACAAAGAGGAGGGACACACACACACGCGCTTTGTCCAAAGCGCGTGTGTGTGTGTCCCTCCTCTTTGTCCCCGTCTATTTGTGCGCTTTGAAGTTTTTTCGATACGAAATGCGTGTATTGCTGCGATTGAAAAGAAGCCGACCAATCGGTGCTCCACAGCCTTAATGACGTAATTCGAGCGCTCAAAGAACGCCAATACCGGGAAAGCGAGAAAGATCTTTTGTGAAGTTTCACATTTAACTTATGGGCATAAGGCAGGAATTTTTTCGCTGAGGCAGTTTGTTACCCCCTGTTCTATGTAGTCGTTGGGTTTGTTGAATACTTTGTGAAAGCATTTATGATTTCAGAAACAAGTTGGTAAACGTGCACGATCTCTTTAAAATGCACTATTAGCTAAATTTCGCACATTGTATTTGTAAATAAGCGTAAGTCGGTATCGTTTACGACTATTTAGAAGCGGAGCACAGCATATTAACTCTTTCTGCATCGCTCCGAAACTGAATATTGCTATACGAACGCTAAGGAACAGAGGACTGTGATAGCGTAGATTTGAGAATAGTTTTAGCTTTTGCGACTCCCGCATGTTTGGCAGGACCAGTTCTACTACGACATCCTTCCAGTTAGCTAGGCGGCTGTCTATAGCAGCCCTCATGGAACGAAGCGTCACACGTCTCCGCGTATTGCTTTCAGCCCATGTCGTGCCACTGACCACTACTATGTAAATTCCTACAGGTTTGGCGAAACGAACTTTGAGCAGTCAGTGCGCAACTATACTACCGGCGTTTTGGTCGACGTTCTCTAGGCTGGATCTCTTCATATCTGTGTTGATAATATCGAGTCGGGTGCAGAGATTACGTGGCCGATCGTACAACTGCCCAGACGTCAGTGGCGCATAGTCGACGACGCAAATGGCATCGCTGTGGAGGGTGACGCTGCTTTCAAATTAAAGGTGCAGCGCAGGTTTTATGTTCTGGTCTGTAAAAAAACCTTGGCCTCGGATTAAAGCGGAAAGTTGTGTGAGTGAGGTGGTTTACTTACTAATGAGCTAACAAGTTGAGAGGGCCACTTTACACAGGACGATTGCTACAGCGTGTTTCGTCTTTTCGTTCTTTTCTTGAACCTCTGAGGGATCCTGGACTGAGGACGTCTCTTACCAGGTGGACAATCCAACATAGCATTTGCTGTCTTGAATAAAGTGTATTAATCAATCAGTCGACCAGCCTCTCCTACTCTCGCAGTATGAGTTAATTTTTTAGTCTCTGTTTTCTTGGCCACCCTATAGCAACATCCGCAAACTGCCACGGTTAGAGGCCATGGAACCTATCGTAACCATTGCACTTTTCTCGTTTAATCAAGGCAAGTTTGATACGCCGCGTTAATGTTGTGTGGATGCATTCATTCTACATTAGATTGATCAGTTAGAGACTATGAGGAATTCGTTGGTAGAACCGGCCATAAGCAAATCACTGTACTCGCCGTGGTAGTGGCCCCACGAGTACAATTCACCGCTATGGCGATGGTGTGCACGACGCGGCCAGCACTGGGCAAGCAGGAGAAGAAGACGAACAGATTGGCGTGATACAATTTAGCGTTTTTCTTTGTCGCCTGAGCAGCACGTGCGGGACAAACACGACCTGCCCGTCTTCTTCACATTGGCGGCGGTAAAAGATGGAGATACACGAAGTTAAAGTATAACACAAAACAAGTTCGCCCCGTCCATCCAGCGCACGTGCATCGCGACGAGCCCGTCGCGTTCATTAGGTTAAGAGCTCCGGGTTGTCCCGGCAACCATGGGTGAGTCACGAAGGGAAGCGGCAAGTGAGCAGACGACAACGGCGACGATAACCTCGGGGCCTCCGCGCATCCGGCTTCGGCTTTGGCTCGAGTCCCTTCCAGTCTTTGCTAGCTCATTCACATTTTATTTTCCCTCGGGGCAGAATCAGATCGAAGGGCTGGTTCGTGTTGACACAATGGGTGGAGCCCCGACGACGAGAGAGGGGTGCCTGCAGAATCGAGAGAGCATATGTTTACAGACGCAAGATGAAACCCACTTTGTGAGCCGATCGACGACTCTTCTGTTTTTCTAGGCAGCACGAAGAGGGGTGGTGGCTATAGTGGGGGAATACTGGCTGCAATAACAGGGCCCTGCATTACTTAGCTGTTTGGAAGACTTGATAATATATTATTCACTAATGGGTTTCCACGCCCAGAATTTTGAGAAAAATAGTTGTGTTCGCAAGCATGAGAAGAAATCATTATGTAGTGCGTTCGAGAAGGAGAACCCAGAAATATGGTGGGGATGACTATCAGGAAGGAGGAGGAAAGGAAGTAACCCCTGACAAAATGGAAGATGAAGAACGAGTTTCAGCTAGAAAAAAACAAACAACGAAAGAAAGAAAAAAATGAAGAAAGACGGAAGGAACGAAGGAAAAAAGAAAGAAAGAAAGATAAAGGAAGGAAGAAAGAAAGAAAGACAGAAAGAAAAAAAGAACGAAAGAAGGAAAGAAAGAAAGAAAGAAAGAAAGAAAGAAAGAAAGAAAGAAAGAAAGAAAGAAAGAAAGAAAGAACGGAAGAAAGGGAACTGTATGGATGAAGTTTTCTCACTCATTCAGGACCAAGACGCAGGCACACTTGGGAAAGGAATGTATTTTGTGAGAAAGGAATGTAGAATTAATTTAATCCTATACATAACAAAGGTAAAACAAACGGATTTGGTAATTACCGTCCTATCTCCATTCTCCCAGTATTTGGCAAAGTCTATGAAAAAATATATTTTGTTAAGACTTTCCAATTTTTCTAACAAACACAAAATCTTCACAGACTCGCAGTACGGATTTATACCCTCGCGCTCTACTGAAGTGGCCCCAATTACACAGAAGGAATTTCTTTTAGAATCACTAGAAAAACAAACCGTTGCACTTGCCCTCTTCGTAGATTTTACGAAAGCATCCGACTCTCTATCACATTATATGCTGTTTAAAAAGCTAGAGGCATATGGGTTTCGCGGACACGCGTTACTCCTGATAAAGTCATATTTGAGCCAACGTCGCCAATACGTTCAAATCAACTCCTCGACTTCTGTAACAAAACCGATCATGTGCGGAGGCAAGGAAGCATATTGGGACCGTTTTTGTCCAATATCTACATTAATGATATAGTTACTGCTATCCCGAAGGCCAAGCCTATCATTTATACCGATGACACCACTCTTCTAATCTCTGGACCAAACTACGCTAATTTAGTACCTATTGCGAATCAAACATTGCTGGTGCTGGTGAAATGGTCCGACAACAATACTTTAACAGTTAATGCGTCTAAAACAAAGGCTATGTTCTTTTTCGCTAAAAATAAGCAACCGCCGGAAAGCTGTACCCTTTCGTATAAGTCACAGACTATTCAGGTCACGAGCGACTTTAAAATTTTAGGAGTACATTTCTGTAATTCACTTAATTGGAACATTCACGTAAACCATGTGATAAATAAGCTATCTTCCGTTGTGGGCGCGTTATCAAAACTGAGATTCGTAATACCAACTGCAGTAAAAATACTAATCTATCATTCTCTTTTTCTGTCCCATGTAAATTATTGTCATCTTGTCTGGGGATTGACAACCCAGACAAATAAACAAAAAATATTTATTTTGCAAAAAAGAGCGTTGAGAGCAATTTTCGATATTCAATTAGACCAATCCATGGAACCGGCCTTGAATACCCTAAATAAATTCAGTATTCTAACCTTATACGACATACGTTTATTCACGGCCTATAGAAAAGTTTCTTTTTCCCACCAGTAAAACAGTTTTCTTCAATTAGCAAACCTCACCCAGGGAAAGCTACATTATCCTACACGACAACGTGACAAACGGATTGTAACATGCCCTATAACAAATTACGGCTCAGAGATGTTGTCTTTTGTTGTGGAAACCGTGTATTCCAATCTACACGTTATTATTATTTTGCCGAGAGGTTGACTACACACTCATTAACAATTTTGTTTGCTTGTGTAGTAAAGCGGCCCCCCTTTTTCTTTCTTGTGTTGATTTTTTTGTCCCGTTTACTTGTCTGAAGTGCTGATCACCTTGTCTTTGCTTTTTTCCCGACAAGCCAAGGGCTAGTCAAGCTGTCTCGTACAGCTTTTGTCCTTGGCCCCGCCACTTTATGCGAAAATATCTGTATACACAGATGGACATATAGATGTACCCAACTAGATATACAGAAAACTGGTTAGCGCATACTGCTCGTCTAAATACCGGTCAACAGCGTTTATCTTACACTTTAGCGTCTCTTTTGAACGCCTGCAAAGTAGATGGTTTTGATTTGTTTTCTTGTTCTTACCGGAATCTCCGGCTCATGTATAGTGCCTAAGTTTGATGCCTTCCTGTGATTTCTTGCTATGCCGTATTTTTATTGTCACTGGAGCTTGTTTTTTATCCTCCGGTGTGTTCAGTTCATTTATAATGCCACGTACATGCACTGTACTGATGTGCAACTGTGAAGCTGCGTTGAACCAAATAAATCAGGGGCTGTGGGCTGGTCAAGCTGCCTGGGAGCAGCTGTTTTCTCGCCGCCCTCCCATCTACAATGTATGATGGCAAATAAATCATTTGATTTGATTTGATACATAAGTGGAAATAAAGAATTCACTCATTCCTTCATTCATTCATTCAGATCAGAAATGAAAGGTAGGTCAGCGGGTTAACCCGCCGCGGTGGCCCAGTGGCTAAGGCGGTGCGCTGCGGAGCACGAGGTCGCGGGTTCGTTTCCCGGCAGCGGCGGCTGCTTTTCTGATGGAGGCGAAAAGCAAAAACGCCCGTGTGTACGAGATTTCGGCGCACGTTAAAGATCCCCAGGTGCTAAAAATTAATCCAGAGCCCTCCATTACGGCGCGCCTCATCGACTGCGTTGCGTCGGCGCGTTAAACCCTACAATCAAATCAAGGTCAGCGGGTTAACTTACATTAGGCAAATATCTTCCAGAGTGGCATGGCCTCATAAGGCATTTGTTTGCCTTTGGCCTTCTCACACGAGAGAGTACTTGGTTAACAATAGAGTCGAATAAATACCAACGCAAATATATAAAAAGAGAACCCACTTGTTGCGTTCCTCACTATTTCATTTTCCTGGCTGTAACGTTGTTTGTCATCGGTCCCGGCATAGCTCCCATAGGATATAATGTATTGCGAACCCCGCTGTAACGTCGCAACTACGGACCCGTTCCCATATGATGCGTCGCAAAGTGACCCTCCGAAGCCGCTTGGACACCGCCATTTTGGCTTTTGATGAGTCCTGGCCAGGCTTTGTTACTGAAGTGGCTACAAGGAGCCGCAAGCGACCAGTCACTAGGTGGTCATCCGTCGAAACTGCTATCACCATCATTACTGTGCTTACAACAGAAGTTTCACTTCGGAACGCCGGAAGTGCGTGATGTTAGCGCCGCCGCCCCGTTTTAATGGTGCGTGCAGCGTTTTTAGATTAGGTGAGTTGGCAAAGAGCGCGGCCTCCCAGACATAGTTAATACTTCTGGCTCTAGAGGAAAAGCTGCCCGGCCAGCCCGTGTACTGAAACCATGCTAAACCCAAGCGCAGCCATAATACCACCATCACAGCGTTGCCCGTTGTCTTTTTGCCTCCTGGAGTTGGCGGCAGCAACCAACGAATTACATCCTGGCGGCATCCGTTGCAGCAGGGGGGTAAAGCGATCGCTGAGACCGTACCAATCGTGGGCGCTGACATGATTCGATTCCCATGGTTGCCAGAGCGACTGTATTAAGCCTGCTAGAAAGTGGTTGAATAATTATTTAAAGACCGAAGCAAAATAGTTACAAACAATTGCCTCAGTAAATAGTACTAGCTCTTTTAAAATGTTTTATTGTATAAAGCTGTAATTAGCCAACTAATTAGAGTAAGCAATTAGAATAAGTGTGTATTTCAGTTTTGGTTTTGATTTCCTTTAAGTGTGCTAGAAAGTGGTGAGCGCTTTGCGCCTGACTTTCGCACTGTGCGTGCAGTCTCCAGCTCGGATGTGCGTGCCTGCAAAACGTGTACGATTCGGATGCAGGCGCTGAACAACTGCCTCCCCAGGCGCTTACGAGGCCGTCATTTTGCTTCACGTTAGAACCTCAATTATTGCCCCTCAACTGACTCCGGAACAGCGATTCCTATCTGTACTTGGCTACCTCACGTTCAGTAGTAGGCTATGAAGTGGCTGCCAGTGATCGTTCCCGTTCGAAAAGAAATAAAAGCAGCTTTTATAATCGTTCCGTTTAAGTTGTGTTATTCATGGAACTTCATACAGCTCTCCGTGGTTCAAACTTTCGCGAAGGTGCAACGAAAAAATAGGTAACGAAATGCGGTTTCTTTTTTTAATCATGTCACAATAGGTGAATGTTCCCTCTCCGCGCGCTCTGTGCGGCAAATTACCGCCCCCATTCAGTCCCGCAAGCTTTTCCTTTGAAGTGGGGGAAAGCAGCAAGAACTTCAGAAATACAGACAGAAAGGAAACGGGGACCTGCCGCTTACTGTAGTTCGCATACTCCCTCGGCATGCATTCTGCCACTCCATTGGCCTGCGATGGGCCGCTCTTTCGTTCATGTGCTTCAAAGGGACCACCACTGACCGGCAATGCGATAACGTTTTTTTTTTTTTTTTTTGTGTCAATGAAGGTTTCACATTCAGCTAAAGCTACTTCAGCTAAAGTTCACTTCACTTCGTTTCAAAAGCATTGAGCGCCTCGCGCAATGTCACAGAATGGCATATAAAGCGGCACGGCGCGCAAATGAACGGAGATCATGACGGACATTCATTTTCTCTGCGCCTAAGAACGGACCATGCGATCAGTCGCCTTCGGGCTTGCGCGCAAGTGTTCTGTGAGCGTTGCCACGTCTTGCTCAAATAGTCTCAGTACATATAAGTCGCACGCTAAACCGAAAACACTTCGGTTACCTACCCACAGGAGATAAACTACGCAATGCTGTCGACGCCGCCTACACAAAATCCGCCTGGCCAGCGGGCCGCCATGTTACAATTAATCCCGGCATGCTTTGCTAGCTGTGTACGCCACAGCAGCACGTTTCCAGATAAATACGCATCGCTTTCGCTGTTTTTAGTAAGCAAAAACTCAGCTGGCAACCTTCAAATTGTTGTATAAGTTGTATCTTGTCTGCGACTGTGTGTCGTACGGTTCCAATGCATTGGCTTAGCGGTGCGCTTTCCCTCTAGAGTCAGTACCGTAATTACCCAATTCTAACGCGCCCCCGATTCTAACGCGCACCCGATTTTCCTGGCAAAAAAACCGAAAAAACTTGCACCTCCGATTGTAACGCGCACGGAACTTTGTGAGCAAGAAAGCGAATGCGAGAGAAACGGGCGATTTATTTCTCAAAGTAATCTCACTCATCTCACTCCTCGTCGCTCTCCGCTGACCACAACATCTCGTCCTTGGTGGCGTCAAACGCGTTCGCGATGCCACACTTCATAACGGACGTTCAACCATGGTCGATGGGATCCTGGGCCACGCCTCGCACGCCCATCCTGCGAGCTTCTCCAGAGGCGCCCGCTCGTTTTGAACGCGTGAGAGCCCCTGCTGCAACTGCTGTTATCAAGCGCGCAAGTGGAACGATTTGACGGTTTGCGTGAACGCCGATAGAAAAGCCTCGGCGCCTATGCTTCCTGCGTCCGAAAAATCGTTGCTAAAAGCTTTGGCGCCATCTTGAGATGGCGATGGCGATGGGCGGGACGAAATTTCCGTTGTTTCGGCAGTTTCGGTTTCGTATCCGATTCTAACGCGCATGCGATTCTTCGACCTATTGTTCCGGAAAAAAAGTGCGCGTTAGAATAGGGTAATTACGGTATATTATCTCTATGCGTTGCAGTGAATGCGGCGTTGCAACTTTGCTGTGTAAAAGCTGTTCGAGTGGTAGGTAGCTTACTTAATATAAACTTTTATGCAATGCTAACGCGACAGCTGCGGTGTTGAATTCTTCGCAACTTAGAAGGAAAGCGTCTAGATTAGCGGGTACTTCGTACTCTCGGGGAGGTAGCTTTTGGGAATGCATCACGGGAGTTCGGTCACCGCTTAGGAGTTGAGCTAACGTGTTTTTTCGCGTACCTCTGCTTCGGAGGGACTTCATTTCGGCGACACGTTGTCCACGGGGGCCGTCGCCCTTGATTTGGATGTCGCCCGGCTTTCGCTCTGCTGGTGTGGGCGTTCGAGTGCAAGCTCCCCCTACCCCCCCTCCAGCACCCGTCTGTCGGCCGCCCAGCGAACTCTGAAGCGGGTAGGACTGCCGCAGACTTCGCTCCTCGTCGCACCAAGCTCGCCTCCACGTGTCACCGTTCCCTTCGAGGCTTCTCATTTGCCGGACGCAGCATTACGCCAGCCATCAGTGTTCGTGTTGTGTTCTGTGCGACGGAATCGACCACAGTGGAACTACTCTTCTCTACTCTTTCTTCACCTTTCTAATCTATACTATTCTCTCTCCTATCCTATTTCCCCTACTACTCCCGCTCCGGACTGTGCTAAATGCATGTGAGCTCCGATGAGAGCTCAGTAATATCCCCAGTCCATTTCTTTTCCTTCTTCTTTTAAAAACAAATCACTTCCCCCTGATTGGTTTTTTCACCTGATTTGTTTTCCTGGTAACCAGGGTGCTTCCCCCGTTGTTCGCGCATGCGCTGTTTCTGTATATCCTATTTTGTGTGTGGTAAAAAAATTCAGTTGGTATCCAGCGCTAGTCCAGTGTAGTATTTTCTTTGTTGTACCGCCTCTACAGCGCTATTTTAACATGTTTCATCACTGAACCACGCAATCCAAAATTTTTAAACCTAAACTATAGTGCACCCATATGCACGCCTGTTGATGATTTGCATGACATATTACCGTTGCTTGATGGATCAGCGTAGTTTTTATTAGGTCTGCTTGTGGCCTTTCAGGTTATTGAGAAGCGAGGGGTGTTTACCAGCGGGCGAAAGAAACAGCAAGCTTCTGTTCTCGATTTTTTTAAAGCGTTAGGCTCACGTTGCAAAAATAAATCCTTGTGTGTCAAAGGGGCAGTGTTTGCGTTCATTTTGCGTATCACAACTAGCGTCTTCGCACAGCGAGACGGTCGGAACGGCGAGCGAGTGGTACGGGGATTTCATGACGTCCGATTTTGTTATCGACCTTCACGAGTATAAATATGGTGACGGCAGGCGAGTAGTGCCGTGATTTTACGACGACTAACAAGACTTGACGCCCGTCTTATTTGCTCTTGGCCAGAGTAAATGTGCACTTAACAATGCAAAAAAAATACCGCTACATTTGGCGGAACGGGCACAAACCGAGTGTGTAACAATGAAGCTCTAGATAGGGGGTGATTTAATGATGACACTTAGACGCCGGCCAATTTTCGTGGCTTTCTTCACTCTTACGCTTTCCCGGCTGCTACATTTTTTTCTAGGTCTGGTGAAAATCGTATCGACGGTTTTCCGCTAAAATTCCCCTTTAGTCATAACCTGAGTGGCATCATGATATCGAAACAATTGGGGCGCTTAGAAAAATAGGATACTGGGATTCTTAAAATGCACGCTTAAGCACTCTGCAAAAGACTGCAAATTAACCGCTTAAACATCCCCCTCTGACATTTCAGTTGTACGATCACACTACATTGTGCTTAACATAACTCAGCTCTAGGCCATACAGAAAAAAAGCAAAACGGTTTTTTTTTCGTCGATATGAGCGCAGTTTTTCTGCTTATCTCAAGCATGCGCATTATCGATGGAACCACTGTTTCGTCGACACAAGTCAATTGAACATATCCCTTTGCTACGTAAGACTCTAGTGCGTAGCTATCAATAGCTGCGTCAAAGCACCGATTTGCTTCCTGGGTGTGCCATGCGCGGATCTTGCAAACGTAATATTGTTACGAGAGGAAGATGAAGCGAGCAGTGGTAGTACATGACCCTGTGGTAGAATCTTGGTGTGGGCGCAGCTTGCGCGGCCTCTCTCATTGCCGCTTTGCAAATGATAATGTCAATTGATCGCTCATCACCTTCAACCATGCTTCGCGTCACTCGTTCTGCCACTTGGTCGAGGTTGCGCCATTCATCCCCGTCCTGGCCTTCCAGCTTGAACCCATCTCGGCCCCTGAAGCGATCGACCCTCCTGGGTCGTGTGGGACTGCCACATCCCGGTGAGGCATGGACGTGACCATCCCCTAGCTTCATGTCCCGTGAACATGATTCGCCAAGAACAACCGACCTGACCCGCCGCTGGCGACTCCCCCCCCCGAACAGTTCTCCGTCGCGTATCCAAGGTCCTTGAACATTGCTTCATCGCATCGACGGGCATCGCTGTTCTGTGGCCGGTGGTCACCAAGAGCATCATCCTCATATGTGGCGGCGATGGCTCCTCACTATTTCTTGTCCTATCATCTCGCGTAGTCACCTCACAAGTACGTTTACTGTTACCTCGACCGGATTGGTCCGCTTCGACGAGGGGAAGTGTTACGAGGGGAAGATGAAGCGAGGAGTGATACATGGCCGTGTGGTTCCTGCCTCGGTGGCGAACGAGCTGGCTGTGGGCGCAGCCTGCGTGCGGGCTCTCGCATGGGCGCTTTGCAACCTTGCTTCGCATTGAACCATGGTTCGTGCCCTGTTGCCACGGGACGATATTGTTCCTTTTACGCCATTTTTTTGAATAATTAGAGCAAAAGCTCTGCAACGCTAATGAACTCATACTTGTAGCGAACTTTAACACAGGACAAAGAAGGAAAGAAAGAAAAGACGAAACACACGCTAGGCTTCAACTTGGGTTATGCAAAAGGACACAAAAAAACACGCATGAAAACAAGAAAACGTGATGCGATACATCTCCCAGCGGGTCACAATTGGCCTTTAGCCGCTAAGTGTCGGTTAGCCTTTTCAGCCACTTCGGCATCTTAATAGTCACCTCGCCAGCTCGGAGCCTTCCGCTACTGTACCACGTAAGCAGGCGAAGGCAAATGGCTGTTTCGCCTTCGCTTGATCACTCAGTGCCCACTGAGCTGCATCAGCGTGCACTTGAGCACAAGTTAACTATGTGACTAGGCGAGGGTTCAACGGCTGCTGCGCTGGCGCTTGGTCCCCCATCGCTGGCACGCCAGCTGGGCTCTCTCTGTGGGGCCTTCGGTTCGAGCGAAATGATCAATGCAATCATCCAGTGGATATAACTTGACAGCAGACTGCGAAATCTCAAACAAAGGGAAACTTTCACGAAGCACTCGGCACAAATACAGGGTGTCCATCTACATGTACCAAGATTAAAAAAAAAAACATCAATGGAAGGAAACCTAAGAAGAATGAAAGAATGGAAGAAGAAAGAAGAATGAAATAAAACCTAGGACATAATATTTCTAGTAGGGTGGAGTACGGGCTAGAATTTTTCCGTAAATGAGGATTAATTATGCAATCGTAACTTATTATCTTAATTCAGAAGTACTCTCCTAATCAATAAACTGTCAATGAGGCACTTGTAGGTAGGTAACCACGAGAGGCGTCTAACTGCGGTATGTTCCGCGACTAACTCCGTACACGTTTTTTCTGGCTGATAAAGAAACCCCCGAAATATGAAAAGTATTACGTGACAGCGCTCCCACCCGCATCGTAAACCAGCGCCCCCAAAATATGCTGATTGCAAGCAAGTGCTTTTTCCCTGTCACACGGCCGAAGAGACAGCCCATCACCTTGATAATGCCATGGAAGGAGCAACAACAACAAGTTTCTCGTGGCAAATAAGGCACAAACTCGGTCACGATTTCTTGTTTATTTTGTTGATTTCATTTTGGCTGTCAGAGGCAGCCCGTTCGAGGGCACTGCTTTATGATGCGCGCGGGAGCGCAATCGCATGGTATTTTTCATATCTCGCGGGATTTCTTTATCAGTCAGGATAAATGAGTACGCAATTAGTTCGTCGCTGCCCCTACTGCCTCTTTGACAATTTATTGATTGGCACATCACTTCTCGAGTTAGATTAATAAATACAATTACTTAATTAACCCTAATTAACAAAAATTACTGGGTTTTGTTCGAATAAGGCCATCACTCTTTTAAAATCTTGGCGCATGATAGCTGGGACACCCTGAATACTCTTTGCTCTCACTCATGGCAACCAGGATTGAAAGTGTCAAAGCTGCGCCATTTCGTAAGTACTCTTTCGTTTACCATCGTTGCTGATATTCGGAACAGCTTGTATGGTTCATTGCGGGGAAAAAACTAATGAGCAGCTTGTGAAAAAAATGAGTAAACACAGATTCAGTTCATTTGAAGTTTGATTTACTGTTTGATGTACCCACTCGTGCTATATCTTGTGCATTGAAACAGCATTGTCTGTAAACAATAAATAAATGAATGAATAAATAAATAAATAAATAAATAAATAAATAAATAAATAAATAAATAAATAAATAAATAAATAAATAAATAAAAAGACAGGAAGAACAATGAATGAATGAATGAATGAAGGCGATACAAGAAGGGCCTGGGCACTTGAGGCAATGATAGGGCCAGTCCCGAACTGCACCACACCCTTTGGCGTCTTGTGTCGCGCGCCCGTGCGTTTTGAGACGACCGGGATGGAATCCGCCCTGCACTTTCTACGCCAAGGGGCTGCGATACGCCAAATATGCAGTCGCTTCGGCATGCAATTGTCCTACTCGATTAAGCAGGGTACTGGACCGTCCCATGACGCAGAAAAGGTGACATCGCGGGCGGCGTTGAACGTCAGAAAAAAAGGCCGTTGCTCGCACTAGTGGTGCAAAGCTGGAAAAACAGCGCAGCTGGGGTCGACCCAGCTTCTCTCCGTTTTGCTAAGTTTTGTGAGTTTTGCGATGTTCTTGCTGGGGTAGGCTATCTGTTGAGGGGTGAGGCCAAGTCTATCCGGATTTTACAAGGTCGTTCGGATCGGTTCCCCGCACTGACCACGGACCCTAGGGGTGAAAAAGCTTGGTCGACCCCCCGCTCCGCTGTATATCCATCCGTGCGCCCCGAGAGAGAGCTGCGCAAATTTTTTGCGTTTTCGTAGCCGAGCAAAGGCTATCACTTTACAGCGGTATAATAAGGGGCGCATATACGCATATGCACATTGGGCCTACACTGGAGCAGGCGCGAAAGCCATCTTCAGCGTTATGAAACCCTATCTGCGGGGGTGCGCCCTTTACATGCGCGCACTCTTTATTCACTGTTATTATCTGCTTTTTGCTACCGCTGGCGGGACAAGCTTAACCTTAAAGGGGCCCTGAAAGGCATTTTGAGCACACTAAATGAAGTAACGCAACCGTTAGATTGGGTCGTCAAGGTCATCTGGGCCAAGTATTACTCTTTTACGCGCAGCGGAAAGCTCACACTTTTGTTGCAAAGTTTGTCGCTTTTTTCTCACCCTTTCCTTCGTGTTTTTGGACGCCGCCATCTTCACATGTTTACATCATCGATTCCCAGATGTTCGTCATGAGCTAGACATCCTGCTATTGGGCGGCTTTTTCACGCACTTCCGGCAAAGAGATGAGTCGTCTGCTCAGCGTCGACTCGCCGGCTGATCTGCCAGCGTAGTGCCGGAGTGTTTGGACATTTTACGACAAACGAAACAAGTGTAAACAAACGCTTAACCGTTCGTATTGAATGCAACACGGTCATAACACGACATGGATATTCTCTTACCGGAGTACGTTCCATAAAGAAAGCGTTGAAGCCCCATGGCACTTCTTTCGTGCAATCGCACAGAACGCCCTGAGCCGAATGCCCGGGTTTGACGGATACATTTTTTTCCACTTCAAAACAATCCAGAAATGCGTTTCGAACGAACACAACGTCACAACATGCGTTGCAAGTCTGAACCGCGATTGACAGACGATGGGTTGCCTCCTCCTGCCCGTCGTAAATTCGGCACTCACCTCGCGCGCGGTTTGCGGGGACGAACAGCAAGTCACTAACTCTGGCGCGCAAGCAGAGATGGCTTTTAGCCACGCACACTGCGCATACGCCATGCGAGGTTGAGTCGTACGTCACTCGAGAAAGATAATCCAGACCATGCGAAGCACTATCCACCCGTAGAAGCACAACGTCGCATTTCATCGCGAAACAAAGGCGTCCACAACACACACACCATCGCCTCCTGTAATGCCAAGCGCATCTCACACTTCCTAATGAGAGTGAGTCGTACGTCTGCAGTGCCCACATGTCGCGAGGTGGGGCCCCGAGCTGAACCGGGATCACGCAACCGTAAGTGACCTCTGGGGCGGTTTGTGCCTTGTTGCCAAGGCAACCGATGTTTGAGATCGTCAAAGAAAGGCGCTCGCTCCAGCGCTAGAAAGCTCAGAGCCGCGCCGGAGCATGTTTTTCCAACGTTGCCGCTCTCCACCACGCGTCGCCCCAAGCTGAACTGGTCACATGATTGAAGCGTTTTGTGCACGGGTTCTGTATCGGTTTAAAACGCCTTTTTCACATGGCGCCGGCAGGAATTACCACGCAAAATAAGACCCGGCACCAGCGGGGCCACATCTAATACGGCGCTTTTTGGATAAACAGTGCGCGGTGCATGAAAGGGACCGAGCGCAAGATACTCCCCAGCGGCTGCGAGTTCGCCGCCGATTAAAAGTCACGTGCTGCACTGCAGAAACGCACACCGCGAAAGGGCAAGGCCAGGCTAGAGTGAACTAGAATATTCTAGTTCACTGTAGCCAGGCCACCGCACACATGCGGCCAGATTTTTCGTTCGCTTATCCATCCTTGAGCGGAGTGCGGAATTCATGGTGTCAACAAAACTTGCCCGTAGCAGACGGCAGTCGGAGGAGCGTAATGCGGAAGTACGTCACCGCTGACTAGCGCAGCATCATGGGAGGGAGTGCTCGTGCGCCGTCAACAGTTGAAAAGAGGAGGAAACGCGGCGCGACGAAAATGCGCGGTTTTTGATTTACGATTTCTCAGCTAATACTCATCGCTTTAACAAAATCCTTGCGGGAGGAGATTGCTAATACATTGTCTTATTTGGTTACATGTACGTCCATGCATCGGCGGAAGGTATTTCAGGACCCCTTTAAACAGCTCCGCTGTTAACAAGCTATCGCGCCCCCTTGCGGCGCCCACTGAAACTCCCGGGCGTGTAGGTAGCTGCCCGAACCGACGGTGTGCGAGCACAGGCGCAGGCTGTGGGTGGTACACAGTAGGCCACTTCTCCTGATTTAAAGTCTTTCAAGTGCCACCAAGGTGGACAAGTCACGAACACCTTCGTGCAAAATAAAGCAATAAAAAGAGCACGTCTTGGTTAGTGCGAGATTCGAACCAAGGTTTCTGGAGCAGGATCTGAGTGAGTTGCCACTGAGGCGTCCCGCCAAGGAGGAACAAGAGTTAGCTTGGTGCGTGCCGTGTGACACTGAACGTGGCAGCTCGTGAGTAGAACAGCTGGTGCCAGCCAGCCACGGAAAACTCCAATCCTGGGGAGACTGTCGAGGGAAGTGCGCCAGTCTGCATGTGTCTGCCAAAAAACAAAGAAACTAACAATGTTTTGCACGATATAAAAAATATTTTTATGGTGACGTAGCTTTAGGCGGGGGAACAAATATAGGCTATATATACAGTCTAAAAAAGTGAGTAAGCAGGCTTTGCCACAGGGCATCTGAATTACCAATCCCATCGTCCGAAGAAGCTAACTTGGTGAATTTGGCCTAAATTTGGCTCAGTTTGGCCCAAAATTAAGTTGTGTGCCGTTACATCATGCAGTGGAAACGTCAATCTGCATTGCGCCATGACCTAACGGAGAAGGCATTTTTAGAGTTGACTGATATCGTCGGTTTCATCATCACCTATGCAGTTTGATCACAGGGATTTGTTCTTATGGTTAACCGAGATCGCAGACATTTTCAATGTGTTGCGAACGGCCTTCACTGACTAGTTTGGAACAACCATGAGACCTTTTGAAATGGAAGAGTGTAAAGTGCAATAAAAATAATCTTAAAGGGGCGGAGACTATTTTAGCGGTAAAATTCAATCTTTTTTAAAATTTTGCGGGACAATTCCTTTTTACCTGTGGAATTATCGCTGCGGTGTAAAAGGGCTCCAATAGAAAACATAGCCATAGCGCGCAACATTTTTTATTCAGGAAATGAAGGTCACTGTTTCTTGTTCATACGAATAATATAGGGAATTATTTATAACCAATCATTACACGGGCGCACTACTGCGCTCCAACTGCGTTGGTTCGTTTTAAATGCAACAACGTAGGTGGTTCCTGCACTGGCCATAAAGATCGGTCCCATGAAAAGTTAAAAACAAAACGTTACTGAGAAACTTCGGGCTTGAAAAAAAAAAATAAATAAAAGGCAAGCTATGCGCCTTTGCAAGCAGCCAACAGCACAATGTAAAACTTATGGGGAGAGATTTGGGGACCAGCGACCAGATCAGGAATATAAAACTGTATTAGTTCTGGAAATGACTAATTGGCGTATTTAGCGTTGGGTATTCATTGCGTCCTTTATTTTGGTATTCAGTGTACACTGTCGTGCGTACGTATTGCCATAAATGAATCTGTTTTCCATCCATCAGACCGAAAACAAAAATAAATAAATACCACAGCGATGCGTCGTTAGACGCTTTACACGGTGACCGTATTGTCACTTTTGCCCAATGTGTACAACCATACCAACATAGAAACAACAACAGACAAACAAGTGCGCACCGGAGGAAAGCATACTTTGTATTGCACGTTATGAGCACATGAGAGACCATGTTGCGTTCTGGCGTTACAAATTTGTTCGGTGCTCGTCGCGGCGGATTACGCCGTGTGGCATCGTACACGGACACGGAAACGCATTCTAGAAATTAATGCTGACACCGTTTACCGCGTTCATTCTAAAAATCCTCCTACAGTCCACATGTATCTCGGTGTCACCTGGCGGCAGATGTGGACACGGGGAAAGCTTCGTAGTTGCTGTGCAGAACACTCGGGCAGGCCCACTGTCCGGAGTATGCCTGAGATGAGTTGCCCGATGCTAAACGTTTCATGGCCTAACGAGCATTTCACTAGCGGCTCCAACTGCCAGCCAAAATCTTCTATAAGCACAAAGCATACTATTCTGTGGCGCACGCTGCCTGCACAACGTGCACTGCTTTAGATTTCAGGCAACAAATCACCACCGCTACATTTGTTTGCGGTACGCCAGGACCATTCTCTTCGAATAGCTTTCCGCAGATACGTTCATTCGCACAGATACGACCTGGATCATAGTGGCTGCTGTTGCGTTTCAAGGTGAAGCCGTATCTTTCCTGTGTGGAACTCGCGTAAAAAGAAGAAAAAACCAGTAACTCGACACCATACGCCGAGTTCAGGCTTGTCAGTTTGGGATGAGCGCCCGTTAGGACTATGACGATCGAACGCCACAAGGAAGACACGCAAAAGGAGATGCGAGCAAGACAGTCCAAACTCGTCTACGTGTCACAATTCCTGTGCAGGACAGGGTACTGCGATGGTAATGCCGCCGACATAAGGTTGACGAGGTTGGCAGGAACCTCCTCCTCCGTGGTGCGGCCTACCTGCAGAAACGGATGAAACGGGGCTCTTATAGGACCTATATGGCACTGCAGTCATTGGCAACCATAAACACCGTGAGTTAAACATTCCCGCACGAGTGCTACATCCAGTCAGCTCTTAATTGACGCATTCGCAAATTACTGGGTTCAGAGCCAACTCTTCATATATAGATATGAAGGGTTAGCTTCGAAGAAAAATAGACAGTAAATACCGAAGGTTTGTCGCAAGGAGATTCACGCTTTGGTTTACTTTATTTTTGCTGTCTCGAAGGGCCACAGCAAGCCATCTAGCAGTTGACTGCCCAAAAATTATCCATAGACCGAATGCTGTCTATCTTAACACGATTATATGGGACCCTCATTAGGCTTAATGTAGGCGCCTGATTTATCAGCAGCAGTGTGAGTATGAGACCGACATAAGTAAAAGAAACGACACTAGAACTGTGAGCTCAGGGTCGTTTTAATGCAGCTGGTAATATACACAAGCCGAACAGGAATATAAGCATGAACCAACTGAATTCCAGTAATTCACGAGTACGCATCAACTCTCCCATTCCATATTTTGTTGTATGAGTATCATAGAAGTGCCTGTACTTCGGGTCTTGTGAACACAAGCCGTAGTCTTGAAGCGCAAGCTCATGCCGTGGAAAACTCCATTCCAGGCCGGAGCGAAACTGGAAAAGACATGAAAGCCCGAAGAATTCAACGTTTCCTTGTACAACGTTAGGACGAACGGCCGCCGCCTTATTCCAAATCCAGATCCAAAGCCAACCATGATAAACTGCTTGCATGCCGTGATGGCACCAGAAGAAAATTTTTGTAAGCGTGAAGGATGTCTTGGCGTCTTGACCGAGAACATATATCTTTATTTTTAAACAGAAGTGGTTACTGCCTTAAAATCGGTATCACCTAAATAACCGGTAAGTATGCTCAGTGGAAATCGAAACTACCCTCGTTGCAACGCCCTGACCACGTATACCGTGGCGGAGCCTGCTTTATTTTCGCCGGTTACATGTATCGTGTTGACAACGTTTCCACGGTAGTTCAGACGCTAGCAGCCCGCACCCAATCATTAAAGTGACTGCAGACCTTCAAGCGGAGACAATTTACCTTAGAGACAATAACTGTCGCAATAAAAATCACATCGGAACGCTGACCAGGCAAGTACGCCCTTTGTCATAATTTTCTAGGCCAATCCTAAGCCTTCTGCACCACAAATACTTCAAAGAACCAGCTTTATCTTTAAATTTGACAAAATAATTTAATAACAGTCAGAACTAAAGGTGTTTTTTCTAGCTTTCCGGCATAAAACGTTTCAGTCTCGCTGGGGAGGTAAGCTTGTATACATTGAATTTTTTTTTTGCGGCCTGCGCTCTTTCGGCTCGGCCTAGAAAATTTTGACAAAGACTGTACGTTACGCGTTACAAGGAACGAGTCACTTCTACCTAAATGCTATTTGGTATAACCAGTAACGTCTTCAGTTACTTTTTGAACAAAAGTAAAGGGTAATGAATTTAGTTTTTTAAAGCCAAGCAACGAGGAACGGTATCTCGTTACTTCTGAGGAGTAACGTGTACAACACCACTTAAACAGCTTGTTTTTATTCTAACCTGTGTATGCGTCTATAGGCACATTGCGGTGATGCTTGCCTTGAAAGTAGCAGCGCAGTTTTCTTCATTCTGGTGGTCGTAGCGTCTTTTTCTATAAAGGATGATGCCACGATTATCACGGCCTCTTAACGTAGCAATCAATTTACGCAAATTTCGGCGCACTGCCCGATAAACCAACAGCCAGCCGGGATTACCACTAATCGAGCACGGGCGCCCACATGTAGGCAACCACGTGTTACCCACATGTTACCCAGTCACATGTTACCCACGTGTACCCACATGTGGGTAACGTCATGATAGCAACGGCCGATGTGCTATGAAGGTAGGAGTGCAACCCGAAAAGCAAGGCACAGCAACGGATGTCGCTAAATGCGTCAGTTGACTGACGTAAACAGGAAGAACAAGAGATAAGGAACACCAAGACTAGGGTACATCCCAGGAGAAGTCGTGGAGCGTCTTTCCTGCCGCTAGCCCATCCGGGTTGAATGCTGGATAATCTTGGTTGGTAGCCTCTTCAGTACGTGAGCAGTGTGGCAGTTTCACGTGACCATCTTTTTTTATAAATAAGAAGTTGATAACTCTTCAGCAGTGAGTCGTCGACCGACAAGCTAGCAGTGGGGCTGTCCGTGACGTCTGCGTGGCCTCAGCAAGCATCGCTAATTGAGGGCAAGGAGATAAAAGACAATGGTTGCATAATCTTCAAATGCTTGCTCCGCTTGCCGAAGCTGAAGGAGATCAGCGCGTCGCCAAGTTATTCACACTTGAAAGAGCACGTGAAGGTGACTAGTTTGAATCTCCGCAATGCGTGTGTTTTATGCGTATAGACATCGCGAATGGCAACTACTGCAGCAGTTTACTGTCTCTCAACAGCAAATAACTTTCCATATTAGAACTGTGCCTATATTTGGCCAGTATAGCCTTTCGCTTTATTGTTTCAGTCCCTCCATTCCTCGAGTCTCAAACACTTTGAAGGCTCGGTTTTGAAACGATGACCGAGTGAAGCTTCAGTATCCGCCGCTGACCAACTGCCATTTCAGCAATTTCGTACTGACACTTCGGCAACCGGTCACCATATATCTCAAGAGAAGTATGACAATCTCGTTGCCCAGTTCATGGTGAAGGGTTCTCGCACGTTCAGCATTGTGGAAGAGCCTTTTTTGTAAAGTGGTACACTCGCAGACCCCAAAACAAAGGCCTTTGACTCGGCGGATGTTGGCGAAGAGAATTGAGATGAGCTGCGGTGAACTTAAAACGAGGAGGAGCCTCGAAGATATACGGTATATTGCTGTTACAGCCGACTGTTTGTCAACAGCTCACACGTAATTTTTCCGCACTACCCTGATTCGAGGAGTGGGGTGAGAAAAGAATAATTCGTGTGAATTGACCTTTTTTGTATCTTCGGGGATTCCTTGGGCATGAAGGCACTATGGCTCAATCCGGTGACATTGGAACGCCGAGCGGCCACTTTAGCTTGCCGTAGAATGACGGGTAGGCTAACCTTGACCGGGTGCCCAATGGTTTGATATGTTCGTCGAGTATGGAATTGCCGGAAAAGTCATAATTGTCATTACTGACAACGATACAAAATTTGCTAAAGCGTTCAAGTAAGCGCCCATTCATGTTGTCAAAAGTACTGCAGGCTCACTGTATTGAACCTGCACTTTCCGACAGCCGTTGTCTTCCAAAAGTTTAATCTACGAGACTTCACATTTTCAACACCTCTTCTTTCATTACCAGGGTCTACGGGGAAAGCGCGGAAGCAACTGAAGACGGCGATGACGTTCAGCCCAAAGAGTTGATCGGGCTGCATGACGACTAGGACGACCCTATGACTGCAAGGCAACTGCCACCACGTCATCGCTGCGCCGCCAATACACTGAACCCTCTCGCAATTAAAGATACTCGACAAGCTGAGAAGAATGACGGGTACTACGTACGAGCTTCCAGGGGCGCGTTCAAAAAATGTAATGCCCTGTGGAACGCCCTGTGGAATGCCCTACAGGGTCAATTAAAGCAAGCCGATGACACCGGGAAAACGTTCCGCGGCATATACACGTTACGCGCAGTTCCAACTCGCTAGAAATAATTTCATCAGGCAGTGGTTATCAACGAGGGAATAGACATCGAGGTGCTGTTCCGAAGGCTTGGGATACCAGTCATTTGGATAGCAGGAGTACTGCGGCGTGAGTACATAATTTCACAAGTCAGTGAATGTGAATACTGTCATGCCAATGGTATGCCGGAATGCCCGATACTACGTGCGTGTACAATTCCCACGCGGAGAAGCAGTCCTAAAGAAAGCTTCTTCTTGCACAGGTCACGGAGCACCTTGCTTGCGCTCTGGCTGTGCTTCAAGGCGAACGGTACATGTTTCTCGGGTGCCAGCTACCAACGCTAACGGTGCTCATCCTTGAGGAGTAGCAGGCATCGAAGGGGCTGGTATTTTGCGCGCCTATTTTCTCCGCTCTCTTGAATGACATTCAGACAAGGTGAGAATTTGCGGCATGTTATATCAATGTCCACGCTTTTACTTGAAAATGTCCGTTGTCGTGTTTGTATTGTTCATTACATCTCGCTTTGTAAAGCAATTTCGCTCGTGGTTTGTCAGGAAGGCCTGCCTCAGCCCTTCTTTACTAGCCCCAAAGTTGGAGCTACAAGTGTTATTTAATTCAGAAATATCATGTAACTGAAACGGCCGTCAGGGTGAACGTGAATGTAAGACTAATTACTAAATACTAATCAATAAATAACTAAAAAAACTTCGATTTTTCTTACATTTCCCAGGTTTTTCATGTGATGAACGATCGGCAGGTGATCTTGGCGGTGAATATCGTCCCCCAGTTTACGCTACCGTGGATCGCGGATAGCTCATGCCGCCTCGAGACTAGAAGCTTGGTGACAGACGAACTGTCAAAATTTGAAGAATTCAGGGATGGAACCACGTGCCCAGAGAAACCTGACCTAGCTGGCGGCTTTTTTTAGTTTCCCACTGTCAGCGTCCGTCGACGACCCGGAGGAACTTTCCCGGTCTCTCCTTGTGCCAGATGGGTACCCGATGACCTCAGTGAAGGCGCAGGTCCCGAACGTTTACCATTCTTCCTGAAGCACAACACGGCCGTTCCTTCGAGCGCCTCGGTAGAACGACTCTTCAGCGCCGCCGGAGATGTATTTTCGAGGAATCATGGAAACATACCCGATGAAAACTTCAAACGGCAGCTACTGCTTACGTTCAATGACTAGTAAAACTAAAACAATAAACCATGAAACAAAACAGTTGTGCATTTGGTCGTCAATGCAACGTGAAAAGTAACGCGTTACTTTTTGGCGACTCACGCGTTCGTTTTGAGAATCAGTAAATAGTAACGTATCTAGTTACTTTTTGATGGAGTAACGGTATTCAGCTACTTTGTTGGGTAACGTGTACATGTCTAGTCTCGATCAAGAAGTTGGGGAAGCTTCATTCAGCAAATTACAAGGAAAAAACTTGATGAATAAATTCGGAAATGTTACAGAATCGTAAGATAAAACGTAGCCCAGCATGGCAATGATCTCAGCCATAAAAAGAACACACCTTTTGCGCGAAGTGGAAATACAGGTTTTCCTTCGACCCTGGCGAACTATTCAGCAAAAAAATAAACGCAACATCTGGTCATGCCAAGTCCCTCAAAGTTGTCTAGAGTGTCACGGTAGAAGTTAGTAAACCTATTGTAGCTCGCACACGTGGTAATAGGGCAGGCGGACGACCGAAAACGTTAACTCAAAATTTTAGTAGTAGGCCACGCGGGAATGTCCGGGTGTCCCGAGTGAGAAAGGTGCGGCTTACCTTCTGCGGCGAGCAAGTGTTGATGACAGCGTTGGTCGAAGGCAGCAAGTTGCCGAGCGGTTGCCTCGTTGGATTCGTACCAGAACCGACCACGTGCGACGAGTGAGTCGGAGGGTGCGTCTCGAGGGCGATCTGCAGGTCGAGGATGTAGTCGATGACGTTCTGGATGATCTGGAGCTTGGAGAGCTTCTTATTGCGTGGCATGTTAGGCACGAGCTCCTTGAGCTTGGCGAGCAGCGACTGCACCTCTTCGTGATTCAGGTCGCGCTCCCTACGGCCGTTACGCGGCCTGGCCAGGCAGCGGTTGGTCACTCGCTGTTGCTCTCTCTGAGCCTTCATGGTCATTCAACGGTCGCGATGAACGACTGGGTAGTGCAATGCGAGCACAAAAGCACTGTTCAGGATGACGCCACACAATCGAAGCCACCGAAAAGAGCACGGAGAAAGCAACCGCTTTCGATAGCCCTGAACAAACCTCACAGGGAGAGTATGGATGTTTCGATCCTAATTTCAGCCTGGCCCGCACTGCAACAGCGCTGCCGCTTGACGCTGAGCCTCCTCCCGCGGGGAAGGCGGGGCGTCGCGGGGGCGGTCCCCGGTCCGCACCCGGGGTGGCAGCTCCGCGGTTGCGCCTGTGGCTGCCACACCGCGCCAGCGCAGGTTGGCATAGCACGCGCGCATGGTGGCAGCGCACCAGCGGTGCTGCTGCCCGGCTGCCTCACTTGTGTCACTGCAACAGAGGCGTGATCTAAGCCCGAAGTGGGCTCACGCATTAAACCGTTTGAAAGCGCGATAATCTTGTGCATATGCGAACTTAGTGTAGTTTCGTTTGGTATGTCTCTAAACGTATGCTCCAACGATCAGATGCAGAACGTACGGGATAACCACAAGCCGGCTTACATCAAATGTGAAATAGCCTCGCCCACCAACGTCGCCGGTAGAGTTGGGCCAAATAGGGGGTATTGTTGGGTCAGGCCGAGTTAGCCTGACAAGATATGCCGGCAATATCTCCTCCCTGGTGGGAGCTAATGCGTTCAGTTTAAAATGGCAACAGTAGTACCGTAGAAACATAACAATAATTCCTGTCGTACGCCAAAAAACTTTGTTGTGATAACAGAAGCCCTGTTGTTACGACAAAGGCATCTGCTACGACACACATTTATGTGTTAACGACAAAGTAAATTTTCTCAACGACAGACATTCCTGTAGTCACAACAGAACTGGCTGTCGCTACGACAGCCATCATGATGTCGTGACATAGCCAGCTGCCACAATAACGACAGCTGAATACGACAACACAGTACGACACGCAAAAATACGAGGCTACCAGGATTATCCTTGTCGTCATTGTCGAAGTCATTGTCAAGAAGAAAGCCGACACGCCGATAGCCGGTTGAGGTAGTTTATTCGCAGGGTCGAAGCCGATGGGAACGCAGGTCCGAGCGCTGAGATCACCAAGCTCGTTACTGGCACATGTACCTCGTGGGGTTCATCGTCTTCCCTGACACCTCCTTGGCCCATATCCCCGTGTGTGGATTCCACATAATCCTACGTGGTCTATGCAGGTGAGGCGCATACACCTATGGCTTGATGGCCTGTTGCGTCTGGAAAGACACACACAGCGCGCAAAAAAACAGGACGAAAGACGGAGGGATGTATAGCACAAGCGCTTGTGTTGTACCAACTCGCCTAACTTTCGGTGTTACTTTTGTTGCGTCTGTTCGCTACCCTCGCTACAATCGCCCCCGGTGCAAAAGGAGCCAACCTGGCGACTTAGGGTGATGTCGACACCAGCGGGCCGTAGTAAAGCTTGAGTCTATCAACGTGGGCTGTTTCACGGCCATGGCGGCGAAGATCCGAGGATGGAGTGACGGGCTCAAGAAGGTAGTTCACTGGTGAAGTATGGGCGAGCGCTTCGTGTGGACCTTGATATTTGGCAACCTGTTTATGGGAGAGACCACGTGTTGTGTAGGACACCGAAAGCCACACATGCGAACCAGGATCAAACGGCTTATGGGTGGTGGAGTCATCACGACGATGTTTCTGGCGCTGTTGCTCAGCAGTTGTAAAAGAATGGGCGAGTTGTCGACATTCTTCGGCGTGCTGCACCATTTCTGAAACCGGTTTGTATTCTGTAGCATGACGGTTGTAAGGGAGTATGGTATCCAGGGCGCATGTCGGTTCACGTCCGTATAACAAAAAAAAAAACGGAGGAAATCTCGTCGTCGCCTCTGTGGCAGTATTGTAGGCTAGGCGTACGTTATAAACGGGAGCACGAGGTCCCAATTGGAGTGGTCTGATGACACATACATTAAAAACATGTCGCCCGTGGTGCGGTGGAATCGTTCCGTGAGCCCATTCGTCTACGGGTGGTATAGCGAGGTTGTCAAATAAACCACGCGACATTCGGCGAGCAGCGCTTTCACGACTTACGATAAGAAGACCCGTCCTCGATCACTCAGGACCCGCCGCGGTGGCTCAGTGGCTAAGGCGTTGCGCTGCTGAGCACGAGGTCGCGGGCTCGATTCCCGGCCGCGGCGGCCGCTTTTCTGATGGAGGCGAAAAGCAAAAACGGCCGTGTGCACGAGATTTCGGCGCACGATAAAGATCCCCAGGTGGTCAAAATTAATCCGGAGCCCTCCACTACGGCGCGCCTCATCGCCAGCGTTGCGTCGGCGCGTTAAACCCTACAATCAATCAATCGATCACTCAGGAGCTGCCGAGGCTCCCCGTGCCGAAGTATAAAGCGATATAATAGAAAAGTGGCGACGACACGAGCAGTGGATGCGGGCAGTGCAGCGGTTTCATCATACTTTGTTATATGGTCAACGGTACCAATTATTCATCTCTTGCTGGAAGCAGTAGAAGGCAGTGGCCTGTATAGATCGATGGCAACGCGGTCAAAGGGTTTTGCCGGGCAGGGTAGTGGTTGCAGTGGAGTGGTCGAGCGAGTAGGCGGCGATTTGCTGCGGTGGCATTTCCGGGCACGAGCGAACGAAGGTGTGCATTCCATGCCAATGATAACGGAGGCGGAGTCGCTCGTATGTCTTGATGACGCCAGCATGAGCGCAACTCGGATCGTCATGTAATGAAGTGCATATATTTGCGCGCAAATAGCCTGGAATAACCAGAAGCCACTTGCTTCAGTCTGATAAATAACTTCGACGGTAAAGCAGCTCGTAACAGAGTTGAAGTGAGAAACTTTCCGTCGCAGGGCCCTTGATGCACCGGTAGGTGACGCACCGGAGGGGAAGCTGATCATGGCCGCTATCCATGGGTCCTTTCGCTGCTCAGCACACATGTCGGCAGCACTGAGAGACGACAAGTTGCAGTCGGTACTGGTGAGCTAAGACACGTGAGCGGGCAGCGGAGAGCACGAGAGGGCATCCGCGTCTGAGTGCTTCCGGCCTGAACGGTACACGACGTGGATATCGTACTCTTGTAGCGGAAGAGCCCATCGATTAAGGCGACTGCAAGGACTTCTGAGGGGGGACAGCCAACAGGTCGGTGACTACGTCAAATCGGTGGTCATACAAGTATGGGGGGAACATTCCCAATGCCCATATTATGGCCGAACACTCTTTTACAGTGACTGAGAAGATGGACTCAGCCTTTGTCAGCGTCCGGATCGCGGATGCGACGACGTACTCCACAAAGCCAGATTTCCGCTGGGCGCGCACGGCACCGAGGCCAATACCATTAGCATCTGTGTGGACTTCTGATGGAGCAGATGGATCAAACTGTCGTAATATAGGCGGCGATGAGAGCAGACGCCGGAGTGTCGCAAACGCATCGCCACAGGACGCTGACTAAGGGGAAATGCCGTTGCCGCTGCTGGGAAGCTTTATTAGTGGTGAAATGATGGACGCAAAGTTGCGAATAAACCGCTGGAAATACAAAAACAGCCCGATAAAGCTCCTAAGTGCATTTAAGGTGGTCGGTTTCGGGAACTCCGCGACGGCATGAAGCTTCGTCTCGTCGGGCCGAACGCCGTCGTTGGAAACGACACGACCCAGGATGGTCAGCTTGCGCGCGGCAAAGTGACACTTCTTCAGATTGAGCAGCAGTCCAGCTGTTGCAAGGCATGTCAAAATTTGTTCTAGACAAGCAAGGCGAGACTCAAAAGCGGGAGCGAAAATGGCAACATTGTCCAAGTAACAAAGGCACGTCTTCAATCTGAGGCCACGCAACATACTGTCCGTCATTCTTTGAACGTGGCTGGGGCATTCCGTAGCCCGAACGGCATAACGTTAAATTCGTAGAGGCCATCATGGGTGACGAATGCCGTTCTTGCGCAATCAGCTTCCGCAATTGGGACCTGCCAGTACCCGGATCGTAAGTGGAGGGATGAGAAAAAATCGTCTCCCTGCGAACAGTCAAGCGCATCATTGATGCGAGGGAGCGGGTAGACATTTTTGCGTGTAATGGTGTTCAGGCGTCGATAATCTACGTAGATCGTAATGGAGCCGTCTTTCTTCCGAAAAAGCACTAAAGGCGAAGCGTAGGGACTCTCTGCAGGGCGAACGACACCTCGGTGAAGCATATCCGTCACGTTGTCTTCAATGGTTTGGCGCTCAGTCGGTGACACACGATATGGGCGCTGTCGAAGCGGGGCATGCGAACCAATATCAATTGAGTGGGTGACAACGGATGTGCGACCCAGCGAGCTTTGCGAATGATCAAACGATGAACAGAACTTTCCCTACGCTGGAAGTGAGATATAGTATGTGCCTGAGATATTCGTTTCAGTGGACTTCCACGTTTCGGTATCAAGGTTATTTTAGCGTGTTTCCATGAAGAGGGCAGAGCTCCTATAGTCCAAAAGTGATTGTAGAACTGTGTAAAAGTGGAGAGGGAGTTTTCGTCCAATATTCGGAGGCGTTTATTGGTGATACTATATTTCCAAGGTGCCGAGCCAGGCCGGATTTCATAAGTGGTGCTCTAACTTCTGTTTCTGAGATTTAACTGTCCTATTCCGGATTACTATTGCCTGCGTAAGCCGGGAGCTCTATGGTGTCCCCTTGGGCTAAAGTGTACGAAGCCGTTTGAGGAGTTGTGTATCACCACGGGAGAATTGTTGAATGATTTTCATAAGTCGAATATTAGTAGCATTGCGCGAATGACTGGGATCCACCATGTGTTTAAGGAGGGCCTCGCAGGTTCTTTTCGGGTATTCTGTGGCGAATACGACCTGCCACAGCACAATAAGGCCTGCCACAGGGCGCTTTGTAACGGCACAAAAACATGTATTGTCAACCCAACACACACCACGGCAAGCAACTACAAGTCAAAGTTCCACCAAATATTGTAACGTGGCGGCAGCACAGACGACAGGAACAATAGTGAAGAATGATGAAGAATCTATTCACAGCTTATTTACATGGTGGCCAAGCCAGAGCCCGCGCAGGCAGCGTGCACCCACAGATCTTCTTCGTCGTCGTAGGCTGGAATGACAGAACCACGCTGAGTTGCCCTCTTCATGGTCTTCTCGTGACAACATACATAACACAGGGAAGCAGTAGCAAACATCGAAGAAAAGCTCCCACCAAATGTTCGAAGCGCTGAGTCGTTGTCCGTAGGGCGTTGTGGGTTCTTGTGGCGATGCGAGGCGAGGCGTCGGGGGGCCAGGCCGAGGTCCTCGCACGTGCCGGAACGACGACGAGGAAGACGCACCGTTGTCCTAGCATGCAACGGTCTGCTCGGCCCCCACTCATGATATGGCGCCCTGTAGCAGCGGGGCAGGAGGCAACCGTGCACTGCCGGTCACCGACGGGCAGCAGGCGGCGGGTCGTCCCAGGGGTGGAGCACGCAAACATTGCGCGCCTCCACGAGTCAGGAGTTGCGCCTCGGCTCCATGATTCCGAGGCGTCAGGTAGACCCCTCTCGAGCTGGGGCGAATACCCGACGAGCTTCGAGTCTTCCACCTGGACGTCGGGCTCCTGGAACCTGCTCCGCCCTCTCCTCCCGGCGTTCTCGGTGTTCCCGGCTGGCTTCCCCAGCTCTTCGCTTGTGGCCACCTCCAATTTTCCCACTTTAGCCCCTCGTGTGGCTTGCCACTTTTTCTTCGCGCGACCCGCATGAGTGCTGCGTAGGGTATGCTCCCCCGAGGTTGTCGTCGTTGTCTTCGTCACAACGGGAACCTCACCTGACAGGGCCCAAGTACGCCTCATACTCAGGTTTCCTTTCATCTCTTCACACACTTGGCTCCACTGCGCTCGGGCGAGTTCAGTAGTATAAGACTGTGTCGTTATAGTTAGGGTGGCTAAACTTACTTTAAGGCGTTTATTGTGTATTTTCTTGCGCCATCTACGCTGTATGTTGCGCTAGGCCTCCCAAACATGGTGCAGAATGGAGTCTACTGTTTCCAGGGTATTTCAGGTATTCCAGTGTCCACGGGGCTGTGCTGAGCGCATTTGGGATCGATAATTTGATTGACCCAATATTTATACGTGTCAGAAGTAACCTCGGTTGGCTCCGACATGTGTACCGCAGAGGTTTTCCTAAGGGCATCCGAGTATGTACGAAATTGTTGGCGCGAACGGCGGACAATTTAAGATTGGAGTCTTAGATCAAGCTGTTTTATGAAATGGTCGCTTCCTAGCGTATATGGCGTGCAGAGCCATTTAATGTCTGTGATTCCGCGTGAGAAGAAAAGATCCGGGAAGGTATCTTTTTACACGCTATTGCCTATTCTCGTAAAGGTCTTGTACCGGAAGAATTCAGGAAAGTCCAATCCTGTAAAACAGCTTTAAAGTTCGTGATCTGTTTCCGGGCGCAGGATATTTGCGAGGCGCTTGTGTTTGAGAAACATAGAGCGCGGACGCGGCGACATCTTTAAAAGAAATACTTTTGTTAGCGAGAGAGCGGTTCGAAGTGTAACAAGCAGCAAGCCAGCTCACTAACTTGTTCGGTTTCTGTTTTTATTTTTATTTTTTTTGTAGTGACGTGAAGCAGTGTCCGGCTCGTTCTGTAATTTTGTGTCCATGTGCAGTAAAGATGAGTTGTTAATGAGTGCTTCAGTTTGTCTTTCCTCCTTTTTTTTCTTCGTTTGTTCGTTTAGTTCGTGTGAGCGGCGGCGCGTTGGTCTGAAAGCCTCTTCCGCTTACGAGTACGGAGTTCTTTTGCCGTGAAAGAACTGTTTTCACCTGTTTTAGATGGAGCGTAGATGCGCGTTTGCTCCTTGCGGGATTCCCTGTATCCCACACTGCAGTTCTGCAGTTCTTATCGTAGGCAGTTCACGGCATCCTCAAGGAAAGTTAAGTATGCGAGGGATATTGATTTGTTTGATAGCGAAGTTTAAGGCACCGACGCTACACTGGCGATAAGGTGCGCAGTAGTGGAGGGCCCCGGATTCACCGCCCTAGCCCGGTATCTTAACGTGCGCCTAAATCTCCAAAACATTGGCCTTTTCGCTTTTTGCCTCCAAGAGAAAAGCGGCCTCCGCGACGGGGGGTAGAACTCGCGTCCTTCGGCTGAGACCACGGAGGGGTGTGCGAGGTTTAACTGGAGTTTTGGCTACGCTAATGAAGTTCACGAGTGAACGACGATGAGGCCAAGCTTGCGTTAGCTTGATTTGAAGGCTTGTTTTAATAGTTCGCTGTATACAAAAATTTAATTGTTCTTTTTTTGACGTGTAGTGGAATTTTACACCAAAGTTTTGCTCTTTTTTTTCTGAGCATGTATAGGCACATTTTCGACACTGGAATATTTTTGTGCGTTCGAGTTTGTGAGATAAGTATTCATTTCTGCAAAACAGCGCTGTTAGTATCCAGCCTCCACAGAAAAACACTGAGTCATCGCACTAGGATGCGATGTCACGTATGCCTTTTGTAGATGTGCCAGATGAAATCACTTTTTCTATCTAACCCCCCCCGCCCCCCCCCCCCCCCCCCCAGAACAAAACGTATTGATTGTATGTGTGAAAAGAGGTAGGACGAGGGAGAGTGATAACTTTTTTGGGCCCCAGAACTGCGACCCGAGATGTGTAGCCGCCGCCCGCCTTTCCGTTTTTTCGCGGCCTTGATATGCATGATTCATGATTCCGCTCGAACTTTCGCGGGAGACTGACTTCGAATATCTCCACTGCCGCTAAAGCGGAAGCTTAGCATTAGTGGAGATTGCTCACACATTATGTCAATGCGTGCTAAGGTACAAAGAAGAAAATCCGCTGCTATAGCAAGAAAACGATTCCGCGGGAGTCACGTGCCAGAAGAGATGAGTCACTAGAGTTTTGTCAATGTTTATTTCCTCCATTGTTTTGTGCAAACCATGTTGCGGCAGTATTTGAGGATATGCATTCAAAAATTCTCCAATATAATTGATTTCCCCACTTAGCCGATGTAATTATTTTTTGTGCAAAGATGCTGGTGGTAAGGGCTACTGTATTACCCTAAGGAGTTTTATCAGTGTTGAAAATTAAGCGCCAACCACAAAATACGGAGAAGAAAGAAGGACACCGGTATAAATTTCAACAATAGGTTTACCAACTAGGTCGACTCTCAATATCACTTGAGTTTTGTCACTAGAAACTGTATTGAGTTTCAATTAAATGAAGTCATTTAATATTTTGTTGAGTTTTGTCTATTGAAGCCTTGTTGAATTTTTATTGACTGCACTCAGTAGAAATGTGAATGTAGAATAAAAAAAGCATAAAAATAACCTAGTAGCCTTAATCCCGTAGACACAGTGGGCAGGGCTGAAAAAAATAGCCCTTCAAAGTGTATGTTTCGGCCTGATGAGTTTTGTCAATTGGTTCTCCAGAGTTTCAATAGACTGGTGTCAATTGGTTCTGTGTTGCGTTTTCGCAATACAAATCCTTTTGAGTTTCTGCTGACACATCTCAATAGCCAATTGAGTTTTAATTAAGTTTCTGTTGACTCAATAAAAACTCAACAGGAACTGAATTGAAACTCAAAATCCAGTTTTGTAAGAGATGCCTTACTAAAAACTGAAAGAATGAGGTCAACCTGTTCATATTGTTACGTGGTGGCAGGACAAAGGACGTGAACCATGAGATGGGCGAACGATGTTTTTTCAGTATTTACAATATGTCGGCCATGAGACGGAACCGGCGCTGGCTGCGCACCTGCCCAGCTTCTTCGTCTTCGCACGTTGCACCACGTTTCGTTGTTCGCATCCTCGTCTTCGTCTGGTAACATAACCCCGCCGTCGAGGGAGACCGTCCCGGTCGAGGCCTCTGTAGGTGAGCGAGTGTAGTGACTACGAACGATGAAATGATAATACACAGTGAAGACGTCGTTGCCACCACGGATGCGGATGAAGAGCTTGGTGAAGACTGGCCCCGGAACAGCCATGCCCGCCGACGTCGCGCCGAAGACGCTCCGGCGAACAGGGCAGGGGGATGGCATCGTCGTCTTGTCTGGTCGCGGATTCTCACGTCTCGGCTGATTTCGGCTCGTCATAGGCTGGGGGCACGGGCTGGGGAACAGATGTCGTGATGGCTCACCGGGGCTGGGGCATGCCGACGCGGTCCAAGAGCCTGGAGGAAATCGCTTCAGGAGCCAAGACGGCGCGATGCTGGGGGGCCAGGATGAAGATGATCGTCCCGCACACTCCACTACTGTGTGGTATATCTGGACTCCTCCATATTCCGGAAGAACAGCCCCGTGACCCGGCATTACGATCGATCATCGAGAACATTAACTCTGCCTCACCTGACGCGTCGACGGAAATGTTTGTGCTTCGCGATAACATTTTGTATCGCCGCAATACCCGTCCTGACGGGCCGGCACTTTTGCTCGCTGCCCTGCGCATTTGCGCTCCACTGTCCTCCAGCAACTTCACGACATGCCTACTGCTCGTCACCTCGGCATTTCTCGCACGTATGAACGCGTACGCCAGCGTTTTTCCTGGCCCGGCCTGTACCGTTCCGTCCGCCGCTACATCAGTTCTTGCGATCAGTGTCAGCGCCGCAAGACACCAACATCGCTTCCTGCGGGAACACTACAGCCACTCGACATCCCGGTAGAACCTTTTTTCCGGGTTGGCCTGGACTTGCTTGGCCCTTTTCCCCAGTCGACATCGGGAAACAAGTGGATTGCAGTCGCCACGGATTACGCCACACGCTACGCCATCACGCGTGCTTTGCCGACTAGCTGTGCTACTGATGTGGCAGATTTCCTTCTTCACTACGTCATTCTTCAGCATGGGGCTCCACGTCAGTTGCTCACCGACCGTGGCCGCTGCTTTCTCTCCCAAGTCGTTGACGACATCCTCCGGTCCTGTTCTACTAAACATAAGATAACTACAGCGTACCATCCCCAGACTAACGAACTTTCCCAACGCTTAAATCGTACCTTGACAGATATGCTTTCCTGCGACGTTTCCGCTGATCACCGCGACTGGGACGACTCGCTGCCGTACGTGACGTTTGCCTATAATTCCTCGCGACACGGCTGGATATTCTCCGTTCTACCTCCTTTATGGCCGTGAGCCCACCCTACCACCGTACACCCTCATGCCTATGTCGGCAGACCAACCCTCAGTGCGGTCGGAGTACGCCTGAGACGCCATTGCTCGCGCTGACCATGCTAGGCAGATTGCCCGAAACCGGCTTTGTTCCTCCCAAGCTGATCAGAAAACGATTTATGACCGAAGACATCGGTGGCGCACTTCGCTCCGGGATCCCTTGTCCTCCTGTGGAAACCTACCCGCCGTATCAGCCTTTCTGAAAAACTTCTGCCCCGCTACTGTGGTCCCTTTTGCGTCTTGCGCCAAGTTACCGACGTAACGTACGAGATCTCCCCTGTGGCGTCGACACCGTCGGGTCACGCTACTTCTACAGACATTGTACATGTTGTACGATTGAAGCCATATTTTCCGCCGGACGCTGTAACCCCGTAGCGCCGCGACGGCGCTCGTTCCGCCGGGGAATAATGACACGAGGCACCGACAGGCGATAACAAACTATGTGGTTATGGGGGGATTTGCCACAGGGGATTGTGCGACGAGTTCCCGTGGAAGAAGAGGACGAGTGTGATGGTTGTGCTTCCCTCAGTGTGTACCAGCGGCACCCAGCCTCTTGCGTTTTGAATATTGCAAATACATTTTTCTACGGCATCCTTGCCTCGTAACAATATGAAGAATTGAAGAAGCGTGGTGCGTAAGAGATCCCCAGGTCGTCAAAATCACTCCGCGGCCCTCCACTACGGCGCGCCTCATCGTCTGCGTTGCATCGGTGCGTTAAACTCTACAATCAATCAAGAAGCGTGGTGAACAACTGTTGAGTCATTGAGTGATGGTCCAGAATCCCTGGCGAAACCCAGGATGAAACGGAGAGGGGATTTGATGGGTATCTAAAAATTTTGTTATGAAAGTAACAACCACATGCTCTAGTAAATTACAGGCAGAAAATAACATAGGTATTAAGAGAGGGTCGTTTTTTTGAGGACTAGGAACGATACGGGCTATCTTAATCAGAAGGTAGAGTGGCCGATCGATTGGAAGATTCAAAACGAAGGACATGGAATTTCGGCAAAATCTCAGCATAACGCCGGAGAAATGCTTTCGGTGTGCAATCGGGCCACGGCGTGGATTTGTTTTTCAAACGAAGTAACATATTTAAGACAGCATTGTACGAAACTATATTAACATCAGCGTACGAGGATACCGTGTTGCTCTCGTCTAACGGAGTCTGTGAAAAAACACTATGTAAATAAAAATTAAAGCGATTAGATATGACATGAGGATTGGCGATGGTTAAGCAAAATTTCAGTGATGTTTTCTTTTCCTTATCTTTCCGATAAAGTTCCAGAATTTTTGTTGTTCTTCTCTTATGAAGTTCGGTAAAGTAGTGTTAAAGTAAAAATTCTTGAAAAGGGCAGTACGAACCTCGGTGAGCTATCGAGGCGGCGCACGTTTTCGCAAGCGCTTGGATTTACGTTTAAGGGAACTTTTAGATCCAGATACCCACGGCGTATATTTGGCGGTCTTCACTTAATTTGGTGCAAAATTGCGCAGACAGAATAAACACATATTTTCAAATTTATTCCAAGAAACCTCAACGTCAAGCTCAGCGAAATTGGGCCCGTTATTCTCGTGATGATGGTGATGATGATTATCGTAGGTTAAGTGAACGAAAAAACTCGTCCCGTGGTCGGAATCGAACCTCGGCTGTCGCGTCATTGCGGCGTGTCGACACGGTCGGAGTTCTTTGGCTTTGTAGAGGGTTGCAGGGGCCTGAAAAATTAGAAAGATCATGCACCCCTGCGTAACGGCGACGATAGTAGAATGCGAGGATTTCTTCGTGCACCATCAAACTTTGAAAGCCAAGGCCGGTGCGATCAAAAGCCCAAACTGCATGCGAGTCAAAGAAAACGCTCAACGAGTATTAATCCAAACCGGCTGCGAGTGAAAGTGCGAACTTAGACGACAACCAATATATCCTTGACGACAAAGCTTTGCGTTCAACCATCGACGGCGTTAGGCGGAGGGGTGCGTGATTTTATTTATTATTTATTTATTTATTTATTTATTTATTTATTTATTTATTTATTGAAGCTGCAGGACTTTTAAGGATCAGGCTGGCGTAGATACACACACATAAAACGTATTCACTACAAGAAAACATTTTTTGCTCGTATTCGAGATGCGCTGCGCGAACATGTTTCCTTAGTTAAGGCGTTTTATATGTTTATCTACACCAGCTTGACCCTACGAAGGCCTGAAGCTTTATTAACTACATAAATAAATAAAATCACGCACCGTTCCGTCTAGCGAAGGCGAATGTTGAACGCGAAGGGTGTTTGAAGCCCGGTTGGACTGGTTCCGAGCAAAGACACTTATCCACGAGCAGGTACACAAACAATTGCAGACAGGCAGCTGGAGGGAGGCAGGAACGATACGACACATTCTAAAGAGGAGAGAAAGTATCCGAGCAGTCCTCAGTGAAAGAGGCGTCGAGCACTGGGCTTTAAATATGATGAAAAAAGAAATTGTAAAGAAGTAGACATAAGTGACAGAAGGCTAGAACGTTGGCGAAACTGCAGGCAAGAAAAAACATGCAGGAATATGAACAAAATGTGTATACCACGGGCACAGAAGGGCCGTAGGGTGCAAACTGCTTTTTTTGTGCCGCGATGGTGTAAAGGGGGGCGTTACTACTAGGTTCACTGTGTAACGGTGTCCCGCTACCAAAAGGATGTCACTGAACATGTTCAGTGGGAATATTGAGTTGAATTTAGCAAAGCTCCATCGCATCATGGGAGGGGCGAAAGGAGAGGGGAAGAGCGCGTCCTTGCGGAAACAAGAAAAGGAAAAAATGCGGCAACTAGAGCTCTGCCGAATAGGAGCTGGCTTACGCTTGCAGAGAAAGACCACGCCAGAGAGGCCGCCCGAGTACCGGGCAGCCACAGGGACACGAAGGGGGCACCAACAAAAAAAGTTGTTGGAACAAAAGGGGGCGTACACAACAACTGTTGGCGTTGCGCTCGAATGCACTGAGCCACGTGCAATTTTAACTTTCCGCATGCCTTCGTACGTTTGTATTCGACTCTATCATTTTATTTGTTATGCACTACTTTGTTTTATGTAGCAACAAAAAGTAATGACGTTACTTTTTCAGAGTAACTATAAATGTAACAAGTTACTATTTGAAACTCTGTATCTGTAACAGAGTTCATTTATTGTGGGGTTTAACGCGCCGACGCAACGCAGGCGATGAGGCGCGCCGTAGGGGAGGACTCCGGATTAATCTTGGCCACCTGGGGATCTTTAACGTGCGCCGAAATCTCGCACACACGGGCGTTTTTGCTTTCCGCCTCCATCAGAACAGCGGCCGCCGCAGCCGGGAATCGAACCCGCGACCTCTTGCTCAGCAGAGCAACGCCTTAGCCACTGAGCCACCGCGGCGGGAATGTAAGAGAGTTACGTTTTGGCTTAGGTAACTGTAACTGCGTACGCTGTTACTTTTTTCGGGTAACGTGGCTATGACTGGTCATCATATTCACGCCACGGCGAATTTATGGAGGAAAAGGGAGAGGTGCGGGCGTGCAGAGGTAAGCAGCTAGCTCCGATGAGATTGTATTAGATGTGTGAAATTTCCAAATCAATCCAATCAAAACGGCAATGAGCTCCTTGCTAGGGGTAGCACCAGAGACCTTTAAGCCGTAAACCTATCCACATGTAGACGCAATACAAACATAGCGTTGCAAATATAGTTAAACGTATGGGCGACAATTTCCGAGAGAAAAGGTTTACATAATTCCTTTATCGGCAATGTGGTTGTTTGTTTTGTTCCCGTAAAAAAGCAATCCGATGCGCCTCGTGAAATAAATGACGCTACCATATCTGGCTTCGTGCTGATCTTTACCAATAAAAGGGGTCAGGGTTTCATTTGTGCCAAACAAATAAATGTTTTCACCACCGCGGGATGTCGCATGATATGAATCATGCCACCAGTTCTAGTTCCTCTTGCGCATATGTACACCACGCTCACTTCAAATCGGCGTGGCAGAAAGCGTTCAGCAACCGTACGGCTTCCGTGAGCTCAGATCGGTTTCAACAACAGGACGACGAAAACGCCACGCCAAAAAATCTTCCGGTGTTCAGAAGCCATGCGGTATACAAAAAAAAAAAAAAAAGAAGCAACGCCAGACAAAGCGCACTGGTCTTGCTGACTCCTCAAGTTCTTTCTTATCTCATTGCTAAACCATCCACAAGTCAATGCAGTGACGTCACATATGTCCATAATTGCCGTTCAAAGTAATGACGTGACAGAGGCCGCGCCATCTATATCCATGGGCGTGTAATCTTCCCGGCAGGAAAACTAGCGGGTATACCGAACCCGACAGCGGCTTTGGAAACCATAGCACAACGCGTGTCCTAGCGTAGCGCTGGGCTGGAACACAAGCCGGCCGAGCTCCCCGCTTGCGAGTGTAATCCCTGTAGCCCCTCCGAAAATGCCGCGCGTTCACTACGCCGTCGATGCTGGCGGCCAGAGGGCGCGCAGTAGTATAAGGCGGGTGTCCTTTTCCCCCGCGATTCGGGGCCGGCGGGAGACCCGCAATTTTGTACGCGGCACCGAAGGCCGCGCGTCGCGTGTCATTAGGAATCTCCCGCAGCCAACGGAAGCTGGGTCGGTGATGTCTGGAATCCGGCCACGTGCCATGAGTCACGACGAGGGAGTAAGGAGATAGAGCGGGCTAAGTTCCGCTAGGGGAACCGGACGCCTTCTTTATTCCCCTCGCCTTCTGTCATTCCTCCTATCTTCTCCTTGACTCAGTCGGGATTGAGGTGCCTTCAAATCAAGAGGAAGTTATGGGCTGGGACGTTTTTTTCTTCGGTCTCTCACACTCACGGGAAGCCCGTGGAATGCGTTAATGTCCCGAACTGGTCAATTTTCCATTGTACTATAACTATTAGCTTAATAGCTGCACGCCAACAAATTAGCCTTGCGATTGTGAGGTGTATTGTTACAAATCACAATTAGCTGTACAATTACAAATCATACTCATCGTACTCAAATGGTGTCATGAGACCTTAAAACGAAACATTAAGGCTGAGCTCCTCGCATATCCGGCAGTTGCTGCTGCTATTCCGGCAAATCGTACGTGCCAGAAGTGTAGCGCGTATTCCCGCAGGTATAAGTGAACAGGAGAACGCAATATAAGCAGGAATGCACTCGCCGGGAGGCTCCCACCAGCGGTATGCGTCTAGACCGGAATGCAGGGAATCTGTGCATCTAGACCGACCGACGACCTACCGGCGAATCAATCAATCCATTGCATGGAGTGCAAACGCCAGTTGGCTGAATCCCACGACATCTGTTCTCGTACTATGAATCGCCGTAAAGAGCGCCTGAAAAGCCGGAAAGAATGACCAGCCTCTCACGAACAAATAGGTTCCCACACCCGACGAAATTCCACCACGATCGAATGTAGTATACGTACTCCACCCAAGCTTCGTTAAATACACGGGCACTCTCTAGCATGTGACATGGCCGTGCCCAGCAAACCAAACGCTGCAGCCCCTACGCACCCCTTCCTGTGAGCAGTGGGAGAATCCCGCCTCGAAGAGTAGCTCCGGCCGGGGAAGAGAGCCGGCCAAGAGGGCAAATCACAGAGTCCTGGACTAAGAATCCCACCCTTCGGTGTTGAATATAATAAACGCGTATTCTCTCTACCTCTGATTCTATAGTGCATACGTTTAAGCCAAAGAAAGAGCTACACGCCCGCTCATGGGGACATTTTGCAATACTAAACGCAGGAGTGAGTGCTCACTTCGCGCGATATCCTATAGGTGCAGCCATACCACCTGTGATCTTATTCTGCATCTTCACGTATGTGGCCATCCTAACGTGTCGACCAAGAGCTGCGTGACATGATCGACCACTTCGAAGAAGGCAACTCCGGCTGCCCAAGAGGTCCAAGGGAAACTAGCCTACTCTTTGCCTCAGAGCATTTCGCCTCGCCAAGAACATCGGCCACAGAATGACGACACCGACGTACCTTCCGAAATACACTTCGGAAGGTACATACACTTCGAAGTACCGGAAGCATGTCCCGTCTTGGCGGCACGAGCAGCGTCAGGAGTTCCACCCAGGTTCATTTTGTAGCGCACTGAAATGCGCGAGGATGCGTTCCGGAATTTTGCGGCACGAGCGGGGTTTTTAAGAAGCTTGAGTGTCCGTCGTGCGAAAAAGCGACGTTGTGCACTGGAACACAAAATTGCCGCAGCTTTGAAGAGCAAGAATCAATTTAAACATATCGGAATACGTTCAAAGTTCGCGTCAGGCATAATTTTTATAAAGGGAGTAAATTAGTCTGAAAAGAAAATTCGTACATTGTGGCTATCGCATGAGAACCTGCTCCGGGTGTCCAGAGTAAGAGCGTAGTGCATTACCCCCACGTTACACCAACACGCTTCAGGAAGGTGTTGCAGCAACAGTGAGTTTTACAGGTGAGCGTGACGGCGCCTGAGTAGAACAGCTAGGGCCAACTCCTGCTAGCTAGGGCCAAAAGACGAGTACCGAAAGTTAACAGATAACCTCAAGCGCTATGTAGCCGCAGAGAAGTGTTAGATGAGTATCCTTCACGCACAGCGCAGAGCCCAAGGACGTCAAGAAGGGACTCATGACACCGCTCTGGCCTGCGCTTCTTTTTTACGTCCTACTGCCGGGCGCTGGGAATGAAGAACGCCGAAATGCCAAATGGCGACTTACTGTTTAAATAACATGAACTGCAGTTACTGTATGCAGCACTATGCTTATAATTAGTGGGTTATTGATACTTTAACGGCTACGTAAAATCCCCTTGCAGTCTCTCTTTTTTCCCTCGTTCAGAATCAAGGCCTTCATAATGCAAGTACGGAACTTGCATTTTGATGGCAGTGTTTTAATAACTCTTTGAACTTTTTGCCACGAACGAGCCATTTAGGAACAGAAGGGACCAAAGAAGGGGGCCCATGATGCGACAACTTGTCGGCAGATGCGGATGCGCGTGGCGGCTGAAGAAAGAAGGAAAGCAAGGCAGCTATGTAATTCAATGACGCCACCCCGGGCGTGCCACCCCGCCCCCCTCCCCCAGAAGCGGCAACGCAATCAGGAAGGAAGCCGCCCTTTCCCGTTTCCAATCAGCGTAAGGTAGCACGAAGCGACCGCTGCGGAGAGTGAGAAAATCGGGCGCAAACATTCCGTTCTTCCTCCGTGCTGTTCGGACGCGGGGTGGTAAACGTATTCCCGGTTAAATTACGGCCGGATGCGAGAGGCTGCCCTCCTCCGGGAACCGGGGCGGCGTATACGCGGCCATCCATCTGCCACTGGGCTCGCCACTTACTTCCCCCTCCGTGTCTATCCCCAAATGGACATCTTCCGCGTCGCTCGCTTTTCATTTCCGACGCCATCGCCCCAGAAATTAAATTTGCCGGTGCCCAGGCAGGGGCTGCGCCTGTCAGTTATGCAGTGGTTTTATTGTATGTGACTATACCATTACAATGCTAGTGGATGTGCGATTACATGTCACAACATATTTTTATCTATGTGAATGAAGGAATCGCATGTGATTGCAGCAGATATTGTTTGGTTAAAGTCCCTTACATTGCTGAATTCCTTTGTAGGGCGACTTTGTAAAGCCACGACCAGGCGATAGACAACGGTGTACATGACCCACAAGCGTAGCCTAATCGCTCATCTCCTAATCGGCTCGGTGGCTTAGGTTTAGCGCAGACCACAAATCCGTTGTCTTTCGCCATGCCGGTGCGCGGTTTAATTGCCGGAATTACTTTTCCCGTAATTCTGACTTAACCACAGCAATCTCACCAACTTGTCCCAGCGCGCCCAGTGCTAGTCCCTAGTCTGCCCGTAGAAAGCACCATCGTCAGCAGCATCATCAGTAACGCCACATCTGTGGACCTCGACCTGTGTAACTGCCCTGACCCTTAGTTCGTTGCTTTTCGCCATGCAGGTTATTGACATGTTTAATTATTCGAAGACCATGTAGCAAATATTTTCTAATAGAGCTACAAGTCCACGGTGTCCGCTGCAATATTTGTCAAATGTGTCAATGCCCTATAGTCTCCCTTGTTGTTTGTGGGGGGTACTGAAACTAACCGTGGCCACATGTAATTACTTACTTTCCGAGTTAAAAAAGCTATCTCCTGGCCAGTCGACACTGCATACAGAAATTATAGACCTAAAGATACGAGCTCCTGACAACAGAAAAACTTTATTCGACCAAAGTACAAGCACGTCTGATTTAAAATAGCACTGTAGAGACAATTCAGCCATACGAACAGCCCTAGATACTATAGAACAGTTACCACCGAAATGTTTCACGAAATTGTCCGTCTTGCTTCCCAGATAATCAATGGTGAGAATAGATCACATGGTAATTATCCTATATTTTATAAAATTCCCGATCCTAACCCGAAAGAAAATTTTCCAGCATTTGAAGAAACCGTCATGCGCCATTGTAATGATCACCTGGTATGCTCCGTTGAGCCCGATCAGATTGACCACGCGCATCACCCTGGGAGGCCGTGATCGGCCACTCACCGTGATATTGTTACGAGGATGATAATGTATTTGCAATGGGCCATTGGGAGGAGTCAGGCAAGCCGGCGGCAAGCGCTAAGATCATGAGATCATGGCTGGCATGGCCCAGGCGCATATCCCCGTGGACTTTCGGGCTCTGAGTCCGTCTTCTTCCTCCCCATGTCGAAGCACAAGCTTGAAACATAACCCCCGGCAGGAAAATGGGGCTGCAATCGGGAAGGGCAGTGGGCGAGTGGATCTGATGGCAGCGCTGGAGAAATAACGTAGGTCGCGTCTATGACCTGGCCCAACACACGGTACGGGCTGGTGTAACACGAAAGAAGGTTTTGAGACAGCCCCGTTGACAAGTGGGGGACCACAAAAGAACGGGTGTGTTCCAGGGGAGTCGCTCACACTCCTGTGGCAGCGATCATAAAGGGGCTTCTGCAACTTCTTGAACGCTGATAGTCTTAGCCGAGCGACTTGCCATGCGAGTTGGGCCCGTGCGATAGCTTTGTTGGCGTGCTCTAATGCAACTGTGCGGGAAGAAAGCAACATTTCCATTGATAGTGTCGGCTCTCGTCCGTAAAGAAGATGAAAGGGGGAGAATCTAGTCGTATCGTGGCGAGAAGAGTTGTAATCAAAGGTGGCGTAAGGTAATGCATGGTCCCAATCTCGGAGGTCAGCTGACACATACATCGAGAGTATACGTGAGTGTTCGGTTAAGACGTTCCGTAAGGCTATTCGTTTGAGTGTGGTAGGCGGTCAAAATCTTGTGGGTGGTGGAGAAAGAGAGCAGAATGTCATTGAAAATTCAGGTAGAAGTCGCTGAGGAACACCGTGCTGCAAAATTATTCTAATCATTCCAACATCATTCGCACAGCTTGTTGGAAGGGCGCGAGTAATGGGGAAACGTGCTTTATGGTCCGTAGCAACCGCAACCTTGTTCCCTTATGTAGATTCGAGAAGAGGGCGAACAATTCAACGCCTACCCGATGGAATGACCCAGCTAGGACATCTGTCGGTCGAAGTGGACCGGTTGGCAGCGCTGCTGGAGTGCGGCGTCGTTGGAAAGAGTAACCTGCGCCAACATAGTGCCGCATAGTGCCACAAAGCCCAGCGGTGAGATCTACCTTGTGAGATATATGTGGGGTTCCTCGGGGCGACTTAGCCAGTCCTGGCGTAAGCCACCACGCTAGCTCCCGGCGTGTCAACCACGCGGGCTCCCATGCTTACGGCAGCCCAGCGAGGTTCGCCGATACGAGAACACAGTAGACAGTAGTGCCGAAGCACAGCCGTTTATTTGGGGAATCCCAAAGCATGCGAGCAAAGGCTCGACGGCGTTCACGAATCACGCCGTCCGGGTCGTGACCGCGAACGGGAGGTAGGCACTCACGGCGCACGACAAACAAAGCTCCCACCTGAGATGCATGTATCCATCACCGCCGCCATGTTCCGCCGATCTCGCCCCGACCGGGTCTCCGACGAGACTCTCCCGACTCCCGCGCCACACGCTCGCGCCGCCCGCGCCCGCGCGCCTATCCCCGCACACATCGGTGGTGCCATCTCTCGGGGGACGCCGACGAACCAGCGGAGCGCCGGACCGGTTTTAGCGCACAAGCGTCTCTCCCGAAGCGCGCGCTGGCTCGGGATCGCAGGTCGCGGTTCTCCACGATTCCCACAACCTATTGGGTCCTTCAACGAGCAAAGCCAATATAGCGCATGGTGATCTGTTACAACAGAGAAAGGTCGGCCGTATAGAGGTAGGCGCGGAATTCGGCAACTGCCCACTCTCTGTGAGACACTCTCGCTCTGTGATCGAGTACTTTTTTCATACGCGCTCGCGACTATCTTGTTGTTCTGCCAGAACAGCCCCTATGCTATGGCCGCTGACGTTTGTTCGGACTGACGGGTCCAGTGTCCCAAAACAAAAATAGGAGAAATAGGATGGACTATATTTAATGGATTCCGTAAACAAGGCCAATCAGCTCATTCGTTTTTTAGCGGGCTCTACAAACTCGTTTTGCGCAATATTTTTGACCGAAACCTGCTATCGTTACAAAAATGGCGTTCTGGGAATACTGGCCTGATTTCGTTTGAAATCAACCGCACAACAAAAAGGGGGAAAGTGCTGTCATACTGGTCAAAAACAAAGACTTTGTCAGCACTTTTCTAACGGTGACGTAGAAATTCTCACTGTGAAATCGGTCCAGCAAACATCTGTTCTTTACCGCCGCCCACGGTTAATTCCGTGAGCATTTCTTCTTCTATGGTAGGGGATTGCAATGCAACCAGTCCTTCACCATTCCACAGGTTTTTAAAGAAATCACCATCTTCCGGTAGGGGAACCCTGAGTAGTTTTAAAAATGTCCACCAATCAAGCGGTTTTAAAGCAAAGCTTTCTACCTCTACCAGCCAACGGTTCTTTCGTGGCGTGCGGGACAACAAACTCCTAAGACGTCGGAGGCGGGAGCGGGAGGGAGAGGGGGTGGAGGGTTTCACTCACGGAGCGCACTAGAGAGGGCGTGGCGAGTTTACTCAGCGTTGCCTTCGCGGAAGTGCCTGCTCGCCGGCGTCGGCGTCGGCGGTACGGCTTTGTCGTCAGCTTTGGCGACGTTTGTTCTCAGTCTGTTTTTGTGCAGCTTCGGGTCTATTGCGCGGTGCCTTCGCACGGCTTGATTAACTTGACAGCACCTCCATGGTAACCCACACATGAAGGAATTAAGTGGTCGTACGGCAAACATACATTAAGGACTGGTTTGCAGGGCGGGAAAACAAAATGTACAAACCACATACACACATCTGGCCGCTAGGGAAACGCTACCTTTCATGCACTGCCTGCTACGAATAGGACTCCGTTTTCTAATTGGTGAATACCAATTCGGTTGTGTTTTAAGAGGTACTACAGAAGGCGGAAGGAGAAATTGGTTCTGATAAATAGAGATTTTAAAAGTTCCCTCAGCTTTCTCGCAATTCTCAAAGTGGCTGAACTAACTAGTTTAAAACGGTATAAATGGGAATCACTAAGCTCACATGCTGAATTGTTTCGGTGTCTGCGCTTGTGTCGCGGGGTGGTGTAGCCCCAAGCCAGCACATCAGCATGGCTAGGTTCCGCTCTCCCACCCTTCGAAAGACGCTCCTCTCCGTTTTTTTTCTCGCGACTCACGGGCGGGCTACAGCGGCGGCGTCCGCCGCTCTAGCCCGGTCGTGGCCGACGCTGCGTCTGCGTTCGGGACGCTGCCCAAGCGAACTCCAGATAACGGCTGGCAGAATCTCTGGTTTGACTCGTTGTAGAGCCACGTGTGTCAATTCAAGTGACGTCGCATGGGCACTTGTGGGTGTCGTTTAAAGCTTTGCTTTCCAACCACCTTCACAGTATGGGTTGCAGCCAATTTTTTAAATTGTTTTTATGGTCCCAAAAACATTATTTCTGTCTGCTCTCCTCTGCCCTATCTGGTTGTCACGAACAAGAAAAACGCATTCTACTCAGGCCGTATGTTAGTGAAGATCGAAAATCACTTGCCCGTTTTTTGTGTGTCTGAAAGAAACTTGAACTCGTCCGAAAGTACGTCAGGGCTCGATGACAAATGATTCCTTGAATGTGACTGAACCTGCTTATAATTCTCTTTTGCTGGTCAATTAGAATTGCGTATGGATGCACGCGCACACACACAATCACACACACGCACAAACGCACACACCCATGCACCCGTGCACACACACACGTACACGCGCACACATGCACCCACACACCCACCGACGCACACACGCGCACACACAGACAGGCAGAACCAATGACGGCGTTTGCCACAAGGTACTAAAGGTTTGTCTTTCTTTACACGATGATTGTTTTCCTATTGTAGACGTAACGCAAATAACGCCCGTGAACCTTGAATGACAGAACGTTTCACACGACTTGTAAAAAAGGAGTGGATATGTCTCCCAGAGCCATTAAAATAATGGTACCAGTGCAGTACTTGTAACTGCGCAATCATTTAAATAAAAAAAAATCAGCTGAGCAAAGACCGCCTGTATTTTGATTTCCTCAGAAGTACGAGGAGGCAGGCTGGGACTGGAAGCTAAGAATCCTGACCGAGGCCCCAGCTCCCTTTGGTACATTAAAATGAAGAAGCAAAATCAAACAAGCTGAAATCCTTAATTTTGAGTAATAAAAAATACCAGCATTATGTAGAGCACCAGACATTAAACACAATATGGGAAAGGCACACAAAGACACGTAAACACGATGCAGCGTGAACAAGTCTTTGATAACCAGTGACTTTTGCCTTTAAATCATGTGGCCTCACTTCGGTGGCAGAGAAAATGTTTCCTGTAAAAAAAGTTCAATTCTGAACTTCGCCTGGCTGTTTCGTAAGTAGCGTAAAAGATTATTGAAACAATAAAATGGTGACCCAGAGAAACTCAAAACATGACGCCGCGTTTGTGAGACACTCTGGATTGTTGCCTTTAGAGCTGCTTACTTTGGTTGAGAAATTTGAGGCTTTGTCCGCTGCACCGTCACTGTGGCGTGTATATGCTCTTGGCATCTATGAGGTGCCTGTTTGTATTGGTAGGGACGGCTTGGAAACAGAAAATCATTGAGATCGGGCTGGAGTACGCATTTTAGCACAGCCGGAATCTGGATATACCGAAAACGGCAAGTTTTTTTTTTTTTTTTTTTTTTGTCCGTAACAATGTATTTACAGAGCCATATGACACCTTTCCCGTTCATTGGGCATATAGACATATTTTGGATGAAATGAAGTTTGGACCTTGCGTGTGTCTACTAATTTTCCACTTCGCCTCTTTGGGAGTTTTTGTAACGGCGTATTTGGAGCTACTCTGATTACCTTGATCAGAAAAGGCTGTTCTTCAGACTTTTCGAAACAACTAAGTCGCCTTTGGAATTTCTGTGCGAGGCCCCTCTCTCCCACGTGGGGCGCATTAATGGGGCATAAAAGCCTGTTCTAAGCGTTCTTTAACATCTGAGCCCCGGAGTGCGTGGAAGAGTGTACGGCGAAGAGGAAGCTCATTAGACGCGCTCGTCATTAAACTCGGCGTGAGCGCCATTCCGGCCACTGGCAGCCATCGCATGCACGGTCGTTAGTGCGCACTGGCTCCCTATCTCGACGCGTACGCGCGCTCTTGGTCCTGCCGTGCTATTCCTGCGTGAGCAGTTACTACAGGAGCTGCGCAGGTGCGCCCATGGGAATTTTGTGCCTGGTGCAATGACCGCTGCTACGCGGGGATTGATCTTCGTGTAGGAGCATCTGTTTTTCGCGAGTTGTGTAGGGAGCATAGCACCGCGCAAGTGCGTAATGTGCCCTAGGCGCGGCACGCGATGTAACGTCAACTCCTGCGCGCGTGTTTTAGTCAAAAGCTGAAAAAAAAAAATCGTGATCATGGAAGAAACGAACCTGTTCCTTTGCAACAAGCAGCACGTGCACATGTGAGATGAGTGCATTTCACTGCGAGTGACCAAGTGGAAAGAGGTCGTTCCTTCTCTGGCTTTCGCCACGGTCAGCAGACACCCAGAACTTCGATAACTTCGTAAAAGTGACCTTATTAGAGAATTTTTTCCTATCTTCTACTGATCCGCAGGCTGATGCAGGAACAGGGTCGCGGCAAGATCTGATGTCCAGCATATCGCTGATATGCGCTGGCAAGAGGCCCTTGTTGGAATGTCTCAGCTCAAGTGATGATATGGTTCTAAGAGTTTTTCCCAAAGCTCGTCTCCAAACCCAACGTACCTGAGTGGGCACGTTGGGCTTGGCGAAAAACGGAATGTCAACGAAAAAACGGCAGCATCTCTACTGCGTCGATGATGGCGAGGGTGCGGAGTACGGGGGCGCAAAATGACATACAAATTGCGCCCCGAGTGCGATTTGAGCCCCGACCGTCATACGATTTGAGCCGTGAATTGCCCCTTGATTACTCTCTAAATGAAACTGCAACTCACGGCTCAAACCGAATTTCGCTTGATTTTCGCTTCAGGGGGGTGTGCGCACGGATGGACGCGGACGGAGGTTGGGAGGTCCTAAGGTACGCCGCACCATTACAGGCGAGAGAGTAATTTGTTTGGCTCTCGGTGCTAACTCACAGTCGTAGACCAATGGGTAAGACGAGTGACACTAACTCTGTCTGGTCTACCAGAAACAGGCTCGATTCCTGCCGGTGCCTGTGTGATTTTTGCGATTGGTAAATGCTATGCGCAGGGACGCGGACGGACATTGTATGGTCCGCACCATGGGTCCGCACCTAATACCACATGGCTATGTTCCATGGTAATGGCAGCCCGGAGCTTGATGTAAGTGACGAGGATGAGGAGACAAATACGAAAAAAATTCGCGCCAAACCAGCCTGTGAATGAGGTGGGAAAGCAAAGCTGTAAACTACACCCACAGCGATTACCCATGCGACGTCACTTAAATTTACTCACGTCGCTCTACAAATACTAAAATCACACCATTTATTACTTCAAAAAGATATTCTTTGTGAGGTTAAATCAATGCAGGTGGTTGGTTGAGTTGTATTGATCTAGCACATGAGTGGAAACTCTTTTTTTATAAAATTAAAGGAACCTCAAACCCGGCGTGAGAGGATCTTCTCCGTCTCTGCCGCCGCGGACGGAGGCGACGAGATCGGCGGCAGAGACGAAGGAGGAGGATGTGCAGGAGGAGGAGGTTGTTCACCGCCCACCCCGAAAAGTGTTTCACCAAGGGATCCGCAAAGTTGGAACGAATACGTGGATACCCGATTTTGAGGTAGGGGACCATTTTTCGGAATTCTGCGGACATTTTTGTGATCGCCCGAGTCACCTAGAGCTAAGCTTAATGGCTGCTAGGCCTACTGGCCGAAGTCGTCGCTAAGCTTACGCGTGCTCCACCGGGCCCTAGGCCGAACGCCGAGGTTTTCGCCTCCGTGGACCCCTAGGACCGGACTTTTTACCCAAGCCTGATTGCAACATGGTAGCCGCTATGCGAGTAGAAGTAGAGGGAGTGGAAATTAAACCCGTGCAAGTGACTAGAGCCCTGGGATGGCGAGTCGCAGGCGAGAAGATGACCCAAGTGCCGCAGCGAGAGCTAAGCCTAAGGACCAACGCCCAGCCAGCGAGGCCCACGGATGCCGGTCGCCGGCCGGCTGGCTTCAAGAGCAAGCCACTCAAGGCAGCGCGAATGCCCGAGTTACCCAAGGACGACATCAAGATCGTCATGAGGCCGAGAGGGGGTCTCGACGTCAGCGAGGCGAGGTCTCCCGCTTCGAGATCAACCGAGCCATCGCCGCCGCCGCGAACATCGGCGTAGAGGAAGCAAGGAAAGACGGGATATGCCCAAACAATCAGCAGAACATAGTCATCGTTAGTACTCCAAGAAGAGAAAACGCCGACCGCTAGGCGCCGGTCGCTCGACTCATCGTCTACGGCGCCGAACATGAAATCAGCAATTACGAATCGGCCCACCACGGCACGGTCACAGGGGTCATCCGAGGAGTGCCCCTCACGGACGCGGTTCAAGAAATCAACGACTATATATTCCGCGAGTACAACCCGACGGCCCTGCAAGCCAACCGTATAGTATAGGCAAGACGATATCGGTGGTGATCGCGTTCAACGGACCCAAGGTGCCAAACTACGTCAAGCACGGCAACCTGCTCTTCGAGTGCTCACTCTACCGAAAGCAGATAGACAATTGTTTCCAGTGCGGCCGAGTCGGCCACCGGATGCACGTACGCCCAAATCCGTCGAACCGGATCTGCCGCTGCTGCGGCGTCCAGAACCCCAACGACATCCACAAGTGTGTGCCCAAGTGCAGCCTCTGCGGAGGCGGACACCTCACCTCAGACAAGACGTGCAAGGCTCGATACAAGACTCCGTACACGGTGCAGAGGCGGAGATGGGAGCGGCAGAGAGCCGCCAACGACGAGACGGCGGAAGGTTCTCCACCGTACCGAGAGGAAACCGCTGCGTCGCCTCCTCCCCAGGGACACAGGAGCCGCCGCTCCCTTTTCCGGGGAGGCAGGAGTAGGAGCGAGAGCTGCGCATCGAGGCCGGGTTCGAGAGCGTCATCGCCGGGTGTCGCGGCCAAGACTCGCAGGTGCGAGTCACGTTCGAGGTCAAAGACCAGGAGCGGAATGCTGAAGCGGATCGCCGATAAACAGGTGGGTTGGCAAGACAAGTTTCCCGTCGCTTTTAGTAACGACAAAGACTTCCCCCCACTCACCCCTCCCTCTCCCTGTGATGACTGTAAGGAGTGCTCAGAAGTCAAAAAGCTGATAGCGAAGCAGAACCAACAAATCCATATGCAAAATCAGCAGATTAAGGCGCTAATAGAATGCATGAAGGCATCAGATAAATCAGAGAACACCGAGGAGAGCGCTAAACGCAAAATAGCCAGAAAAGACACCCATCTGGAATCGCCGCCAATGGTGGCCATAGAAGCAGAAAGAACGGAACCAAGCCCGCCGAGGCTACCGCAAACGGAACCCACGATGCAAATGGTTATAGACATGCTATCACAAATCAATAACCAGTTAACTCAAACCAACAGCCAGGTATCCCAAATAGCCAATCAGGTGGGAGGGCTCACCGAACAGATGGGGAATGTGACGACGAGGCTTGACAACCTCGAGGCCAAGCATAATCAAATGTCGGCCAGGAAGACGCGAAGATCAAGCATGCAACCTTAGTCAAGAAGAAATCGCTTAAGGATACGTTAAACAGCAGGCCACATCTAGGGAATAATCTCGAGAACGAAGAACACAGCCAAGATGAAGAAGAGTAAACAGGACCACAATACCACGACGATAATTTATCAATGCAATTGCAGAGGGATAAACAACAAATTAGGGGAGCTCCGCCTACACATCGAAAATCTAGAACAGAAACCGAACGTCATAGCGCTACAAGAAACCAACGACAGGCGGGGTACATTACCTACACGGACCCGAGCGAAAAGAGCGCGGCGATCCTAGTCCGCAGCAACGCAACACTTAACCGCCCTACGCAGATTCGAGCACGTGGTGATCGAGATCCATAACAGGAGCATAGGCAACTAGAAGTATATTTTCGGACTCAATGCCTACTGCCGGCCATCCAGAAAAGATCCCGACTTTGAGGGGGGGACCTCGACTTAACCTGGCAAAACAAGGGGACGAATCTAGGATGGGACCACAATATTATATGTCTGACAATAAGAGGACCCAATTTTAAAGCGAAACTAGGACATGCAAAAATCACGGACTCAGATCGCTTCAGGAAGAGAATGGAAACCGAAGAAGAAGAACAAGCGGAAACGGAGTCCAGGTCCTACCAGGAGTGGGCCAAAAAACATTTGGAGTGGGTGGACAAGTACACTCAAAAGATAGCTACCACAGCGCAAACCCCGTACGTGGACAGAAAACTAGTCCATATATGGGAGGCTAGGCATGGGTTAACCAGAAGATGGAAAAGGCACAAACACAACAAGAAGTTGCGGAAACGCATACACGAATTTAACAGGCAGGCTGCGGAATACTTAACCGAGCTGTGCAAAGGAAACTGGATGCAGCTGTGCGACGTACTGCAAGGCACTCTGTCGACAAGAAAAACGTGGAACCTCCTCAGACCCCCTAAATGGCAAGAGCGCAAGCAACCGCAGCCTTACGCGCACGTTGAACTACCGGGGTTGCAGTGAGCAGAGAATCGAAGATTTCAAGACAAAAAACCTAAAAACGAAAAAGAACGCCACGCCGCTTCCCGAATACGAGGGAACGAGTAATGCTGACTTGAACGAACCTTTCACCGATCAAGAGCTGACAGCGGCGATCGACGAAAGCAACCATGGCAGCGCACCAAGCAGAGACACCATGATCTACCAGATGCTGAATAACCTCAGCAACAAAAGCTGACTCGAGCTCCTAGGATAAACAGTGCCTGGGAGACAGGAACGCTACCCAAGGAATGGAAAGAGGCGGAGATCAGGTTCCTACCAAAACCAGGGAAGACGCCGCAAATAGGCAACATGAGACCCATTTCCCTCACATCATGCGTGGGGAAGGTGGTAGAACGCATGGTCCTCAAAAGACTTCAGAGACATCTGGACATCACTGACCAGATGCCAACAACCATGTACGGGTTCCAAGAACACCTAAGCACCCAGGATGTTCTCATACAACTGAACGAACTGGTCATCAAGAAAGCAAAAAATCAGACGCCCAGAGCGATACTAGCACTCGATTTGAAAGGGGCATTTGACAATGTCATCCACGATAGCATACTTTGCAACCTACGCAAAACGGGATGCGGAGAATGGACCTATAGTTATATCAAGCACTTTCTAAACAACAGTACGGCAATCATCAAAATCGGAGAAAAGAAGTCACAGCCGCTAGCGTTGGGCGACAGGGGCATCCCGCAAGGGTCAGTACTCTCTCCCATGCTATTTAACCCGACCCTTCTCCCCCCTTCCGGCCTTGCTGGAGAACATAGAAGGGATAGACCATGCACTGTACGCAGATGATATCACCATCTGGATATCGAAGGAGGGATCGGACGGCTGGATAGAGGAGACTCTCCAAAAATAATCAAATCAAATCAAATCAAATCAAATCAAATCAAATCAAAAGTTTATTTAGCTCATAGTTACATCGACGTAAAAAGGTACATCGAAGGGGCAAGGAAAAAAGCTGCAAGAAGCAGCTTGACAGGGCGCTTGCCCCCGTCCAGCAATGAACGGCGTGTGCGCTAAGAGGGTATATGCAAAAAAGCACTGAAAAATACACCTTTTTCATATGTCATAGCAATATAAAACGATAAAATACAATAAAATCAATTTGACGGCACGACATGAGTACATACAGTGTACAGTAAGAAAAATACTTATACATGAACTGCAACACGCAAACCGAGTACAAAAAAAAAATTACGATCGCATACATCCACCATACCAGTATTCCGAGTTTTACAATATTCGAAAAAGAAAACACATCGTATTCGCACCAGTAAAATCACATTTTATCACCTAAAAATAGATTGAAAATGCCATGTCTGTTTAACAATAAAATGTCGATTTGTTCCCGGTCAAACTTGTTAAGTACAATAGTCAAGGTGCTCTTAATTCGTTGGCACCTGTAGTCAGTACGTGAAAATGGAACTTGCCATGGGGACCGGTATCAATAAGAATAAAGGCTATGAGTCATTGTTAGGGCAGCTTCAGTTAAAAAAGAACTTAGTTTTTCTAGCGATGATTTCTTGTACCTGCGCAGTAGCTGATAATTGTATATATCACCAGCACGGAGCAATTTATGGTTTTGAAAAAGTGGCCGAGTGTGTTCTAAGTACGAAACATTATCTATAGCCCGTACGGCCTTTTTTTGCATTAGTACTAGTTTCTGTAGGTTCGGTGAAGTGGTGTTTGCCCATACTAATGCGCAATAATTGAGGTGGGGCTGCAGGAAGAAGTTGTACAACAGTTTCTTGATGTTACTTGGGAGTTCATGGCGATGTCTGCTAATGACACCGGCAACCTTCCTTGCTTTTGAGCCGATAGAATTAACGTGGTCATTCCAACTCATATTTTCCGAGAATGTAACCCCAAGTGTCTTTATTGATTTTACGATATCAATTGTGTAGGGTCCCAATGTAACGCTGTTCGGTAAATTTAAATAGGTGCCTCGAGAACGAAAAATAATGCACTTAGTTTTTTATTCGTTCAGTGATAGGCCGGTTAGTTTGGACCAACTTTGAAGCTGATAACAAATGCGATTTGCATTGGGCAAAATTCCTGGCAAATCCTTTCCATGAACCAGCACAGTGCAGTCATTAGCGTAGATAATGAACCTATTAATGGAGTCTAACCGTACAATGTCATTTATATAAAATAAAAAAAGCACCGGTCCAAGAATGCATCCTTGCGGCACCCCAGCAGTTATTTGACGAGTGCGAGATTCACATTCATTAATTTCTACGTACCGATTTCGGGAGCTTAGATAGGAACGCACAAGTTCCATGAAAGTCCCCCTAAAACCGTATCGTCCCACTTTAGTAAATAAGAGATCATGATTAACGCTATCAAACGCTTTGCTGAAATCTACCTATATGCCTAACGTCATTACCTTATTTTCTATGTTTCCCAAAATTGCTTCCTTCTGGGCTAACAAGGCGGATTCCGTCGCGCGACTTGCCCTAAAACCGTACTGACAGTCTGTGATCAGGTTGTACTTTTGTGTAAAGCTATTGATTCTAACATTTATTATTTTTTCCAAACCCTTGGAAAATACTGGTAATATAGATATTTGTCTGTAGTTTCCTATTTTGCTTTTATCACCCCCTTTGTAAGTCCCCGTTATTCTAGCCAATAGCATATTTCTGTGGAAAGTGCCAGTTTGCAAAGCGAGGTTGAAAATATGCGTTAGTACGAGGGCTATGATGACAAGCACATATTTTACTGGTCTGATTTCAAGGGCATCAGCATCTTTGCATCGACTATTTTTAAGACTCTGGAAAGGGACAACGACTTGTGAAATATCTGTTGGCCGCAAAAATATTGTGTTTTCAGTTTCAGGAATATTATGCAAGATTTCTGTGTTGTTTACATCAACGTGGCCACCAAGTCCGGTAAAATAGTGGTTAAACTTGTCCGATACCTCCACTCCGGTTAGAATTTCACCATCAGCTACAATTTCTTCCAGGCGAGAAGCACGGGGTTTCCGATTGATTATCTCGTTTAACTTTTAAATGCAGAGCATTTCTTAGCCTCGCCTGTTCCTGCGTCGGACGGCGTCAACAGCTCCGCGTCCACAGCAGGTGCACCTCTCCTCCTTCCCTCCTCTCTCTCAACAGTAGCTGGCGCGCGCATGCGTCGTAGTCAGCCCGTTCGCTCCGTCGCGGTCTCGGCGTAACATGTGCGTGATAGCAGCGCGGTGGGGCGTGGAAGGGCGCGCGCTGCTTGCCCATGCGCGCTCTCCCACCCGTACTGCTCTCCCTCTACTGCGCGCGCTGCCAAGATAAAGCGGCTAGCGGTCACTCGTGCTTCAGTCACTGCGTTGCTCCTTCCTTCCTTTGTTGACGCTCGCTCCCACGTTTACTCGTGTCTGCTACTCCAGCATTACAGAAGAAGCGATGGAAGCAACACTGCCTTCAACCAGTACTGAGGCCCCAATGCTCTGCATTTACTCGTGTTCCCCTCGCGGGAAGGCGCGGGAATTTTTTTCCACACATGATTTCTGTGGAGGCAGCCGCTGTCAAATATGCAATAATAGTAATCTTTCTTTGCCTTTTCTATCTGATTGTTAAGTTTTTTTCGAAAAATTTTAAATTCAGTCCATGCTGGCGGCTCTCGGGATTTGAGAAATGCGCAGTAAAGTTTGCTCTTTACTTTAATTTGTTTTACAATATGCGGACTGATCCATGGTTTTCGCACTTTCTTTGTTTATATTCTCTCAGTGGGAAAAATTCGAAATACACTGCCTTGAAAAGGTCCATGAAAGCATCATAAGATAAATTTGTATCCTGTATGGCGAAGATCTCAGCCCAGTTTACTCGGTAAATATTGTTTCTAAAGGTGTTAAGTGTGTTCGGTGATATTACGCGGTATGAGCCTTTGTTAGGCTGCGCACCTTGGCTGGCGCCATGCTTATCGACAAAAAGGAATATTGGCATGTGGTCACTTATGCCGGAGCTCAGGACCCCAGATACGTTACGATCCCTTGAAGAGTTTGTGATGAACATGTCAAGAAGTGAACATGTTGAGCTGGTGACACGTGTTGGTAGTGTGATGACGTTGCAGAACCCATTGCACACAAAGATTGCCAAGAAGTCAGCCTTTGTACCGGAATGTTTCGATACATCGATATTAAAGTCTCCCCCAAGAACTAGCAGGAACCCATGTCATTTGCGTACGAAAACAAGCGATCAATGAACCGGAAAAAAGCAGCAATACATCCAGTTGGCGGGCGGTAGATATCAGCAAATAGTTCTTTGCCGTAGTTTGCGCATAGGATTTCATAATTATCCGTGACTTCACTGTATTCAGAGACTATTTCAAAGCCGGTGAATGTTGTTTGAATCGAAACGCCGCCTCATCGGTTGCCTATGCGATTCATATAAAAATGGCTGTAGCCGGGCAGTATGTAATGGTCTGAGTCTTCGGTATACCAAGTCTCGGTGAACATTACAACATGAAATTCTATGTTGCATTCCTCAAATAGCGCTGACGCATCATCGTGTTTTGTTCTCAGTGATCGGGCGTTCAGATGAAAAGAAAGGGCCCATCTCCCCGCGAGGGGGACTCGAGTAAATGCGTCGCATAGGGGGTGGGTGTATTGCGTTAACGTTTAGTGTTTGGGGAGTTGGTGGTAGTGAATGCGTTGTATCAGCAGCTTCTTGACGTTGTTTGAATGAGTCAAGGATATAAGGCGCGTTCGTAGCCTTTCATTCTGTGTCGCTTTTGTGGCGCAGTGGGAAGAGCACCATGTATCTCGCGTTCCGCCCACAGGTAGTGAATGCGTTGTATCAGCAGCTTCTTGACGTACAGTAAGGCTTGTTGTTAGGCTAGTTGGTATCGGTACATGGTTAAAAAAAGTTGCCGCGAGACACGAGGTTCCGGTGGTTTTTTCCGCTCCGCAGAAATTTCGAAGTTGCGCAATGTGGTCGATAAAAAGAAAGGTAGCCAGAGCAGAGGAAATAATGGTGAGCGCAGCTGTGGTGTAGCGCACATGCGCAAGTTTGTTGACTGTTGCATGGGTGTTGTCTACAAAATCCCGCTTTCGTGCACGAGGGCATATATAGGGCCAACAGGGCGTTGCCTTAATGAGCGGCTCAAAGAATACCGCGCGCTATGTGAGCAGAAGACCATTTCGGGTAATCTCGCATTGCACTGCTCGACTGTAAAAGCGCTTCGGCAGTCAAATGCGCTCCGGCATTCAATGATACCGAGGTATTGTTCAAATCAAATGATAAAATAACCAGAGAAATTTGGGAGGCATTTTGCATGACATCGGGAATAGAAGGAGAGTGCGTGAGCTCCCTTTCCATTACCTTGCTAGAGAAAGAAAAGGAGTATCTTCGGTACAAATAAGCAAAGATATTTGACGCATGCGCACAGTGTTGGCATAAGTGGTGGATCATCTTTATATTTCAGTCTTCTTTGTTGAATAAACTTCAGTTGTTAGTAGCGGCTCACTCGTTCTATCTGGTTTTCTTCCCCCTACGTTTGTCCGTTGTGTTACAAAATAAGCGCTTTAGAAATAAAAAAGTTTTCTCTCTCTCTCTTTCCAACCATGCTCTTGACGTAGTTTGAATGAGTCAAGGATATAAGGCGCGTTCGTAGCCTTCCATTCTGTGTCGGCTTTGTGGCGCAGTGGGTAGAGTACCATGTACCTTGCGTTCCGCCCGCAGGGTCGTGGGATCGAAACCAGGCGCCGGTAGGTATTATTTTTTTATATAGTGTAGGGGGAGGGGTGCGGACCTGTTGTTGAGAGCGAGGAGGGTAGCGTGATGCGGGAGAGGAGGAGTGGGGGAGAGGGCACACCTGGAACGGCTGTTGCGGACGCCGAGGCACGCCGACAACGCCGTGTGACATCGTGAGTTGAAGAAATTCTCTGCATTTAAAAGAAACAAAATGTACTCCGACGAAGACGAGATACGACAGATTCGGGCGTCTGTGTCCGTCCTATCTTGTCGTCGTCCGCGACTGTTTAACGCCACGTTGTTTTTTTCTCCTCCTCTCCCGCAGCGTGATGCGGGAGAGGAGGAGTGGGGGAGAGGGCGCACCTGGAACGGCTGTTGCGGACGCCGAGGCACGCCAACGCCGACAACGCGGGGTGGGATCGTGAGTTAAAGAAATGCTCTGCATTTAAAAAGCTTAAGGCATTTATTTAGATTGGTGTCTCCAATGGCTGAAACAATGTTTTCTGGCAGAATGTAATCGGTGCTCATGAGAAGGCAACTGAGTGTGATATGTTTATGGACAGATAACCCTACGCGGGATTCTGTCCACCGTTACTTTCCTCATCGCTCTCACTGGCGCGAGGAAGTACGGGCGACTTCTGGGCTACATGTGCAGCGATATGCGCAGCGTCGTCCGCGCATATCTTGTTGATATCGCTTTCGGTGATCATGGCAAGTATTGGCGACTTTTCTGCTTTGCGGTCAAAAATACTGCCGTTTTTTACCCACACAAATTTCCACCCGTTTTCGCGTTTGCGTGCATTCGCTATTTCAAGCAACCGTTTCATTCCAGGGCATAGGTGTTCATTTATGTATATAGGCTCATCCGATCCTAGTTCAAGGGTTTCAGTTGTTAGACGCTTCTTACGTGCCTTTTCGAGAAACTTGTCTCGCTTTTCACGGCGTTGGAATTGAACGACAATGTTTGCATTGCCGGGGTTCTCGGTTGGAACTCTGTGACAGACGTCTATGATATTTGGGGACACGGCTTCACCGGCAGCTTTACCGATCTTTTGCACAATGGCAACAAGGTTTTCGCTCGGTTCCACTTGAACACCTTTGATTTCGATATTCCTATTTCGGGAATATTGTTCATTTTTCAACAAATTGTGTTGCAATAAGCAGAAATAAGCAGAAACGGTCCACGGATTCGCAAGATCATGCGGCCTAAGCTGCTCAACACAGAAATTCGAGTTATTGATAATAAAGCCAAAATAGAAAAAAGGATGAAAAGAAAGAGATGAGAATAGTCATACACAACACCAACATCAATCCGACACCCCAAGTCAGAATCCTAGGCCCGCTCATACAAGAAAATGGCAAGGCCGGAGTATCGATACGCAGACTCAAGACCACATCAGAGCAGATCATGAACATAATCAGAAGAGTATCAAACACAAGGGGACTGAAAGAAGAAGATGCTCTGAAGCTAGTTCAAGCCTTTGTGACATAAAGGATAGTCCCATATCTCCAACTACTGAAGAGTAACAGGGAACAACTAGACGCAATCATCAGGAAAGCCACAAAACTGGCCTTGGGCATCCCAGTCCGCGCTCCGGCTCGCCCATCCCTTTGTAACCATTGGGATCCTCTTCTCCGTACCCTACCTCCGTACGAACAAACAACACGAGAATCGCATTGACGTCATCATTAGAAAGGCCACAAAACGAGCCCTTGACCTCCCGGTGGCTACCTCCAACACCAGGTTATCGGCGCTGGGAGTGCTCAATTCGTATCAAGAGCTGAAAGAGGCTCATCTCACAAATCAGTACACTAGACTCGCACAAACGGCGTCCGGGCGCCACTTACTTAATCACCTACAAATCAAACATGAGTGCATCCCAGAGGAGACGTGCAAACTCCCAGAGTTGTGGCGCCACAGGCTCTGGGTGCATCCACTTCGGCGTAACATGGAAAAGCACACTCACGAAGGCAGGAGGGAAGCACGCGCTAAGACCCTGGAAAGGAAATACGGAAATGGGCGAGGTGTGTTCTACGTTGATGTGGCAGGACCGTCGCCTCTAGGGTTCTTCACGGCCGCTGTAATTCACAGGGACCAGCAAGCCCATGGGCTCTCCTACCGGGCTCCTAACTCCACGCAAGCCGAGGCGATTGCCATAGCGCTCGCCGCCTCAGACCCGAGGTCAAGGGCAATAACCATGGACTCTCGCCGAGCCTGTGAAAGCTATTTAGCGGGCACGGTACCACCCTTGGCCTACAGAATTTTAAAACGAGTGGTGCGGTTCGTAGACCCCGCACCTAAAGAAATTGTGTAGTTTCCGGGGCATCAGGGTCTGAGAGGTAACGAGGCCGCGCACGCGGCTGCCCGAGCGCTTACACACCGGGCGCCTCACCCATGCTTTCCCGGCTCGGAGATTAGCAAACCACTTCTGCGGTTTAGAGAAAACGTAAAACATTACTGCGATAACCGCCGGCTTTACCCAGCCCCTGCAAATGGTCTGAACAAGGCCGATGAGCGAATACTGCGGCGCCTGCAAACGAACACATTTATGTGCCCTGCAGTAGCAAAGCATTTCGACCCTAAAACAGATGGGCGGTGTCTGCACTGTGGGGAGGTGTCCGATACCTTCCACATGGTGTGGGCATGCCAGCGCAACCTTGCGTTATCCCCCAACCCTTCTCCTACCAGAGAGGCATGGCAGGCAGCCCTGCTCAATTGCTGGGGGCTGGAGTCTCAAAGGGCTCTAGTTCGACGGGCGAGAGTGGCGGCCTTGACTAATGGGGTCCTGGAATAGGGACTGCACCGGTGCGGAGGGCCACAGGCCCTAACTCTCTTTTATTCTGATCAAAAATAAAGTTCCACTCCTCCTCCTCATCCACCGAGAAGCTCCTGGGAATGGGTAAATACAACACAATAAGTGAACTGGTGGAAGCCCACCTGTCCAACCAAAGAGTCAGGCTCAGTCAAAACAAAGTGGGAAGAGCCGTCCTAGCCAAAATAGGATGACAGGAAGCGTATCACCAAAGGAAGGACCCCATACCGAAGAATTGTGCCGAAGTAATTGAAACCAAACCACTGCCCCGGAATATGAAACCGGACCGCAACAAGTGACGAAGAGGGGCCAGAGCGAAAGCCCTAGCCAAAACTCTGGAAGAAGAAGAATACGCCTCCAAACCATAAGACAGAGCTAGTGTGGGTACCGGCACACTCAGCGGTGGAGGGCAATGCACTTGCCCCTCCAACAGGCCCGAGAAATCAACCTCCGGGCTGAGGGGCCAGAGCAACAACCCATCACGAGCTACAAACATGTCATAACTCATTACAGTTACGGCAGAAAACGCTTCCCCGAACCACCGCTACTTTAGTACAACCCAGCAAGCCATAGACAGATCCAAGCCGGATCCTTCCCGCATCCATACCTTCAGAACAAACTGTATCCGGAGAGACACGAAAAGGAATGCAACGTTTGAAAACAACCCGGCACACTCCGACATGTCATAGGAGAGTGCAATTTCTCGAAAACGTCCCCGCCCGCCCCTCCCCCTACCCAATAATGCCCTTACTGAGCGATGGGAGATCTCGCTGTCCAGCCTCGCCTTGGAAGACCAGCAAACATTGATCACCAGGGGCAGGAGGCCCTGGAAGCATATGGTACCCGAGAATAGGGAACCACCCCATCTAGCGCTTAAGCGCTACTATTAAATGCTCAATAAAGTTGTTCCTCCTCCTCCTTTCTAGCTTCCTCTCAGCTGCTTCTAACTTTCCCTCAACGGCCCTCCGTTCATCGCGTTCGTTACTTAGCGCTGCCTGCAGCTCTGCAACCACCTCAGCTAACCCCGAGTCACCCGCTTCTACGCGTTTTAGCCGCGACACCACTAAGCATAAACGACACGTAACCCCTTCGCCCCTTCGGCTGCCTCGCCGCCATCCCGCTGATGGTCCTCTGAGTCCACTTGCCGCGGACAGCTACCACGCTGTAGCAGCTTTCTACGCGTCATCTCGGCTGAAAAATCCGGCACAACGAGAAAGAACCGTGCAGGTTCTCTTCTTCGGCTGTCCGCTGTCTATGCCTTTCCGCTGTCCTTCACTCTAGAAACACGCTGTTGTCGCAGAACCATCAAAGCAAGTCAACACAGGTTGACTGCGCACAGCCCAGTCTCTGAATAGAAGTACTGAATCCTCCTCCTCCTCCTCCTCCTTCTTCTTCTTCTTCTTCTTCTTCTTCTTCTTTTGCTTCTTTTTCTTCTTCTTCCCTTTTTCTTCTCCTCCTCTTCTTCTTCTTCTTCTTCTTCTTCTTCTTCTTATCATCCTCCTCTACCGTCTCTGCCGTCGATCTCGTCACCTCGGTCGGCGGCGTCCGAGGCGGAGAAGATCGTCTCACACTGGGTTTGAGTTTCCGTTTATTTTATAAAAAACGTTTCACTGATGTGCTAGACGAATACAACTCAACCAACCAACGTACATGCATCATGCATTGATTTAACCTCACAAAGAATATCTTTCTGAAGTAATAAATGGTGTGATTTCACGATTTGTAGAGCGACATGAGTGAATTTAAGTAACGTCGCATGGGTAATCGTTGTGGGTGCCGTTTACAACTTTGCTTTCCAACCACATTCAAAGGCTCGATTGGCACGAATTTTTTGTAACTCTTAGAACATGCGTAAGGCGCGTACATGGCCGCTAGAAGTGCCGTGTGCGGACCACACAGCGGCGCGAGAGGTCGCGTGACGCTATCACGTCGCATTCAGCGAGAATGCAGGGGGTAAACCCGTAGTGTGCTTGGTGAGTGAACCACGTGTCTTCCCCGCCTTTGCGTGGGCACGTAGCTAAATCGGTCAGACAACGGGCTCTCGCTTTGATATTCCATTAGTTCCAGGTTCGATTCCTGGCGGTGCCAGTGAATTCTTCGATTTGTTCGCGGGAGTTTTCTGTTGACACCAACGGTCGCGAAATAACCCTTGGGGGATAGAGGTAAAAAGCGTTGCTTTGAAACACAAAGTGTTGTCACGCAAACCTCCTCAGACTGGTCGTCTGCTGCTATCCCAAGTCCTTATTCGTGGACACATAGGGATTGTCGAAGCGGCCATTCGCTTCTGTCACTGGCGAATCCACCGCGGTTGGTACGTGTTACAGCGGTATGTGTTTATTGCGGAAGTTTGCTATTCAGCATAAGGGGACATTAAATGTACAGATACACTCCGGATTGCCTTAGGAATCGGAGCAGGGGGCCATTATGTGGACCTTGTATCCACGCCATGAAATCTGGCGGACGTCCGGGGGGCGGGCCGCAGGTGGCAATGTGCACAGCGCGTGGGCTTCGCAGAGCAGGGCAACTACAGACCAGGTGCAAGAGGACTGTGATTTGGGCAAGTTGGTGAACGTTCATGATTCAAAAACCAGAACGGAAAAAACACGGCACAACAAAGCAACGAGAAGTGAACAGGAAAGCGCTGGTTTGTCAATCATGTACAGACCAGGCGCTCTGCTGTAGCCTGGTCAACTGGAGCGGGGCAAAAGGGGCACGTGGAGTTGAGGAAGCATGCTATTGAGGTGGCCAGGACCTCCTCACATCTGGCGTCAGGGCGTCTCCCAGGCGAAGACGTCTTAGCAGGATCTCATCTTGGCGAGACAACCCGCCAGGGAGATCCGTACCGCGCGGGGGGGTATGAGTGTGCACGCGGTGCGCCGTAGATGTTCTCTTTCACTAGCAAGGCGAACACCGTTTGACCAATGGTGCTTTTGATGAGACGTTTAGAGCTGCATGCTACCGATGTACATTTAGCTGGCAAGGCCCGGCTACGGTATCTGGGGATGACGCTTTCCCGCCGCGGCTTCGTGGCGTAACGTGCCCTTTACATGGCGGCGACGTGAAGGACGCTGACATCGCTATGCTTCTGTCGTAGCCATCGAAAAAGAGATCACAACTACGTCACTGAAAGCGGTGAAAAAAAATTAGGCACAATAAAGCTTGTGTGCTATTGTCCAGTTCGGCACAATCTAGCTCGTATTTAGATTAACTTTACTGCATTTCCAGGTGGCGCTAAGGCTTATTTAAATTAGGCAAAATGGGTCCCCTGCGCTAGCAGTACCTTCCGTATTTATTTTTAGAGTATGTGTTTTAGAGTATGTAGAGTTTGTAGAGCATTGTTTACTGCAAACAATGTATGTCTCACCCCCTCTCCCCCCAATCCCGTTGTCATCCCGGTGAAGCCGATTTACTCGGCACCGGGGCTCCTCCTCGCCACCGCTGACCCCTCTTTCCCAGCGGTTATCATAATGGTTATTCTCTTCGCCACCACCGACGAATCTTTCTCAAGGTGCGCCGTGGGATGACAGCGGCCGCAGCGGCTTCGTCAGATTTAATGTGTCGATGCGAGGTAGTAAGTACTTCATCATGGGAACAGATTAATCGCCAGGCACAACTGGAGAAAGGAAAACTCACAGAAAATATGCGCCCGAACGACTGAGCTTATTCGGTCCGAAAGCGATTATAAAGGCACGAAAAACACGGCGTAATACTAGTTTGCACCAGGTGTGAAAGCGATCACAGCTGCAGCACCCGTCTTACCAACCATCCAGATAATTCACCTCGGTCGAAAGATCAACTGAAGGCTTGCTGACACATCGGTCCCCCATCCTATTTATGCTCGGGTTTTAGTAGCCCGAGGAAGACTATCGTCTTTAAAAACTTGGCAACTTTGTGGATAATTCAGGAAGTTGAGAACAGGGTCCCAGAAGCTGCATTCTGGTTTTGCCGGGGTGTAAAGGGGGGTGCGAATAACTAGTGACGTGCTTGGTCGACATGCCCTATCTACTGCTCACACAATAATAATGGCTACTAGACATTTGCTGTCTCGTTCGGAGGACACCATGCAAGCAGCGACACCTGTACATGGGCTAAAAGATATCTAGTATTACCTACAGATGCTGCAAAAGGTTTATCTGAAATTTAGACACGGCGCTTCATTTGTTATTTCCGTCCGCCACAAAGCGAGAGTTACAAAGAGATCAACCTTTTTTGTTTTAGTCTTAATCGAAACGGCGGTATGGACATTTCGTAGACCATAATAATTCAAGGACAGAAGATCGTGCGCGCTTACTAACCAGTCGTAAAAATCATTGAAATAATTTTCTGGCTTTTTGCAAATAATGTTCCATCACCACCACCACCACCACTACCGTCATCATCATCATCATCATCATCATCGTGTCTATGCCCTCTGCAGTGCAAACACCTGTCCCGTCGTTCTCCAATTATCCCGATTCTGTGCTAACTGCCATCAATTTATACCCGCAAACTTCTTGATCTCATCTGCCCACCTAACTCTCTGCTGCCCCCCCTGCACACGCTTGCCTTATCTAAGGATCCACACTGTTACCATTAATGACCAACGGTTATATTACCTTCGCATTACATGACTTGCCCACACCCATTTCTTAATTTCTATTAATCTGTCCTAACATGCATGCGTTTGTTCCCTGACCCACTCCGTTTGTAGTTCAATTTTGGCGTTGCGTATTAGCAAAATTGGGATCCTTAATTTATACGTTGTTTATACTTAGCAAGCCTTTGCAGAATATTAGAATAAAGAAAATTGTGCATGTCTTCCTTTCTGTGCGCGTCCATGAAATGGCGTGACTTTATTTAGACAAGTTTTGAATATCGTTCCATACTCCAGAATTGTTTGTTAAGTTAAATGGTTGTGATATAGAGAGGTAATCTTTTAATAATTTTAAGCCCCTTTGCTCGACTACCGTTCAGTGCATTTACGCGGTGCGTGCATGTTTTACATGGGAAGCTTGCACTGATGTACCAACTGAACCAGCGGTTCTCAAATTGGAATCCGCGAACGGCACTTCAGGGAGTCCGCGAGTCCCTTCGCGAGACTCTCCTTTTTGTTCTTTTTTGCCAAACCTTGCTGTCAACTCAAAAAAAGAGGGGGAAGGAGGGGTTGGACTTCGCCATGCGACAGATGCATTTGACTTTCCGCGTAGCAGGAATTTAAAGTCGGCCTTTTGGACAACACTGCAATTGCGCAGGAAAGCCACATGCTACACAGGCAGGCATAGAAATGTTTGTGAGGGGCCACTGTTTCTGGTCGACCAAGCTGTTTGACATTGGCACATATCAGTGTGCTTCATTGTGGGCTCCCCATTACTTTTGCAAGCCCATAAGAGGTTTGAGTGCACTCATGGTTTTTCATAATAATCGGCCGCAGCAGCAGCAGCACTGCAAAGGTCCACTGCAAAGTAACTCCTTTCTATATGCTTCTGGTGGACCATTAATTCCGGAAAAATTAATTATTGCTCGCGAGTACCCTTCGAAAAGTGGCTCACGTCTTATAATTTCTGCATTGACGCTATTTAACCGAGGACTGGTATTACACCGAATTATAGCACCGAAACTGTAACACCGAGTCAAGTGCACATACAAACCCAAATGCACGAAGACATACACAAGCGCGAATAAAAGCGCGCAGTCCGAGTGATAAATTAATATCTACCGCACCCTAATGTAGCAATCAGCCGCTATCACTGCCAAACCTGGCAGAAAATTGCGGCCTGTCGGTTTCTGTCAGCCGACTTTGAAAAACGATAGATTTTGTTTGGCTACTAAAACCCGAAAATGTTTGTCTGTCTGTCTGTCTGTCTGTCTGTCTGTCTGTATGCCCGTCTGTCTGTCTGTCGCTCGACCTAGCCATCTGGCTAAAAGTTGAACGATTGATTGATTCTGTGGTTTAACGCGCCGACGCAACGCAGGCGATGAGGCGCGCCGTAGTGGAGGGCTCCGGATTAATTTTGACCACCTGGGGATCTTTAACGTGCGCCGAAATCTCGTACACACGGGCGTTTTTGCTTTTCACCTCCATCAGAAAAGCGACCGCCGCGGCCGGGAATCGAACCCGCGACCTCGTGCTCAGCAGCGCAACGCCTTAGCCACTGAGCTAAAAGTTGAACGAACTCTTGAACTAGAAGTTCATATCGGCAAAACTTTTCCGAATCCGTAGATCTGGAAACATACTTCATAATTGTCAACAGTTTTTAGAAAAACAGAGAGATTAGGCGTATTTGAGACAAAACATCAAGACATAAATCGTACTTGCCGTGCTATTTTAATTGAAAATAAATGCGTGGCCGATATTTGTGACAGGAAATAAAAAAAAACACTTTTTAAACAATATTAACACGAAACTGTTTTATGCCGTGGTCCACGAAGATCTGACGTTTTATACATCACGGAAATGACATCGCCAGGAAAACTTCGATAGACGTGGTGGCGGCGGGATTTGATCCACGAACTCTTCCGTCGGGACAGGAGGCACGAAACGCGCTCCCGACTACGCTATGAGCTTTTTTTTTCTTTATTGGCTTGCTTCGACAAAAACATGCACCGACAAACAGAACCAAAAACAAACGCTACAATGATAAAACTGCTGGCCGACAGCTAGCCAGCAGAAAGACGGTTAAAATTGCTTCAGGTTTGTGAGCGCCTGCATCACGGGCAGCCAATAAGGCTGGTCGGGCTGAGCTCTCCAAACTTGAATTCTCATCCTCATAGAGTCGGCGAAGTTTTCTTTAGCACGCTTCACGTCAACGTCAGGATGGCGTATGGCCGTACGGGATTTCCATATTCCGTGCAGAGCCAGAACCATTACGAGGTCGTAAGGTACACCAATGTCGCTCTCGATTGGTAAAAACCTGATTCCATGAGCGTCCAGTGGGAAATCCTTTTTTGGCGTTTCCTGCAGCACGTCCCAAAAAAGACGCCGTCCCAACACTCCAAAAACACGTGTTCGACGTGTTCGACAGTCGACCCCCCTGGAACGTACAAACCTTTTTCTTTCCCCGACTATGCTATGAGCAGACGCGTGAATAGGGCGACAAACGCGGAGAGGCACCGATGCGCCGACATTTGGCGCCTTGATTCCAGCGCCTACTTGTACGGGGGACGCGCAGCGTAAGATGCGGCGAGGCCGACTTGCTGATGTCGCGCTCGTGTCGTGACGTGACGCGGTCCGCTGCAGTGTGTGTTCACTAAAGATTCGCTGATAACTCGTTTGCTTTCCTTCTCACGGACGGTTTGCGAGCGCCTGTGGTTTCAGGCGGAGTTACGCAATGCTCCGGCACGTGCAATCCAGTGTCTTAAGTTGATGCGTACAACGGTGCCATACCGACGAAATATAAATAGCGACTTGCAATTTCATACCGATACACAATAAACATGCAACTGCTCCTTTGAAGGCGCATTTCACTTTTGTGTATTACCAGTTCCTATGGAAGAGGGAACAACCACATTTTTTAATTTTATTTGTTTATCTATTTATTTATCAACGCTGTAAGCCTTGGTAGTGGGCACATAATGCACATTAGACACATAGGTACAAAAAGCAAGTTCTGGACTATTAAGAGAACACAACAATCAACCACGTCTTTGCCAAAGCACATAAAAAGGAAATAAAACGCAACAACGCTTACCGCTGTGTTTTTAGTTTGACAGACAATACTAAGTGAACCGACAGCAAAGACGGTGTAGATAAACAAGTCTCTTCTAGCACAAAAAAATCCATTTCATTTCATTTATTTATACTGTCAGCCCTTAGGCCGTTACAGGGCGGATGGTCGAAGTAGTACATGGTGCATTCTACAGGATGGGTTAAAAAGTTTTTCATTATCACAGTTCAACTCACTGAAAACGCGCTACGTAAAAACAAATAACACACATATCTATTCAAGTACAAGCCTATAGTATTGCCAAGAATATAGATGTGGACAATGTTTCGACGCAGGATTGCCAAAATAAAACATGTAAAGTTGCACGCTTTGGTACTACCGCGCGTCGGTAACACAGCTCGACACGGCCCTCTCAAACGCACCAACGGAGTTTAGCTGTGTTATTTCCGGTGGCAGTCTGTTCCACGCTTCGATGGTATGTGTAGTAAAACACTTGTAGTAAAACACTTGATGGTATGTGTAGTAAAATGCAGTAAAACACTTGCAAAAAGATGCAATACGGCATAGAGCAAAATAAGGCGGAAAAGAGTGAACTCAAACATGCGCGAAGACGAGGTCACAATTCACTCGCAATGTAATTTTGTTCACGTTTGGCACAAAATCAAGGGGAAGAAAAAATTGCCTCCACCTCCCCGAAGGGAATCGTGAGGAAGTGCGAATGCATTTCTTGCGCCGAGAGTACACGGCGTAGTAATTCTGCCATCGCCTTGAGAGGCGCAGTACCGGCGAGGGGGAGCTGTCAGGCGAGGGGAGAGGCGCGCGCCGAGGGTGAGTGCAAACCTAACGGGGGGAGAGGCGCGCCAGCTGCAGAGCATGTGACGTCACGGCGCGAGGAGAGGGGGAGCAGACGCAAAGGCGCCAGCACGCGGTCACGTGGGAGTGTGACGTCACGGCGCGAGGAGCGGTGCGGGAGCCGGCGCGGGCGCGCGCAGCCACGACGCGGGAGGCGGAGCGCGCGCGGGTCACGTGGGGTGTGACGTCGCTGCGCCGTTGCTACAGACGCTCCTCTCCGCTCCTCGCGCCGTTGCTAGGGGAGAGGAGGAGGAGCAATGCGGACGGCGGATCCAGGGTCGCTTACAAAGTGCATCGCACTTAAAATTTATTTGCCGAACGCCTTTTCTGTTCCAAAGGTGAAGTGAGCCACAATTCGGCCTTCCTAGCAAAGCTATCAACCGATGTGGCGTTGATAACATCGGACGGTAATCCATTCCAAGTTTCAATGGCCAAAGGAAAAAAAGCTAACTTGAATGTGTTTGTACGCCTGCTAAATGGTCTGAAAGGTTTGTCATGATTCGTCCTTGTTGAGTGTCGCTGAGGAGGTTTAATGTAATCACTTCTTTATGTTTATAGCGTCTCGATGCAAAAGATACATGAACTTCATAGCGGCAGCACTACGACGTGACGACAAAGTTGGAATTCGCGCCAGCATATAAAAGGACATCTTAGGAAACAACGCGAAAAACTTGGACAAAGAGAGGGCAAACGTACACAGCGCTTGTGTACGTTTGCCCTCTCTTTGTCCACGTTTTTCGCATTGTTTCCTACGGTGTCATGTGTACCCAACTAGGTCCAAGGCAAGATATAGAATGAGCTCGTTCCCGAAGGTGGGACTCGTGGTCGTGTTTCAAGTTGAACCGTAACGAAAGGTAAGTGGACCGCGGGAAAATCGAATTGACTTTAGTAAACTTTCTCCCTGTTTATCGTGGGTGAAGCAAAATGCGAGGGTAGTAGAGTGAAAAGTGGGCGCGGGCTAGAGGGCAGTACGTGGCTGTGGAGGCAGAAGACTGCCGTCTTCCGGAGACATTTGCAGCGAAGTTGGCAGGTGGGCGGCCAATTTCAGCTTGCGCGCTAACGAGCGAGTTAGCCTAAGCGAAACAAAAAAATGTTTTTGTTTCGTACCGCTTCCATCAATCCCCGCACAAGCCTGCCCGCCTCAGCAAGACTCTCACGCACTGACCCCTGGCATGTGAGGTCACTGTGTTTCTCGGTTTTCCCGCTTCTAAGGCCGACTTCGGCATGAACGAAGGGGCGGTGCACATCGTAGGGCTGCTCCCAGACGGCATTCCGTACAGCCGTTTGCCATACGGCTGTGGGGCTGAGTACCGTCGTTTCCTTGAACTGCAGACTGAAGTGCTGCTGCAGAAATGCATTATTAGAATTGCCGCAGGCCATCGGGATTTCCTGCTGGCGCTGTCACAAGCGGCACAAAAAAACGCGTTTACGTTATTTTCGTACCTTTAAACAAACTCCCCGTCAGCGTGATTTATTCCCTCCCCAATGAAGCCATCCCTGGTGACAATGCGTTATCGTCTGACCTTGCCCGTGGTGAACTTAGATTTACTTACTGGCAGAAAGGATTAGCTCAAGACCACCCTTGTTACTGAGCAAGGGAAGTTCATGTGGATGCGGAAGCCATTGTTCTTAAGGGCCAACCGAACTCACAATTGCGAGCTCTTGAAAAACCTCTTTCCGTAAAGCCTGCCTAAAAACGCTGAGAGAGAGAGAGAGAGAGAGAGAGAGATAGAGAGAGAGAGAAACACTTTATTGGTGAGACACCGGGTTCAGGTTGGGGGGGTGGCCTCAGCCCAAATGGCCGAAGCGACCTGCAGTGCCCGCTGCGTCAGGGTCCGTTGATCCACGAGGCAAGAGCTACCCAAGGCCTGCTCCCAGTGAAAGATACGCGCAGAAGAAATACGCGCATGTACCGCGCAAACCACCATCCATACTTTCCGATTTTGAAGGCACTAATCAGAAGAGCGTGGTGATTACGGCCAGGCTATAGATTACGCGTCGGTTGCGGCCACACTTGTGCTCAACCGTTCCCGCAGAAGCCTGCCCAGTGGAGCTCGCCCGGTTATTCTGTTTGGCAGGAGAACCAAGCACCCAACCGGCTGCAGGATCACTTACGTTTCATGGCTGTTGCGTTATCCGCCAGCAGGTGCAGCGTCGTCTGCGACGGAGCTGTTTTAAACTCTTTTGACTAATTAACAGCGCATTTCAAGGGGATACCAGTCATGTCCCAGTTGGTTTGGAGGTACGGAAATGCGTTCCAAATCAATTTGGCCCACGTGATACTTTAGGGCAGTTGGCCTTTAAAAATACGCTTCCCACGTTCTAGTGCGCTGCGCGCTACATTCTCACCCATCTCAAGCTACGTTGCTTTCAATGTGACGTCTATATTTCCCGGCCCATATGTTATTCTCCGCACATTTAAAGAGCGTTATAGCAGAGCGCAGATCCGGTCCAAGTGCGCTACCCGGGAAGGCGACTGTAACCACTGCTCGTGCGCAGAGGCGGCCAGACTGGTTGTGCGCATGCGCAGGTGCACCGGGGACCTGTTGGGCCTGATTCTGTGCTCTGCTATAAACCTCCATTATTTCTAAGTGAGTGCAGCGGTGTCGTAGAGGTAGAGCATTCGCCTCGCGTGCAAAAGGACCCTGGTTCGAATCCCGGTGCCGGACAATTCCCACCGGATTACAAGAAGTCCGCGTATTGATGGAATTGCTGAATGGAGCTTGGTGTGCGGCCTGACCCCGGTGACCATTGCCGGTAACGCACGCCCTCACCAGAGCAGGATTGGCCACCCTGGTGTAGTAATGGCCACAACCTCCAATGAATACGCCAATTAACCCATGGCCCTCAGTCTCCAGTGGCTGCGAAGCAAGTGACCACGGCGGCGGTCAGACCTTTGACGCAGCAGAGGGTGCTAAGAATCGCTGTACCCGGACAGGCCCCCATTGGAATGTGAACCTGGCAACAATTAACACGAGAACCTTATTTAGTGAAGCGAGTCTAGACGTGTTGTTCGAAGAATTAAAGGTCCTTAAGTGGGATGTAATAGGGCTTAGCGAGGTTAGGAGGACGGGTGAAGCCTTTACGGTGCTGAAAAATGGACACGTCCTATTTTACCGTGGTCTAGTGGACAGAGGAGAACTGGGAGTGGGATTTCTAGTCAATAAAAGCATAGCTGGCAACATTGAAGAATACTATAGTATTAACGAAAGGGCAGCGGGTCTTGTAATCAGGCTCAATAAGAGGTACAAGCTCAAGGTGGTACAGGGCTATGCGCCCACATCCAGCCACGACGACCAGGTAGTGGAATTCTTCTATGAAGATGCGCAATCAGCAATGGCTAAAGTAAAAACACAGTATACCGTAATTATGGGGGACTTCAATGCTAACGTAGGCAAGAATCAGGCTGGACACAAGGCAGTTGGGAACTATGGTCTGGGCTGTAGAAATAGCAGGCGGGACCTACTAGTTGCATTTGCCGAACGGAATAACCTATGCATAATGAATACCTTCTTCTGTAAACGGGAGAGCCGGAAGTGGACGTGGAGCAGCCCGAATGGGGACCATAAAAATGAAATAGACTTCATATTATGCGATAACCCTGGCGTCGTGAAGGATGTGGAAGTGCTCGGAAGGGTAAGGTGTAGTGACCACCGTATGGTAAGATCTCGAATTAGGCTAGATTTGAGGAGGGACCGTAACAAGCTAGTACGAAAAAAGCCGAATAATGAGCTAACAGTAAGACGTAAAGTAGAAGAATTCAGAATCGCGCTGCAGAACCGATATTCAGCTCTTACCGAGGAACTCGAGTTTGCGATACAGGAAGCCAGTGACAACCTTACACGCTATATTACGGAGTGTGCAGAAGAAGTCGGGGGCACTATGGCTAGACAGGATACTGGCAAACTTTCACAGGCGACGAAAGATCTAATTAGGAAACGGCAAACCATGACAATCTCTACCGCAGCTGACAGAATAGAACTAGCGGAGCTTTCGAAGTTAATCAATAAGCGTAAGACAGCTGACATAGGGAAGTATAATATGGAGAGGCTCGAATACGCTGTAAAGAACGGAGGTAGCCTGAAATCAGTGAAGAGGCGTCTTGGCCTGGGGAAAAATCAGATGTATGCACTTCTGAATGCACTAAGAAAGGCAATGTCATCACAAATAGGGATAAAATAGTCACAGTGGCCGAGGACTTCTATAGGGATCTGTACAGTAGCCGGGACATCCAGGATAATGCCGAACGAGAAAGTAGTTCTGAGGAGATAACGAGGATATAACCAGTAACGACCGAAGAAGTACCGAAGGCGTTGAAATAAATGAAAAGGGGCAAAGCACCTCGTGAGGATCAGATAACAGCAGACGTCTTGAAGGATGGCGGAGAAATTGTACTTGAAAAACTGGCAAACCTGTATACGCAATGCCTAATGACCGCAAGTGTACCGGAGGAGAACTTCCTGCTGGGATAGTTGGTGAATAGATGTCATGATTTGAAGCGCAACAAACACACACGGACGAAGAACAGAGTAGACGAGACAGGCGCTACCGGAAGTGTACCTTAATCTTGGAAAAACGAGAACACCATCTTAATTCCTAAGAAAGGTGACATGAAGGACTTGGAAAATTACAGGCAGATCAGCTTACTGTCAGTCTTCTACAAGGTACTTACCAAGGTAATCGCTAACAGAATTTCTGCAACCTTAGATTTCAGTCAACCTAAAGAACAAGCATAATTCCGTAAAGGTTATTCAACAATGGACCATATTCACACCATCCATATTCACAAAATGGACCAAATTCACACTATCAATCAGGTGATAGAGAAGTGCGCTGAGTATACTGAATCCCTATATATAGCCTTCATAGATTATGAGAAAGCATTTGACTCGGTCGAAACCCTAGCAGTCATTCAGGCATGACGGAACCAGGGGGTAGATGAGCATTATGTAAAAATACTAGAGGATATCTACAATGGGTCCACAGCTACTATTATCCTCATAAGGAGAGCAGTAAAATACCTATAAGGAAGGGTGTCAGACAAGGAGACACAATCTCTCCAATGTTATTCACAGCATGTTTACAAGAAGTATTCAGAACGTTGGATTGGGAACAGGTGGGAGTAAGGGTTAATGGAGAATACCTCAGTAAACTCAGATTTCCTGATGACGTTGCCTTGCTAAGTAACTGGGGGAACGAATTGCAAAGCATGCTTTCCGCACTGGACGAACAGAGTAGAACCGTGGGCCTGAAAATTAATATGCAGAAAACTAAAGTAATGATCAATAGCCTCGGGACAGAACAGCGGTTTGAGATAGGTGGCGAGGCAGTGGAAGTGGTAAGTGAACATATCTACTGAGGCCAAGTTGTGACCCCGTATCCCAACCATGAGGCAGAGATAATTAGGAGGATCAGAATGGAGTGGAGTGCATACGGCAGAATTTCTCATATTATGAATAGCAGCCTACCATTGTCCCTGAAGAAGAAAGTGTATGACAGCTGCATCTTACCGGCACTCACCTACGGGGCAGAAACTTGGAGGCTGACTAAGAAGGTTCAACTTCAATTGAGAACGACTCAGCGGGCAATGGAGCGGAAAATGATAGGTGTAACATTAAGGGACAAGAAGAGAGCGGAGTGGGTCAGGGAGCAAACTGGTGTTAAAGACATATTGCTAGAAATTAAAAAGAAGAAATGGACGTGGGCAGGACATGTAATGCGAAGGCAAGATAACCGCTGGTCATTAAGGGTAACAGAGTGGATCCCTAGAGAAGGCAAGCCTTGCAGGGGGCGGCATGGTCACAGTTGGCACGGGACCGGGGTAATTGGAAAATAATGGGAGAGGCCTTTCCCCTGCAGTGGGCGTAGATAGGCTGGTGATGATTTCGAAGTGAGCAGGCCTTTGGGTTGCTCTGTGGCAGTCTACTTTTCGTTACTCTACAGAAATGCCGATTGGCTCTCGCCTCGCAGCAATGACGTTCCTCGGATTCCTCTTGGAAAAAAATGGGAACCGTTCAGACACAGCAAGGGCTGAAGCCATCCTGTATTTGCCCCCCCCCCCCCCCTCCGGCCCACCTTTTACTCTAGCGAACAGCCCTGAAGTCGTTGTTGCTTTTGGAATTGATCGCTTCGGCAGCGAGCGCAAGGTGCGAGAACGCCACGGAGGCCGAGGAAATCGCCATAGCCCTGGCAATGACCTAAGCCGACTGCGACACAATATTGAGTGACTCCCAAGAAGCCGTCCGAAACCTGGCGAATGGACGTGGAAGCAGCAAAGCAATCAAGATCATCAAGAAGTCGGGTACTCGAGTAGGCCGGAGAGTGGAAGTCAGGTGGATTCCGGCGCACGCGGGCGAATGCTCGTCGCACGCACCGAACCACAACGAGACGGCCCACAGGGAGGCGCGCGCACTAACAGACCGCGCCCCCTGAGTCGAAAGCCGCCCCGAGTGGGAATGGTGGACTGAGACCAAAGATAGGGCCCGAGGTTACGGTGAAGCATTAAAAAACGCGCGACTGTCCAGAAGAGAATACCCCCCGCCCCATCGGGCCCTGAGCCGCGAAGAGGCGACGATTCTCAGGCAGCTACAGAAGGCGTCGGTCACGTCACCGGCGGCACTACACCGCATGTACCCAGAGGAGTACACAAGCAGCCTATGCGAGGTATGCAAAAACGGGTCGGCCAACCGGTGGCACATCATGTGGGACTGCGCCACCGACCCCGAAGGCGCCAGCTTCGAAGATTACCCGGCACAACTACAGGAAGCCATCGAATCAAGAGACAATACGAAGCAAGAGTGGGCCATCCAGCAGGTCTTCACTGCACTCGAAAAGCACGGACTCCGAAAGGGGCCTGCGCCTATTAGGGTAGCGAAGAAGATGCGACGACCGGCCACGTCGCAACGGGGGTCATAACAAACCCCCGCCCACTGCAGGATCGATGTGAATAAAGTCCTTTCCAGTCCAGTCCAGTCCAGGCTAAAGAACGCCGCAACGATTGCAGCACATCAACAAAACATAAGGCGTTCTCGAGTGGTCGCCTGTAACGATGCCAGCAAACAGGTTTTTCAAGCAACCTAAAATGCTCCCTCCCCCCCCCCCCCCCAGCACTTTTGCGTGGCCGCTGTGATTCTTACACACCTACAACTGCGACAGAAGCTGTCATTGCTGCACTTTCTCAAAGGAGACGGAGGTTTCGAATGCTACCTGGTCCGGAATGAAACATCATCCCGGATAGCTTAGGCTACATTGGGCTGGGGCTACTGCAGATGGAAAAAAAGGAGAACAGCATCCGTCCACCTGGCAAAGTACCAGGCCACAGCCTATGATTAAACAACCAAACTGTCGGCACTCAGTAACCAGCAGCTGGTTGTTGATCACGGCGGCGGTCAGGCTGTGTCCTGATAGGCCGCCTGTAGGATTTGAAAGTGGCAACGTACAACCCGGGGACTCTGGTTATTAAGGAAAGCCCAAATGGAAGAGCTCTCACGTATTAACTGGAATAGAATAATTTAACAGGGTTACAAGTAAAGTGCAAAGCTTCACAAAATTCAGTAGCGGAAAGATGCTGTGCTATCAAGAAGCTCAAAGAACAAGAGCGCCATGAGTTCAATTCCCCACTCATACAGAGGTAGGGGCAATGTGGAGGAATTGTGCAGAGTTAACTGAAGTGCCTGGTACAAAAAAATGGCGAAAGAGCCACAGACAGTGGAATCAAAATAACCAAGTGGTTCAGGTAAGACAGTATAAGACTATGGACCAGGGGCGGTATTCTCGTAACTGTCCCTTTTGAAAACGTTCCTTTTGAGTCCCTTTCATCGTGACGTACTTCCGTTTAAGCAATGGGCGTTGGCAGTAGGTTTGTTGCGCTCGCGTTACGTCACTTCCGGTTGTTTGCTTTTAGCCAATCAGGGCTCGCCAAAAGGGACATTTTTGAAAGGGACGCAAAAGGTACAAAACTCGAGAATACCGCCCCAGCATGCTGCTTGCATGATGGGATTGTACACCGTTTTTATAGAATGCACAACCTGCAATGCAGAACAGCGTGGCTACGGGGGGGGGGGGGGGGGGGGAGGACGTAAACGCAGGAGTAGGTGAGAAGCAGGCAGATAAAACCATTGCAGATAAAGAATAGACAAAACGGTTGGTTGGATACGTGGATAGAAATAACCGGATAATATTAAAAACTTTCTCCCGCTAATCAAGGAACACAAAAGGACATGGAAAAACCACGATGGTATAATTCAAACCGAAATTCACTCCAGTTTGGGTGGCCATCTAAGTGTTGTACCGGACACTAAAGTGCAAGGAAAGATCACAAGCAGCAAGCCAAGGTTGGTCGGGTGGAAAATAAGGCGAGCTTTCAAAAGCGAAAAGATGAAACAAGGAAAGAGTAGGGAACCCAAGTTGCCTTCAGTGAGAACCGAGACGCAGGAGTTTGAGATAACCACCCCAGGACAAGAGAGCGGTTTTAACCAGAGCAAATAAAACCAAGATCGACATGCTGGCAGACAGCACCGGTAATGATGCTGAGCAGTAGCTGTAGAAAGACGGAGTGCACTGCAATGCCACAGATGGGTCAAGTTAGTGCCACATGCAAGACGCAGGTGCCCTTCCGGCGTTGTGGTGGAATTCACGAGTCGTCCGGTTGGAAAGCGGGCGTCGAATGTGAGGGGCTGTTCCGGTCTGCATGAAGCCACACGAGGAGCGCGTGCTCAAGACGATGTTGAAGGACAGCTTCTCCCACAAAAAGGCTGCCATTTCATAAGGCGGACGAGCAGGCGCTCAGGTCGACGCGCTCAATGTGGCCATGAAAGCGAGTTGCAATCACCGCAACCGGTGCAGCTTCCACCGGCGTTGCCAGCATCACTTGGGCCCGGAAACGAAGAGACTGACCCCGCTGACCCTGAGCCACCGCGTGTTTTATCAGGCGCTGCTCGTAATGTTCAGTCGCCTCGATCCCCTCTTGGGTGACTCCTAAAAGCGAGTCTGTAGGCACGAATCCGCAACCTGTCGACCAAGAAAATCGTAACCATGAGGAGGTTCTGAAAATGGTAAACATTTAATTAACAAATACAATGCATTCACTGCTTTCTGGTGTGTAAACGCAGGCCGAGGAGATTGCTTCACAAGTATTGGACGTTCCAGAGCCCCTTGTTTCAGCAATTCTCTAATGTGTGAAAGTGCACCGTCATTAGCACATGAGTGCGATCGATTTACAATGTTGCGCTGCAACGCTCGATGTACTCCTACGACTTGAGTTGTTCTCCAATGTTTGCATCATGCCGATCATCTAGCGTTCGTCGAACTGAGCACTGGACTGGAACTCTGGACGCTCTTAACATTCATGTCGGTCTGCGCCCTACTCATCCGACGCTTTCACTTCCCCTCCCAACGCCGAGTAGCTGACCAGAGCACTACCTCAGGACGATGACTTATTATTTACTTTTACTACTGTTTGTTTATCTCTCTCTTTCTGTCTCACTCGTAACGACATAGTCAGACACAACTTGAGCTGCAGTCCCACGAAGGACAGGAGCAATATTTCTTTTTTTTTTGTGTAAGCAATATTTTGTCAGAGTCCTTCAATACTTCTCTGGTCATGAAACTCCCCGCGAATTATCGTACGGAGACAAAGGCTACCGCGAGGGGCACCACCGCAGATCGGAGGGCATCGGGCGCGGCCGCTGCTGCTCTGTGGCCACACCGGCAGGCAGGAACGCAGTAACAGCATGTCTGTTCACACCAAATTATTTCGTCACTCACAAAATGATCAGTCCATTTCAGCGGCCCACGACACTTAAAGCGAAAGCGCACTGCTTACGGTAATGCGCCGAGCGTCCGTTACATGCCAAACGCGCTCTGACGACTTCCCTGCTGCCCTCCGATAAACACCAGCGTCGCGGAGCGGCCTCGCTGGGCAGCGCACGTAGTTCTCCCATAGCGTGACGCGAAGTTTCATGACCAGAAAAGAATTGAAGGGCTCTGGTTTTATTGAACCTTTATGAAACGGTAAGCTACAACTTTCGTGATTTCGTTACTTCTGGCCCCAACGAAAATACTCACCGTACCCTCCTCGCAACTGCTGCGTCTCTCGCCACACGCGCGAGAGACAACTAATGCCACTGCCGAGTAATCACGGCCGTTCGGACCGGCTAAACAGAGGTGGACACAAGGTTTCTCCCGTTCAGGATGGCACCACCTTTATTGACTGAGTCCCCCACGTATTAGTAAATAGACACAGCGAGGCGCACGTTTTCGGTGGAGCCAGCCTCTGTGCTACGCGGCTCCGTCCTTCCCCGGCCAATACAGTCAATACAGCGTATTGAAGGGAAACCCGTCTGGAGTCACGTTCCCCAACGCTCCTTCGTCGCACCGGATACAAGAGGGCTTCGTGAGGAGAAAGATCGATATTAGGGAGGGGCCAGCATTCGCGGCCTTTTCGATGAAGTCTTCTACCTCTCCCTCGATTCGCTCGCCTCCTTGCCCCTCTGTCCCCTCCCCAGATATTCTCTCGGCGTCTACCAGTAAATCAACTGCCGCTACTAGGTCAACGCAGAGTGCTTTTCATCTATTCCGTTCACAGATAGGTACAAGGCCGGCACATTCGGTGCGATGATGAATACGAATTAAACGTGTTGCTATACCGCGCTGCACTCCAAAACGGCCATAACAAGAACCAAACTACCCTGATTTAGTTAGATACGTAAGGATTGCCTAGAACAGAGCTAGAAGAACAATTTACAGAAAAGGAAACTACGGATCGTCTTGAAAAAAATGTCTGATTTGCTGGGGCTCTAACACAGAACAAAACGAGGGCATTGACAGCGATTGCGCTTACGTCTTGTTCACTCCAATGGAGATAGCCGACTGATTAGCCGCGGAAAGGGGCAACAGCCCAGCTGACTGCGCCCGCATCGGCGGGACCTACTCTCGCTAATTTCGCCGCTTCCAACCGTGATAAGGCGCTGACCCGACGCTCGCGCGACGTTATTACATGTTCGGCCAGCTGTCTGCGACCTCATTGTCGATTGATGTGTTGAACATTGAAATGTGTCAGCCGCTGACACCTTGAAATGTATCAGCGGCTTTCTTGAAAAACATTTGAATGAGTTAACTGTCAAGAACCCGTACGCCACAAAGAATTCGGAAGTGGTCACTCGTTTCTTTCAAAGTGATCACTCTGCTAGCTATGGGTTTTCAGTGGATGTAGAAGATCTGTTTTATTCTGTGCCTCAGCGAGAGTTATGTGCCTGTGTAAGGGAAATTATTCACGAGAACGGTGCAGTTCAATTTCAGAACGCAGCCGGTGTGTCGGTAGATGGCTTATTTCATTTTCGGAATTTTATCTTAGGAATACCTTCATCACTTTTGACGCCGGCTTTTACCTTCAACGACAAAGCATTTGCATAGGTTCGTGTGTTGCCCCTGTTTTTCGTAATATTTTTTTAGCCTTTGTTGATAGGGCGTTGGAAAGTGCCTTTGAAGGAAGAATTGTCTGTAAGGTATTTAGATACCCTTATGAAAATTTCTATGTACAGTCAAAAAACAGTCTACGTCCCGAAGGAAACAGACTGTGTGCGTCCTGTGTGTTTCCTCTGAGTTGGAATTTCGCCACCGACTTTCTGCGTCTTCCAAGTGTCCTGAGTGTTTCCGTCCTCCTTGCGTCCAGTCTATCTCCCAAAGGCAACAGACACCATACGGCCTTTGTGTGTCCCCTGTATGTCTCGAAGGCAACAGTCCGCAATCGTCCCTTGTGTGTCCCCTGTATTGAAATTTCGCCACCGACTTTCTGGGTCCTCCAAGAATCCTTTATGTTTACATCCTCTACGTGTCCTACAAGTTTCCACCTTTTGAGTGCCCTTTGCATGCTGTCAAATAACAGCGCCCAACAGCCAGCTGCGTGTGGAAAATGTCAGCCAGCTCCACAGTCACTGGTTCATGCTGCAGTTGTTTCTGTAAAAGCAAGCTGACGAAAATCACATGAATCAAATATGACTCTTGGAAACCTCACTATTTTATTCAGGTTGGATCCATACGTGCTGCTGCCGCCTGCCACACCAGGTGTCTCCTCATCTTTACCCCTCACAGGAGGGGATAGCCACTGCCACACTTGAACCTGAAATGACAAACGCATTGATCGCATATGAAGGGGTTTAAACAAACATGTCTCTGGAACATTTGCTGGTTATGCTTATAAATATAAAGGAGTGTTCCCATACAAATCTGAACCAAGTATCCTGAAAGAGAAGGTACAACTTCTAGGTTGCAAAATTGGCCACAAAATGTACACCAAATAAATTAACTAATGAGCTTACGAACATCAAATATGACATAGGCAACACAACCCAGAACTAGGTACTGTTTAGATTCATAGCCTCCTCATAACGGGCATTCATACAGCCTCGCAAGAACATTTGAGAGATAAGATTATTGCAGCGGCACTGTGAGAACAAAGCAATATGGGGGGGCGGGGGCAGAGAAGGAAACATAAAATTGCATGAACATGCCAAGACGGCATTGATCAGTCGTCATCATGAGTAGTTGCTTGTGTCTACGCGTTCTTTGGAACCTATAAAGGCAGCAGTTTTATTGTGCATTTCGTTTACGAGACAGCACTTGCATTGTCTAGCTTGTCTGTGCTTGCTGTCAAAAAGCAAAATGTACATCACCATGAACTGACCAGCCTCTAGGTTGGCTCCTCACTTTTTATATTTCCTTGTGTCGATGGGTCGACCAGAACATGGGTAAATAAAGCAGAAGGAAGTGTACACCCCCCCTGTGAATTCCATAATTACTGCTAGATACAAATATAAATTCATCCTTTGGGCAATAAGAAGGTGCACATGTATACCAGAGATCCGTGACTCTGGGTTGGGGCGCTCTTCAATAATTATGTCAGCGGTATTAACCCTTTCACTGTTGGGGGTTTCTGGCCATGACGCACCCCTAGTGTCGGATTGGTTTCCGGAATATCAAGGAAGGAACACAGTGATTTATATGACTGTAATAGCGTCTGGAACGTAACGTGTCGAAAGGAAAGAGCGTGGGTGAGAAATCGCCTTTCCAGATATTTTCAGTTTGCAGTGCACACTGATGACCCATCATTTCAACATCAGAATCTGATGATGTGGAACTTACACCCCTTCTTCAGATGAGAAACTGTCAAATTGCAAATTCGAGCTCAGCTCGTATTGGAATTGGAATCGAAAAACCACCGCTCCTATCCGCAGTCGAAGGCCCCCCACGGTCAGCCATCCGAAATGAACGGCACGCATAGAGGGAGCACTTTCAGCAGCCCCACAACGCACAGAAATGGTGCCTTCTGAAATCATGATGGCAGATAGAGATAAAAAGGGGATACAACCTTAATACAACAACCTCATGTGCTGCTGAAACACGAGGTTGTTGCTGACACGAGGTGTGCGCTGGGCTAACCTGGCGCGCCGTAGCAGACACAGGAACAGAAATAAAAAAAAAAAAAACCCTAGAAAACTGTGTTGGATATCACACTTGCACCCATAATTACACGCATGCCACGTGGTCACCCATCCCGACAGATGTACAGCGCATGGAGTGACCATGCCCCCCAAGCAACGAAAGCTGGGTGCGGTCGCTCTGTACTTTGTGAAAATACAAGCTACTAGAAAGATTCGACAGATAGCACAACAATCAGTGCAGGTGCGCCAACTTTGCGCCATGGCACGAATTTTTCAACGCACAACAGAAAACGCACTAGTGTGTCAGTGACACTGTGGAGGGGAAATGCGAAAACAAACCAGTACGTCACTGACAGTGAAAGGGTTAAGGCGATCGAATACGGCAAATTTAATTTCAGGGTTTATGCTTGTCGGCAATAACGAACGCTACCGCGGTGAGTAACTTGAGCTGACTACTCTGTAACGTGCACTCGAATGCTAAAACCACACAAGCGTTTTTGCATATGTTTGCACACAGAACAGTCATACTGTTGAGTAATAATCATGAAGAATAATAAGCCGACAAAGTCGTTATTAATTAATTCATGGAGCAAGGACGCAGCCCTGATGTGACAAAAAAAAGGCATCAGGAAGTTTATCACCGTCATCTGTTCCCTATTTTTTGTCCCATCTCTGCAATGTTCTTATGTCTTAATATCACTGAGGTACCAGAAGGATGCCACAATGGTTCGGCATGTTTTCATGTTCTCTCAGCCTTCAAAATCGAAATTTTCATGCATTTCAGAGTCGTAATGAACTCCATTTACAAGTCGTGCAGGATAGATCGAAACAGGTAGCAGCCAATTCTTCTGGCAGCTCACAACGTACATCCTCCATGTAAATCACCTGGCCCTGTAAAAAATGGAAGTTCAAGTAAAAAACAAGCCGCAAAAATGCAGTATAACGCCGTGAAATACTCGCTCTGACAGGACATGACAGAATTTCTTTTTTGTAGGTGCAAGAAAGGCTTGCTGCTGAGCAGCGCCTTGATGCCTCCTTGAGCAGGATCATCGACCGCATAACCGCTGCTCCTTCCGACGCTGCACTGCGGTTACGTACAGCTCGTCGTGCCTTGATGCTGCCGTATTCTCTTCCTTCTACCTCCTATTTAGCCGAGAGCCGACGTTACCGCTGGACACGTGATTTCAACACCCTATGCCACCCTCCTTATATGTACAATACGCCATGGCCCGCGCTGACTTTGCCCGCAGCATTGCTCGCATCAGGCTCGCTTCGTCCCAGCGCTCTCAAAAGGATCGCTACGACTGCCGCCACAGCACCCACCACTTTGCACCTGGATCCCTGGTGCTGCTCTGGTGTCCTGCACGCCGCGTAGGGCGTTCGGAAAAGCTTCTAGCCAGGTACTACGGCCCCTACCGTGTCGGACGCCAATTGACTGAGGTCAATTACGAAATCGCCCCGCTGGTTTCGTCAGACTCACCCCGCTCTCCACAAACAGACGTCGTCCACGTCGCGCGTCTTAAGCCATACCGCTCGGAACCTACAGCTTTACCCCGACAAGCACCGAGACGGCGCTCCTACCGCCGGGGGGTTGTGTTACGGGGCATTAATTAAATTCACCGCAAAGGGGACGGTATACACATACTTTGCTAGCCGGGATCATCATCAAGAAGGGAGATGAAGAGGACGCTGACGGTAAAGCCCGTTCGTTGTCTGCTTGCGCGGTGCTCTCTTCCACCGTGTTTTATGATAACTAGTTTCCCTAAAGTCTGTCCTATTGACGGGGAACTGGGCACGACAAAGAATCTCACGGCGCTTCCGGTTACAAGAGCAATACTGCTGAGGGCCCCCGTGGCTTGGTGGACGGAAAAGAGGTGAATGACTACTTCCAACCAACCGGCGGTACTGGCTGCAAAGCTCCGCGTGCGTATTCTTGGTGGCTGGCTGCTTTCAATTTGTGCGTGCGTTGCTTCTTTTTGGTGAGCATTTTTCTACTTGTCGCGCCGTCCTTGACCAAGCGTTTCTTTGGGCCAAAAAATACTTCGATCTACAGGAGGCTGTGGAAGCAAACTGTTTTATTCCCATCTCACACACCCACTTTGCAAAGCGAGGCAATGATCACACATCAAATATATTTACCCAATTACCTACACTTCGCGTCGTCTCACCAGCCCTCGGAGACATCTCTAAAACGGGAAATGGTGAGACAGCATGATTATTCTTTGTGATATTTTTTCACCCCCCCCCCCATCCATCCCCCCAGAACACTTTTCGTGCAAGCGGTGAAAGCGCAGACTTGTTCTCAAAAGCGGCCCGGTGGCACCCGACATACACTTGGGCTGCCGGGGCACACATTGCCGCAACGGGCTCAACGCGAATCCCTTAAAACGTCCGCGCAAGCACTTATTCCATTCCACAGGGTTCGAAAAAAAGCTTTCAGGGGAGCTCGAGTATGTCGGCGGGATTTACAAGCTCAGGCGGCCGTGCTCAAGCAGGCAGTCCAGGGCTCCACTCTAGAGGACGCGTCAGGGGAGTCTTCAGATGCTGTTAAACGCGGAAAACACGCCTTCTCAAGCTGATGTACGGAGGGCTGCAAAGAAATATTAGTGAGGGGATTAGGAATTTAGAAATTGGCGTCCACGGCTATACATTTGTGAAGGTTTTACTATAACGAAATAAAGAAAGAACAGACGCTGTGATGCCAGTACGAAAGAGAACTGAGGCACGCAGTAATAAAGTTAAGAAATATAACAAAAGTACTGGTGTAAGTATCTTTGAAAACATGATAAAAACAAGCCAAATCACCGTAAGAAGAGCTTTATCCTTAGGTTCTGAAGATGTAATAAGAATAACCTGTAATAAGATGTGCAGCAACACTCGCTTACATGATACGAAGCAATATCGGGTTTGAAAATCCTCTGGGTGAATTAGAGAGGACCCAGTGGGAGCAGCGAGAGTAGTGCGCAGGTGAGTATGTACCTTATGTTCTCGGCTGTAGCTGGCTGTCTGGAGCAGTATATTCACCCTTTTTTTACTCAGAGGAATGGCGCGCCGTGTCAAAGAACGAAGGTAGCCGGCTACTGCAATTCACATAATTTAAAACGTCGCGATGTCCTAAAACCTATTTGAACGAAGAACGCGTATAACTTTTTTGGCTTGGAATTGACAAATCAATGTTAACCGGGTACATAAGTCACTTTTTGTACACTAAAGAAGGCGCAGAACTCACTCGTCCAACCATAAAGTCGTAATATCAATGGACAGGAAGTTCTTAGCACAGGAAGTTCTTCCATCGTCTTTCTCAACACAGTGCAGATGCAGGTTAATGACTGACGTGATAGAATTTCTTCCACTGCTACACTATTGCCGGATGATTGTGCGGTCACCTTCAAAATTTGGGCATCAAAGCCGCTTGCACCCTGAAATGTGACCTTGATACGCGTCATTATCGAGATATACGAGGTTCATCAACCTTATTAGTGAATTCAAAATTGCACTCGCAAGCTATGCATGTCACAGCCTGTGATCCTATGGGTAAAAAATCCTCTCGTAGTATCATTTCACCTAACTTAGGTTCTCACATCTCCTACTTCCCGCCGTAGCATGCTCGGTTTGATAGTGAAAAATGCTACGCTAACTGCATTCAAACCTCAAAAAGCAGTTCAACCTAACGTGAAAGCTGTCGGAAGTGCATAAAAGGGATTCAGTTGGATTGGATTGACTTGGCTTGGCTTGGCTTCGCTTGGATTTGATTTGATTGGATTGGATTGGATTAGATTGGATTGGATTGGATCGGATTGGATTGGATTGGATTGGATTGAATTGGAGTGAAGTGGAGTTGATTTGGACTGGGTTTGGATTGAATGATAAGCGGCAGTGAGCATGATAATCAGCTAATCCTAGGCAACCAGGAAAGCTAAGAATAACCATCTGAACCTTAGCTCACGCTACGTATATGCTGGCATGGCCGAGCTAAGCCACTGCTAAGCGCGAGTGGCTCACGAGTTTCGAGCGCTTATGACTATATAATTGATCTGGATTGGATTTGGATTCGATGATAAGCAGCAGTAAGCACGATAAGCAGCTAATACTAGACAACCAGGAAAGCTAAGAATAACCAGCTGAACCTTAGCTCACGCAACGTATATCCTGGCATAGCCGCTTCGCTTTCGAAGCCTCTGGGTTACCCCGTGGCGAAGGGACCGTGACAGGTTACATCGTAACGCCGTGGCGATATGCTTGACTCCAGCCAGCGAGCTAGGGCGACAAGGCGAGCGCCGAAAGTGCTCTGCACTTAAATGTTGTCCTTCCTTCAAATAACGTATAGCCCCACCCCAACAAAACACTATTGCAGCGAAACTTAGCATAAGATTCGTACGTAACTAACAATCTATCCAGAATTGCTCTCTAAGTTTTGCTGTGTCGGATATGTGCGATTGCATAACGTAGGTATACAAGAGGAATTGTGCTGCCGTGCGGAATGCGTATAGACAAACAAAATGAAATTAGAGCACGCATCAACCACACAGGTCGGGCTTCGAGAAGAGCAGCGAATAATCGAGAACGCCAATATTGTTGTAAGTCAAAGGGGCCAAAAGGTTCGCATATCATAGTCATTCCCATTGCATGGCTCATGCAGACAAAATATATCTGTTTTATTAGAAATACTACCCTTCACAAACTCGCCTCGCTCAACTCCATTCCGGCCCTAAAATACTTCGCTTTCACAGAAAATAAATAAAATACGCTAGAATTTTGTTACACACAACATCAGTGACAGAAATGTTATGACTGAGTCATCAATATGTGAAATATATTTTATCATTCAAAATACCCAGCAAACGGCAATTTGGCGGGGGGCTTGGTTGGTGGCCACAAACCACACAAACAGGTAGCTATCATGTGAAGACTAGACAATTCAGTAGCTCTGGAATCGCCTCTGCTTCCTTGATTTTCTTTTTTATCAAACCTATTTGTCTGTGACTGCAATAAAATTGGCGTCGTTGTTATTGAGATAATGCTGTATTCTTACTCAAAAAACGTTTGCTTTGTCTTCATGGTCCTTGTAAAGCGGCGCTCGAACTTATGACAGGTGCAGTCATTCCAGTGTCACCGAAGTTCATTGGCATTGGGGCCCGGATGTGTGTCGCTGTTAGCGGATAGTTTTGAGACAAGGGTATGACTTTGCCGATACTTTTCTATACTTCTTATCCAAAAGCACAGCGATAGTTCTTCCTCCGCGTGTAACCTTGTGCCTTACGTTTTCTAATGTGTCTGCTCTGTTTTAAACAGTGCCCCATTAACCTTTTGTGTTGATGTCATTTTCCCAAAGTGCTATCATCTCAACGGAATGATTTATCATGTGACACTGCAGTGGTCCCTGGACTTGAAAATAGTAGTGCTGCTCCCCAAAAACATTGTGATATCAGCACAAATTTCAGATGAAATTGCTTTTATTAAGCAAATCATTGTCATTTATGTGTCTAACAGCTTTTGCGGTCCCCTAGGCTACCTGTAAGTCACAAGTTTCTATAGCGAAGCGGCCACAAGCAGATAGCATAAAACCGCGAGTAGGACACCCACAAACAAAGCTTCCGCACAATATCAAGCGGTTGCGGAGGTGACCTGAAACCTTTCTCATGCGGCTTTGTTAAATATGGCGCGAGATGGCGTTACCGTAGCTTGCCTGCCTTTCAGCGTAAGTCAAAAACTAAAATCATCCGCATTCTCACCTAAACCACTACGGTGTTTGCCTTCTCAAAGGTCTTTGCATTGCCATTCCCCAACCTGCAGCCAGCCAACCTCTTCCTCACCAGACTCGGCAACGCTTCAAATTTCATAAGGGGAGAGCGCTGAGATGGGTGAAAGTGAAATGTGACAAACAGGGACGCTGTAAGAAACACAGCGTGCATACGTTTATTACTGTTCAGGTTGTCCCACCTTAACGCTGTTCAATTTATGCAGTGTATCATTTTCCCCGCTACAAACACCATTGCATTGAATTTCGACCTTTACTGAAGATCATACGAACCATATTTCACGAATGCCGAAGTCTTGACCGAATACAAGTCTATCTACGTGCATATGGCGATGGCCACGACATCGGACAGGCAGATGCAAGCCCTTACACCACGCTTTCTTGCCATTTGGTTGTGCTTTAGATAGCACTTTCAGCAATTTTTTCCGTGGAAATTATTCCAAAATACATATCCTCGTTCATACCCTGCAGCTTTTTGCCGCGTAAGTGGCCCCACAGCCCTCCAGCTACTCCGCAACCATCACCACACACAGAAAATTGAACACGGCTATGCTCATCAGCAAGCCTGCGTGTTTTGGTTCCTTGCTACCCAAGAAACACCGGACATTTCGCCTTTAGTCACTCAGCATTGCTGCGCCGTGTTCTCATACCCAAAACACGTAAACGCGTACAGACCACTACATGTGTGTGGAATCCACCTCAATAGTTTTCCCCATTCCGCTTGGTTACATCGCCTATAATCAAAGAAATGCCCCCCAGAATGCAAATTTGGTCTCATCAAGGCACTTCACCTTACCCCATTATCACGCGCGCTTACGACCGAACCTTCCCACATCGGTTCTCTCTTTTTGGCCTTCTAAATGTGTGAATAAACCTGACGACCAGTAACTAGTGATATTTAGTAGTTCCTGTCCTGGGCTAACGGAGAGGAACTCTTGTGCTACGGGCAATGTTTAGAACTGCAGCGCTGCATAAATTCTAAGCCGTGCATCATGTTAATGTGTGTAAAAAGATAACAAGCAGATTATTTGGCCTCCAAATAATTCCTTGCGAGCCCGGTTATTCTGGAACGTTAGTACTAAGGTTCCACAAGAACGCGCGGGCTGATAGAGATGCCTACTGAGGATTACAAGAAATGAAAAAACGAGTGCGAGAAATAGGCTGAGGACAGGTTCATATTTGGCAGTGTATTTGCTGTATGATTTTAAATGTTTTGTACAGCCAAATATCAGATTGCATAAAAATCGGCTGAAGCAAAACTTTTCCTCCACTACGAACACCGGTTAAACAATTGTTTTTTTTTTTTTGTGGTTGGTTTGTAAACGATTAAGCTCATTTTCAGTGTAATTGGAATACTGCTTGAAAAGACATTAGTTCCAAGAGGGAAAGAAAGGAGACACTTGTTAGGAATTTAATCACGGCGCTGCTAGCTGAATATCCCACCTGGGTCTGTCAAACGCCAAACGCGTGGAGAACCACCGATGAACAGTGACGCAATGCTGTGAGATCTCCGTCTGCCTCAGAGAGACACTGTCTTTTTCTATCGTGAGAGACCGTCAATAACCTAAACTTGGCACTCCATCCCTGGATGCATCTATCTACATCAGGATGCATACTGTCTCCTTACAAGACGAACCACGGTAAAAACGAAGCGTCACATTTTTCTGACTTCCCTCATAATCGTTGCGCCGCGCTTGACTGCGGTCGCCATCTGGGCCCGATAGGCAGGGACAGGCAGATGGGTCGACGGAGTGCGGTACGCGCCTGGGCGGCGCCGCTTGGTGCCCGATGCGCTCTCCGCGTCTCCCGCGGGCGAACAGCCGGGTGCCAGATTGTGAGCTCGCGCTGAGGAGCGACCCAGGGGACTCGCTGGCAGAGGGTCCAGCCGGAGTGCACATCGGGGCCGGTAACCTGATTAAACAAGAGGCAACGGCTGCAGCTCCCGCCAATCGGCTGCGCCCGCAGTGGGCCTCAGAAACCCACTGATTGCTACTTTCCATAGCTTATGCTTGATCAACAGATGTACACACCTCCGCTGTCGGGCTGTCACTGTTGGCGCGTGTGTCGAGAACTGGCTTGGTGGCAAGCAGCTTGCTGTTTGCTTTCGAAGGGGATTTTCACCACCACGTGCTAAATTTGCCTGATCGGTGGACTTTGCATATTCTGTACTGTATATATTGTTACATATATACACTGTTACACATATTTTCACGAACTCCCCCGACGACCACGCAGCTTTAAATACAGCTTTAAAAGACGTTTCCCGCTGGTGTCGTAAATGGCAAATGGCAAGTGTACCATTTTGTCGGTAAGCCGAAAAAAAACTAGGTCAAATTTTCGTTACACTATTGACAACGTTCCCATAGCTAGAGTAAACCAGCATAAATATCTTGGAGTAATTATAACTGCAGATCTAAGATGAGATTCACACATAAATTATGTAACATGAGCTGCCTTGCGGCGCTTGTTCACACTTAGATATCGGCTCCACCAGGCGCCGCCTCCACTGAAGCACCTGGCATACACTTCGCTTGTGCGATCATTACTAGAATATGGTAATATCATTTGGTCACCCTTCACTAAACAACAAATAACTAAACTCGAATGAATACAAAGAAAAGCAGTTAGGTTCATATACAATCGGTGCAGACTTGCAGATTCACCAACCGAACTACTAAAAAATGCTGGTTTACTTACTATAAGGAATCGAACACAATTGGTACGTGCAAAAGTTATGCATCAGCTAATTCACGGTCATTTCAACATTGATTTACCTGCCTACATCACGTTTGATCAAAGTAGAACGACACGCCTAAAACATTCAATGAGTCTAAACGAATATGCATTTAACACAAATTGCTTTAAAGGGACACTGAAGTGATATGTAAACATTGCGGGATTACTTGCGCAAATTGTAGTCCGGGGTCCTCAGGCCATGTTACGACCACTCTGGGCGCGTTTACGCGCTTTTATTTAGTAGAAAACTTAATTCGAAAATGCTCTCCTCCTCTCTTTACGCTCGCCCATTTTCTGCGGCGTTTTCGTGTGACGTCTAGAGGAGCCGAGCTCGCAATTGGCTAAGCTATCTGCACGGAGTCAGTCGGCCCAGCGTTTCGTCCGCCGGACGCCGACGGGTCGTCGCAATTCGTTCGCTCAGTTGAAACGAAGCCAGGGCCAGGACACGTTTGTGAATGGAAGAATGGGCCTTTCTTTACTTGGTTAGTTTGTACACTGTATCTAGCTCCAAGTCAAGGTCGCTTCACACAAGCGCACATGCGACGCTTCGCTGACTGGTACGCCCGTAGGAAAATATAAGGCCTCTTGAAGGCGGGAGAAGAGTCAGAGAAGTCAATATAGGTACTAAGGAAATAAAATCAACTGATATTTTTACCGTACAGCGTAAAAATAGGGTGCGGGAAGCACTTTTTTGCGCTGGGCGAACAAGCACAGCGGTCAGCAGCACGACTACGCATCTGCGAACGCTTTTCCGTCTACGAAATGCAATTGCTAGACGTGAGCTATTGCGGAAACTCGGGGTACGCTTACTGCACGAGCACAATACAACAAATAATCACCTAAGCTGCTTGAAATGCCAAAACTAAATAAAAATGTAAACTTGTTGTACAATATATACCTTATATTACCATGATCAGCGCAGCCCGTCTCGTGGCCGAGTTGTTTGAGGCTGCAGGTATGTCGCCGCCGAGTGTTTTGCTAGTCACGAGTTCGAGTCCCCGCGGGTACGTGCTTTTTTTTTTTTTTGTAAGTTAACTTTTTTGTTTTCTGCCGATGTTTTCTACATTGAGTTCACCTTTGTTTGGGCCGCAACGTTCATGGCTCCACGAACTAGTTCACAGAACGCGCGCAGGCTGGCACTGGCGCGCTAGCAAGTTCTCGTTGGCGTGCTGTCCATAAGCACCGACTGCTTGCGGGCAGTGGGCACAGGCCAGAATGAACAGACCCTTGGCCTGGTGGCCTGGTGCGAACACGTATTTTACGGTACAGGCATGAGTGAGGCAAGCTCCAAATAGGGGGGGGGGGGGGGGGGGAAGCGCATGACATTTGTGCGTCTGCGGGTACGCGGAGGGCGTCCATGGACTGCGTCGGCCCCGGCTAGTGAATGCTACGATTCCAAGCCGTCCTGGGAGGCTTATCTTTATGCATTTTTACAGCTGACAACATGGCAGAAGCGCGGTACGATGATTACTGAGTTATTGAGAATGCCCATCCAACAACGCCACAGGTTGTGTTTTACAGAACCGAAACCGAAACCGAAACTTGTTTGGTTGCTCACCTTGGGCATCGTCCAATCACGGTCCCGCTCCTCCCAACGTCACAGCTTTAGTTGGTGCGGCCGCCGCAAACCGCGCATGGTAGTTTTTCTTCTTTGGCGCTTTGTAAAATAATTACCGATTTGTCAACCGGATAAACGATGAAAAGTGGGCTAATTTGAGCCAGTCTACGCAGTGCAAGCAAAAACGGGAGCTTGACAAATTCACTTCAGTGTCCCTCTAAGTACTCTTTCTTTCCGTTAGCAATTACTGAATGGAATCAACTAGATTTGAATATCTCGAGCAGTACCCGATTGGATAAATTTTTAACACCGGTTGAAAATGAACTTAACAAAATGCAAGGGGAAACAGTTAGGTGATATTCGTTTTTGTATTTGTGTGTATATTTTACCCCACTGGTCATGTACTCTTAAGTTACGCTTAAGATGAAATACCCACTTAAAAAATTATTCCTGAGCTCAAATACTCTGTTTTCAGATCATGTTCTTATGTACTTATATTACACTTCTCTTACTGAATTCTTTGCCCATGCTGTACTTTTGCTTATAATTGTTTGCGTTACATTTATGAATAGTTCATACAATTTTCCAGTATGTGAATTTGGTTTGTACTTGCACGTTATTAGTAACCCACATGTTTGAATCCTGTTCCGATTTTGTTTTGTTAATCGGATTCTGTTACTAGATTTCAATTGTTAATGTGTGTGCCTTATTGTATACCTACTCTGTAATTTATGTCTCAAGCCCTTGCTGCGAAAATCCCTGATGGGATTTGCAGTATGTTTAAATAAATAAATAAATAAATAAATAAATAAATAAATAAATAAATAAATAAATTTTTGCTTTAGTCTCTGCCGCTCCAGCTCCCGGCTTCGATTTGTGGATACACCCTGTAAAATCTTTGGCAACTTCAGACGCAACCGGTCCTGTTGGCCACGCGGGAGATAAATAATGTAACATTACTGAATTTTCCTCCACATTGAGAGCCAACACACGAAAAGCTGTCATATGGCCACAGCTTCACCTTTGCCTGATCGCAAACTGGACGTCAATCTCTGCGCAGTAGGAGCCAGGCCTGAACGACGTCTGCCCGGAGCGGGCAGTGACCCTGAGCCGGACGTGGCGGATGTCACATGCATCACGCGCCCTTGCGTACAATGAGACTGAGCACGCTAATGGCCACCTTCCCTAGTAGATGACCGGGTGTCCACGGGAGGTGTGTCCCGTGCTTTTCGCGGTCGCCCCTATTCAGCATACGGCACTGCGTGCTGCGACGACGTCGCTCATGTCGGCGCTCAGGCACCGATAAGTCCCCCCGTGGGAAACGAAAGCGCGGCCGAGGTTCTTCCTGTGAGGCGCACGTGCTGTGACACGTGCCGCCAGGAAAACGTGGCGGGCACGCACGGTCGTGCCTATGGACCTCTCCGGAAGGTTCTTTTTCGTGTCGCTGCACCAGGTCGCCCGCTCAGCGCACGGTGTTTGTAGGCAGACCAAGGGCGCGCTTTGAAGAAGTCAATGCGGGATAATTTCCTCATGGACATTTTAACAGCGCTCACAGACGAACGACGAAGAAAGAAACAAAACAACCGGACGAGCGCTGTCTCACGGCAGCAGTTTTATTGAAGAATACAGTAAAACCCCGTTAATTCGGCCCCACCAATGGGAATTACGGTTAATTCAAACGTGTCATCTGATCCCGTCCAAATTCTGCATTATTTTACGGCAGGAAAATTTTGTTATTTCGAACAGATTCCAACACAAGTATAGTTACTTTGGACTCCCCACCTGTTTCAGGCGGAGGAACATCAGCGCATTCACCCGCGGCCGCGCTTCAGCTAATTTGGATTCGGAGCAGAAATCAATCAATCAATCTTTATATGACATTCATGGGTACAAATGCCAGAAGCGCAGACAAAAAGCCATTCATACAGGCTTGACGAGGTCTGTGCCCACTAATTTGAGAGTACATCATCCAGAAAACATTCTTCTAAGCTACAAAAATAAAACTAAAAAAATGTACAAAACGTTCAACAGCAACATCCAACATGATCCGGTTTTCGTCCGTAACAATGAATGACAGTCACAGTCACACAATCACAGTCACACAAGAAAAAGACACTTTGTATTCCAAACTAAATAAATGAGGCACTCAAAACAATCGTGAAATATTAATTGAAAACAGTTTTGTAGAATAAATAGACGCTCAAAATAAATGACGGTCACAGTCACACAATCACAGTCACACAAGGAAAATACGCTTTGTATACCACGCAAAATAAATAAATGAGGCAGTCAAAACAATCCCCGAATATACATTTAAAACAGTTTTGTAGAAATAAACACTGACAACAAAGAAGTTCAGTCACACGATAGCCTGTTTAGTAATGATGGCAATGAGTACTGAAGCGATTGTTTTGCGTAGTTTGTTCGCGGAGGCGCACCTAAAAAAACTTCGACAATAGAACGAGATACGAATGAGCTTGTGCACATCTCAAACGTAGAAAAAAAAAACGCATGGCACTGGTTTACAACCAAGTTCAAGCATAATGCCCATCGCTGTGCCCATCTCTCTAGCCGACAACTGAGAAAAAAACAGCTTGGTGATGTTGAAAGCCTTTTTTCAGTTGTTATGACCGTACTCGCATTCATTCGGACACTCGTTGATTCGGGCATTCTCTCCGGTGCCGTGAAGTCTAAATTAATGGGGTTTTACTGAACGTTTAATAACAACTCATACCAACCGAGCTGCACGGGCCATACGACAAACGACCGTTCAGAAGCTATCATGACGATGCTATTTTTCATTACTGGGCAGGATAGCATAGCAACGACAACGACCAGCTGATCACTGTGAGATGAACATAAAATTGCGCTAAAAAAAACAGGACGAACAGAAAGAAGACACACCACACAGCGTTTATCTGCACGCTTATGTATACTGATATCATGTAGACACGTGGAAACCCCGCCGAGCTAGCTTAGTGGTTAAGGCGTTGCGCTGCGAGGCACGAGGTCGCGGGTTCGTTTCCCGGCCGCGGCGGCCGCTTTTCCGATGCAGGCGAAACGCAAAAACGGCCGTGTGTAAGAGATTTCGGGGCACGTTAACGATGCCCAGGTGGTCAAAACTGATCCGGAGCCCTCCACTACGGCGCACCTCACCGCCTGCGCTGCGTCGGCGCGTTAAACCCATCAATCAATCAATCAATCAATCAATCAATCAATCAATCAATCAATCAATCAATCAATCAATCAATCAATCAATCAATCAATATCGACCGATCGTGCACCTCTTTAATTCAATCAATCGATCGGTCACTTGAACAAAAAGATTAAAAATACAAAACTAAAATTACAAAAAGAAAGAAAAATACAAAGACACGTTCACCATGAGACACATGCCGTCTCCAACAAATGCAACTTTATCAAGAAACGCGATTTCGTTGTCCAACAACGATAGGGACGCAACACTAATGCAATAGGGATGCAACAGTAATGCATGCATCACCCTCGCACTATTTCACGGGCCTCTATTATTTCCCGCGTGAGCGAGTCATGGCTCCTGTCGAGCACCTCAGTTTTCTTTAAAAATTTAAAGCACTTAAAATCCCTGCAATGAGTGCCACGAGGCCAGTTGATCTAGTTACTATACTCAGTTACAATTCAAGAACGGCACCACCTCATGTAGTGTATCACTCCGCCAAAGCGCGGGACCCGTGACGTCAGTGCGCGCGCGTTTTGAAAGGGGTTTGCTATGAATGCGTGATATCGTGTGCCTTGTCTCACGCAGTTTGTTTGTCGTCACTGGAGTCGTTTACAAGCATATTAAGTCCAAAAATCACGGGAACGGCTCACGCCATGTTCAAAATATCCCCAGTGACGCCCTACTTGCGCCGCGCGGAGAAACATCCGGCTACGGTGATAAGGCACAGCGGCAACTTCCGGTTAGAATGCTGGTGGACGAAAACCAGAGAGGGGAATATTGCCTAAGACAGTTACCACCTGTAAAAGGGGAAAAAAAGTATTTCGTGCCTAATAAGTTTTACTGCCTGCCCTAAGCAGCGCTTGTATTAAACCAAGAGTGTAAAACATGGTTATATTAGTCCTTTGTGGTAAGATGACATGTCATCACCCCGCTTCAAAGGGGAAACCAATAGCAATCATCATCATCATCATCACCTGTGCCGTTCTTAAGTTGTCACCGAGTATAACATAATTCTCGTGCTGACGAAGTCGATGTTTTATACATCTGCAGTTTGGCTGATGTTGACTCTTTTGCAGACCAACTAGCCCGTCAGATTGCTTTGATGAACACTGTGATTGGATCAGGATCTCTCGTATAATCTAGGAATTCAATTTCTATTTTGCTAAGTGTGATCAGTGGGTGGAATACGAACATATCTCTCAGCTTTGCAATATGCAGTGCCTCGATCCTTGCCGCGTCCTCCTGTCTCTGGTTTTATGACGTAAGAGCTGTACGTGCACATCACTGATGGCGTTCGTTTTGACTACGCAAAGAGATGGCGAACCCATGAAGAATTCACGGAGCCGAAAATTGAGGCCCTATTCTCGCGAACGCGCCCAGACCAGCCATGGTTTTGCTTACGGGAAAAAATGGCGATTTCACGGATTATTGACGAAGTTTAGATGGCTAACCGCGCAGAAAAACTCTCGAAAAGAGGGAGACGCAAACAAGCGCTTCTTTGTGTCCCCCTTTTCGTGTTTTGATCCATTCTTTTGCGCTGTTAGCCATGATGGAACAGTACCAGCTAGCCCGGCTTACAACACTCCCGACGTCGAGATTACGGGCTCAATTTTCGACTCCATGAATTCTCTATGCTTTCGCCATATTTTTGGCGTAGGCACAACGTAAGGAATCAGTAACGTGTGCACTCATAGCCCTGTCGGCATGCAGTGTAATTTAACGCTTATATTACAAAGATCACAACCAAGCTATCAAATATTGTGCATAAAAGATATCAAATCGTGTATTATAAAGTCATGCATTATAAAAAAAAATTGTTGATCCCTCTTTCGCAGGAATCGGTAAAACACGAAAGTAAAGTTCGCCTCACAGATCAGTAAAATGTTTATTCTGCATCAATATGAACTCATACATCGCTATTTATACTTCGTCGGTATGACACCGTCAGACGCATGAACATTAGACACTGGATTGCACGCGCCGGAGCACTGCTTAAACCTGAAATAATCTACACCCGCTCGCAAACCGTGCGAACGAAACCGAATGGGTTGCCAGCGAATCATTTAGTGAACTCCCGGCCCGCTGCAGCGAAAGAGCATGATTTGCTGGACCGTCTTGTGGATGTGCTTGGCGAGCGGTCACTTTGGCAAATGTGCGACCACTGCGTTCCTGCTTCGTGGAGTTTACGGCAGACAGTTGCTTTGCGACGAGCTCAGCTGGCGCCAGCTGTCGGCGCTCATTAGCATCGTGATGCATTACTTCGCTTCACCTCTGCTACACGGCAGCACCATCTAAATGGAGAAGGTTGTAGGAAGGTTATATGGCGCGTTCATACAACTGTCTGCGCTTCAGCTCATAGGACAGTCTGTGAGGTGCAAGGCACCTTCGTTTTGGCGACGGAGTTCCTGGCTCCAATCGTAGCGCAGTCGCGGCAATGGAACTTTTTCTGGTGATGTCATTTGCGTGACGGATATGACGTCAGTCAGATCTTCGTGGATCCCGGCATAAAACACTTTTGTGTTGAAAGTTAGGACGGTAGCTGAGCCTGACATGAGAAACACGTTTTGATTGATTGATTGTTGGGTTTAACGCGCCGACGCAACGCAGGCGATGAGGCGCGCCGTAGTGGAGGGCTCCGGATTAATTTTGACCACCTGGGGATCTTTAACGTGCGCCGAAATCTCGTACACACGGGCGTTTTTGCTTTTCGCCTCCATCAGAAAAGCGGCCGCCGCGGCCGGGAATCGAACCCACGACCTTGTGCTCAGCAGCGCAACGCCTTAGCCACTGAGCCACCGCGGCGGGTAAACACGTTTTATCACGCTGAAAATTGCCGTTAACACCACAAGCCGGTCAAGTAACGTTCATACAACAGCGAGCGAGAAGCGTGTGTTAAGTTAAGAATGCCACGGAGCTTGTTACGGAATCTATTTATTTATTCGAATGGGTTTAGTAACATAGTTGGGTTCTCTGCTTAAATGCAAGCTTTGTTGCGGTGCTATCTTTCCGGCCGACCCCACCGCCACGCTGTCGTCTGCTGATATGTGTTAATGGCGTGACCACAGGAAAAGACCACCGTGATAAACGGTTGTATGAAGCGGTTGCTGGCGGAAAAGTTCTACGCCTGTTAACTGCAGAACATACTGATGCCAGCGATTCATTCATTCGTCAAGCCTGAACTCCATCATCGCAGTAATCATAGGTTGTAATCACTGGCGTTTCGCGCATGCCGGCAACCGTTGAGATTCGCGGGTTCGAGAATGGCGACGCACGCTGAAGCCGTCTTATGAGGGCGTCTTGCGTAGCGCCCTATACAGCCTACCTGTCTCAAGACACAAGTGAAGTGATTAATCATCACTTAAGAAGCAAACAAAAATAAAAAACACGACAAATATAACCAAGCAAATCTTACAGCCTCAATACAATACAGTCAAAAGGGAAAAAATTAGAGCGTGGCCACGCCAACGACAAATAGGGATACGACGGGACGAGCCCTTCTCCCATCGTCTTCCTGTTTGTCGTTGTTCTAGTCACGCTGTAGTTTTCCACCAAACATGCACAACTTGACCAACAGTGTGTTCTACTGAAGTTAAAAGTGAGTAAACACTTTGAAAAATGGCCCGAGCGCTCGCGGAAAAGCAGTGAGCCATTCCGGCAGCACTGTGCACCACAATCATGAAGAAAGCGAAAAGAGCGAGAAGGCAGCAAACGCAACGAAGCTATTTTCCCCCGCGGCCTAATAATGGCATACGCTTCTCGTAAGGTTGTTGTGCCCATAACGGCGTGGGAAAAAAACTTGCTGATCTTCGTTTGCATCAAGAAGAGCACATACTGAGCTTTTATTCGACGATGTCGTCGGCTGACACACGCTACAAGATCCGACAATTTCAGCGTGGAACACCGTCGTCTGGGATGACGAACAGCAGCAAACAAATGCAGGATTTGTTACTAACAACGAACAGCCTTACCACTGACTATTTGCTTAGTCGTTCAGTTCTAATTGTGTTTATTCGATGCTTCCTTGCCCCATCGTAGTTGCGGCTGGCCGCTATGAACGGACTATGAGGGGCCCGTTCTTTGCTGAGCGCTCACGTTGCGACTGTTCAAACTCCCTAAACCATTTGCGGAAGGGACGAAAGCATACATAAAGACACTGCTCTTGTCTCCGCGAAATGTTCCGAACAAACTTTAGTTGTCCTGCAGCTATTAAAATAGTGTCCCTTATCTCTCTTGATTGCTGAGATCCATCTTTCTTTCGTCTGCATGTCAGTTGGAAACACTTGATACGACACATGCAAATAAGTCATGCTGGCCATAAGCATGTGATATACCTTCCATCTGCATCACACAACCAGTGAAATTCACGCATTTCGTCAGGGGATTCATACTTCCATCGAGATTTACAGAAAAGCGGGATTCTAATTCAGTTTGAGTACGGCGTAGTCGCTGCATAGTATGCGCCGTTAGCATCACGAGAGGACAAAATTCGCATGATGTAAAGACAAAAAAATAGTCCTACACTGCATTTCCGATCTACTGCCGTTGAAATTTCAAAACAAGCAGAGCGAACCACGCCTGCAGGCTCGCATTTTTGGATTTTTGGCTACACCGACACAACTCTCCTGCCTGAATGTTCTCGTTGAAAACATCGGCAGTCATGGTCCGCACGTGAAACTATACCCGGATGGAAATTTGCGCGAGTTGGTGTCGATTCATCTTGAATCAATCAGGCGCGGAAAGACGTCTTTGCGCGCCTGTTTTCGAGATGACACTGCACCACGAAGCAGTTGTAAAAAAATTACACCATCTTCCCGTGGGGAACCCTGATGAGGATGCGAAGCATCATGGGGGTTCCGTGTGTTTGCATTGTGTTGCCGTTATGTTGAGTGATCTGATGTTTAGTAGCGCCAGAGGGAATTCCGCGTCCGGGTCGACACCTGTGGCAAAGGCACGCAAGTACTGTTGTGTTACGGTGAGTAGGCGGTGGTTCTCTAGGCGCCGAAACTCGTTCATAATGTTCTTGTCGATGTTGTCGTCTCTGTGGTAGAATCGGTAGTCTCCGTCAGCGTTGGTGAGGAAAAGGTTGTTGACGTTAGTGCACCGGATGGGAGCAACGTACACACCCTCCTCTTCCCAGCTTTGTCTTCTTCTCCTTCTTCTTCTTCAGCTGTTCTTCTACGGGAAGATGACGACGGTGGTTGAACGTGAAGCTATCTCATGATGGATTCTTTGGTTGGCCACTCCCTAGGGGCATCCGGCCACAATCATCATCAGAGGCGGTGTGGACGGGGCACGGACGCGGGACATCCACCCGAGCAAGAGATGCTTCGCATCTAAAAAATGAGAAATATAGGACGAGCGCGTTTGCACAGCTTTTAAAACATTCATCAGCGCGGGCAGAGCGAAGAACGAATGCAGGCTCGAATTCGCCTGTGCCGAAACAACTCTGCTGCCTAAATGTTCGGCGCTAATAGGGGTGCCAGCCGTGACCGGCACGTGAAACACAGCTCTCGAGATAGTGTGTCAAAACAACGCATTGCCCTGGAGACGGCCAAGTTAAAACGGGCGACGCTAAAGGTGCGCGTCATACGTACCCTTCCCCAGCATCACTGGATGTAAACGTACCGCTTGCAAAGTGGTGCGCAGCAGTGAGCGAGCATCGTGCTGCAAGAGCGCTAGCAGCGTATACGAAGCAACTTTCTCTTTATGAGACTGCAGATTGGTGAAGCGATGGGCCAAACCGTGCAGCCGCAACGGTGTTTCTGCGCGGCTGTGGTGCCTAGAAAGGTTTCGCCGGCCACGAAGGGGGCTTCTCCGTGATGCATGCACGGCGGCGCAGCAGGCAATCGGAGCGCGGCCGGCCAGTGCTCGAGCGGGGAGCAGTGCGGCGGACGGAGCTCCGCCGTGCTGCTTTCGTGGGTGTGGGCGGTTTCAAACGGTTTCAACTGCGCGTTTCCGTCCTCTCTTTGTTTCTGTCTCCAAAACATATTAGCCAGAGAAATCGGTCCTTACGAATAAAAAGAGTTTTTTTGCGCAAGCATGAATTGATGGAAGTACGTTTTCGCGTATTATGAACTATCTAGCCAAACCACAGAATCGTGTCGCTGCGCTCTATGCTTCTTCCGGACAAAAGGTTTTCACACACACTCGGGAGCATCGGAAACACTGTCGGTAAGGCATCTTTTGCTAGCTGGGCACATCACGCAGAATTTCGACTACGTTACTTGACAAAGAAGCGTTTTTGCGTATGAACCCCGCCGTACACTGCCATGGATATGGAAACGCGTGAAAATATTTGCGTGGTGTCGGGGCGCCCTGCAAATTGTTTGGTGTCCCTTTGTAACCATCCTAAGATCCTCTGTGTTTTCGATTCAAAAGTATGCTTTGAAGCTTGAACGGGATGTGACCAATTCGCATCGTTCATTAATTACGCCCCATCGCACATCTTCGCTGCCTCCGCAGTTAAAAATATCTGTAAATGTTATTGCCGAATAAAATATTACGTGTGTACGTATGCATACGATGTTTTTGGGCACTTTCAGTCAACAGGCAGAAACTGTGTCACACCTTTTAATTTGCGCGCCTGTAATTTTTGGGAATTCCCTGATTTGGAAAATTCGCTAACTTGAGGGGCACGCGAAACTTATTTTTAATAAAATCATGCTGCCAAACAGTAACTGCGCTTGCATTCTTCATTGCACAGGTTTTTTTTTTCTGATTGCTCCCATACTCGGAGTGAATTTTGGGCAGAGCCATACCGCCATACCCCCCCCCCCTCCTCCCCCCCGTAGTGGTAATGGCTCTGCCCGAAATATTTAGGACCGGGTTTGTTGGGTAAAGCATTTGACTACTGCTTCCCTTCTATTTTTTGCTCGTGTCTTGTTCCACGTAGCTCGTGCGCTGCAGTGAAGTATACACTCTTTTGTGCACCAACTTTGACAATGAACCGCATATATTTGGCGCTCTTTTCCGAAGACGCACTTACACCTTCACGATACACGCACGCACGCACGCACGCACGCACACACACACACACACACACACAGCGCATATAAAATTTACGAAACTTAGGCCTTATCTGTGAGGCTTTCCTACAGCGGTTGACGTTTATGTATAATACAGCAGGATAAGCCATATTTTTAGTGAAGTCATTTCGCGCAAGAAATATTAGTTTTAGCAATGCCGTAAAAACACTAAAAGACGCAAGCAAATTATATTACGTTAGGGGAAAGCAGAAATTGCCGGAACATATTGTAACGTTGTGTGCGGCGCTGAAATGGCCTTTCCGCAGATTGTCTTACTTCCGCTGTTTCAGACGTGCAGTACATCTAAGCGTTGGTGCTGGTATGCCTCCCTTGATCACGGCCCAGTGCGCGCTTCAGTTTCACCAAGTGGCTAATACCTCCACTTCCCATCAGTAGCCTTAATCATCAATGACAATCGAATTGGAGGTCTGGCATCTTTCGGCACCCTATTTGCTGTTTGGACGAATCCCATAACAGGTGTGGTCAAGAATTTCTCAATCGAATTCGAGGTCTGGCATCTTTCGCCACCCAATTTGCTGTTTGGACGAATCCCATAACAGGTGTGGTCAAGAATTTCTGGTGAACATTGTGCTTTTGTTGCAATACACGAAATAATTGTTGAGGCTGTCACATGCATAGTGAAGAAAAAAGGGCTTCCGTTCAACGGTAAGCCACCAGCCCACTGTGGTAGAGCCCAAGGGGAATACCTCAATTACTGCAGCCTTGGGTTATGGGCCTTTGGGTCATGTTGCGCATGTTGCGGCTCTAGATAATTCGAAGTCACTTAATTGGAATTTTTGGTTAATTGGGAGTTATGTGCTAGTCTCGGCAGTGTTACGTGGAATCCAATGTTCTGCAATTCGAAGCTAATACCCATTATACCGGTTAATTTGAAGTTATTGGGGATAAAAAGCACGGAGGTGACCGTCCTTTCTCGATAAAATTATGGCGCCATCGCAACTGAGGCAGCACAAAGTCGATAAAGCAGCACTTCAGTTGAGACTCCCGCACGCGTACGCATCTCTCTTTTGAGGTCCTCAACTTTGTAGCGCACAGCGCCGTCTGAGCAGTTTGCGTGGTTGGCGCTTGAGGCTTCGAATTTAGCGATGAGTATGAACTATCAGGACAACCCGTGTCGTACGCTTAACTTGGGGACGAAAATCGTGACTGAACTGACTGAAGAAGACAGACGTGTCATGGACTGGTAACAATGCTGTTACTCTCTTTCGTCAATGGAAATATCGGTTAATTGAAGTTTCTTTCGGTCCCCGCGATCTTAGTATTACCAGGAGTCGACCCACCGTACTGCTCTGGCTTAAGTGCAGTAAGTGTGATTGCACTTTGCTAGATGTGGTGGCTTTTTGATTACCGCAAGCAAAAGTTAAAAATTAAACAAAAACATCACTTTGCTGGAAACGCTTGACTCGGTGCGATTACGAAGTGTCGAACGAAATTCACTTTGAGAACTGAACATGCCCGCGCTATCTGGGCGCGCTCCGTAAATTAATGCAGAAATCTTGTTCTTTTTCTAGAATATGCACTTCAATAGAGGAAGAAATCGCTATGTTCACGCAGATATCTTCGTTCTAAATGCATCTCACCACATAACTCTTCTGTATTTTGCTGCTTCTATAGTTGTTTTACTCCAGTGTTGGCGTTTAGTATTACAAATTCATTAAAACGCCCGGGTGTGGTGCTTTCTAATCATCTGTTCCACCCTTGGCCCTAGCTATAAGCGCGTAATTTTATGTGGAGCGAATACCAACAAGCATGGCTTTTGTTGTTTGGTTATGGCCACTGCTGCATCTACTCAAGGAAAGGCAGCAAAAAGAAACAGCGTCGATTGTGTGCTTATTGCAAACAGCGACGCTGAAAAGCCGTTTATTGATATTGGAGGAACCCACGGCGGACGGCCAGAAACCACTTTGCGAATACCTTTCTAATGTGCAATAACACCTGTATTACATATACAGTACGTAATATCTATAATACATATCTATCTTATTACACGTCTAAAGAGTGGTAGTTGTTTAGGTCGGAGCATACGCCCGTTTACGCACGTAAAGACGCAACGATAGGAGCGGTGTTCGCGCGTCGTTGTGCTGGTGGACTTCGACATCGCCCAACCGCCCGACCAAAGGAGGCGATGCCCCGACCAACCACCGGCTCCATTTGAGCATGCGCGACCGCGCGACCTTCGGGCTGGCTGCCGCGGCTTTCCTAGTAAGAAACGATGCAGTGAGACGGAAAGTGCTACGGCGATATGAGCGCAAAAGGGGATGTGCCAACACTACTTACAACCACCGCGCCCCTATCTTTACGGGTTCCGTCGGCTAATTCTTTACGTAATACTTCAGCCGCGCAACCAGTGGCAGGCAAAAGGCTCTTGATTCCAAAGTTCCGCGTGATGCGCCTATTGGGATATACTAGAAGCTTTGGTGGTGTCGGCCATTTAGGCGGCAACCGCGGCTTCTTTTCCGCGGCTTTTCTCTGTGCTCCGCGCGGGCGGCGTGTCTGCGACATAGAGTTTCTCAATAGAGTTTCTCAATATTACCTAGAGCGGAAAGTGTCGCTGCGATCGCACGCCGACATGGAAATTGTGGGTAGTGTGCGAATCGGATTGGCAGCAAGTGGCTAGTACAAAGAGCTATGGATTAGGCTTCTCGGCTCGGAAGTGCTTGTTAGTTCTGTTTTCGGTATGCTTTACCGTTTTCGGGATGCCACTTTCTGGCATTCAATGGCTATCACAGATATGTCTAAATAACAGCGTGATTAGCACTTAACGCATGTGATCGCGTTAGCGGCGAGTTTCTTAAGATGAAGGGGTGACCACATGCAGTGACGGCGACAAGCGACGCCGAAAACGTAACTCAAAAGGTACAACAGCAGAGTGCACTGGGTGACAGCGACAAGCGAAAAAAAATTAATACACTGCCGCCAATGTACTCTGTCGTCGTCGCTCGTCGCTACAGTTCACTGTATAACCGCTGCCGCTCGCTTGTGGGCTGCTTCTGGCCAGCAAAAAGCGAGCGAGGGTCGCATCATACCGCTTGCCGCCGCCGCCCACACTACAGCCACAAAATAAGCTACGCTAGCCCCCACTATCCGCTTTCTGCACACATTCAGTTACGATTTTCGCATCGCTCGTCGCCCGCGCTGCGTTTACTTACTCCTTGAAGCATGCACTGCCTTGGCAGGCGCAATGGGGCAACATATACATAGCAACGTACTCGACAAGCCAGTATTTATTTGCCATTTGAAGCATTCATGCAATTTCATAATGCTTTGCGCGCGTACTTGAAGACTTACTTGCGGTAACAGGCTTCACTTCTACGTTAATTTATACCTGCTTAGACAAAACAAATAAATACAAAGGGATTATATCATTCTCGCATCGGTAATGCTGCATCGCCTGCCAAGGCGCGTAGCATACGATAATGAGACTAATGAGAGGGAGCAAGAACACAGCTTTAGACAATATAAATAATTTTTTTCAGCTAAATATTACAAAAAATCAAAGAAAACTTCACCCAGTTTGAAGAATGTAATAACTTAAAAATATATCCGAGACGGCCCGCTGTATCTGGCAGCGTGAGCCAAGCAGGACTTCTACTTTTTTCTTTTCTTTGTAACCCTCTAATTTGTTTTGCAGCACAAGACCTCGAACACAGTGCCTTACACAAAACAAAATTTGTTGATAGCGGCACTTTCGGCAGCAATTTTTTAAACAAAAGCTCAATTTGCGTAGCCACGAAGTCATTGCCGGTCATGCCATGCCGAACTCCCGGCCGAACTACACACTATGGCGGCACTCATGGAGGCGTAGAGCGCTTCCGCCGAATCACGTTGACGCTAGCGCCAGATTGCACTCTAGGTAAGCTAGTGAGAAACTCTATGGTCTGCGAGATCCGTCTCTTCAAGTGGTTGTATTGCCGTATTCGCTGCTCTACGAAGAGGAGTCTCTGGAATCGCAAGGAGGTGCAACAAAAAAGGTCAGTGCTGCATATTTAGGTCTTGTAAGAGTTGTTTAATCACGCTATATATTCCGCAGTGGCTGATAGGAATGTGCTCAAGTCAGTTATTTGAATTTAGACACACCTGCTTTTCGCGCTTGTTGATGACATTACCGCTTATTTATCTAATGTCTTGTAATTTGAGTTCGGTCCCTGAGGGCTAGCTTCTGGCGCGCCTAACAGAACAATCAAAATGAAACAATTATGGGAGTTTTTTTTAGTTGCGGATACCGAGACAAGGGTTAACGGCTAACAGAATTTATACGTCAACTTCGCCGTTCGTAGAGTGTCCAAAAATCTGCGTGGAAACATTTATTATCGTAGCGTGAACCTCTAGCTGTTTTGGGTAGCATAAGTAGTAAGTGTCGTATAACGATGCGCAAAACTAAATTGTGCTTACGGCTCGTGGCCTTGGGATCACGAGACATAGAATGCGGTGCCTTGATCGGGCCCCTCGACTGCACAGAACAAAAGCTCGCTGTGCGGCGGCTCGTTGGAATCGTACGTTTCAACTGAGCTCTTGCCGGCAGCGAGATACCGTGAACCGCGTGGCGGGCAGTTCGAGAGCGCACAGAAGGAAGATGCGCCTTTGTACGTAGCGCTAACATCTTATTACGTCATTTGTTTTCTTTGCTTACTCGACGTGGTAAAATGTTGTGAAGCCCTCGTTCTCTTTATTAGTTTTTCAGTTGGCGAGAAAGGTATGTTTTGTTTGGATGAAAGCTGTCCGAACGGATGACGAGCTATTAGGTTCAGGTACCTGAAGTAATGAAGGAAAACCGCAGGCCGCTAAGTTATAGTTGTTCTGTTCGTTCGACGTGCTGCGTCTTTGTGTTTCTTTATTTTCATGCCGGTTGGCCTTTTCGTTATGCGGGAAAGTTCCTGCATTGGGAAAGGCGCTAACACAAAATTGTGATTTATGCCGCGTACGTGCGGGCGGTACATTGTTGCGCTTTCTCCGTTCAGCTGTTCTCTTTTTTGCTTGTTTTTGTCAGTGTCAAAGAAAACAGCTTTGCTACCCACCTAAAAGAGGACAGTTGGGTCGCACGACTTTTGTACGCAAACTTACGATTACTTGTTGTAGTAGCCAGTCTGTGGCCTTATGTGCGGTAATTAATAGGCCTTCCTCACTCGGTTGGGACGTCCCTTTGGGGGGCATGCTCCTCACATTAAAACTTTGATGTTCGCTAGTTTTGAGGTCACTGGGGAACAAGACCGAACGAAAGCGGACGAGGGCAGACTCCGGGAGATCCTTGCGAGTAAGATATGCTTTGCTGAGTGTATTTGAGTATTTTGCTTTATTGAATGTAAACGTAAAACATTTTAAATTATAAGCTTGAATTATAAGGAAATATCATCGCCACTAAATTAAACAAGTGTACCCCGGAATCTCAAGAACCCTGGAGTACTTCATCGCCGGATGTAACATACGCTACCGTAGCGGGCAGGATAAACAAGTCACTACAGTAAGTTTGTTCTTTGACACGGGCAGTAATAGGTAATTCGCCCGAATCGGCATTTCTGACTGCGCCCAAGTTGGTTCGTCGCGCGTTAATTTTTCCATTTGTTTTCTGTCCCCCCTGGGTGTCGGTATTGCTTAGCTTACAGCACTTTGACGGCCGCTTTATCTGTCATCGGATGTGAATCTCTACAACGTGCAACCGCGTGTCAGCCGCTCGTGATCTACTGCCGCTTCATTTTTCGTTGTTGCTGCTGCTGCGGTTGCTGCTGCTTGGTTGCTTGACTCTACTGTACTTGCTAAATTAGGAAGCTTAGTCTTGTTTCGCTCCGCTCACGTACGTGCTTAAATTAAGGTGCATTCCACGTAACTGTTAACGATGTTCAAGGCTTAGGGGCCGCACTACGTAGTGTATGTTAGATAGTTTCGTGTTCATTCTAATGCCTTCGGCCATTTCAGATGTTCTTTCGAGGCTCAGAGTTCAGCTTTTGTAGTAACTTTATTCACGCCAGCCTTAGATTCCCTAGCAAAAATTCCAATAGAAATTTGTATTGGTCCAATAGAAATAATGTATTGGTCCTATAGGTCAGGCTATTGGTTCTATTTGAGTATCTATAGGACCAATACAAAATCTATTGGTCCGATAGAGTGACATGTATTGGACCAATAGACCAATTCGTATTGGTTCTATTGGTCCCAATGGGACCAATAGCTATTGGTTGTATCAGCCTAATAGACCAATAGGGGATATCTATTGGTCAAATACATTGATTTACAGGCACTGGGGCTATTGATTTACAGGCACTAATAAAAAGTAGAGCTGTTAGCTTTTTTTAGGCGGTGTGCTGCTAAGCCCAAGGACGGGGGTGCGATCCCGGCCGCAGCGGTTGTTTTCCAGATCGAGGAGAAAGGTAAAACTGCCCGTGTGTCGATCTCGTGCTGCGGCGCTCGATCGGTGCACACTGCCGGTGGTCAAAATTAATCTGCAGCCCTGCAAGCAATGTTTCTGCCCGAAGACATTCGATTCACGTTAGCTGCAAGCATTTTCCATTTAGCACGCCTCAAAAATAACGTCCCTGTAGCGCTCAAAAATTTCCTGGTAGCAACGAGTTGCAGCCGCCGGCTCATGGTGGTTGCCCGCAATGCTTGCGACAAGCAAAAAACACCGCGCGTGTGATTCTGTGCCTACAATAGTTATAGATTTTATTGGCAAGCGTCAGCGCTCGCCTTCATAATCATCGCCTCTAATTTTTCTAAACTCGCTGGGCCACGGAGCGGCCATATTTGTTTTGGGTGCCGATTCAACGGCCGGTTCTTAGGACAGGTGTCGTACTATATTATGTTTGCAGAAACTAAAACCTACAAAATCAAAAAATTAACACCAAAATAATTAACCCCGCATTTTAAAATTGCTTCATAATGTTAAGGTGAAATACATTAATTAAAACTGCTGAATAATGCTTCTCTGAAAGTATGAACCTGGCGGAGGTTTCGTATGCAAGAAAAAGCAAAATGGCTTCTTCCATGTCCGGCGCTTCGGCACAATCCCCGGCGTGGGCATTGATTCCAGCGGCCAGCCACCGTGCTTGTGAATTTTAGTGCCTCACATTTTATTTGTTAGTTTTAATGTTACGAGGGCATCATCTGTGGAGCACTAGAATGTAAAGACACCTTCGACGTCGCTCGTATTCAAGGATTATTGTCTTCACTCACGGCGAGGTGACGAACGTGCACGCATTACGCAGCTCGGATTTTTGCATTTGAAGGTATGTATACATTCCTTTTCACCGCGAAGCTGTAGAAGCTTCTTATTTCCTGATAAAATTTTTATTAAAAATAGCAGAGCAGGTCGACAAGCGGCGCTTTCATTTTTGGAAAAGCCACTATCGATGCAACCACGTGTGAACTGAGTACAAATGCATGCAAGACTTTGTGTTCCGATTAACCAAATGAAGTGCCGCGGGTAATGTTTCATCCAGATGGAATCGAAACGGAATGTCTAACTTTAGAAGCGTTGCGACCACATTGGCGTATTCACGCACCGTAGTTCGTTGGGGTTGAGCGGCGTGCTGCCGTAGAGTGGTATGTTTCGCCTGGACGAAATGCTAGACTCACTTATAAAAATGTGCAGGTTTTGCAGAAGTTCCTAATTATTTCCATACTGTTTTTGCAGGTCTTGCAGCGCTGACTCGAGGAATATATGCACCGGGAATTCGACAGCCTGTTGTGCAATAAAACTGCAGTCAAGCAGCACTTACGGCTTTGTGGTATTTGAAGGGTAGTGGGACCACGTCGTGTTTAGAAACTTGCTGATGCAAGTGTAGCACGGCCAAATGAATGCAGTGAACTAAAGGCCTTGGCATGCATTTGGCCATATTTCAATTGGTGCTGCAGTGGGCCCACGATACCAATAGACCTGTAGGACTAGACCAATACACCAATAGGTACTAATACACCTATAGGACTAGACCAATACACCAATAGGTACCAATACACCTATAGACTGATACACCAATAGCTATTGGTGTCAATAACCCAATAGGCTATTGGTTTTGTCTATTGGTAATTTTTGCTAGGGTTGCTATCCGACGTAGATAAATGCAAGTGATAGGGCGTAATTGTCTCAGAAGTAGCGTGTGTTGACTCTGCTGGCGCTTTAGAATGTAACCATTTTGCGGCAGGTTATACTCGTCAATGAAAAGGTATCTATCGTTCGCGGAGGGAAGAAATGTAGGAAAACGTGCCTGGCCTGGTAAATAGAAAGGGGTTGCGGCCGTTTCTATACCGTAGACGTCAGTTAAGGAAGTCCGAGTGCACAGAATAAAATAATTTCTTAACGACCTGAACTCGTACTTGAATACTGCAATCATAGTTCTCTATTCGATCTCAATAACCTGCTTAGAAACCGAATATGGATGACACCATTTCGACATTTTGTGACAAATATTCGTATTTTTGCGTAAAATTAAAAATGAAACAAATCATTTCCAGTTTCTACAAGAACCCTTTGGCGTCATGGCGGCGGCGTCCACGGTAGCCGAAGATATCTCTGGAGTTCTGAGGGGTCGTTGTGGCGAGTGCGAGTGCGACGGGTTCCTGCGCACAGTGCAACTTGTAAGCCACGAAATGGTGCCACTGGGATGGTGTATTTTATGCGGTCATCCCCCAGTCGCACATGGAGCATTGACAGGTGAGCTGAAACAGTGTGTAAATATTTCTAGTGCTCAGCAATGAAACTTTACCAGGAGTTCGGCGCTGAAAAATACTTTTTTATCATCTTCGCAAGAAAGGCCCCCTTTAAATTCATTCCTTGGAATCGCCGTCTTGAATAAGCGTTGTCGCGAATTTTGGTCTGCGAAATCGTAAACTAAATCAATTTAGCATTGAAGACAAAGATAGCCCTGAAACCTCAGTTCATGTGAACTGCTGCAATATGTAGGACATCTGTTCCTTCCTTCGCTTTGCTTCGATATCTCTTTCTTGTCTTTGTCGTGTTCTTCAATTCTAGCTTTTTTGCATGTTGTAATACACTGAAAACAGCAGACATGTCTAAAATAAAATAGATTACGAATTGTAAACTGAAATTATGTTATTTCTTTTTTGTGCATCGATTACAGCATCATATGAATTGCACCGAGGAAGGCAGCAAGGTATGCTCTATCTCATATGCAGGACTCTTCTGAAGTGCAACAAGGTCGAGAACTGGGCCAGTTGGTATACATTCATTCTGAGGGAGCAGCGCAAACTAGACAGGACAAAGGTAGGACACAACACGTTTGTGTCCTACTAGAACACGTAGAAAACGGGGTTTCTACTAGCTCGCTGGTTAACCACTTTGTGGCAAATGACCTCAGGTTGTTAACGGCAGATAAAGAAGGGTTTTTTGCTGTCCTTCCCGGAGACCAGTTTGGTGATAAGGCCCTTGCTGCTGTTAATAGAAATTTCAGAAAAACCCTGTTAAAACCACGCGAGGTAAAGGAGCAAGCCGTAGCGCTGCTTAATGATATGAAGTTGGACCGGCTAGCCACTCTTGTCATTAAGTCGAAAAAGGACACGTTGGAGCCTTTCTTCTCTGCGAAGACCCATAAAACGAGCATTCCGTTTCGGGTTATCATCACAGAAAGGGACTCATGGCAGGGCAGGGTTTCTACGTACCTCCAGAACCAGTTGTGCACGCTAAATTGTGTAGACCCGTTTCTTGTCTCTGGCTCTGACAAGGTGGTAGAATATTTGTGTACAGAGAAACCTACACATTGTTCAGCGTTTAGTATCGATGTTACCGATTTGTTCTACTCTATTCCCCATGAAAAACTTATGACATGTGTCAATAATTGCATTGCAGAACAAAACGATGAGTTGCAGTTTGTCAACAGGTGTGGCGTTCCCCTCTCGAGTTTCCTGGAACTTTTGAGCTTTTACTTGAAGTCTACCCTCGTCGCCTGGGGCAATAGTGTTTTTATTCAGAAATCGGGGGTGTGCATTGGTTCTCGCGTGGCTCCTGCGTTGAGTAACATTTTTCTAAGTGCCATGAATGTCGTTCTTGAGAAAGAATTGGAGACCTTGATTGTGAAGGCCTTCAGGTATGTCGATGATTACCTTTTGGTTGTCCGGGACAGTAACTTTAAGCAAAAAATGTCTCGTATCATGTGTGCGTTTGAGGATAACGGTCATGGGTTGGCCTTCAACACCGAGTGTTCCAAAGAAGGCGTTATTCAGTTTTTAGACTTGTCACTCTTGTTCCAGGATAAGCACGTGTGTTGGACTTACCTGCCTAGGTCAAAAAAACCTCTATTATGTTTTTCTTCTTGCCACTCCAAAGTGGCAAAATTGGGAATAGCTGTAAACAGCTTGAATTCGTCCATAACGAAGTCATGTGTGCACAGTATGGGTGCCAGTTTTGCGTCCCAGGTTAATAGACTAAGGCAGGCTGGTTTCCCGGATCATTTTATTGAATGTGCTGCTAGGAAGGTGCTTTCAAAACTGAAAAATTCTGGAAGGTGCACTCAGTCAAAGGATAAGCCCCAGCGGTTTGCGGTTATTCCGTACATTCACGCTCTTTCGCACAGGGTTAAAAAGATAGCCGGGAGATTTAATGTTGACGTTGTTTTCTCCGCCAAAAATAAGCTAGAAAATCTTTGTCCCGCAATTGACAAGAAGGCGGAAAGAAAAAGTAAGGCTGTGCAAAAGGGGTGTGGCGTAAATCACCGATCACAATTTGTTGAGTGCAGAAGTAACGTCGTGTACTGCATTCCCTTGTCGTGCGATAAGATATACATCGGACAGACGGGGAGATGCATAAATGAACGTTTGCGGGAACATCGCAACTCTGTAAAGCGCAAACCTTCTGATGTAAAGGGCAAGCCTTCCGATGTAAAGGGTCATCCTTCGTCCCATCTCTCGTCACATTGTTCTAAGCATGGATGTTATCCGAAACTTAACGGGACAAGTATTTTGTTTTCACACAAAGACGCGCGCACAAGGGTGATATCCGAAGCCTTCTTTATCAAAAAGAATGGTGGTGACTGCATTAGTTCCCCCTCGGTGTGCTTGCTGGATTGTGAAGTTGATTACCTTGATCGCGCATGAGCTTCAACTTTCAGTGTGTGCAAGAGTGTTGTGCGCATGGCCTATGTCACGGGGTGTTAGTACGCAGGCTTCTTTATATGTTCTTCCAATTTCTAATAAAAACTTCAGTTGTTAGTAAGCGCTCGTGTTGTGTCCTACCCTTTGTCCTGTCTAGTTTGCGCTGCTCCCTCAGAATGAATCTTCTGAAGTGTTTTTAGAAGGCTTTATGGTTATTTTCTTAGTGTGGTCGTGTACAAAATAGGCGGAGCGAGGCTCTACTAAAAATTTCGTGGCATACATTGAAGTAGAAAATGCTGCAAAATTAAAAAGGATGGAGTTGTTCAATCATCATTTTGGATTCTTTGACTAATATCTGCTAACAGCGTCGCCCCCCAAACAATAAAGCCCCAAAAAGTATTTCGTACAAACGCATTTTCTGCTCCTTTGTGCTGACAATCAAGCGCCGACTTTGAAGGGCAAGCTACAGTAATTGTGTCAGAAATACATTACTTTCTTCAATGAGCAGTTATTTGGCTAAAAAAATGACAAGTACAGTTTTCTTTTTTCACTGTACCTGCAGAGCCTTTTATGCGACAAAGTCAGTAAGCTTCATGCGGAGGTTTTGGTACGTGATACTTGCTGTTGTTAACAAGGGCAGAACAAGTTGGGAAAGAAAGAAACCTCCTACAGCAGCACGGTTCCGAATTTGCAGATAGATTTTTGCAGTTCAGAGTTCGGGCGCTTTAATTTATATCTATTGTACTGGTTCCCTTTTCATCCATCTTTTTTAACACTGTCGTTAATTACAAGATCAAATAGTAGCACACGCACCCGATTCTTGTTCCACAGGTTCGACATTTTTGTAATTCGTCACACCTATTAGTGCTTTCTGCGCACTCTCGTCTTGTTACGTATGGTTTAGCGAGGTTTGTAGCGATATCATTTGCTACATTAGTAGGAGCCTACATTAAAATCTTCCAGGTACTTCTTGAAGCAAAGTCACTACTTACTATTATTCTGCTTCAAATACTTAGTGCATAATTTCTGTTCTTGTTATTTTCGTAACTAAAATGTAGAATTAAGTGAAACAAAACGAGCTGGTAATGCTTTTCAATTCGAACTGTGTGTAAATATTGTTCTTCATTTTACTAAATATAACCCACAAATTATGGAGGCTTACAACTGAACATAACACTAATCACGCTTTCTAAAATAAACTTTTAGTCTACTCAGGAGAAGCATTAACAGGTGAAGAATGTATGGGGTGCACTATAGCAGTATAGTACAATGAAAAGAAATTGTCCAGGGTTGCTGTTTTAAACTGTTTTAATTACAGTGCATGTAAGGAAACCTTGAAATCTTACAAGTCAGTATGGTCATCACTAATTGTTATAGCACATCCGGGATGTCTTGCAACTGTTCTTTGTTTAGGGAGAGGAGAAACGTCTGCTGCCACTGCAGAGCCAATGGCAGCATTCGACCTTGAGCCCCAGACTTCAGCTGAAGCCTCTGCCCCTACACTAGCCCCTTCAACATCACCCAACCTGCAGCATACCGCGGCTACCAGCTCAACCCGAAGCCCACCTGATGTGATGAGTAGCCTGCCCTCTGCTCTGGCGCCAGCGCCTGGAATGTCGCCTCCTGAACGTCGTGTATTAGCGCCACTTCCTGCAAGAGTTTACTCACATGTGTCAGCACTGTAGGTTTTCAACTAAGTACTTTAGCCGGTTTGCTAGCCACATGAGTGAAAGTCACCGTGGAATTAAGCGGTACACCTGTTTCACCTGTGCTGCAACATTCGGGAAGATTGTGCGATACAAGAAGCATATGGACGAGAAGCATGCCGCCTCTTTAAGAACGGCTGAGATACCCATAATGAGGGCCGGTTGCACACCATTAAGTCCAGAGGAACTTAGTGATGAACTTGAGTATCAGTGCCAGCTCCCACCATTAAGTTACGAAGCACGGCTTTCGGACCTGTGCCGGCTGCTAGAAGGGAAGCACAGGTGCACAAAAATTTCTGTTGACGCTGTTGTTCAGGGCGTGTCAGAGATGTTTCGTGCGAAAGAATTTGATCTTGATGTTTCTCAGTTGCAAAGTGACAAGAGCAGAAAGATGTTGTACGAACGTAACAACATTTATGTGAGGCCTTGTGAGAAAATACTTCCCAATGGCTCTAAAGCCTATTACGTGCCACTCAGGCAACTTCTGGCAAGCCTCCTTAGGCACCCAGAGGCAGCCCAGTACCTCTTACGTCCAATCTCCTCTTGTGGTGATGGCTGCCTCAGAGATTTTAATGATGGCGCAAGGTTTCGAAGTCATGCACTGTTCAAAGAGAAAGGGAACGTACTAGGACTGCTCGTCTATTGCGATGATGTGGATTTGGCTAACCCACTGGGGATGAAGCGAGGGGCCTTTGCAAAACTGACGGTCTTCTATATCATGTTTGCAAACTTCCCGCCTTCAAAGCGATCGCAAAGAAACTCAATTTTTCTTCTTGCATTAGGCCTGTCAAACGACCTTAAAACCACTGAGTCCAAAAGAAAATTGTTGCAGGACTTTCTTTCAACAGCAAATGAGCTTGCAGCAGAAGGTATTACCTTGACTGTACAAGGAACAGAAAGAAAGTTTTATGGACTTGTTCTTGCGTTCCCTGGGGACAGTCTTGCCTGTCACAACATTGCTGGATTCAAGGAATCTTTTGCCCCAAATGTCCGGTATGCGTGCCGACGCTGCAGTGTTCTGACTTCTGATTTTTCTAAATTCTTCACTCACAAAGAATGTACTTTGAGGACGGATGATGAGATAAGTGAGCAAGTGGCGCGGTTGATGCGCACAAGTAATGTGGCCGAGCGGAAGGAGCTATCGGCTTCCTGCGGCATCAAGGGCCCATTAGTGTTAAACCATCTCACAGGCTTTTCCTTAACTTTGGACCTGCTTTTTGATCCAATGCATGTGCTACTGGAAGGCATTATTCCGAAAGAAATAAGTATGTTCTTGCATTACCAGATCCAAAAGCGACACAGTTTTACTAGGAAACAGCTCAATAACCGACTGTCTAGCTTCACGTTTGACAAGGCAATCAGCTGCAGTGACTACCCAAGGCTGTTTGATGCTTCCCTCACGCTGGTGTCATCAGCAAGTGCAACCGCAATTCTCATGCTGCATTTGCCTCTGTTGTTAGAGGGAATAGTCGCCATTAATGACTTAGGCCGAACGTTTGAGTGCTACCTATCAATGTGTAAAATTGCACAGCTTGTGCTATCGCCTGTAGTGAGTGCTGCAGCAGTCAATGAACTTGAGTCGGAGGTTGTTAAGCACCAGAAGCAGCACCTTGCCTGCTATGGTAACGTCGGTTTCACATCAAAGTTTCACATGCTGCTCCACATAGTGGAACAGATAAGACAACATGGCCCTGCCCACCATCATTGGACTATGCGGTTCGAAGGTAAAAATGCGCTACCAAAATCGAAGTTTTTTAACTTCAAAAATGTTTCATTCTCAGTGAATGAGTTTTACCAAGTCAGCCTGTCACACGCCATGTGGCATGGGAATGGCGAGGCGAGAAGAGGTTTCCTAGACGAAGAAGGTGGAAACATTATTGGAGAGCCTTTTTTGCTGACGCGAGCTTTTGTTCAAGCAGGCCTACCAGCGTCTCTGGTTGGATCTATGGGCATCTTGTGTGGCTCTGTCATGTGTGAAAACGTTGAGGTGGCAATTAACAGTGTGATGATGACTCGGACCTCTTCTGGGGGCATTGGATTTCTTAAGATCACCAGAATTCAAGCCAAGTTTTCAAGCCAAGTTTCAAGCCAAGATTTCTTTCTGTGTAAAGTATTACTGCTGCAGCAGTATGATCCTGAGGTTAACTGTTTTGTTTTGAGGGAGTCTGCGCATGAGACAGTCGTTACAAAGCAGAGATTTCTTCTCCCATGGCCTCTATTTTTGTACCCAGGTGTCAACTCTGTCCGCTTTTTGTCTCGCTACTACACCCAGCTACCATGTTGAGAATGTTATGTACATTATTGTCACGAGCAAATCGTTTCTGTCATTTGTTAGGGAATGCTGAGGCCGCAATTCTGTTACATACAACTGAGGACATACTTCAATCATTTTCTCGCCCCCTTACACTTTGAACAGTTTCAAGTTTTGTAATGCTTTCTTTGTGAATAAAAACATAAATGATTTTTTTTTCTTTTTTCTACTGCTTCTTTCTAGACCAACAAGCAATGGGACAAAGAATGTATACCGTCGTTCTCCTCATATTTGGAACCATTTTTGAATGGGCATGATCTTTCAGCCAAAACCAGGCAGGATATGAAAGCCCAGTTAAGGGACGAAATCATCACATTCTAGAAGTAAGTATCTACCATCAGCTTTAGAGCTGTGATAGCCCTGTTTAGGTATAGTTACAAATCATGGTTGTCAAACAACTTTTCAGTGAAAACAACTTGATCATAAGTCCAAATCCGGCAGTAAGAAGGTGGCAATATGAAGCCTTCGGGAACAAGTTGGCGCACTCTTTCCCGGATATGCAGTTTGAGACGAGGGGCCGTGGCAAAAAGAACACAGATCTCAATTTTGGCTGGGTAAGTTGGTACTTTAATTCCTGAACAACCCAGTTCAGTGCATTGTTTGTTGCAGAAAATGTTTGCTTTTCGGCAACTATCATGTCGGGAAGGTTGGAACAGGTGGTAAAATTCAAAGCCAGTATTGCTTTTTTTGCCATACTTACCTTTCCAGACTTGCTGCTGTAGTAATATGGCATTGCGGATACCTCCCTCATGGTAACCACTATAAAATTACCGTACCAATCGACGGTGAAAATTTTATTTTTTGGGCTCCATTATTTATCTGAGGTGCAACCATTTCTCCAGGCATGCGAGAACGTTTTTTTTTGTAAGTGCTGTAGCTCTCGTTTTGGTTTTTTATTTATGGCTCCTGGTGCACAGACGCTTATGGGGCCCATGAGTGTGCACCAGCTTTGGCTTGCTCCGTCGAGTATTTTATCCCGCATGCGTGCTGCGCAGTATACTACAGGTACTAGCACGCTTCCTGTAACTTAGATGGGGCAGTGTTCCACAAAAAATCTTTCAAACTGTATTTCTTGAAATTGTTTTGGTCTGTTTACTATAGCACGTTTGACAGTACAATTCGATATCCAGAGTCATGTGGAGAATCTGCGGTGGCACTGTATTTTCAAGGCGCATTGGCCATATTTTGTTCATTTAAAAAGCCCACAGGTCAACTATCAACATGAAATTTAAGAAATTTTTTAGATGATTTCGGTGACAAGAAAAGCCCATGTTTTAAAAAAAATTACAGTCAATAAGCCTGATGAATTAAAAAATCAAGAGTCTATTCTTGTTTGAGACTGGCCGTAAAAAAGAATAAACAGGTCATCCAGCCTAGATTAGTAGTATCTGGCTAGCCTGAGAATAATGTCAAATATGTCATAACTGAGTTGTAAACGTGCAGGCACCTTTTGCACATTTAAACACACCCAACGTCCTGTAGACTGGTTGACTTAGTTTCAGTCCAGGTGGCATACCAGTGCATTGTGCTCTTAAAAAATATAACTTATCAGTAGTTCACCCACATACAAGTGGAGCACAAAAGCAAAGTAATGTTGGTAATAGGCGGTTAAACAAGGTCCAATTAATCTTAGAAATGAATGGACAGTAATGAGTAATGTGGTGCTGCTATAGAATCTTCCGGAAAAACACATGGAATAGTGATGTAGTTATGATCTATGGGAAGCTTGTGCAGCAGCCTAACCCACTAGCAGTTCTTTTCCCATTTCCCCACTAGACCTACAGTTGTTCTGCCCTAATAAAAGCTCGCGCTCTCTTGCCAGTACGCCACCACATAGGGCGCGTATATGTAGGGGTAAGAATTTGAGGCCGACCAATCTTCGTAAAAAATTATCCTCGCCAATACTGTATCAGCATTCTATAACTTTATCTTTAATATTTCTTCGTTGTAGCAGCAATACGGGAACACAATATCAATACACCTGTTAAGTACTTTGTTTGATTAGACATATATTTATAACCAATGTGTAATGACCTAATTTTTCCATAATATGGTGAAGCCAGTATCATTTCAAGTTTGACTCGTTTTTCAGAAAGCATTCATGCGGTCTGTGAGTGCCACCAGGAAAACGCGGCAGCTTCGATTGAAAAAAGCCTCACAAAGGCCTGATGAAAGTGACCGTGCTTGCATCAACCCAATCTCCTGCCCTGATGCACTACCTGAGCTGAAGGTGAGAATTTCATTTTTCAAAATATTTCCTCAAACAGTTCTTAATTTATCTGCTTTGCTTTTTTGCCTCGGCAATTGAAGATATGGTGACAGACTCCTCTAGCATAGACCTGGAACGAATGGAAATGCTTTTGGCCGCAACTGCAGAGGCCCGTGGCTCCAACCCTTCTGATGACCTGCCATCCTACTTTTTAAATCCTAACGTGGTAAGATTACTCAAACTTTCCAAATTGGGTGGGTTGTCTCGTACGGTTGAATGAATTTTTTATTTTTTAGACATTTGTTTAGTCAGCTGCAGTCGGTCATTTAGCATTTGACAATAGTTAAAAAAGAATTTTGTACAGTCCAACGAGCAATTCTTACCCTTTATTAATGGTGAGAAGGCATTTTATAACAATGCATAATCAAAGATCTCAAACTAAGTCAAGATAAATATAAAACCGACACTGCTGCTTCAGTAGTTGTGAGACTGAATTTTTCTCTGATCGATATTGCTGAGCAGAATTAAAAATTCTGAAGCTGTTTCAGGACCTCAGGTTGTTTCAGTGTGCCATAGTGTCTAAAATGAATGTGATTTTTTTTTTTGCTTCTAGCTTTCCCTTGAAGCAGAAATAAGGTTCAAAGACACAGTGGATGCTATGGAGGCAAAGCTAAGCAGGGTACAGGAGATTTTGGAAATGGGAAGCATCATGGAGCTTGAATATTTTGTTCGACCAAGAAAGGCTGACTTTCCAGTTTTCACTACGGTAAGACAGCGCTTTTGCGTCTCTAGAATGCAAAGGGATGAATAAAAAGAAACTTGAGAGCTGTAGTTTCGCAAGAAAATGTCTAAAATGCCATTACAAAGGTGTATTTTAAAGCACACTTTTCATAGCGTTCTTCACCTGATAACAAGCCTCATGACAGTACTCTAGCAGTCACATAATGGATCGAAGACATTTATTTTTAATAGAAAGTGCATGAAGTGTGAAGTACGCAAAATTGGAAATGGTAGATAGTAAACAATATCCCTCACGGCTGGAAAAGCTTAGTGATGGTGAGGCCATTGAACCGAAAAATCTAACACTTTTCCAGAAATGCACTGTGATTCGGCTCACATTACGTAATCGTCAGTGGTTTAGGTCTTAGTATTTTTTGCAGCTCAGTCGTACTTTAAAGGCGGAAGCTCTAAAATACAATGGAAGCCCCGAGGAAATTTTTCGCACAACTGAAACATGTTGCAGTGTCAAGAAAAAAAATCTGCTAGCTATAAATAGCCTAATGAACTATTAGTTTTATAAAAGGAGTATCCTCATGAACATTGTAATATTAAGACATTTAATGTGAAAATTTTGCTGTTTCCTTTTTTAAAGGCACATGAGCTTGGCGAAAAGTCCCCTCCAGGACCATGCATTTTGAACGACAGCAATGGCCTAAAAATCATCTGGAAGGAATACGTCATCGATTTACCACCGACGTCATCGCATGAAAAGGTAGTCATCCTCCTGCTAACTGTATATTTCATTTTGAACCTGTCATACCCATATGCTTTTGGGCAGTTTCTGGGGCTCGTCCAGACGCTTGTGGTAAAGAGTGAGCCCTTCGACAGTGGTTTGATGTCATGCAAGTTAAGGTCACTGTTGAAAGGCCTGAAGCGGTCAGGTGTATCCTTGATGTGCTAAATGTTTTGTAGGTATACAAGTGGTTTCAAGGCTGCCTTGTTTGATTTTCTAACGTATTTCACTTGTTCTGGCTAAAATTTTCTATTTTCCTTTTCACTGCTGCCTTGTCGAAATTCTCAATATATGCAACATGCTTCCGGCTATCTTGCGTCTAAGACACGCTTTTATATGAAAGATCCTAGTTGTGAGTTTTCTGAAACTACTGAATGCTGAGGCAAGTACGCTGCGGTGTTTTCAGGGTCAAGTGTTTTAGTCACAATTTGATTTGTATAATTTGTACACCCGCGATCTTCCAACTGTACTGTTTTTAGTGTTTATATTGTTTTGATATATTGCCGCAAGCTTTCGGCAAATTTAGGTGTGCAAGTGTTTCATTGTCTATTTTGTCTTAATCTGTGTTATCTTTTAAATATCGCATCCAATACATTCTTCATTGGTCGTGTGATAATTACTGTCGTTCATTGTTTTAGGGCCTTTTTCCTACAAGTTTGAGGATACTGAATTTTTCTGGATCTGTGATGGGCAAACTGTAAATCGCAAATATGTATTTGCTATTTGAGGTACCTTATTTTCTGTGAAAAGTCAGCATGTATACAGTTGCTGTTTATTATTGTTTTTAGCCAAAGCTGATGTACAAGTTTATTTTGTTGTGGTAGAGTTATGTATGGGGCCATTTTTCTCCACTTTTTAAGATAGGGGCATACGGGTGAATGCCGCTTAAAGCTTAGCTTTTTCGCCGTTCTGTTATTGCAGACTAGTCATTTTTCTGAAATTTTAGACAAGCGTGTCTGAAATGTATGTAATACTGCTACTTAATAAAGTTTGGTCATTTTGAAGAGCAGTGTATAATTACTAAACCGGTTTCATAGGTGTTTTAATGCAGGTATCTTCTTTATTTTATATGCAGCCGAAGGCCAAAACAGGAACCGAGAGGTGACGCCAAATTTTCTCCAGCGGCCTTCCCGGTACATTAGGCCCACTTTTATATAGAACTGTGATCTGATAGACATCTGTTGGGAACTGTCAGGAACCACGCTGCTACTAAAATGTCTGCTTTCCTAATGTTGGTGTCACTGCAAGTCACAGGGCAAGGTGTGATGTCAAAATAATGCTCTTGGTTCTATCTGACACCAACACCTCACCCAGCTTGGCATGTGACTTCAGTTTGTACCGACAGGGAAACACAAAAGTATAATAGCAGAAGTGGTACCTCAAAGACAGCTTCCCAACTGTCTATTAGAACATCGTTTTGTATAAAAGGTTGGCCTAAAGCTACCTGGAACGGCGCAGCGGATAAAGCCTCGATTAGTTTATCTGGATCGATGTTCCAGTAACTGGAACGACCGTTTTAGTTGGAACAGTGTTTCACATACTTTTTAAGTGGAACGGCAATCCACATAGTTTATTGCTAAAAAGAAGTGGCGCATCGTTCTATTTACTTTTTAAAGTATGTGGAACCCGGTTCCGAATATATAACTGGAACTTTTTTGCAAAAAAGTTCCAGCTACTAAGTGGATCCTATGTGGATCCAGATTAAGAGAGGGACTACAATCTTGGCGGGCTACAATTTTGCGCGCCCGGTATAGTCCGTTTCAAAGACAACGCCACGGAATATAATAATACCCTCCCGTTTCTCGAGTTCCACAAATATAAGACGGAAGTACGCTGCGTGTAAATAATAACAGAGAAAAAGCTCGCCCCGTCCTGACCACACCAGCGCAACGCGACCCGCACGTGGAGCTCATTAACGGAAGAGCTCTCGGTTGTCCTGGCAACCACGGGTGACTCACGAGGGAAGTGGGAAGCAAGCAGGCGACAACTTCGACGATGACCTCGGCGCCTCCGGGCTTGGGCTATGGCGTCGGTCTGTTCTGATTTAAGGCTTTGCTAGCTCATTGGTATTCCCTTTCCTTGCCCTGTTTCTCACGGCGGAATCCGATCGATGGGCCGATTGGTGTTGACACAATGGGTGGAGACGTGGGAACGACGGTGGGGTGTCCGCCGAAGGGCCGGGAACATTTGTTGACACAGGCAAGATGAAACGCGCATGTGAGACGACCCCTTTGTATACAGCACGGGGGGGATCGGCTAGTGGCCGAAACCGGTGGCTCCCACGAAACACTGTTCGACAGTACAGCTTGCGTCAAAAGGGCACAGTGTGAACCTAACAAGGCGTCACGACAGAGCCGAAGGGGGGCTCCTAAAGGGCAATTGTCCGGTGGTTGGACGAGTGTTCAAGAACTCTTTGTGCTTTTCTGTTCCATTTATCAGCAAAACTAAAAGCTCCGGTTTTATTTTTGTAAATACGCGTATGCCGGTGCAGGCTTTGCACCATAATATTACAAACGTTTAACGTTTTCCACAGCAAAAGGCAAATTAGGACCAGTTTATTTGGAATCATGATATAACGGTGCAGGGAACGAGACGAGGAGCAGAAAGTCTCGGGACGAGCCTTTCTAAACAAGTGAATGTTTATTATACTCGGATACAGATCAAGAAGAAAGCGGCATCACCGAGTCAAGGGCCCCCCTACCAGCCTATGGTGCCGCTCTATCAACGTGACGTCGCGCCGACCACCTTGCACTTGCAGGCAACGCTCGGAGCCAAGCTTTCCGAATGCGTCCATGCCAAAAACTAGTTCTTCAGGGTGCCTGCATTTTAAGTGGTGATAAAAACCTTAGCTAAAATTCTTTATTTTCCCGTTATAATGCAACGCGTGAAAGAACTTATTGTCAGCTGCAATAGTGAGTTTCAATTATATTCCTGATGGTGAATTTCAGCTCTTCTGGGTTCTCCCTCAACCGCTTGCTTCTGGTTTTATGCATTGCCGTTCAATTTCCCGCCATGGATCCCGAAGAAGTTGCATCTGAATGTGCCCTATAGTTCTTGACTGAGGATTGCGGTGGTTTGCCATCTACGCGACGCCGATGGTACAAGAAAAACAAAAGCGGCCGTGTCATCTGCAGCTGCGGACGGGAGATGATCCGGAACGCGTACGTTCGCTTGCGGCATCATCACCCAGAGCACAGCGTTGAAGAAACAGCCGCGACAGTGAGCGATCTTCTTGGAGTCAGCGTGAGCTTGGTGATGGACAGGAAGAAGGAGATGAAAATAACGATGTAAATGTTGCAACACCCTCCCGAAAGCGCCCGCAAAGTGCCAGAAAGAGGCGACGCACAGAAGTGTACGACGCCTTCACGAAGTGCGCATAGGGTTGAAATTGCTGCGAATTTCAGCCCTACCGGTGATGTAACTCCTCTCAAGCCATGGACTGTGCGCCGCCTGCTGAATGACATCGGGTTCAGGTATGAGAAGAGGGGCCTGAACTCGCTGCTGATCGAGCGGGACGACATTGTCGCGTGGCAGCAGAAGTACCTCTACGACATCGCCCGGTACACAATGGAAGATCGAAAAATATTCGACCTGGGGGAATGCGGGACACACGCTATGGACTGTTTGGACGGACACGACGGTTGCTTCCCACCACGACGCCTTCATGCGTGGTCTGAGGACAGGTTTGAAGCAGCCGTCAGGGAAAGGACAGTGCCTGATTGTAACGCACATCGGCCGCGAGGACGGCTTCGTCGCTGGTAGCCTGTATATCTTTCGGGGTACGAAGACCGGCGACTACCACGTGGAGATGGACGGCACCCGCTTTGAAAGGTGGTTTGGGGCCGTTTTGCCGCAACCGCCACAAGGTAGTGCAATTGTCATGGACAATGCCTGGTACCACTAGCGTCTGGAGGAAGCAGTGCCTACGACGTCTTCGCGCAAACAGGTCGTTCACGACTGGCTGACGTTCAAAGGACTTGCTTGGGATAAAAAAAATGCTTACAAAGGAGCTCCTCAGCATTGTGGCCTCTGTAAAGACACGGTACATCAAGTACCGTATTGACGGTGCAGCTTAAAGGGCAGGATGTATTGTTCTTAGGCTCCCACCCTACCATTGTGAGCTCAATCCCATTAAGCTCGTATGGGCACAGCTGAAACGAAGTATTGCAGCCAGAAACGCCATTGTTAAGCTGGCAGATGTAGAGGTGCTCCTGAGGGAAGAAGCTGCCAAGGTAACAGCTCAACACTGGGCAAACGCTGTTCAGCATGGGATCAAAATTGAAACAAAGTTAAGGGGAGACGGTGGAGCAAGTGCGCATGTTCAACGTATTATAATCCATCTGGATGACGATAACAGGGACTCCGACAGTGACCTATCTGTTATCGAGTCCTTTGAAGATATGTAAGGTGACCAGCTATTCGCCAGTGCTGCCTTTGCTCCTTTCAGTTCGTGTGGAGTGCGCCATTTAGCTTAGGTAGGTGTGTTTACATAGCTGCAAAAGCAAGCAACCCCTTCAGACAGCAGAGAAGACAAGACATGCTGTTTATGTGCTTTATTAAGACTTATTTCTGGAGTTAACTGAGCAGCCTGTGTCTGATGCGTAACTTGTTCATGGTTGATTGCTTTGATATGTAGCTATGACAATCAGAAGATGTCATTGCAGTGTTTGGTTTGTTATTTAATTTGCCATTTCTCAATGTTGTGTGCTGCGTCGTAGAGTCAACAGTGATCTTCCAGTATAACAATGAGAGCCGCAGAAGCTATTTCAACGACCCATGTATGATCTCAGTTAAGGCATAAAGTTGGGCTAGTTGGTTATCTGACTGCATTTTACTAGCGAAAAATAGACGCGGGCGAAGACGTACACAGGACACTCGCTAGTGTCATTTGCTGTAGTGAACCGAGCGGTGTGTTGTGTGTGTTGATGAGAATCAGAAAAGGCTGTTGCCGTGCTCGGTTTCTGATCTCATTTTCTACAAGTGAACTCATTTTGCATTCCTTCGGCCTAATTCGGCAGGAATTAGGCCGAATGAGCGCAGCCTTGACACGACACTGCGTTGGAGATGTATGCATAACAGGAAATTGTAGACCTCGAGCTAGAGAAAACCCACACTGTTCCAAACTATTTTCTGGAATCAAGGCCACGCTTGCACTGTGCGATAGTTTTCGCTGAACAGGAAGAATTGCTATTCGCATGCATAGCATGAGGTGTGTGCAAGCAGGGAGCCAAGCGAGTTCACAAATACAAGCAGAATCACTTCTGCAGTGTGTGCCTCTAGGGCTCCTTGTGCGACGCTATGTGAATGGCGATAAAGGCAAGTTGCACCTACAGGAAAAGACGCTAGGTAGAGTTTTCACCCCGGGTTTTTTTACATTGGCTGGGCACTTATGCACGTATGGGATGCAGAAACAAAGTTGCAAATTAAATGCCTATGTGAAAGCCTGTAACTGAACATTGTGTGCCCGCGTGGCTGGCTGAGCCAAGTTGTCTTCTTATAGAGCATTAGGAAAAAATAAATCTGCTTCCGTGTCTTATTGCTCGTTTCATTTGCTCTGCATTATTTAGCCGTGCGTCTGTTTAGCTGTCTGAGCGAAATCTGACTTATGACACAGCAGTGAGAAGAAGAAAAGTTGCTTCGGTGTTTTATTTCTAATTTGATTCCAGTTTAGCTTCTATTTGGCTATCTGCTGTCTTACGGAGGAATTAAGATAAACTGGTTTTATCTGTTCACTACTCCACTGGATAAAATGAAAAAGCAGGACGTTAAAAACAATCCCCAAAGCTGTGGAAACGGGAAACAGGGTTGGTGTCAATCGATCCTCCCATATATGGGAATAATTTCATGTAGTGCATTTTTGGCAAGATAATAAATTTGCTCCTGAATATATGATCCGATTTTGGCTCTTGTGAAACAAAAAAAGTATGATATGCATTGACCAAGTTTAGTGCAGCGATGCGTACCATAAGTGCGCTTCCATGCATCCACTCAACCGACACCTCCTACTTTCATCGTAAGTAGCGCTAGATACGGGACACAGAAGAGAAGACACACGACAGCGCCGTCGTGTGTGTCTTCTCTTCTGTGTCCCCTATCTAGCGCTACTTACGATGAATCAAAACCAACTAGCCCAACTGTCAATTTTATTGACCTCCTACTTCAATCAGGGCAAATAACTTTTTATGGTACAGATAACTAAGTAGCCCTTCGAACATACTTCATTGCCTGTGTTATGAAGTGGGCATCAATTGATGTGCTCTCATTGTGATTTACACTCCTAATATATGTGTACACATTGCAAGTGTTGAGTTGCGAACAGTGCTGCGGCAAGCAGCAGCTTACTGTTTGACTTGGCATCCACGATGTTGAGCACTGCTGGAGCAGCGAGCTTCTAGCTCCAGTAGCCACTTGTGACACAACACAATGGGTGAAATGCTGACGTATTTTTCACCCTGAATGCTCTATTTCGAATTTAGAGCACGTGCATGCAAATGACCATTGCAGCAGCAGCTTCTTACTTAAGTAACACAAACACAAGGCGAGCAGTGTCTATTTAGCTAAAATAATGCACATATTTCATGCAAGAATTTGATTTGGTGCACAATATGCATGTGCATGTGTAGAAAACGCTGAAAGGTGGTTTATTTGATTTTGGTGCTGTATTTCATATATTTACATGCATTTTTGCAGCTGGTCATACAGTGAAATCTAGCTAATAAAATGTCGCTATCGTGAGGCACAGTTATTCACGAAGCATAAGCGAGGCAATGAAGTTGAACTTACACTGGTAATATTCAGTAATAATATTTACACCGGTAATAGAATCTTTTTTTATCGTAGACAATGCAAACTCAAAGCACATCTCTACCTATTCGTATTTAATTCACAAACGCTTTTGTCCGAAACAACAACTTAAAGCACTCCAACAAAAAACAGGCGAAGAAAACATGCAAGTTGCAATTAACACTTTGAACAATGGGATGTCAGCGCAACCGAGAATCAAAATAGAAAAGGGATCATATTAAATCACATTACGCTGCTAATCTAGAGCTCGTAGGCATTCGCGGTCCAAAATTGCGAAAATTCACCTACTTATACTTGGCGACTTGATCACAATTTGGGCGAATACGCTTGCGCCCGGCATGGACTTGGGACACACGGCTCGACATATGGTCTAACAAAATGCAGCGTGCGACGTAGCGCTGTTTGTGTTTCGCCTCGTACTTAACTCTCCATGGCGTTAACGTCGTGGGCTACGCACAGCAGTAATATTTACAACAGACTGGCGTATTCTACGAGGAATAAACAAGGAGTTACCGCCCTCTGTCGCAGTCACTGGTGCGACAACGGGGGTAGCACAGACACAGGAGGGACTAAGCGGTAGAACGAGAAGCACTTCACGCTCAATACCAAACGCCCGCACAGGATGACGACGACCGCTTTGTATTGCACAGCGTTCACAGGTTCCTGTACCTGCAGCGGCGGCTGTTTTCCGGCAACGCCGAATGCTCACAAAGCAGAAGAAAAAAACCATAGCCATTGTCGTTGCGGAGCATGTTAAGAACACTGCACACAACACGCCAACAAGGAATACGACTGAACGGCACTAAAAATCGTCCTCAGAGAGCCCGACGACGCCGACGGTTTGACGCGAACAGCGGAGGCAGCCACTTTGGTAGACGTCGGTAAGCCCGGTGGAACACGCTCTGTGATTTCTTCCGTGAGCGCGGCGTGGAGGCGGTCTACCGCGACGTCACATTGATACGGCGACACCATTGGCTTGATGGGGGTCCTTTGATGTGGAAAAGCCGAATTTTTCATGAGTTGTATGCGAGTATAGGACAGAAAAACAGAAAATACACAGAGATGCGCACGCACCATTAACGCACTACGAAAAAGAAAAATAGAAAGAAAGACTGAAAAGTAGGCATTATCATGTCTCCAAAAAAATTGACCTCACAATCAAGCCGCGCAAGTGATGGCGTGCTTACGCATGCGTCAAGATGCTCAAGCATTAAAATTCTTCGGCAGTTTCTCTAGGGCAAGAATCACTATGAGCGAAAGTGAAGGCGCACGCGTAAGTGCGCCGGTACTTGCGCTGCAGCGCAAGTAACCAGCAGCCAGCAGCGCAACCAGCAGCGCAAGTAACCAGCAGCCAGCAGCGCAACCAGCAGCGAAGTAACCAGCAGCGCAAGTAACGGTGCACTTATGCATGCGTAAGCACGCCATCACTTGCGCCTCTTGATTGTGAGGTCAATTTTCTGAAGACAACATGACAATGCCGACTTTTCACTTTTTTTTCATTTTCTTTTTTGTAATGTGCTTATGGTGCGCGCGCATCTCTGTGTATTTTCTGTTTTTCTGTCCTAATAAACATTCAGTTGCTATTCAGCGCTCGTACCAAGTCTGTCTGCTCCTCGTCTCGTTCCCTGCGCTGTTAAATCATGAAAACGTTTTCCAGATTTGGCACTTCATATGTTTCCAGTGCATCGATGCTGTTTTGCGGGAACATACCGCAGTGCTTTTCCTCTGAGCGGGAAAAAGTAACTTCGCTGAAATTGTGGCATCTTAGCTAGTTCTGACAACTTACCTGAGGCTTTAGCTGTTAGGACAAAAGAAAATAAATTATCACTTACTGAAACATGAATAAGTTGCTGCAACATGAAGCAACTCTTTTGAAATTTCTGAGCACAATTACTATGAATAAAGAAGAAGAATTTGCCCGGACTCCGCCCAGCCTCATTCGCGTTTGAATCCTGCCAGCGTTTGAAACCTTAACAAGCTTTGCGTAACAATTCGCTCTCATACTTTTCTTGCAGTTATCAACAGGTAGTGTCGACCACAGCTTCGGCATTTCCGGTGATGCGTTATGATAGCCGAGTAATCTCAAAAGAGGTTCCTTTAGTCAACTTGTACTAGCACGCTAAAGCTTAGAGTGCAGCCCACATACCGCGTTTATCTAAAAGCAAATAGTTGTCAATCTAAAAATGCGCTCTATCATCAGTAAAGTTTGCGGACGGAAGTTCGTCGGCTGTTCGCGTTTCCCTTAGCAATGGAAACGCCTGGAGTAAGCTGAGACGAAAACCAGAAACCACATCAGTTGCCTGCGCCATTCCTTCCTTGCACTATGCAGGATAGGCCCTTTTCTCAATCTCACCGCTCTTAATGAGATCGAGCCGAGAGGGACGCGTGAAACGCCTAAAACATTCATTATTACTCTGCTGGCCACCGAGTTTCCAAAAGTGCCTGACGGGTCATGTCCGCAAGCTCGGGTGCACCGTCCGACTACCCCACAACAGAGAGAATAAAAACACCTGGACAGAGAAAACTTGCTCGCCCTAAGGGCGTCCCAAGCTGCACCAGAACTGCGGTGGAATAGGCAACGGTCGATGTTTTTATAGAAATATTCATTCAACAAGTAAGCTTCCGTTCCAATTGCCTTGATTGGTAATTTCGAGATGTGTTGCATTCTTGGTACTACACCATATCTGCACGTTTTAAACGTGTAAGTATTCAATGACCCATTAATAGGAAAAGCCGGCAGTGGTGTCCGTTGAAGCGAAATGGCCCCAAAAAATTACTCCCTAGGAAGGATCTCATCGTTCCTACAGAGCCAGCATAACTGTCAGAGAACTGCAGTGGAAGGGGGACCTTTTAAATTCTAACGTCATCCACCGGTAGCGCAGCTCTGATAGAGGCGAAAAGCGAAAACACCCGTGCGCCGACCTTTCGGCGCACGTTAACGATCACTAGCTGGTAAAAACTCATCGGGAGTCCTTTACATCGGCGCGCTGTCGTGACGTGCGTGACCTCATCCCACCCCGTTCACCAGTTGCGATTTCAATCCCACCGCGGCTACCAGTTGTTCGGGTTTCGGGAAATCCATCTTCGTAGCATGACTGGGGACCGGAGACGCCCCTTACAAAAATGGATTCTGAGTTTCAATTCTTTTCCTGTTGAGTTTTTATTGAATCAACAGAAACTTAATTCAAACTCAATTGGCTATTGAGATGTGTCAGTACAAACTCAAAAGGATTTTTATTGAGAAAACGCAACACAAAACCAATTGACACGAGTCAATTGAAACTCTTTGGAGAACCAATGGGCAAAACTCATCAGGCTCAAACATACACTTTGAAGGGTTATTTTTTTCAGCGCTGCCCACTGTGTCTACGGAATTAAGACTACTAGGTTACTTTTATGCTTTTTTTATTTTACATTGACATTTCTATTGAGTGCAGTCAATAAAACGTCAACAAGGTTTCAATAGACAAACCTCAACAGAATGTCAAATGACTTCCTTTATTTGAAACTCAATAGAGTTTCTACTGACAAAACTAAGTAGGATTGAGAGTCGAACTAGTTGGTGAACATACATTGTTGAAAATTATACCGGTGTCCTTCTTTCTTTTCCATGTTTTATGGTTCGCGCTTAATTTTCAACACTGATGAAACTCCGTAGGGTAATCCAGTAGCCTTTACCAGCAGCATATCTTTGCACAAATAATAATTATACCTGCTAAGTGGGGAAATCAATTGTCTTGGACAATTTTTGAATGCATTTCCTCAAATACTGCCGCAACATGGTTTGCACAAAACAATGGAGGAAATAAACATTGACAAAACTCCAGTGACTCATCTCTTCTGGCACGTGACTCCCGCGGAAACGTTTCCTTGTTATAGCAGCTGATTTTCTTCTTTATACCTTAGCACACATTGACATAATGGGTGACGAATCTTCAGTACTACTAAGGTTCCGCTTTGGGGCGCTTTAGCGGCAGTGGAGATATTCGAAGTCAGTCTTCCGGGAAGGTTGGTGCGGAATCATGAAGCCTGCATATCTCGGCCGGGAAAAAACAGAAAGGCGGGGGGGGGGGGGGGGCTACACATCTCGGGTCCCAGTTCTGGGGACAAAAAAAAAAGTCATAACTCCTCCTACCTCTTTTCACACATACAATGCTGTGATACGTTGTGTTACGGGGGGGCGGGGGGAAGGAGGTAGATTTAAAAAGTCATTTCATCTGCTACATCTACAAAAGTCATATGTGACATCGCATCCTAGTGCGATGATTCAGTGTTTTTCTGTGGAGGCACGATAATAACAGCGCTGTTTTGCAGAAATGAATACTTATCTCACAAACCCAAACGCGAAAGAATATTCCAGTAACGAAAATGTGCCTATACATACTCAAAAAAAAATAGCAAAACGTTGGTGTAAATCACTACACGTCGAAAAAGAACAATTAAATTTTTGTATACAGCGAACTTTTCAAACAAGCCTTCAAATCAAGCGAACGCAAGCTTGGCCTCATCGTCGTTCACTTGTGAACTTCATTAGGGTAGCCAGAACTACACCCCGCCGTGGTCTGAGCCCAAGGACGCGAGTTCAGTTCCCCATCGCGGAGACCGCTTTTCTCTTGGAGGCAAAAAGCGAAAACGCCAATGTGTTCGAGATTTAGGCGCACGTTAAGACCCCGGGCTCGGGCTGTAAATCCGGGGCCCTCCACTGCTGCGGGCCTTATCGCCAGTGTAGCGTCGGCGCCTTAAATTTCGTAGTCAAACAAATCAATATCCCTCGCATACATAACTTTCCTTGAGGATACCGTGAACTGTCTACGATAACAACTGTAGAACTGGAGTGTGGAATACAGAGAATCCCGCAAGGAGCAAACGCGCATCTATGTTCTATTAAAACAGGTGAAAACAGTTCTTTCACGGCAAAAGAAATCTGTACTCGTAAGCGGAAGAGACTCACAAGACGCCCCCGCTCACACGAACTAAACGAACAAACGAAGAAAAAAGAGAAGAAAGACAAACTGAAGCGCTGATTAACAACTCATCACTACTGCACAGGGACACAAAAAGAAAGAACGAGCCTGACACTGGTGCACGTCACTACAAAAAAAGAAAACAAAATAGAGAAACCGAACAAATTAGTGAGCTGGCGTGCCGCTTGTTACACTCCGAACCGCTCTCTCGCTAACAAAAGTATTGTCAACGCGTCCGCGGAATGTTTCTCAAACACAAGCGCCTCGCAAATATCCTGCGCCCGCAAGCAGATCAAGAACTTTGAAGCTGTTTTCAAGGACTGGACTTTCCATAATTCTTCCGTCCTCTCTCCAGCTGCAGTTCGCCGAAGCGGGCGCCCGGACACAAAAGACTTGCCATCCACATCCACACCCGGCGATAACCAGTTCTTTTGGTTCCTCTGGCACCCTCCCACGCTAAGCTGAAGTGCCCGCGCTGTCGCGACATGGCCTCCGAGATTCCCCGCGAATGTCTAGTACGCTGAGTTGCCACTGCCGCCAGTGGCGCTAACAGCCAACATCGCGACCTCGGCGGAGTTTGGTTATCTGCAAAATAATATTACTGCTGCTCGACGGGTTGGTAATAATTCTATAAACAATGATCGTAAATATTAACATAGGACTCACAAGCCGTCGTCGGTTTTTTTTTTTTAATATCTCGTGTCAATGTTTTCACGCTCAATTTTTCACAAGAATGCGTAGCCGTGGCATAGCCATCGCAAACCGACTCGAAGCCAAGCCAAAGTCGCTTGTTCGCAGTCCCGGATGTGCGGGCACCAACGCGGTCGTTCCAACTTCTCACTGTTCTGTGCAAATTTACAGCTTTGCTCGTGTTGTTGACGATTTATGTGCCGTGTGCGAATCTTTTCAACGAGCATCGAAGGTCAGACATTGCAGTGCAGCTGGCGATACATCGAATTTATTGAAGGAAAAGCCATCGTATGCGCTTTTCTACCGCCGGTGAACATCCTTTGTGTCCGTGTTGTGTCTGTGCGCTGTGATCGTACGGTGAAGAAGCTTGCGAAGTGAGGTGTTACCTTCCCTATTAGCAACGCTTTGGAATCCGTCAAATTCACCACGCTGGGAGCGCCGCTGGGAGCGACGTTGTTATAAGGTAAGTTTATTCTTTCCGAGCGCTCCTGTGCAGTGCGCGTCAGGCTTGTCAAGGGCAAGCGAGCGCGCGGCTTCGGAGCATGCTGGCGACATCTGCTGATAGCTGCTGGGTTAGAGATAGCTTGCCATTGCGCGTGCGTGGATCTCGGACAGGCCCTGGCCGGTCGTCGTTCAGCTTTGGCCTCTAAAATTTTGAGACACCACCACCCGCAACGGGTGCTTGTTTTCTTCGTGCCAGCCGTGAGCGGTGACGCCGGAGATCAGTGCGTAATTTGACGCGGTGCATTATCACCCCAGGGACTTACGTAATCGCACAACAGGTTCGACCGAAAGCCCTGCAGTGAATTCTTGTTGCGTGCTTTCCGTTTGGTGCGCTTGAGATTCAGAAGATTGGCGCTCGTTGCTTTATGCGATTACGTAACTGCCTGCGATAAACGCGTCAAACGGCGCGTCTATCTGGCCTGTCACCGCTCATGGCTGGCACTGGGGAAGACCAGTGCCCCTCGTGGGTGGTGGCGTCTGCAAATAAGAGTGGCCCATGCGAAATGACGACCGGCCCGACCCTGTCCGAGATCCGCGCACGCGCAATGGCAAGCTATCTCTAACCCAGCAGTTATCAGCAGATGTCGCCAGCACGCTCCGTAGCCGTGCGCTCGCTTGCCCTAGACAAGCCTGACGCACACTGTACATTTTATCATGACAAATGTTGTGCAGACCTACCTGAATGGCGATACTCACGACTTTTGTCGGTATATGAACAGTGTTTTTATTCCCGCCGTCTCCAGATCGACCTAAAGGGTATGATTTCACTTCAGCCTTTCAAAAATAATGTACGTAAGTGTAACAAATTGAAGGGGGAGGCTATTGTACCGGCACACAACATTTTGACATCAATCAGTGTTATACTGACTTCCGCGCTGCTGTATTGCTTTCGCGTGTTCTATATTTGTATGTATCTTAAGCTAAAGATCTAACAAAACCTTTGAAGGCAATTGACGAATGAATAAAATCCCAGATGCAGTGCCGCTACAGAACGGAGCAGCAGCCATGAATTACCTAGTACGAAGTGTCATAAAAAAAGAAAGAACACCATGATGAAGATAAATAAAATGTTTGACGAACGAAGTTAACGAAAATGAAAAAAAAAATGAAGGAGGTTGAATCGAACAAGTGCCTGTCGGATCAATAACAGACACACGAATACTGCGCCATGCAAGCACACCTGACAGCGCTAGGCTGAGAGGCAGATCTACCAGTCACAAATAGGATAGTGTGTTCAACCAGTTAGGAGACATGGCGGTAAAATATACTTGCAAGCTAAAGTGCTGGCAGCCAGCAATATATTTGCGTATTAATTTGAACGATTGCTTGGAGAAAGAGCGTTCCCTGAGTGCAGAGCAGTGACAAATGTGGCCTAAACCGTACTTCATTCCAGCTAAAAAAATAATGCCCAAGAATATAACAAATTCATTGATTGCTTTTGGAAAATAGAGACTGTATCCACAGAAGCTAGGGTTTGAACCCAAAGCATCTTTACACAAGTCTGATGCGTTACCTCGGCACCCTAAAGGCAAGCAGACACTTTGGCTTTAAAACCAATGCAGAAAAAAACCTGCTGCGTTAGTAGTAGTTGGAAACAGACTGCACACTGTTGTCATATATTAGTCTTTTACCACTAAGTGCCAATTCTCCATGTATCTTTCCGTGAATTTCTCATTTGCCAATTTTTGTCACAGGTGCTAGGCAGCTTGCGCTAGAACATGCAAAGGCGTCAAACTTTCAAACTGATGAATACCAGTTTTGACTTAAGCACTTGCTCGACTTGCTAGCATAAATTGAAATTTGCCATTGCTTCTGATCACAACCTGCTGACTGCCTTTCTCGGAGCAGTTTTGAATAAGTTGGGCTGAATGTGGTGTGAGTAATAGCAAAATCACTGAATAACATTTTGGGTGAATGTGGCATCAGACGTGCCACTGACTGATGCTACACCGGCATTGCGCGAGGGCTTAGTCAATCGGTTTTGACAGATGTTCTGCCTCTAGGAATTACCCAAATGATTGGTCGGCATGGTATCACTATACTGTTTTAGTGCTGCTAGTGTATAGAAAATCTCGCCAAGCAAAGGGATACAAGCTTTTAAATTTTTTCTCATTTACAGACACTGATGTTTTTCCCCTCACCAAACAAAACTGTTTCGTGTTCTTGTGTGTAAACTGGCATTAGACGGCCTTGTTATACTGGTATACCCCTCTGGCATTGTTATGATGAAGGCAAAAATGTGGATATACCCATGTCTCATATGATCCCTTTAAGCTGCTGCTTAGTGCTACTTGTTTGGTAAACGTACTGCAAGGCACACACCATACTTCAGCGTTACAAGAGTGTAAAAGACTGCGAAATTTAAGTTATGTATTTCCTGTCACGTTCTTTTTGGCACGTTTTTTTCCATCACAGTTCATGTATTTTTTTCCACTAGTCGGTAAGCACAAAGTATTATGCGCTCATCCATTCATAAAGCCATTTGCGATGATTGCCTGATGTAGTAACTTTAGATTACAGTACCATCTGACCCTAGTTTTTTTTAATCAAGGCTAATTTTGTAAACAAGTTCATGCAAGTTGACAATTTTCTAATTTTGTTTTACGAGATTTCAAGCATTAAAATTTCAAAAAACAAAATCCACAGGTTGACAGGTATGCTTTTGCACAGGTTTGGGGTTTCTCCTGTCAGGTAGTGGCTCAACCAGTCTTGATAGGCCTATTTGGATTTCTTTTGGGCCTGAAAGATGTAGAAGACACGATTACGGACCCATGCGGGTGATTTTTTGGCTCCCTGCCGCGTTGAAACATAGTTGTTCCTGTAGATTTCAGATGCCTTAATGCGGAAGGCATTCAACTAAAGGCATTCCACTCCCTACCCATTATAGAATTAATTGATGTGGTTAGCTTGCCTTGATGCACTAAAACCTGAAAGAAGCTTATACATTTGTTAACTGCTGTCTCCTTGCCTTGCTTTCCAAAAATACAAACCATCTAACATATAAAATAGCAAGCTACTTAGACCAGCATGCTTAATAAGAAGGGACGCAATAATTTCGTACTATACTGGTGGAAACAAACAAGGCTGTTTCTTGTATTTTGCAGGCTACACAGTCAAGTAGCCAAGTGGACCCTGCAAGGCTCCAGTCCTCCCGTGCTGCTTTCGTGAGCAATAAAGCAAGCGTTGCCATGAAACACCTCACTATTTCACCTGCTCAATGCACACCTTGATTTTTTGCATTATTGAAGCAGACTCACTATATATTTAGTACAGTCAACTGAACTTTACGAGGCAATTGTTGAAATAACTTTATAAAAGACTAAAATGAAATCAAATGGGCTGTCTTGAATATGCTCAATAGGTTTTCATTTGACATTTCTCAACAGGAACTCAACAGGAGAATCAATAGATAGTCAACACAGACTCAACTAGAACTCCACTGACTTTTCTCAATAGACTTTCAATTGACACGTCACAACAGGAACTCAACAGGAAAAGTGTATTGAGACTCAACAGAAAGTCAATTGGAAATCAACAGACACGTTGACTATAGTCAATAGACTTTCAATTGAAACTCAGCGTTGAGTTTCAATTGAAACGCGGCGGCCAATTTTCAACGAGAACTCAATAAAAAATTTCTATTCAAAGTCAATTGACTGTCAACACAATGTACTGAGTAAAGTCGATTGACTTTCAATTCAATCTCAATAACCATTTTTGTAAGGGGCTGATCAAGAGACCGATGCTTGCTGATGAAGGACGATAAACCTTATGCACGTATTAACATGATGAATACATGTTGGGATGCTGTGCTTCGAGCGAATCGCACAGCCAGCAACAGCAAACCCCGGCGGCTCGCAACACCGTCTTTTTACTACAAAGCAGCATATGTCTAACCCCCCCCCCCCCCTCCAGTTTTCTTCAATATCGTTACGCAAAAACAAAGATGGTACGCAAGAAAGGAGACGAGACAAGCGATAACCTTCAATTGAACTTTTATCCACGCCGGAGCCTAGGAAATCAGAGAGCAGATTCCGGCCAGAGCAAAACGACATCCTTTCTTTTATGATCGAACAGAAAAAGTCTAATCACTTCTTCGTTGGTTGTCGTATTTTATCGCAACTTGCACACCAAACAGGAAATAAGGGGCCTTCTAATCAGATTCAAATTACGGACCACTCGAGGCTGGGCCGATCTCTTTCAGAGTATAACTGGGTGTCCTTTTTAGACGATGTACTTGAGTGCGACGTTTACGACCAGTTCGTCAATATTTTCACGCAGATGGTCAATGCATCCAAGAAAATGATTACAGTAAAGCAAAGACGGCCCAGTTGTCCTTGGATTAATCAAAATGTTCTTTCTGCTATTGCCGAAAGGGAATGCGCATGGACAAAAAGTCGCCGTTCACCTTAAAATGCTCAGCTGAAAGCACTTTATAAAACTGCACATAATAGAGCGCATGCGTTTCTTCGGGCAGAGAAGCGCAAACATTTCAACTACCGCTTTCAAGAATTGAGGACTAACCCTTCGAAAACATGGTCTCTTGTCAATGAATTGCGTATCCGCCGAGCCTCCAAAAACCCGTCGAAACTATCACTAAAAACTTCGGAGGAATATCTGCTAAGCTGGCTGATCCTTTTGCAATAGGGGTGACGGCTGAGCGTTCCACTGCAAGTATAGCAAATGGGACCACGTCTGTCCTTGATTCCGCCTTTTTGCCACTTTGTACTGAGGAAGATATTCGGTATATTCTGTTTAACTTTAATCGGCGAAAATCGCCCGGTTTGGATGGCGTATCCCTTAGAAAAATGGATTTTGAGTTTCAATTCAGTTCCAGTGGAGTTTTTATTGAGTCAGCAGAAACCTAATTCAAACTCAATTGGCCATTGAGATGTATCAGTAGAAACTCAAAAGGATTTGTATTGAGAAAACGCAATACAAAACCAATTGACCCCAGTCTACTGAAACTCTTTGGAGAACCAATTGACAAAACTCATCAGGCTGAAACATACACTTTGAAGGGCTATTTTTTTCAGCGCTGCCCATTGTGTCTATAGAATTAAGACTACTAGGTTACTTTTATGTTTTTTTATTCTACATTGACACTTCTATTGAGTGCAGTCAATGAAAAGTCAACAAGGTTTCAATAGACAATAGACAAAATGACTTTGTTTAATTGAAATTCAATAGAGTTTTTACTGACAAAATTCAAGTAAAATTGAGAGTCGAGCTAGTTGGTGAACATATGTTGTTGAAAATTATACCAGTGTCCTTCTTTTTTGTCCGTGTTTTATGGTTCGAGCTTAATTTTCAAAGCTGATAAAACTCCTTAGGCCAGCAGCCTTTACCAGCAGCATCTTCGCCCAAATAATTATTATACCTGCTGAGTGGGGAAATCAATTATATTGGACAATTTTTGACTGCATTTCCTCAAATACTGCCGCAACATGCTTTGCACAAAACAATGGAGGAAATAAACATTGACAAAACTCTAGTGACTCATCTCTTCTGGCACGTGACTCCCGCGGAATCGTTTCCTTGCTATAGCAGCGGATTTTCTTCTTTATACCTTAGCACGCATTGACATAATGGGTGAGCAATCTCCACTACTGCTAAGCTTCCGCTTTAGCGGCAGTGGACATATTCGAAGTCAGTCTTCCGGGAAAGTTGGAGCGGAATCATGAAGCATGCATATCTCGGCCGGGAAAAAATGGAAAGGCGGGGGGGGAGGCTACACGTCTCGGGTCCCAGTTCTGGGGACAAAAAAAAGTCGTCACTCCCCCTGCCTCTTTTCACACATACAATGCTGTGATATCTTGTGTTCCAGGGAGGGGAGGTGGGGAGGAGGTACATTTACTACGCGATTTCATCTGCTACATCTACAAAAGGCATATGTGGCATCGCATCCTAGTGCGATGATTCAGTGTTTTTCTGTGGAGGCACGATACTAACAGCGCTGTTTTGCAGAAACGAATACTTATCTCACAAACCCAAACGCACAAGAATATTCCAGTGACGAAATTGTGCCTATAAATACTCAGAAAAAAAACAGCAAAACTTTGGTGTAAATCCCTACACGTCGAAAAAAGAACAATTAAATTTTTGTACACAGCGAACTTTTAAAACAAGCGTTCAAATCAAGCGAACGCAGGCTTGGCCTCATCGTCGTTCACTCGTGAACTTCATTACTCCAGTTATCGATCGCGCACCCCGCCGTGGTCTGAGCCCAAGTACGCCAGTTCTATTCCCCGTCATACATAACTTTCCTTGACGATACCGTGAACTGTCTATGATAACAACACTAGAACAGCAATGTGGAATGCAGAGAATCCCACAAGGAGCAAACGCGCATCTACGCTCTATTAAAACAGGTGAAAACAGTTCTTTCACTGCAAAAGAACTCCGTACGCCAGTCCAAGGTGCCGCCGCTCACACGAACTGAACGAACAAACGAAGAAAGACAAACTGAAGCGCTGATTAACAACTCATCTTTACTGCACAGGGTCACAAAACGAAAGAACGAGCCTGACACTGCTTCACGCCACTACAAACAAAAAAAAAAAAGAGAGAAACCGAACAAATTAGTGGGCTGGCGTGCCGCTTGTTACACTCCGAACCGCTCGCTCGCTAACGAAAGCATGTCTTTTAAAGATGTCAACACGTCCGCGGACTACGTTTCTCAAACACAAGCGCCTCGCAAATATCCTGCGCCCGCAAGCAGATCAAGAACTTTGAAGCTGTTTTCAAAGATTGGACTTTCCAGAATTCTTCCGTCCACTCTCCTGCTGGAGTTCGCCGAAGCGGGCGCCCGGACACAAAAGACGTGCCCAACGTGCCATCCACCTCCACACCCGGCGATAACCAGTTCTTTTGTTTCCTCTGGCACCCTCCCACGCTAAGCTAAAGTGACCGCGCTGTCACGAATGTCTAGTACGCGGCGTTGTCACTGCCGCCAGTGGCGCTGACAGCCAACATCGCGACCTCGGCGGAGTTCGGTTATCTGCAATATAATATTACTGCTGCTAGAGGGGTTGGCAATAATTCTATAAAAAATTATTGTAAATATTAACATAGGATTCACAAGCCGCCGTAGGTTTTTTTTATATCTCGTGTCAATGTTTTCACGCTCAGTTTTCACAAGAATGCGTAGCTGTGGCATAGCCATCGCAAACCGACTTGAAACCAAGCCAATGTCGCTTGTTCGCCATCCCGGATGTGCGGGCAGTGCGGGCGCCAACGTGGTGCGGTCGTTCTCGCTGTTCTGTGCAAATTTACAGCTTTCCTCGTGTTATTGGCGATTTATGTGCCGTGTGCGAATCTTTTCAACCAGCATCGAAGGTCAGACATTGCAGTGCAGTTGGCGATACATCGAATTTATTGAAGGAAAAGCCATCGTATGCGCTCTTCAACCGCCGGTGAACATCCTTTGTGTGTCGTGTTGTGTTTGTGCGCTGTGATCGTACGGTGAAGAAGCTTGCGAAGTGAGGTGTTACCATCCCTGTTAGCCACGCTTTGGAATCCGTCAAACTCACCACGCTGGGAGCCCCGCTGGGAGCGACGTTGTTATAAGGTAAGTTCATTCTTTCCGAGCGCTCCTGTACATTTCATCATGACTAACGTTGTGCAGACCTACCTGAATGGCTATACTCACGACTTGGTTATTTGTCGCTATATAAACAGTGTTTTTATGCATGCCGTCTCAAGATCGACCTAAAGGGTACGATTTCACTTCAGCTTTTCAAAAATACTGTACGTACGTGTAACAAATTTAAGGGGGTATTGTACCGGCACACATTTTGACATCAATCGGTAGTTTTACTGTCTTCCGCGCTGCTGTATTGCTTTCGTGTGTAATATATTTGTATGTATCTTAAGCTAAAGGTCTAACAAAACCTTTGAAGGCAAGTGACGAATGAATAAAATTGTAGACGCAGTACTGTTACAGAACGGAGCAGCACCCCTGTATTGCCTGGTACGAAGTGTCCTAAAAAAATAAAGAACACCATGATTAAGGTAAATAAAATGTTTGACGAACGAAGTTAACGCAAATGAAAAAAAATGAAGGAGGTCGAATCGAACAAGTGCCTGTAGGATCAATAACACACGCACGAATACTGCGCTATGCAAACACACCTGACAGCGCTAGGCTGAGAGGCAGATCTACCAGTCACAAACAGTATAGTGTGTTCAACCAGTTAGGAGACATGGCGGTAAAATATACTTACAAGCTAAAGTGCTGGCTGCCGGCAATATATTTGCTTCCTAACTTGAACGATTGTTTGGAGAAAGAGCGTTCCCTGAGTGCCGAGCAGTGACTCAGGTGACAAACAGGGCTTAAAACGTACTTCATTCCAGCTAAAGAAATAATGCCCAAGAATATAACAAATTCATTTATTACTTTTGGGAAATAGAGACTGTGTATCCGCAGAACCTAGGGTTTGAACCCAAAGCATCTTTACACAAGTCTGATGCGTTACCTTGACACCCTAAAGGCAAGCAGACACTTTGGTTTTAAAACCAATGAAGAAAAAAATGTGCTGCGTAAGGAGTAGTTGGAAACAGACTGCACACTGTTATATATTAGTCTTTTACCACAAAGTGCCAATTCTCTCCACGTATCTTTCTGGGAATTTCTCATTTGCCAATTTTTGTCTCAGGTGCTAGGCAGCTTGCGTCAAGCTTTCAAACTGATGAATATCGGTTTTGACTAAGCACTTGCTCGACTTGCTAGCATAAGTTGAAATTTGGCATTGCTTATAATCACAACGTGCTGATTGCCTTCCTCGGAGCAGTTTTGAATAAGTTGGGCTGAATGTGGGCTGAAATCACTGAATAACATTTTGGCTAAACGTGGCATCAGACGTGCCACTGACTGATGCTACACCGGCATTGCGCGAGGGCTTAGTCGATCTGTTGTGACAAATGTTCTGCCTCTAGGAATTACCCAAATGATTGGTCGGCACGGTATCACTGTACTGTTTTAGTGCTGCTGCTGTATAGAAAATCCCGCCAAGCAAAGGGAAAAAAAAGCTTTTACATTTTTTCTCATTTACAGCAACTCTGCTGTTTTTTTCTCTCACCAAACAAAACTGTTTCGTGTTCTCGTTGTGTGTAAACTGGCATCACGACCTTGTTATACTGGGACACTCCTCTGGCATTGTTACGATTAAGGCAAAAATGTGGATATACCCATGTCTCATATGATCCCTTCAAGCTGCTGCTTAATGCTACTTGTTTGTTATACGTACTGCAAATCACACACCATACTTCATCGTTACGAGAGTGTGAAAGACTGCGAAATTCAACTTGTGTATTTTTTTCTGTCACGTTCTTTCTGGCAAGTTTTTTTTTCTTTCGCGGTTTATGTAATTTTTTCCACTAGTCGGTAAGCACAAAGTATTATGCGCTCATTCATTCATAAAGCCATTTGCAATGACTGCCGGTTGTAGTAACTTTAGTTTACAGTACCATCTGACACGTTTTTTTTAAATCAAGGCTACAATTTTGTAAACCAGCTCATGCAAGTTGACAGTTATCTAATTTTGTTTTGACATTTCCAGCATTGAAATTTCACAAAACAAAATCCACAGGTTGACAGGTATGCTTTTGGACAGGTTTGGTAGTGGCTTGTCATGGCAAGAAATCGCCACGACAAAAAGGACGACCACGACAGGAAAAAAAACGTGCACCGATGACGACGATGACGAAGACGCGAGGACGTGCTCTGCGGGGTACGTGCTAAAGACCCCGAGGCCACCATCATCATCAGCGCCTCGCGGGGTCATTGACCCCCTACTCATGAGCCCGCCAATCGCAAGGCGCCAGGGAGAAAAACCGAAGAAGGAGGGACCCCGAGAACACCGAGAGAGGGGAGACTGAGAAGCGTGGATCGCGACCGGGATGCGCGGCGGTCGGGCGACCGGACCCGTGCCGTGCCCCAAGAGGTCATCCACGACTGCAAACTCCAGGAGGTCTTCGCAAGGAAATCGTCTCGCCGGGCGTCGGTGAAAGACAGCGGTGCGCCCAGAGAGCTGCGTTCGTCTTGATCATGGAACGGGAGCTCGGAGCACGCTGCACCGTTACGGCCACGACACACTACATGGACCTTTGAACGCCCGAAACACACCACGACTGCGTCTCTGGGACGTGAGGTAGGGCAACTCCGTTCCAGCTGCGTACGAATATTGTGGACGTTCCCTTACCGTACTCTGTTCTCGCCCTTCAGTCCCGGACTTTGACTGTTTTCCCCAGTTTGAACCAATTATCGTGTTAAATACCACATTGTCGCAGTTTCCTGTTATTCTTTGGTTTAGCTCTGTCTTCTACTGCGTGATTTTGAGTTGAGTTTTGGGTTATATAAACTAGTCTCGTTTCCAAAGTTTCTCTCTTCTATTTATTATTGTCCAACGAACCTGACAATAATTGGCGTCCGCGACAGGACGGGACTATTTTGTTTTGTTAAAAACCCGAGATGGACACACAGGAATTATTTGAACTGGGGACGCGGTTAGGACTAAGCGGTGATGGGCTTGAGCAGTGGGTGCTTGAGGAGCAGAGATACTGGCGGAAAGACAAAGAGTTAGAGCTAGAATCGCTCAAAAAAATTGCCGAAATGGAGGCAGCGCGTGCGGCAGTAGAGAAGGAGCGGGACGAGCATGTGCGAGCGCGTGAAAAAATTGAAAAAGAAACTTTGCCGCTAAAGCTACGGCTCGCGGAACTTGAAGCCACGCTAAAGGCGGCACGTGAATCTAAGGATACCGGGAAAACCTTTTATCAAGCAGCTTTCTCAATACCGTGCTTCAGCGCGGACGAACCTTTGACCCCTTTTGAAGAGGCACGAGATGTCGACGAACCGTGTGATCGCGATATTATGGAACATCAGGTGGCCGTTCAATCAAATGATGATCAAGAAACTTCAATTAAAACGCTTGTGGCAGCGTCGCACTTGACGGTTTGCGGGTCTGCTGAGTCCAAGATTAACGATAACCGTAAATTGGTCCTGCATGACACCTTGCCTGATAATGACCGCTCTGTATTGGAAAAGACCCCGACTAAAGACAGGGATGCCGAGCAACACCAGATATTAGACCAAAGATACCAGGTAGTCCCAAGAATAAAGCATCCTCCTTGTTGGCTAAGAATGCGCTACTCTAGTCAGACAAAGAGGCGGAACTCAAATTCTCAGAGCGTCTATAGGACCGCGAGAACAGCTATATACAAACCCAGCGGTAGCTCGCAAAATGCAAAAACTACTAAAAGAAATGCTTCTCGGTGTGGACAATGCCCACAGTCTGGCAGAAAGTTGGAATATCCACGTGAAGTGTGTGAGGTAAAGGCAAAATCTACTGGCTATTTTGCTAGACGCGTCTATGCAAGAGGCAGAGAGTGGCACCGCAGCCACTGCTGGAAAAGGAAAGAAATATTTGCCAGTTTGCCTGTTTGACGATTCTGGACTGCCTACTCAACTTGGACCTGGCGTATATCGTGGACATGAAGATGGTGTCTTCGTTTCTTATGTATGGTGGTCTGTTTTTTATGCATTTGTGCTTTATCGCGGGGCTATTTCAAGTGCAGTGATGAGGACAAAATATTCTGTGACTGTTCATCTCAGGGACTGTTGGTTTGGTGTGGTGGACTACTGGAAAAAGACATTTTTCTTTGAAAAATGCTTAAGTGGGGGGACATGTCATGGCAAGAAATCGCCACGACAAAAAGGACGACCACGACAGGAAAAAAAACGTGCACCGATGACGACGATGACGAAGACGCGAGGACGTGCTCTGCGGGGTACGTGCTAAAGACCCCGAGGCACCATCATCATCAGCGCCTCGCGGAGTCATTGACCCCCTACTCATGAGCCCGCCAATCGCAAGGCGCCAGGGAGAAAAACCGAAGAAGGAGGGACCCCGAGAACACCGAGAGAGGGGAGACTGAGAAGCGTGGATCGCGACCGGGATGCGCGGCGGTCGGGCGACCGGACCCGTGCCGTGCCCCAAGAGGTCATCCACGACTGCAAACTCCAGGAGGTCTTCGCAAGGAAATCGTCTCGCCGGGCGTCGGTGAAAGACAGCGGTGCGCCCAGAGAGCTGCGTTCGTCTTGATCATGGAACGGGAGCTCGGAGCACGCTGCACCGTTACGGCCACGACACACTACATGGACCTTTGAACGCCCGAAACACACCACGACTGCGTCTCTGGGACGTGAGGTAGGGCAACTCCGTTCCAGCTGCGTACGAATATTGTGGACGTTCCCTTACCGTACTCTGTTCTCGCCCTTCAGTCCCGGACTTTGACTGTTTTCCCCCGTTTGAACCAATTATCGTGTTAAATACCACATTGTCGCAGTTTCCTGTTATTCTTTGGTTTAGCTCTGTCTTCTACTGTGTGATTTTGAGTTGAGTTTTGGGTTATATAAACTAGTCTCGTTTCCAAAGTTTCTCTCTTCTATTTATTATTGTCCAACGAACCTGACAGGCTCACCCAGTCTTAATAGGCCTAAGCGGATTTCTTTTTGGCCTCAAAGATGTGGAAGACACGATAACTAGCCCATGCGGGTGATTTTGTGGCTCCCTGCGGACATAGTCGTTCCTCAAGATTTCAGGTGCTTTAATGCGGAAGGCGTTTAATGTAAAGGCGTTCCACTCCCTACCCATTGTAGAATTAATTGATGTGGTTAGCTTGCCTTGGTGCATTAAAACCTGAAACAAGCTTTACATTTGTTGAACGGCTGTCTCCTTGCCTTGCTTTCCAAAAATACAAACCATCTAACATATAAAATAGCAAGCTACTTAGACCAGCATGCTTAATAAGAAGGGACGCAATCATTTCGTACTATACTGGTGGAAACAAACAAGTCTGTTTCTTGTTGTATTTTGCCGGCTACACAGGCAAGTAGCCAAGTGGACCCTGCAAGGCTGCAGCCCTCCCGTGCTGCTTTCGTGAGCAATAAAGCAAGCGTTGCCATGAAACACCTCACTATTTCACCTGCTCAATGCACACCTTGATTTTTTGCATTATTGAAGCAGACTCACTATATATTTAGTACTGTCAACTGAACTTTACGAGGCAATTGTTGAAATAACTTGATAAAAGACTAAAATGAAATCAAACGGGCTGTCTTGAATATGCTCAATAAGTTTTCATTTGACATTTCTCAACAGGAACTCAACAGGAGAATCAATAGATCGTCAACACAGACTCAACTGGAACTCCACCGACTTTTCTCAATAGACTTTCAATTGATACATCACAACAGGAACTCAACAGGAAATGTGTATTGAGAGTCAACAGAAACTCAATTGGAAATCAACAGACATGTTGACTATAGTCAATAGACTTTCAATTGAAACACAGGGTTGAGTTTCAATTGAAACGCGGCGGCCAATTTTCAACGAGAACTCAATACAAAATTTCTATTCAAAGTCAATTGACTGTCACCACATTGTACTGAGTAAAGTCAATTGAATTTCAATTCAATCTCAATAACCATAAGGGATCTGTTGATGTTTTATGTAAGCATTTTGAGCAACTCAAACACGTATTGCTTGCTATTTTAAATAAAATAATCTCTACGCAAATTGTACCAATGGGTCTGAAACAAGCCTTAGTTAGACCAATGTTCAAAAGTGGGGAAAAAATAATGTCAAAAATTGTAGGGGTATTTCAATCCTACCAACCATAGCTTTGATACTGGAAAAGCATGTTTGTTCAGTATTACTTAGTTTCCTTCAATCTCGTGATGTCTTTTCACCTAACCAGTTCAGTTTTGTAAGTGGTCGAGGCACACAAAAAGCTTTAGAAGAAGTTTCTGATTTCCTGAATGAGGCCATTGATCAAAATGAATTCGCTTGTGCTCTCTTTTTAGATGCCACCAAGGCATTTGATTGTGTTTATCATGGGATATTTTGTGACAAACTGTATAATTATGAAATTCGTGGTCCATTTCTTTCTTTACTTACCAATTATCTTGCTGACGGATCTCAGGCCGTGGTCATAGAAAAGTTAGAAGTGCACAAATTCCATTGTGTAGTGGAGTGCCACAAGGGTCTACTCTTGCACCTGTTCTGTTCAATTTATATGTTAACGATCTGAGTGATTCCATACTTTACTGTCGCGTTGTTTCGTACGCAGATGATACACTTTTGATTTCTAGACGCATTGAATATGCAACAGCTGTGAAGAATTTACAATACGATTGTGAACAAGTAATAGAATGGTTCGAAAACAAAGTGACAGGGATAAACAAAACTAAAACACAACTTGTATGTTTTCACAATCCTCTCAAACCTACCTCCCAAGAAATACCAATCTTCCTACACAAGTCGTCTTGTAATAATTGCAGTTGCTCTCCGGTTCATTATGTCTCGACTGCTAAGTACTTGGGAATATTTTTCTATTCTGACATGTTATGGAACAGCCAGTTCGTCTACATTTGTTCCAATCTTCGTAAAATTGCCTGTTTGTTATTTTCAATGCGCTCAATATGTCCGGTTTCACTCCGTAAACAGATCGTGCACGCTCTTGGTTACAGCGTACTACGCTATGGTATTTGTTGCTTTTATTTTTGCTCGGCCTTTTGGCGCAACAAAGTTGACGGTTTATTGAAACTGGCGTTGAAATCGATGTTGTATGGTACAAATATTGATGGCAATGTCTGTATTTTCTCATGGTCTCAGATGCCAAAATTCTTAGTTCTCTATACACAAACAGTAGTTCTGAAATATGTTTGGACGAAAGAGTACTGTGTTCCGTACATTCCTGTGAGGGACCTTCGTCAACGCAATCGTTTCGTTTTGCATAGGACACGAACTAGGTATGGGGAACGTATTCGCGCTTTGCGCTTTTTATGTCCCGCATACAATGAATCAGTTACCAGACGATGTTTTCTCCCTCAGTAGCCGAAAATTAATTAAGAAATGTCTGTTTGAACTTTTCTATTAAGTATTTGCTCATCACTCACCACATTTTTTAATATTTTTTTCTTTCTTTTCTTTCTTCTCTTCTCTTTATTGTGTGTCCGTACCGGCGAAGCGATTGGCCTCGGTGCCGCCAACTGCCGGGCACTGCCCTTCAAGCCTTCTGTGGCTTCGGCTGGCTCGCAAATGTACCTTGTATGTATATTGCAATAAACATATATTATTATTATTATTATTATTATTATCACAGAACACGACGGTCGCAGCGATCGCTTTATGACGCAAAGCGCAGCGAAATGCTACGCCTGATAAGCGCGGAGCGTACCGATGTCACCGATTCACTTCACCGATTCACGGTCGAATTCAATCAGTATATGATGCATAAAACAGTCACTTTTCTTTGTCATTTTTCTCTTCAGCTCAATCATGTGACCCAGTAGCTTACGAGTGTGGACAAATGCCATGCATTGGTTTCTGTTTGTCACGGAGACGCTTGTAATTCCCTCTTCTGTTGCTGTTACGCTAATAATTTTTATTTTAGTGCCAAACATAAAAGCAAACTACGGCACGTTATTCATGTGCTCCGGAATCACTGACTTGGAAATAGTCAAAACAATTATTTCTTTCGGTAGAAAACAAGTTCTAAACCGCGCGCCATCCGAAACTGGCTGCTGCAAATTCACGGGGTTGTCCAGGCGCCGAAGGTAGGTGAAATTTTTTGCCCTATTTAACGCGACAGCAGCCGCCGTGTTCAAGCGTTTACGTACCATTACGTCACTTTTACGGAGGCTGAAGTTGCGGATGTGTGACCTGTTCGTTCTCTCCATCTGTTTAAATTTCGTTCTCTCCATCTGTTTAAATGACGTCACACCTTCTCAGCCAATCACAGAGAGCGTTTGACATACAACCCTTATTGTTGTTGAGTAGCAAAGACAGGCGTACGTTATCATGCCCGCTGCACTTATTGTAGTTTTTCATTGCCGGCCAAGAATTATGCGCTTTCAGAAACGAGAAATAAGGCAAATTTTAGAACTGCTACCCGTAAACCTCATGAAACGTCAAACTAACGACGGCACACACAACCGCTTTGCCAACCGGAAGCACGTGACGAAAATTGAATGCCAGTCAAAAAGACAAAAAAAACTTCCTGCAAATTCACAGTTCACTGTGAACTTGTACAATCGAGAATAGGAAACGTGACCGGGCAAACAACGCAGCCACTTCCAGCACGCACGGACGCTCGCTTAGCCCTCAGCTACAGTTAAAGAGTGCCTTAGCTGCGGTGGCATTTACACCGGGGCGCGCTGTTCCAATATGAAACGGACGGCGAAGTTTCGGGGCCAGTAAAAGCATTGACGGACTCTGGGGCTACCAATCTATAGCTAACAAGATAGCGCCTTCGTCTGCGTGCCGCCTCCTTTCGCCTTTACGGGGAAGACAGAAATCCCAGCTGCTGTCGGCGTCCAACCTGGGGCCTCTCAGTTGCGCACCGGATTCTTCACCTACTATCGCACTCCGGCCGTGTGCTTCGATGCGCAAAACTTAGGGCGTGACGTCTGCGCAGCCAAGGTTGCGGCAGGCGCTGCCGCCTCCCTGCGGGCAGCGATCACCGCCTGTGCATGCCTAAAATAAACATTATCTAAAGAAGAGATTTGGAGAGAAGAGAAGAGACCCACGCACACGATATCGCCAGCGGTGGAGGTCGACCAAAGAGGGCATACGCTAGCGGCGTCCTCTTCGCAGGTAGCTGCAAGCCCAGTACTTCCTGACTGCGAGAAAATCGCCGCTGTTCTGTCTCAGTAGCCGAGGCATAGAATTGCGGGTTGTGGAGCGCAGAAATTCTGAGTAAAAAAAGAAACCTAGGAATTCTTTAGCGTAAAATGTGTGTCCGTAACTATGGGTGTTCCATATCTTTTAGGTAGGGCGCGGCCTATCAACACATGTAATTGATGATTGGCATCCCTCTGGATGCCAGATATGTGTACCGTCATGCCCGCTTAGACTTATCCTATATTGGCATTTGACAAACCTGGAATTTGACAAGCCTCAAACCCGGGTGCCTCTTTCTTGTGTCGTAATAGAGTGATCGCAAGACATATAAACGTGTTCGTAGGCTAAACAGAGCGAAGAAATACCAAAACATTCTGATTTTCTAAAATGGTGGGTAGATTTGACCAAAAAAACAAACTGTAGTAAAAAAAGGTTGGTCTTAAATTAAGTATTACCGTTACTGCTGGTCATATTGAGGCCACTGACGTTAAAACTCGTGCGTCTGGCGCGAACAGCGCAGCCGTATTAGCAGTTGCTCAAGAGAGCAGAAGGGCTTCAAGCAATGGTGCAAGTGGGGTTGTGTCTGCAGAAGGCCAGCTTTGTCAAATGCGCTGTCACCCATTTATGGAAACATGGCATATTCCCACGGCCAAGCGAAACTACTTCCCATTGACAACTCTTGCCTTGAGGTATTACAAAAAATCTGCAAGGCAAAAAGAAACCGGGGGCAATGACCACCACCCGAAAAAAGCGGGCGTGAGTAATGAAGAATAGAAAATTAAAAATTCAATTAGCGATAATTGTCCATAAAAAACGTCATTAATGTCGTCCAGCGGAGTAACCGCCACGAGACGTGTTGCGCCGCTAAAGGCAGGCGGCCGACGCATCCGTACTCGGCGTGCTTATGTACTGGCCCCTCCGAGTCTGTCTTCAGCGGATGTCGAGCCTGGAAGAAAGAAAGGCGGGACGCAAACATTGGATGTGACGAGTGCGTGACTCAGTTCTGATAGCAACAAGTTTGGCCTAGGCATGAAAAATGAACGCACGTGCGTAGGAGTTAAAACAGCAGGAGGCGTAAATGCGACGGACTATGGAACTAAGGTGTCCGATGCGCGGACGGGGCCGCTCATCATGGTCGCGTGCCCGCTCGACTGTGGCGCACAAGCGGGCTCCCTTAACCATAGAGTTTCTTACAATATACACTAGAGAGGAATCTGGCGCTAGCGTCTATGCGGCTCACATCAAGGCCGTCTGTGCAGTCATGGACCGCCATTACATCATGCGCTCGCCTTATTTTCATCATTTGCTTGAATTGAAACGCTTTAGTGGCCGTATATTCGAACACAGTGACACTAAAAGCGCAACGAATGGTGTGTTATTATATAAGTGAAGCATAAAACAGGCTGTTTTAAAGCTAAGGAAAGAGGAATTAAAGCGTATTTTCGCAGGAACACTTGTGCCTACTATTCTGCAGGCCAATCTCGTAGTTAAGAACAAAGTAAATGTTTTGGGTGAAACTCATTACAGGCTCTTACTTTATTATCTTACCTTTGTTTCAGATAACAAGTTATTTAAAGAGCTTGTAAAGCTTTTTGAGTGTGCCTATGAAAACGTAGTCTTTGTGATGAACTGGTGGCCCTACCTTCAGCTACAGTTTAACAAAACTTGTTGCTGGGCGAGTTGGTTCATACTTAAAAAAAAAACTTGGCATTAACGACGACAAGATAGGACGGACACAGGCGCCCGCATCTGTTGTATCTTGTCTTCATTTGAGTACATTTTGTTTCTTTTTTTTTCGTCAGCTACAACTTTCGCGGCGGCTTATTACCCGCTCAGTCATACGTCCTTAGACTGCGGCATGACCTACAAGAAGCACGACCACGCACTGCCTGCTTTTTCCCTGAACACGGCTACCACAGACCAGGGAAGATTTCGGCTTCCTCGTAGCTCGTAGTTGTGTTAAGGCACAGTGAAGGAAGCAAATCCCCAAAACCGGTAAAGAATTCAATTGTCATGCTTAAGAATCCAATTGTTAAGAATCCCAAGCCAAAAAAGGGGGGGCGGGGGAAGTAAACTTAGTAAGAAGCTCTATGCCCTTAACAGCCTCCCTGGTTGCCAGAGTGCCCGGGCTTTGTTGTAAAGGATTCGCGACGGTAAACGACCCGCCGCGGGTGGCTCAGTGGCAAAGGCGTTGCGCTGATGGGCACAAGGTAGCGGGTTCGATTCCCGGCAGCGGCGGCAGCTTTTCTGATGGAGGGGAAAAGCAAAAACGCCCGTGTGTTCGAGATTTCGGCGCACGTTAAAGATCCCCAGCTGGTCCTAGACTGAATTCGCGACCGAACGCTGTCATCAGTGTCGAAAAATGTTTTGAAAAATGTCTTACTTCGCTGCTCAAACGCAAAACGTTTCGTCTGTCTCATAAACAGAATTTATTCTGCCCGTCTTTCTCTTCAACCTTTCAGTAAAATGTCGAAACGATTCGTCAAGAAGGAGTCTTATAGGCACAACTATTCCCAACTACTGGTGCCGTAAGTCATACAGTTCCCCAGTATCAAGCACAAAGGAAACATGAAGCCCATTAGAGGCAAAACGTAATAACACCAAACCGATAGCCCCCGCGTTCTTTTAGTTAAGAATACACGTTGGGTTAGTTTTTACGATTGCAAGAACAAAAAAATTACGCCCACCTCCCCTCGCGGGAACCCTGGTGTGATGCGACGCTGAGGGGGGTTCAAGCGCAAGCGGAGAGCAACCGTCAACCGAAAGGCCGCCGGAGAGCGGCACACCCGTTATATGCGCAGCGCGCCCGAAGGAGAGGAGACCGCGGAGAGAGAGAGTACTGCACATGCGCAGCACCGCGCGCAGCGCCGCCCACCGGCGGAGTGAGAGCGCGCTGGGCCGCACACCCGCAGATGTTGAGAGAGAGTGTTCGCTCTACCTGGGAACGCGCCGGCGCCAGTGCGTCTGCCGCGGCTATGACGCAACAAAGTCCAACACAATGCACTTTAATCCAATCCAATCCAAATCCAATCCAAGCCAAGCCAAGCCAATCGATTCCAATCCAATGCCCCTCGCGAGAGAGTGTTCGTTATCGGAGAGGAGAGGGGGTGAGCGGAGGAGAGTGCGGACGCCGCCGACGACGACGACGGACGCACGCAGGAAGGACAGGGCCGCCGACAAGAGATGCTCTCAGCGTCGCATCTAAAAAACAACGCTTTAGAAACAACGCTTTAGAAGTGACGTTTTTAAGAACAACGCTTTAGAAGTGACGTTCACTGGCTCCACCTCGTGCCGGATGAAAGCAAGCAGAAAAATATTGAGCTCCCGCTCGAGCTGCCCTAGTCGGAACAACAAATAAAAACTATGAGAAAAAAGAACACCTGCTGCCCCAGCAGATGGCGCGCGCAGCGCGAAGGCGGGAAAATAGAGTTGAATTGAACGGAACCCCTTGCATTCATAACGGGAGGAGCGAAATGGAAGAGGAAGAACGTGCAAGACGGGAACGGAACGCGGAAAAGGAGTTGCGTGGTACGGGTGGCAGGCGACTGTCGTCTTTCAACGGCATTCGCACTAAAACAAGTAGATACGCGGCCAATTTTTCTAATCGAGGACGGGGCGAAGGCAATCCACGCGCTCGATAAACATAGAGCAGAAGTAAATGCACTCGCTAACCACACAAGGCAACGCAACACCACACTACTTGAAGCTGGCGGCAAGGTTCGAATCGTCGGGCTGGCAAATGGCGTTGCGAAAGCTGGCGCAGTACCATAGTTAACGCTTTCCATACTTTTATGATGGCAGCTCTAAATACAAAATGTTGCTGCTTTCATAAGTGTGGCCGAACAAAAGCAGGGTGTCGGGAGGAAACAATAACCGGAACCGACAAACGAAAAGAACGATATTTTTGGCAGGAACGAAAAAGAAAGCGAAACGTTATTTATTTTTTCTCTCGGGAGCGAAATCGAAAAATAAAGGAAAAAACAGTTTCAGATTTTGGTTTGACTGGAGTCAAGGTATATTCATTTCAATTTACATGCTGCGAATTTGGAGATTGCTGCGTTTGGTGGCGTAAAAACGACTTTCATCTCGCTGTTTCCATCTCTCCTACAGCAGACTTGCTGCCTGCTTCCATACTCTCTCCGCCTGTCTCGATTTTTAGGGCTGAGGTTGCGATCTGGCTGCGATGCATTCGTGGCAACCTTATTTATTTATTTATTTATTTAGCTCCGGCATTACTATAAGGGGTATTCTGTCACGGCATAACAAAGAAGAAGAAATACAATGTTTGGCGTGATTAGAGCACCATGCACCATTGGCAGAAAAAAAAAACAGCAGATCACAGCCGCACACTCAGTGAAAGCAGCCGCAAGTGATGCTGTGCCTGTGCCAGGCGAGTGCTGCCAGAGCACAGCGGAGACATTTCATGAGGGGCGGGAAGAACACTGTCGGGCAGGGATCGGTTATCCTTGTTATTAGTTGCCAGAAAATGGCCCTTGGAGCACCGATGTGCGCCATGAATGTTCGCGAGTTTTCTTGATGTTACCCCTTCGTATGGATGTATGCGCGGGGGACTGAAGGTACTGATGTTGATTCGTTGCTACCTCCTCTCCTACAATATCTTTCAAGATTAAACACACAGAAAAGATGTACCGGAATTTCAGAGTGCCCCATGACGTGGATCTTCTTAAACTTGCAACGATAATATTACAACAATACGAGTTAGTAACGAAGATCAGAGCCGAATTTTGAATTGCCTCCAATTTATTCATAAGGGTTTTAGTGTACGCGTAAACTATACCGAAGCGGGATACTCAAGAATCGAGCATACGCGCAGAACACGCTAGCTGCGTGGGGGCTTGAAGTGTTCGCACCTAACAATTGTATGCTTCACCCCAATTGGACGCCCCCAAAACAAATATCCCTCGAAGATTTATTTATCTACTACAGCATCTCAATCAAACCTCGGTGCCAGATTAAGGAATGGGACAAGATTAGAATCCTGTAGAGTCATTTGCGGCTGATTCATCAAGGAGTATACCACAAGAAGAGCTTAGGTGCCAGCGGATTTTTGTATGTGTGCAGTGGAGATATTTAACAGAAATATTAACCGAAAATTAATGAGCAGCACGTATTGTTTATTATTATAATTTCGTAATTATCAAGACGGTCTACAAATTCTTTACCCTCAATATTTTTTGCACGCAAACATGGACCGTTATGAACCGGCGAACCATAATTTTTTTCCTTCCGGTTCAGCTCCGAAACGAAAATTTTAGGTATCTAAAAAAGCAGAAACAAATTTTTAACAAAACAGAAACCGGAACGAAAAAAATTTTCACCATATTTCCATAGGGGAACCCTGAGTAGTATGCGAAGCAGCCTGGAGTCGACTCAGGTTCCCATTAGTTTTCAGTTCGATCGCGGCGTTGCGGTAGGAGAACGAGGGGAGCGGAGCGCGCACGCACCTCATTTATACGGCGGAGCTGCAGTGGCGCCTCCAGCGGAGTATGGAGCGGCTACCGTCGCGTCTCTAACCCTAAGCTGCTTCGCATTATCGCGCGCGGAGCCGCAGGTGTTGCCATTCATTGCGCAATCTCGGAGAGGAGAGGAGCTTCGGAGAGGAAGGAGGAATGCCGGAGAGGAGCATCGGAGAGGAGAGGAGGAATGCCTCGCATACTACTCAGGGTTCCCCTACGGGAAGATGACGACGGTGGTTGAACCCGAAGCTATCTAGCGATGGATTCTTTGGTTGTCCAATCCCTAGGGGCATCCTGCCACAATTATCATCAGCGGTGCCTGGCCAGGCATGCGCTGTGGTGGTGTGGTACTCAGGGTTCCCCTACGGGAAGATGACGACGGTGGTTGAACGCGAGGCTATCTCGTGATTAATTCTTTGGTTGGCCAATCCTTAGGGACATCCCGCCACAATCATCATCAGCGGTGCCTGGCCAGGCATGCGCAGTGGTGGTGTGGTACTCTAGTTCCCCTACGGGAAGATGACGACGGTGGTTGAACGCAGGCTATCTCGTGATGAATTCTTTGGTTGGCCAATCCTTAGGGACATCCTGCCACTATCATCATCAGCGGTGCCTGGCCAGGCTTGCGCAGTGGGGGTGTGGTACTCAGGGTTCCCATACGGGAAGATGACGGTGGTTGAACGCGAGGCTATCTCGTGATGGATTCTTTGGTTGGCCAATTCCTATAGGGGCATCCTGCCACTATCATCATCAGCGGTTCCTGGCCAGGCATGCGCAGTGGGGGTGTGCACGCCGCAAAACGGCGTCCACACCCCCACACGGCGGAGGGAACAGGCTCGACCATAAGCTGCTTCGCATTGCTTCGCATCTAAAACATTTCGTTCCGACATCTTGCACAAAAATGCGCTGTGACAGCCTACGACCGCAACACCGAACCTGCGGAATTACGTACCCGCAGAAGTAATTACGACACGTAACAAGACGAAAGTGTCAAGTACGCCGGTTCAAGTTGAATTAACAGAGCTGTAGAAATTAATTAACAGAAGTAAAACGAACAAATTTCGTGTATATAGCGTACCAGCGATCGAGGAAACGCTGGAAATAGGAGGAAGCTAAAAACAAACTAAGAGGAAGCTAGCCATCGACAAGGACAGGATGTGCGCACAAGAATAGTATTCAGAAAGCAAACTTATATTATGCCTTAAGTACGCCTTTCGTAACTGTCCGAAAATGATCTTAATAGGCCTCCTGCGCTGCCCAGGGGGCGCTGCTCAAGCGCCTTCCGGGTAGTACTTCTGGGTAGTACAAAGCACCGCGGGTCCCGTATTATCCCGTTGTACAGAAACAAAATGAGCTCGATGCTCCAGATTGTTTTGCGACATGGTCACCAGCCCATCCCCGACGAGTTCGATCTCTTCTGGCGATCAACTTGGCATTAGGGGAAAAAGCTTGGCAGCGCTAAACACGTTTACAGCGCCGACGAAACTGCTGGCACGGTGACAGGGCTCTGCCACTCGCAGGTTCACTATCGATGGTTTGTATAAAGTGAAATTTGAAGTTAAGCTTCCAGTTTGAACTAATACTCTAGTTGACAAGGGCTTTTCAACAACAGCCGATCAAAAAAATAAGAGTGACGCAATCGGCGATGATCGCCCTTAAAAAAGCCAGCGAGTCCGGTGGACCGTAGGCTTGTCTGCTGCGGTGCGCCGCTCTTTTGCGTACCTTCGCCCTATGCGTGCACTTTCATTAAACAATTCTTCTTTGCATCGCCGTTACGAATACATGGTGCAGCGTTAGCTTGCTGTTTTGTTGCGCGTCTCAGTGACAATATGCAGCGAGCATCGGAAGCGTGAAATCTGTTTCGCGATTCCGAAATTAGTGGCCGTAAAACAAAGTGGTCGGGCGAACTGCGAGGCCGCTCGCTTTGTTTGCTCTCACTTTACTTAATTACGCTCTTGCATCATATATTCCCAGTTCGCACTCAATAGGCTAGAATGAGGGTCAGCAACGTACGTTTTGAAGTGTAGGGCCCATGCAGCGGACACGGCGGACGGCAAATCGGTTGGGAGGGGAAGGGGGGCTTTGTTTTCAAAGAGAAAAAATTCAGCGAATTGCCAATAATATTTGCCAGTAACCTGGCGAAGTGTGAAGATGGGGGAGAATTAAACAGGAAGCGATCAATTCTCTGTTCTTGTCTCGCTGTCTAACTCCATTCGAGGACAAAACTGGCGGCCGGCGTTCAGATTGTCAGTGACGCCCCTGCACTAGAAGATAACTAACAGAATCAGTGATGATCGTATGTAAATATGCGGGGCCTGGCACCGTGTATGCGGCTGTTTTGTGTTATGCAAATATAGAAGTACACAGCTCTGCAGGCAGCGGGCGTGCGATTTGGTGCTTGTTTTGTGTCCTTTAATAGCGCTTAATTTTTTTATACGGCGCTATTGGCTCACCTCTTCGCTAGTATACATGTAGCCTGTCGTTCGTAAATCGTGCGGCGCAAAACGTTACCCAAGAATAATTTAGTTTGCGAAAATTCGAAACGAAATTTCCACTCGTTTTTAAGGCGGTGACAGGCCAGCAGTGCCAGCTGAGTCGGCTGCGTAATTCTTGCGTTTGCTTGCATGCTCCCGCTCAAGCAACCTTTTGCAGTTACCTCAAGCTGTAGGATGAGCAGCGTTCCGTGTTTATGCTACTCGTGAACTTCCCTTTGTCGACCGTACGCAAGAAGAAAGAACGATAATTGTCGTCAGGAAGTTAGACCACCCGAACTGGTGATACTGTCCCACGCCGCGACGACCATCATCATCATCATCCTAATTAATTTTTAGATGCGAAGGCATCTCATTCACTCGCCTTGTCCCACGCGGCGACGACCATCATCATCCTCATCTTAATTAATTTTTAGAGGCGAAGGCATCTCATTCACTCGCCTTGTCCCTGCATACGGCGTCGTCGCCGGCGTCCGCCCCTGCCCCATTCTCCTCGCCGCGCCAGCTGCGCTCTCCGCCGCTCACCCCCTCTCCTCTCCGATAGCGAACACTCTCTCTCGAGGGGCATTGGATTGGATTCGATTGGCTTGGCTGGGATTCGCTTGGCTTGGATTGGATTGGATTGGATTAAAGTGGATTGTGTTGGATTGTGTTGCGTCATAGCCGCGGCAGACGCGCTGGCGCCGGCGCGTCCCCTCACTGTTATGCGCGTTAAAAACGGGGTGCCTGCGCCGCTCCGCTCCATCGTTCCAGCGCCGTTCCTCCGCTGTCCAATGCTGCAACGTGAACCCCCTATGCGTCGCATCTACACAGGGGTTCCCGCGAGGGGAGGTGGTAGTTTTTTTAAGGGCCTCTCTCGGGGCATTACATAAGGGGGGGGAGGGGGGAACAATCAAAGTACAAATGGAAATAATAATGCAGTTCGTAGTTACAGTTTTTTAATTACCAGAGCATACAGGTACCAAGAAATAACAAAAAGAGCACACAGCATGTAAAACAAAATGTTTAACAGTCAATTCACAATCCAAAAATACAGGCGGCAGGAAACAGAGAACTAAGAAAGAAAGACAGCGATTAATAGTAAAGGGTGGCTAGCAATAAGTTTCTAAATTTAAAAGCAACTTGTTCGCCGACAATAGCATCCGTCAATCCGTTCCACTCTTCACTAGCCGTAAGCAGAAATGATTTGTTAAATGCGTTAGTAGAGCCAAACACGTTGAATACTCATGGATGGAGTTAAATAAGCGACGAGATGTCCGGATGGACCGCGACAGCTCACTCAAAAGAAAGCCCATAGATCGGCTTGTTTTAGCAGATGTACTATTGTTGAACCTCTGCAACTACTTTAATGACTATTTCATTCAGCATGCAGTCATTTAAACGCGCCACAAAGCGATTAAACTAAGCCCAACCAACGTTCGCACTGGCTTGTAATTGAAAACACATGGAGGGCGGCTAGGGTCGTCTGCCTTCTACTACCCACACCTGTCGGACCCGAGGGGGCGCTGCATGCCGCCAAACTCCAGCGCCAAACTCCAGCCCTATAAGGAGAGGCTGCCAGGTGTTTCAGAAACCTTCCTTGAGGCGCCTTATGAAAGGCGCCCTTTTCGGAGCACGCTAGGCTCCTGCAAACGAGGCCAGCACGCGACGCGCCAATCCGCGTACGTAATGTGGGCGGGACTTGACTTCTGCACCAGTAGGGAAGCACGCTGCCGTAGCGCCAGCTACAAAGTGCTCGGATCAGCCAGCTTTGTCGGTGGCCTAACACTAAGGGTATAGAGAACGTTAGGGTATCGGGAAGGCAGGTGGGGAGCAACCTGACATCGCTGCCGACATTTGAATTCCGCGTGCACTACGGCAGCGCATGACTCTCTTTGCGTAAATTTTCACCACCCTCTTTCGTATGTCTAACTTGGTTTGCCCGATTGGTTTAATTCTGGAAAGCGGCGACAAACTGTAACCGCACCTGCCTCCGTCCTTCTATGTGCGGAGGCAGCGCCATGGGGCCGACACTGGCTGCATCGCGCGCCGGCCGCATCGTGCGCGCGGGTGTGAAAATGGGCGCGTTCGGGTGGCACGGATCATTTTTACACGCACAAAGCGCTTCATTCCGCCCTGCCTTATCGATTTCTCGCGTACGTCGCGCGAAACCTGACACGTCAGCTAAGTTATCGTCGTAGTCCGTGATTTTAATCTCGAAAAGGCGCACGTAAGGTAGGTCGGGAGCTACCTGACGTACCGCTCACTTTTCTGGCCGATAATTTCGCGAAAAAGCGCCCTTGCGGCATGAGTTCAGCTCTTGGAACGCGTCAATGCGCCGCAATGTGTGGTGAGGCCAAAGTCCTACTTAAGTTAGGTTTCTGAATACGGGGGTCAGAGACGAGCACGGCAACATTACGCGCAGCACGGACGAGGTAATGCAGATAGCATAACGATTCCAGGCTAGGCTGTACGCCAGTGAAGTTAGACCATTTGAAACTGCTGAGCGTTCAAGCTTAGCTTGCGTTGTCTAACCAGTAAACGAAGAGGAAGTAGAAAAACTTCCCAAAGACATGAAAAGAGAAAAGGCTTCACGTGACGATGGCATAACCGTGTAGTTTTTAAAGCCGGGAGCATATTTTGTACTGGAAAAGCTTGCTACCCTATTCTCAGCATACGTAAGGACTAAAAATGGCCCACATCCTGAAAAAAATAAACGTCAACATTATCTCGATTCATAAAAATGGTGATAGCGAAGACATTAAGAATAACAGACCCATTAGTCTACACTCAGTTTCTTACAGGCTGTTTACCGAAGTAATAGTTAACCGCACAAGTGACAACGTAGATTCCCAATAACCCAGAAAGCAGACTGGGGACTCAGCAATGGATGTCATCGATATCGTCAATCAAATGTTAGAAAAATCCGCAGAGAACACTACACCAATTTACACGCCATTCATAGACTATAAGAGAGCGTTTGACTCAGTACACACCGCAGACGCGGTGGACGCATTAGCAGATCAGGGAATAGGAGAGACCTTCATACGACTTCTCGACGACATGTGTAAGGGATGTGTGGGACAGATAATCCTTCACAAGCAAAGAGAACTGAAAGAGACTAATACAGGAAGAGATTATCTTGCCAAAACTATCCACAACATGTCTGGAGGGGGTATTCAGAAAGGTTGACTGGGAAAACACAGGATTAGGGAGAGACAAAAATACTTGAGCCATTTGAGGCTTGCAGCTTGCTTGAGGCTTGTAGTCTTGCTAAGTGAGACTGCAGAATACTCGGGAAAAATGCTTGAGGCGCTACAATCACAAAAAAATGGTCGTGGGGCGAGAATGTGAACAGAACGGAGGTGAATAAATCTAGATGAATAAATCTTAATATCAATTAATAAACAGGCTGAAGGCGCCCTCTTTTGAGCATATGAATTGAAACGCTAGAACAAGTACAGAAATGTAACTCTCTCGTCAATGTGGTCAGTGCTGACCCCAAACACGAGAAATTCCTCGCAGAACAGGTACGGGCTGGGACGCACTCGGCAAGCGTTCCAAAATAACCAAGGGTAATCTACCTCTATTACTCAAACGAAAAACATACAATGAATGCTGGTGATGACGTATGGAGCGGAAACTTGGCGCTTTGCTAAACAACTGCCTATCAAGCGTATGGTCGGCCCAATGGGCCATGGTAGGAATAATTTTAGGAGTAACACTCAGGGACAGGAAACGAGCTACCTGCATCAGAGAACAAACTAGTATCATAGTTCGAATAAGGAAAAAGTGCACTCGGGCTGGCCGTGCAGTGCGAAGAAAGGTCAACTGGTGGGCCACCAGGGCGACAGGGTGGAGGCGGGTCTGAAAGAAGAGCAAGGCACGAAACAAGGAAATTCGGGAGCAAAGAGTGGACTCGAACCGCGCGAGCGGGTGCAGGTCGATGGGAGAGGCCTTCGTGCTACGGTAGACCCGAGTAGGCTGTTGAGGGTGGCGATAATGATGATAAAAGCGTGGGTAACCACAGTTTCCCAAGGGCGTGCCGCACGAGCTTTGCAAGGTAACAGTGTGCTTGAAAGCCGCGTAGACGGCAGGAGCGATGCAAATAGCAAAATATAATCCTTCTCCTGCATTTATTTTAAAGGAAGCACGGCTAATACATATTGATATTAAACCGCTTACTGTTCAGCGCAGACAGTAAAATTTCTGCTACAGAAGCACTAAATTAAAAGAGATTTGCTTCGCTTTGTGCCCGCATTTACTATTTTAATAGCAAAATCTTCACAGCGTTTGAATGTACCAAGCCTACGCAGCTTGCGTCGGCGCGAGACGTGTATCCTAAATGGGCGTGCGTTTCCATGTCCCTCAGTTTGCATAAATCTACCCACCCTGGCAGAGAAAGATCAATGTCGCAACGGGGTTTGGATAAAACATAGAAAGCGTGGAGACTTTTATCACAGCATCTGTATTACCCTAAATATCGTGTGCGAAGTTGGTCAAACTCACCCGACAGTTGTCGTGTTCTCTGACGAGGGAAGATGCGGCGGCGGAAGGCGGTCGCTTCTTCCCCGTCAGCCTGGTCCCTTCGACGTGTCTCATCTGATGCTGCTTTATGCGTGTTCCTGTTACGAGTTGCTCTGGGAAGCACGGCCGCAAACAGCCCTCGTTCCACAGCATCGTGGCTGATGTGAGGACGAGGAGCTTCGCTGTTTCCTTTAATGTGGGTATCACGCTCAACGGAATACGACTTGAGTACAGGAGTGGAATTGAAAATGGCTGTCACGAACCACATCAACGTTTTCGTCGAGTTTGGTTTCGCGATTGTATGGGACTGAAGACTCCTACCGCGAGGATTAGGCCCAGAAGGATCGTTTGAAGCATTCCTCGGAGATTTTAGGCTACTCGAAGCACTCCTGCGCGGGAAAGTCATGTGCACTTTCTTGAGAACTGGGGGTCCTTGGATCGGCATTGCTTTCTTAAAGATGTTGGTGGAGTGAGCTCCAGATGTCCTAACGTGACGATGTTGTAGAAGAGATGTTCCGCGAGACGCGCGAGAGTTGTTCCTCCGATTCATGAAAGCGATACTTTTAACGTCTGAAGAGTGGTCCTCACCGCCCTGTTGGTAGTGATTTGTAGATGATGTAGAAAAGGTCCTCTCAGAGCTTCTCCTATGCAACACTGACTTATTGGCAGCTGCGAGAGCCCAAGCCTTTCTTGTTACGGTTTCCCACTTGCTTGAACCACTGTTATTACTTCTCGCCCTGGATTTTGTTTCAGAGAGCGATTTATTAATTTCCCCAGGGCGGGGTGCAGGTCTCACCAAAGACCTGCCACTTACGGTTGGCGTTGTGCTGACTGTGGCTGCAACAATTGTGCTTTGCCGTTTCCGTATAGCGACTGACGACGTTGTGTCCCCATCTTCGGCCAGCTGTGAGCGAATAGTGAGCGCCGGCGAGCCATGTGCCCACCTTCTGTGGGCGTGGACCACATAACCTAGCGATAAGGTAGCCACCAATAGCGTCAAGAAGAGAGGCACCAAGACGATGCAGCATGTCTTGATCAGGCGGGCGGAGCACATCGAGCTGGCTCGGCCGAGGCAAAGCAGTAGTCGACCTTCTGGTCGGTGTCCCGATTCTTGACTGATACCAGTAAAACAATGATGATGACAATTATGGCGATGATGATAATAACGAAATTATAGCAAAAACACAAACCAAAGCATAACAAAATAATGCCGACGTGCGCGCGGAATTTTCTTGGTATTTTTAAATGCGGACCCGAAAGTCAAAAAATTTGCTAAAGAGCTATGTTGTTAATAAACTTCTGCGGGTGGAACCTACATCGTAAGCTTTCCTCGTGGAAGAAGTTTTGTGAAACCTATTTTGCTAAACGTGTTTCGTGCAACTTTTTCATGAAGCCTGTTTCGTAAAGCCTCGTTTATGAAGCCTGTTTCTTGGGGCCTCCCATATCATCACTCGCTGGCTATGACTTATCGAGAGATTACTATATATTGTGAGACAGCCTGACCACGACTCTGTGCTCTTCAACACGTTACGAACATTTCCTCGTAATCGGTACATTATCATCAGTGCTAGCTCTCATGGCCCCGGCATCATCATCACCTGTACATAATCATCATCAGCACTTGATGGGGTCTTTCGTCCGAGTGTCCGAATAAACCGGTCACGCTTTCCATCGTCTCTCAAGTGGTGGAGGGTCCCTTTCGATCCCGCAGTCTACCTCTGCAGCGCCACTCCTGGAGCTCCGTTCGGGCCGCCGTCTGCCTCAGGAGACCATGCCCATGACGCTCGATCCAGCCAGCGCCACGACTACGCCTCCCCCGCAATGTTTTATCAGCCGCCAGCGAGATCCGCCCGACTTCGCTGGCCTTCGTGGGGATGATGTAGAAGAGTGGTTGGAGAACTTTGAAAGGGTCAGCGCATATAACGGGTGGGACGACAAGCTAAAACGGCTGACTGTCGGCTTTTCCCTCACCGAGATCGCGAAGACGTGGTACCGCAATAACGCGGGGCGCCTACCTGATTGGACGACCTTTACAACCGAGATCCGCAAGATTTTTGGGACATCCGCAGCTCGCTCTGAGGACGCGAAAAAGAAACTGGAAGCGCGCGTGCAACACCCGTGCGAAAGCTACACCTCTTATATCGAAGATGTTCTCTCACTGTGCCGGAAGGTCAACAAGGATATGTCAGAGTCGGACCGCGTACGCCAGATACTGAAAGGTATTAACCAGTTCGCTTTCACTGCGCTCGCCCTTCAGAACCCAAGAACCGTCTCGGATGTCACCACTACTTGCCAACGTCTTGACGATCTGCAGTCGATCCGCATTCAGCAGGATACATCGGCCACGCGCTTAGGCGACGAAGACCTTCGCGTGCTTATAAGGCAGCTGATTCGGGAGGAGCTTGACGGCCGAGCCTCCGTGTGTGTTTCTGCTCCTGCTCACCACCCAGCAAGCACCAATCTTCGACAGATAATCAAGGAGGAGCTTGCCTGTGTACCTGGTCGGTCAGTGCCTGATCTTGCCGCCCCTTATGCCGTACCGTCCTATTCGGAAGTCGCTGGAAGGCCGCCCCTGCCCATGGCCCCGGTTACCTCGCAGCCTCTGCCCGGATATGTGGCAACGATAAACCATGCCATTCGGCCGCAGCCTTACTATCGCACGTGGGGACCGCCAAGCCCTGAGCGCCCACCTAACCGGCCAGTGTGTTCCTACTGCGGAATTCGCGGCCACATTGCTCGGTTCTGTCGCAGGCGTGCACAGGATGAACGGCGTGGCTACGACACCTACGAGCGCGACGTAACGAGCCCTCGTTATGGATATCGCCAGCGAGGCTACCAATCTCCGACCCGCCAGACTCCTCCCCCAGCCGATTCCCCTGGGATACAGCGCAATTCACGTGATCAACGACGCCGCTCTCCTTCGCCTTTCCGCCGATCTGTATCGCCGCTTCGCCCCGTCGTGCACGGCAGCGCTCGTCTCTCGGAAAACTAAGCCATGCAGTTTTTGGAGGGGAAACTGCATACAGGGAAAAGATAAAAACTCCTCCAAAGCATCCCTCGAACATTTTGTGTGTATTCGTCGAAGGCATCCGCATCGAAGCGTTGGTGGACATGGTGCAAGCGTCTCAATTATTCATGCTGATCTGTGCAAAAGGTTACGCAAGGTGAGAACACCGTTTAGAGGTCCCTCATTACGTGGTGCAAATGCGGCACGCATCGATCCTTCTGCATTATGTACAGTGCGTGTCTCCATTGAAGGAATTTGTCATCATATCCAGTGTGCCGTGCTCTCCACGTGTCCATACGAACTAATTCTTGGCTGGGACTTTCTTTCATCGACGTCCGCTGTTATTTGTTGTCGAACTCCTGCTATTAGCATCACAGATACTCATCATTCAACTGTTTCCCCGACAGAGCCGATTTCTTTGGTGCTGACGACCGATCACGTCGTACCCTCCCGTTGTGAGCACATCCTTTCAGTTTCTGCTAGCACTATACTTGACGGTGATGTCCTGGTCGTTCCCTGCAGCCGCCTCCTTTCCCGTGGACTTGCTGTTTCCGCGTGTCTCGTTCGTTTTTGCGAAGGGCAAGCTCTTATACCTGTGCAAAACACCACCGCAGAAGACGTTCTGCTTCCGCAAGGATCCACAATTTCATCTGTCTCCGATGTCGAGGTGACCATTCTGCCTTCGCGTTCCCGTCCCCTTACATGCCTGGCTTCAGCTACTACGTCCTCGAAGCCTTCTCTTGCAGTCACCGTCAGCCCAGACCTCACAGAGTCACAGAAATTATCAGTCTTGGAGCTTTTAAATAAGCACCGTGCATCGTTCGACTCCTACTCAACCGTTCTTCCCCACACAACCACGGCCACGCATCGCATCGAAACCGAAGGGTCGTCTATTGTTCGCCGTCGCCCGTATCGCGTCTCCTGATCAGAAAGGCAAGTCATCGAGGAAAATGTGGCTGACATGCTGGAACGCAATGTTATCCGGCCTTCATGTAGTCCTTGGTCGTCCCCGGTCGTGCTGGTCGAGAAGAAAGATGGCACCGTGCGCTTTTGCGTTGACTATCGTGCCCTCAACAAGATTACCAGAAAGGATGTATATCCCATGCCACGCATAGACGACGCCCTGGACTGCCTTCAAGGAGCCGAATACTTTTCGAGCCTTGACTTGCGTTCTGGCTATTGGCAGATCCCGATGCATGAGTCCGACAAAAAAAAGACCGCGTTTGCAACTCCCGATGGCCTATACGAATTTAATGTCATGCCATTCGGGTTGTGCAACGCTCCGGCGACATTTGAACGCATGATGGATATGAACTCAGAGGACTGAAATAGAAGACCTGTTTCTGCTACCTGGACGACGTCGTTGTCTTCTCGTCGACGTTTACAGAACATCTTAAGCGTCTGGACGAGGTACTCACATGCATTTCTAACGCCGGACTTCAACTCAACTCAAAAAAATGCCGCTTTGCTACCAAAACCATCAAGGTGCTTGGCCATGTCGTTAGTAAAGATGGCATCAGACCCGATCCTGAGAAAATCGCTGCCGTTGTCAGCTTTCCTCGTCCCCATCAACAAAAAGACCTCCGTAGTTTTCTCGGGTTGGCTTCGTATTTTCGCCGCTTTGTCCGGAATTTTGCCACCATTGCGTCCCCACTGAACCATCTCCTACAGTCTGGCGCCCAGTACGTTTGGTCCGATGACTGTCAACGTGCTTTTGACGATCTGAAAGCCGCCCTAACGTCTGTTCCGGTGCTCTGCCACTTTGACGAAACAAAGCCCACTATACTCCACACGGATGCTAGTGGCCATGGCATTGGCGGTGTTCTCCTCCAAAGTGATGATAAACTTCGGGAGAGGGTCGTCGCCTACGCAAGCCGGTCGTTGACACTTGCAGAGAAGAATTACACCATAACTGAACAGGAGTGCCTTGCCATCGTTTGGGCTGTTCAGAAATTTCGCCCTTACCTTCATGGCCGTCATTTTACAGTGGTGACCGACCATCATGCGCTATGCTGGTTGTCCACCATGAAAAACCTATCTGGACGCCTTGGCCGCTGGGTTCTCCGCCTCCAGCAGTACGATTTTTCCGTGGTGTATAAGTCAGGGAAGAAGCACATGGACGCCGACGCTCTCTCTCGTTGCCCATTGTCCTCTTCATCTTACGATGCGCAGGAGCCTGCCGATAACACACTTTGTTTGGCCCCCGTTATCTCCTCAAACATTGAGGGACGCGTCGATTTGCCGTCGCTGCAACGCGCAGACGCATATTGTGGCCCCATCATTGATTATCTCGACGGTCGTTTAACACCTCCAAACAGCCGTGCGCATCGCCAACTCAGTAAGTTCAAACTATTTCATGGCGTTCTTTACCGGCAAAATTACCATCCAAATGGCAGAAAATGGGTCCCCGTTGTGCCTCGTACACTCCGGCGCCCTATTCTCGAAGCCTACCACGATGCAGCTACCGCTGGGCACCTTGGTTCTGCAAAAACGTACGAGCGAATACGTAGTCTCTACTTTTGGCCTGGCCTGTTCAGATCTGTTGCCAAATACGTTCGCTCGTGCGCCTCCTGCCAGCACCGCAAGCGCTCAACTACTCCTCCTGCCGGACTACTTCAACCTCTCCCTTGTCCGTCAGAGCCTTTCGGGACCGTCGGCATCGATTTGTTCGGACCACTACCTCCAACGCCATCTGGATACCGTTGGATAGTTACGGCTGTAGACCATCTGACACGATACGCTGAAACAGCACCCATTCGCTCTGGAACGGCTGCTGAAGTCGCTGACTTTATACTGCACAACCTTATTTTGCGCCATGGCGCGCCACGCGTCCTCCTCAGCGATCGCGGCAGGGCTTTTCTGTCCGCTGTAGTCGAAGAGCTTCTGCGTGCCTCCAAGACCGTGCATAAGAAACGTCCCAACGTCCAGCTACCATCCCCAGACGAATGGATTAACAGAGAGATTCCATCGAACCCTCGCGGACATGCTCTCGATGTACATCAGCCGTGATCATCGCAACTGGGATACCATCCTGCCATTTGTGACTTTTGCGTACAATACTGCAACGCAAAAAACGACTGGATACTCACCATTCTTCTTAGTATTTGGCTGCTCTCCCTCTATTACCTTCGAGTCGACTTTCTTCTATGCTCCTGTCCCCTCTGAAATGTCATCCCGGGAGCAGTACGTTTCACGGCTCGCCCACTGCCGCGAACTCGCGCGAAGTCGAACCGAAAGTCAACAACAAGAACGCAAAGCTCGCTACGACGTCGCACATCGCTCTGTTCAATTTCGGCCAGGTGATGAAGTATTGTTATGGACCCCTGTTCGTGTACCCGGTCTGTGCGAGAAATTCCTTCATCGCTTTCTTGGTCCATACAAAATCACAGAACAGACTTCGCCAGTTAATTACCGTGTGACGCCAGTTGAACAGTCGTCAGATCGGCGCCGCCGTGGTACTGAAATCGTACACGTGTCTCGCCTCAAGCCGTTCAACCGCAGGACAGAACAATCAGCCGCGGCCAGGTGGCCGCTTCCGGCCGCGGAGGGGTAATTATGTGAGACAGCCTGACCACGACTCTGTGCTCTTCAACACGTTACGAACATTTCCTCGTAATCGGTACATTATCATCAGTTCTAGCTCTCATGGCATCATCATCACCTGTACATAATCATCATCAGCACTTGATGGGGTCTTTCGTCCGAGTGTCCGAATAAACCGGTCACGCTTTCCATCGTCTCTCAATATCAACAACGTTTTCAGAATACGCATCAAAAAATGAGAAAGTATCGCTGGGGGTAGGGGGGAGGGTGTCGATAATTTTAGCGTCGGGTCGTACTAGTTTGAAGTTTGCTCAAGCGGAGTCCTAACGTTCTGCGGCTACTTTCTAAATCAGCTGACCAAAGGCGTGGGTTCGATTCCCGGCCGCGGCGGCCGCTTTTGTGATGGAGCATTAAAGCGAAACACGCCCGCGTCTTCGAGATTTCGGTGCACGTTAAAGATCCCCAGGTGGTCAAAACTAGTGTTGAGCCCTCTACTCCCGCTTGCCTCATCGCCTGTGTAGCGAAGGCGCGTTAAACCTCATAATCCAAAATAAATCAGCTGCGCAAGCGCAAAACACCTCAGCGAGCAATGAAAATCTTGCCGCCACAGGCTGGGAACTGGTGCCGGGAAGCCGGCTGTTCAGTGGTCCAAGACAGCAGCGCCGCCGCTATACCAGTTTTATTTTCTTTGCGAAAGTCGACCCGGCGGAAGAATCGGAGAGGCCGCCGCTCTGGCACTCTAAAACTAACTTCCAGTACACTCCAATTCCGGTTTCTGCCTCCGCTCCACCGGCGCTGTCATGTTCGTCCAAACGAAAAACTAGTTCCACGCACGCGCACACGCACGAACGAACGAATATACGGCTTGTTCGCGTGTTCGTGATCTAGCGCTGACGCACAGGCATGCAAGCAGTTAGGAGCACGCGTCGTACTGTATCTAAGCAAGTGTGACGATAAGGGCAGGTCCAACTACCCATGTTGCATGAAGCGTCTGTTTGAAAGTCCACTTCGTGCGTAGCACATTGTTTACAAAGCACCATCCTGTATTCTGCGCTGGCGGGACATCGCAGTCAAGGAGACAGTGAAGCAGCCTCCGCTTGGGTTGTGCGTCGTGTGACGATCCTGCGTGACTCGGGGGCGTTGCTTCCCCTGACATATGTGTTTTCAGTTCTCAAAAGCGCTAAAGGCCGTAAATAAATAAAAAAAAAGCGAGCGCCCCCCGGGAGACTCGAACCAGCGACTCTCAGAACAATGAACCGGCGTTCTACCTAACTAACGCACTAACGCAAAATAGGGCATGTCAAACATGGCTCTGAATAGATACGATTGGCTGCTTCGATTTTGCTGTATTTGAGATGCCCTCGCAGTGATATCGCCTGATCCTCACACACCGTTTTTGCAGACGCGCCCCATACTGCTGTTTATACAAATTATGTAGCCGAATTTCCGTTTTTTGTCCTAATAAAAGCTATCGTACATGCCTATCTCGTTGACAGAAGCCACGGTAGTTCGGTCAGGACCGTGTTGCGCTTGCGGCTTGAGCTATCAAAAGAGCGCGCACTTCACTTGTTTCAACAACATTTTCCTCAATCGATCTCAGACTTACAATCCGTGTTTTGTTTTAGCTCGACTAGGCGCCGGACAAGCGTGCGTCTATCAAACTCTTCCAAAGCGGTCGTCTGCAACGGGCCGTAGATTGGTTCCTTCGGTTTGCCGCTCGCCGCCGCTCCGTTGCCGACGAACTTTTCTGACCTAGGTAAATCGGCGGCGGACGACGTTTTTTGCGCCGCCGAGCGTCGGGCGCGCGCTGCCAGACGTTGTTCGTCGTCCTTTAGTCGCATATTCGCTCCTCCATGTATTCTGGTCTGTACGCATGCATACGTGTATGGCATGCACGGTGCCGCATGCAACGTGAGTCGAAATTGCCGGCAGCTCCGCTGAAATCGGCACGCAGTATTCTTTCCTTAGTGGTTCGCACCCTTTATGATTCAGTCTGCCAACCTTTTAAATGTCGATGACGCAGGCATGACAAAAAAAAAGAACAAAAAGAAAACATATCGACACAGGCATTTTTTGTGTTTTGTTAAGCTTGCTCCATACCTGTCACTGAACGCTGCGAGAAATCGTTACACGAATTCATATTCTTGCACGTTTAGAATGCGAGATGGAAGTAATCGGGCGCTTTTAACACAACTGCATTATATAGAATATGCTTATGCAAATAAAACATCGCTGATGAATTGGTGTGCGTAAATGGTAGGAGTGAATCTCCATGCTTACGCCTGCACTGGACAAGAATGAAATTGCAAGCTTACGCTTCGTACTGGAGAGAGAGAGAGACGATTCGCAGGTTTACTCTTGCCTGGTGCAGGATCGAAAGAGTGGCTGCACTCCGCCCCACACAAGAAGAGTACGCGTTCAGTTTTGCTCTTCCTCCTCATGGGGAGTGAACATTGCACCCAAGTCCCCGCAGCTTTCGAGGGGAGTGAACCAACGCCTACAAGAGTACAATAACTGTTGGACTCTTCAAATACGCCCCCTATTTCTTGGAGTGCACGGGAGCTGCGAGGAACGTCGTTAGGCTGCGGCAGAGACGAGGAGCGGCGAAGAGGCGAGGGGTACGCACGCCGTCGGTAGCCGTAGTAATTCGGGGCCACGTTCTCGCGTTCAGAGGCGGCGTAGCCACGTCGTTCATCCTGTTGGCGACGTCGGCGAAACCGGGAGACTTGACGTCGAATGCCGCAATAGTAGCACACGGGTCGGTCGATGGTGGCATCCTGGCGGGCTGGAAAGTAGGGCGGCGAGCTCGGCACACGAGGCGTGGGAGCCGTGAGTGGGGACAGCGGCAGGGGTGTCCATCCAGCGACCTCCGAGTAAAACGGTCTTGAAGGAGCCACAGGATGAAGCGGAGGCAATAGCACCGGCATGACGGCAAGCTCCTCTTTAACCATCTCGCGAAGGCAAGGAGCAGAAGACGTTGAGGGGACACCATGTGTTCAATGAGAGACGTCGTCATACATTTACTCGTGAGCTATAGCTCGAATCATCGCACGAAGGTGTTCGTCTCCAAGATAATGAGTAACACCATGTCCCGTGGAAGGCTGATTGACTGACGTTCGTCGAGACGCTGACAGGTAGAGATTGCGACTGATACGGTGTCCAGGTTCTGCAGAACGTTGAACGTGAACTCGCCTCCCCTTCACAATGTGACGGACACGGTCAGACTCTTGCATATCTTTGTCGACGCGGCGGCACAGCGCTAGAACATCTTCGATGTACGACGTATAGGTCTCGTTAGCTTGCTGCACGCGGACATCCAGTATCCTCTTTGGGTGGACGCTCCGAGCTTTAGTTGAGCCAAAAATCTTTCACAGCTCCGTAGTGAATACAGCCCAGTCGGTAAATTCGGGTCGGCGGTTTAAATACCACGTCTCAGCGAACTGCTTGAGAGAGAAGCCAACGTTCAACAATTTGTGCTCATCATCCCACCTATTGGCACGGGTGTAACTGTCCAGCCACTCCTCCACGTCTTCTCCTCGAAAACCATTAAAGTGTGGTGGGTCGCGCTAGGGACTGGTCACGATGCATTGCAGGGGCGCGGGGACAGCGCCACTCGGAGTATCTTGCGGCATGGACATTGGTCCCGAGGGAAATCGGTGACCGGAACGGAGCGCGAGGGGTGTCGAAGGAGAGGTACAGTTCAGGATCGAGTTGCAACTCCACCACTTCCGAGGCCGTAGATCGGAGGAGTCCAGACCGTGGCTTCGTAGCTCCTTTATTCCAAGGCGAGTGGAAGAGAACGTAAGATGGCGATCAAGCCCGAGCACTGATGATGATTTCCGATGAAGTGGGACCGTCGATGATGATGAGTCTGTACAAGGAATGAAGAAGTGATCACCTCAATCCTGTGTTCACGATAGTGAAGAATTGCTACCTACGGTGGCAGACATTCTGTAGCCTCGAACAAAGCTCACAATATAGAAGAAAAGAAAACTTCGAACAAGGTAGAAACCACGGTTGTTGCCAACGTTTCACTAAAGAGACTTGCCGTCGTCGTCAGGTCCTGAGGCAAGTTCCTTTGCGTAAACGTTGGCAACAATCGTGGTTTCCAACTTTTTCGAAGTTTTTTTTTCTTGTGTTCTCTACCATGTTCCAAGTTGTTTTCCTCCCTATATATATATATATATATATATATATATATATATATATATATATATATATATATATATATATATATATAGCGTATGAATGAAGTACGATGGGGCCGGTAAAAAATATACAGTGAAAGAGAAGACTAAAGGGTAACGAACGAAAATGTATTAACGTCGTCAGTCTTCTCTTTCACTGTATATATATGTATATATATATATAGAAAGATAGGTCGGCAGTCTAGAACGCCAAGGGAGGCAAGCGGTGTTGTTAGGCTCTTTTTTTTACTACGGTTAGCCGAGTTAACTTTTTTTTTAAATAAACTGAAGAAAGAAAGAAAGAGAAACACGCTCCCAGAGTGGGTACCGAACCCACGCCTTTCGATTAGATCTCGAATGCCTTACCAATTCCGCATTCGAGATCTGATCGGCCGAAATGGTAAGAGGCATTCGAGATCTAATCGAAAGGCGTGGGTTCGGTCCCCACTCTGGGAGCGTGTTTTTCTTCCTTTCTTTCTTCCGTTTATTTAAAAAAATGTTAACTAGACTAACCGTAGCAAAAAAAAAAGAGCCTAACAACACCCCTTGCCTCCCTTGGCGTTCTAGACTGCCGACCTATCTTTCTGTATTTCCTCAACGAGCCCCTCATTTACTAATTATATATATATATATATATATATATATATATATTTAAGAAAAGAAAACTTTCAACAAGGTAAAAGCACGATTGTTGCCAACGTTTCAGCAAAGAGACTTGCTTTCGTCAGGGCAATCTCTCGCCTGGCTGGCACGCTTTATATAGGGGCAGGTCCCCTGTGAGAGGGGAGAAGGAAATGAGTAAGTGAAATTGAGAAAGCGGATTGGTTTGGAGTATGTCGGGGGAGAGATTGCGGGGAAAAGATGGTTGTATAGATTAAGCCGCGAAGTAGGTCACACGGAAGTCAGCTGGTGGTTGATATTCGTGGAATTTTTGGAGAGAAAGGATGAGAGGATGTTTGTTGACCCGCCGCGGGGCATACGGAAAGGTTCTCAGAGCCGCCTTTATATATTTATATAAAGAATAAGGCTTGGCAGTCAAGAAAACCTCGGAAAGCAAAGTGGGGAATGCGGTGGGTCATAGAAACAGATGAAGAATTTTTTGAGTCAGGCAGAAAGTGGTGAAAAATGCCCGCCAGGTGGGATCCGAACCCACGACCTCCAGAATACCGGTCCGGTGCGATAACCACTACTCTACCGGCGGGGCTGTTTCCCCAGCACTTTCTCGGGTATTTATGTTAAGGTATTTTTGTTTCCTGCACTTGGGGGTAATAGCCAGCGCCACTCGGACTACTCGGGGTGAAGGGGACCTTCTTTTTAATTCCCGGGCCGTGACTCGAGTGTCTACGACATGTCGAGAGTGATCCACCAGTGTCGAACCCTCTTATTAAGCTACCTTTCGCACCAAGACTGCAAGCACCGAGGCCCTCGCTATGCATGTAACGAGTCAGAACAGGAAATGTGGGGCTCGTTGAAATAAGACAGAAAGAAGGGTTGGCAGTCAAGAAAACCTCGGAAAGCTAAGGGAAGGTTGTGATAGGTCATTGAAACAGATAAAGGATTTGGAAAGTCACAAGGAAAGTGGAATATAAATGCCCGCCGGGTGGGTTCCGTACCCACGATCTCCAGAATACGCGTCTGGTGCGATGACCACTACACTACCGGCAGGCCTTTTAAAGACGATAGTCTTTCTTGGGCTCCTTAAACCCAGAAATTTTGGTCTGTCTGTATGTCTGTATGTCTGTCCGTCTGTCTGTCTGTGACTCGATTCAGCCACCCGGTCAAAGCAAAACAATGCCTGCCCATTAGTCTTATATAGTCACAGCTAAATCTACCCGTCTATGTCCGGTGTAAGGTTCATACTTGTCAACATTGTTGAAGAAGAACAAGACATTACGCAAATATGAGACAGCAAATCAATACAGAAGTGATATTTGCAGTGTTCCTTTATAAAAAAATCAAACATGCTTGCTTTTGCGAAATTAAATACTTCATCAACTGCAGAAAAAGAATTCCCTTCGCCGTCGCCTACTGTCGCCCGCGCCACTATAGCTTCTTGAGCCCTTTTTAAAAAATCAACCGGCAACAGTTACGCAAGGTTCCACTAGATAGGTTCCACGTTCTGCTTGCAACGCACGTGGAGTAGGGAAACGCGGTTCTATAAACGTTGAAGTAGGGCGCCTCGATTAACGCGCGTCTCCGCCGTACAGCAGCGTTCGCATCGAGACACCCAGTTTGGAGCAGTATAACGCGGGAAATTTAAAATGATTTAAGCAAACCTTTGGCGTCTTTACCTTGGGAGGAGCGCGACGCAAGAGGAACAACATGAGAGGTGAGCGGCAAAGCGAAGGGAGGCATTTACTTCGCAATAGCCGATAAAGACTATCGTCTTTTGACGACATTTGCAACGAAAGGAGCAGATACGCGGCCAATTTTTTTCTCCCGCTTTCTGGGGTAGTTATTTATTTATTTACAATACCCCTAAAGGCCCTCGAATGAGGGTATTGCATAGGGGGGGGGGGGCTTCGAAAAACAATCAGAATACACGTATATTCAGGTGCAGCATACACAAAGGAAAGAGTTAAAAAGGTCAACAACAACCAGAAGTTTTCTTGCGTGTGCGTGTGCGTTGGCACGCAACAAAGCAATGCAAAAAAGTAATAAAATAGAAAAATAGCATAACAAATATAACAACGTGAAGAGCAAGCAAGAACTTACTGAGCATCAAAAGTATCAAAAATACACAGCGAACAAAGAAAAGACCACACTATTATCAGCACGTCACTGTAGAGCAAATTAAATCCTTAAACTTGGCTACATCAGTTTCTATGGCTATGTGTGAGGGTAAATCGTTCCAATCAATGATAGTGCGTGGTATGAAGGATTGTGCGTATGTGGATGACCGACACAAAATGTGTTTCACTTTGTTAGGGTAATTGCGACGAGGAAAAATTAGCGGAGGGGACTGAAAAAAATAATCACGGAGTGCGCAGTGGTGGAAAATTTTATGGGACAGTGAAAAGCGTGCGTGTTTGCGACGAAGGCTCAATGATTGCAAATCGGCTCGTTTCTTCAATGCTGTAACACTGGTGAACGTAGAATAATCTGAAAAAATAAAATGGGCAGCACGGTTCTGGAGGGCTTCCAAATTAGTAGCTAAGTATGCCTGATGAGGGTCCCAAATGGCCGCCGCGTACTTAATTTTGGGGCGAATTATTGTGATGTATGCCTGCTTTCGTACGAGTGGAGGAGCTTGCTTGAGGGTTCGTTTAAGTAGTCCAAGGGTGCGGTTAGCAGCAGCCAGGGTTAAATTAATATGGTGATGCAATGTAAGGTCAGACTAGAAATGAAGGCCGAGATATTAGTAGGAAGTGGTAAATTCAATCGTGGTGCTATTAATGAAGTAAGTGTTTTCAGTTTGAGACTTACGGCCGCCAAATGTCATTAACTTTGTTTTAGAAGTATTAAGCGTCATAAGCCATTTGGAGCATCATACGTTAATTGCATCAAGGTCAGATTGTAAGCATTGGCGATCTAATCAGCGTAAATTGTGCGGTAAATTACTACATCATCGGCAAAGAGACAAACCCGGGACGTTAAGCAAGAAGGAAGATCATTAATATAGATTAAGAAAAGCAGAGGACCAAGTACGCTTCTCTGGGGGACAGCGGAAGTAACAGGGGCAAAAGAAGAACTGTAGTTGTTAGCGGAAGTAAACTGCATTCTGGAAGAGAATCTTTAACCCACGCGAGCACGTTAGGGTGAATGTTGAGGCATGTAAGTTTGAGAAGCAGTCTGTGGTGGGGAACGCGATCAAATGCTTTAGAAAAATCAAGGAAAACTGCATCAATTTGTAAGCCAGCGTCGACGGGTGAATGTAGGTCATGAACAAATCCGGCAAGTTGGGTTTCACAAGAGTTGCCCTTGCGGAAACCGTGCTGATACTGATATATAATGCTATGGCTTTCTAAGTATTTAGCAGTTTGAGAGTGAATGATGTGCTCCATAACCTTGCATATGGTATTCGTTAGGGAGATAGGTCTCTAGTTGCATGGTGAAGAACGATCGCCTGACTTAAAAAAGGGTGCTACCTTGGCTATTCGCCAGTCGTTGGGGATAGTGCCTGTCGCAAGGGACTGTGAAAAAAAGCACAGTTAGAATACTACAGATGCCTTGGGATGCATTTTTCAGTATAGCGTTATTAATACCAGTATGATCAGATGCAGAAGAACGTTTAAGCGTACTTAAAATAGAAAATATGCCCGCCTCAGTTACAACTTCTGGCATGTCAACGTCTAATATACTATCACTCATAGGTACGGTGGCAACATCATCGCAGGTAAAGACAGCCGTGAACGTCTCATTTAGAAGTTCTGCGCATTGTGATTCAGGAAGTGAAGTGTTGTTGCTATCGGAAAGAGTGATATCAGGATACTGTTTTGGATTCACAACGCGCCAGATTCTTCGAGGGTTATTTGTAAGCATGGATGTTAGGTCATGGCAAAAGAAATGACGGCGTGTGGTTCTAAGTAATGTCTGGTATTCTTTATCGCAGGCTTAGCAACGTAGCCAAGAAATCGAAGTAACGTTTTTATCGCCCCGCCTGTAGAGTCGCTTTTTTTTGTTGTTTAAACGCCGAAGCTGCTGCGTGAACCACGGAGCGGTACGTTGGCTTTTGATTGTAATGACAGGTATATACTTTTCTCTTAGTTGTTTGAGAAAGTTTTTTAACAGAAGCCAATTTTCTTCTATCGTACATGATAAGTGACTGTCAATAAAATGCTTTGAGAAACTTAACAATTCTGAATTCATACTAGCGAAATTGGCTCTGGTATAGCATCTGATTGTTTTGTTGGCGGTTTGTCGTGTATTAAACGGGCGTGTGAGGCTGCCGGTGATAATGACGTGGTCAGAAAGGCCATCTAAGTGGGTGATATCGGAGCAAAGGTCAGGATCGTTTGTAAGGATCAGGTCGAGAATATTTGCCGAGGTTGCCGAGCGCCGCGTTGGTTGGTCTATAATTTGTATTAGCGAATGGTCTAGACAAGCGTTGAGAAATTCGTTCGCTTCGGCATCATTGCATGCAACTGAGAGGGTTGACCAGTCTCTTAAAGGAAAGTTAAAGTCGCCGAAAATAATTAGAACTGAGTTGGGAAATCGGAGTATAGTATCATCCAGAACTCTGCGAAATTCACTCGCTAACGTGCAGGTCATATCAGGGGGGCGATAAAATACACCGATAACCAAAGATGTCCGGCCACACTTGAGGGAAACTAACACGCATTCAAGGAAGGAATTAACAGCAATGGGAACAGCCACTATATCATTTTTTATACCAATAAGAACACCGCTTCCCTTTCGATGAGGCCGGTCACTGCGAAAAAAATTAAATTCTGTACCGCTGACTAAGATACAGTTGTCGGGAAACGGTATCATTAAAACCAGGTTTCAGTAAGAGCAACTATAGAAGCTGAACATGAATCTATCAGTGAAGACAGGGGGACAGTTTTAGGTAGAAAGCTTCGTATGTTAGTGTACAAAAAGCCAACATTACTTGACGACACTTGCTAGTTAGTTAAAGAAGGTGGTGATTTTCTTGCGGGAAAGCATGTATGTGAGCGTCACTCACTGTGGCCATTTATAGCAGTTGCATTTTCTGCGCCACGTGCGTTGGTGTCAAGACGAACTGCGCAGTTGTTATCAGAGTCCCACGCGTACAAATCTTTATTGATAAAGCGCTTAGTGAAAACGAGCTTGGTGCGATCGCCTTCTTTCTTAACACTTTTAGCGAACTGTAGGAGTTTTCGGCGTTTTTCACGAACAGGGGCGGAGTAATCGCGGGAAATGCTAAAAGTAGTGTTCTTAACTTAATGCCCATGCTTAAAACAGATTCCACCTCTTTCTCATTAAAAATGTTGCTATAATTTGGCGTTTCTTGTCGGCCGCAAATGCGCCTAGTCTGTGTGCTCTCGCAATGGTGTTCACAGTTAGTTCGAGTTTATCGGAGCAAAATTCACGCACAAGATTTTCGGATTGTTGCCACGTTTCCGCTTCTTCAGTATCGTCAATGCCAAAAAAGAGAACGTTGGCACGGCGGGAGCGATTTTCTAAGTCATCAATTTTGTCTTGCATGGCCAAAAATGTTTTTTCGTAGGACTCGGGAACCTGTGCACCAGCTCCCATGCCAGGCTGTGACGCGAGCGCAAGGACTCGCTTCTTTAGTATTTCGACATCATTTTGCACGGTAATCTGCATGGTCAAAACTTTGTTGAGAGAATCCAAAAGTTCGGTGTCGTTTGATTGAAGGCGTGTAACTGCATCAAACACCGAGTTAACCTTATCCTCTTGCGCTTTAGTCATTGGCCCTGGGTTTTCCTCAATATCACCACTAAGCAACAACATGCTCCAAATACACAGCACAGCACCACGAACACGTTTCAAATAATCAGGGGGCCACGACACTGCTATCAAGCAAACTTCATCACTACGAAAGTTGCACGACGTGTAATAACTAACCTGGGTGTACTTTTTCGGTGAGTGCGCTGACACGGCAGCAGTGTCGCGGCCCGGTGCGCCGACCAACTGAGCCAGCTTTTGAGGGGTGCGCCAAGTGGACCGGTGCCAGGTTGCCAGACAGTAGACGACGGAATGGCTTTTTTTGGCGGCGAAGCAAACGGAGCGTCCAAGAAAAGGCCGGGCTGTGCCTGGATCCAGCCGGGACAGTGTCGACTGGCCAGGGGAGGCTCGAGTGAAGCCGTTGAAGTTGATTCGGAAGTCGGATAGACCAGGACAGCAAACAGCAGCACCTGGGTGTACATTTTCGGTGAGTGCGCTGACATGGCAGCAGTGCCGCGGCCCGGTGCGCCGACCAACTTAGCCGGCTTTTGAGGGGTGCGCCAAGTGGACCGGTGCCGGCTTGCCACACAGTAGACAACGGAATGGCTTTTTTTGGCGGCGAAGCAAACGGAGCGTCCAAGAAAAGGCCGGGCTGTGCCTGGATCCAGCCGGGACAGTGTCGACTGGCCAGGGGAGGTTCGAGTGAAGCCGTTGAAGTTGATTCGGAAGTCGGATAGACCAGGACAGCAAACAGCAGCACCTGGGTGTACATTTTCGGTGAGTGCGCTGACATGGCAGCAGTGCCGCGGCCCGGTGCGCCGACCAACTTAGCCGGCTTTTGAGGGGTGCGCCAAGTGGACCGGTGCCGGCTTGCCACACAGTAGACGACGGAATGGCTTTTTTTGGCGGCGAAGCAAACGGAGCGTCCAAGAAAAGGCCGGGCTGTGCCTGGATCCAGCCGGGACAGTGTCGACTTTCCAGGGGAGGCTCGAGTGAAGCCGTTGAAGTTGATTCGGAAGTCGGATAGACCAGGACAGCAAACAGCAGCACCTGGGTGTACATTTTCGGTGAGTGCGCTGACACGGCAGCAGTGCCGCGGCCCGGTGCGCCGACCAACTTAGCCGGCTTTTGAGGGGTGCGCCAAGTGGACCGGTGCCGGCTTGCCACACAGTAGACAACGGAATGGCTTTTTTTTGGCGGCGAAGCAAACGGAGCGTCCAAGAAAAGGCCGGGCTGTGCCTGGATCCAGCCGGGACAGTGTCGACTGGCCAAGGGAGGCTCGAGTGAAGCCGTTGAAGTTGATTCGGAAGTCGGATAGACCAGGACAGCAAACAGCAGCACCTGGGTGTACATTTTCGGTGAGTGCGCTGACACGGCAGCAGTGCCGCGGCCCGGTGCGCCGACCAACTTAGCCGGCTTTTGAGGGGTGCGCCAAGTAGACCGGTGCCGGCTTGCCAGACAGTAGACGACGGAATGGCTTTTTTTGGCGGCGAAGCAAACGGAGCGTCCAAGAAAAGGCCGGGCTGTGCCTGGATCCAGCCGGGGCAGTGTCGACTGGCCAGGGGAGGCTCGAGTGAAACCGTTGAAGTTGATTAGGAAGTCGGATAGACCAGGACAGCAAACAGCAGCACCTGGGTGTACATTTTCGGTGAGTGCGCCGACACGGCAGCAGTGCCGCGGCCCGGTGCGCCGACCAACTTAGCCGGCTTTTGAGGGGTGCGCCAAGTGGACCGGTGCCGGCTTGCCACACAGTAGACGACGGAATGGCTTTTTTTGGCGGCGAAGCAAACGGAGCGTCCAAGAAAAGGCCGGGCTGTGCCTGGATCCAGCCGGGACAGTGTCGACTGGCCAGGGGAGGCTCGAGTGAAGCCGTTGAAGTTGATTCGGAAGTCGGATAGACCAGGACAGCAAACAGCAGCACCTGGGTGTACATTTTCGGTGAGTGCGCTGACACGGCAGCAGTGCCGCGGCCCGGTGCGCCGACCAACTTAGCCGGCTTTTGAGGGGTGCGCCAAGTGGACCGGTGCCGGCTTGCCACACAGTAGACGACGGAATGGCTTTTTTTGGTGGCGAAGCAAACGGAGCGTCCAAGAAAAGGCGGGGCTGTGCCTGGATCCAGCCGGGACAGTGTCGACTGGCCAGGGGAGGCTCGAGTGAAGCCGTTGAAGTTGAGTCGGTAGTCGGATAGACCAGGACAGCAAAGAGCAGCACCTGGGTGTACATTTTCGGTGAGTGAGCTGACACGGCAGCAGTGCCGCGGCCCCTTTATATTAAGGTATTCTTATTTCCTGCGCTTAGAGGTAGTAGCCAGCACCCCTCGGACTACTCGGGGTGAAGGGGGCCTTCATTTTTACCCCCCGGGCCGTCACTCGAGGGTCTACGACATGTCGAGAGTGGTCGACTAGCGTTCAACCCTCTTAAGCTCACTATGGCACCAAGACTGCAAGCACCGAGGCCCCCGCTATGCATGTAACGAATCCGAATAGAAAATAAGGGGCTCGTTGAAATAAGAAATAAGTTGGCAGTAAAGAAAACCTCGGAAAGCTAAGGGAAGGATGTGGTACGTCATTGAAACAGATAAAGAATTTGGAAAGTCAGAAGGAAAGTGGAATATAAATGCCCGCCTGGCGGGTTCCGAACCCACGACCTCCAGAATACGCGTCTGGTGCGATGACCACTGCGCTACCGGCAGGCCTTTTTTTCCTCCCGCTTTCTGGGGTAGTTATGTTAAAGTATTCTTATTTCCTGCGCTTAGGGTGATAGCCAGCACCCCTCGTACTACTCGGGGTGAAGGGCACCTTCTTTTTAACCTCCGGGCCGCAACTCGAGGGTCTACGACATGTCGAGAGTGGTGGACCAGCGTTGAACCCTCTTAAGCTCCCGATGGCACCAAGGCTGCCAGAACAGAGGCCCTTCCTCGGAAAGATGCTTCAGCACTTGCATCCAGAGTGGAAGGGAGCGTGCAGCGATCGATTTGGACAGATGCATCCCATCATTACGCGCCCCTCTACTCTCTCGACCGGCATTTTAACTTTAGCATACCACCTGGAAAATTGAAGCATGATGAAGCAGTACTACACCATATGCGGTTGAACGTCTCATACACGCGATATTATTGTTACAAAATCAGCCGGTACACCTCGCCACTGTGCCCGGAGTGTGATGAGCCTGAAGATCGGAAAGACCTAATATGTGACTGTGCGCGATTTAGTACGCCTTGCAGTGTATCTGGGCCGGCCGCTCTCGGCAGGACTAGAAGTGAGCGACATATTAGATCCCTCAAATCCTTCCAAACCTGCTGGTCGTGCTACAAAAACATTATTCAACTATCTAAAAGCCACAAGCCTTGATCAGACTTCGGAAGTAGTTAAAATTATGTGTGTTCCTCTTCATCGTTACGATAATGATTGTCACCGCATTCATCTGGCGTAGCAAGCCAGGCGGCTTAGCTCGACTGACATCGCCAGACACATTAAATATTGTTCTCTCTCTCTCGCTATGCATGTAGTCAATCAGAATAGGAAATGATGGGCTCGTTGAATTAACACAGAAATCAGAATTAGCAGTCAAGAAAGCCTCGGAAAGCAAAGCGGAGAATGTGGTAGGTCCACATCGGACCTACCTCATTCTCCCATCTTTTCACCTTCTTCTTCTTTTCAACTCCCTCGGGGTTTGAAAAGAAGGTGCCCTTCTCCCCCTTTAGGCAGAGTGGCGCTGGCTACCACCCTCAAGCGTCAGATACAGTTCTAGTAAATATAAATATCCCCAGAAAGTGAAGGCGAGCACAGTCGCCTTCTGCTTCCGGCTGAGCTAGCGTGCAGACGCAGAATGTCGTGCTCCGTTCAAGGGGCGGTTTTGGCGGCCCAGGCGGGCCGCGGTTACAGGAATCAGGCTTTTGAATCCCAGGATTACCAAGTCATTGTGCCCCATTGCCAACAGGTTCTACATTTTTAAATACGGTCTTTCTGCACGCCGACCCGAGCGCAAGGCCATACCGCGTCGATGACTTCCGAGACGCGCTTTTTGCTTGGGCCTGCTTCCGGATGTAATCGCTCTGGGAGTGTACCAAATGAATCACTGCTGGGCGGTGGCCTTCCAGAACGGAGACGGTGTGAAGAAGCTGCTTACCGCCGCAGGCATCACTGTGCAGGAGCGACGGTGCCTCGTGATAGACCCAGGTAATCAAGACGTTCGTTTGAAGTTGCACTGGGTGTTGTACAACGTTCCAGACGACGCAGTGCGGGCAGCGTTTGCTCCTTACGGGAGAGTGACCGATGTGGCGAAAGAAAAGTGGCGAGTACAGGGCTGCGCCGAGAAAAGCTCGACGTCACGCACCGTGTCGTTGAAGCTGAAAGCTAGCGTCTCAATCGATGACCTTCCCCACCAACTGCGCGTCGCCAGTGACCTTGCGCTCGTCGTAGTCAGAGGTACGCCGCCTGTCTGTCTGGGGTGCCAGAACGCCGGCCATGTTCGTCGATAGTGCCGAGTGCCGCGCTGTTCCCGGTGCCGTCGCTTCGGGCATGACGAGAGTGAGTGTGTGAAAACATACGCCAGTGTCGCCGGTCGCGTCAGCGGCAACGATATTTCGGAACATCTCATGGACGAAGTGGATGCCGAAGAAGCCGCTAACGGTGCAGGCGTGGAGGCGGTAACCGTGGCTTCTGATGCGAGGGGCAATACTGCGGATGGCGATTCCGACGAAAAGCGTCTGGTGCGGTGCACGGGCAGGAGACTGTACCAACAGCTGAGGAGTTTGGGCACAACAGTGTTGTGCAGGGAAAACCTGCCGTCCAATCCGAGGAGAAGGCAACGCCGACAGGTGCTTGTGAGGGTATAAAAGTGAAACGAGTGTCCCCGGTCCCCTCTCCTGAGGAAGAGAAAGCGGAAGACATGAACAGCACCAGCACGCTACCGAAGCGGCAGCGTGAGGACAGCGACGACCAGACCAGTACCGGACTTTCTGCCAACCCTGATGAGCCGCCTCCTAAAGCGGCTGCCATGCGTCGCTCGCCGTACGGCAAAAAGCCCATTACTGCGACGAGCAAGAACCCGGTGGCAACAGAAGCCACGTGAACGTTGACTCAGGGACGGGAGCAATTGCGGCGACACAAAAGACGGTTCGACCCACGTTGAGGAGAATGTGCTGTGTCTGTGAATCATGCCCCTTCCTCTTTCCAACCCCCTCCTTTTTTTCCCAGCATTCCATTGGCACTCCCTTGTACTCAATCACTGGCCGGAAATTTTGTATGTACTGTGAAGTTCATTTGTTCTTGCTTGTAAATGACAACTGCGACAGAAACAGTATTACGCATTGGTACCCTTAATGTCTGCAAAACGGCGACAGTATCAATTCATGGAATACGAATTTGATGTTATAGCTCTACAAGAGACTAAGATTGAGAGTCAAGAACAAACCGACCGGATGGTACAACCCTTTGCAGCAAGCTACAACGTACGTGTGTGTCATGCCAATGGCCATTCGGGGGGATGTGAAATTTTCCTTCGTAAAACGGTGGTCATCGTAGAGGAGACAGTTGTTGTTTGGGAAACGGGCCGCTTTGTCGTTTGCGATTTTTGATATCAAAATAAGCAGTGGCGTGTAAGTGTGTGTATGCACCGAACGACGAAAATCAGCGAGGGTGTTTTTTTGAACGCATTGACCCATACCTGAATTAGGGATTAAAAACCAGCCAAGAAGACGGAGACACAAGGAAAGAAACAGACAGGACGAAAGAAACGACAGGAAGAAGACAGGACACCATCGTCCTGTCTGTTTCTTTCCTTGTGTCTCCGTCTTCTTGGCTGGTTTTTAATCCCTCAATTATGAACCAACAGGCCCAGCTTTCCACGTTGCTCTATACCTGAAGTGTGAAAGATTTATCGTGTTGCTGGGTGACTTTAACTGTGTTTGCTATGCTGAAGACAGATTTAAAAAGAAACCAATTCGTGATCCTAGCGCACGTTATCTCAATGAGCTGATTCAGGAACGTGGATTAGAAGATGTTGGTGCCATAATCTGCCCATCTAACTTTCTTGATCTCATCTGCCCATCTAGCTATACGGTGAACGTTAAAGTGGCAGGTGGCAGTGGCAGATTTGCAAGAATGCAAATCGATGCGGGGGCATCTGTTTCGATTGTACCTGAAAGTGTGTTTGTGAAGTATTGGCCCCACCTAGCCCTGGAAGGTTGTCGTGTGAGGCTACGAACGTACGGGGGCGTTCCCTTGCAGACCGTGGGGAGGGTGAAGGTACCTGTGGAACACCATGGTAAGGTAGTCACCCTGCCGCTAGTTGTCGTGCGGACGCCAGGGAAGTGTGAGACGGTGCTGATGGGTCGAGATTGGCTGGAGGTTCTAAAGCTGGACTGGTTGAGCGTGTGCGGCATCAGCGTAGACAAGGTAGCACAACTGGTAGAAAAATTTCTAGAGGTGTTCGAGCCGGAACTTGGGTTGATAAAAGGCACCCCGGTAAAGCTGCTTTTGAAAGAAGGGAGCACGCCGGTGTTCTGCAAGCATCGAACGGTGCCTTTCGTGATGCGAGACGTGGTGTCAAAAGAATGGCAGGCGGTGGTAGGAGCTGGGGTCCTAATTCCGGTTCAACGTAGCGACTGGGCAACGCCTCTAGTGGTAGTTTATAAACCCAACGGGGAGGTCAGAATTTGCGGGGATTATAAAATGACAGTGAACCAGTCTCTACGAACTGACCATTACCCGTTGCCCGTAATGGAAGATATCTTCGCAACGTTGCACGGGTGTAAATACTTCACGGTCCTAGATCTCTCAACGGCCTACCAGCAACTAGAACTTGACCCGGACTCGCAGGGTTTGGGCACCGTGAATACGCATCTTGGCTTGCTTCAGTATACGCGGCTACCCTATGGTATAACGAGTGCCCCGTCTATTTTTCAGGTGGTAATGGATGACCTGTTAAAAGGCCTAGATAGAGTGTCATGTTACATTGATGATGTGTTGACACATTCTTGGCTGTACATAAACATCCCCCTCCCCCCTTGTTCTGGCAATTTAATTTTGAATAGGGCTCCCACGTGGAAGGCGAAAAGTTTTTCATTTCGGTAAAGTGTTTGATCGGTGCTTTCTTTTGGGATATTAGTAAAAAAGAATCGCTAACTTAGTACTTTTCTTTTTCGTCCAGATGTGTTGTGGGAGTGGATGCATCTAGAACGTGCACCGATCTTCAAGTGGCATTTCCAGGAGGTCCAAAACCTTCTCTATGTACTTGTAATGACCCGAAGGGTTATTTGGGTTAAAATGGAATACGGTTGGCAGCTGCGCGGTTGGTATACACTCATAATGAAAGAAAAACCGCAAATTGGTCAGACAAAGAAAAAAACCTAGATCAGTTATTGCATTTACTGCCATGCACGTGTGAAGGGTAGGCTACTTGAAAAGACATGAGCATTATGGAAGCAAATAAGTTTCTCTTCGATTTATTGATATAGATATTTTTATCGGTAAGACAGTTTAAAATGGTACCAATATATCTTTCAAAGGCACGCGCCCCGTCATTAAAAACTGTGCTTGGGATAACTGCAGCAGTATCATCAGCAAACATTCATTGCGACAATCACTTGAGGACCGAGACAGGTGGGGTGCAGCGGGAGAGGTGGATAAGGAGAGAGCAGAGGCAGTTGCGATGCAGTTGGACGACATTTGCACGAATGAACGCAGACGACATCTGCACGGGGTCAATTTTTCTGGGGTGGTCCTATATAGTCGCGGTCTGTTTAGACAGTCCGCAATGTTTCCTGCTAGAGTGCTTCCGCGAATAAAGATGGAGCCCTCCAAAAATGCCGAAGTATCGTATCGCCTCAAAGCTCAAGCAAATGGAGAACAAAATGAAAAATCTATGAAGACGTAATGGCATGGATGCAACACACGCGTCATTGAACCAGGCATCTGACTTATGACACCGGCACAAGCTTTCCTCAAGATATCGAAGCAAACGGCACCAAGAAGCTTGTTCCTACTACCGCCGCCCGCCTGCCGCGCATAGAGAGGAATTTAAATGTGTAGCGGATAATAAATTGATATATCTTCCGAAATCTACGGACCTCTAACTGTGGACTGGAAAGGTGCACATGCCTAAGTACATATACGCAGCTACAGAAGCGTGAACTACAAGGCTCCTAGCCCAGAAGAGCGGTAGCACCAACCGATTGCTCTCAGAGCATCAGTGGAGCAAGGAACGCTGTTTTACAATCCGCACGTGACTCCAGTGGTCGTAAAGTAGTCCTCGGGGCCGGCATTGAGCGAACGGAAGGCAACAAAACGCGAGCGAACCCCAACGGCAGAGCGCCTGCCAAAAGAGTGAGCCGTAGAGACGCGCCAGTAGTCTCACATATCGCCTTGCGAGGAGAACCCAGTCGAGAGGCTTCCACACCTACCGGTTATAAATGAACTGCGGGGATTCAGTTCTCCCCGAAAGGCCTCGTAGAGTAAATCCTGCCGGTTGCTCGAGAACCCGTTGTAGCCCCCTTGCCGCCTTCTGTTCCTCCCCGCCAGCAACTGCCAGCGCAGCCAGGGTAAGGATGGCCGCTGCCCCGCAAGTTGGTCGCCTAAATACTCTCCCGCCGGGTCGTCCCCAGCGCGCAATCCCTTTTGTCGGAGCGGGAGAGCGTTCAGGGCTGGGTGGGGACAGCGTCGAGGGGATAACAGAGCAGATTTAAAAGCCAGAGGAGAGGCCGGCGTTCAGAAGGGAAGGAAAAAAAGGCAGGTTTGGAGTCGATCACTTCCTAATGCCCTTAGTTGCAAAATGAGAAAAGAGTGTGGATATAGTATCCTCACTACAAATGCTCGCTTGGACGATAATGATTAATAACATGGTAAATAACAAGCGTAACTTGACGGGAGTTAGGTGTATAGTTAATGGTGTTAGGTATATAGGTGAGGGTATCTGTGTTGAATCATGGCCATTTTGTGTTGTTTGTATATAGATGTATATTGTCTATTTGCGTGGTCTTTCAACCATTGCTCTTTCAGTGCACTTACTATAACCTTGTGATTCAGTAAGATAACCATTGTACCTTTTAATGCTTGGAGTGGCCAGCTCCTTTTTAGTTTGGAGCTAAACTCCCCAATAAATCATTATTTCTCTCTCTCTCTCTCTCTCTCTCTCTCTCTCTCTCTCTCTCTCTCTCTCTCTCAATATTACGGCGCTTGTAGACATCGCTGTAGTCGAGGATGACTGTGGAGCATTTCACAGAATTCCTTTTTAACATACATCGGAATATTCCTGTTGGCGTATCCAGCGTTATAGAAAGCATTCTTAGCGCAAGCAGTCGACGGACTGGATTTTTTTTGTGAAGCTGCCAGGGCGGCTTTACCGCAGGTTCACGTGATATTCAGCATAAACATCGGCAAGAGTCAGCGAAACGAGCCGAATATACACGTTATCCTTGCCGTTTCCAGTTTTCACAACATTGTAACTGTAAGAAATTCTGGTTGAATAAACCAATTTCTATATTTTCCCTATAATTCAATTCTTCGATGTTTCACAGTATCAATATTAATCGTTCAAATAAACTTTTGCAGTGTTGTGCAATCATTTAAAACAAAGTATTTCAATCGCTTTCCTGCATGTGTAAACATTGATGCGTAAATAGTAGACGTGATAAATGATGCAAAATATTTAGGACTGTATTCATTTGTGAACGGTGAACGCAAGTAATGTTTCAATAAAATGGCTGAGTTATAAACAGCGCGTTTTTTTTTTGGAACTGAAATTTGCTCCCCCCCCCCCAAAAAAAAAAAGAAAAAATTGGCCGCGTATCTGCCGCTTTCGTTGCACATGACGTCAAAAGACGATAGTCTTTATCGGCTTTTGCGAAGTAAATGCCTCCCTTCGCTTTCCCGCTCACCCCTCATGTTGTTCCTCTTGCGTCGCGCTCCTCCCAAGTTAAATACGCCAAAGGTTTGCTTAAATCATTTTAAATTTCCCGCGTTCCACTGCTCCAAACCGGGTGTCTCGATGCGAACGCTGCCGCACGGCGAAGACGCGCGTTAATTGAGGCGCCCTACTTCAACGTTTATAGAACCGCGTTTCCCTACTCCACGTGCGTTGCAAGCAGAACGTCGAGCCTATCTAGTTGAACCTTGCGTAACTGTTGCCGGTTGATTTCTTAAAATGGCGCCAGAAGCTATAGTGGCGCGGGCGACAGCAGGCGACGGCGGAGTGAATTCTTTTTCTGCAGTTTATGAAGTATTTATATTTTTCGCAAACGTCAAGCATGTTTTACTTATTATAAAGGAACACTGTAAATATCACTTCTGTATTGACCTGTTGTCTCACATTTGCGTAGTGTCTTGTTCTTCTTCAACAATGTTGACAAGTATGAACATTACACCGGACATAGACGGGTAGATTTAGCTGTGACTATATAAGACTATTGCGCAGGCATTGTTTTGCTTTGGCCTGGTGGCTGAATCGAGTCACAGACAGACAGACGCACAGACATACAGACATACAGATATACAGACCGACCAAAATTTCTGGGTTTAAGTAGCCCAAGAAAGACTATCGTCTTTAAAAACCGATCCCTGGCATCGCTATTGACTGGGAGCACACAATACGTGATACCAGCTGGCAGAAGCGCACAGGGTGGCCAACTGAACGGCTCAAACTGACAAAAATGGGTCCAGCTACCCGAAATCACCTGAACTACATGGCTCCCATAGAAACCCAGAAACAAACTCAACGAATCGCTCTTCATTCGAGGACGATAATGGCCAGAATCCCAGGAAGCATGCACCCCTTCTACCACAGTGGGCGTCGAGAAGCAAGTGCCAAGACACTCCACTGACTCTACAACAGAGATGACGAATCGAGATCCGGATATGCGGCGGAATATCCAAATGACATAATAAAACAAGCTCATACAACTATCGTCGTCGACTCCGAAGGCTCCCACTTATCCTCGGCAACAATCAAGACTGGAGACACGCGCTCGGCGTAGGATTCAGCGGTTGTGCTCGCCATCAGCACAGACATACGGACGGCCAAGAACGTGTCACCGTGCGCACAAACTCACCAGGTGCTTGGAGGCATTATCAAAAGAAACGAATTGCCAAAACGGTGCGTCAGAGAATAACTAAAGTATTCCACACACGCCGAAACCTGCTAGAAGTCGACATTGTGTGGACGTGGGGCACGAGTCATTGGAAGGTAACGTAGCGGCCGACACCGCAGCCCGAGGCCTCTCACTCTGGACTCTGGCGGATCATAGACACATCACTTCCTGGAGATGCCACACTGCCAGCCCCTTCCTAAACGAAGCCGGGACCTCTTAGAACATCACAGGCTTACAAGAAGGAAACACCCATTTCCACATCTCAAGCTCACCAGAGAACCAGCAGCACAACTACGCAGCATTGAAACAAATTGATTTCCACAGGCCACTCAACTACATAAGATGTAACGCACATCATGCAGTTATGATGTCATACAACTAACACAGTGCAATGCACAACACCAGGCCTACGCCACATGGATCAAGTGTAGGGGCGTTAAGGAACTCCTGGCAACCCTGGCACCATCACGGGAGCAGTGGGAGGTCCTGCTGATCAGCGCGGACAAAGAAAACCATAGTGGCATGGTGACCCGGGCCGTTCGTGCTGCGGTAGGCCCCTGTAGGCATCCCAGACTAGGGACGCCAACCACACAGGATGAGCACCTCAAAATTATCGTACATCATCCCGCGGCTCATCACCCATCTGGGACTAAAAGCGTTTAAATTCTATTGCTACTACATTTTCATGCTTGAATAAAACCAGCGCGAACTCAGACAAAGACGAAGGAAGTGCAACACAAGGACAGCCGCTGGTCTAACAACTAAATTTTAATATCTGGAAGAGTTAATATAAATACTCAACACAAACAATAAAGTAATAAAAAGACAGTGCGCATGGTCGAAACAAGTTTAGAAAGGTCACGGTGATGCCACAACTAGACATACACATGTTACAGTCAAGGCAGACGCAGATATGCAATCTCGTTAGGATGGAGACACGCTTGTTTGGCTGACACACTTATCACCTCGTTCAGCTATGTGGAATGCCTCCACGATTTCGCGGGTTGTTTGATCACGGTGCCTAAATAAAATGTTAATGGCAGGAAAATTAGGTTTGCATTGGCTGCACTTAGCACAATGCGAAGAAAGATGGGATGATGCATGGCCTTTCAATGACACTTCATGTTCTCGCAAACGCACATCGATACAGCGGCGAACATAAGTGTCCAACGTAAGTTCGACCGCACGGTAAAGGAATGCTGTACACAACTCCCGTTGCGCATGCGACATACCGGTTCTTGTGGTTGACACCACATCCAACCCTTTTCTTATCACTTCCCCGCTGTATCTTTCTGTCAAGCCAGCCCGATACAGAACGCAACTTGTTGCGGTCCGTTATAGCCACTTGCACTCCATAGCGATGGCCCACATTTATAGGCGGTGCGTAAATTATTTGTATGAATGTATGGGATGACGGCAACTTTGTAGGGCTTTTGTGTGTCCTCTGCAACATCCCGGCCGCCGTACTTTGTTTTTGGGAATTTTACAAGTTTTTCACACGACCATGACAAGAGGTGCTGTGGAAATCCGGCCTCCCTTAACTTTTAACTTGCTCATCGAAGCTGTTTGTCATCAAGAGGTCCTGTGGAAATCCGGCCTTCCTTTAACTTTTTAACTTGCTCATTGAAGCTCTTTGTCATCAAGTGTTGGCACGATTTCGAAACGGCTGAGTGAAAAATGACAAGGCAATAGCGCTTCTTAGAAGCTTCGTATGGTCCGATCGTGGCGACCGATCGTGGCGCATACATCCAGCAGACATGCACCTTATCAAACCGAAGATACAGATCCAGATACTGGATGCCATTCTGTTTTGTTGTTTCAATCGTGAAATTGAGTCCCAAACCCCTTTGCCCAAATACTTTTAAAATATCAACGGTCGCTCTTAGGCTGGAGAAATCCTCAAAAATAACCAGGTGGTCGTCTACGTAACGGAAAACTTTATTGGCCATGTGGTTCAGGTCCCTCTCAAGAGAGCGATCAACTTTGGCAAGAAAAATGTCACTTAGAATTCGTGCCACTCGCGAGCCGATACATACTCCCGACTTCTGCGTGTACACTACACCATTCCGGCAAATAACCAAAGAGTTCTAATAAAAAGTCAGAAGTTCCAAGAAAGCTGGAACAGGTATGCCGCTTACATTTTTGAATGCCATTTCACCATTATCAATCGTAATGCACTCCTTCACAGCGGGCTAAAGATCGTCATGGGGAAACGAACAGAACAGGTCTTCCACATCTATGCTAATAGCAGAGCAGTGAGAAAGGCGAAGCGTTTCCAAAAAATTCACTACACCATGGGAATTGGGGACGAGGAAGGGATCATCAACGTGCAAGTTGGAAAGACACTTCTGTAAAAACCATATCCACACTACTGCCACGTGTGTCGCTCGGAAACAGTTACCTTAAACATGGTTCCTGGCTTTTGGGTTTTGGCTGTGTAGAAAACGTCAAGGTGAAGCTTATTAGCCTTTTTTGCCCATTAGGCCAACTTGCCCAAATTCGTGTCTATCAGCAAGGAGCATGCCTCTTTCTTTCGTTCCACCAAGTTAACACCCGATTTCTTAAAGCTTTTCTCAACTGCTGTCAAAGCCTTATGGCCAAAAAGAGCCTCAGGCAACAAAGGAACAAAGGAAAAGAACAATACAACAAAGGAACCCTCCCTGTCCGAGTCAAGCACCCGAAGCTCATTGCTCGCGACGTGGTCAATTACACACTAAACTTTTTAACACCCTTAAAGGTGCTAAAAGGGTGCACTCAACATTTTGCACCCTTTTTGCACCTTTTAAGGACTAAAACATTGCTCCGGCACCCAATCATGAGGGTGCCACATATTAAGGGGTGTAAATCTTAACATTTTTACACCCTTTAAGGTGCAAGGAGGGTGTACTGAACATTTTGCACCCTTTTTGCACCTTTCAAGCACCCAAATATTGCTCGGGCACCCCACCTCGAGGGTGCCAAAATTCAGGGGTGTAATCAACAGTTTCATAGGGTGCTATGACCGTTAAAGGGGTGCTAAAAAGTATTTCTTCTCGATTGGGGTGTTACCACGGCACCTTATCGTTAGGGTGCCTAAAAGAACGGTGTGTGAATGCAAGCATGCAAAATTGCACAAAAACAGGCTGAATGTTTAAACCGCACATTGCACTATTTCACCGCCCGTTGAGAGAATAAATATGAACTCTCCACATAGACCAGGGGAAAGGCTATAAAATTGCTGTTCGTAAATTGAACAAAACGTTCTGAATGTTTAAATTCCACTCTGCACTAATCTACTGCTTCGAGTGTATCACAAGGTTCGTTTCGATGTCTGGGTGCACGGGAAGGAAAGGCTACAAAATGCCCCTTGTAGTCCTATAAATAAAACTTTTACGCGAGGCATCGGTGTCCTCAACGAAATCGAATTTACCTAAGAATTTGTTCCCGTATTATTATGCCCCGGGCAAAAATTCCAACAAGACTTTCTTGTTGGGCTCACAGCACGCCTGTGGGGCCAATACGAAGTTCTGTTGGCACTCTATCGTTCCAATAGCCTAGTCTTCCAACAGGGAGTTTAACCTTGCTGGCGTTTGTGGGGCCAATAAGAAGCTCTGTCGGCACTCTATCGTCCCAACAGCGTAGTCTTCCAACAGGGAGTTTAACCGTGATGGCGTTTACCGGCTCGCCAACACGATAAGTCAACGCCAACAGACGCCTCGTTCGTAATCAGCGCCGCGAGCGCGCCATCAGACAGAACCGACAGACGCCATGAAGGTGGTTTTTAGGGCCTAAGCAGCAGCGTCTATGTCTGGCATAGACGCTAGACGTCAACGTTTGTGTTCTGAATTTTCCCTTCAGTAAGTAACAGTCAGACGGACGATAACATAACTATGTGAAGATATGCTTTGGCTCATACCACGGCAAGCGCAATCGTTTGTGGCTGCAGCCTCGGTTGCTCTTCGTCCACAACAAACTGAATCGGCTGTACAGCTTTCTTCGAGGGCGTGTATGCAGGGGTTTTATCTTCTTTTTTGCGCAGGCCGACGGGGGCGGTCGTGTAAAATCATTTTCGCTCGTCGCTGCCGTAGGGTTGCCACCTTCCTGGTTCTGGACCGGCCCGACCGGTTTTTTAAACAGCGCGCCGGTTGCCGGTCCATATCTAAAACCAGCCGTCATCAGCCGGTTTTTTGGCTTTTGTGCCGTGATTATGCCCGTTTTGGCGTTTTATAAGCGTCAATTCAACAACTAAGACGATAAATACGTGTCGAGCTGCGCAAAGACACGCGAGCAGAGAAAATACGCGGGCGAGCGCGCTGCCTCAGATGGAGGGGGACCTAAGGGAAGAACAAAATAACGAACAAAATAACAAAATAACGAAATAACAAAATAACAAAAATAACGAAACCGCCGCGGTCAGCAATTGCGGTTACTTTTCAGTGAAGCACATGCAGAGCGATTAACGAAGCTCTCAATCTCTTTCAGTACAAACGTTATGTTGATTTCTCTCTAAGAAAACACTACAATAAATGGCACTGCATGTTAAAAAACATGGCGTCTTTTTTCAACACAATCCCCCCTCCTCCCCCTCCCCCCCCCCCCCCCCCGGAAGGCCCGTTTTTTTTTTTCGGGGAAAGGTTGTAACCCTACGCTGCTGTTCTGCCTACCTGCTTGCTGTACCTATTACGTCGCCGCCACCGCAAATCCCCACTTGTTACAAACTCAGAGGTTTTCGCACTGTTAGCAGTCGTTTTACACGATGGGTTTGATGCGCCTGACATGCCAGGAGTGACATCGCTTGTAGTATTAGAGCGACGTTGCTTGTCTGCAAGACGGTGCCGGTCAAACAAGCGTTATCAACGCCATAATTCTAACGGCACATTCCATTTATTTCGTGGCTGCCGTGGCTTGCGCAGAAAAGGTCGGGTTGACTGCGATAGCTTTTCTTGAGTCAAATAATGGAGCTTTGGCTCAATCGCTTGCAGCGCTAGCAATGCGGCCTCGTCTGCAAGACCGGTGCGCGAGAAACAAGCGTTAGGACAGCCAGAATTTAAAAAATGCAGCATAAACTAGACCATCGTTAAAGGAGGCGATGACTAGACACAAGCGACAATATTCGTTGACAACTTACGTAAGTATAGAGTTGTTTTAGGCGTCTCTAACACCGCCCGCTGGCATAGCCGTTCGTTAACGCGTCCATTTACTGATTTGTAGGTCAATGGTTCGACTCCTCGTCGGAGGTGTTTTTTTTTTTTTTTTTACGTGAGGGTTTCATTAGCTCCTTTTTTAACGACCAGGGTAAGCACCTGTTCCTTGCTTTCTATCACGCCGACATTTACCGCCCTCTTCCTAAACCCAAAGTAGCTCGTTTTCTCGCACGTTCTCTCTTGAGAAGCCCGCCGTGAAAACAAAACCAAAACAAACGTCAAACCTCTTTACAATATCAGTATATATGTCAATTACTTTATGTGTATTCACTTTTTGTGTTTAAAAACCTTAAATTTAAGTTATAAACACATTTCAGACTTTGAAAGCAGAAAGATAATTACCAACATTACAGTAGTAACACAATTTTCGTCAAACATAGAGGTGCTGCATTTGAAGTCTGGCAACTATCTCTCACTTTTGTGTGTGTTTTTTCATGGCGTTTTGTGCCGAGTGGTTGGTGGCGTGATTTAATCTGTTTTATCTATTTCAAGCTTAAATCATAGTTATAGAAGCTTTATGGGTGATGTCTACCCTTCCAACCTAGGCGTGTGTTGAACATGGGGACCCCGGAAGAACGATCATCGCCGGATAAAATACTGCGCGTCAAAAGTGGATGACATTGCATCAGAACAAAGCGTGTTCGTGTGTCCGCGAGATGAAGACGACAGTGAAGGAGAATTGTACGTTGGAAACATCGTTTTTGCTCGGGTAAGTACGCATTTTTTATTATTCTGTATTTGGTTGGAACGAGTTCTGGTGTTTATGGGTCAGTAATTCGCTAGACCCGCATCTTGTTTGCTCTGAGAGCCTACGTGAGTTAGTATACTTGTTTGGCGCCCAGTCCACCGTTTCCGCAGAAGTCAGCATCAATTTACGCTGAAGCTAGACCTTGGCTACGATGCTCGCGCTATGGTACACGGCTGCTAATAATTTCACATCACCGGGGCGTTTGTTTATGTGTCTCTCAAACAGTGCCTTTGCGGTTGCAGATCGCAGTCGCAATTTCGCGTGAGTGGCACAACGCTGTGATTAGTCCTCCCTCGTGAATACCCGCGGTATACCAAGAAATAACATGAACAGGAGGTTCCCTGGAAGTGCATGTGAAAACGCGTACACGTGATTCCATGGCTGGCGTCTCGTAGGTGTTGTGAAATCTCTCCCCCCCCCCCCCCCCACGAATTCCGTGCAGTGCGCTTCGCAGCTATTGCGCTCGCGAGACCGGCGACCGTACGCCTCGCGGTCTTGTGCGATATGTGTGCTGTTCTCGTGAAGCTCGACAACAGCGAAATTGCCGTACTCGCTCGCCAACGCGCCCCGACAGCGTACGCGTCGACCGGGTGCTGACGGAGTTGTGCTGGAAGAAAAGCAGGCAAGAGATGAGGGCGCACGAGGTGTAGTTAAACATGAGAATTTACAAAGTGCAAGGTGGAGAAAATAGTATGCAAGGGCCGGAAACGGTGAGAGAGTTCGGGCCGCGCGCCAGCGAGCGAGTGCGGTAATTTACGTTGCCGAGCTTCACGAGTCCGGCACGAATATGACGACGCCCGTCTGAGAGTTCATAGAGGTATAGAATTCACATACGTGCAAATTGAAGGTGAAATGCGCGCATGTGGCCTCGCAGGGAGTTAGCATAGTCTCGGGGTAGTGGGGGAGATTTCACAACGCCTACGAGGCGCCTGCCGATTCTGTCAGAGTAGCTCTCGGGAAGTCTGGGGCTTGATATCAGAGGCATATGTATTGTTTAAATTAGTGCAGAAAATTGAGCCAATTCGCAAGTTCTCATTTTCGCGAAACCGCAGGCCATACAGAGACTAACACGAAAGCTGTAGGCACTCACTCAACTCGATTTATATTGGAGAATTGAACGTGCAGATACAAGTCAGACATTGAAATGGAGGAGCTTCAACTATCACACACCAGTTCCGATTGAAAGCAAGGGATACAGATGAGCTGCTAGCATGCGTTCCATGCAAATTAGCTCAGTAGCTAGCTTTGCATATATCATGCATACCCCACTCACAGTACCTGCGGGTCTAATAAATACATTCTTACTGTGACCCAAATTTCACTTGGGGTGTTCCGGGAATGTTCATATTAGTGCCTTGGAGGTTACTGTCTTTAAACGATTAAAAATCTACTTGATGTAAGCATTCGTGCTTTGTGTGTGCTCTTCTTGTATTTCAACAAGTGTCAGCACACTCACAGATTATGCACCTGCAGGTGCTGCTGCTGGCTGTCCTGGGTCAGCTGCCTTCCAGTCCAGTTCCAAAGGCTTTGCCAGGGCCTCCCTTGGCCAACCGACACTGCACCTGCTGTACCCAAGTACTGCCTGGCCTTTCGTTGGTGCTCCGTACGCTTTGCCACCAGGAATGGTCATTCATCCATCATCTGGCCGCTTGGACCACCCGTTCAGAAGTCAGCGCATTTGCTCGACACATCGGTCCAGGCACTGCTGCCATATCGGTGCACCCACCGATTATGTACTTTCAGGTTAGTTATTGCATGTTGTGGAACTTGCCATGATGTATACCTGTTAGCAGTGCTGTGGCCTCTGATTATTTGAAACATTTTCATGAAGCAGTGCTGTGCGTATGGAGCGTGTCATTGCTTAGCAGAGATATTGAAGGGAATCTGGGGCTGACGACTAAAGGGCAAGAAGAGAAATTGAACTGACTTTGAAGCAAGTATTCGTATGTAATCAAGCCAAGCAAACATTTAGGATCTTTCGATATGATTTTAAACTTGCAATACAAACTGGTCTACTTCAGATCATACTGGTAATAATCATACTATACCGAAAAGTACATCCCGCAGTCTGTAGAATTCTGACAGCGCTTTTTTCGCAGTCTCTCATGACAGGCACTAATCTCAATGGTTGGAAGATAGTCGAGGTAGCACCAGTCTTTAAATCAGGAGACGGTACTTCACCATTAAATTTCCCTAACAAGCACCATATGCAAGGTCAGGAAACATTTCATCCACTCTCAGGTCGCTAATTATTTATAAAATCACAATATCACATTCGAGTATCACCACGGTTTTCACAAGGGTTACTTGAGAAACACAACTTTCAGGATTTGTTCACGATCTACATTGATCCATTGACACAGGCTTACACACTGCGGTAGTTTTTCTCGATTTTTCTAAAGCATTCAATCGCATTGCACACCACAGACTACTTCTCAAACTTCACCCTAATGTCCTCACTTGAGCAAAAGATTTTCATTCTTCTCAAATGCAGTTTACTTCTAATAACTATATACTTCTTTTGCTCGTGCCACTTTGTTGTCCCCCCAGGCAGGTTGCTTGGTCTATCTTCCATGTTGCATATCCTCCCATGTAGGTCTATTTGCAGATGATGTTGTAATTTATCACAATTTCTTTCAACTACTACCGTCAATGCTTTCAATCTGATCTTAACACAATTAACTCCTGGTGCTGCAAATGGCTAATGTCACTTATCTCTAAAACAAAGTGCATGACTTTAACGGTGGCAAGTCTCGGATTGTAAATACTTACTTCATTAACAACAGCCTGATTACCTCTTGAGACAAAGGTGTTTTGGTAGGCCGGTAGGGGAGGGGGGATTGCATGGTGGATTTCAAAAGGTACATCGATTGGGAAAATAAGACGTGTGATTAATATTTTCATTTGCACTCCAAAACTCGCTTTATTTCATATGTTTAACCCACTGCCGTGGCTAGGGTGGTGTGTTGTGGAGGCGAATGTCGGTTAGATACCGTTTGGTGTAGCCGCTTTTCAGATGGAGGCAACACGTAAAGACGCCCGTGTTTGGAGATTTCGATGCGCACAAAAATACCCAGATGGTCAAAATTAATGCGAAGCCTTCCCCTACAGTGCTTCCCATATCCCAAGTGTAGCTTTGGCGTGTTAAACCACCGTTTTTTTTTTCATGTTTTTGGTATAGTACCAGCTGCTGTAGCAGGTGCAACTTAAAGGTAAAATTTTACATAATGTTTCCAAGAGCTAAATATAAAGGCCATATTGAAGTGCGTTTATGGGTCTATCTCATAGCAGTAGTGAAAGGTTATATACTCTGGTGCAGGTTAAGAACGCCAATGGCTCATGTGGTGTAGTCCAGTGTTTGACGGAATGCCGTGTAGGCAGGTAAAAGCATTATTGCAGTGATGAAACGTAGGTCACTGACCAAGTCAAGAAAGCCATTTAACGGTTTGTTGCTTGTTCACGGTGAGCATGTGTCGTGGAAAACGAAGCTATATATTGGGCATTACGCGGCGCAATGAGTTTGCATAGATATGGTGCAGATTGCCATCCATTATGTTGATAATGTTGGGCGTCGTCTGAACAATGAGGGGCTCGAGCAGTAATCGAGAAGATAGATTGCACTCAGTTGTCAGCAATTTTGTCTTGTTCCAGTCGACCACGTGTCCCGTCCTCTCACGGTGCTCTGCCAGTGGACTTGTTTTTGCATGGCCCTTGTTCACTTCGTTCCAGTGCTGCATTAATCTTCTGTGCAGATTGCCCGTTTCGCCAATGTACACTGATTTGCATTCAGCGCATGGAATCTAATAAACAATACCCGGAAGCTTGGAGCGTGAGAGGGGGTCTCTCACGCTGACAATGTAAGAACGCAGCTTGCTAGTGGGCACATGCACAATGTATGCACTGCGTGTCTTGAAAATGTGTGCGAGAGTTTCACCGATGTGTGGGACGTAGGTAATTGCTGCACGTTTTGATGCAGTCGTTGTCCTGAATATAATGCCTAAAGCATTATATTCAGAAAGAAGCGAAGAGGGCGACTAGCAAGAATCCACATTGACATTAGCAGGCAGAAGCGTCCACAAGGCCTGTGTCAAAACGTGCTGCAATTCTCGTCCTACACATCAATCAAACTTTCGCACGCATTTTCAAGAAACACATTGTGCACATCGTGCAGGTGCCCACTAGCAAGCTATGTTCTGACATTGTCAGCGTGAAAGACCCCCTCTCACGCTTCAAGCTTCCAGGTGTTGTTTATGTTTTGAACAAAAAAAGTGCCATTTAAACGTGACACCTCCTTCCTTGCCGATTTCTGATGCCTGATTGTTCAGTTTGTGGGGATACGTTTAGCAGATTGCTCACATGTCTAACCTGTATTTGTGCTTGAGCAGTCAAACGCTGATGTTAGCAGTGAAGTAGGTGAAAATTGTAGTTTGATTGTAGTTGTGTGCAGATTACCTACATTGTGTTAATTCGTAGAAAAGCAAAATTGAGGTAACCCTGCTAACTGTTCCGCATTGCAGCATTTTATTATGCGAACGTTAAGGAGTTCAGCTGCTTGTTAAAGGTGAAATAAACAGTGGTACAAAAAGAAGAGCATCTACTAAACAGAACCCAGTCGAAAAACACAACAGGAATTTCTGTCGCACAACAGAAATTTCTGTCGCACGACAGAAATTTCTGTCGCACGACAGGGATTTCTGTTGGGACTGCAGGATGGTCTGTCGTGCGACAGGAAGTTCTGTAGTACAACTACAGAAAATTTGTCGTACGACAGGCATTTCTGTCGCACGACAGGAATTTCTGTTGGGACTACAGGGTGGCCTGTCGTGCGACAGAAATTTCTGTAGTACAACTACAGAAAATCTGCCGTACGACAGGCATTTCTGTCGCACAACAGGAATTTCTGTTGGGAATGCAGGATGGTCTGTTGTGAGACAGGAATCTCTGCAGAATGATGACAGAATGTCTGTCGTACGACAGAAATTTATGTAGTACAACAGACATATCTATCATGCGACCGACATTCTGCAGTCCCCACTACAAAAACCTTTGTAATAGAACTACAAAATTTCTGTCGCATGAGACATTTCTGTTGTACTACAGTTTTTGTGCAACACCCTGTAGGCACTACACAAACTTCTGTTGGCCCACAGACTGTCCTTCAGCCACTACATTCAGCATTCCGTAATTACCATTATTATCTGCCATGCGACAGATCATTTTGTAGTCCCTGCAGATTTTTATAGTGTGAAAGAGAAGTTTAGATCCATTGCGAAAGTGTCACATGGCAGACCGTTCAGTATTGCTACAAAATTTTTTGCTTACCCTGTCGGAAAACCCCGCGTTTTCCAGCATTAGGAGAGCGATGGAATAGCCCGGAAAGAACGGAATACATAGGAAAACGCCGCGCAGAACGACAGCAACGCGGGGAGGTTGCTGGAGAGCATCGAATAACATGGGGACATTGCCTTTGGGGACAGGGCTTTAGCCAATGCGAAGGGGATAGCACGAACGGGATAGTACGGGATGGTATGGTGCCGCTGCTTGGCTAGACACGGGAATGCCGCGCGCCGGTTAAGGGGTGGACTGGTTGTATTCCAGCGCCGCGATCGACGCAGATGCTCCGAAACTTGGTGTTTGCGGCCCGTGCGGTGCAGCAAAATCCCACTTTTTTAGCGTGCGGTGCACGGAAACAATGCTGCGTGCGAGTGACGGTCATCTCGTTCAATTGCATTGCAAGCGTCCGTTGTAATGAACGTTTGTTGCATTGCGGCCATTAGCATTCCGGCCGTGTTGGAAAAAACCTTCACTACAAATTTGCAATTAACAACGCAACTTAGCACAAATCACACTAATGTTGGAGCATCTAAGCGTAGCCCCATAATAAAAAAAAGGGATACATAGAGAACTTCGGAAATTCCTCGGGTTCTTCGAGTGAATTGCAATTGCATATATTGTACTGTGGACAATGTTTGATAAAAGAATCAGGCAACAGGGGTAGCCCCTCGGCAAAACGGACGCATAAAAAACAAGCAAGATGTGCTTTTTGAAGACGTGGTGTAATAATTGCAGTGCACATTCTGACATGTATTTCTGGGTGTCTTTGAGAGCCCCATTGTTTCAATCTGCGTGCTGTTGTTTTGTTTTGTTTTTTTAGCGAGCAATTTGTTTATTTTAACGCGAAAGATGTGTCCAATCAAGCGAAATAGTTAAAATAAGATTTTAAAAACAGCGAACCAGTTGCCGCTACCTGTGTGAAAAAAAAAAAAAGAAACGGCGCCAGTGAACTCGCTGCATTGCCGAGATGTGTTAAAAAAATAAATGTAGAAAGAAAGAAAACGCGCGCCTTCCCTCTAGCCCGGTCCTCTGGAAGAAGTTCGGGGAAGCATCGTCACCACTGAAGGCATGTCGCGGCGCGACAGAACTCGCGGGACGGGGAGACCACAATACGAAGAATCGAGAGGGGTCAGGAGGGGTCGCGAAACAACTTCTCGTGATCGGCCGGTTCCCTCCTTACCCTTCCTTTGTTCCCTCCTGCTTTGTTCCTTCCTGCTTTTCGACTCCCGGTCAAAATTTGCGGTGGCTGCGTGGCCCAGTGGCTCGTTCACATTTCACATCGGCGCTTTGCCTAGTTGAAGTTAGGCTTAACTTTTTTGTAAAAACGTGCATCTTATGTCTCCGCGGACTGTCAGCAGCAACATTTGAAGCTTCGGAAGCTGTGGTAAAAGCAAGATCAGTGGTCCGGATTTCAAGCATCTCGATGTGAGGACTCCTCCAGCGACGACTAACCGGGGTGCTTGGCATAATTGGCACTTTAATGTGAGTGAATGCGACGAATCTCGCAGGCAGCGCGATTTGGAATACATGTGATGTGCTTCGACAATCGACTGAACTTGCAACGATCCCTGCGTGACTTCGGCAGGTATCGTGTGTGCGTACTCTTCAAGATAGTGCAGCACCACAGAGACGTGCGCTTTTCGCCACAGGATACCCTTCCACGCCTTGCTGTGCGAATGCAACGGAACAAGGTTCACAAAGGCAAGCATTCCAGCTAAAGATTGACTTTCCATTTTAATTTTCTCACGTTCTCTCACGTTTTGCAGTGTAAAAGAAATATTTGTTCACTTGTGTTTTAATGGCCCTAACTAATATACGGAACGAATTTTCGAACGGTTATTGTCGAAGCTCGTTTATTATTTTTTTCTATCGGGGAGAATAAATTTGCTTTTATGAACAGGTTGATCGTCATTGACGGAACGCGATGATGGGACGCGATTTGGCCCTGCTTCCGAAGCACGGCCAAATCAGCTGAAAAGTGCCCAAATGAGTCTGGCTAAATTTTGTAGCGCTACTGAGGTTTCCCTGAAGGAATAACTTCTGTATTTCTTGTTAACAGCTACGCGGGTTTGCAATTACACGGCTATTAAAAAAAGGCAGAGCGCGAGCATCGGCCACGCTATTCGCTAGAGACGGCGTGGTCTCGGGCGTGTTCCAGCGTTACGTTCCAGCGGCTGCTGGATCCACGAGTTTCCGTGTCCGGCGTGTACCAGCGTCCAGGTTCCCGTGAATTTGCAGCAGGCGCAGTTTCGCATGACGTGCGGATGAAAGCTGTTTTGTACTAAAAGAAATTATAGTTCTGACCGTTTCCAAGTCAGCACGATCATGGAGCATACAAATAACGCTCCACATTTTGTTTTTATATTTGGCAATGAAATAAAAATAATTTGTTTGGTGTAACAGCAACATAAGAGGGCAGTAAAAGCCTCTCCATGACAAAAAGTGAAGCCCCGGTAGTGCCCAGGAACAGTGTTGTAAAAAGAGGAAAATAAAATGGATAAGCACCGCAAACTGCTTTTTGTTTCGGACTGTGATCAGGCATGTGCAGTCTGCGTAACATCAAACTTTTGTATTGCATGCATGAATGTACCACTAGTTGCATTGCTTAAATGCCTTTTGGTACAGCTTTCTGAAATCAGTTATTCACTGAAAACAATTTCAAGCTTGTACCAGAAAGGCAAGAATGACCCCAAATGCTTATGTTTGTTGGTCATATTTTTATTGAAGTTGTTATGCATATCCTGCATACTTCAGGTAATTAATAGAAAAAACATCACGGGAAGTAAATTTCTTATGCCAAACTAGTTGAACTTGGAGACATGACAGGATTTACTACGAAAACAGACATGACAGGATTTACTACAGACTACAGAACAGGATTTACTACAGACTACAGAACAGGATTTACTACAGACTACAGGGCAGGATTTACTACAGACTACAGGACAGGATTTACGACAGACTACAGGACAGGATTAACTACAGACTACAGGACAGGATTTACTACAGAATACAGAACAGGATTTACTACAGAATACAGGACAGGATTTACTACAGACTACAGGATGTCCCATTCCCTCACAGGATCATTCTGTCGTATTTTTCTGTTGTGTTTTTCGACTGGGAAATATCTTCACAATCGCAGGATGCCAACGGTCCGCCTACCAACTTGTGTCCTGCATCGTTTCTGCTGGCTGGAGCGGTTCATGGAGCATTTTCCAGCTTCTCAAAGTTTGTGGTCAAGCGCTCCTCCAAGTGAAAGATGCCGCAGAGGGATCTTTTGTTTTAATGCCACAATTTCACGTGCTCAGCAGCAAATTTACTCGTAAGGCTTTTTAAATATTCATCACCCAAGAGGGCATGTTACCTTCGTCTTCGGTGGAATGTGTCTGCACTCAGGTTATTTGTGACAGAAACAAGTGGACGACGTCATGAGAGTCATTGACGCCTTGTTGATTGTGCATGCTTCTGAAATGACATTTTCATTAAGCTGAATACTTTCCACATATTACGATTTGTGAACAAATTATGGTAAAAGTCATGATTAGTTGTACTACACTGCAGGAAGGAAATGCCAACGTACGTTTTAAGCGCCTCTGATATTTCAGATCGTTGGCTGGTGAGCAATAAAACAAAACTGAAATTTTTTTAAAGTAAAATCAAATATTCGTTGTCACCAGTGCATGACCATAGTAAAAGCTATCTAGTCACCAAATTTAGAATTAGACACGAAATGCCAAGAAAAATAGGGAAATAAACTAGACAGCTGGCTACAATAAACAAATTCGTAAAATTCCTCAATGTCTATCAAGTGATGATTCAGGCGGGTTAGTTAAGATGTCAGTGGGTTTACACACCCAACTTGCAGGGAAGCACATGAGCTCCCAATATTAACATGTTTTTAGTGAAGACCGTCTTCCTTCATTAAGCTGCTTTGCACATTGATGCCAGTCTGATAAATGTCCTGAATTTTTGTTATGATCAATCTTTGTATGGGAACCATATATTTTTATATGATGTCGCTGTGTATTTCTGAAACTGTATCTAGTCACTAATTCCAATTTGTCGTGGTCAGGTTTTTTCAACTAATTCGTAGCTTTTTTAACAATTATGGTATATTTTGTGTGCCTAAAGGAATGCCTCATTGCATGTTTAGCCTATGTAGTGTTGAAAGCGGACATTTTGCTTCAAAGTGGAATGTCGGGCTAGCAACAAGGTACTTCGCGTGCTGCTCACTTTCATTCATGCCATTATTTTTTATATTATCATTTAAAATTAAAAGCCAGCCAATTTGCTGTCGTTTTAATTTTGTCACCTACTTTATACTTTCTTTTTTTTTCAACTTTGTGTAAGGATCGACTATCCATATTTTTATGATACCAAGGCGTTGGACTGGGCTAGCTGGTACATGTTTGAATGGATAAAAAACCATAGGAAAACCCAGGACACAGAAGAGAACGACGGGACAAACTTGTGCCGTCATTCTGTTTTAACTGTTTCCTGTGTTTACCACTGGTTTTTTATGCATTCAAACATTTTTTATGAGTTTGTTGAACAGTGATTAGTTTAGGTGTGTTCAAACAATTGTTGGCTGCGAAGGCTCCCTGTAGCATTTGTATAAGTGCTCTCTGCTTTTTTTTTGAGCCAATACCCCACCACCAGTCTTCATGAGGTGGTCTTCTGTAGAAATAAGTTGAAATAAATATTTGTTTGCATTGCTTTACATGTTTTGAAAGAATTTCTTGTTCATTCTTGTTTCATTCAACCCCGTTTCAGAATCCTGCTTAAGGCATTTCCTCTGTTATTTTTTTTCAGAACCAGGAAGGGTGCTCATCCTCGGTTCTTGCTGAAGCAGCAGTATCCATACTTCACACGTGAGCACTGAACACACAGTAATTATGGTATGAAACATTCTACCAGTATAAGCCTGCTTTGTAGACGTCATTGTAGATGTCAAAGCTCTTGACAGTGTAGTCCAATGTCTGGTGTAACGGGCAATGTCTACAACTTGTAAAAATTAATTTTGTGGCTATAATGTTTGTGATTATTTTAAAATGCACGTCAACTACTATTTAGAATCGCTGTCTAAATTGGCAGCCATTTTCCTGGTGGATACAGAAAGTGAAAAAGCGCATGTGTAGAGATTTCAGTGCACCTTAAATGTCCCAAATTTGCTAAAGCTAATCCAAAGCCCTCCTTGTGGTGCACTTCATATCCCATGTACAGTTTTGCGTAAAAACAGCTAAAAATTTATGATCAATTTAAACTTATTTTAATGTTTTTAGATGCAAATATTCTCAGTTTAAGCTGCCATATTTAGAGTAAAATATTTTGTAACAATTATATAGCTACCAAAGGTTTACAGAAAAGCTTTTTGCTTTTGGTTGTGCACCTTCTTATCAAAAGAAAAATGTTGTTAAGAAAGGCAGAGGAAACCCAACTATGGAAATTAGCAAACCCTAAAGCTGCGGATAGAATGAATGTTTTGTAGAGAATCTTTTGTTGATTTCAGTTCTAGTCAACTCTAAAAACGTCTATCGACGTAGAATGCTTACCGTGAGGCACCTCGTAATACTAGCCAAAACTAATGGGCCCTGGCTGTTGGCTTTTCATTTGCAACAGTGACAGATGACCCCACATCCACCGGCAGGGACATAATGCAAGGCACCATGTACAAGCTAGCCTCATGATAAAATAATGTTTTCTGAACAATGGCATTACATTTCAACCATGGGCTTCACCAGGGAACTTGTATGCATTGTTCTGTGATGTTTGCAGTTCTTGTTATTGCTATGTGGGGTCATTTAGTCTAAAGGTATGTTTATAAAACTCCAAATACCACCAAACCTTGCAAGTGCTGTACCATATGAATATTTTTCCGTAAAGCAAAAAGAATAATGCAAACGAAAATAAATGGCTTGGGTACCCAACTTTTATAAGTAGATTATGAGCCGCAGTACGGAGGGAACTATATTATGAGCCGCATTACGGAGGAAACTATACATTTTGCATTTGGTCTTCCTTGATATTGAACCTTCCTGCTCAGCTCAAGAATAAGGCACTAAACATTGCAGGTAGCTACCTTGATTGGAAGTTTGATGCAATACTAAGAAGCCAAGGGTTTTAAGGTTCAAGGAAGTTTTGTGTGGTTGAAGTGCTGCACACCTAATTGCTTTCACTGCACAGCATGGTTAGGTTCTGCAGTGAATCTCGAAGGATGTGTACTGCAGTTCGGCAAAGTGAACATATAATTGGTTTTTTACGAAGTTTTGGGTAATCAACTACCTCTAAAGTTATAACTGTACTGAGATGTGGCTCCTGACTTTTTAAATTGATGTTTTAACAATCGGTGACACAAGTTCAAGGAAATTATCAGCTGATGTTGAGCTTCAATGGAATGTCTCACAGAACCGAGCTTGGAAAGCACGAATGTTTCATACCATAATCGTGTGTGATATTGTGCAATATGTGGTCTCACACCTGCTGCACCTGTGAACCGAGGATGACGCACCCGTTTTGTACCCCTTTAGGTGGGTGCTTTTGCAGAAGATGCTCCTACAGATTGGGGTGCTAAGTAGCACCCTAGGATACTTTTAGGCGGAAAAGGGTGTTATAAGGCACCTGTCTTCTGGGGTGCTTCACAGAGGGTGCTCCTGCGGCGACAAAATCCAAGCACCCTAAAGGGCGTAAAATATTCAGTTTTTAGGGTGCTCCTGCGGCGACAAGCTGAAGCACCCTTTTGGGCGTAAAAATTTTTAGTGTGTAGGGAAGGCATTGAGGAACGCCTAACAGGTTTTACCTCTCGCCGGACGGCCTCCATGCCGCCACTTATGCACCTGTATCGTTCATTGTCAGGAACGTGTTCATTGACGCCTCTAGCGAGAGCCACGTTTTCCACCGGGCGTAGTTGCGTCTGGAAGCCGAATTTTGATCCTAGCTTGAGCACCCTCTGGTGAACCTCTGGTAGGTGCGCGTCGCCCAGGAAGATTACACGTCCTTGCGGTAGAACAGCTTCTTCCTTCTCGGAAGGCTTGGCTGCATGTGGGTCCAAAAGGCTTCCGTGCGCTGATTGGCTACCCGAATCCAGTCACGGTAGGCGCGGAGGCGCGACTTGTCAGGGTACGCTAGGCCGCAGTGGGTTCACAGGCAGTCACGGTAAAACCACTCTTGATGGCCCCACTCACTCCGCAGAAGCTTGCAGAACTGCTTCGTATGGCTCGATAAAGGATGAAGTCAACCACACAAGACTTGAATTCCTTCCGGGCAGGTTCCATGCCTCGGATGCCATTACGCTGTCCGTGTACGTACCGCTGAAATGGCGATGAGTGATGCCAACTTTGCTGGATTTGTAGCTTGAAAGTTTAAACACTAAAAGTAGCCCGATGTAACTGAAACCAACTGCAGGAGGGTTGCAAGCTGGGCTAGCTGTAAAGACATTCTTGGATACCAGCGGGAACTCAAAGACGAAGGAAGTGCTACACGAGGACGAGCCGCTGGTCTAAAAACTAAACTTTAATATCAGGAAGGGTAAATATAAATACTCAACACAAACAATAGAGTAATAAAAGACAGTGTGCATGGTCAAAACATGTTTAGAAAGGTCACGGTGATACCACAAGTAGACATACACATGTTACAGTCAAGGCATACGCAGATATGCAATGTCTTTAGGATAGACACATACGCTTGTTTGGCTTACACACGTATCACCTCGTTCTGCTATGTGGAATGCCTCCATGATTTTACGGGTTGTTTGATCCCGGTTTTGACTATTTTGTTAGTGTTATGCATGTAGGACTCAGTTTTGCGTCCATGTAACCTGTTGCAGGTGCGCGTATTGATTGATTGATTGATCAATTGATTGATTGATTTATTGTTTGATTGATTGATTGATTATTTGATTGATTGATTGTTTGATTGATTGATTGATTGATTGATTGATTGATTGATTGATTGATTGATTGATTGATTGATTGATTGATTGATTGATTGATTGTGGGGTTTAATGCACCGACGCTACACAGGCGATGAGACGCGTCGTAGTGGAGGGCTCCGGATTAATTTTGACGACCTGGGGATCTTCAACGTGCGCCGAAATCTCGTACAGACGGGCGTTTTGCTTCCTTCCTCCATCAGAAAAAGCGGCCGCCGCGGCCGGGAATCTAACCAAGCAACGATTCTCGCTACTGCTCTGACACTTCCATCATACACGGGAAAACCAAATCCGGACATGGACACACCATTTACCATGGCGGAAATTGAAGCAGCCTTTCACCATCTAACCCGCAACACAGACCCAGGAAAAGACCGGATACCTAACAAGCTCCTCCGCAACCTTGATTACGTTGCCCTTGAAAAACTTCTGGAATTTTTCAACTCCCATTGGCAGGCTTGAACCCTCCTTCCACAATGAATGCACGCCTAAATTGTTGCGGAATTATGGAAGAAGAGGAAGACGACCACCTACTATCATCGCCATCAGGGTGGAGAAGAAGGAAGGGAATAAACTTCTGTTCGGCACAGCCATGGAATCGCGTCCGCGTATCGTTCCATAAAATTATGGTGCCGAAACCCAGGAGGAACGACGGACCAGCGGACTTCACGGCGCAGCGCCTTCAAAGTAGTGCCTGGCCTCGGGTACGTCGGATCTTCTCATTTCGGAGGCCCCACCCTTGAATGGTGCATGCCATGGCTGCGGGCTGGACGCAGACCCTCTGTTGGGAATTGCGAAGAAGAGGAAGAAGATGTGGCTCCTGGCTCGAGGGCACGAGCATCATTATCATTGTGCATAAGTCAGTCATCGCCATTGAAGAGATGTTCGAACAGGGCTCCCACGGCTTCGTTTCGTGGTGGCGCACCCGCAACGAGGTGGTCTTTTCCGCAACATTTGGTGCCGAATCCCAAGGGAAAACGAGTGGCTCCCACTGACGTAGCAACGAGCGACGGCGACGACGAGTTTCTTCTAGAAACGCTCGCCCAAGCAACTTCGTCCTTCTCGGAACCGCACCCAGGGCGACAACGCGCGGACCGGGCTGCCTACCAAGCGAGTAAGCCGGACTTTTTCGCCTAACGATGTACCGGCTGAAGGCGAAACGCGCTGCAAGGGGAGCCCAAGCGACAAAAATTTCTATCGAGGTGACAGCGCTCATCGAGACTGACTGCTCTGACCGGCTCGCCGTCCGAAACGTGCTGGACAAGCTCATGGCTAGCCGCGAGGAGCTTAGCAAGATCGACGTCCAGATCAAGGACGCGGTACCTGTCGAGGAGCTGGAAAGGGAGTACGAGTCGGCGGCCCATTACAACGACCAGACGCTCGAGGCTCTGACTCGCCTTACGTACCGGCTCGAGGAACTCAGCCTCAGCAGCACGGCGCAACCTGCCCCCTCGGCTGCGAATAACACGCCACAGGCCCCAACGATGGTTCCATCCCAGATATCTGGACCCCGTCTGCCCACGCTCACCATCCAGCCCTTTCATGGAGACGTGTGTAGCTGGACGTCATTTTGGGAGCAATTCATCGGCGCAATCCACACCAACCAGGCTGTAACCACCACCCACAAGTTTCACTACCTCCGAAACTATCTGGAAGGTGACGCAGCAGCTGCCATTGCCGGACTGCCAACAACGGAGGCGCGCTATGATAGTGCAATCCAGCAGCTCCAGGACATGTTCGGGGACAAGCGCCGGATCGTACAGCGGCATTTGAGAATGCTCTGCGGGCTTCAGCACATGTCATCTGCATCTGATACGAGAGAGCTGGGCAATCTATATGACTCCGTTCAGCTGAACATCCGCTGCCTGAACGTGTTGGAAGTCCCAACGAGCAGCTTCGCAATGATGTTGTGCGACATTTTGCTCGAGGTTTTGCCGGAAGAGATCGTCGTGGCGTTTCACAGGCACGTCCGCCTCCAGAAAATATCAACGCCCACCACATCATCTTCCTCTGGGGACGAAAACGTAACGGCTTGCCGACAACTGGAGCAACTCTTGCGGTACATGCAAATCGAGCTCGAGGCAAGAGAGCAATGGGCTCCAGTGGGGACTCCTATCGAATCCAGCAACCCTCCAACGTAACGGCCAGTCAACGTCGGTTCTTCACGCCTCGTATGCTTCGATGCTCAAACGAAACGAGTGCTTTTTTTTGCGGATCGGCCAAGCACGTTACCGAGGCATGCCACGCTGGTCTGAGCATCCCAGAAAAGAAGAACCGACTGGCAAAAGCTATGCAGTGCTATCGATGTACGGGGTCGGGCCACCGATCAAAGAGTGCCTACGAAAGGTCATGTGTACGACATGCAAGTGAAGGCATGCAACAGTCATGTGTGACCCTCGATACAACTCAAAGGAAAACGAAGTCCAAAGCAAAACCACGTGCAATTTCCCGGTGCAGACGCTGGCCTCCAAGACTGCATCTACTGCGCCCACTAGCTGCCAGCTGGGCGAAGATGTTCAGCTCCAGACCTTTCGGTCGTGGATTATCGGTCCCAGTGACGCGCACTACATACGCGGCATTTTGGACGGTGGCAGCCAGCACACGTTCATCAAGAAAGACCTCGCTTCGAAGTTAAAATTAAAAGTCGTTGGAGAGAGAAGCCTTGCCGTTAATACAGTTGCATTGACCGTTCCTTATGAACTACGAAAATGCAAAATAGTTGAGCTCCGGCTTCGTAGCCAGTTCCACGATGCGCATCAAGTGATCGAGGCATTCACCATACCCACGCTCTGCCGAAACGTCGCGGATACAGACATCAACGGCGCTTTCGCTGCACGGCTGAGATAGTTAGACCATCGGCTGGCAGACGAAAGAACGGTTCCAAAGTTATGTGAGAAGTCAGGCATCAGCCTTCTAGTAGGCTCCGAGCAACTGTGGAGAATAGCTACGGGGGACACGATTCGGCGCAACAAGGTTAACGGTTTAGTGGCCGTAAACACTATGCTTGGATGGACGCTGCAAGGTACAGCCGATAAACGGACCCCGACACCTTTCCCCCAGCAAGCAAAGTGCAGCGTTCTTCAGGCGCAAGTACTTCAGAGAGTGGACAGGAACGCTGACATTCACAACGCCTGCCTAACGATAAAAAACATCGACACGACCCACAACTAAACCCTGGATGGACATTTGGAACCACCGTCTATGCGGCCCGATCATGACTACTGTGGCAACAAAGCAAGAAATAGATCAAGCGAACCGTCACATGACCTTCGACGTACGTCAGACGACTTCGCATCCATCGAGCGGGAAGACCACATACCTCGACGGTCCTGGACAACGAAACCAGCTGTCAAGCTGCATGAACCATTCAAAGATGAGGATCGAGGTTGCACGACCAAAAAAGGAAGAAACCAGCAGGAGGGCCGAAAAGACAATGTGCTCTGAACTGTCCTCTATGTTGTGTGTCTGACTAGCTATAACTACGGTTATAGCTAGTCATAGTTATAGCTATAGTTATAGCTATAACTATAACTACGAGGCCAGGAGCCGCTTGCTACATGTCGACGTTGTTTCACTCTTTTGTGGCCGGGAGAATGTTGGGAATTGCGAAGAAGAGGAAGAAGGTGTGGCCCCTGGCTCGATTGATTGATTGATTGTGGGGTTTAACGCGCCGACGCAACGCAGGCGATGAGGCGCGCCGTAGTGGAGGGCTCCGGATTAATTTTGACCACCTGGGGATCTTTAACGTGCGCCGAAATCTCGCACACACGGGCGTTTTTGCTTTTCGCCTCCATCAGAAAAGCGGCCGCCGCGGCCGGGAATCGAGCCCGCGACCTCGTGCTCAGCAGCGCAACGCCTTAGCCACTGAGCCACCGCGGCGGGTGGCTCCTGGCTCGAGGGCACGGGTATTATTATCATTGTACATAGTATACCATAGTGTCCCATTAAAGCAGCAGCTCCAGTTCATGGTCCCGCCACGGTCATTTCCGCGACATGGTGCCGAAACCCGGGAAAAGCGGCTTTCATAGACGTGAGACACTTTAACGAGCGCCGGCCCCATCGACCTTAGAGAAGAAGTTTCCGCCGGTGCATTTGTGTCCTCGTCTGGAGCCCCGCCAAGGGAACTCAACCATGGACGATCCGAGCGGCTACCAACCAACGACAACGTGAGCCGTGGGGCGAGGACCGTGGAATCTGGCGCAAAAACGAGCACAAGGAAACGACCCGAGGGGAACGAGCTTCAAGCACATGAACAAAAGGCAATCACGATCAAGGCATCACATTCCTGCCACGTAACGACGCGTGCTTGGTTGTAGCCACCACAAGGAACGCCTAACGGCTTTTCCTGGACTTTCTCCCCAGATCTCTAGGACTTACCAACGCCGAGGAAAACGATGGAGAATCTTCTTTATCATCGACTCCAGGTACGTGAAGAAGTATCGACGATTATAAAACGAGTTGAGCTGCATCTTTCATATGGACCGCCCTCGCTAGTTTGGCTCTCTAGCTGGAACCAGTGTTTGATAGAGAATGAGCAAGCTCTCAAGGAAATGGACGGCAAAGTCGAAGACCTCGTTGCCATTGACATGATTGCCGAGGAAATCGAAAGGGCCGAAACATGGGCAAACACCATCGTAACGACAAAATGGAAGTTAGGAGGAGTTATTAAGGATTTGCGAGCGTCTCTAAAAAGCACGATTCGCGAACGAATGAGACGCAACCTGAACCATGAAGGCCTACCTCCGTTTCCAGATTACGGCTCAAACAGTGAGAGCATGTCTGTCCGCGGGTCGGCGGCATTACTGACGGGCGTAACTGACGAAGCATGCAACGATAATCCCAGCATAAGCTTGATAGGTGAACCAAAACAGGAACTTAAGCGAGAATCGGACACCGGTAATTTTACAAATAGCGCTTTATTGCCTTCACGACTGCCAGAAACTTTGAACTGCCACAACCTCAAAAGTGATTTACCCGAATCCCATACAGGAAACAACCGCGCCACCCAAAATAGGCTACCCCGCACGGTATTTCCTGTCGTCGCGAACAGAAAGGCTTCAACGCATGCTAACGTTACTGATTGTAGGGGGCGTGCGAAAACTACTACCCAAGGTAAATACAGGACTCAACGAAAGCACAAGCAGGGAGAAAAAGGGAGAAGCACCAAACACAAAGAAGAAAGACACAAGAGGGGCATCTTCTGGATTTTCTGGCAATAAAGAACTGCTCTCACAACGGCAGCGAAGAAGGTGCCCAGACGAGAAACGGGAAAATATTCCAAGCAACGATATGCAGGCGAGATCCTACACTGCGTCAAGGCGTCTCAACGACTTCAGGCGAACTCTTCGCGTGATGAGCCGAAAAGACAATGTGCTCTGAACCGTCCTCTATGTTGTGTGCTTGACTAGCTAGAACTACGGTGCTATGTTTAGGCCAGGAGCCGCTTGCTACATGTGGACGTTGTTTCACTCTTTTGTGGCCGGGAGAATGTTGGGAATTGCGAAGAAGAGGAAGAAGATGTGGCTCCTGGCTCGAGGGCACGAGTATCATTATCATAGTACACAAGTCAGTCATCGCTTCGTTTCCTGGCGGCGCACCCGCAACGAGGTGGTCTTTTCCGCAACACCCCCCGCCTAGAACCCGGAGATGAGCCCCACCCATCGGACAGCCCCGACCGTTGCTTCGTGGCGCTCACAGGTCTATATGACAGGCAGGTCGTTGCCCGACTCATCAATTCGCGGGTTATGCTAAGGGCGGACATAACGGAACTAGCAACACCACTATTCGGGTCTTGGAATGGTCACCATCGAATATAAGTATGCTTATTGATTTCCACCGTATCACAGAACAAAAACAAGACGAACTTCGAAAGCTGGACGGTGATATCCAGAGCCTTCTCGACTTTGACAGTTTTGTGGCTGACTTAGGAGAAGGCGAAGGGTATTCATATCCGATAATTCGCACAAAGGTTTCGTTAAGGGAACGAATTTCTCAGGCAATTTCTCTCCCATTCAGATAAATGAGATGGCCGACTTCTCATTCGCAACAAGGGCTGCCTTTGAAGAAGTGGGTTCGTCATCATCCGTGGGAGAGAGGATGGAGCAGCACAGCGCCCCTACATTTGCAACGTCGTCGGTAACCCAAGCCCCGGGATGCAGCAGCAAGACCGAGTTCGTCCAAGCAGCCGGCGCCGTGGCATTCCGCCTAAGTGATGACGATACCATCTCTGACTCGGATGCGCCCGGGGCGAAGCCCAAGAAGCCATCGCGCATTGACAACACTCAGATGAAGACAATGGAGGAACGCGTGTAAAGACAGCAAGACATTCACTCGTGCTCCGCCGTTACCTAAGGAGTGGCTCGGCAGCAAATCTCGAAATGTGCAAATCCGTACGCGTGAAAGTGAAACGCCCATTCCACCACAAGAAGTAAGCAATGGCATCCATTTATGCGCGATTGGAAAACATTCAGCCAACATGCTGAAAGCAACGTCGAAAGCGAACAGGAAAAGAAAACGGGACTACTGACCAGAAGATGGAGGCTGCATTCCGAATACAATTTATCGATGCTCAATCGAGGGCTAACTTTATTGCCTCCTGCACAAGACGGTCCGGTTCGAGCAAAACAGCGTGCCCCCTCGTGTCCAAGAAGGTAGCAAGAAGAAGGCATCGTGCCGCGAAGCATCGATGGAGGACAAAGCAAGAGATATCTGCCGCCTCTCGTCTTCAATGGAATTGACATCGGACTTACCCATCTACGGCGAAAGCTAGACTAGCCTGTTCTGCCTTTCTCCATCACTAGCGTCACCGTCGGGGGTGGGAGTATGTTGCGGAATTATGGAAGAAGAAGGAGACGACCACCTATTATCATCGCCATTAGGGTAGAGAACAAGGATGGGAATAAACCTCGGTTCTGTCCCGTTCTATAACATAGATCACCCTCATACCCAAGCCCAACAAACCGCTCATTAAAAAAGAACCTCCACCCCATCTCTCTCACTTCCTGTGTCGAAAACTGTTTGAGCACATGGTGCACAACAGGCTATCACCCCACATCGAAGAGAACGGGTACTTCTCACATACAATGTGCGGTTTTCGCCCCGACTTATCGGCACAGGACATCCTACTTCAGATTAAAGACGCCGTTTGGATACCCTGAACAACCAGGGCAAAAAATCCATACTAGCCCTAGACATCAAAGGGGCATTTGATAACGTAACGCGCCATGCTATCTTGCAGGGTCCTGCCTCTACCAACTGCGGCGAACGTTCATTTTCTTCATCGCTTGCTTTCTGACCAACCGCACGGCAACGGTAGGCATTGGGCATCTCCGTTCCGACCCATTCCCAATGGTGCCCCAGAGAACCCCACAAGATCCGTCGCATCACCATTACTATTCAACGTAGCCATGAAAGATCTGCCGCCGCTCCTCGCAGCAATCCCCAATTTGCCCCATGCACTTTCCGCTGACGACCTCACCTTCTGGGTCCCCACCGGCTGCACCGGCGCCCAACAAGACGCACTTCAGGAAGCCATACACGTCACTCAAACATATCTCCGAGCTCGTAGACTGGAATGCGCCCCAGAAAAATCCGCCCTCCTCACACTCTGTTTCCGCACTTACAAGAAACGAACCTTCCCAATTCCCGATCCGGAGTTAGCGATGAACAACCTGGCAGCACCCACAGTCCCCCACCTCCGCATACTCTGTCTCAGCATACCCAAAAATAGAAGCGGCTCTCAAACCTTACCTGCATTAAAATGCACCCTCACACAACTAACGCACCTCGTGCGACGCATCGCCCACCGCCGCTACGACCTTCAGAAGAAGGACGCTCTCAGAATAACGAAAGCAATACAGATCAGTCACCTGAATTACGGCACACCATACTTTTCTCTCAAATTCGTCGAAAAAGAAAAACTCAATGCTTTTATACACGAAGCCTACATGCTCGCCCTAGGCCTACCCCCCTAAACATCCACGCGCAAGTTGCTCCAACTAGGGGTACACAACACTTTAGAAGAATTGCATGAAGCTCATCGTTGTTCCCAAACCACCCGTCTCAAGCTCACACTTACCGGACGAGACACGCTTACACGCCTCGGATACCCAGGGCCGCCCAAAGAAGACCAGCCCCAACGTGTCCCCCTCCACATCCCTCAACACATTCGTGTAGTTCCCGTGCCGCGGAATATGCACCCCCTTTACAACAGAGCACGACGCAAAGCACGGGACGATGCGGTTACGAAGAAGCACGCAAGGAACCCTACGACACGCTACTCGGACGCCGCACGCTACACCCGCAAACCTGCCCACGCAGTCACGATTATGAACCACTGGGGAACCGAAGCCACATCCGCCACGATATGCATCAGCTTTACAAACGCCGCTGAGGAAATCGATCGCCATCCTAGCAGCCACAACAAACAGCCAATACATTAGTCACTACGGACTCGCGAGTAGCGTGCCGCAACTACCAGCTCGGCCGCATATCACCCTTCTACATCAAGATTTTTAATACCATCCCGCAGCTTCCCGACATCCATATCGTTTGGGCCGCTGGACACTAGGCTCACGACGGAAATGAGGCGGCACACGCCGCTGCCCGAGCACACACGCTCCGGGCCATTTCCGGAGAGCCACGACACGGAGAAGATCCCCCACGTGCTGAATGGCTATGCGGGCATTCTCTCTCACTTGAGACACGAGCGTCAGCGGTTCCCTACACCCAACTCCCACCTTTCCAGAGCCGAAGCGAGCACACTCCGCCGGCTACAGACCAACTCCTACCCGCACTGTATCCTCCTCCACCATATATACCCCACCCAGTATTATAGTACCTGCCACTTTTGCCCCCAGCCAGGCACCCTGCACCATCTGCTCTGGGAGTGCCAACAATCCCCATTCCTCACACCCAATCGCCGTCCCACGTATGAGCAGTGGGTGGACCGGCGGTCCAGCTCGGACCTCGCGACACAGCGCACGCTGATCGAGAGGGCACGAGCGGACCCCAAGGATCAGGGCATCCCTGACTAGCGGATGCCCCCCCCCCCCCCCCCCCCCGGGTGCTCTCACAATCTTGCACCATTAAGCTCGAAATTAAAGGTGTTAATTCTCTCTCTCGTTTATTCTTGTCGCTCCCACATGCTGCTACCACAAAGCATTTATTGGGCCGTTATGGTATTTCGGGCAACCTTTTTCCTACACACACACTAAATTACCCTGTGTATTTTATAAAACTGAGGCAATTTCATAATACACGGTGTGTTTATAACACTGGAAACTGACTGCGTGGATACGGACGTCGAGAAAAAAAACATAACTAAGCAACTACAAGCTAACAGTTTCGCTGTAAAGAACACAGCTGACAACACAGATGGGACCAAAGGTAGAGGCAAGCAATATTACTTTCTCATATCCGCAAACGACGGAGAGAAAGTCCAATGCGGGTGGTGGGCTCCTAGCGGCAAATTACCACCCTGTGTGTCGGGCGATGGCCGATGCGAATTCGGTGTACCTGATCGCGCAGTGCTCCCCAGTGAGTGCAGATGGCGCAGTTGGGGGAAGCCAGAAGGCTGAACGTGGCAGAGTGCGGTTCGACAACCCCACAAACTGAGCGAGTGTCTGGCCGGCGCATGAATAATTAAGTCACCCTACCCGCGGCAACGTACAGCCCCCCTGGGAAATCATCTCTATCCTCGGCGTTCGCGTTCTGTTTTCTGCCGAGGTTTCACTCTACAAACTAAGAAATGTTTGAGGCTGTGTGGTTTCTGACTCTTGAAATCAGAGTGCGCATTTGTCGTTAGTTTTACGAATAAAGTTTTCTAGTCTTGCCCGGAGCTGCTCTTGGCTTAATAGCCTAAATTACATTTCTCATTGCATGCCAAGATGACGACAAAATCGGGCCCTGATTTTTCATCTTCGCCCCTACACCAACGGGTCCATATTCGCGTAGCTCAAAATAAAATTTACTGGTTATACATTTTGAAATACTGACTGGGTATATGCTTGATACCCTGCAAATGACGTCGAACGACCGCCTCCCCTGGCACATAACCACTCTCCCCCTCCCTCCACCCACACTCCTTCCATCCCTAGATCCCAAATACTACAGAGGTTCGTTCGCATAAACGTCCCGCTTTCGCAATGCTGGCGCCCCATCTGTTGGGGCAGCACGCGTGCTTCCTGATATTTTTGTTTCTCTTCCTGCTAGGAACAGCATGACCCGGCTTCTCTTGTCATATCGTAGAAGAAAATCAAAGATGTAGCCCTAATTTAAGCAACGGTGGATGATCGGTTATGCAGCTACATTTTGCCTCAAGTACGCCTGAAATGTGCCTATGCGCTGAATAATGTGGTCACGTATTCTAGAGACCGGTCTTGACGATGTACACTTTGATGTAAAACCTTTTTTTCCGTTTGGTCTGGCGGCTGAATTGAGTCAGACATATAGACGGACGGACAGACGGACGGACGGATCAAAAGTCTGGCGAATGAGAGGCAAGAACGAAGACTCGCCTCCCTTCTTGCCCCCTTTAAAGGGGGGGGGGTAAACAATGTACAAAAGGTTCCAATTTTACGTCGCAATCGCTCGATTAATATCGAAGGAGCCACCTGCCACAGAAATGGGTTAAAAGTGTTCAGTAGTTCCAGAGTTATCGTTCATTAAGAATGGCCAGCAATAAGTCGCGGAGCATTTACCCCCTCATCGCGCCTCCAAAAAACTGTGGAAGCTGTGACGTCAGCGATAAGCGCAAGACCACCTACAGAAAGAGGGCAAAGTTTTAGATGCGCGCGGCTATTGGCTCCGCTCGGCGGTACGTCACGGTTTTTTTAGCAGACCACAGCCATACTCCTCTTACAGAAGCCATGGCTAATGCCAAACGCCAATCCACCAAAACCCTTCGCGTCCCTTTTGATGATCCCGATCCCGATCGACACCTTCTTCATTTATGGAACAGAATACTACTAATACAGTCTTCCTTCCGAACGAGGGGACGTCCTAAAACAGCAAAACTGAAAGCAGTCCAAAGGGAAATCGAGCAGTATTCCGCTGAACTGGCAGTGCTCGAATGTGCGAAAAAATCAACGGTTCAATAAGCTCTCGTCGAGCTTGGGGCATACTTAGATCCCTTCTCGGGCAACGTAGGACTGCAGATGGGGCAGCCAGCGTGGCTCTCAAAGAAGACATTGGCTCTGGAGCGTTCGTAGAGAAAGCGGCTGAGGTCTTATTTCCACAACCATTGGGTCCCAACTCCCTCACCTACGAGAAGGACGACACTCCAGCTGGGGAGGACGAACTTAACCAGCCTTTCACAATGGCAGAGCTCGAAGATGCCCTAAGCAGAATTAACACGCATGGCGCGCCAGGCGCAGACGGTATCACTGGATCGCACATCAAGAACCTCCCAGAAGCATGCAAGGTGACTCTCCTTGCGGAATTTAATCGCGTCTGGCAAGAAGGCTCCATTCCCGACGACTGGCGACACTGAATTGTAAAACCCATACCGAAGCCGGGCAAAGAACCTAACTGCCTGAGGAACTTGCGACCGGTATCCCTTACTTCATGCTTGTTTAAGCTTTTAGGTGAGCATAGTTTACGCTCGCCTTGTATGGTGGGTGGAGGAGCTTAGCCTTCTTGCTCCCACACAATACGGGTTCCGCTCCGGTCTGACGACGCAAGACATCATGTTGCGCCTCAAAGAAGACGTTCTTGACCCGTTGTCTACATGTCCCCGTGTGGTCGTAGGTGTTGACATTAGGAAGGGCTTTGATGGCCTTCCTCACACCTCGATCATGCAAGCCGTAAGAGATGTTGGCATCAAGGGATACATGCACAATTTGATTGCCGCCTTTGTTCGGGATCGAACTTTCCAGGTCAAAGTTGGAAGTTCCCTCAGTCGCTTTCATTACAACCGGGTAGGAGTCCCTCAAGGCTCGGTCATCGCTCCTACGTTATTCAACGTAGCACTAGCGGCGCTTCCTGGAAGAATGGCCAACATCGAAAACGTCGAACATGCAATTTCCGCAGACCATGTGACGCTCTGGACCAAGCAAGGTTCTTTAGGTGCACAAGAGCAGGCACTACAAATGGCCCTGGATACTGTCGAAAGCTACACACAGCAGATAGGGCTAACGCTGGCCCCCGAGAAGACAGAGTTTGTGGTCATCCACGGTGGCAGGAAAACCCCATCCAAGGATGAGGACAAGGCTAGCGTCCACCTCACAATTAGGAAAAGGCCTATAGTTAGAAAACGCTCCATACACATACTCGGGATGTTTCTCGACGAGCAGTGCATAGCATCCACCTGGTTTGGCCGGACAGTTCGTGTCACTAAACACGTCATTCAAGTCCTACGCAGGATCGCCAGCCGCACGAAAGGAGTCAAAGAGAACGAACTGCGACATTTTGTACGTGCATTTGTACACTCCCGTATCATATACGGAGCACCGTTCCATCCGATCCAGGAGGGTGATCACCGGGCTTCCAAAATATACGCCCCTTCCGGCTCTCAAAAGCTGCAGCGCGTTGAGCGACATACCAGACCTAATGTCTACTCATGAACTCGCGCATATTGCGCGATTAAAGTCCACCAAAGCAGGAAGATTCACTCTGAAAAAAGTTGGTTTTGACATAACGACATTACCGCCGCTCCCAGAAATATCTCCCCCCTGGGAGCACATCGACATCGTAGACTCCAAGCCGCTACCCCAGAACATGGGACAACAACAAACGGCAAGGAGACAAGCTTTCGCAAGACGACACGACACCCAAGCAAGGGAACTCATCGATGGCAACGACCTTACTCGCAAGACCCATGTCATCTATGTAGATGCAGCAATCGGTGAGCAGGAGCAGCAGCCAATGTTCCCCACGGCATCGACAAGCCATGATGCAACAACGCGAGGAAACAAACTCCACATCACCCGTGAAGCCGTCAGCAGCTCCCTTGCAGAACTGTGCGCCATTGTAGATTTTGCCGAGCACGTCAGTTTGGCTCAACACCAAACGGGGGAAGATTGCTCCCATCACTACCGAGTTTACACAGACTCGCAGGAAGCCTATCGTGCCTGCCAAAACACTCGCACTATTACCATCGTTGTCAAAAAACTTCGCCTCCACGTTAGCTACCTAAGTGCTCTTGGGCACGACTTTCATATACACTGGATCCCAGGACACTCCGGAATACCAGGAAACGACCGGGCCCACCGACTAGCGCGCGCTTTACTTCTATCCGCGCAGTCAGCGATTTTCCAGCCGGTTAGCCGACTACGTCGAGACGCACAATCAGTGGCTAGATCCCGCAATAACGGTATCTTTTACCAAGCAGCACCGACGCAGCTTTCTACGCAGCGCGTGCAATCCATTTCATATCCCTCCACTTCCTCGCAAGGCTGCTACCCGCTGGCAGCAAGTTACGCTCAGGCGGGTACAGACTGGCATCCTCCTTACCCCCTTCCTTTTGCAGCGCTTCCGAAGCAAGGAAAGCAGCCGTTCCCTCGACCAGCCCAACACTGGAATGTGCAGCCAATGTGGAACCCGGGCTGACCTGGAACACCTCCTGTAGTTCTGCCCGCTGTACTCGGCTCTCAGAGCTCGGGCCCTGGCCTCACTCCCTAGTAAGGTAAGGCCGAACTCCCTTCAAAGCTGGGCTAAACCACCCCCGTGTACAACTGCCGCGGTCGCCAACGAACTTTGGCGGTCGCTAAACCAGTTGATGGATGATGCAGAAGCTCCTGCCACCGGTTCCCGGCTCGGACACACTGCCAGAACAACAGCCCGTCACGACCGAAGCCAGTGGTCAAACGACGAAGCGTTTACCTCTTTTTTCTTTCTTTCACAGCAGCCTTAGATTGGCTTCAAAATGTGAAATAAACGTGTTCAACAACAACAACAACCGCCGATCGGGGCCGGTTTGCTGTCGGCCAGCGTCGTACTGCAGCGCGGACGTGCTCCTCCGGTCGGCAGTGCTCGCGTCGGCACGTCACTTTTACAATAGCGGAAACGAGCGTTTGGAGGCCAAGTTGAAGACCCAAACACAACATGCTCGCTCACGACAAAAATTGAAGATTTTCACCGCCGACTAGCGTCCCGCCGCTGGCGTTTCTGCGTGCGGTGCTGTCGCCGCGCAGAACAGGTTTAGCGTCGCCGCAGTTATCGGTCACCGCTCTACGAAGCCGCGCCAACGATGATCGCCAGCGCAATCTTTCACTGCACCATCACCCATCGTCAAGCATTTATAAAGTGATTTTCAGCAATAGTCCTGCTCTGGCGGGCGCTGACAAGTTTTAGCTGCAGCGGTGTATGCCACATCGTGCATACACCGTACAGCGCGCTCCTTGTCGACCGTGCGGACAGGTGCTTGCCGATTTAGCGTCTAAAGGTCCAACGAGAGGAAAGATACAGCGAGACGAAAGGTCCAACAGCGGATGTTCCGTCTCGGTGGGCCTTCCATCTCGTTCGACGTTCAGGCTCGGTTGGACATTCCGACTAGGTGTGTTCTTCGCCTAATTGGACGCTCGTGCTCTTCCCTATTATATGAATGTCCAAAAGCACTCCACAAACACCCTCACTGCCCAATTCCGGCAGCAAATTAATAGCGAGAACGTCTGCGTTTCAAGCGCGCGTATATAAGTTCGCGGAAGTAGACGATTGTTTAACTTTAAATGTACTCCCGGCGTTGGCATTTCCACGTGGTAAGGAACGCTATTCTCGAGCAACAGCTTCACGAAGAAAAATGGCTAGTTTACGAGATATACCCTATCACTGTCTCATCGGCTGAAGAACGCCCACAACAAACATTTTGGCGGATATCCTCCTTTATGCCTGTGTGTGCGTGTGTTCGGGCGTGCGAGATTTATTATATACCCCTTAGCAACAACGCGCCAATCGCCTATCTAAAAATATCTTCCTACGAACGAATTCAAGTTACCTTCTGCCGCATGGACACGTGCAGCATTTAAAGCAAGCGTACTTGAAATCTGTGAACATTCACTTCTTCAATTGTGCCCTTTGCTATTTTCATTTATAATTTAGGTGGGTTAGCGAAAGTGCACAAGTCCCCTTTATACTATTCAAAAAACTTCACTTTTTCTACCTGGGAGCCTAACTATTTATAAATATCAGAAATCGTCCCATTTTGCTGTGCCGCTTTGCGATCCTGCGGAAGACTGTGCGCAATACCGGCCTCGCCAGAGAGAATGGATAAAACCTGCAAGTCTGAGATAGGTTCTTCTGTGATTGTTCAACTGCTTGAAAGAACTGAGGAAGTTAAATAACGGCGGGAAATTGACCCTGCATGAAGGGAGACAGTGCAGTGTATTTACGCCACCCTTCTACACAAGTGTTAATCTCGGGCCTCAATTTCCCACCCACCGACCTTGCGCGCTTGGGGCGGCGGTTCGGTGAAAGCCTGTGTGGTTCTTTATTGCAGCTCCAAGACGAAACTTCGCGATTAATCTTCGGCCACTTCTTGTAAAAGCCGAAGGCATATTATCTGTGGTCGAATTGCGGCGGCACGTTTTAAGCGGTCTGCGGGACGTCTGAGCACGTATTCGACGGTTTAGTGGACAGCAATACCTGTGCAATTTGTGTTGGCCATGGTGTCGGCCGCTGGTTGCGAATACCCGCCAAATTCTGCAAGCTTTTAAAACGGCGCGAAAAGACGGGACAAGAAACGACGAAAAATGCGCTGTTTTTTGCAGCTCTTTCTGCGCTGTTTTGAATTCGGTTAGTATGCACCAACTAACCCAAACCACCGTTCTAACACAGTTCAAATGTTACGGAGAACGCATTTCTTTCGGAAGGGAGGGATATGCACCCTTGACCACAAACATATGCGGACAACCTGTCACGTTGTTCCATGCACATCACCTTGTGTATAAAAGTCGAATTACCTAATTGGGCGGTGAAGTGATTTGTGAACATGGCGAAAGAACTTGTCGAGATTGTAGTGTGGAGTCCCTAGACCAGGTTTTGACCACTCTGGGTGCGTTTACGCGACTTTCTTACGAAAAAAAAAATAATTTTAAAGCGTTGTACTAATCTCTGCATCGTCCTCGCCGATTGATTTTCTATGACGTTTCGTGTGACGCTTACTCTGGTAGGCTCACCTTGACTGCGCCTACTGCGGCTGGCTGACCCTAGGCCGGCCGCCGGCGGTTTGTCGCAATTCATTCACTGAGTTAAAACTAAGCCATGACAACAATTGTCCCCGGAAGAATTTTGTAAAAAGACCAAGTCAATGTACCTATGCGCAAGCGCACATGCAATACGGATATTGGCTTACGACGCTTCGTGAATTTCGCTTCACGGGAGCTGTAAGCTGCGTTTGCCCGCGCAACTGGTACGCTAATAAAAGTCTAAAGCAACAAAAAAGTGGGAGAACATTCAGCGAATTTAATGTAGGTAATAAGACAAAAATGAACTAATACTATTTTTGTAAACCGTAAATCCAAGGTAGGGGAAATACTTTTTGCACAATGTGAGCTATCACCGACGTCAGCAGCACGATCGCACATTTTCGATGTCTTTTTTCGCGCCTGAAGAACGCAGTCTGGAGTGATAACATATTTGTGGAGATTTGGCGGACGCAAAAAACTTTCCTTGCAGCTGCTGACATCAAAACCCTTAGCGAAAACATGCTTGCGCGACAAAGGAACGTTTATCTCTTGCTCGGACAATTTCCGCTTATATCAACTAGAAACCGTTAATCCTTCTGTTTTGTTTGTGCTCAGATGAGGTGTTTTTTGGGATGTTTTGAAAAAAACTGTTAAAAAGGCCCTTCCCAAAATGCGGTTCTTGCATTCTCGAGATACTAATGGAGTGCCCTATGATATATTTTTGTAATGGGATTGTACAGCTTGTAGAAGTTCCGCATGGCTGGCCGGCATGCGGAACCCCCGCGCTCGACGAAGTCCGTTTTTTAGGTGCAGGCTGCGTTTGTGCAGAATGCGGCGGGAAATGATCCCCACCAGAGAGGCCTGTACCTGTTTGACGCGCGGGTCCGCTTGCTAAAGTTTTGACGTATAAATTATTGTAGCTGCTGTGGTGTTTTCCTTCTTGGATAACGGCTAACTTTTGTATTGCATAATAGCCGCGTTAGCAATAACAACCGCAAAGAAAAAGTTGTGGTTTGGACGGCGAGTGCTCTGAAGCACTAGATGCAGTGCATCGTAGCCGGGGGTTCGAATCTACGGTTGAATTGTTTTTGGTAGTTGATTTCTTTTTGTGTAGGTAATGTTGTCTCCACTGCATTCACCATTTTGCGCTGAAATCATCATTGCATTATGAGTGAGTCAGGCACGTACCAGATTTTTTTTCGCGGGGAAATCCAAGCTAACTTTCCGATGCAAATTAGGGGAGAGGGCGAGGGTACCCGCCGTTACTAGTACAAACACGATGAACGTCCAGCGTTTACTATAACGGCGCGTAAATCTGCATAGAGAAATGAAATTAGGTGTATCCGGCATTGTGATGACGGCGAAAAGCGAAAACGCTCGTACGTTCGAGATTTCTGCGCACGTTAAAGGTCCCTACGCGATGTTTGCACAATTAAGAAAAAGCACGGCAGTAATTAAAATATTTACAGGAATAAAAACGCGTACTGCACAGTAACTATACATTCCCTCCGCTAATGTCAAGGCATATTTCCGGAACATCTCACACGTTATACGCAATGGGAACAGAGTGGGAACAGCGTGGGCGTGGGAACAGCGCAGAAATGCGGCACCGTAACTTTGCTCGCTTGTTCACACAGGTTAGTAACAATACTTCTTTATATGCAAAGAAGTCAAACAATGCATGCTTGATGCTGTTCCCACGCCCGGGAGTCTTGTTGTCACTGTTAAGTGAATGTGTCGATGTTATATCTATGCTTGTCTTGCTAGCTGGCGACGTTGAAGAAAACCCAGGGCCCAATAAAAAGGTTCCAGAGTCGGACGCATCCAATAGGGCTCATGAGCCAAAATTTAGTGACATGTTTGCTCTTCTGCAGAGCGTGAACTCTCGAACCGAAAAAATGGAACAGGACCAAGTGAAGTTTATAACTAGCGTTATAAGTTTGAAGTTTATAACTAGCAATCGAGCGCAAATTTAACGACATCGACCGTAGGCTTGCCGCTGTCGAAGCAAAAGCGTGTGACAATGCCGAGGTCGGGGATGAACTTTTGCAGCTGAGACAGCTAACCGACCATCTGAGCAGAGAAAACGCTAGGTTACACGATGAACATTCTCAGCTTGAGGATAGAATGAGACGCAGTAACCTCTTCTTTTACGGTTTGACAGACTGTCCCCAGGATAAATGGAACCAAACTGAAGAACAATTGGTTAAAGAGATCACTACCGTTTTTAAGTCACCATGGCCGAGCGAAGCACTTGAGCGAGTACACAGGCTAGGAACGTACAGGCCCAACTAAAATAGGCATGTTATTGCGAAGTTTGCATCTTTTAAGGTAAAGAAGGAATTACTATCGCTCAGCGGAAAATTCAAAGAGAATGGCATCACTGTAAGTGAGGATTATTCCCTTTAGAATAATCGTCACTAAAAAATTTGGACGGGTTAACCCATAACGATGACTGCGCTGTTATTCTCTGTGACACCTTCGCGGCGGCAGTGTCGGGTTTCCTCATAAAAGGATAAAATCCTGTTTATCAAGCTAGTGGTGATCTCGCGATGGAAGCAATTCGTTTCGACACAGCAGGTGTACAAAAAATAATAGAAAACCTTACAGTCTCGTCTTCCGCCGGAATCGACAACATTACTTCCAAGTTTCTAATAAACACTAAAGTCTACAGCTCCATAATCTTAACAAAAATATTTGAGCAATCTCTGGAAGCAGGCTGTCTTCCGGATGATTGGAATGTGGGAAGAATTATTCCATTCTTTAAGTCAGGTGATAAACTTTGTCCGGAGAATTACAGACCAGTATCAATCACTTCGATACCACGCAAAATAATAGAACACGTTATTTATTCGCAGCTTGTAAAATTTTTAGAGGGCAATTCTTTCTTTACTGATTCGCAGCATGGATTTCGTAAAAACTTTTCCTGTGAAACGCAACTATTATGTTTTATTCACGATTTGCATTCTATTCTTAACCACGGCACGCCCATTGACTGTATCTTTTTAGATTTCTCAAAAGCGTTTGATAAAATACCTCATGATTTACACATTTTAAGATTCCGGAGCCTCAAATAGATGATAACGTGCTCGCGTGGGTGATTGCTTTTCTCAGTAACCGTTCCTAATTTGTAACTGTTAATAACTTTGACTCGCCCAGGGTCCCGGTTGGCTCTGGGGCCCCACAGGGCTCTGTGTTGGGACCATTGCTCTTTCTGGTCTATATAAACGATTTGCCTCTAAACATTACTTCTTCAGTCAGTCTTTTCGCAGATGACTGCGTAATTTATAAGAGAATTAAGGGTCATTCAGACGTTTTAAAATTGCAGGCAGATATGGATCGGGTTCAGAAATGGTGTGAGACTTGGGGCATGACGTTAAACGTTAACAAATGCAAGTACATGCACGTTAACCGTCACAGCACTAGTATCAGGGCGTATCAAATAATAATGTTCTTCTCGAAGCAGTAAATTCGTATAAGTATCTGGGTATATACATAACTTCTACATTATCTTGGAAGACACACATTGAATATATTGCAGCTAAAGCTAATAGCCCGTTGGGCTACCTTCGAAGAAATTTTAATCAGGAAACTTGAAACTCTTACTTTATAAAGTATTGGTACGTAGCAAATTAGAATATGCGACATCTGTTTGGGACCCTGGTCATGACTCGCTTATCTACGAATTAGAACGAGTGCAGAATCGGGCAGTGCGCTTCATCCTTTCTAATTACCATCGCACCTCGAGCGTCACATCAATGAAAACCACACTAGCATTACCCCTACTGTCTCTTCGCAGGAAAGTGTTTCGGCTTTGCCAATTTCACAAAATTTACTTCACCAATCCATTACTCAGAAATAGATTATTGTCCCAACCAACTTACGTTTCCACTCGCATTGATCATCGCCATAAAGTAGGACTTCCGTCAACGCACACCAAGTGTTTTCAGGAGTCATTTGTGCCAAAAACTTCTGTATGTTGCAATAATCTTCCTCATGATATTGTTGGTATGAAAGATGCTGCTTTATTTAAAGTTGCTGTCACTAATTTTATTTGTACGTAGCCTGAGTTCAACCCTGTAACAAGCGATGTTACTTGATTGCAATTTTTCTGTTGTTGTATTTTGATTTGTATGCTGTACATGTATGTATGTACCCACTCCCCTCTGTAATGCCATCGGGTGTTGAGGGTAACTGAATAAATAAATAAATAAAAATCGAAACCGGCAGAAACGGAAGTGCATGTAGGCACTCGAGAGTTCAGATCTCTGTGGCAAACCTCTTGTGCTTCCATATTTTTCTCCAAACAAAACCTGTAGCTACAAGCAGGGTCCTTCAATGTTTTTCTGGTCATGAAACTTCACCGCCACGCTTTGGGAGAGCTTCGTGCGCTGCCGCGCCACGGCGCTGGTGTTGATCGGAGGGCATCCGGGGGCGTGGTCAGACCGCGTTTGGCAGGGAATGGACCACCGAGCACGGCCGCGCCCGCCGCTCCTCCAGTCCGGCCGTGCACCGAGTAAGATAAAAAATTACACCATCTTCCCATGGGGAACCCTGATGAGGATGCGAAGCATCGTGGCGGTTCCGTGTGGTTCCATTGTGTTGCCGTTATGTTGAGTGATCTGGTTTTTACTAGCGCCAGAGGGAATTCCGCGTCCGGGTCCACACCGGTGGCAAAGGCACGCAAGTGCTGTTGTGTTACGGTGAGTAGGCGGTGGTTCTCGATGCGCCGAAACTCGTCCATCATGTTCTTGTCGATGTTGTCTCTGTGGTAGAATCAGTAGCCTCCGTCAGCTTTGGTGAGGTAACGGTTGTTGACATTGGTGCACCGGCTGAGAGCAATGTACACGCCCTTCTCTTCACAGCTGTGTTGTTGTTGTTGTTGCGCCTTTAGGTATGGCACATACCCAATCAGGGGTCGGCCAATCAACAGAGGATGGTTAAAATGAATGGAATTCTTATGTAATCACGAGACGTTTAGGAAAGATAATTTAGACCGGTTGGAAAAATTTCTGAGAAAAAAGGAAAAAAAAATCCTGAAAAATCAAAGCGAGGGTGACCAATCGCAATCATAAAGAGAATCGCTTTGAATTTTCAATGTAGCGCAGGAGGGCAGAGCATACATCCCGGCGGTAGAACCCCGTTTCGGATGCCCCGAACGATAGAATAGCCGGCACTGTTAGGGATATCCCCAAACTGTAAAGCGGCACCTCCAGGGACTGACGTCTCAGTCGGGAAAAACGTCGGAATGTCAAAAGGTAGTGATCGACAGACTCGTCTTCGTTGCAATAGCTGCACAGAGCTGTTGGCGACAGACGAGACCTGTGCAAATACCTATTTAACTTGGGTACTCGACAACGTAAGGCTGTAATAACCACCTCTAAGTTGCATGAAGGGCACCATTCAGGTTTCCACGAGAGTTTAAGATTTGTCTTTTCGTTCTTCTTCTTCGGCGGTTCGCCTACGGGAAGATGACGACGGTGGTTGAACGCGAACCTATCTCGTGATGGATTTTTTGGTTGGCCAATCCCTAGGGGCATCCTGCCACAATCACCATAAGAGGCGCTGCGGACGGGGCTGGTTGACCTGCAAGGCGCGTGGCGCTTCCCGCCACAGCTTTCCCACGGGAAATTCAGCATCCCCCTCTAAAGCTTTCCCGAGCACGGACGGCCAGCCGAAGTCAAGGCATCCCGGACTAGGGACGCCTTCCACGGGGCGACGCCCACACATCAGCCTCTGCTGGAGAAATAAAAAATTTTTTTTTCTCTCTCTCTCTCTCTCAGTTCGTCGTTTCCGTTGACGTTCAGCTTCGCGTGCCTTCGTTGTATGAGTAGCTTCTTGACGTAGTTTGAATGAGTCAAGGACATAAGGCGCGTTCGTAGCACTCGCTCCTGTCCCGGATTTGTAGCGTAGTGGGAAGAGCACCGCGTACCTCCCGTTGCGGCCAGAGAGTCGTGGGATCGAAACCGGGCGCCGCTAACTATTTCTTTTTTTATAGTGTAGTATCGCGGAGCTGTGGGTGTAAGGAGGAGAGTTGCGCATGCGCAGTGTGAGTGCGGACGGCGCCGACACCGACGAGGGACAGCCACCGACAGGCGACGCCGACAGCCACGAGGGACAGGCGACGCCGACGAGGGACAGCCACCGCTATAAGATGCTCCGCATCTAAAACAGACGCTCGCCGCCTTATCAGCAGTGCGCTTTCGCTTTACGTGTCGTGGGCCGCTCAAATGCGCTTATCATTTTGTGAGTGGCGAAAAAATTTGGTGCGAACGGGCATGCTGCTACTGCGTTCCTGCCTGCCGGTCTGGCTACAGACATCGCCTCCTGTATTTTTACAATGCCAAACGCATCAGCCCGGACCGGCCAACCAAGCCCTCTCCTTCTACTCCGGCCACTCTCCCCTATTTCGTAGCCTTCCCAGCGCTTTAGTCACGTGACCGGTTAATCTTGGGGCGACGCGTGGTGGAAAGCTGCAACGTTGGCAAAATGTGCTCCGCCGCGGCTCTGAGTTTTCCAACGCTGGCGCGAGCGCCATTACCTGTCAATCTCAAACATTGGTTGCCTTGGCAGCCAGGCACAAGCCTCTCTCGAATTCAGTTACGGTTGGGTGATCCCGGTTCAGATCGAGGTCGCACCTGCGACATGTGGGCCCTGCAGGCGTACCACTCACTCCCATTGGGAAGCGCGCGATGCGTTTGGCACTGTAAAAATACAGGAGGCGATGCTATAGAGCAGCGGCGGCCGCCCGTTGCCTTCCGATCTGCGGTGGCGCCACTCGCGGTAGACTTTGTCCCCGTACGAAACTTGGCCGGGAGTTTCATGACCAGAGAAGCATTAAAGGACTGTTTTACAAGTTATGAAGGAAGGAAACAAAATGCTAGGTAAATCGGAGATTCCATACGCCTAATTCCGTGTGTTACTACCCTAAACACGCTCAGAGTTCGACGTTTAACGGTCTGCCATTCAAAGCACCAATGATTCAGGCCTCGGAAATTGCAGTATCGAGACGCACTGGACTGCAGTAAATGTAGATAAAAAAACAGTGCAAGCGCCATCGCGTCAGCGCTTACCAATGGAAGTTTTGTAAAGAACCTTGTTATTTCCAGGGATGAATCTTATCGCTTCCTCGGCGTCGCAGCATGGCTTGTCTTGCAAGGCGGGAATGAGCTTCTCCTCTGTCCTCTCGTTCGGCCCGTTGGTGAAGTAAGCGAGACTACGCTATGTTTAATGCACCTCGTATTTTCATCACAAGTGCCCGGGGTTGTGTAACCTCTCTAATACAAAGACACAGTTCGGAGACCAACTTTGAAGCCGAAATTTCTCTCGGCTGCAGTCTGGTTGGAGTCCCTCCAGATGTCCGTCCCGGGTTCATTTTCACCGATCACCCGCTGCACACCCGTTTCTCTCATGTTGACCATTGGCCACCTTGACTCCGTGCCCTTCCCCGCTCATTCCCGGTGTTCTCGAGGTCTCTTTATAGGAATGCAGCTCGGGGTTCGTAAACCCGCCAGTAAAGCTGGGTTCGTTGTTGAGGTGGGTGGTGTCGTCGTGCAGGATGGTGAAGGATCCTATGACGAGACGAGGCGCGCAAATATGATGAAGTCTGTTTACACTTATTTACGGAGACGACGGAGCATGAACATAGATAACACAAGACAATGAAAACTTGATTACAATTAAAAGGTGCCGCAGCGCATAAAAAAGGTATCGCCGCATGATCCCTGATAAGGGCCCGGGGGCCAAAAAGGGTGCCGAACCGCCACGCGGTTGGCGAGAAATTCGTGGGGCTCTGGCGCTCAGAAACTGCCACGGGAGCAAGTCTTGATGCGATTGCTCTTGGCCGCAGTTCCGAACAAACTCCTCAAAATTTCCCATGCAGTCGCAAGCGAAGCTGCCACCGCACAGCAACACACGTACCAATTAGGATTTTGACCCCCGCTCCCCCCTGTCCCCCGCCCCCGAAGGTCGGGAGGAAACGAGTCTTCCCAAAAGCCCCGTAGAAGGTCGCCGGCAAGGCCGTCCCAAAGGACTGCCACTCCGCCGACGGCTTGTGGGACACGTCAAAGCGACGAGAAGGGAGGAGGGTCATCGCCCGACGGGGCCCACCGGGCCTGGCATCACTACACCGCCGTTGTGCATAGCAGCCATTAACCACAATGGCTGTCAATCAACAGTGCCGCTGTCACGGCCTTTAGTTGTCCAAAGGAATGCCGCCGGTGTCTTTTGCCGCCGTACAACTGCGATGCGCGCCTTCACTTTGTCACCATGCCGTCGCCGGGCTTGGTAACGTTCTTGCGCTTCCTTTTTGAGCGATCCTTCTTGTCCAGACGGACGCGCCGACTGTGGAACAGGGCTTTTGTACTCCCACGGTAGCTTTCCCTAAGCGGGCGTACTGTTAGAGGCGACGGGCGATGGGGTCAAGCATCCCCTCGCGCCACTCCGCTCGTCGCGCCATCCGGTTCCAAGCCCTTGTGTCGCCTTAGCTTGTTCGGCGGACGCTGCACACGTGCGCGAGCCGGACGTTGGAAGGCATTACGTAGAGAAACCCTACAGCGGGTTTCTCTGCGGCAAGCAGACTTCTTACCCTTTTTACCGACAAACGCAAAAGCAGCATTTCCACGAAAACTAGGGAAAAACGCGCTCTGAGTTTGGCTGACGGAAGGAAACGGTCGAGCCACAAACACCAGGCATGGCCGACGTATCCGCCGACAGCACGGCGCGCTAGAATGGAGGGATTTGTTGAATGTTTAAAGACAAAACTTTTCTTCGCCACCACAGCATATGCGACCCGAGCCGCTGAAACCGCCACCCTGGCGTAACAAGCGATAAATTACTGCTGTCCGAGAGAACGGAAACACCGGTTGCAGGCGGACAGGGTAAAGGGGGTGCAGCGAATTGCAAGTGGCAGGCCGGCAGCAGAGCACGAAGCCAGTGTGCAGCGGTACTGGCTTTTGTGTAAACGGAGCAAGCAAACCTCGCCTGATTTTTTTAAAATCCCGCATTGACCACCAAGTGAGGCGTCTTTTTTTTCGAAATGAACCTAATCCACAAACCAAAACTAAGTCAGATAAAACTGCACTGCAAAGAAACTCCCGGCAACCTCCTCCTTAAAAAATGTAGCAGATAAATAGTTGAGACAATTCCCTGCAAACGTGTACGCAGATCTTACTCTGGCATGGATCAAAATGAGCCAAATTCATTTGCCCAATGGGATTTCACGTTTGGTGTGACGTTTCGGGATGTTTTGTGCGTTTTTGCATCAATTGTTTTTTTGCTTTTGCGAGCTGGCTTATCATGAGTTCACAGAGCAATGAGATCGGCAAATTATCTGCCGTCACACGTCTACGATAACGTGAACGCAAGTGACCGAAATGAAACTGAGAGGTGTGATACTATCATTTTATTTCGTCTCCCTCGTCCTTACGGAGTAAACCTGGTCACATTATTGGTATTACTCCCATCTTTCCCATTTACGTACCTAACAAATTAGCTGCCGCTTACAAGCCATGGCAAGCAATGGAAGATGATTTGAGCAGGCTTCTTGGGAAACGTTTTGGAAATTTATGGCAAGGCAATGAAGACCTTCATGCGTGTCTTCAGGCGTGCCCAAAAAAGTACCCTACGGAACCATTCGAAAAGAGCTGCTAATGCTACTAAGAGGACTCACCAGCTCTTCATGTATAGTTTTACTGTTCTTGAAGCTCTGTTGCACGTTTATTGCCGTTCTTGCTTAAAACTCTATGGTAACATTCTTGAAAGTCGATTGGAATAAAGTTTTCATAAGAATACCGCACCAACTTGTCTGTTTCAACTGAGTACAAGCCAAATCTGAACTTATAAAAATATTGCTCAAATTCTCCGCATAATCCTTAATTACTTGTCGCTATAGATTTCCCCTAGCTGACATGTGAAACATGTCATTTAATAGTTTTTACAGCACTGCATCTAGGTCCTGTTCCAAACTTTTGTTTTTTCCCCTCAAATTCCCTTGGGTGAATTTGGCTCATTTCGAAAAAAAAACACGCCTTAAATAGCTATCAAGCCCTTGGTTCATATGGCAGCGCTTTAGAATGTGTGCGAGGGGAGAGGAGAGGTGCCGCGGGGAAGGGGGGTATGGCCCAAAAAATTTCAGAGGACGCCCGGTCCCCCGGGCTCCCCCTCTGGGTACGTCCCGGATTGAGTTTAGGGAATGCGTGCAGACAGACACTGACGTGCTGGCGAGTTTTCGTTGGCGTGGTGTTGACATATCACCTGATGCGTGTAAGGTTGTCGCTGGCTTCCTGTGTCGTAAGCTCGGCTTCCTCGTTAAGGGCGGAATATCGGTTCTGCAGCGCGATCCTGAATTCTTTTACTTTACGTATTACTGTTAGTTAGTTTATCGGCTTCTTTCGTACTAGCTTGTTGCGGTCCCTCCTCAAATCTAGCCTAATTCGAGATCTTACCATACGGTGGTCACTACACCTAACCCTTCCGAGCACTTCCACATCCTGCACGACGCCAGGGTTATCGCATAATATGAAGTCTATTTCATTTTTGTGCTCCCCATTCGGGCTCCTCCAGGTCCACTTCCGACTCTCCCGTTTACAGAAGAAGGTATTCATTATGCGGAGGTTATTCCGTTCTGCAAACTCAACTAGTAGGTCCCCCCTGCTATTTCTACAGCCCAGACCATAGTTCCCAACTGCCTTGTCTCCAGCCTGATTCTTGCCTACTTTAGCATTGAAGTCCCCCATAACTACGTATACTGTGTTTTTACTTTAGCCATTGCCGATTCCACATCTTCATAGAAGCGTTCCACTACTTAGTCGTCGTAGCTGGATGTGGGCGCGTAGCTCTGTACCACCTTGAGCTTGTACCTCTTATTGAGCCTAATTACGAGACCTGCTGCCCGTTAGTTAATGCTATAGTATTCGTCTATGTTGCCAGCTATGCTTTTATTGACTAGAAATCCCACTCCCAGTTCTCTTCTGTCCTCTAGACCACGGTAACATAGGACGTGTCCATTTTTCAGCACCGTAAAGGCTTCGCCTGCCCTTCTAACCTCGCTAAGCCCTATTACATCCCATTTAATGCCCTCTAGTTCCTCGAACAACACCTCGAGACTTGCTTCGCTAGATAAGGTTCGTGCGTTAAGCGTTGCCAGGTTCAGATTCCATTGGCGGCCTGTCCGGATCCAGGGATTCATAGCACCCTCTGCTGCGTCACAGGTCTGACCGCCGCCGTGGTCAGTTGCTTCGCAGCCGCTGGGGACTGAGGGCCGAGGGTTAGTTGGCGCATTCATGGGAGGTTGTGGCCGTTACTAGACCAGGGTGGCCAATCTTGCTCCGGTGAGGGAGTGCATTACCGGCAATGGTCGCCGGGGTCAGGCCGCACCCCAAGCCCCTTTGTGCAATTCCATCAATACGCGGATTTTCTTTTTTTTTAATCCGGTGGAAATTGTCCGGCACCGGGATTCGGACCACGGTCCTTCTGCACGCGAGGCGGGTGTTCTACCTCTACGCCATCACTGCCGTCCTTACGACACAGCTTACGACACAGGAAGCCAGCGACAACCTTACACGCATCATCACGGAGTGTGCAATAGAAGTCGGGGGCACTATGGCTAGACAGGATACTGGTAAACTTTCACAGGAGACGAAAGATCTAATCAGGAAACGGCAAACCATGAGAATATCTACCGCAGCTGACAGAATAGAACTAGCCGAGCTTTCGAAGTTAATCAATAAGCGTAAGACAATTGACATACGGAAGTATAATATGGAGAGGATCGAATACGCTGTAAGGAACGGAGGTAGCCTGAAAGCAGTGAAGAGGCGTCTTGGCGTGGGGAAAAATCAGATGTATGCACTTAAGGATAAGCAAGGCAATGTAGTCACGGTGGCCGAGGAGTTCTATAGGGATCTGTACAGTAGCCGGGACATACAGGATAATGCCGAACGAGACAGTAGTTCAGAAGAGATAGACATCCCACCAGTAACGACCGAAGAAGTACGGAAGGCTTTGAAAGAAATGAAAGGGGCCAAAGCACCTGGTGAGGATCAGATAACATCAGATCTCTTGAAGGATGGCGGAGAAATTGTACTTGAAAAACTGGCAAACCTGTATACGCAATGCCTAATGACCGCAATGGTGCCGGAATCTAGGAAGAACGCGAACATCATCCTAATCCATAAGAAAGGCGACATGAAGGACTTGAAAATTACAGGCCGATCAGCTTACTGCCAGTCGTCTACGAGGTATTTACCAAGGTAATCGCTAACCGAATCTCTGCAACTTTAGATTTCAGTCAACCTAAAGAACAAGCAGGGTTCCGTAAAGGTTATTCAACAATAGACCATATTCACACGATCAATCAGGTGATAGAGAAGTGCGCTGAGTATACTGAACCCCTATATATAGCCTTCACTGATTATGAGAAAGCAGTTGACTCGGTCGAAACCCTAGCAGTCATTCAGGCATTACGGAACCGGGGGGTAGATGAGCATTATGTAAGAATACTAGAGGATATCTACAATGGATCTACAGCTACCATCATCCTCCATAGGGAGAGCAGTAAAATACCTATAAGGAAGGGTGTCAGACAAGGAGACACAATCTCTCCAATGTTATTCACAGCATGCTTACAAGAAGTATTCAGAACGTTGGATTGGGAACAGGTGGGAGTAAGGGTTAATGGAGAATACCTCAGTAACCTCAGATTTGCTGATGACGTTGCCTTGCTAAGTAACTCGGGGGACGAATTGCAAAGCATACTTTCCGCACTGGGCGAACAGTGTAGAACCGTGGGCCTGAAAATTAATATGCAGAAAACTAAAGTAATGATCAATAACCTCGGGACAGCACAGCAGTTTCAGATAGGTGGCGAGGCAGTGGAAGTTGTAAGCGAATATATCTACTTAGGCCAAGTTGTGACCCCAGATCCCAACCATGAGGCAGAGATAATTAGAAGGATCAGAATGGGGTGGGGTGCATGTGGCAGACATTCTCAGATAATGAATAGCAGCCTACCATTGTCGCTGAAGAAGAAAGTGTATGACAGCTGCATCTTACCGGCACTCACCTACGGGGCAGAAACTTGGAGGCTCACCAAGAGGGTTCAACTTAAATTGGGAACGACTCAGCGGGCAATGGAGCGGAAAATGATAGGCGTAACATTAAGGGACAAGAAGACAGCGGAGTGGGTCAGAGAGCAAACTGGTGTTAAAGATATATTAGTAGAAATTAAGAAGAAGAAATGGATGTGGGCAGGGCATGTAATGCGAAGGCAAGATAACCGCTGGTCATTAAGGGTAACAGAGTGGATCCCTAGAGAAGGCAAGCGCTGCAGGGGGTGGCAGAAAGTTAGATGGGCAGATGAGATCAAGAAGTTTGCGGGGATAAATTGGTCACAGTTGGCACAGGACCGAGGTAATTGGAGAATAATGGGAGAGGCCTTTGCCCTGCAGTGGGCGTAGATAGGCTGATGATGATGATGATGATGATGATAACATATCACCGTCATTTTGCAGGCACAGGGCCGAAACCACCGACTGCAGGCCTCGTGCGAACCTGCCTCTTACGACACAGAGACGAGCAACGCAAGCTCAGAAGTTGAGGGAGAAGAGCCTCGCAGTTGAGCGTCTCCGATGGTGGCGAGGGCGTGCAGCCACTGCGAACGCCTCAGCTAGTGAACGTTACGATTTTAAGCGCAGCTGGCACCTATCATGCAGACGGCAACGACATCCAACCAGCGATAACGTTGGACGCCAACGGGGAACCAAACCGAAACTGGTTTGAACAACTCCCCAAAAATAAACAACTAACTTCCGATACATATGCTTGTTGCGAATAGTACTAAATTTTCTTCTAAACCAATAACATTGACCAACAATCAACTTCGTGTAAATAAAGTTTCAAATCTTGGTCATCCCGAGCACATCGACGTTTCCTGTGAGGCGAACTTGTCTTGAAATACGATTGGACGCTGGTTAGCGTTCTATATTTCATGCAGGCCCAATGCCCTTTTGTCAATGCTATTTTTTATTACGGAAACACTTTAGTTCTATTGGCATGAAGTGAAATTGTGAGAATGTACTTTTGTCGCTCATTTTGGGGGAGTTCGAGACAGTTTTGGTTTCCGTTCCGCTGTGCAATACGTCCATGGTTTCTGACGTTGTCTGTGATTGCGCATTGGTCACACTTCAGAAATGGTCATGATCCGCTATTCACATGTTGTTGACTGCAGAAATAGGCCTCACAAACCTTCTTGCGAGAGCTAAAAGTATCGTTTTATTCAGTAAGGAAGGTCAAGCCGAGGTGGACGCAGTGGTTGAACTCCGGTGCTCCAGTTCATCCAACATGGAGAACCGCGGGACGTCTCTCCCGCACCTACGGATCTCACCTATACGTCTTGTCTCCGGAGTATCCGCCACGTCGTCAGCGAATGGTCCAATTAAACACATTCGGCCAATAAAAAACGATCTCTACCCATAGCTTTGAACCCACACAATGGATGCCAACGCTTTGTGCTTCATCAAATTAGGTTTCGGTAACATGGAACAAGGCTTACAAATTACAAGTACATATGTTGAGGCCCACCCCCCTCATATCGGACATGTCCGACATGGTTTTAGTGCTAGAAATAGTCGAACGGAAGAAAGAGAAGAGGACAGGCGCTTCCAACATTGCATCCGACATTATTGTTTACTGGTTTGATTGCAGTACCTTGAGCTGCTAAGCTGAGCATTGCTTGAATAACGTTTGTGCAGTAGGCTTTACCATAACCCCCGCGAATACGTGGTGAGCAGATACTACTTTTCTTCTGGCAGTATTATCGAACGGAAATGAGTGGTCGTGCTGCAGAGCGGTCTGCTGTTTCACCTAGCGAAATGCTTTTACGGTTTAGGATAAAAAAATCAGTTGGTTTCATTTCCTTATTACGTATATTCAATCGCTTTAATTTGCTTTAGATTTTCTACAGGTGCACCCGTCGCACAGGCATATGCAGCTTACGGTGAAGCGTTGTACGTCAATTATATGAAACAATGCTTGCTCGCTAGAAACGGCCATCATCATCATCATCATAATCATCATAATCATCATAAACCTACTCAGGTTAGAGTGTACTAGAAGTTTTAGAGTGGCCCGACCGCCAGCCCGGAGCGGTGCTCCTTTCGCGCTGAAAATAACGGCGGCGCTGTAGTCGACCACAACTGAAAGCGGCGGCTGGCCGCGCGCCCGGCCGCGCGTCCGGCCGTATTGTCGGCGGCCAGGAATCGCTGCTGCTGTACTCGCGGAGCGCTTGAAGCTTGTTTCGAGGTACGTCCGACTGTTTAAATATACTGTAGATGCAGTGGAGTGTGGGTAGCGAAATTTTAAATAAAGGCTGCGGCGCATTTTCCTTTAATTTTGCCCTTTCCGATCGACAACAAAAAAAATTTACGGTTTTATTGATCCTTGGTGCAGTATTCGTAGCGGATTGTAAATTAAGTAATTGCAGCGACATTTTCGCCATTACAAATTCCCCAATAAAACATTTTTGCGTGAAATGGCCTAATATGGACGAGTTCATGATTGCTTTATGATCCTGTCCTTGTTATGCTGCTGGATGGACATAATTCGTTCACACAAAAAAATAAATAAAAAAAATATGAGGCCTGGAATGATGGCTTTTCAGAAGATTTTTTCATGGTGGTGTAATTTACGTGAGCTGTTGTTCTAGCCGTGAGCAGTGGTCCACTTGTAATAATTAAGTATCAGCGCGGTGCATGCTGTTGCCTGACCGAGCAGAAAATGACACATGCAAGCGAATATTTGTTTCAACTTAAGGATTATCTTAACTGTTACCCCAGTTGTCCCCAAGCCTTGTTTTTTTACAACTAATGTCCCAACATTCTATTTTTCGTACCACCGTTTACTTGGTTCATTGATTGATTGATTGATTGATTGCGGGGTTTAACGCGCCGACGCTGCACAGAGATGAGCCGGGCTGTAGTGGAGGGCTCCACGTTAATTTTTTCGACCACCTGAAGATCTTTAACTTGCGCCGAAATCTTGAGCAAAAGGGGGTTCCGCTTTTCTCAGAAAGCGGCTGCCGCAGCCGGGAATCGAAACCGCGTCCTTGAGTTCAACAGCGTAATTCAGCTAAGAAAAGTCGAATCAAAGAAACAGAAATTTTATTCATAAGTATACTCAGAGAACAACTACACGCACATAAAACAAAGCAGACATAGATAGGATCATTAGCAAATATATTCATCGCGACAAAAATAAAATATAACGCGAGAAACTATGCACATTCTATTATAAAATAAAGTTCAATTTTCAAATAAATGGAACTGGTACTAAATACAGATTTCTATTGCATTCTCGACGGCAACGAAAATGAAATGTAACGCAAATAATCATACACAAAATCTATTCAACAAAGAAAAGTACAAGAACGCTAGCATAGAGATTTACCTGGGACAAAAATACTTAGCTTGCATTTTGGGGCAAACCATTTTCAGAACTTCGCATGTAATCACGGGACTTGTTTAGACTTTTTATATAGAAATGAATCCGTGCCATGCCGTAGAACCCAACCAAGTTTGCAGTCAAGGCCTCACTGTTGTGGCCGCAACCAATACCGGTAAAGGGAAGACTTTCCCGATACCGAACGTGAAAGATTAACTCGATTTTGGAATCTCGAAATATCTGTCAAATCGAAACTTTTTTCTCTCCGTGCATTATTACCTCCCATAGGCGGTACGCCATTGCCCCCATTTCTCTCGAAACATTTTTTTTTTCTAGGACCACGGATATCTTGAAATCTTGACAGAGAGGACACAAGGCAAAGTTAGCACAGGCAGCTGATAATGTCCCTGTTCGAACGCTTAGCTCCCACTACTACGCGCCAAACGCGGTCGTGAATGGCAAATTTACACGAAGTACGCGCTGTGCAAAACCGACCTCCCCGTTACCCGAGTGCTGTCTCGCTTACATCGTTTTAAGATAGCTACATGTGGACAACGCAGCTGATCATGCGGACGACGAGGAGCCTCCAGAAGTGCCTACAACAGAAGAAACACCAAACATGCAACATCTCCTTCACAACAAGATAGAAAGTAGCGTTGGCGACCAACAACGGATGTGATGCATTGAGCAGCTGAGAACGGTTTTTTTGGGATGCAGATGCGAACGCAAAAAAAGGTGAGGATCATATAAGTTCTTTCTTTTGCAACGTTAAAATTTGTTTTCCCCGCGAAATATTTTCCCTTTATTAGGAAAGCACCTATTTGCAGTGGAGCTATAAGGAGCACCAGCTGTTATTTCAGTGACCTGGCCACAAATTTTTGGCATTCCACATATCTTAAAAGTTTCAGACAATTTTACGACTTTAAGTTAACGGGAGCTGTATATCAAGAGCGTTTTCAGAATACGCATCAGGAAATGTGAAAGTATCGTTAGGTGGAAGCCGTCGATAATTTGATGTTGGATCGTACTAGTTTAAAATTTTCACAAGCGGAATTACAATGTACGACGTTTACTCTCTAAATTAGCTGCCCAAAGGCGTGGATTCGATTTCCTGTCGCGGCGGCCGCTTTTCTGGTGGAAAAGAAAAGCTAGAAACGGCCGTGTGTTCAAGATTTCGCGGCAGGCTAGAGATTCCCAGGTGGTCAAAATTAATCCTTAACCCTCCACAACAGTGCCCCTCATCGCCAGTGTAGTGTCGGCGCGTTAAACTTCATAATCCATCAATAAATCAGCTGCCCAGGCGCCAAACACCGCAGCGAGCAGCGCAAATCTTGCCGCGCGCAGGCTAAGAGCTGGGGCCGGGAAGCGGCGGCTGTTCAGTGGTTGAGAGAGAGAGAGAAACACTTTTATTGAGTCTTGTGGTTGAGCAATGCGTGGTGGCCACCGACAGCAGAGCCGCCGCTATACCGGTTTATTTTCTGCGCGAAAGTCGACCCGGCGGAGCAATGAGAGAGGGCGCCGCTCGGGCCACTCTAAAACTTCTGGTACATTCGGGCCACCACAAACTTCGGGCCAGCACAAACTCGGGCCACCACAAAACTTCGGGCCACCACAAAACTTCTAGTACAGGTCCACCGCAAAACGAAGGCCTCTCTCCCTTTGACCTCAAACCGCTCCTGCCCTGCGCTGCTAGATTCCACAGTTTACCTCCCAATTTCTTGATTTCATCCGGTTTATCCGGTCCGTCTCTGAAGTCAAAAACATGTAACTAGGGGGTCATGGTGACTCCTGAAGTATGGCCAGAGTCCTTCAATGCTTTATAAAGCATTGAAGGACTCTGGTATGGCTAATGCTCGATCACAAATACCTGGTAAGCGTGGGCGTGTTGCATGGCGAAACCGAAACCGTAACCGAAACGAGTTCGAATTCTCCGAAAATAAACCACAGTAACTTTACCCATTGCATTAAAGTATTTTATAAAAAAAAACATCCTTTACACAAACGGAAGGGTTGATGCATGAACTCTCAAACCTTGATCGTCGTCCATTATATCGCAAGATGAGTTTGCGTCATTTCGCCTTACTGCTGCAGTTGTTGCTGCCGCCGCAGTCCTCGCATGGCATTTTTTCTTCGTTGGGGCTTTAAAACATAAATACCGTATTAGCGACTGCATAAACGAAGAAAACAGTGTTTATTTGCGCCCGTCTATGCAATGCAAACACAAACACAAATTAAACAACTGAAAAAACCGGTTGGTTGCTACTTATCAACCAGTAACTAGGGTGTGTAGTGTTCTTAAAATTCCAACTCGATTTTTATTTCGTGGCGTGCGCGTTTCATATAGGGACCACGGGCGCCACCACAGGCGCCACCGCCGCACGAAGGGCATTCAGCCGCCGCGCGTGCGGCATGTTGGCCACAGGTCTCTTCGTGGGCTGAGCAGCTTTCACCAAGCAACAAAATGATTGGCGAAAAATGGAGAATGTCACAGATTGGTGCGACGATACAGCGCGGAGCTCAGAATAGTCTAACGGTATTGCTGGCTTTGCAAACATTGATATTAGAACTGCATTCAGTTAAACAATCCCATTTTAAATCCTTTATCTCTGGATAATGGCAGCTCCATGCATGAATAAGGTACTGCGCTAGTGAACACGAAGTTTCGGCTTGACTCCTGGCAACGACCGTCGCCTTTTCCAAGTAAAAACAAGGCAGCAGAACGATAAAGTAGCATGCGCAAAACGTCGGTGCAGCACGAGTGTTGCGCACGTTCAAATCAATTAGGCATCTGTGATGGCACATACCCGGGTAGGGGACTGATGCCGTATTCTACGCGAGAAAGACGAAGTGCAAGACCAACCGGCTGCTGCTGAGTTAGAGGAAGAATGCTCCGTGTTAGCTTTGCAGTCCACTTTTTTCTTTAATATCACTCTCTGTTACCGTCAGCACATCATACCACAGGTTGATTAAAATAACTTGGTGTAGTATACACCAGCCAACTTGACTGGAGTCCACATATAGAGCGTATAGCTACTAAAGGAGCACGTGCTGTTGGCATATTGAGGCGTCTCAGTCATAGAAAGAGGGGAATGCGCCGTGAATCTCTTCTGATGATATACCATATGTACGTGCGGCCTATTTTAGAGTTCGGGTGTGTTCTATTCTCGGGTGCTGCTACGTATAAGCTCCACTGCCTAGTTCTTCTGGAACGCCAGGCTCTGCGCTGCTGTTTATGGATACCTAAACATGCAGCTAATGCGTTACTTTTTTTGGAAGCCCGAGTTCCCCCTCTGATACACCGATTTCGAATACTTATTGTGGAGACTTTCTTGAGAGCCTATGGCGCGGCGGTTAGCAGGGCACAATTTATCTTTGTAGCTGAGCCGGCTGTGTTTCTGGCGGCCCAGTGGCCCAGGTCCTATCGACCGCAAGTTACTCTAGCACAAAGCTTGGTGTCTCCATTAGGGGTTGCGCTCAATAACATACTTCCATCTCTTGATAGGGGTCATACGATAACGGTCAACTTTCGGAACATCTTTCCCCAAAATGCTGAAATGGTACCTGCCAGACTGCGCAATGGTATCCTAGAAGATCGTTTGGCCTCAATTCAGCAAGGTACTATCATTTATACAGATGCTTCTCAACGAGATGAAAAATACGGAATAGGTATAGTTCCCCCTTCCCTAAATTGGTACTTTTCGGTTCGTCTGGTGGATTTTACCCCAATATTCTATGCGGAATTCTTGGCAATTGTGTTGGCACTACGAAAGCTTGACATATCGGTATCGTCTCCACTCATACTTACAGATTCCCTGTCCTGTAATAACACCGTTAGGCGGGCTAGTTCGTACTCAGAATTCATGCTGAATTTTTGCGCAGCGTAAGACAAGGAGAGATACAACAAGGGACACGAAGACCAGCGCAGTGTCTTCGTGCGCTGGTCTTCGTGTCCCTTGTTGTATCTGTCCTTGTCTTACGCTGCGCAAAAATTCAGCATGAATTCCCTATCCGTAGGATTAGCCCTTTCTTCTCCGAAAGATTCACCTCTTCTACGGACGTTTCGATCACTTCTGCCACCTCATATTACTGAAGTTAACCTTCTTTGGGTCCCTGGGCATACGGGAATCACTTTTAATGAAACCGCAGATTCTCTGGCAAGGATAGCACTCTCCGGGCCTGTTGTCGATGTCATTGAGACTACGCCTCTATTAGCCGCCGCAATGTTCCGTAGATTGTTGAAACTGCAAAGGCAGCACGAATCAGTCCTATTGTCGTTGCGAAATTTTTGTCATCTAGAATTCTCCTGGAAACCGAATTGGTGCCCCTCAAGCGACCTGGAGGTGATAGTAACGAGCCTTCGATGTCGTGTGCCCCAGTTAAATAGGTACCTCCACAGGTCTCGTCTGGCGCAGTCTGCCATGTGCAGTTACTGTAATGAAGAAGAGTCTGTCGACCATTTCCTTTTGTCCTGTCGACGATTTTCATACCTCAGACGTCAGCTCCTTGAGGTGCCGCTTCATCGCCTGGGGTTGGCATTATCAGTGCCGGCTCTTTTATCATTTGGGGCTTCAGAAACTTGATATGGCCGCCGGGATGTTTGTTCTGCTCTTCTGCGCTTGATAGAAAATTCCAAAAGATTCACAACCTGATTCGTATCTTATTCTGGGACCTCATCAGAGCCCTCCAAACGTATCCATTGCAGTTTTTTTTTGTTTTTGTTTTTTTTATTTTATTTAATAATTATTCTCCTCCTCCGCCTCCTTCTTCGTCTTCTTCTTCTTCTTCTTCTACTTCTTCTTCTTCTTCTTCTTCTACTTCTTCTTCTTCTTCTTCGTCTTCTTCTTTATTTATTTATTTTGTTTCAATATTGACTAATTTGCAATCTCGATTCCTCAAACACAAGAAGAAAAAAGCTTCCAAAATTTTCTAACTTTTCCTCGAATCATCCACCTTGGCAGCAATCTCATTCGAATTAGCGACTGAGGTTTGGCCGATCCCGTGATTGGGTATGCGCCAATATAGTGAAGGAACAACAACAACAACAACAACAACAACAACAACGGGGACAGGGAGCGAGACCGAGCCAGGGAACAAGGCGGACTGAACGGGGGCACGGCTCTGTGCGACCTCACGGCAAGACGTCCGGTCTACGTGCCACAGTGAGGCAAGGCCGTCGCCATTCTCCGCCACGGTTCCGGGCGTCGCTGCCAAGGCCCGGGACATCGTCGCCAGCACGGGCCACCGTCGACCGGGCTTCGGCGTTCCGAACGGCGCGTGACCGGGCGCGAGGCGGGAGCAAGCCCGTCAGCGGACCCGGCTTAGAGTCTTCTGGTTTCAGAACCTGTGGTGCCAACCTCGACGACGCGAAAACCGCTACGAGGGCGACGTCGGCACCCGCGTCCCATACTACCGACTTTGAGCGTTTCCTGCCCTCGGGACGTTTACGTGGGGACGGTCGCGGACTTTGCAGTTGCGGGCGCTGGAGCGGGCCTCTTGGGCTGTTTCCATTAGCTAAGTGTCCCTGTAACGTTTCGTGAATTCCTTTCATCGTTGCTTAAACCCTCTGTGCTGTTAAGTCTGTAAATATAATGTCTTTTCCTCATCCGCACCAAGAGCGTTCCCTTCGTTTCGTGTGATCCGGCCATTTCATTACAGCATCATAAATTGGTCCGCAGCCCCTCTTCCCACTCCCACGGCTGTCCTCAAGGCCTCACAGTATCTCTTGCTCAGACATTTTCAGATTCAACTGAATTTTAGCTCTTGAAAAATATTTGTCATCTTCGGATCACTTTTTGCCTTCCGCCATGTAATGCACTACAACTGTACAATAATGAAGGGCTGTATTTAAAACAATGGAGCAAAAGAGTGTCAGGGCTCGTTGCCGATGTTGAAGCGATTCAACAATGCATTCCGCTGCCTCTCGAGCTGCTTTTGTCTGCACGTTTATTCCCTTCAAGCTTAACGTGAATCAAGTTTTTTAGTGAGCCGGCAAAGTCAATGGAATAGATCATGCGTTGATCTCAAAGAAAATGGCAAGTGCCAGAAGTTCGTTTTTCTAGCGTATGGGTAACTATCGAAATATGATTTTCTGACGACACTCTCCACGTGTATTTAGGGATGCGACCACACTGTGTGTGAGGAACCCAACGGATAAGACCCTGACGAATTACAGTACTCAAAACGAAACTTTATCGTTTGATTTATTCATAAACGGTATTGCTGAAATACCCCAGAACATCGCGGTACAACACGCTCACGTTTGTGCTGCTGAGCCCGAGGTAGAGGGTTCTATTCCCGGCCGTGGCGGCCGCTTTTCAGATGGAGGCGAAAAGCGAAAACCGCCCGTGTGTTCGACATTTCGGCGCACCTTAAAGATCCCGAGGTGGTCAGAATTAATCCGCAGCCCTCCACTACGGCGCGCGTCATCGCCTGTGTAGCGTCGGTACATTAAACCCCACAATCAATCAATCAATCAATCAATCAATCAATCAATCAATCAATCAATCAATCAATCAATCAATCAATCAATCAATCAATCAATCAATCAATGCGCTCACGTGCAACCGGTTACATGGACGCAAAACTGAGTCTTACATGTATAACACAAACAAAATGGTCAAAACACTCAGTTAAGTTTGATGGGGTAAACTTTTGCACAACTGATTCAATTGATTGATTGATTTGATTGATTGTAGGGTTTAACGCGCCGACGCAACGCAGGCGATGAGGTGCGCCGTAGTGGAGGGCTCCGGATTAATTTTGACCACCTGGGGATCTTTAACGTGCGCCGAAATCTCGTACACACGGGCGTTTTTGCTTTTCGCCTCCATTAGAAAAGCGGCCGCCGCGGCCGGGAATCGAACCCGCGACCTCGTGCTCAGCAGCGCAACGCCTTAGCCACTGAGACACCGCGGCGGGTACAACTGATTCGAACTTATCGCTATATCTGCTTTATCCGAATGAGCGCACCAAACTTATCTTATTGTAGCGCCTTTCGTCTCATTGGATCTTTCAGCTCAATAAACATCCAGGGTCGATTGGACGTTCCGACTCGGTGGATCTTTCGTCTCTCCGATCACGTGACGGATTGGCCAAAAGTTTGACCGGCATTCCCTTCCCAGGAGACTCTCCGTGTTTTTCAGCGTTATTCATAACTTGTAAAGGACGCGCCCTATCTACAAATGGCGACGATCGACATTCGTCCCCAAAGATACACAGTGCCGTCCAATGTTTATAGAAAGTATCTAGAAACGTTGATGCCGCCGGTGCAGGAGTGCCGCTCGCTGAAACGTGCACCCACGTTTCCCCTGTAGAGCCGGGGACGTATGCAGCACTTAAAGGGGCTCACCAATAGCGGTGCCGTACTGTTCAGTGCTTCGTGCGTCATGGACGCTGCGTCAGAGCATTACGCTGCGTCAGAGCATTCTGCCGCACATCAGAGAGCGGCGGTATGGCTACGAGGGTCGGTAAGTAAACAAGGAAAGAAATAATTTTTTTTCGTAATTTTGGGGTCGCTTCTTTACACAGAGGTGTAATATTTGGTCTACGTTGTTGTGAAGGGCCATTGCGCGATAGAAATGCCCACCCCCAGAAGCCAATCTAGGGCCGCTTTAATACTTGCCACATTAGGGTACTCCACTGCGACTCATCAGGCGAGGCACAGTTAAAAGTGTACTTTCATTCGAACAGAAAGGCCATCCGCTGGCTGCTGAACGCACCAGAAACGTTTTTGGGCGAACGACGTACGGCTAGGGCACCGTGTATTCTACATGCCTGCGAGCAAAAACTCCCGAGGCTCTACCTATATTTTAAAAGCGAGGCGCTGGAAGTCTTCAGTCCCGGTGTGCGAGCAGTCACCACAAAATTTGCACGCCATTCAAAACACAATTTCTACTTCAGCGTTATACGTCTCATCACGAATAATGCATGTTGAAAGCATTAGTTTACAACAGAGACCATTTTCAAGATCAAAACACGAATTCAGCCTCAAGCATATACGTCTCATCACTTGCATATGCGTTCTGAGTCGGCTGATTACCGATAAAGGCATTATCCACATCAGCAGAGTCAAAATAAAGGTGTCTATATTTCCTAGGGACGACCGCCGCCAACGCTCAAGGGAAAAAAAATTTTCTCGTACCTCTCACCTAAATCCTGTCCCGTCTCTAGTTCGTGTGCTAAGAACCTTGTCTGGCCATCCGCCCGCATGAAGTTGTGCACTGCGCATAGTGTGCAGTGCACAGCAAAAAAAGTGGGCGCCGTTGTTTGACCTAACGACGACGGAGTTCCAGGACCGAGACAGGACTACAAGTCAGATAGTGGAAGCCTGGCAGATGTCGAAATTAAAGAGAACGTGCGTAAGTCAACCGTTAGTAGCCCTTTCCGATAAGGAAATTAAGTTGTTAGATGACATGCGACGATGCAAAGTGTAAAGTGTTTTTTTTTTCTGGCTTGTGTTTGTGCGTAAGAAGTATACGTACACATCTGATCATGCGCGGATGTTGTCAAAGAGGATATACACATGCGTTGAGTGATGGGTAAAAATCCAGTTGTTAGTCTGCGCTGGTCTTCATGTCTTTCGTTCAGTCCTCGTTTTTGTGCACTCAAATTACAGACATGAAGATGGAGTAAAGTTCTGCTAAGGAAAATTTGACATCTACCTCCATGCAGCCGTATGGCTACATAGTAAGCTGTACAGCTTTCTCGATAAATTCTCAGTTGAAGAGAAAAGAGAGGAGGGATAACTTTATTTTCCACTGGTTAGGAAAGGGGGTCGTTTGCTTGCGGAGGGGAGGAAAGAAAAATTCGTCCTTGCCGAGGTTTTGAACCTGAGACCACCGCCTATGTAGAGCCGTCACTCTACCAACTGACCTAAGCACACGCAAGCCGTTTGTAGCCCGCGAGCGAATTGATCAACAAATCGAAGTGATGGACAGGTGTTAATCGAATACATTAAGGGGAAATCCGCCAATCTGGTCGACCGTAGCTGCATGGATGCATTGAGGTAAATGTCAAATTTTCTTCGCACAAGCACAATGAGTATCGGGGGACAGAGAGGAAATATTTGGAGAACTTTCCTAATTTACCTGATGTGCGTAGGTCAGTAACGTGTGGTCTACGTTCTCGTAGTCGCGTTGTCTAAGTACTGGACGAGACTTTTATTTCGTCGTAAATGTTTTAAACATGGCAAAAAATGATACTCTGTCCGTCTAACGACGTTAATGGTCGAAACACGGAGCTTTTCCTGCGTGCGAAAATCAAATGGCGAAGTGTCACAGCCGCTGGAATCAAATTCCAAGCGCCAACTATCAAAGTGCGAACTACGTCGAAACTCAGGAGATCACAAAGGAATCCTCACTAGAAAGCTACCCCCCACCCACCCATCGTTGTCGTTAGACCACCGTCATCTACAACCCGTTGTACACTCAAACTCAGCCAAGTCCGAAGCCAACGCCCACGCAACGGGCCGAAAGGAAATTCTTCAGCAGCGACCCGAGTGCGATGAGGGCGCAATCGTATAGACGCCGGCTTCATAATGCGACGGACCCAGGTTCGATTCCGACTACAAGACGCGTTGTTCAATCTTGATTCATCATCATCAGCAGCAGCAGCAGCACGTGCGCTCCCATTGCGTAAAGTTCGCTTTTCTGCAGTGAGCCTAACTTGGTTACGACATCGTCAGCAGTTAAAGCAAGAAAGCTTCGCTTTAAAGACCGTCTACAAGAAAGAAAACGAGTTGCAATGCCTAATTTAGCTCACGGTCACACAACACACAGATTCTTGTCCACATGACAAGGAAGATCACCTATTGTGAAGCAATGACGGTGAATTTATAGTGAAGCAGAATTTATCGAATTCACGCAACGCCTGGGGGACTATAGCCCAGGAAATTTGTTTCTTATGTACGAAAGCGCATATAATTAAGCTGACATAGGCTGTGATTCGAACCCATCAACTTTGTTCGGCAGACGCAGGTTGTATCCACACCTTCCCTTCGCATTTCCCTGCGCATTGATTGATTGATTGATTGATTGATTGATTGATTGATTGATTGATTGATTGATTGATTGATTGATTGATTGAGGTCACCCCCTTTATGCCGGGCTGATCATGTGCGCCATACTACCAAAGAAAGTAATGTATCTTCGTTAGGCAAATCCTTAAATCACAGTGCTGCTTACATCGGCAGGATTAAATTAAATTTTGTCCGTCACAGGTGGTCGCTGTTCTTCATCCCCGCTCCCATCAGTATTCGATCTTCTTTGAGTCACCTCTACATCCTTGTATACCTGAATTTCTCAGCATTGCCTTTACACCCTATGGCTGCGGGAAGGTAACTGTTGCGCACATATGGATTTAGATGGATAAGATCACGTTTCCAGCACAATGCGCGGAATCGTTTTAACATCATTTCCGCTGGTACCTTTTCGTGTATCCTCCCCACAAAGCTCTTCGTTCTCAAGCAACATGCAAGAGCCTGAAAAAGCAAAGCATGCTCCCTTGAATTATCATACAGGCTTTCCTTATAGATAATAAATTTGCCTTCCCGTAAGCTCGAACAGGGTTTTCGATTCCATTTTTCAGTTTCTGTGAACTTTGCCTCTTCTTTGGTTGTGCTGCCTTTTTTCGATTCTCCACTTGTCACCGCGAGCCTTCTTATCCACTGCATGTCACGCGCGTGTCCTGGAGCACTTTTAGCGGATTTCCGCATTTGTCTGCTACTTTTGCCTGTGGCATTAAAACATTGTATAGGGATTGTGCTAGGGATTTTTATTAGATAAGGATTGTGCTAGGGATTGTTATGAGCGCTGATTTTAAAAGCGGCGATCAGACACCTGCCGCATCCTAAGCCTACGCTGACCGGCCGCGGAGGCAGGCGGAGGTTCGACGGTCCGATCGGGCCTCGCGGCGCGTGGTGTGGCAAGCGGCCCATGGATGGCGTTCCCTGCGCGGAAGCATCGGACCAGGCTACGGGAGATGTCTTGGTCACCGAACGATAAGCCACTATTATAGCGGGAAAAAAAGTTTCACATGCGAGAAAGGGGATGACGGTGCGGTGACAAGTTGTGTTAGGGAGTGTCATTCGCACTTTCACAGATAGCGGCGATCAAATATCCGGAACAGTGCTAAGCCTAAAGTTCACATCACCCGATCCCACCTGAGCAACCCAAGCTGGTTGCGGGTTGTTGGGGCGCCCCTCTTCTAATACCCGCCGCGCGCGAGCGCCTTGCGTTTGGGTTCCCCTAACTTCTTGGGGGCCGCCAACGCCGGCTTCCCCTAATATAAAACTGCCTAATATTGCGACCGAAGCACAAGTGCGCGCGCTTGTGCACCGTCGTCTTCGGTGGTCCATTTCTGCAAAGTGCCATATTCAGGGAACATGCCCATACCGAGAGTAGCGGCTTTTTCTCTAATGCGCAGACACACACGCGACTAGTTCACTGTAAGTGCACTAAGCCCTCTAGGCTATAGTACTGGGACCTACTGTGGCATACATGAAGAGTTTTCTTCATAAACGTCGGCAGACGTCCTCCCCCGGTGCCCAGCCTACGCAGTTCAGGAGGACTTCCTCTTCATGGAGCCGAAAGAAGCCCCGCAAAGCCGAAAGAAGCCCCTGTGAGCCTGCAGGCCTGAATCCGCACAGATGACTTGACGGGGAGTTCTTGGCCCGTGCTCAACTTCAGAAACGGGTCGTAGTGCAGTAACTGCAGTGTTGACATCTTTTCGTGGCACCGAACGCTGTAAACTTATGGTGATATAATTTTTTCGCCTCACCTTGTGCGTGCGTGTCGCGTTCGTTTATATTCCTGAATATATTTGTGCGTGTGAATGAATTTCTCCCGTCACAATCACCCCCTTCTGGCTCATCAATTCGGGCGTCTAGTAAGGCTGACCTGACCAGTTCATTAAAGATTTTCCGCCTGCCCATGGGCTAAAGAACAACGGATGAGCCAAGGAACAAGGCTTCCAGTTTCATGAACTCCGAAACTGCAAAGTTGGCTGTGGTTGCCACCACAAATAGAGATTTTGAAGAATGCGAGTTACTGCCCATGTTTACTTTCCCTACAACAACAAAAAAAAATGGAGGAAGCCCATACTAACGCGTAAGACTTGAGGGTAGCGAAGCTGTGCGCAACATTCACAACCATGACGATATTTTACGTCCACGATTTCAGCCGATTTTCTTCTTCGCTTCCGCTGCAACGACCATCATTGTTGCTATAAGCGTGATCTTCCTTCATTCTTTTGGAAGTGATAATCATTGGACATCACCTTGGAGGGGCGTACGCTATGACCCGTCTTTCTCGCTCACAGCATGTGTTGCCACGGTGACGGCGAATTGTTTTGCCAATATTGGCCAATCTCCCAAGTAGGTAGGCTTGGCTTTCAAACGTGCGCCGATACCGCTGGGCGGTTGCCGCGAGGCACGCACACACGACCGCTCGGCATTTTCTTGTTTTAAAGACGATAGCCTTTCTTGGGCTATTTAAACACAGAAATTTTGGTCTGTCTGTCTGTCTGTCTGTCTGTCTGTCTGTCTGTCTGTCTGTCTGTCTGTCTGTCTGTCTGTCTGTCTGTCTGTCTGTCAGTCTGTCTGTCTGTGACTCGATTCAGCCACCCGGCCAAACTAAAATGAATACTGCGCAATAAATTCAAACCCTATTATAACGAACCCAGAGCGAATTATGCTATTTATCGAATAAAAATAATTGAGTTACGGAAGTACATGCAAAACATATTCCTTATAACGAACATCACATCTGATATATTGAACTCGGCGTGCCTAGAATGGCCAACAAAATGCACGGTCTCGGAGTAGCTATTCAGATGTTCATTAGCGGCGACCCCTGAGGAAAGGCCGCGATTGAGACACTGTACCGCGCATGGAGTGACACGACGCCGGACACTTTCCGTAACTGTTTCCGACGCGCGGGACTCACGACAGAAGCCGGCCAATCAGTGAGTCGGGACCAAGACGGCAGCTCCCCAACCTTACCGAAGCGGTGCCGACAGGACTGTCCTCCGAAGATTTCCTGAGTGTCGACGACGACGTTACCGTCACTGTAAGCCTCTCGCACCCGGACACAGTTAGCAGCACCGTCGTAATGCTGATGAAAAGCACCGAGCAGGCAGAGCATGTGGCGAGTGAAAGCCGTCCGACGCTTAATGAAGTGCTTTCGGCAGTCGATGTCCTCCGCCAATATTTCTTCGATATTGAAGGACACGGACTCGAACTGGTGCAAACAATGTCTCGTGTAAGGAATGCTGTGAAAGGGAAAATAAAAAAATCACCGCTTTTTTTGGAAGTAGGCAGTTAAGGCGTTAAGGCGGAAAGTTGCTTTATTATTTACAATAAATCGACTGTTTTGTGTATAATAATGACATACCTTACTTAGTTCGTTTCTGCATTTGGGGATGGCAAGGGCATTCTCGCGTATCGCGAGCTCGTAACAATAAGCTGGTTATAGGCAGGTTCTGCTATATCAAACTATTGGATATACCGAACTAATCGTGGCGCATATTGCAGTTCGCTATAACCGGGTTTGACTGTAGTCTTATACACTCACAGCCAAATGAAACCTGTAAGCCCGGTTTATATGTTCATACTTGTCAACTTCGTGAACAAGAACAAGACATTACGCAAATATAAGACAGGAAATTAGTACAGAAGGGATATTTACAGTGTTCCTTTATTTAAAGACAATTCATGGGTGCTTGGTTTTTCGATAGCAAATGATATTCTACATCTACTGCAGAAAACCGCCACCTGCTGTTCTGTTGCCCGCACTACCTCCTGGCGGCATATGTGAAATCACGCGGCAACAGCAAAGAAAGGTTCCCCTAGCTAAGTTTCACGTTCTGCTTGGAACGCACGTGGAGCACGGCAACGCGGTTCCATAAACCTTGAAGTCGGCCGCCTCGATTCACGCGCGTCTCCGCGTTACCGCAGCGCTGGCATCGAGGAACCCGGCCTGTAACAGTGAAACGCGGTAAATTCAAATCGCCTTGAGCGAACCTTTAGAGTGTTTACCTTGGGATGAGCGCGACGGAAAAGGACATCATGAGAGGTGAACGGGAAAGCAAAAGGGGGCATTTCCTTGGCAAATGTCTACAAAGATTATCGTCTTTTGACGACATTTGCAACGAAAGGAGCACATACGCGGCCAATTTTTCTTTAACTGCCGGCCGGTCGGCGCGAGACCCGCGCTCACGTGCACGCGCTCGGCAATTTATTGGCATTGTTAACTGCGGACACAAAAAATTGCGATTTGCTAAAGAGTTCGCTTTTAATATCGAAATTGCCATGCTACACTGCGAACAATTTGCACACCACGAGCGGTGTACGGGCAAACATCGTTTCTTTGTCCGCTAGGACGACTTTTTTCAGGTCAATGATGAGAGAGAGAGAGAGAGAACAACTTTATTTAGCCACACAAAATTGCGGCGACTACGTGCCGGATGGAGTGGTTCCCTCTTCACGGGACCCATATGCTTCCACGGCTGCCTGGCCCCTGGAGATCAGGACGAGCTGGTCTTCCAAGGCGGAGCTGGTTAGCAAGGTCTCCCATCGCTTGTTAAGGGGTGTGGGAAGGGTGATGGAGGGTTGGGTAAAGGGTGGCGGGATTGCCTCGGTGAAATCGGACTCTCCGATGACGTCCCGGAGCGTGCGATGCGATGCGATGAGGCTTTGAGGGGGGGGGGGGGGTAGGAGGAAAAGGCCCGAAACTGTCTGGCGAAGGGTGCCGACACCTTATCAGGCCTGACCCCCGGAGCGTGCCCAATTGCCCGCAGAATCTATACATCTCGTATATCTCGGGGTACATTCTGCTTTGGAGATAGGGGTGCGGGAAGGATCCTGCTTGTATTTGGCGATAGATCGTTTGCTGTGCTCTGCTGAGCGACTTGTGCGGGTCAGGGTACCGCCGTCTGCCTTCACTGTAGTGGCTGGTGATGTCCTTGTAACTCGTTATGGGCTGCGGCTCGTGCTCGTCTGCCCGGTGTTCAAGTTCTCGGGCAAGCTGGTGGGCAAGTTCGTTGCCCTCCAGCCCTGAGTGAGCCGGTGTCCATATAAGTTCGACTTTCTGCTCGGGTATGCGGCGTATTCCTCCCTCTAGTATTTTGAGGGCCGTCAGAGACACCTGCCCTTTTCTATAGCTGGCATACGCTTTTTGCGAGTCCGTGACTATTTTGCTCGCGTTAGGCAACGTGAGCGCCAAGGCTATTGCCGCCTCTTCCGCTTCTTCCGGGAACGCCGTTTTGACAGATACGCACGTCACCAGCGCGTCTTTCGTCGTGACCGATATCGCGGCTCGTGTCGAAAACTTGGGTAGAGAGGCGTCCGTGTAGAGGGTGATCCCCGTTCCACCTTGTTCTTCCGCTTGTCTCAGCGTTTCGATGAGGGCCTTGACCCTGGCCTTTCTGCGCCCGTCGTTGCGACCCGGTCTCATGTTTTTGGGCAGGGGTTTGCTCTCGATTTTCTGAGACCAAAGTTTGGGTAAAGCTCCCATTTCCTTGTGGTCGGCCTCTTGCTATCCCAGCTTGGCCAGTACCATTCGGCCCGCCGATGTTTGGCTGAGCCGCACTCTCTGGGTAGACAGATGAGCTTCTACCAACTCTTCCACCGTGTTGTGTTGGGCCATGCCTAACAGCTTCTCGGTGGACGAGTGGCGCGGGATACCCAACGCCACCTTTGTTGCTTTGCGGAGGATCGCGTTCAGTTGATCTTTGTCTTTCTTGGGCAGAACTTGGATATTATTTGCTGATATAATTTTAATCTAGATCTTTTGTGGGAGTCTGGAGGTGATAAACATCCTAATCTCTTGTTTGAACCATAATGTTGTTTCATTATTACAAAGATCTCACCCAACACGTCTACCCTAACAGACGTATTGATAACAAATTATAAACACTGTAAAACTAAAGCATGAGCCTTAACGTACTACATCACGGCAAACCTAGCAATTTTTCTGGGAGTGAATACGACAGTTCGACACGGACGAGACATAGAGAGAAAATTACCGGGAAATTCTACCAAATCAACTTCACCAGTTCTGACAAAATATATTCAATGGTACTTTGTCTGGAGTGTTGAATGGTTAAGACTCGGCCGGTGCTTATGACAAACTTTTCAGTAAATTTAATGACATGAACGCATATATTTTTCTTTCAAAACTGTCTGTACATACGCAAGGATTTGCGAAGTCAAAGATGGTTAGCTAGAATTTAAAATTAGCTACACAACCAGCTTGAAAAAAAAAAAGAAGCCATTACAACATTTCTGGGGTTCATCAACATAACCTCCCAACAAGAAAACTCCACGGAAAACGCGCCTTTGGAATTCTGCAACACGTGGGCACAAAAAGTTTAAAAAGAAAGAAAAACATTCAACTTCCAACATATCTGCCCTTACGACGGTTCTGTGTCTATAGCACCGAAAGTGGTACCCGTGGCATCGCTAGTGGTTCTCAATAAATAGATTCGGCAAGCGAATATGGACAAACCTTTTAGGATACAAATTCCGCTGCCCCTTTGGTATGCTCTCCTGCACGCCATGTCCCACGAGGCAGGCGCAGTGACGGAGTAAATAGCAGCCGGACGTTTTTCCGACAGCGTATATCCAAACGCTTGGCTGCAAAGAGCCCCCACGTGACATATATATTTGTGCGATGCGGAACGGTAATTAGACGTCGTCATTACCAGCGCCCTAAAGCTAAAGCGACCTAAAATTCCTATTATTAACAAAAACAACCCGTACATTTGAGTTTATAAAAATTTATACTTAGAAAAAGAAGTTAGACAATGAAAAAAAAAACACTAAGAGACAGACGTGCTGGGGCTCGAACCCAAGCCTTTCGCGCCACTCAGTACTCTACATCAAGGCCACAGAGCCCCAACGGAGGTCTACTTTTCAAAAGAGGTCTACTTGAGGACTTCAAAAAGAATAGCACGCGCAGTAACATCACACATGTCACGTGGGGGCTCTGTGCAGCGAAGCGTTTGGAATCACGCTTCCCGACAGCGTTTGGCTGGAAACCAGATCCAGCTACGAAAAGTCCGGAGTAAATAAAGGGAAAAGCGAGGAAAGCGAATGCACACTCAGGAGAAAGAGAAGGTTGATTAGAGTGTGGTACGGCCACGGAGCAATCAGCCGAAGCTCCCTGGAGAAAAAAAAAAAGATAGTCCCTGCAGCGCTGGAATAGAGGCGAATAAGGTAGCCGCAGTGGCCATCGGCTGAGTGAACCTTCGGGAATCCGCCGGGGATTCCGGGTTAGGGCCTCGTTATCGGTGCTCGCCTGCGTGTACCCTGTTTTCTTTGCCCAGACGTGTGGACCTAACTGTTCAGCGGAAAGGACGTGGCCTTGGATGGACGATAGAATTGGGCTCTTCCGGCGTACAGTGCTGCCATAACAGATTACGTTCCTAGGACGTTTGTAGTTTTGAAGTACGTTCGATAATTATGGCCGTTCTCGAGAACATTTTATGTTTGCGTGTAGTGGCAAATTTTGAATAACTTTTGCATTTCCTGCAAAACGCAGGTGTAGTATTTTGATTTGCCTCAGCGGCAATATGAAGTCACTGAAACACTATTTCCGCCATAGCTCTATTCGCACTGGGAAGTTTGGTTTCCAGAAAAATGAAATAGCTTGTTCAAAATTTCTGCGGTGACAAGACAAGACATCAGGATTTCTCTCCTATGGAGCTGGTACTGACTCCGCGATAACAAAGTACTTGGAGCGGTAAAAGCAGAGAACTGCGCACTTAAAGAACGCCAGCCGCAAGAATTCCTGCACATTGTTCCAGATGGCGAGGTGCATGCCTGTGCAATTTGTTAAACCAGTTAGAAACAACTGTATTTTTTTATTTTACAGAAAACGCTTACGGCCACCGTGGACATTATTTGTTTTACTTATATCGCAGCGTTTTTACAGGCATGGTGTACAAGTAGCTCTTGTCATACTGGACACACGTAAGGTCATAGTTAAACCGACAAGGTGTTTCATTCCGTCTAAACGCGGTGAAAAGGCGTACGTTTGGTTGCGGACCGTGGCAGAACCAGAGAGGTGGCAAGAAATCAATCACCCCCTCCCTTCCGCCAACGCTACCTGCTGAATAATCAATTGGGAAGCTACAGTTTGTGCCGCCTCCACCTTGATACTTGGCTTCAGATGCCCTTTAGCGAGTCAAGCTGTATCCACCATTGGGTTCGGGTGACATTGTTCTGCCATCTTAGGGATACAACCCCTGGGGTCGTCACTCACGCAGCGACATCTTGAGCAGAGCAGTCGGGCAGCTGGGAAACCTGATAAGCTACTTTGAGTGCCAATACTGCCCGAACAAACCTCCTCGCTACGAATGTAACACATCATACTTGAAAATTAAGGAATCATTGACTGAACACAGAAATGAAAGCCAGCACTCAAGAACGTCAAGGAGGGGAATGGGGGAGTTGGAGAGCCACATGGTATACGAGTCAGTCCAGGTGGCATATGTGTATCGATAGAATATGTCAGGCCAGGTTGAACGGTGCGTGTTTCGTGCCACGCAAGATGTAAAAACAAAAGCATTTTTGCTGAAGAATGGTGTCGATATTTCGGTACTCGATGGTCATGCACAAGTGATGCTCCAATGTGCGTCTTCACAGGGCCAGTTATCCCAAAATGGGCAGGAATCTACTGGACTGCTATGTAATGTTGCGCTTGTAGAGCTTTCGGATGCAAAGCACGTATGTCAAACACAAGGTCTTTTTTTAGGGAATGACGATAGACAATAATGTTCTCTCCCGGATTCTGTAAAGATAGCTCACTCTCGTGAGGACTGCTTTATGATGTGAACGAAAGCACCCGCAGAGCTGCAAGTTTGTTGCCGTAGTTGACGTCTGATGGCTGAGCCGTGGTGTCTTTTCACAATGGCCGCGCTGTCTTTTCACAAGCCGCAGGCGTGCACGAAGCAATTCCTGCGTGCCTAGAGCGAGTGGTCAGAGCACCTGCAGTCTGTCAGTGTTCCGATGGTAGAGGTTGTTTTAACAACAGAGCTATTTAAGCGCTCGCTTGCTCCGGTGGTGTTCGTCAAAGTATGCGAAGCACAAACACCGAGTGCACGTGGGCGTGCGTCTTGTGAGGAGCGCCCGGCGTCGTCCAGCTCGACCTTCGAAAAAACTCTGGCCACTGTTCGTGGCGTAATCTCTAGCGTGCTCTGCTCCTCGCCAATTTGAATGCCTTCGCGCCTCAAGTGGGAAGCACAGAAAAGCTTGGGCTACAGACGCCGAGTTCGCAAAGCCGGTTGCCGCCCGTCCTAGCGCGTGCTCATGCGGTCCACAAAACGATCCGGCCCTGCCAGTCGTTGAGAACTTTCAGCGGCAATTTCGGAGATTCATGTGGGGTACATCAGCCGGGTCTCCAATGAAAGGAGAGGGGCCGCCAGCTCTGCTGCTTCTCCAGATTGGCACCACTAGTGCAAGCTGCGAGAATTTTTTAGATGCAAAGCATCTCTTAGTCGACTCTCCGTCGTCCCTAGGCCTCAGGCGTCCGCACCTCTCTAGCTCGTCCCCCTCTCCACGCCAGCTGTGATAACACCGCTCTCCTCCTCACCGCTAGGCTCGTCTCGTGCCGGCCCAGGAAGACACCGGCGACACTGCCACTACAGGAGCCATCTCATGGTCGGGGCTATGTCCCTCCCTTGTTGTTGCGCCGTCCACACTCCCACAGCGCATGCACGTCTCTCCTCCATTCTCCTCTCCTCCAGCTGTATAAAAGCAGGTGCGCGCGCTGCGCAGCGTTCAGTCTGCTCCGACACACCGCCTGCGCCGGTGCTGCTCTGGTGTGGAACCTACACGGAACCCCCATGCTTTGCATCACCACATAGTTCCCTCCGGGGAGATGGTGTAATTTTTTTTGGAACGCTAATGCGAACAACGTTATTTGTTTACTCTGTTAGCGTTGAATGGGAACCCGCAGAATTTGCGCTTGCATACTCTCTAGAGCTTTGATAGTTCTTTTCAAAAGAGGGACCAAAGCAGGGATGCTGTAGCGAATCAGGCAAGCGGGAAGCGCTTCGTACAGCCGGATAAGAGGATTTACTGAACAGCCGCCAGTGTAGATAGGTAGCATGCAGCAAATGCGGGTGAGTGATGTAATCCGGTCCTTAAGGTGGCGAACGTGGGCTGGCCCCGTGAGATTTCTATCCGATGTTACCCCTGTGAGCTTGTGGGAGGGAACGCAACAGTGAGGCTGCCGAGCCTAAGGTCAGGCTTGCCAGAGGCGATATGAGCGCATAAGCTGAGATTTCTAAAACGGAATACCGCAGTGGTATCGGATTCCCGCACCAGCCTCGACCGTAGTACTCGCCTGTTGCGGCCAGACTCCATAGGCAAATGTCGTGGGCTTAACAGATTTCTGCCGACTGTACAACGCATTTCTCTAGGCCTCTGTTAAAGAGTCCAGGGCTCAGCATCCCATCATGAAAAACACCTCGGGTCACTTGGCGTAAAGGAGTCGCCTCTGTCCGTAAAAAAAAAGAACGCGTAATTATCGGAGATGCTATCCAATAGCCACGTATACATCAGGCCGTGGTGCCTGAAGACGTCCTCACTAAACGGATGGATTCATGCTACACGCCATCGTACGCTTGCTTTTTGTCAAATTTGTCAAGGAATACGGCAACAGTAATGTTCCGCCGACGCTTAGCTTATGTTGCAAGGGCGATGACATTGGCAACGCTGCTGCCACCCCTGCAAAAGGCAGACAACTGTGCCGGGTACATTTTTGGTAAGTCAAATCCCGGTCCAAGCGGTGTAGCACCATCTTTTCCACCTGTTTTCCGACCCAACTAAGGAGCGATATAGGTAGGTAACACTCCATGGCTGTGGGAACTTTGTCTGGCTTGAGGACTGGGACAGGGCGAGTGCGTTTCCATTTTTGTCTAGGCGGCCGGTTTTCCACGAACGATCAAAGGTATGCAGCAGGCAACTTTTTCCATTCCAAATATATGCGAGAGGACAGTGTAAATGATGTCTTCCGGGCCTGGGCAGCTATCTTTCTTGACGGAAGCCAGTGCAGCGAGAAACTGTGCATAAGAAATGGCTCGGCCATTGCGCGTCCCGCCCCTGGGTACACTTCGCTTGAGGGATTGCGTGGCGGAAACAGAGCTGCTGGCGCTGCAGTAATTTTCCTGCAGAAGGCGTCAGCGTCTTGGAGGTCTCCAATGGTCGCTCTCAGTGTGATGGATTTGAACGGGTGCGCATGAACCCGGAGTAGGCAAAGGCAATATATATTTCCCGAGCTACTAGGACCTGCTGGCATGCTTCGCACGTCCAAAGATTGTTTACCGCATTAGAATGTAAGAGTACGTAGGATAGCCATAAAGTTGTAGAATGTCAACAGAACGTCTACAGAGTGTAAAGAAGCATTTTTACAGCGGAAGGAAGCGAGTTCGATCCCGGACGCGGCGACTGTTTCTGGGATGGATGAAAAACCGGAATCACCCGAGTGTCGAGATTGCTGCTACCAGGAATTTTGTAACTTTTGACGGGCTGGCTGAATCGAGGGACAGACAGACAGACATCCAGACGGAAAATATCGCGTCTAAGGAGGCCAAGAATGACCATTGCAACTAAAAATCTCGGAAAGGGACGTTCCAAATAGCAGCAAAAAATGGCGAAATTGGTAACCGTATTACGCCCTGCTTTTTAAAAAAATGCATATTTGGAGGAATTGATACATCTCATTGTAGGTATAACGTAAATGACAAAAGAAAGTTTCAAAACCCATAAAAATAAAAATATAAAGGATAAATAGTTCAACGAAATAAAGTGAGGAAATCAAAAATGTGCATCTCATACAATTCCCCAAAACACGAAAACTAAAGTACAAAAGGCCTGAAAAGGATGTGTGAAATACGAATAAACAAATGGCGAAAATTGGCAAACCATGTAACGCAATGCATTTCCACTGGAGAAAGAAACAAATTATATGTCATAACAGTGTAAAACAAGCGGTAATGGAGTTAAACAAAATGAAAACAAAATAACAATAATAACAAAATAGCAAAATAATACATTTACACAAACACTTGGCGAAATAAAAAATATGCTTCTGATACAGCCCCTCCAAAGAAACAAGGCTAAAATAAAAATCGTGGAAGAAAAGGCAAAAATTAAAAAAAGAAAACATCGTGAAAACGGACCAACCTTGCACTGGGCCTTGCATTACAAAGGATATGACCTAAATAAAGGCCGTTAATAGGTATATTGATGTAAATTTACTGCATTGCCAAAAATAAACGAAACACACTAGAACTAAAAAATACCACCAGGTGTTTGGCCGTTCATAGCCAACTCTGGCTATAAAAAACTAAATTTAGACAAGCGGTGTTAGAATGTTATGCATTAGTAGACAATTCTGTGAGTTTCTGGAGATTTTCTTTTCAGTTCAGGGGCACGTCCACTTTAAACTTAAGCGGTGTGTGCTTGGTTAGCCACATGACACGTCGAACCAATAAGAATTTTCGGGCCAAATTTAATATCTTAATTTTTTGGGTTTGGCGCGCTGAAGCTACACGCGCGCTGTGAGGCGCGCCGTAGACGAGGGCTCCGGTTTCATTTCGACCCCCGGGTATCGTCAACGTGAGCAGCAATCTCGACACACGGACGATTTCCACCTTTCCTCAATCACAGAAATGGCCGCCGCGGCCGCGATCGAACCCGCATCCTCAGCTCAGCTGTGCAACGCCTTAGGCGCTGAATCACCGTTGCGGCTCAGTGTAGGTGCTCTCTTGCTGCCATGCACGCCGACACCGACGCCAGTTTTATCGCTGAATAAGCCATTCGTTACTTTTGGATTAAAAACCTTGCGGGAAGCGAAAGATACTGCATTGCAATAATAGTGCCTTTAGGGTATTCAGGAACCTGGTGAGAGCAGCGGGTCAGCCCAAGCAACAAAGAGCCTTTAGCGCAAGGCTCGGCAGTGACGTAGTAAAAACACAAGTATAACGTAATAAGAAAAATTTACAATCGGTCAACGATGTTCATGCAGAAGTGGAGAAGCAAAAACCGAAGAGAAAATAGGATACGCTCGAGAAACGAAAAAAAAAAACGGCAGCATATCGGCCCGCTTAGCTGCAAATGCCGAAAGAATATGTCTCAGCGACTCTCTTCTCTGGCCCACCCACCTGTCACGCTACCCCGCGCCCTCACCACCTCCCGTCTCGGTCCTTGCACGATAAATACCGTGGAGGTATGCTCAAGTCAACTCAATTTTACACCGTTTCACTACTCGCGTGCTATCTATTGGAACCTTTCGTAACTGTTGCACTTTCAATGCCCCCACAAAATGCAGGCGCGGGAGTGAGCCCATTTTATATTGTTGCGGAGCAAGGAAAACGCTTATTCACAAGTAGTAAACGAATGTGTCTCTATTGGCAGATAATTAGGAAGGCAAATTCGGACAGGCAGCTAGGCCTTTCAGCTCGTGCACACGCTAGTCCACCAGAGCGTCTTCTTCTTCCTCGACGGATAGCCAGGCTGCCGCACAACCATGGCACATGCCCACTTTGGGGGATTGCGCCCTTTGCAAGTCGAGTGTCTGGCCAGCTCATTTCTCGGCTAGCTCATTTCTCTAATAAGTTCCACGCAGCATAGCTCCCCCGCAGGATAAGCACCGACTCGGTGCTGTGCGGCTACAATGTGGAAGGTGAATCAGGGGAGTGGTACGGCTTGAGGCGGGCGACGTGGACGATGTTACTCCGAGGTTCAGAGCTGGAAGGGACGACGGGGACGATTTCATACGTAACGTCCGTAACTTGACGAGGTGCTTTGTAAGGGCCAGCATAGCGGGAAAGCAGCTTCTCAGAAAGTCCCACACGGCGAGTCGGACACCATAGTAAGACGAGGGACCCTGGTGAAAAGTGCACGACGCGGTGACGTTCATCATATCGGTTCTTCTGGCTGATTTGTGAAACGGCGAGGTGGGAACGGGCAAGCTGACGTGCTTCGTCCACTCTTGCGATGGCTTCGTGGACATATTCGGTGCACGGGTGGGTGGCGGGAGGCAGAATGGTATCAAGCGGCATGGCCGGTTCCCTCCCGTAGAGAAGGTAAAAGGGTGAGAAGCCTGCAGTGTCGTGACGGGAGGAATTATACGCGAAAGTGACGAAAGAAAGCGCAATGTCCCAGTCGCTGTGGTCACTAGACACGTACATTGCAAGCATGTCCGTAAGGGTTCTATTAAAACGATCAGTAAGGCCATTCGTTTGTGGGTGATAAGCTGTAGTCACCTTCTGGCGAATCGAACATGAGCGAAGTACGTCCGCAATGACTTGAGACAGGAAATTTCGACCGCGGTCTGTGACAAGCTGGCGAGGGGCGCCGTGGTTCAGTATGACATCATAGAGGAGAAAATCGGCCACGTCAGTTGCACAGCTCGTGGGTAGCGCACGGGTGATAGCAAAGCGGGTAGCGTACTCGGTAGCGACAGCAATCCATTTGTTTCCGGAAGTAGACAAGGGGAAGGGCCCGAGCAAATCTAGTCCCATCCGGAAAAATGGTTCAGTGGGAATTTCAAGTGGTTGCAGCTGGCCTGCTGGTAGCTTGGAGGGTAGCTTACGGCGTTGGCACAGGTCACATTCACGCACGTAACGCTGCACTGAGCGGTAGAGTCCTGGCCAGAAAAAACGATGTCGCACGTGGTCGTAGGTGCGGCTCACGCCGAGATGGCCGGCCATGGGTGCGTCATGAAGCTGGTGCAGCACAGTCCGACGTAGGTGTTCCGGAACGACGAGCAGGTTACCAGGACCATCCGAGCGAAATTTGCGACGATATAAGACTCCATCGTGTATAACAAAGGAGCGGAGGGCAGGGTCGTCGGAACCAAGGTTAACGCCGTCAATGATAGAGCGCAGAGAAGGGTCGCGCCGCTGTTCTTCGCCAATGTTCAGGAAGTCGGAGACCGCTAGGACACAAGCGTCAGCGTCGTCCGCCGAGCATTCCGGAGGGCTGACCGGGTTTCGAGATAAACAGTCGGCATCCATATGTAGGCGGCCGGACTTGTGAATCACCGAAAAAGAGTATTCTTGAAGGCGCAACGCCCAGCGGCCAAGCCGACCGGTAGGGTCTTTCAAGGAGGAGAGCCAGCACAGTGCGTGATGGTCAGTCACGACTGCGAAGTGCCTACCATACACGTAGGGGCGGAATTTGCCGACGGCCCACACTAGAGCAAGGCATTCGCGCTCCGTTATAGAGTAATTGCGCTCCGAGGCCAAAAGGAGGCGGCTGGCGTACGCCACCACTCGATCAACACCGGCTTGGCATTGGGCCAATACAGCTCCAATGCCGTAGCCACTAGCGTCGGTGCGAATTTCAGTGCGAGCAGAGGCGTCGGAGTGAGCCAAAATCGGCGTTGAGGTCAAGAGTCCCATCAGTGCGGAGAATGATTGCTTTTGGTCGGAGCCCCAGATAAACGTTGTGTTCTTCTGAAGGAGATCGGTAAGAGGGCGGCCGATGGTAGCAAAATTTTTGATGAAGCAGCGGAAGTGGGAGCATAAACCAATAAAGCTACGGACGTCTTTAGGTGAGCGGGGCTCAGGGAAATCGCGAACGGAACTTATTTTACCAGGGTCTGGTCGAACTCCCGTGGAATCAACCAGGTGGCCGAGGATAGTGAGCTGATAGCATCCGAAGCGACATTTCTTGGCGTTGAGCTGGAGACCGGCCTTACGAAAAACTGATAGGATTTGAGAGAGGCGGGAAATGTGGCTGTCAAAGGTGGGCGAGAAAACAATGACGTCGTCCAAATAGCAAAGGCAAAGGGACCATTTGAACCCGTGCAAAAGTGCGTCCATCATTCTTTCAAAAGTAGCCGGCGCATTACAGAGGCCAAAAGGCATCACTTTAAACTGATAAAGGCCGTCGGGTGTCACAAAAGCGGTCATCTCGCGATCTTTTTCGTCCACTGAAATTTGCCAATAGCCTGATCGTAGGTCTATTGATGAAAAATATTTGGCTCCAAGGAGACAATCAAGGGCATCGTCAATTCGCGGTACAGGGTAAACGTCTTTCTTTGTTATCTTGTTTAGGTGTCGGTAATCAACGCACAACCTCCAGGTGCCATCCTTCTTTTTTACGAGTACGACGGGAGATGCCCACGGGCTGTACGAAGGCTCTATGATGTCTTTGTCGAGCGTCTTGTCGACTTCCTGCTGTATCACGAGCCGTTCAGCCTGCGACACACGGTACGGCCGCCTGCGGATTGGGTTTGCATCACCAGTGTTTATCCGGTGCTTGACAGCAGAAGCCTGGCCCAACGGGCGGTCACCAAAGTCAAATATGTCTTTATAGGACTCCAAAAGGTGGTAGAGCCCTTCAGCGTCGGCTGCTGGAAGTCCGGAGGCAATCATGTCCACGAGCGCGTCTTCCTGTCTAGGCTCCGCAGGGGTCTCATTGAAAGGGCTCGATGGTGCGTCCGCCGATCGAGGGGAAACTTGATCACCGTCCAAAGGGCAAAGGGTTGCAAGCGAAATACCCTGGGGCAGCACTTGCGTTGACAGGCCAAAGTTCACAAAAGGGAGGCTGATCACATTATCAGTAATTGTCACTACGGTGTGGGGAAGAGTGACGTCGCGCTCGAGTAGCACTGAGCGTATCGGCGAAACGACGTAGTGACCATTAGGCACGGGCGGCCGCGATGACACGGGCACCAATGTCACGGTTTTTGCCGGCAGACGAACGCTTCTTTCGCAATAAAAGCGTGGCCCTGGTTCGTCGCCTGCTGTTGACAATAGAGGCAGCTCTAACCGGAGGACACCGGAGGAGCAGTCTATGAGGGCAGCATGTTCTGACAAAAAGTCGAGACCAAGAATAACGTCGTGGGGGCATTTTTCAAGGACAGTGAACTGGACGGGGATTTGGTGGACGGAAATTTCTACGCGAGCAGTGCACAGTCCAGAGACGCCCGGCATGCGTCCGTCGGCAACACGTATGACACTAGTTGGGGCAGGTGTGAGGACTTTTCGAAGTTGGCGGCGGAGATTAGAGTTCATTACAGAAATTTGGGCTCCAGTGTCAATAAGGGCACGTACAGGGACGCCATCTACATAAACGTCGAGTAAATTCTTCCCTGCAGGTAACGGCAGTAGAGGATTTTGAGGCCTGGTCGTCAATGCAGCGTCACCTCCAGGCGCTGCATCTCTTAGTTTTCCGGCCAAGTGGCGTAAGGGGTCGGAGAGGACGAGCGGCGAAACGGCGGGGAGCGCGATTGGCGACGCTGCGGCGACGGTGAGCGGTCGATGCGAGAGGGCGAAATTCGGGCGGCATCGTGTGGCTGGCGTCGAGGCGAGATCGAACGGGGGGCATCGTTGGCGTACTGGAAATCCGGGTAGGGGCGGCGGGTAGGCCGAAGAGGACGGCTTTGGCAGTATCTAGCAACATGGCCAGCCCTATGGCAGTTGAAGCAGATCGGCCTGTCGTCCCGCGTCCTCCAGTCGGCTGGATTCCTGTAATTGGACGTGCGATAAGTATTTCGGCTTGCCGTTCGGAAAGGCGTCTCGTGGCGGCCGGGATGGTCCACAGCGCAGACGGAGCGTATGCCCAGGTTTTCGATCTCCTGACGTACGACGGCTTGTATAAGCGAGATGGACGCGTGGCTGCTCTGAGATGCGTGCTGAAATAGGGAGGCTGGTGCCATTGCCTCGAGCTCGCGTCGTATGACGCGCGTCAGACCCTCAGGAGCATCTCGGCCAACGTCAGACGGGGACTGTCGGCGAGAGGGTACGGGGTCCTCGCACGAAGATGTCGGAGCGGTGTTCGGCAGTCGGGTGAACGGCGCTGTGATGCGGCGGCTTTTGGCCTGCTCAAACTTCTGACATTCTTTGATAATAGCGCTGACGGTGGCGCAGTCTTTGCAGAGCAGCAAGTGAAAAGCATCATCCGCGCTTCCTTTGAGCACATGGCCTACTTTGTCGGCCTCTGTCATCTGGGCATCAGCCTTCATGCAGAGGGACAGCACGTCCTGGATATAAGACACGTAGGACTCGGTGGTTGTTTGTGCACACGTCGCCAGTTCCTTTTTCGCCGCGAGCTGATGTCCTTCTGGTTGCAAAAATAGTTCCTTCAGTCGAGACTTGCAATCGTCCCAGCTCTTCAGGTCGTGATCGGTCGTTTCATACCAGACTTGCAGTGTCCCCCTCAAGTTATATCCTATGTTGGCCAGCATGATTGTCGGATCCCACCTGTTATGGCCACTGACGCGCTCGTACATCTTGAGCCAATCTTCAACATCGACGCCATCGGTGAGGAACCCGAGCTCGCGAGGGTGGGAGATAATGACGAACGGTGGCGCGGATCAGGAGGCTCCAGAAGCCAACATCGTTCCTTCTGGGATGCGGCGGCCGCTTCGAAGCTCCGTTTTGGGTAGCCCCACCACCACAATATGTTTAGGTCGAAATGTTGTTTTGAAGGCATAATTCTCTATTTGCTAACACCAATATCAAGCGCACACCTATTTTCAATCAAACGAACGTTGAGCTTCAAACATGCCTGTTTTAGTTTTGCTCAACCGTTGTTGACGAGAACGAAATATCATAGCAGATTTACTGGTTTCGAAATGTTTTGCCTATATAATGTTCTCGTTTCAGAATACTTCGAACTTTTTGCCGGGTAGCTGAATCGAGGAACAGACAGACAGACAGACAAATTTTCGGATTTAAAGGTGTGTAACCAAATTTGTTGCTTGTGCATTCTTTGTTGCAAACGTTATATATTTCTTTAGAAAGCATGATACATGCTTTCACATGTGAATGTGAACATCTTCGACAGAACTCTGTCTGGTTGGGTTAAACTTAAGAGGCAAATACACCAACCAAGGGCGTTTATTCAAAGCGGTCCCAACGTTTCGGAGCCAACTCGGCTCCTTCATCAGGGGTGACTATGTACGACAAGAAGCAGCGGTTATATAGGTGTCTTCTTCTTTTTCTTTTTTCTTACTGTATTCTTTCCCTTGCGCGTCGGAGGCCGTGGGCGTAGATGGTGGGAAGGGCTCCGAGGGATCTGTTCAGGCCTTGCCGGTTCCCTTGTATGTGCCAAGACTCAAGCAGTAATCTTTGTGAGTAATTCGTTTCGGTGCCAATCACCTGCGCGCCGTCAAAGTTAATCCGGTGGTCAGCTTTTTCGCAGTGCTCGGCCAATGCACTGCGCTGAGTGTCGGACTTGCGAACGTCGTTTTTGTGTTGGCGGAGGCGTTCCGGGAAGTTCATGGTCTCCCCAACATAACTAGCGGAGCATTGTGCGCAAGCAATTTTTTGTAGATGACCCCTTGTGATTTTTCTTTTGGCGGCCGCTCTTTAGGTCGAGGTATGAGCCGTCCAAGAGTTGACACTGGCTTGTGGGAGATGACAATGCCTTCCTTGCGAAGAATGCGGGATAACGTTTCACTCGTTCCTTTAACATAGGGGACGGAAATACGGGTGGGTCGGCGTGCGGAGGGGGTGGGGAGGCAGACGGCGGAGACAGGAGAGGGGTTGTTGACCGGCGGCGTCAGTGCAGAGGAATTTCCTTGGTTGAAGCCCGGCTGGGGGAGACGGCGTTTGACGCGTCGTATGAAGTTGCTCGTGTATCCATTTTTCTTCAGGTCGGCGGCTTTTTCTTCTTTCTTCCGGTCCTCTTCTGTTGAGCATATAGTTCTGGCTCTAAGTAAGAGAGCTGAGACCACATAAGATTTGTGGGAATTTTTTATCCCGCATTCTTCGCAAGTAAGGCATTGTCATCTCCCACAAGCCAGTGTCAACTCTTGGACGGCTCATACCTCGACCTAAAGAGCGGCCGCCAAAAGAAAAATCACAAGGGGTCGTCTACAAAATTGCTTGCGCACAATGCCCCGCTAGTTATGTTGGGGAGACCATGAACTTCCCGGAACGCCTCCGCCAACACAAAAACGACGTTCGCAAGTCCGACACTCAGCGCAGTGCATTGGCCGAGCACTGCGAAAAAAGCTGACCACCGGATTAACTTTGACGGCGCGCAGGTGATTGGCACCGAAACGAATTACTCACAAAGATTACTGCTTGAGTCTTGGCACATACAAGGGAACCGGCAAGGCCTGAACAGATCCCTCGGAGCCCTTCCCACCATCTACGCCCACGGCCTCCGACGCGCAAGGGAAAGAATACAGTAAGAAAAAAGAAAAAGAAGAAGACACCTATATAACCGCTGCTTCTTGTCGTACATAGTCACCCCTGATGAAGGAGCCGAGTTGGCTCCGAAACGTTGGGACCGCTTTGAATAAACGCCCTTGGTTGGTGTATTTGCCTCTTATGCTTTCACATGTACATATTCTGAGCAAAAAAAATTATTATCGCACGATTCATGTGAACAGAATTCGGCTTCGGTTTCTGGGCGCCGATTCAAGCAGTGACGTCACAGTGTTGCGAGGACGCTCCGCCTCGTGTGTCTACCATGCGGCGCTGCGGTACGCTGCGACTTTACTGCGGCGTCTGCTCTCGCACGCACATGCTTCACCACGGAAGTAAACACGCCGACTCGTCATGTCAAGCCGCGACAGCACCGACGCGGACTCTTTGTCTGCATCCTTGGATGCAGAGAAATGAAAATCATGGACATGCAAACCATGGAATATCGACCGAGCAGCGAAACCATTGGATATGCAAACCATGCCCCTTAAAAAACCGCTAAAAAATTAAGCCCACCTCCCCTCGCGGGAACCCTGGTGTGATGCGACGCTGAGGGGGATTCAAGCGCAAGCGGAGAGCAACCGTCGACCGAAAGGCCGCCGGAGAGCGCACACCGGTTATATGCGCAGCACGCCCGAAGGAGAGGAGACCGGGGAGAGAGAGAGTACTGTACATGCGCAGCACCGCCCGCAGCACCGCCCACCGGCGGAGTGAACGCCGGCGCCAGTGCGTCTGCCGCGGCTATGACGTAACACAATCCAACACAATCCACTTTAATCCAATCCAATCCAAATCCAATCCAATCCAAGCCAAGACAGGCCAATCCAATCCAATCCAATCCAATGCCCCTCGCGAGAGAGTGTTCGCTATCGGAGAGGAGAGGGGGTGAGCGGAGGAGAGTGCGGACGCCGACGACGGATGCACGCAGGAAGGATAGGGCCGCCGACAAGAGACGCTCTCAGCTTCGCATCTAGAAAAGCTGTCCCCGCCGCGAATTGAACCCGCAACGTTGACCTAGCGGACGCGACGCGCGAGACCACTGCGCTACTGTGCAAATGGTGACTCGTCGCGAAATAGCCGGTGTGGGCCTCCATTGGCGAAGTAGCCGATGGAGGCCCATCCTTTGAGTCGTTCTTCGGTGTTTACTAACTAGTTTACCGAATTCCTGGCTGGTAAACTGAAATTTCTTAAATAGCGCTTGCGCAGCAGGGTTCCGCGAAGCCCCCGCCATAGCTTGTCGCCATCAACTCTGTTTCTTCGCGAAAGCGCTCGCAAAAATAAGTGTGCCCGAATGCGACTGCGATTTTGCGCTGAAGGGATAGTGTTGGCCGTACTTTGGTTTTACGTTTTACCTTAAGAACCTTGACCGATATTGATCTCCTATTACCCAAATAACCCTAAGTAACCCATCTTCTGCATGAAACTGACCTTTATATTTTCTACAGTCGAGCCGATCGCACATGCATATGCAGTTTGCAGCTCCAGGGTAGCGGCATCGCTGAAAATCACGGCCGAAGCGTCAAACGCCAAAATGCGGATCGCATTAGCGCTCGTGTTAAGTTGTATGGGCTTCATGGACCTTACTGAGTTTATTACACGCCAAAAACTAACAAAATATAGCCGCATCCATTGCGGCACGAATGTTGTCGCGGCGCAGTTTTCGCTGCTCGATCGATTCCCGACGACGCGTCGGACGACCAGTCGGGCGACCGGTTTTGTTGGCGTTTTCGGTAGGCGAGTCAGTCACACTACGGCGACTTTCCATCGGCCGACGTGTTTGTGTCGCCGTCGGCGTGTGTGACAACGCGGTCTGGCAATTCGGCAGTCGGCCGATGTGTTGGCGACTCGTCGGCGTCGCCGTCGTGTCGGCCTAGCGTGTCTGCACGACCAAGCGACCAAACAAACTGTAGTAACTGCAGTTGATGTTGACGTCGCTCGAGTCGCTAACGTGATATGACTTCACAAACTTTGTTATGATGGCAATTCACTGACGTCACGGTTACTGGCGCTAGCGATGGGTCCCGTTCTCCAGAAGAGCTTTTACGTACTTTTTAGAAGCGAAATAAAATATGTATTAAGCGCTTGCTGTACTCAGCACTTCGTGTTGAGGGTCCTTGCATACAGAGAAAGCCTACAGAAGGCTTATTACAGACTTAAAATTTGGTGACACAACACCTTTAAGTACCCCAAGAAAGACTATCGTCTTTAAAAGCACGGTTATGACAGAAGGACGTTGGAAGCATACATGGGCCTAGTTAAAAACGCACAGGCTGTCATTTGTGCGCGGCTACTGACCGAAGACAGCCGTGAAGGAAGAGAGTTTAGAATAAAACAACATAAAAATTCCCAAACGCTGGCACCAGAGTCCTTTAATGCATTGAAGAACTTTGGCATGAATTGTCCCTTTCAGAAAAAGATCACGTAAATAAACGTCGCATTGAAGTGCGTAAATTACACAATGTTCACGAGACCATAACTATTTCAACCCTACTATCCGTTCGAACAGTACGAAAAATCAAGCATATGACTGATATAATGGAATGACATGAAATGAGACAGGATTCATTTTACATAGGGAAAGGTCTTCACAGGCAGTTCATCGTTTTTTTTTTCCAAATAACCGTACAGAAATAAAACCGATGGGTGCCATTACGCAACACACTGTAAGCAAGAGCATAAAGGTATTGGCGATATACAGACGTCATCGTCTCTGGTCAGTAAGCTCTTCCGGATGTAGGTTCGTTGGCATGCTTACCACGCGCTCGCCAATGTTTATTGCGGCGTCGTATTAACACAGATCCCCAGATTAGGTTTTCACACGTCAGTATAAGAACCACGGAACTCACACGAAGTCAGGGCCTCCCTAACGAATCCTTCTCGTGCACGTTCGGACTGACGTCGTAAAGTGACTTCCGGATTAGCGAACCTCCAGCCCGTCCCACCATAAAGTTTCATACTGATGTATGCTCAGAGAAATCTGGCGCAGCAGTCGCCTATCGTTGTGGGTGCCGCCGTTGCATTCAGAAGCATTCCTGTTCTACTTGTGTTTGCTTTCAACGTGGCTTCTTATCTCTTTCGAAGCCAAAATCGACAGAATGGGTAACATTTTTTTTTCTGTTTGTTTTTCCACCTTATTTGGCCATGTGCAGCCTTCTCAGACGGCCGCACGCAGTTGCTAGCAAGCGCCACGGTTCCGACGTCGGCGTTAGAGCATGTCGAGTATGTTAGGGTCAACCCAGAAATGTTAGAAAAAATCACAGACTTTGCCCTAAAAAATGGTCTCTATAAGATGGTTTAATGGCTGACCGACTACCTGTTCAAGTTCACCAGTCACAACTGAACACCGGTGCGCATCCGTCTTGCCCCACCAACCGTAATGTGCCATCAAGAACTATGCCGGACACCCCCTCCCCTCAGGGGAAGGCCAGTGTGTGTGTGTGTTGCTCAAACGGAACCTCGAGAGACAGCTACAGTGACCGCTACAGTGAAGCTTGAACATTACTTAGTTGTACTACAACTACTTAGAGGCGTCTTTCCCACTCCTACTTCATTCTCTACCCACAGGGCTTTATAGCCTCCTACCTTAAATAAAGTCATTCATTCATTCTTCTGTTTGCCTTGCACGAGGCCTGACGGAGTCCTGACAAAAATCCCTGACAGATAAATCTTTCGTACCTCCACTATTCTGTAGATGAAAAAAAACTTTTCATAATCTTTCACAATAGTAATGTCTATTATCTTGCAGCCACTGGCAACTGTCGAGTTGTCGGGGAGGCATGCCAAGGAGCGGCGGAACGTTTATTTCTCCGCGACACATGACAGCACGCTCGCTGAAGTGGGGCACGCCTAGAAACTGGCGCCGTATTTCCTTGCAGTATATTTTAGTCGTACATTTTAGTAGCATATTTTACTTGCAGTATATTTAGTAGTACATGTTTTACCAGTACGTTTACTTGTACTATATTTTCTGCCACCTCACAACCTAATGAACAAGCAGGGTTTCGTACAGGCTATTCAACAAGAGGCAATATTGCGCAAAGTATACTCAACACCTATGTACAGCCTGTGGGAAAACCGCGCTTCGGCTTTTAGTGGCGCCGAAGAAAAGGGACGCAAAACCCGGCATCCATCGCAGCAAGCGTCGTCGTGCTCTTTTTTCGAAGACAAAGCAAAAGTACAGCTCCCGTTGCGTGCTTGACGTACAGCTCCTCTTCATCGTCGTCTTCCTTGCGCGGCTCATTCCAACGAAGTGACGGTTCAGCGCGATATTCAAATAAAATTTACAACACAGCCTTCATAGAATATGATACAGCATTTGCGCGGTCGAAACGGCAGCAGTCATGCAGGCATTGCGGAATCAGGGCGTAGACGAGCATTACGTAAGAATACTAGAGGATACTTACAATGGCTCCACTGCTACCATAAGGAGAGAGAGGGAGAGAAAGAGAGAGAGAGAGGGAAAATTGTTTAATGAGACCGAAGAGGTCAGCCCTGCATAATTCTGGGCTTGTACTTCAGATGGTTGGTGAACATGTGATAAGGGTGATATGCTTACATGACTAATACAAATAAGAAAAAGAAAAAAAAACGAAAGAAACTCCACCAGACAGACACATGAAACACATAAAAAAAACAAAAAAAAAAGTCACAGACAGTCACAGGCTAGAGTCGAGTCCAGAGACTCTCAGGAAACGCGGAAGAGCTTTAAAACCCCGCACCGCCCTGTCTTCGCTGTTCCAGGGGCCGAAAACGTCCTCCATGCTGACAGTTCTCGCCCGTAATAAACTTCGCGCTGTCGTTCGCGCCGAGTTAAAACGTGGACAAACGCAGAACAGGTGTTCCGTGTCTTCTCGTACACCACAAAGCGTACACAGAGGTGATGCCATCAAACCGATTTTGTTAAGAAAGGTTTTTGTACAGGCTACTTTGAGGCGCAGGCGCTACTTTGAGGCGCAGGTTTATCGAGGCAAACGCACACTCTGTTTGCCTCGATAAACCGTGAGGTATACGAAACGTACACTGCGGGTCGATGGCGTAGAGGGGGGCGTACTGCAGTTCCGGGTTCCGCCAGTGCTGCAATTGCACGCGCCATCCAAGAGTTGTGGCTATTCCGTTGATGTCCTCTTTGGATAAAGGGAGTTGTACTGGTGAGCTCGTTGAATGGCCCTCGCGTGCGAGCCGATCCGATATCACATTGCCCGTGATGCCGCAGTGTCCTGGGAGCCACTGCAGAGAAATAGTGTGCCCGTTGCGGAGTACCTCAGTGTGTATGACGTTGATTTCTTGTATTAAATGGCCTTGATTACTTCCACGCTTGAGAAGCGTTTGTAGCGCAGAGCGGGAGTCCAGGAAAATTACCCAAGGTTTTGGAGCGCAGTCCCTGACAATCTGCAGCGCAGCTCTTACTGCCGCCAGCTCGGTTTTTGTAGCCGATGTCTTGTGGCTGAGCTTTTGGCTCACAGAGACCCCCGAAGACGGCACCCATAGACCTATGGCGGAAGATTCAGAAGTCACGGACCCATCAGCATATACGTGGGTATACCGCCATAGCAGCGAGATATATGCTGAAGTGTGTAGTAGGTCAAGGCTGATGAAGGCATCGTTGACTTTTTCCCGATTGCAGGCACTGTTGTTGTTATTGACCACGTAGAAAATTGCCAAGGTGGTAACTCGGGTCTAATAGGACGTTGATAGTAAACGGGCAGGAATTCCTGCAGATGACTTCTTGAGCTATCTGCCAAAGGATGAGCAAATGAACCGCTATCATGGCGGAGGCAGACACGGATATTTTCTTGTCTTAATAGTACCCTGCCTGAGAGGCATCTCCCTTCACAAAGTGTACCGGACGTTGAAGTGCACTTAGGGAGTCCCAGGCAAATACGTAGAGCTTGCGCCTGTAGTGCCTCTAGCTGATTGACGTTTCTCTTGGACAGTGAACCGAGGGTAAGCAGGCTGTAGCCAAGCAGACCAATTAAGAGTGCCCTGTGGAGTCGTAGCAGCGTAGCAACCGAGCAACCCCATGCAGTGCCTGCAAGCATCCGTGGGATGTGCACGAAAGACTGTTGTTTGTCTTTGAGGCATCGAATATGATAAGTCCATGACATTGACCTGTCAAATACAATGCCTAAGAATCGATGACATCGCACATATCGTATGGTGCAGCCTGCTACAGTCAGGGCATAACGAGACATGTCGCTTCTTGTAAATGCCATCGCAGCGCATTTTTCAGGAGAAAGAACCAGTCCACAATTTTTCAGGTATCGCGCCAATCGTCGGATCGCCATTTGCAGCTTCGCTCGTATGCTTCGGCGGTTTCTCCCTGAGCGCAAGACACATATATCTTCAGCATACAATGATACATTCACGCCAGAGGGTAATACTTTAGGGAGACCAACAAGACAGATGTTAAATAGAGGGGGGCTAAGGACACCGCCTTGCGGAACACCTTGTCTTATAGTGTGACGGGTGGTATCTCCGCTACTAGTGGTCATATATACAGTCTTGTCTTGAACGTAGTTCCTTAGCCACGTAAACATCTGCCCCCTGATACCTGCAGCCGTCATTTCTCGGCAAATACCATCATGGGCGACACTGTCAAAGGCAGCTTTGATGTCCAGAAAGACAGCTACGACAATGTTCTTTAACGCCATCTGCTGGGTTATGTCCCGTGATAACATAAGAACATTATCCATGCTACTCCTTCCACGCATGAAACCCGACATTTGTGGTGGATATACGGCCCTGTTTTCAAGGTCCCAGACCAGGCGCTCCAAAACCATCTTCTCCATAACCTTGCCAACGCAGCTCAAAAGTGTTATTGGTCGGTAGGAGTTCATGTCCGTTGGTGACTTGCCCGGTTTGAGAACTGGTCTCACAAGCCCGATCTTCCAGCTGGCAATGAGGCGCCCTGTGCTCCATGAAAAATTATAGATGGAGAGTAACTGCTGAAGGGCCTTCTCACCAAAATGGGCTTAGATGCAATAGGTAAGCTTGTCACAGCCTGGTGCTGACGATCGGTTCACAGACGCTAAGGCATTAAGGACCTCCCGCATGGTGAAAGGACAGTTCAAATTCACAGCATTTGACGTAGAGAGTCCGGATGTCACGAAAAAGACACTACAGTGGAGGTGGAAGGGAAAGTGATCTTGCAGTACGCTTCCGCTACTTCAATCTCACTGAGTCCGCCACGTAGAGCCACTGATGGAAATGGGCGCATCTGACACGGCTCCGACTTCAAGCTTTTGACTACGCGCCAGATGTGCGAGAGAGGCTTGCGTGGGTCCAGCCGCGAGCAGAAGAGCCTCCATTGCTCCTTGCCAAGCTTGTCGATGTGTTTTCTCACGTGCTTTTGTGCGCGCCGGGCAGCACGGATATCTGGCGATAGCGTCCTTCGCGCACGGCGTTCGGCTCAGCGCCGGATGGCTCAAAGCCGTTCGTATTCAGCGTCCGCACAGAGCGTGACTTCAATTGTTGAACTCGAACTGTGCTTGCGGCTGCAGTTGTTGTTACAATCTTTGACGAGCCCGTCGTGAATTGTGATTCTGTCGCTGGAAGCCTCTAAATGAGCGCTGTAGCCATTCCAATCTACCCTAGCAACTTTGGATTGGAATGATCCCCCGCGTAGACCCTTGATAAGGATGTAGGTTGGCACATGGTCACTCCCAAGGGTTTCAATGTCGGCGTGCCAGGTTACAGAGTTCATCAACGAGGAAGAAACCATTGTGACGTCCAACGCACTAGCCATAGAGCCACGAATGAATGTCGGGGTTTCTGACTGGCCTGACTGGCCATGTCCAGCAGGCGACGACCCCTCACGGTTTGTCACTTCCCCAAGCAAGGTGATGAGCATTAAAGTCGCCTGTTAGCACATGTGGTGGCTGGGTAGCCGTGAGCAGGGAACTAAGCCGTTTGGCGTCAAACATGGCACGGGGTGGTACATATGCTGCGATTACAGTGAACGTAATATTTTTATGTTGCACCGTAGCTGCGACATACTCATTCGACGAGTCCTTGGGCACAGTGTGCGATATGAAGGTGAAGTCATTCCGAATCGCAAGTGTAACCCTGCTTTGGTCTGCGCCTGTGGCAGACTGGAAAATCGAGTATCCAGAAAGGCGAATTTGGGAAGGCAGCCGGGACTCTGAAACAGCTATAATTGGGAAGCGGTGCTTTTGGATGAGTTGCCGGAGGTCTGATAGGCGGCTGCGGAGACCACGCGCGTTCCATTGAAAGACAGCAGCCTTGTTACGAAATTCATTTAGTACAGGTACTGGAGATTTAGACATTGTTGTTACCGCCATGGGGAGAATATCGGCGAGACTAAATCAATGAGAGTAAGTATGGCGTGAGCCACTGGGGAGGAAGGAGGAGTGAGGAAGTTGCGAAGCGTGCCCAGTATCATTCCCACCAAATGGAAGACGTTTGTCGAGCTAGGGTGCGTGCTTTGCTCGCGCGACTGTTTGGATCGCCTGCGACGTGCAGGTTTCGGCGGTTCCGTACCGGGGCCATGCTTAGGCATAGTCGCCACTTGCTCTGCAGGTGCTTGACTAGGCTGAGGTGGCGATAGTGGAGGGAAATTTTGAACATCTAGCTTTGGAGGCGTGGTGTTCACTCTAGTCTGCTTAGTTGCATTTCTAGCAGAAGCTGACCCATCCTTGCGGAGAAATGGCGCGGCTTCTGCAATGTAGCTTTTGCCGCCATGTATTCCATGTTTTCTGAGGTTTTCAGCTTGTAGATGGCCTTCTCTTTTCGCCGCACAGAGCAATGAGAATCTGTTGATTCATGCGTCCGTCCACAATTCCCGCAACGGAGGTTTTCAGTGACGCAGGCAGAACGCTCATGCTCCCCACCGCAACGAGGACATCGCTGCGAAAGCTTGCAGACACTAGCCACATGACCGTAACGCTGACACTTGGTGCACTGGCGTGGAGTCTCGTGGTACTCGTATACTCGGTACCGGGTATAGCCCAAGATTACATGTTCCGGAGTGGTCTCTGCGCAGAACACAATCCGCACATTCTCGGATATTTCTCCTAAGCGCCTAGCTAACGTAATGGGAACCCTTTGCCGTAGTGCTTCAAGGATTTCAGAATTTGAGAGGTCTACAGGAACGTCCTTGATCACCCCAACTCCACAGTTCTTGGGGCGGGGCTCATAAGCCCTGACAGCAATGCCACCAACAGTGGAGACTTTCAAGAAGCGCTCCGTAGCGGCAGCATTTCGTGTGTCCAAAGCCAGGAGGTTGAGGCGGTGATTTGGTTTAACTTGAAGAACACTGTCAGGAAGAACTTTCTCAAAGGCGTCTTTGAGTGTTAGCGGGTTAAAACTGGTGATGACGTTCTTTGCGTCCACGGGCTTAATAATGACTCTTAGGTTGTGCTTAGGGGCGCTTACATGAGGTTGTCTGTCAAAAGCGTGGTGCGAGCGCTTTGTGCTGCGATGGCGCTTTGAAGGAAGTACGAGTTCGAAACCATCGTTTTGGTCACACATATTGAGCTCCTCATGATTGTAGATGACTATAGAAGGCATACTTGTTATGTCAGAGACATGTCCTCACCGTCTGGCTTAGCTTGCACATTGGCGGAGCTGGTCGTGCAAGAGGTGGCGTTAGACGTTGAGGCTAATAGCCCAGGAGCTTGCGTCCTTGCGGATGAAGGTCACACTGGGTCTCCAGAAGTTGGCAGCAAGTCGGTGGGCACGGAAACTAGGGTGGCATAAGCATTCCAGGAGCTGGGAGCGGGAATGCAAGTCCCGGCTGAACGCCTAGCTGTGACCCGAGAGCGATTTGTAGCGAGCCAGGCGGTGACCCTTGCGGTGCCGCGCCCGCCATCGTGAACAAATTAATGTTCGAGGCTTCAGATCAGAGGTCAGTAGTCTAACCAAAAGGAAAACGCAAGATTATGACGAGCGGATGGTTGGTTGGTTGGTTGGTTGGTTGGTTCCTTATGTCATGCCGCGTACCCACGCGGGGGATTGGCGAAGACGCTGCCTGTAATAATTAGGCTGTGACCCGGTTTATTTTATAGAGAAAGAAAAAAAAAAGAAGTACGAGAAAAAACATTGAGAGTAGAAAAAGAAATCTTTGGAGAGAACAGGATTGTCAGGAAAAAAAAAACTTGCGAATGAAGGCATAGCTATCTAGCAGGGCATCGGGCCTGTCGCCGCAACAAAGGAATGAAAGGCGATCACGACATCTCTGTGGCAATATCCTATGACGGAAGCACCCAGGGAAAGAATAACGGTTAAAGATAAAGGGAGATTCAGCCGATTAAACGTGTATTCAAGGTGCGTGCGTCGCATCGAGGAAAAGCTGCGGCAATTTAAAAATTCCCCGCATTTCCCCTAGGGGAAGAATGTGAAAGTGCGAATGCACGAGTTGAATTTGCGCGGTTCGGTAATGTTCGCGAAAGAGAGATCACACACACACACACACACAACTACAATGAAAGAAAGATGCATTTATTCACAGACACTTATTTGTGTTGTCGTTGTACTTGATTGCTAGAGCGGATCTCAGCTTTGAAATTTCGTGTCAGTACTCCTTTAAGGAGGTGCATTAGCCCTTCTCACGCCCGATTCTTGGCCAATCCCCCACGTGGGTATGTGCCATGTCAGCGGCCAGGCAGCGCGCGCCCATCTCCCCCCGTTGCCAAGGAAGACGAGGAGATTCCTGGCCAATCCCCCACGTGGGTATGTGTTATGTCAGCGGCCAGGCTGCGCGCGCCCATCTCCACGTGCGCGGACATCGCCGGTGGACGCAGGTTCAGGGTCGCTTAAGAAGTGCATTGCACTTAAAAGAAAGTGTTCTATTGTTTCAGGGGCCTTGCAGAAAGGGCATTGAGGAGATAATGCCTGAGCTGGCAGAACAGAGCCTCACTTCGCCTTCCTCTTCTTTCCTCCTACCTACCATAAGGAGAGCAGTAAAACACGTTTAAGGAAGGGCGTTAGACGAGCAGCAACAATATCTCTGCAATGTTATTCACAGTGTATTGTCGCGAAGCGGAGGTCTGTAGATGTTTTCTGGTTGTTTGTTAGTTCTGTGCCGCCACCGGGGCTCTTCCTCCCAAGTGTTTTGTGGGAAAGCGCTTCGGACGTGGCTGGGCGGTGGGCCCCGTTTAAATGCAGAGCATTTCTTAGCCTCGCCTCTTCCTGCGAGGGACGGCGTCCACAGCTCCGCGTCCGCAGCAGGTGCGCCTCTCCTCCATCCCTCCTCTCTCTCAACAGCAGCTGGCGCGCGCATGCGTCGTGGTCAGCCCGTTCGCTCCGTCGCGGTCTCGGCGTAACAGGTGCGTGATAGCAGCGCGGTGGTGCGTGGAAGGGCGCGCGCTGCTTGCGCATGCGCGCTGTCCCCCCCGTACTGCTCTCCCTCTACTGCGCGCGCTGCAAATATAAAGCGGCTAGCGGTCGCTCGTGCTTCCTTCCTTGGTTGACTCTCGCTCCACCCTAACGCGACTTTACTCTCCTCTCTCTACCCCAAACCAACACCAACGCAACTACGACCCAACTACCCACCCTAACGCGACTTTACGCGGCGTTAACGATCCCCAATGCTCTGCATTTACTCGTGTTCCCCTCGCGGGAAGGCGCGGGAATTTTTTTTCTAAGAAACGACTCCGGCGTTAGTGTTTGCCCGTCGGCCGACCAGGAGACGCCGGCAGCGAGCCATCGTCTCAGCTTCTGTTACCGCGGCCGCGGAGTTCCGTTCCCCCGGTGGCGTGTGCGCTGCTCGCCTTCGGGCTCCGTGTCCTCAGTGTTCTTCAGACGACCTTCCCTTTTCCCCTGTTTACTTTAGTGCGTTTTGTCTAAACTACTTCCTTTACACGCATGGTTCTCCAAGCGCGCGTTTTCGGGTTCGGCCTTGTGTCTGTGTTTGATTTTTTCTTTACACTTTGGCGGGAACATGTCTGATTGGAGCTAAGAAGCGTCTCCCCGATTGGCTGCAGAAAGCCTTGTTCCCTAGCGTCCGCACTCTCCAGGATGCACTTTTAAGTGCGAATGCACTTCTTAAGCGACCCTGAACCTGCGTAGACAGGACCCACAGGACCCGTACCCACCGGACGTGCGCGAATGCGTGGGCTCTGCGGAGCCCCAACAACAGAGGAGGGCCATCCAGCGGCTCGAGGCGGCTCTGGCTCTGCAAAGGCGAAAGGGGGCCCCGCGCCCGCCCGTCCCTCCCGGCACTCCGCCCTCCCATGCGGGAGGTGGGGGTCGGGGGCCGACGGTGGCGGCCGGGAGCGCTCCGAGTAGCTCGAGCGGACGCCGAGACCAACCGCCTCGGGGTCTAAGCCCGACGCCCTAGGACTTTTGCGACTTAGGGTGGTTAGATAGAGGGGACGCGACCGAGCCCTGCGTGGCCGGGAATCGTGTCCTTTGCACGCCGGATGCCTGAATAAAGTTCCATCTCTCTCTCTCTCTCTCCACCGGCGATGTCCGCATAGCATACCCACGTGGGGGATTGGCCAGGAATCTCCTCGTCTTCCTTGGCAACGGGGGGAGATGGGCGCGCGCTGCCTGGCCGCTGACATGGCACATACCCACGTGGGGGATTGGCCAGGAATCGGGCGTGAGAAGGGCTAATACACCCGCTTAAAGGAGTACTGACACGAAATTTCAAAGCTGAGATCCGCTCTAGCAATCAAGTACAACGACAACACAAATAGGTGTCTGTGAATAAATGCATCTTTCTTTCTTTGTAGTTGTGTGTGTGTGATCTCTATTTCGCGAACATTACCGAACCGCGCAAATTCAACTCGTGAATTCGCACTTTCACATTCTTCCCCTCGGGGAAATGCGGGGAATTTTTTCCCCCAATACATCCCCCACCAGAACGCTTAAGCGAATACAACGCGGCCCCTCTGGCTATTGGGGGCGAGCGGGTGGCCTGCACCAGGATTCACGTCAGAAACTCTGCCGCTCGTCGTCGTGCCCTCCCGCCGGGAGACCGAGATCCAGTCAGCCATGTCCCGCTAAGTACTCTTCATCTATTGACAGTCTTTCTAATTTATGTAACAAGTGTATTCGTTCTGATCCGTATGTGTTAAATGTCATCAATGTTACCAGTAAAGTAAATCAGTTAACTTTAAAACCTTTTCAACGCCTCGACTTCTTCACTGCAATCATCATGCTACAGTAGCGGCAGACATTGGACCAAAATACGCCGTTACAGTATTTACAAGAGGTGTTCAGAACATCGGAATGGGAATATGTGGGCCTAAGGGATAATGGAGAATACCTCAGTAACCTTATTACGTTGCCTTGCTAAGTAACTCGGGGGACGAATTTCAAAGCACGTTTGCAGCACTGGACAAGCAGAGCAGAATTGTGGGCCTGAAAAATTTATATGCAGAAAACTAAAGTAATGCTCAAAGGTCTCGGGAAAGCCGAGTAGTTTCACATATGCGGCGAGGCAGTGGATGTGGTAAGTGAATATATCTACTTAGGCCAAGTAGTTACCCCAAATACCAACCATTATGCAGACATAATTAGGAGGATAAGAATGTGGTTGAGGGCATTCGGCAGGTATTCTCAGATAATGAGTGGAAGCCTACCATTGTCACTGAAGAAGAAAGTGTATGACAGCTGCATCTTACCGGTACTCACCTACGGGGCAGAAACTTCGAGGCTCACTAATAGGGTTCAACTTAAATTCAGGACGGCTGAGTGAGATGAAGGAACAAGAAGAGAGCGGAGTGGGAGGGCGAAAACACCCATGTTAAGCACATATAAGAGGAAATTAAGAAGAAGAAATTGGAGTGGGCAGGGCATGTAATGCGAAGGCAAGGTAACCGTTGGTCATTAAGCGTAACAGAGTGGATCCCAAGAGAAAGCAAGCGTGGCAGGGGGCGACCGAAATTTAGATGGGCAAATGAGATCAAGAAGTTTGCTCAGATAAATTCGTCGCAGTTAGCACAGCACCGGGAAAATTGGAAATTAATGGGAGAGGCCTTTGCCCTGCAGTGGGCGTAGACAAGCTGATGATGACGCTGATAGTTTAGTATGAACCTCTATCCTTGCCGCAAATACTTTACCTTCTCCAAACGGCTGGTAACTTCCTAACTGGGAAAATATACCGCACCGGCGGCTTGTAAAGCGGTCACCTCGTACTTGTATGTGGTAACAGAGCTATAGCGGGGCTCATTAGCATTACACCAGCGGGAAAAGAATGGGCGCCGCATGCACTAACGATGGAAGGCTGGAAAAACAGCACAGCTGGCGGCCCCTCCTTCTCTTTCGGAGAACCGGCTGTCACCTGCCGCCGAAAGTACTCCATGACTTGCAGGCCGGATCGCAGGCTTTCGCACCTCTCCCAAAGCGGACCGTGTTAGCAGGCGCTAGAACCCACGGCAACCGGCTTCGCGAACTCAGGGTCTGTGCTCCCCACTTCAGGCGCGAACGCACTTGGACTGGCGAGTAGAACAAGCGAGATATCACGCCACGAACGCGGAGTATTCTTGAAGGTCGCACTGGCCGACGCCGAAACCCCTCACAAGCCGCACGCAAGCGTCCGTTCAGTATTTTTCTTGATATATTTTAGCAAGCTCCTCGCTTGGTGCCAGCCCCCGCGCAAGCCTACAGCTGGCGCTACTTACGAGGCGCACTCTCACGTCCGATGGACACTTTTTCTTAGTATTTTTTGCTGATAACGCTCGACGGCGGAACTTGAACCTTAAACAGCTCCGCAGTTAAAAGGCGCGGTGCATCTTCAGCAGACATGGTCTCGTTGTTTTTGTGACTCCATCAAACGCATCGTTTGTCCTCGCAGGCCCTTTCTGGTCCCTGCAGCTGTCGACGGAAGTCGCTGCAGGTCGGCACGCTGGCCTCGTGGCACTGGTACCGAGCACTAGCCCAATGCTCCACTGGCACGTGGCACGTAGCGATTTCGGATTTTGAAGCTGGCTGCGCGCTCCAAGTATGTAATCCGATCTTCGATGTCCTCCTGTGGACCCTATTGGGGGGCGTTAAGCTGATGAAGCTACACTCGGTCTTCGCCGAATGCCCACCATGTACAGGGATGTGCACGAGACGAAGCGTTTCTGGACTGGCGCCTGATCCAGGCAATAGAGAAACCTGGCTTCGTCATCAGTGTAACACCCCTACATGCGCAGGCGTACACGGCACGCTGACTTTATGAGCAATTTCGCATTCAGGCACACGCATCGCTCAGAGTGGGGCTTTGCTTTGCGCCGACGTCGTGCGAAATGGTCGAGTTTCGTCAGAAATGTAACAGAGTACCCGGGGATGATACGAAGGTTTGAAACCACCATTAACTGCTCCTAATCCGCCTAAATATGTCCGCGCGCATCTCGCCCCGTTTAGCCCTACATAGTGGAAATTGTTAATGCATGCTTGACAGCCTCTGTTTGCTGCGGAAGAGAGGCAGCAATGTGACCGGGTTGATTCTTGGCTTCCATATGTAAACATAGCCCGTTTGCAAGGAATGTTTTTTGAGCAGATTCTCCAAGCTGTGTTGTTAGAACTCGTTTTCGCCCAACAAAATTCCAGTAATTTAGTTTTTACTTCAGTGGATTTCAAAATATTCACAAAGTTCGAAGGAACTCGGCATACATTATAAAGGTATCAACCCTGTCAGACCGCTGCCTCTAAGCATTAAAGTATAGCTGTCAACTACGCATTAACACTTTCCAACATGTGATTCTGGGAGCCGCTTGTTGAAATTTTCATTTTCAATCTAATCATATTCCGAATACGCAAAGGTTCCCGGTCTACACGGGCTGTGCTGTGTACATGAATTTTAGAATGTTCATCCATAGCCCTGCCTCGGCAGAACCTATGGCCTCTGCATTTTATTGCGAAGTGTGCCAGCTAATTTCCCGCCTAGAACGTGCTCTCCCATGTTTAGTTCCCTTAGTTTTCTTAACTCTTAAAATCCCTGAAAATCATCTGGTGGCCTCAGAAAAACTGATTAATACTCAAATAAAGGTTTTACATTTAGGCAAAAGAGGCACGTTTGTTAAAGGCTTCATTTTGGCGTAAAATACCTGAGACTTGCTATGTGTGCAACAAAGGAACCGTCTTTTTGTTTCGCAGTGGTGCATTTTGGGTAATAACAGTTTATGCGGATGTACTTCGGACACTGCGCAACAAGGAGTCCCGATAGAGCTTGAGGCATAGCAGAACCAGGCAGACATCGGTGGGTGATGTCCACGAATGTATTTTTACATGACCTGCTCGGCTAGACAAGAACGAGACAGCGCGTCGCTGACATTCGGTGGTCATTGTTGGGGATGTTGGTCGTTCACTGATGGCACTGCTGATTCCTCAAGTCTGCCCGCGCACGGCTGACTGTGCTGAAGCGACTTCATCGTCGTCTTCGGTCGAACCACCGTGACACGTAAAGCAACGACCAGCTCACACAAATGCTGCTCGCCGCGGAACCCACAGTTCCTAGAGCAGCGGCACCCCCAAGGAACGCCCGCCAGACCACGTCGTTGTTCAGCTGCGGCGAGCGAGCCCCCTGCACGTGCGTCCCGCGGGCCGAGCTTCCGTTTCCCACGCGACGGCCCCCGTTCTCGGATGCGTGCGCCCAGGCAGGAGCGGCGTCACCACACGTGGCCCCACATTATACATCGGGGTCGGCCTGCTTGCTACTGGATACTGGAGACCCCGCTGTTTAATGAGCAACACCCGCTCTGCTACGACGCGGCCGATGACGTACACTTTAAAGATATGCTATTTTTTCTGAGTGATGCATGCAAGCTCGCTTTGATGTCCGCCGTCTCTTCATTCAGCCTTGCACTGAAAACCGTGTTTCGTCTTTTGTAAGGGTCCATATGCTTCAGCAGAAACCAGCACACATGCTGGCAGCGTAGTTATCAATATAGCCGTGGCCTTATATCCGCGCTCTCTGATGGAACGGCCTCAGGATTGCGACTAAATGAGTCCTTGGAAGATTACGCCCGCTTTGCAGTGGGGAGTGCACCAGGGAAAATTGTAAAAAAGTGTCATAAATGCGGTTGCACGAGAGAGGCAGAGAGCTACAAATGTCGCGGAAGGTCTTCTGCTGCCACCGCTGACACGTTCCCTCTCGGACGGCCACGCTGTTTTCCTACCGCCTCTGTGGTGTAGTCGCGATAAACGCCGTGAAGGTTTGCCAAATTCAGTTCAAATGTCCCGAGCTGCAATGTACAGTCGGTAAAACGCTTGTCTATAACAGCGATTTCAACTTCAACCAGCTACTACCGAAAACTGCCGAAACATACTCGTTCCAAACATGTCGGAGGCAAAAGCGAAGGTCTAAGACTTCAGAATTCCGCAGTCGTTTTATTCAAATTACGCTCCGTCGGGGCAGGATAGGGCTGAGAGTACCAAAGCTGTGTTATAGACAAGCCTTTTACCGGCTTGCGCTCCATATGTTTGGTTCTTTTGTAATTATTGCGCTTGGCGCTCGAGCCACCAGCCGAAGGCTTCTGCGAGAGCCCTTTTTTAAAGCAAAGCTTTTAAGTGCGAAGCACTTCTTAGTCGGGCCTACTCCTGCTTCCACCGCCGTCCTCCGTCCGCAGCCTAGCAACAGAGCTAGCTACCGTGCCTAGCAACGGCGCCGGATTTCCGACGCGTGAGGGCGCTCGCATAGCGCCTCCTCTCCCCCCTCGCCTACTCTCCTAAAGCCCCTTTACTACTCTCCAGCTCGCAACACCCTCTCTCGGCGCGCCAGCCAGGCCACTACACTATATAAAAAAAACAGCATCCGGCGCCAGGTTTCGATCCGAGGACTTTGCGGCCGCAGCGCGACGCTCTACAGACTAAGCCACGGACGCGACGCTGATGTCAGTGTTAGTAACGCGCCTTATATCTTTAACGCATTCAAACTACGTCGTCAGCGGCGTCCGTTGGCGACTCAGCGGCGTTATAGCGGCTGCAACAACCCTTAACGGTCCACTTTAGCGACCACAAGGCGGTCGTAATGACCGTCGCATACAACGACAACACAAACAAGTGCTGAAATAAATACTGTCGTTTCACTTTACTTTGCGTGCGTGTGTGTGTGTGTGCGTGATTACATTCCCTCTCGAACATCTCTCGAACATACACGTTAATTCACCAAGATTTCCACAGAGGGACAAACGAGGCGTGTTAAGCCGAACGTGATCACGAGGGGGTGTTAATGTAACTAACGGGCAAAATGCCACCAAACTTCAACAAACTCCCCCTCATAGCATCACCCCGTGCTTCGCACTTCCTCATACTCCCCTTCGGGGAAGTGCGGGGGAATTTTTTACCTCTACCCCTCAAGGGTTCTTTCGTGACCGTTAGTGTCACCAGGAAACTCCAGCGAACAAATAAAAGAATTTACTGGCGCCACTGGGAATCGAACCTGGAACTAGCACACTAACAAAGCGAGCGCCCGTTGTTTTACCGATTTAGCTACGAGCGCACGCAAACACAGGGAAGACAGGTGGTGTACTCACCAAGCACATCTACGGGTTAACCCCCTGTATTCTCGCTGAATGCTACGTGAAAGAGTCACGCGACCTCTCTCGCCACTTTTCGGTCCGCCCATGGCCCGTCAAGCAGCCCTGTGCGCGCCTTGCGCATGTGCTAAGAGTTAAAGAATTAAAGGAAGCTCACACAAAAGCATGGAATCTCACTTCTAGTACGCCAATGTTCTAAAGCGTGTGGCCTCCAGTGCTCACGTAAAAAACTCACAGTTCCTTATCGCCCGCCCTCACGCCAAATCAAGGAGCACATTCAAATACTCCTTGATAGCCAGGCCATCACTCCAAGCCCAAGCATAAAGATCCTGGACCTACATCTCCAGGCCCACACCAAGAGTGACATATCCTAGCAGCGCCTCAAATACAGCATCAATCAAATCATACACATGATCAGGCGAGTTGCCACCAAGAAGCGAGGACTCAAAGAATCCGATACCTTAATTCAAGCTTTTGTCCTCTCGAGAATCACTTACGTCTTCTTCACAGCAAGAATGACATAGAGATGCTTTACATAATGATTAGAAACGAGGTTGAGCAGGCCATTGGTCCTCTCATGAGTGCGTCCACAGAGAGGCTGGTTAGCACGGGGCTCCACAACACGGTGGAATATCTGCTGAAAGGCCATCTTTCTAACCAGAAGCTCCGACTCAGAACTGCGGCGGGTCGCCGCATGCTTCACCAAATTGGTTGGTCAGCACAGAATGTCACTCTGCTTGATGCACTCCCAGACTCTTGGCGACTAATACTAAAGATGCTCCCTTTGATTAGAAATATGAACCCCTCACACTACGAGGGTCGCCATCAAGCACGGGCTCAAGCGCTTAACACCACCCCCGGTGGTGATCATACAGACGACTCCCAACATCGAGGGCAGCAATACGCAAGCATTGTGGCCACCTCAAGAACCAACCTCCTTGCGTTTACCTCACTCAAGACCAAGAAATGACGGCAGCATAAGAGGGAGCCACTACCTTGGCTCTCACTTAACCAGGGGTTCGGAAGGTAGTCACCGATTCCCACAAGCCTACAGGAAATACCAGTCTGGTTGGGTGTCCCGACCTGCACTGCGTGTGCTAAAAAACCACTCCCGAAACGGTTCCATTCAGAACATCCGGACACCCGCTCACGCTTCCATGGAGGGCAGCCAATACGACCACCAACAAGCCTGCGCTTTTACCTCCCGTGCTATGGAACTGCACGAGGACAGTCACCCGCTTGTCACGTTCAGGAAGATAACCCAGCATTATCGACTTTAAAGACAGACTCTACTTTCCTCTACAGACTCTACCTTCCTCTTCCTCTACCTTCCTCTACCTCCTGCGTTTCTGCCGCAAATCTCGGCGCTTTCGTCCGCGGCGCAGAGACGGAGAAGCAAGATCGTGTAACACCGGGTTTCAGCTTCCTTTTATTTTATAAAAAAAGAGTTTCCACTCATGTGCTACACCAATACAACTCAACCAACCACCGTTTCTGCATCATGCATTGATTTAACCTTACCAAGTATATCTCTTTGAAGCAATAAATGGTTTGGTTCAGTGCATTTCACTTCCCTCTGATTTCACTATTTGTACAGTGACGTGAGTAAATTTAAGTTACGTTGCATGGGTAATCATTGAGGGCGCCGTTTACAGCTTTGCTTTCCAACCACATTCACATGGTGGATTGGCGGGATTTTTTAAATTTGGGATGAAAATATTGTTTAATGTGTTTTTCTATTGCTATCGCAAAAATTACGCCTACGACTATTTTTAATTGAAAAAACGTTGCTACTTTCATATGTATTTACGCTTTTCATCAAATATTTCCATAATTTTGCTGAACAACGTTGACAAATATGATGCTACCAGATTTAGTAGATTGCAAGGGTTTGCCTGTATAAAAATTTGGTTCAACAGTTTGTTTTACTGTTTTCCGGTATGCTTCATCGAGGGACGGACGGACGGACAAATAGACAGACAGACAGACAGACAGACAGACAGACAGACAGTCAGACAGACAGACGGAACAGCAATCCCAAGTTTTCGCGTTCAGTACACGAAAGCGTACTATCGCCTTCAATGATGTCTCGCGTGAGTGGAGCAGTTTTACCAATTATCTATGAGCCGTGTTATGGCGAATTCCATTGAGAGGACAGGAGCAGCGGCCTTGTTCAGTAAGGAGTAGAGGGCAGAACACTTGGGAGCACTTGGGAGCAGGGCCACTCCACCTGCCAATGGAATACGGCAAGCTCCCGGAGAGTAGGTGGGAGTGTGGAAAACGACGAGCGAGGAGGCCTTTCAGTGGTCTCACCACACTCCCAAGCTAAAGGACCCAGCTCCTCGTCTGAGTAGCTTGACACCGTCTTTCCATTATATTTGTTCCGGCCTCTGTTCTGGCATCAAAAACAGGTTGGTTGGACCCTTGAGTCATGGAGCATACCCACGCGGGGGATTGCCCAGAAAGCTGCCTTTACGAATTAGCCTGTGACCCGGTTTATTTTCGAGAGAGAAAAGAAAGAGGGAAGTAAAAGAAAAAGATTGAAAGAAAAAAAAATCCCGCCAATCCACCATGTGAATGTGGTTGGAAAGCAAAGGTGTAAACGGCGCCCTCAATGATTACCCATGCAACGTAACTTAAATTTACTCACGTAGCTGTACAAATAGTGAAATCAGAGGGAAGTGAAATGCACTGAACCAAACCATTTATTGCTTCAAAGAGATATACTTGGTAAGGTTAAATCAATGCATGATGCAGAAACGGTGGTTGGTTGGGTTGTATTGGTGTAGCACATGAGTGGAAACTCTTTTTTTATAAAATAAAAGGAAGCTGAAACCCGGTGTTACACGATCTTGCTTCTCCGTCTCTGCGCCGCGGACGAAAGCGCCGAGAGTTGCGGCAGAAACGCAGGAGGTAGAGGAAGGTAGAGGAAGAGGAAGGTAGAGTCTGTAGAGGAAAGTAGAGTCTGTCTTTAAAGGCGATAATGCTGGGTTATCTCCCTGAACGTGACAAGCGCGTGACTGTCCTCGTGCAGTTCCATAGTACGGGAGGTAAAAGCGCAGGCTTGTTGGTGGTCGTATTGGCTGCCCTCCATGGAAGCGTGAGCGGGTGTCCGGATGTTCTGAATGGAACCGTTTCGGGAGTGGTTTTTTAGCACACGCAGTGCAGGTCGGGACACCCAACCAGACTGGTATTTCCTGTAGGCTTGTGGGAATCGGTGACTACCTTCCGAACCCCTGGTTAAGTGAGAGCCAAGATGATGGCTCCCTCTTATGCTGCCGTCATTTCTTGGTCTTGAGTGAGGTAAACGCAAGGAGGTTCGTTCTTGAGGTGGCCACAATGCTTGCGTGTTGCTGCCCTCGATGTTGGGAGTCGCCTGTATGATCCCCACCGGGGGTGGTGTTAAGAGCTTGAGACCGTGCTTGATGGCGACCCTCGTAGTGTGAGGGGTTCATATTTCTAATCAAAGGGAGCATCTTTAGTATTTGTCGCCAAGAGTCTGGGAGTGCATCAAGCAGAGTGACATTCTGTGCTGACCAACCAATTTGGTGAAGCATGCGGCGACCCGCCGCAGTTCTGAGTCGGAGCTTCTGGTTAGAAAGATGGCCTTTCAGCAGATATTCCACCGTGTTGTGGAGCCCCGTGCTAACCAGCCTCTCTGTGGACGCACTCATGAGAGGACTAACGGCCTGCTCAACCGCGTTTCTAATCATTATGTAAAGCATCTCTATGTCATTCTTGCTGTGAAGAAGACGTAAGTGATTCTCGAGAGGACAAAAGCTTGAATTAAAGGGGCCCTGAAAGGCGTTTTGAGCACACTAAATGAAGTAGCGCAATCGTAAGATTGGGTCGTCAAGATCATCTGGGCCAAGTATTACTCTTTTACGCGCAGCGGAAAGCTCACACTTTTGTTGCAAAGTTTGTCGCTTTTTTCTCACCCTTTCCTTCGTGTTTTTGGACGCCGCCATCTTCACATGTCTACATCATCGATTCCCACATGTTCGTCATCAGCTAGACATCCTGCTATTGGGCGGATTTTTCACGCACTTCCGGCTAAGAGATGAGTCGTCTGCTCAGCGTCGGCTCGGCGGATGATCTGCCAGCGGAGTGTCGGAGTGCTTCGACATTTTACGACAAACGAAACAAGTGTAAACAAACGCTTAACCGTTCGTATTGAATGCAACACGGCCATAGCACGACATGGATATTCTCTTACCTGAGTACGCTTCATAAAGAAAGCGTTGAAGCCCCGTGGCACTTCTTTCGTGCAATCGCAGAGAACACCCTCAGCCGAATGCCCGGGTTTGACGGATACATTTTATTCCACTACAAAACAATCCAGAGATTCGTTTCGAACGAACACAATGTCACAACATGCGTTGCAAGTCTGAACCGCGATTGACAGACGATGGGTTGCCTCCTCCTGCCCGTCGTAAATTCGGCACTCACCTCGCGCGCGATTGCGCGGACGAACAGCAAGTCACTTAACTCTGGCGCGAAGGCCGAGATGGCTTTTAGCCACGCACACTGCACATACCCCCTGCGAGGTTGAGTCGTACGTCGCTCGAGCAAGATAATCCAGACCATGGGAAGCACTATCCACCCGCAGAAGCACTACGTCGCATTTCATCGCGAAACAAAGGCGTCCACAACACACACACCATCGCCTCCTGTAATGCCACACGCGTCGCACACTTCCCAATGGGAGTGAGTGGTACGCCTGCAGTGCCCACATGTCGCGAGGTGGGGCCCCGAGCTGAACCGGGATCACGCAATCGTAACTGACTTCTGGGGCGGTTTGTGCTTTGTTGCCAAGGCAACCGATGTTTGAGATTGTCAAAGAAATGGCGCTCGCTCCAGCGCTAGAAAGCTCTGAGCCCCGCCGGGGCATGTTTTGCCAACGTTGCCGCTCTCCACCACGCGTCGCCCCAAGCTGAACTGGTCACATGATTGAAGCGTTTTGTGCGCGGGTTCTGTATCGGTTTAAAATGTCTTTTTCACATGCCGCCGGCAGGAATTACCACCACCGCAAAATAAGACCCGGCACCAGCGGGGCCACATCTGATCCGGCGCTTTTTGGATAAACAATGCGCGGTGCTTGAGGGGCATGAGGGACCGAGCCCACGATCCCCCCCGAGCGGCTGCGAGTTCGCCGCCGATTAAAAGTCACGTGCTGCCCTGCAGCAACACACACCGCGAAAGGGCAAGGCCAGGCCGCCGCACAAATGTGGCCAGATTTTTCGTTCGCTTTTCCAGCCTTGAGCGGTGTGAGGGATTCAAGGTGTCAACAAAGCTTCCCGTAGCAGACAGCAGTATGAGCAGCGCGATAGCGGAAGTACGTCACCGCCGAGGAGCACAGCATCACGGGAGGTAAGGCTGACGCGCCGTCAACAGCGGAGAGTAAGTTGAAAGGAAGAGGAAACGCGATGCGACGATAATGCGCGGTTTTTGATTTACGATTTCTCAGCTAATAGTCATCGCTTTAACAAAATTCTTGCGGGAGGAGATTGCTAATACATTGTCTTATTTGGTTACATGTACATCCATGCATCGGCGGAAGGTATTTCAGGACCCCTTTAAGGTATCGGATTCTTTGAGTCCTCGCTTCTTGGTGGCAACTCGCCTGATCATGTGTATGATTTGATTGATGCTGTATTTGAGGCGCTGCTAGGATATGTCACTCTTGGTGTGGGCCTGGAGATGTAGGTCCAGGATCTTTATGCTTGGGCTTGGAGTGATGGCCTGGCCAACAAGGAGTATTTGAATGTGCTCCTTGATTTGGCGTGAGGGCGGGCGATAAGGAACTGTGAGTTTTTTACGTGAGCACTGGAGGCCACACGCTTTAGAACATTGGCGTACTAGAAGTGAGATTCCATGCATTTGTGTGAGCTTCCTTTAATTTTTAAACTCTTAGCACATGCGCAAGGCGCGCACAGGGCTGCTTGACGGGCCATGGGCGGACCGAACAGCGGCGAGAGAGGTCGCGTGACTCTTTCACGTGGCATTCAGCGAGAATACAGGGGGTTAACCCGTAGATGTGCTTGGTTTGTACACCACCTGTCTTCCCTGTGTTTGCGTGCGCTCGTAGCTAAATGGTAAGACAACGGGCTCTCGCTTTGTTAGTGTGCTAGCTCCAGGTTCGATTCCCAGCGGCGCCAGTAAATTCTTTTATTTGTTCGCTGGAGTTTCTTGGTGACACCAACGGTCACGAAAGAACCCTTGAGGGGTAGAGGTAAAAAGCTTTGCTTTAAAAAACAGGACTTAGGAAGGAAACACGGACACAATGCTGACTATCAACTGAGTTTACAAGGAGGAACACGAGGCGGAGGGCCGCGAGGCGGACCTCATAGGAGGCATTAATTGGCGTGGAATGCGTGCAGGCAACCATGCGAGTGCGCCGCCATATCCGTGGCCAAGCGCCTGTTGCTAAGGTGACGTTGTGCGCACGGCCCGCAGATCAGGCACCCCTCTTCTCCTCCGTGCCTTCATGGCGGCCGGGAAGTCCGCAGGCCGAGACCTGAGCTTGTGTTTTCGTGCAAAGCGTGTGCGAGTGATTCGATAGTCAGTTGTACTGCGATAGCGTTGGTTACGCGAAAAGTCATGGCTCCGCTCATGGGTGTGACAAACTTATCGGCAATTCAACGCCAGCCTATGCGCACACCTACAAGCCAGTACGAGTTGGTCGTGGCACAAAGGTTACAACGTGAGCGCAGTAGTCCGTATGACTGCAGGAACTGCATCATTTCCAAACTGTTGCCGACTGAACGCCGATGCCGACTATTGTTGAGTGCAGCACAATACGATCTACCTATCGCCAGACGCGTATGAAGGCGTCGCCGCAGATCAGCTGATTGCCAGCCGCCACGCTCTTATGTCCGAGGTGAGTTGTTTTGGTGAGTGTGAAACATTTAGCGCACGAGAAAGCCAGCGCTAAATCGGTGTACGATTGGAAAATTTATACAAATAAATTATTCGGCTTTTGTACTCAACCACGTATTAGAGGGCACATACCAGACGTGCAGTCGTCGATGCGTTGCGGGTGCACTTGCGTAGACATCCGCGGCGGCAGCCAAATCCAGCGACGGACATATGCGCGCCGTTCGCAGCCTCGGTTTCATCCTCCGGTGACGCGAAGTGCTCGAGGGCAGGTAGAGCGCCACCACATAATGTGAGTGCGATTAATAATATGTCTGCTGACTCCACTACCGATAATCGGGTTGGATCGCAGCAGACGATGGACGCTGGTGTGTTTTTTTAAGTGCGAGATGCGGGCGCAAACCGCATGCGCTGGCACAGTGGGTACCGACATGGCGGTTGTCAGTGTTTCCAAGTTGAGAAATCGCCCGCTAAACTTCTTACTGAATACCACCGATATGGAAACGGGCGATCAATGCAGACGAACAGTTTTCTTTTTTCCTTTTGAACATTTCTAACGAGGTGGGGAGAAGAGTACGCGGGGATGTCTTGTTCTTCGCAGGGCAATTATACATGCATGCATTACCTTAATCATCAACAGCTGAACACCACACCCTTTCAGCAGCCTACGAACAAACGAGGGCGTTGAAGGCGCTCAACACCCTTTGCTCCACACGAAGAGGGTGCAGAGCTACGAGTAAGGGTGTTGAGATTAAAGAAAAATGGTGTAACGTCCTCTCAACACCATTTTTCCACCTATACTGCACATCTTGTGGACAAAAAGAGCGTAAAAAGTTTAGTATGCATGACCGAGCACCATAACTCACCGCCCTCAGTCCGCGGGAGCTGTATAGCACATGACCGGAAATGCTGTCAAATCTGTGGGTCCGGACAGGTCGCCTCTAGAACCTGAAATTGGCAACGTTCAGCGCGCAAACTGTGTTTAGAGAAGCTTAGCTGACCTGTTAGAGGAAATCTCCGGCGTAAAGTAGGATATCGTGAAATTAGGCGAGGTTAGAAGAACACGAGAAGTCTTTATGGAGTTCAGTAGCGGGCATAATTTGTGGCTTCCGAACATCTCAGGAAAAAAAGAAACCCGGGGTGGGACTCTTTATCCACAGAAAGAAAGCAGGAATCGTGGAGGAATTTTTCCGGTTTACTGAAAGAGTCGCTAAACCGGACAACTCAGGGGGGTAAAGATATTATAAACCTATGCACCGACAGCTAGGAGGACGTAGACGAGGACGTCGAATAAAAGAAGAGAGCAGCAAGCTGCGGTTAGTGCTAAAATAGGTGGGAATAGAGTCGGAAAAAGTACCTGGGTAATTTTAAAATAGGCAGTTACAATAGCCGCGTAATTACACTGGTTACACTCTCCTGCAAATAAAGAAATAAAAAAAAGAAAATGGAAATGCAAGAGCCTCTAAACAGGAAATTGGCAGCTTTCCAAGTGATAGTCCAAGGGCTGAATTCTCTAAAGTGACGGCCGTTGTTGTGAAGCGACGGTGTATATGGCAGGCACGGGATTGGCAGGCATCATTCACGGGAAATCCGGGGAGGTAACCCTGCAGCCGTGGCGCGAAATGAGCGGGGTCAGAGCGCATCGCTTTGTGCCACAGGTGCAGGTGCACCTCGGAGGGCCTTCCGTGCAATTTTATTCTTTTCCCGGACGACCAAGCGATTCCCAACCAGGGAGTACATGCGTTTGCCTGGCGGTACCGTGTCGCTTCGAAACGACGCCCGCCACTTTAGAAAATTGAGCCGTGGTATTCTGAAGGCCGTGGAGGGGCCTGGCAACATTCGGTGTGTCGATCTAAGAACGGTTAAGTGCGAAATAAGGCTGCACCTCGAAAGGAAATGAGGTGAACCATAGGCATAAGTAAAGCCTCAAATAGCACTAACGACTGGGTCTGGGGTGGTTGGTTCATCATTAAACTGTGAAGCAGCGCTTAAACGAATACACCACACCCTCGTGCGGTGTTCCGCGCTCGTGTCTGTGTCGTCTCTTACTGTCTTCGTTTAAGCGCTATTTCACAGTTTAAGCCTCGAATATAGTATGTAGAGCCACAACACAGGAGTTAAATTGACCCTACAGAACAAACTTCGCTCTTTTAATCAGATACAACGAGGTGAGCGTTGCCGTACTACATGGCAACTAAACAACGCTAATGACATACAAAGTGTACAATCGCGTACAAAGTGTAGGGGAAGAACTTTGGAACTAGACTGCTTAACTGGGTCAGAAAGAAGTTGCTTATTACAAAAAGTGAGAACATCAGATTATCGATGATAGCGGATAAAATTGAATTTGTAGTGCTGAAAAAATCGATTAATATACGGAAAGTTAATGCAAGTCGTGCGAACAAAATGGCAATAAGTTCAGAAACACTGAGGAGTGCTGGAAGCTTAAAAGCAACTCACAAGAAACGAGCCATTGGAAAAGGTAGAATATACTGTAACATTACGAACAGCATTATTGGCGAACTTTCCTTTTTGCTCGTATCTTTTCAATTAGGCCTGTCTTATATATTCCAGGAACCACGATATGGCGCTTTTAAGTAAAAACAAACACACAGGAATATTCCTCTCTTTAGCAGCCGCAGACACGACTCCATCTTGCCGCACCTAGTCTGTGTGCTTCAGAGTGTGTCATACCACCACGAACACCGCTAAAATAACATTTGACAAAAATTCAACGCACGTACGGGCAGGTTCCAATTTTTCCAACCGGATTTACCGGTGGTCCCGCTATTTATGCCACGCTATATGTGTACATATGTCCGAATGTAATTAAAAAGTGATATGAAAAGTATTATCTGGAGTATTCAAAGAGCTAGAGTAATTGTTTCATTACTTTTCATAACAAACAAACGCATACATGGTTCGCGGCAATATAAAGCGCCAGAAGCGAGAAGGATAATATTTTATCAAGTTACCAAGAGAACTGTGCTTTTCATCTTTTTTTATCTTTTGGTTGACGGCACAAAAGAGTGATTTCATCACGCAAGTCTCTATCCCTGGGTTTATAAATGCTTTCTTCAGCCGGGTAATTTTTTTATATGAATCCACGTTTTCTTGATGTGAATGCATTCAGTAAGCCACGGATTGAATGAATTTCCTTTTTTATTTTTAAAAGGGACATAAAGCTAAATGCATGCATATACGGTGGACTTCCTGAACTTTAACCAGAGTATCCCTGTATAAATTGGCACTAAAATAGAATTCATCATAGCTTATGTGTAATTGCTACACCATTAGCTAAAAAAACAGCTGCACGTCATGTGTAGCTGTCTACACGTGTATGTAGACTCCGGCGGTTCTCATGATGCGGGTTGCTGCCCTTGCTACCTTAAGGGACACTGTTGTTAAGATAGAGGTGTTCGTAGAGCACACGTCGGCCTCAAATGATGAACTCTGGAAACGTATTTTAGACATGGACGGGAAAACAAACACCTCCAACAAAGGGTTGATGCTGCTGAGCAGGGCCATAGGGAAGGAGATATCGCGAAGCTTAGTCAGGACAGGAATGACCTGCAATAATACGGCCCTCGTTAAAACATGTAAATTATGGCTTTGGTTTTACAGAAAAAGGATAACCTTCTGTTAAAGCCAATTCCCTCACACAAACGGTCGAGCTCCCGCTCCTGTCGGAAAACGGTGTTGAAGGCTTGCACCGACTACCAGCGCACTTAAACAACGTGCCCGTTGCGTTGGTAAGATTTTGTCGGTGTTCGGTCAAGGCAACTTGGCTTGCCCAGCAGGACAGGTGACACCAGGTTGAAAGTGGCGCCCCATTTTCAGAGCGTAGCGCTTTGGCGCCCGGTACCGAGGTTTCACGATGGTGGCGGCTGCGTCCCCGAACCGAGCAGGCGAACGAGACACTCCGGGCAGAAAAAAATTAGCCCCATCTTCCCGAACGGAACGCCGAGTAGATGCGGAGCATCTCGAGGTTCCGTTGTGTTTCTGCTGTGTCTGTAGAACTTCATCGGAAGAACGGAGTGAAGTGGAGTCAACCGCAGCAAGCGCTGAACTGAACGCGCGCAGCGCGCTACCCGATTTACATTCAAGGTTGAAGGAGAGGAAACGAGAGGAGGAGAGATGCGCAAGCGCCGAGCATTCGCGCCGACGAAGCTCAGGGTCCGCCGCTCGCTTCAAGCGTTTGCGCTCAGCGTCGCGTGCCCTTCGCTACGCACCTTTGTCTTCAGTGGACGTAGCGTTGCTGTTAGTTTGTGGGGTGGTGGTGACGCTTGCTTGCGCCAACCCACTAACTGACGGGACTGTTGCTTCCATCACACTTCATCGGAAGAACGGAGTGAAAAGTGGAGTCAACCGCAGCAAGCGCTGAACTGAACGCGCGCCGCGCGCTACCCGATTTACATTCAAGGTTGAAGGAGAGGAAACGAGAGGAGGAGAGATGCGCAAGCGCCGAGCATGCGCCGCAAAAGCAGAAGCGAGAACGCGGTAGAAGCGAAAGCGAAGTGTACGCAGCTGGTACGAGAGAAGAAGTGGCGGGAGTATCGCGCAGCTGTGTGAGAGAGGGAAGGAGGAGAGTTGCGCATGCGCAGTGTGAGTGCGGATGCCGACGCGGGACATGCCCAGACTATAAGATGCTCTGCATCTAAAAAAACAAAGGAGCGGCGTCTGCTGACGGGGACGGCGGCACGCGCTGCCAAGGCTTCGCCTCCCAGCGCGTCGCCACGGCTCAGTATATGTCTCCAGTACGGCGAAGCAAGCGGCCTGTAAAGGGTGCACCTCTGCACTCAGGGTGTTCTTGCGGGGAAGCAACCTTTAGTAGGTTATACTTATACTGCGGAAAGGGAAATAAGTTTGAGCAACCTTGATTGGAAAAAAGCAGAGCAAAAGGTTTCCCCCCAGACAGCAGTGGGCCCGGACGGAATACCAATGCAACTGATAAACCTACTTGGACCTAAAAGTAAGGATTCGTTTATGAGGGCAATAGATAAGGTGATAGAAACCAAACAAATACCAGAGGACTGGTTAGAAAGTAGGATGAATTTAATATATAAAGGCAGAGGAGACAAAGCCAGTATTGATTCATACAGACCACTCACAGTAACGTCAGTGGTGTATAGATTCGTAATGCAGGCGATAAAATCAGAAATTCAAGCATAGATGGAAGAAAATGAAATACTTGGGGAACTGCAGAATGGATTTAGACAACACAGGCGACTGGATGACAATCTGTTCGTGATAACGCAGTGCATTGAAATTGCGAAAGCACAAAATAGACCACTATGGATTACGTTCTTGGACATTAAAGGGGCATATGACGACGTAAACAGAGAACGGCTGTGGAGGATGCTGAAACTCCAGGGATTAGATGACGAGTTAGTACAGTTCCTTATAGCAATCTATAAAGACAATAGAGTGCACCTTACTTGGGAAGGACAGAAATGCGCCCAGCAGGTCAACATCCATCGGGGACTGAAACAGGGATGCCCTTTGATCCCAATACTGTTCATGCTTTACATGGCAGGGTTAGAAAAGAAAATGGAAGAAAGTCAAGTAGGGTTTAGCCTAACCCATATGCTGCAAGGCGAAGTGGTACAACAGCATATTCCGGGAATGTTATACGCAGACGACATTGTTCTTTTAGCTGATAACCAAACCGATATGCAGCGGCTAATAAATATTTGCGGCCAGGAAGCCACTGACCTCGGATTAAATTTCAGTGCAGAAAAATCAGGAATAATGGTTTTCAATGACGCTACCACCGACGTAGTGTCTATCCAGCAAGGCGAATTACCTAGAGTGAAGGAATATAAATATTTGGGAGTGTGGATAAACGAAGGGGATAACTACTTAAGTGCTCACGAGGAGCAACTTAAGGTTAAGGGAAAGCGAAACGCAGCTATAATGAAGCATAGAGCTCTGTGGGGGTATAACAAATATGAAGTAGTAAGAGGAATGTGGAAAGGAGTAATGGTTCCGGGTCTCACGTTTGCGAATGCTGTACTCTGCTTAAAATCAGACGTTCTATCAGGCCTTGAAGTAAACCAGAGAACGGTAGGACGTTTGGCCTTAGACGCGCATGGAAAAACAACTAACGAAACAGTTCAGGGAGATATGGGCTGGGCGTCGTTTGAAGTTAGAGAAGCTCAGAGTAAAATATGCTTTGAGATGAGGTTGAGGGCAATGGATCAACGAAGGTGGGCAACTAAGGTTTTTAGGTACCTATACTTGAAAAGCGTGGACACGCAGTGGTTAAGAAAGACTAGAAGGCTAACGATGAAATACGGAAAGAACAGTGGGGAATCCAAAACAGCCAAGGTAACCAAAAAAGAGGCAAGGCAGATTGAAACGAATAAATGGAGGGAAAAAATGGAAGCTAAAACGTCGTTAGAGATGTACAGGGCTGAGAAGATGAACATCAGAAAGGAAAATTTCTACGATAATTCCCAGGGCAGTGCTTTACTTTTTGAGGCTAGAGCAGGTTGCCTGCGAACTAAGAGTTTTGTGGGGAAGTATTCACAAAATGATGGGGTATGCGTGGTCTGCGGAAAAGAAACAGAAACTATGCGGCACATCGTGTTAGAATGTGAGGGTATCCATCCAAATCTACATGAAGGGAATATTGGGCTTTCAGAAGCCCTAGGATTTAAGGGTATCACAGAGAAAGTTACCTTCAAGGCTGTCGAGGGGACGAAAAGAAGATTAGAATGCTGGTGGACGAAAAGCAGAGAGGGGAATATTGCCTAGGACAGTTACCACCTGTAACAGGAAAAAAAAAGTATTTTGTGCCTAATAAGCTTTTTGTGCCTGCCCTAAGCAGCGCTAGTATTAAACCAAAAGTGTAAAACATATGTATATTAGTCCTTTTTGGTAAGATGACATGTCATCACCCCGATACAAAGGGGAAACCAATAGAAATCATCATCATCATCAATTTAAGGTTGTTCGATTTTGGGTTTTATATTTTAACACGAAAGTGTTGTATGACGGGATACACCAAGATTTCAGTGATGCCATATCCGTGCCGGAAATGACGCCAGTACACCTTTGCCGCAGCTACTCGCCAGCAGGACGTCGCTTGCCAAGGACACCCACAAGACAGCCGCTGGCCCGCAAATCATGCTCAGCTGCAGAGTTCGGTGCAAAGTTCACTTACATGTTTTACCGATTCCTGACCGAGGAATCAACGACAGTTTTTATCTTTGCCAGGTTACCCCACGGTCATCGTTTGCCGGTGCACTGTACGACGCGACCTGAGGCAGCTGGTATGCGGCAGAGCCCAGAGAAAGTTGTTAATGGAAAACGTTGCAACTGGACACATCTTCGGAAAAAAAGCCTTGGTTCTGTGTTTGTGTGTGTGTGTGTGTGTGTGTGTGTGTGTGTTACATGAAGGACGTTAGGTATGTGTATGCTTTCGGGCAGTTGCTAGGATTCGTTCAGGTAGCAGCAACACCGGATTGTGTAGACGAAATTACATGGGCGCTCAATATGCGGCGCGATTTGTTTACAAATCTACACTACGCCTAAGTTAAGTTCATAGCAGCTACAGTTCACGTGCTGCTTTAAAGCGGCATGAAGAGCTAGTTTTGAGCCTATTTTATAGTTCCTGTATTTCTTTCACGGAGTTGTCTGTATGGAAGCATTCCTCTGAATTATTATGAATAAAAAGTTTCGCTCTAATTTGAAATTTGTTTAAATTTTAAACCCGTGTTGTTCCACAGCTTCGTTTCAAAATCTCAACCTGCGCAGCAATCCTCACAGACTTCCTCAAATAATTTTCTCACAAACGAATAGGTAATGGCGTCAAAACAATGCACATCACAGGCTTAATTGTATGGGATTCGCTATAGGCGCACTTGTTCAAGGTGCTTTATGAACTCTTTTGAGCACTGCCTGGTACGGCGCTTGAGTATGTCACCATGACAGAGAGTTGAGCGAGTTGGTATTGCGACGTGGTATTTGGAAACAGCGCAATAAAACAGGACCCCAAAGAAAAGAACCAGACAGGAGCAGACAGGACCAGCGCTCGTCCTGTCTGGTTCTTTTTTTGTGGTCCTTTTCTAATGGGCTGTTTCGAAATACCACGTGTGTTTATCACCACCGAAATTTAGAGGCACTGTTGAACCCGTTTATTCTGCTAACACTGCTAAGTTTGGGGCCGTGTATAACGACGCAATTGCGACGTGAGGCTTCCCGATCCGTGACAGGCGACCATCCTGACGCTTGGTGAAGGAGAAAAATCAGTGCCTTTCCATTCTGTGCAGAACGAAGACCTGCAAAGCTGGATGCAGTCCACGGAGTGTACGAAACAAAACGCGTTTATCTTAATTTGCGATGGAGGATATTTCCTAGCCAATTAGCTGAATGAACCTCTGACGGATCCAAGCTTTGTTCTTGCAGATAAACATGGAACTGCCGGTGTCCCTCCCGCGTCATAAGCATCTTACTGTTTCTGTAAGGCCGGGTTCAGACTGTTGCCGCAACTGACGTAATCACTTTAAAGAATGACGTCATTTCACGTCTCAGCAAACTAAACTGAGCGACATAGCGCTCGTCTACGTCCACAGATCACGGTACGGGTTTTGCGCCGATAATCTGAACATAGCCTAACCCACAAACCAATCCGCTCTACCACTAATCACTCACGACAGGCCCCATTGGGCCGTATAGGATCCGCGTTTAAATCTCGTACCAGCGCAACAGACACGCCATCCATCAATACTCGCATGAAACCTATAGCTGCGCGTGCACGCCTCCCCTCCTCCCTCCCACTATTTTCCACTACAAACCTGCGGACGCACAAACCGCCAACCGGTCATGGGCACATAGTTAGAAGTGACAGACGCCGCGACGGTGGATTTCGGTCGTTTTAGGGGCAGCCCTGTGGCAGCCGTTAACTGGGTTTCGCGGGAGCAGCGTCTGTCTATTGCCGCGTAACTCGGTGAGCGAGCGCAGCAGCGACGAAAGAAACGAAACGAAGAGGAGCGTCTCGCGAAAGGTGAAGTGGAGTACAGCACGTGCGGCTACGGCGTCATCTCTCACTCTGACTTTCCAACACACATGTTTCATTTAAAAAAAACACGAGACGCCGACCAGTCAAAACATCGTTCTTGACGTTTCGGCTTCCAGCACGGAAGCCTTGTTCACAATGAATACATCACCAGAAATGGATCGTTTAAATGGGGTTGGGTAATCGATGTAAGGAGCGCGCGTAGATTGGATTTAGATTTCCGTCGTTACGTAGATGTGGTCTGAATGATTAGTGATTCCAGATGCAGGCGTGAAGTTGCCGATTTTTCTGTTGCGACGATTCTTGCACCGTCCCAGTCAATCTTGTGGTCATTCGTGACGGCGTGCTCTGCTAAAGCGTTGTTGCGAACGCTCTTATTCTTTACGTCACGAGCGTGTTGCTGTAATCGTTTCTTGTAGTTTCCTGATTCCCCGATGTAAACACCGTCGCAGTCTGCGCACGGGATTTCATACACAACTCCGGGGAAGCGTTCCTTGGGCAAGCTGTCCTTCACTTTTACCAGCTGGTGACGCATCTTTCTAGCCGGAACGTGTGCCACCTGTACGTCATACTCCCGTAAGACACGTTTTTTGACTGGTTGGCGTCTCGTGTTTTTTTTTAAATGTATTCTCCCGGCCAGACGGGATTCCGTCACTGTCTCGACTTCACACATGTTTCATGTGTCGCAACCAGACGCTGTTCCATTATTCGCTAACCCAAACCACGTGTCGTTTACGCGGGAGGTTCGAACACGATATGCAACAACATGTTCGCAGCTCCCTTGTGCGGGGCTAATCCGAACCACGTGACATCTGCGTGGGAGGCTCAAAACACGATTTGCTACATGCTTGCCGGCGGCGGCGGCGCACTGCGAGGTAGCAGCAGAGTAGCGCCAAGGAGGTTGTATCATACAACCTCCTTGAGTAGCACATGCCGCCATACGTTCACTGTTAACGCGAACACTTCCTGAGACGCAGCAGAAATGCGCCGGGACCGGTAAGACTGCCGCTCACGCTGCGAACAAATGTCATTTAGGGATTGCAGTAACCATAAGTGCATTTATTACGCCCATCCGGGGTTCAGTTTATTTTTAGGAATAATCTGATAACCGCATACCGCTGTTAGCTACCGACTCCGCAACTTGCCAAAGGGGCATCGGTGGAGGCGAGAGGGAAAATAGTTGCGAAAGAGGTGTCAGCGGTGGCCAGGAGGAGCCCCGGAGCGGCGCCGAGTAAATAGATGACACCACAATGAAAACTGGAGGGTGGGGGGGGTTAGACATATACTGCTGTGCAGTAAAAAGAGTATAGTATTTGTACTTCAGGGTCGCAGCTACTACGCATGGTGCGCGTTGTGGTGACAGCACCATGAACGCGCGACGAACACAGATACGGACTTCAGCCCCTATGCGTCATCAGCCCTGTGCGATTGGTACGATAAACAGCGAGCGGACAAGGAACACGTGTGGTGCGTACCAACCCGCAACATGCGCACAACGGCCCAGTCTGGTATAAAGACTGCTCTCACGGGCACGCTAGGGGGAGTTGGACGGAACAGCTTGAAGGAAGCGGAATCAGGATGGGAGCAGCCAGGGGCAGACAACCGGAACGACGATCCCTGCCCAGCTCGGACTTACCAGCACATGTAGTGTGCGCACACGGAGTGGCTTTGTATACAAGGACTCGAACGTTGTCGTGAGTGTATAGCGAAGCGCCGTATTATTTTCCTGCACAATCGGTGCATCTCTGTTTTCAGTGTCACGTTGTTTACATGACCGTACGTGTTACGCGCTGCTGTTTCTACTGATGTAATTCTTGTTTTACTGTCCCTTAATAAACCGGTGATTATGTATTTCGTGTCGATGTCACTACGTCGGGCGGGGTCAGGTTCGCGAACCCTTCGCACATCAAGGAGGTTCCTTCAGTACTCACTTTCTGCGGTATTCTCCAGCTGTGTATTACACGCCTCTCGGAACGCCAGAAATGAATTAGAAAGAAAGCTGGAAGATAATGTCTTCTGTGTCTGAGTTGCTTGACATTGTTGTCCATCTTGTTGGCGATTGTTCCTATCTTGGTGGACAGTTGCTCGCCCTGGCTCGCGATGGTGTTGATCTGGCAGGTGAGTTTTTCCATCAGTTGTGTGAGGCATTAGAATGGTTTTGCCCAGTCCGGTTCGCTCGCTTGGTGTGGTTGTGCAGTGTTTGCAGCCTCTGTTTCCATTTCTACTATTGTGGGTGGGTGTGGTTGGGTCTCTTCCTTTCCCAACAACCTTAAAACAACAGGATGTCGAGTGCGCACGTACAACTATGTAAAAGACTTCCTCAGCCACAGAAAAGCCAAAATCAAGATAGGAGAGGAGATGTACGAACCTATCTCTTTGGGGACAGTGGAACGCCGCAAGGATCGGTCCTCTCCCCCCTGCTTTTCAGCTTGGCCCTACTCCTACTGCCGAAACTGCTAGGCAAAATAGAACACCTGGGACATGCGTTGTACGCAGACGATATAACAATATGGCTCGAAACAGCAGGATCCTAAGGATGGATGGAAGCGACGCTCCAAAGGGCAGCCGACACAGTCAACGAATACGCGCAAAAATGCGGACTAAGCTGCACCCCTCAAAACTCTGAGCTAGTCATCATAGGACCGAGAAACCCCGATAGAGCATGCAAAGTCGAAATCGAAATAGACGGGACAAGGATTACCCCTAGCCCGCATACCAAAATCCTTGGCCTGATAATACAAGCAGACGGCAAGGCATCGCAAGCGGTGAAAAAGCTCAAGGCCACAACGGACCAGATCCTCAACATGATACGTAGAGTCTCCAACAGAAGAAGAGGGATGAAAGAGGACGACACATTACGTCTGGTGCAGGCCTTCGTCATATCCAGGAAAACATACGCAGCACCGTACCTGAATCTCAGAAAGGCAGACACCGTATACCTGGACACTTTAATCAAAAAAGCGACCAAACAAGCCCTGGGGATACCGCAAAACTCGACAACACCGCGACTTCTGCGCAGACCAAGTCCACAACACGCTTGACGAGCTTGTAGAAGCCCACCTTTCGAATCAACGACTTCGCCTCAGCATAACGGATGCCGGAAGGGCTGTTCTTAAGAAGATAGGATGGCAAGAAGCGCCACACGTCACGGAGCGACAAGTACCAGACCAATGGGCTTCGCAAATCGAGACCAACCCAACCCCAAAGAACATGGACCCCGACAGAAACAAAGGGAGGCGAGAGTGAAAGCAATTAACAAACTGTTGGAATAAAAGACACACGAGGGAATACTCTCTGATGCTACCCTACCCAAATTCTCCAACAACGCAACTATAGTAGTGACCACAAGGAACAAAATAGCGAACTGGGCATCAGTGTACCCCACGGAGCCAGAGGAAACGGAAGAGGCCGCCATAGCACTGGTGTTAACGTAACCTGGTACAGCGACAATTCTCACGGACTCGATGAAAGCCTACAACAGATACAGAACAGGATGGATCTCAGAAAGTGCCACCAAAATCCTGACAAGCGGGAAACCCCAGGAAAAAAGAATTGAACTCATTTGGGTCCCTGCCCATTCCTCGATCGAGGGCAACGAATTCGCCCATCGACAGGCCCGAGACTTAAACCTCCGGGCCACAGAGGAAACGGAAGAAGGGATGCACCGAATAACGAAATACGCAGAAATTCTCAAACATTACAGGGAGAACAGAAGAAGCCTTCCTTGCCCTCATCCTCAACTATCCAGGGAACAACAATCAATATTGTTGTTGACAGATACAGGCAGCCTCTTTCCCACACCCTTTACTACTCAACCGCATGTTCCCCATTAGTTACGCAAAAGAATGTCCCCCATGCTCTAAACCAGGCACCCTAAAATACACCATCGGAGAATGTACAAAACTCAAGTCCCCCCCAATTCTTGTTGACTCCGTCAGCATAGAGGATGAGCGATGGGAGATCTTGCTGACGAGCCACGCCCTGGAAAACCAACTTCGGCTGATCCACAGGGGCCAGGATGCTCGGGAGGCATATGGGAACCTGTGAATCAGGAACCACTCCGACTGAGTTGAAATAGCTCCATCGCAACCCTTTTGCTAAAAATAAAGTTTATTCTCTCTCTCTCTCTCTCTCTCTCTCTCTCTCTCTCTCTCTCTCTGCTGTGCCGTATTTATGGTCTTCGTTGGTGCTCCAAGCTATCCAGACCATAAATACGGCACAGCAAATATTGACTTCTTTCAGCTCTCTTCCTAAATAATTTATGACAGTCAGAGAGACGTCTTATACACAGCTGGAGAATGCCGCACGAGGTGAATACAAATCCTCTTTTTCACCTCCACTAAGCGTTAGGAAGGTCGACAGTCACGAATGGCAAGCGTGAGCGCTTAGCGTGATTCTCCACCACGCCTAAAACAAGCGTGCAAGAAATATACTTTACTTACGCTTCGCAGGCGTTACGCATCATGCTTACGGAGCGTGATTTTTCAACGTGAAAGCACATCACGTTTAGAACAAGCGTCCAAAAAATCATCAACACTCGCGCTTACCAAGCACAAAAAAATTACAGGACAATAATTGTGGTGGCGGTGCTTTCCATCATACTTTGCAGAAGTCCGCTATAGCACATTATTAAGAATCAGTTGGTATGGTATATTGTATTATTGGTATTCTTTCAATTTACCGCCATCCACATGGTAAAATGAAAACATTTTCTGCGTTTACTGAATCTTTTCTGGATCTGGTAAGCACGAATAATTGGCAAGCTGTGATTTTTGGGGTCATAAATGTCACCCTCCTTTGTAACAGTACTTCAACAGCATCCACTTATTATGCTCTCATACGACTGTAGCAACGTAATAAACAGCCCTGCGCCAGTACCCCTACAGTCGTAAACGTTAATTGACGTATTTTTCACAAATCTGCCCATGAATGCAATCTCGTCAAGATTCTTTTTGTTCACAATACGTGATTACCTACCTTTTCTACTTCGATTTTTTTACTTCGATTCGAACAGAAATCACAAGTTACCTGCGGCCAGTTGTAAATTCCAAAAGCATAGCTCAGTTTTGCGCTTTCGTAGAAGAGACAAACTAGGATAAGGTGTGCACTCAGTCACACCCGTCCAAAGCTTACGATGCATTTCTCGAAAAATACTTTGCAGCTACGAGAAAGCATTTCCACGTGTTCAAGTTTAAAAAAGGGTAAACCAAAAAAAGAATGGATTACGCTTGTTCTGCTCACATGCCGGTTGTTCACTCGTTTTAGATGCGACGCTGAGAGCATCTCTTGTCGGCGGCCCTGTCCTTCCTGCGTGCGTCCGTTGTTCTCCGCGTGCGTCCGTTGTCCGCAGCCACTCTCCCGCTCTCCTCTCCGATAGCGAACACTCTCTCGCGAGGGGCATTGGATTGGAATCGATTGGCTTGGCTTGGCTTGGCTTGGCTTGGCTTGGCTTGGGTTGGATTGGATTTGGATTGGATTGGATTAAAGTGGATTGTGTTGGATTGCGTTGCGTCATAGCCCCGGCAGAGGCACTGGCGCCGGCGCGTGCCCAGGGGCCCTATTCTCGACTGCACAAATTGCCGGCAATTCAGGCAATTTTCCGGAAGTCTTTTCTGATTGGCTTTTAATTTTGGTCACGTGCTTCCGGTTGACAAAGCGGTTGTGTGTGCTGTCGTCATTTTGACGTTTCATGTCGTGGCGCAACGCTTGCAGCGCCGTTCAGCTCTGCAGAATTTCACAATATGGCCGTAACGTTGGCACTTAAAACAGCGTGGAGGTGATTCCGTATAATCGGCCACTTCGTGTCTCGTGAAGCCAAGGTGGATCTTCGCCGGACGTTCGAAGTTCGGGGCAAATGTCAGCACAACCGCGTTGGTCGGGAAGATTTTCCACTTATCGGGCGAAGAATGGTCTCGACGCATAATGCGCCTCACATGACCCCCTGCGGCCTTAGGTAGGTGAGGAGCTCCTCTTCCGTGTTCCACTTGGGAACGCCTCTAATAATGCATGTGTTCTGCACATAAGAGTGCGGTAGTCGGGCAGATACAGCAACACCATTAAAACGGTCGCATCGTAAAAGGGCGTTCACTTTTCTTCAGAGGTCACATCAAGTAGTCAGGCGCCTTGAGCTGTGAAATGACTGCGGTTAGGTGTTTGCCCAGCAAAGCCGAAACCGCAGAAAAAAGGACAATTGGGTTTTACGCCTCAGATCTTTGCCAGTTTCTACGGGAGATAACAGAACGGGTATGCCGACAGTTATCTGCTTCCGATGGCTCGCCACCTTGAAGCCCTCGTGGTCTACGTCGTCCATCTCGGCAGCGGTGTCATCAGTTTCGCAGGTAATTTAGGCTTGTCCCATGGCCCAAGTAGTGGTAGTAGAATCACCGTTGTCACACTGGTTAGGTCGCTTACATGGTGGCTTCACCAGTGAGTCTTCCAAGCACTTTTCTCCGCTGAGAGCAGTTCCCGCTGTAGCCAAGGTGGCAGTCATGGTGCCAGCACCGTTGACTTCACTCGATCGCCGGGAGCTCCTCAAAGTGGATGACTCCAAAAGAACCCCATGCGATGCATAGAGACTATACCTCCGGGAGGCGACCGCTGTTCTTGCAGAAATCGTGGCAGGATAAACGATAAATACCAAAAATAAGTGACCTGAACAGGGCAGCAACCGGGCAGCAAGCGTCCTTTATAAAGCATCTTTGGCAAGTGCACCTAGCAAATCCCATACAATTAGGCGCATTCTTTCGGCGCCTTTACCTTTACGTTTGTGAATAAAATTAAGTAAGGGAGTCTGTGAGGATTACTGCGAAGGTTGAGATTGTGAAGCAAAGCTGAGGAACAACACGGAACAACAACTATAAAGAAATTTTAAATTTGGCTGAAACTTTTTATTCGCAATAACATTCCAGAATGCTCCTGCAGAATAAACAAGTTGCAGTTTCATCAACCAGTCGCGTAGCATTTCGAGGGCCCGTGCGATCACGTCGATGCCATCCCGTGTAATTACTACCCGAACGAATTCTAGCTACTGCCCAAAAGCGGACCGATACTTAACGTCCTGTATGTAACGCACACGCAAACACACAGCACCAAGGCTCTTTCCAGTGGCGTGTCCAGTTGCAACCACAAATGTTCTGGGTTCTGCCGCATACCAGCTGCTTCACGTCGCCTCGAAAAGTGTACCGGCAAACCATGTCCCCCGGTTAACCCTGGAAAAGATAGAAATGGGCTTCAATAAAATACTTATGCGTTCAAACTGTCATACAACACGCGAACTTCCGCCGCGATGTACAGCACAACCGCGCACATTTTTATTGTGGCGTTAAAGCGGTGGTTCTGTAGAATGGGACACCATTTTTTTCAACTCTTCGTAATGTGCGCGTTGACTGTGTGAATTTCCGGTATATCCAATATTTTCGCCGTTTTGGAGGTGCACTGCGGAGGACGGAGAGAGCAGACGGCTCCTTCGCCGGCGGAGCAGGCTGCCGCTTCGCCAGAAAAAACGCCACCGACGTGAACGGCGAGCGCGGCACCGATATTCACCGCCAACGAGCGACACACGCCGAGCGCAAGACGCCGAGACCGGCGGAAACGGAAAGGCGAACGAGAGAAACAACTCACAGCCACGAGAACGAGAAACGCACTCCTTCCTTCTTTCCTGCTCATCTCTGCCGGTCGACCGCATGACCCGTGTCAAACAGAAGGTTTAAGCAAAACTGGGCCTGACACTAATGCAAAATTTCAAGGACAAAAAGAAATCCACACAATAGATGAAAAACTTCGTTATTGGGAAAATAGTTCCAGAATATATAAGGAGAAAAGATATTCGAAAATAATTTGCTTACCTGGATATTCCAATTGGGCCACCATGCCGTGGAGTTCGTGGAGTTCGTAGGAACGGCGTCGTCTCGCGCGAGAATTCCCCGCAGACGACACTCGGTATTCTCGCACCTACCGCGCGGCACTTCGCGCGGGCAGTCGATGTCAAACTGCTCATAAGGTTGTTCCTTCTTCGCCACATTTTACCCCATGGAAAGCGAGCACCCAGGACAGTACGCACTTGAATAGCAGGAAGACACGACGTACAAAGCGCCTGCTTCTGCCGATGCCTCTAATGGATCTAACTCCATTTTACCGCCGATATCGCTACCGTGAGCGCCATTTTTCAAAGCCTTCGAGTGAAAAAAAGCAAAGGAAGCGCAAGTCACAGCAGCATGCAGCAACACGTCGCACGGTGATATGCATCATGGTGTGTATATGCGCCATGAAGCGAGGTGCGATCGGCAGCGTGGGATTTTCTTAAGCGTGAGTTTTCCGGCTCACACGCTTGCAAGCAGGCGTAAAAGAAAGCGAATGTGGGCTTTCCCGGCCCACTTCAGGCTTGGATTGAAACGAAAACGCATATTTTGATTCATGCGTTGCTAAAAACCGAGTTTATGACTCCGATGATCATGTTTGACCCTTACTACGCGTGGCTAGTTTTAGAATGTCTGGCCGGAGTGATTTATTTCTGCTGCCCAAAATTTCCAACGTTGTTCCAACATTTTCCAATAATCTCCAACACTTGGCTACCTACATCGCGACCTTAAATACCAATCACCGACATTAAAAAAACTTGTATATCTAACGTTCGTTCGACCAGAGTCCTTCAATGCTTTACTGGTCACGAAACTGCTCCGTAACTCAATGGGAGAGCCTCATATGCTGCGTTTGTCCGCCGCGCGGTGGCGCCACCGCGGCGAGTTGTGTTTGTTTTGTGCGGGAAAAGAAATGTAACGTGCATCTCGCGCTCTTGTGATGCGACTTAAGTAGTGCAACGACGATGCCTAACATGTGTTGCGTCCCGGGATGTCGTTCCTTGTACAACGATACCACAGAAAATGTTTCCTTGTTCTGTTGACCAAGCGACGGGGAGCTGCGAGAGAAATGGAGGCAAGGCAAGAAACGGGAGTTTTCAGCTTCGATTATAAGTGTGTGACAGTGCGTGGAAATGCACTGTGTGTGTGAATGGAAAAAGCAATGTACCCGTTCGAGAGCATCGTGGACCTAGGAATGTACAAGGTTAACTTAAAGCCTGTTTTTTGTCATATCAGTCAGGTTGTAGCGGTGCTTCATTACCTGTTTGCAAACTTGTATTACCTTGCGCTCAGGCCCGCATGTAAAAAGGCTTCAGGACGTCCTTGTGCTTTCACTTTTCATATTTCCGCGAATCATCCCTTAGGGTTCGTCTTGTTTGTTTTGTAACCGCGCGTGGCCGATTCCGGTTTCTTATCTGACGTTTTAACCGGAGCGCCCGTTTGCTCTTTTAAAGCAAAGCTTTTTAAGTGCGAATGCACTTTATAAGCGACCCCAAACCATCCACCGCCGGCGGCGGCGGCGGCGGCGTCCGCAGTGCTCCTCTATATTTAAAAAAGAAACAGCATCCGGCGCCAGGTTTCGATCCGAGGACTTTGCGGCCGCAGCGCGACGCTCTACCGACCAAGCCACGGACGCGGCGGTGATATCAGTGTTAGTGACGCGCCTTATATCTTTAACGCATTATATCTTTTAACGCCTTATATCTTTAACGTCAGTGGCGTGCGTTGGCGACTCAGCGGCGTTATAGCGGCTTGATAACTGCGTGGTGTACACGTGATACTACAAACCCGATGGAAGAGAAGGCGACGAGGCGGTGGGCTGCGGGGGCCGAGCGCAAGCGCCGCAAGCGGGCCGACAACCGTGCATTCGCACTTTCACATTCTCCCCCTCGGGGAAATGCGGGGGAATTTTTTACCTCTACCCCCTCAATGTTCCTTCGCGACCGTTGGCGTCACCAGAAAACTCCGGCGAACAAATAAAAGAATTTACTGGCATCGCCGGGAATCGAACCTGGAACTAATAAACTAACAAAGCGAGAGCCCGTTGTCTTACCGATTTAGCTATGAGCCCACGCGAAGAGGGGGAAGACAGGTGGTGTACTCGCCAAGCACATCTACAGGTTTACCCCCGGCGTTCTCGCTGAATGCCACGTGAAAGCATCACGCGACCACTCACGCCCGTCTAGCGGCCATGTGCGCACCTTGCTCATGTGTTAAGAGTTGCAAAAATTAAAGGAAGTAATACTAATCCATGGCATCTCACTTCTAGTACGCCAATGTGCTAAGGCCTGTGGCTTCCAGTGTTCACGTAAAAAATCACAGCTCCTTCTCGACCGCCCTCACGGAAATCAAGGAATACATTCAAATACTCCTTGATGGCCAGGCCACCACTGCAAGCCCCAGCATCAAGATCTTGGGCCTACATCTCGAGGCTAACACCAAGAGTGTCGTCTCCTTGCAGCGCCTCAAAAACAGCATTAATCAAATCATACACATGATCAGGCGAGTTGCCACCAAGAAGTGTGGCCTAAAGGAATCCGGTACCGTTCGATTAATTGAACCTTTTGTCCTTTCGAGAGTCACTTACCTCAACTCCCTGTCTTCTTATCGACGAGGAAGACATAGAGATGCTTTATATAATGATTAGAAAGGCGGTCAAGCAGACCATCGGTCTTCTCATGAGTGCGTCCACACAGAGGCTGCCGAGCACGGGGCTCCACAACACGGCGGAAAAGCTGATAGAAGGCCATCTTTCTAACCAGAAGGTCCGACTCAGAACTGCGGTGGGTAACCGCATGCTTCACCAGATTGGCTGGGCAGCCCAGAATGTCACTCCGATTGACGTACTCCCAGACTCTTGGCTACTAAAACTAAAGATGCTCCCTTTGCTTAGAAATATGAACCCCTCACATGACCAAGGTCACCGAAAAGCACGGGCTCAAGCACTATACACCACCCTCGGTGGTGACCATGCAGTTATCTACACAGACGCCTCCAAGCATCGAGGGCAGCAATACGCCATCATCGTGGCTACCTCTAGAACCAACCTCCTTGCGTGTTCCTCGCTAGGACCCAAGAAATGACGGCAGCAGAAGAGGCAGCCATTACCTTGGCTCTCACTCAACCAGGGTTCGGAGGGTAGTCACCGGTTCCCAGCAAGCCTACTGGAATTACCAGTCCGATTGGGTGTCCTGACCTGCACTGCGCGTGCTAAAAAACCACTCTCCAAACTGTTCCATTCAGCTCATCTAGACACCCCCTCACGCTTCAATGGAGGGCAACAAATACGCCCACCCAACAAGATTGCGCTTTTACCTCCCGTGCTATGGAGCTGCACGATGACAGTCACCCGCTTGTCACGTTCAGGGAGATAACCCAGCATTATCGCCTTCTGAGACAGACCGTACCTTCGGCTTACCCTGACCTTTCCAGAAAACAACAAACTACCCTACGGCTCTTAAAATCCGGGCTTCTTCCCACAGCCTACGCGTCTTCACTTAATGCATCCGAATCGCTACGACGCTGAATGGAAATTTTGCTCAGAAGTAGGAACACTCCGCCCCGTAATCGGGGTGTGCTACTTTAGCCCTGAGCACCCTCCTCTCTTTCCGTCAACTACCCAACAAGAGCAATGGGAGATGCTGCTGTCCAGGCCCTCTCTACCTACCCAGCTTCAGCGGGTGGACAGAACACAGGCCGCGCGAACTGCATATGGGCACCACATAAGAAGGAATCATTCCCCAGGGCTGCACTCTAGGCCGTTCAGAATTGTGAACAGAAGTATTTCTTCTTCCTCCTCCTCCTTCTCTGCCGCAAATCTCGTCGCCTCCGTCCGCGGCGCAGAGACGGAGAAGTCAGATCGTCTAACACCGGGTTGGAGCTTTAATTTTATAAAAAAAGTTTCCACTCTTGTGCTACACCAATACAACTCAACAAACCACGGTTCATGAATCATGCGTCAATTTAACCTTACCAAGAATATCTTCTTGAAGTAATAAAGGGTGTGGTTAAGTGCATTTCACTTCTTTAGGTTTCACTATTTGTAGAGCGACGTGAGTGAATTTATGTGACGCCGCATGGGTAATCGTTGTGGGTGCCGCTTACAGCTTTGCTTTCAAACCACATTCACAGGGTGGATTGGCGCTAATTTTTTTTTTGTCGTACGTCCCGTCGGGCAATATTGTTTGATATGAAAAGGGTGCCACCTTGTCGCCAACTTGATTTTTTGTTTCTTGGACAATCTTCTCGATCCCATTTCCATGGGTCTGAAATTAATAACGTTCCGAGAGTAATGCATGCATAGCAAACACCGCGCAACTCACTTTATTGACGTTCATCTGTGCACGTCACACTTCGGACTGCTTCTTCGACGTTCGGGTTTCATTCTAGTCTTCTGTAGAACAGGAGCTCGCTAGCTCCCTACGTTCAGAAAAACTTTGCGTCGTTCTTGGCTACGTGGCAATATTCTGTTTCCTCCGTGTGCTCCACATCGCAGCGCGAAAAAATAAATTTTTGTACGCTCGACCACGCTCTTTTGTCTCCCTTCGTAACATTTAATTTTTGTTGCGTGTGATAAAATCAGTTTTACTGTTCTTTTTTCGCTTCCTGTTTTTGCAAGGATTGCAAAGCGTGGAAGCGGAAAGACACAAGGTGCAACATATATCTCTTCGTGTTTTGATCCTTCGCGTTTCTGCAGCGTTTTTAGATGTTCTCAAGTATGTACCCACTCATTGAAACGACAATACTATTGGGCTATCTCTTTTAGTGTTCTGTGCATTCCAGAGCAATCAACGGATTCATTAAGCGTAGTCTGAACGACGCGTACTTGGTTTCTTTGTTTTTTTTATTGTATTATCGATAGGCCTGCAGCAGTCCGTGACTACGCAGCTACCGTATGCGTGGTATTTACAACTTTTGCTTTAAGAAAAGAAGAAATAGAGATTTGAAAATCTGAAAACACGATGGCGCAGCGCTTGTGCCAGAGCACGCAGAAGCCGTTGCCGTTCGCGGCAGAAGTCTACGGTAATTTACTACGAAAAATAAGACCCCATTGAAGGCAGGTGATGACTGGACTATTCATCGCTAACTACTACGAAAAAAACACACTTAATCAGCGCGCAGACACCAAAAGCAGCGAGCGTTTGCACGCCAAGAGCAGGCCAATACGCTGCGAAAGCGGCGGCTGGATGACCTTCGTGCGGCGGTGGCGCCTGTAGTGGCGCGCGCGGTCCCTATATGAAACGAGCGCCGAAGTTTCGTGACCAGTAAAGCATTGAAGGACTCTGGTTCGACTAAGGCCAGATTATGCATCATCAATTTGGAACCCCTCGCAATCATAATTTTCCAACGATTTGTAATCGATACAAAACTGTGCCGCCCGTTTTATAGCATCTGAGTACTCGCACACAGCCAGTGTGACGTCACTCAAACAGTCGATCAACCTCTCCACCCTCGCCACAAGCCGTATTATCACTCGTTTGTGCCTTCTACACATATTTTACTACCCGTCACAATCCCGGCATGCTTTATTAACGCCCCCACCCGGAGCTTCTGCTCGTCTGAACCAGTCCCCCTCTAGAATAAAGTGCCGTACAGTATCAATTAATAGTTCTTCCTTTCCTCACGCAATACAAATGTGGAATTCTCTGCCCAATGGCAGAGCTTAGTGCCCTAACCACAAAATAATTCGCAAAAAACTTGAAACGACGACCCTTTCAGCCTTCACTTGATACTCCTGTCGAATCGATTGTGCAAATTCCGTTGTTGCGTTTTCTTCCTTTTCTCCTTTTATTCTCCCCAGTTCGGCATGTTCGCAATAGTTTCTCTATTTCTAACTGATGTCGATTTATATTGTGTTGTTGTTGTTTTCACTGTATGCATTCTTATACCTTGGCGCCAGCCCCCCTTTCCTTCTATATAATGCCTTCGGGCCCTTAAGGGGCGAACAAATAAAATGAAATGAAATTGACGAAGAACTGTACTGTATATATGCCTGGGTATTTCTGAACACTGTTGTTAAGGTTGAATGCATCGTGTTGATTGACAGTAAATTTTTACACTGCTGTTTTACATGTAACCGAGAGGCATTTATCCCTTGAGGAGATGTTTGGATCTCTTTTGCATTGCTTCGTGGGCATATGTAGTTATGAATAATTCAAGCATTCATTTCGGGTTCCCCAATAGCCCCCCCCCCCCCCCTCCACCCCCCCCCGCGACAGGCTGTGAATATTTTTTGGGGACAGGCTATGCTGCAGCAAAAATCTAGAGGACGAAACTATTAGTTTAAGCTATCATGTGCCGTTATCGTATTCGAGCACAGGTTGAAGGACATAAGGAATGCAGCAAATATAAGTGCACAGGTGTCCACATCGCGAAATCAGAAGGGCACGTGTTCGGTCATGTTAGTCTCGGTCGCCGTGAGTCGCACGCAGATGGTGCCTCCATGCAGGCGGGACAGCTCAGCGACTCTAATCGGACCGACGAGGGGCCGGCGTAATCCAAGCGGAAGTGATTAGAAACGCAACAAAGGCAAACAGTGCCGAACGGCGCGACCCACAGCGTGGCGGTGGGTTTGAGCACGCTGAGGGGCGGACAGCGGGGAGTTTCTAGCACGGGTGCAAAGCGGGGAGCCATTTCAAATATGCGGCCGACCCATCGTGGCGAGCCCTCTCGAAGAGTGTGCGGAAGGACGGGAGAAATTATCGACTAAGGCAGCGCACGAAATACTCAAATCAGCGCGAAGGCAGGCGGTAAGCGGCAGTGCTGCATGTGCGGGCACCGAATGCGAATAGCTCAAGCAAGAGGGAAGGGTACGAACAACGAGGCCACAGGTCTTTTGTGCCTGCGGCCGCATGACGGGGGAGTGGGGAGCGTGGGGGACGAGAGAATGCGCGACAGCACCTGGCCTGCCCTCGGCGCTCTGCGGGCAAATGGGGAGGCGGAGGGGGGTCAAGGGGGCCAATGGTGGGGAGGCGGCAGGACGGTATGTAGTACTCAGCATCGGCTTTGACGACGAGGCGAATGCGTCGCCCGCCGCACTCCAGATACTCGACAGGGCTGCGCTAATGAAACGTTATGCGTGTTATGCAAACTTTAAACGTGTGAGTGAGGGTGTTACGTATTCGGCGGCTGGACGACCGACGGGTGCCGAGGAACAGACGACGCAAGCAGTGCCAGGAAGACAATCCCGTTTATTCACTCAGCGACGCGCTTTTTGTGCGCTGTCGAACCAATCAGAGGGTGGCAAAAACAAAAAAAAAGAGGAGCCGATATCGCGGCAAGCAGGCATGCTTATCAGACAGCCAGACGAAAGAGCATGGCAGCCCAGCGAATGTTACAGAGGGGCAGGCAGAACTGCATAGCGCGCTTACCGTCGTGCCACCGTGATCCCTAAATGGCGTCGAACCCCAGACTCGCTTATATATGTCATGGGATTCTAGCGAAACGTGTCTGTCATGGCCTTTCGGCTCTTTGCTTTAAATGCCGCTGAGAAGTGAACCGGACGTAGCTTGAAAACTGTCTTGACGCGGTCGATTCCATTGCACTGCCCTTACATTGTGAAACCGAAGCTCTGGAGGACAACTGTTCATTCCCTTCGCAGTCGGGCTGGTACGTTCGCTGAGAGCACCAGTCACTGTGGCTGTTCGTGTACACTTGTGAGCATTCCTCCGGCGCAAGCCGGTGCCTTCAAAGCAGATGTCTTTAAAGCGGAGGTTACTTGGTGGCCGCAGGCCATCGCCTTCTCCGTTATCTCCTACTTTACTGCTCAAGCATGGCAGGCTAGATGCATTCGAGGGTCTTCCGATTCTTTGCCGTCAACTCGCCCGCGCCACTTTTTGGTGGCCGTGTCTGTGGCATCGTGAACTACAGAAAAACACAAAATACCTATCGACCATCGCTTCCGTATACCGATGACGGCATGTGATGCCTAGAAGACGACGTGTGCTGCTCACGTGCTCGAAGCTATTTCGACAGCTGAAAGCTGGCCATCAAAAGCTGACTCACGGAGGATTAAGCCGGAGAGCCCTTCGACTCTCTGGGTTAAATTAAAATCATCCGTTCTTTCTTAGAAAGACTTTGAAGTGTCCCTGCTTAAAATTTTTGATAGTGTTTAGGAAGAAATTTCAAATATTATCAAACTGGGCCCATGCGCAGCTTCCCGAGCTAGCACCCGCGTTGCACAGGCTTAAGCGGGGCGGGAGACTTAAGTCGGGTAGTCTGTACATTCGAAAAGCCGGGATTACGCTAATTGCGGTGGCGCACCTGATTTCGCCATTCCGAAGGGATGAAGAGGATATCTTCGTAACACCCCGTTTCTCCTTACGAACTTCAGCGACGTACGCGTCCCGGGTGATTACATCAAATGCATATAAAGAAATGTCGCGCTAACCGTCTACGCTTGCGGGACGTAATTTGTCTGGAAGAGTCGAACCACTTTCCCGAAGAAAAGCTCCCATTCTTCGCAGCTTAAGGCGCACGCCTGGAACGCTTCTGCAGCCTCTGCCAGATCACCCAGATCCCCGGTGATTGTTTGCTGGAATACTTACATCTGTTCTTGCGGTTCTGATATTCAAGTTTGAATGTTTGTGCTTAGTGAACACTTTTTAAGCTCGTACCTAATCTCCTTGCTTAGAATTTTCATGGGTTTTCAAATGCCGCGTATGCCGAGAGCAACGGAAGAATTGTTTGAACTTTTATTCGCAGCCAAACTGCTGCTTCACAATTACACGCCACACTGGCGTGGTCAAAGGCCATGTAAACCTCTTGAGAGCTTCGCTAAAGCGCCGGTAGCCTCCGCATCTCTTTGAAGATTTGATTCATGTCGAGGGTGTGATGGAAGCCCGTCTGGTCGGGAGTCATGTTGCAATAGAAACGGAGACACCGACGTAAATAAACTATTGTTTTTTTAATTATTTAAATTCTAGTGTGTTGTTGTTAAGGTTTTTAACAGTTTATTTTTGGTCGGTGTCTCCGTCTTTATTGCAAGAAGGTTAGAGTACTGCCCGCGACAACTACGTGGCCTATTAATTACGCCTGTATCGCTCATTTGTAGCGGGTTCTAATTGCAGAGGTTCGCAGAGAGAGACAGAGAGCGCGATGGTGGGAGCGCGATGGTGGGAGTAGAAGCCCAGTCCGAAAATACATACGTTACCCAGGCGTCCTCGCCCGGGTCAGAAGAAGGGTCTGATACACCAGTCGACAGCTGGGCCCGCTAGCTCGAACAAACATGCTTATTTTCAGTCTTTCTGGCAGTCTAGTCTTAGTTACGGACTACAATAAGTTTGCAAAATAGATTCATACAGTGCGCATTCCCGACAGCGCACAGGCTAGGCTACATAGCAGTCTTACTGAAGACTATAGGGACAGCACGTACCTAGACGCGTACCAGAGGTGCCTCTACAAAAAAGCGGGGAATACGCTGCAAAACGTCTTGTTGTCGTCGCCGCCGTCGGGAAAGCTCTTGTTTAGAACGATGCATGATCGCAAGAATTCAAGAAACGTTGACCATGAGGCAGCGCATTTGGGCCCCGTCACGAATCCGTGACAACGACCCGCCATCCTTGGTAAGCCACCTCACGCGAACGCGTCGCCTGGCCTCGTTCGCCCCCGGACGCTGTTGTGAGGCATATACAAAGATCGTCTGCTGCGTCGCAAAAAGGACCCGCCGTGTACATGTACAGTACAATTTCGCTATAACAAAACGGGATGTAAGGAAGTAATGGATATCAACGAATCAATCCTAATTCCCCTTGAAATTCCCATAGACGACCATGTACTTAAGACACCCTTCAAACTAAGCTAAATGTCCTCGTAATGGGTATAATGAACCTTTTTTTTCCACAACGAGAACTTACGGACCATTTTCGTACACGTCAGGTCAATGTCTTATAGTGAGAGACAGTTTAGGTCGCATCACGGATGCGGTGATTCACAACTAGCGCTAGCCAGTGGCCGTCTACTCCAGCGCGCTAAAATGGCTGAAAGCGCCTGGACTCAGTCGCGAGGGTGCACGTCTTCCGGGCTCCGAGCAGCGCGCCGGGATGTTCCTCCAGGCACTCGACGGGGATGTGGAAGGCCTGCTGCGCCGCTTCTTTGGCGCTCACGATGACGTCGAGTACGGACTCAAATTCGCGGCTGCAACTGAAAAAGCCATTCGCCCGAAGAAAAAAAGGGCAAAAATCTACCAACGACTTTTTCTCTGCAAAGTGAGCCGCCAACTTGTGTGCTGTCGAATGCATGATCGTGGATGAGCCGTTTGGCATGAACCAAGTGAAGATTCTGTGCTGTTTTGTAACAGCGAAGCAGTTTAGCTAATCGCAATTTTTCGTGTGCACAGTTAAAAATAGGAAGAAATTGCCTAGTGGGCGCACGCGAGCATTCGCCTCGCGGTGACCGCCCGGCAGTTAACAAAATCAAGAAAATGCCGAGCGCTCGTGTTTGCGGGCCTCGTGACGACCGCTTAGCGTTTCCTGCGAACATTTTTCAAGCCCAGCGTATGTACTTAGGGAGATTTACCATGATTAGCAAAAAAAAAAAAACTCCAGGGTTCGCGGCAATTCTTATTTTATTTTATTTATACATACTGCAGACCATCATTACGTCCAAGCAGGGGGTCACAGAAAATAAAAGGCAAAGAAAATACAAACAATACAAACAACAAAGCACTTATATAGTGGGTAAGTCCTTCCATTCTAGTATCATACGTGGAAGAAAAGAATATTTGGATGTGTCACTAACAGCAAAGTATGGGGTCAAATCATTTGGTTTGTGGTGTCTAGTATGCCTTGTGGATAATGGGGACAAAAACAAAGATGGATTGATAGACAGTTCACCTTTGCTGAGTGAAGAAGAAAGTCCAGGCGGAAGCACTTTCTCCTGGATTCAAGGCTTAGGATATTGGTAGTCAGCATTACCTGTGAGGGATAATCTGTGCGTGAGTATTTGGAATAAATAAACATAACAGCTTTTCTTTGAAATATTTCGTGTTTACGGATGTGATTTGTATAGGGGTCCCAAAATATGCAGGCATATTAGAGCTTTGGCCGAATAAAAGTAAAGTAGCAGGGGCGTTTGACGTTTCCGGGGGAATGTTTTAGTTTGTGTCTTAGGAAGCATTGTTTGCAGAATGCGGCTGAACAAATATTGTAATAGATTACTGGTTAATGTGACACCAAGGTATTTATGACTGGTTACTTGTTTCAAGACACTTTTTTTCGTGTTACGCGAAGATACAATGTTTTCTCTGCATTTATTATCATTCCCCAGTTATTGCGCCATTCAAATATGTTACCAATATTAGTATTAAGTTCCGACTGATCATCAGAGCATGAAACATCTCGAAACAAAAGTGCATCATCCGCGAACAATCGAATTTGTACACCAGGGGTAATTACACCAAGAAGATCGTTTATGTAGAGAATAAAAAGCAATGGTCCCAGCACACTTCCTTGCGGAAATCCCGAAGTAACATCAAGATAGTCAGATTGTACACCAGTTATTGTGACCAGTTGTTTCTGGTTTGTTAAATAGTTCGCAACCCATGTGACCAGAATTTTGGGGAGGCCAATATTTTGTATCTTTAGAATTAGTTTGTTATGCGGTACTTTATCAAACGCTTTGCTGAAGTCCAGGCAAATTGCACAGATTTGACCGGTATGAAACATGGTTAAGTCTACGCGGTAAGGACGAGACAAAAGTAGAGACCACACAGGACTAGCGCTAGTCCTGTGTGGTCTCTACTTTTGTCCGGTCCTTACCGCGCTACTTAACCATGTTTCACAGTTCTAACCAACTAGCCCACATTTACGCATTGACCGGTGTGGTCGAGCGTGTGCGCAAACAAATTAAACACTGTAACTAACTGTGTTAGAATACCTTTGAAGGGTAGAAGGGTTAGAATGGTTCTTAGAAGGGTAAGAATAGTAGAATACCTTTTCCTAAAGCCGTGTTGGATACTTGTTACAATAATATGGCTGCCTAAGTATTCAAGAATGCGAGTGGAAATAATGTCTTCTATTAGCTTGCAACAAGATGATGTTCGTGATCTCGGGCGGTAATTTTGCAAACTAAGGCGGGCACCTTTGCAAAGCAAAGCTTTTTACCTCTACCCCCCAAGGGTTGTTTCGCGACCGTTGGTGTCATCAGAAAACTCCCGCCAACAAATAAGAGAATTCACTGCACCGCCAGGAATTGAACCTGGAACTAATAGAGTAACAAAGCAAGACCCGGTGACTTCCCGATTTAGCTACGAGCCCACGCGAAGACAAATAGGACATGTGGTGCACTCACCAAGCACATCTACGGATTTAACCCATGCATTCTTTCCAAATTCCACGCGAAAGCGAATAAAGGAACCTCACACCAACGCATGGCATCTCACTTCTAGTACGCCAATGTGCTAACGCCTGTGGCTTCCAGTGCGCACGTAAAAAACTCACAGCTCCTTATCGCCCGCCCTTACGCCAAATCAAGCAGCACATTCAAATACTCCTTGATGGCCAGGCCATCATTCCAAGCCCAAGCATGAAGATCGTGGACCTACATCTCCAGGCCAACACCAAGAGTGACATATCCTAGCAGCGCCTCAAATACACCATGAATCAAATCATACACATGATCAGGCGAGTTGCCACCAAGAAGCGAGACCTCAATAAATCCGATTCCTTTCAATTATTTGAAGCATTTGCCCTCTAGAGAATCACTTACGTCAACCCCCTGTCTTCTTTTCGGCAAGGAGGACAGAAAGATGCGTTATGTAATGATTAGAAAGGCAGTTGAGCAAGCCATTGGTCTTCCCATAAGTGCGTCCACAGAGAGGCTGCTTAGCGCGGGGCTCTACAACATGGTGGAATGGCTGGTAGAGGGCCATCTTTCTATTCAGAAGCTCTAAATGAGCAGAACTGCGGCGGGTCACCGCATCCTTAACCAGATTGGCTGGGAAGCACAGATTGCCACTCCGCTTGACGTACGCCTGGACTTTTGGCGACTAAAACCAAAGATGCTCCCTTTGCTGACAAATATGAACCCCTCACACGACGAGGGTCACCGACAAGCACTGCCAAAGCTTCACGTTCAATTATCGTCATTGTAAGACAGAGGGGTGCATGGTTTTTTTTATTTCATGTTTTCTTCCTATTGTATATTCCTTTGCGCTCTTGTGCACACTGGGATATGTAGTATTGTTTGTTGAGATGCTTTGTTTAGTTACGAATGCTGCTAGGTATGAAAAAGTTGTGCTGTGCATTTTATTTTATGCCTTTACCATGCTTTCTACACATTGTGATATCTACTAGTTGTCTGCATTGTGATGCCTTTTTTTCGAGTGTTGGACACTATTTGCTATTATTTTATTGTAACAGTGCATTCTATATTAGTGCAATTTTCGTGCTGCTGTTCCCAACAGTTCCTAGTGAAAAATTCTGTATATACAGAATTATGGGAATACGGAGTTCATACGGAGTGTTACGCCCCCAATCGTAATAAAAGTAGATATTAGTTCAACAAACAAGGGAATCATATGAGTTCGCACAATATCAATGGTTGGCAAAGTTTTCGTATTTTTATCTCCAATAGTAAGCAAAATCACGCTCCGTAAGATTTCCGTATACTCCGTATATACGGAATTCATACGGACAATGATTTCGCAGTTCTAGTGATCATACAGACGTAAAACAGGTGTCAAATGTTTCGACAGGTATGAACGGTTTTTTTTTTTTTCACGTACCTTTCGAAAATCTTTTTTGTTTTGTGGCGGCTTCGTGTCATGCTAGGGATGTACTCCGCATTCTCATAATTCCGTATATAGGGAAACTTTCAGGAGGGACGTACGTTGGATTGCATGTTCTGTATTGTAGAATGTAAGTTTTGCAATGCTTTGGTTATTTGTCATTTCCTTATCCGAAGTGTCAACTGTTTGTTTTCCGATATAAACCCAATGGGCACAATCTGTTTTCAGCTTTGTCAGCCTCCTTATCGTGGAAATTTTAAAAAAATTGAGGAGTTCCGTAAATGATTTGCTGTATATATGGACCAAAGAACATTATGTAAGAAAGATTTCGAATACATGAAGCATTCAATCAATTGCGATTGTTCCAGTTCCATTTTCTTGCAATGAAAACCGAATTTTATCTAGTACTGTCACTATTCTTATGCGTACTACACCAGGTCTATTTCATACATCAAAAAATTCACTTAACTTTCAGGCAGATCAGTGCTCGTTTGATTTTTCAATTTAAAAAATTAATTTTTGAATCATAAGCTCAGTAATTTGAGTTTCTGCTCACTTTATAACCACAGTATAAAGTAGAAAAAATCAAATTTTGGGCATTTATTGCAACAAAAGGTACACAAGGGCATTGAGGCTGGCTAGCCCAGTCGAAAAACACAACAGAAAAATACGACAGAATGATCCTGTGAGGGAATGGGACATTCTGTAGTCTGTAGTAAATCCTGTCCTGTAGTCTGTAGTAAACCCTGTCCTGTAGTCTGTAGTAAATCCTGTCCTGTAGTCTGTAGTAAATCCTGTCCTGTAGTTTGTCGTAAATCCTGTCATGTAGTCTGTAGTAAATCCTGTCCTGTAGTCTGTAGTAAATCCTGTTCTGTAGTCTGTAGTAAATCATGTAATGTCTGTTTTCGTAGTAAATCCTGTCATGTCTCGAATTTCGACTTGTTTTGCATAAGAAATTTACTTCCCGTGATGTTTTTTGCTATTAAGTACCTGAAGTATGCAGGATATGCATAGCAATTTCAATAAAAATATTACCAACAAACAAGCATTTGGGGGAATTCTTGCCTTTCTGGAACAAGCTTAAAATTGTTTTTAGTGAATAACTGATTTTAGAAAGCTGTACCAAAAGGCAATGTAAGCAATGCAACAAGTGGTACATTCATGCATGCAATACAAAAGTTTGATGTTACGCAGATTCCACATGCCTGATGCATGTGCAGTCGCGGAAACTCGTGCACACGCACACTGCACACGCGGAAACTCGTGGATCCGGCAGCCGCTGGAACGCAACGCTAGAACACGCCGGAGACCACGAGGTCTCCAGCGAATAGCGTGGCCGATGCTCGCGCTAGGCCTTTTTTCTTTAATAGCCGTGTAATTACAAACCCGCGTGTAATTACAAACCTACGTAACAAGAAATACAGATGTCCTTCCTTCAGGGACACCTAAGTAGCGCTACAAAATTTAGCTAGACTCATTTGGGCACTTTTCAACTGATTTGGCCGTGCTTCTGAAGCACGGCCAAATCGCGTCCCATCATCGCGTTCCGTCAATGACGCCCAATCTGTTCATAAAAGCAAATTTATTCTCCCGGATAGAAAAAAACTATTAAACGAGCATGGACAATACCCGTTCGAAAATTCGTTCCTTATATTAGTTAGGACCATTAAAACACAAGCAAACAAATATTTCTTGAACCTGATTTATTTAAACAGCAAAACGCGAGAGAACGTGAGAGAATTAAAATGGAAAGTCAATCTTTAGCTGGAATGCTTGCCTTGGTGAACCTTGATCCGTTGACAATGCATTCGCACAGCAAAACGTGGGAGGGTATCCTGTGGCGAAAAGCGCACGTCTCTGTGGTGCTGCACTATCTCGAAGAGTATGCACGCACGATACCTGCCGAAGTCACGCAGGGGTCATTGCAAGTTCAGTCGATTGTCGAAGCACATCGCACGTATTCGAAATCACACTGCCTGCGAAATTCGTCGTATTCACTCGCATCAATGTGCCATAATCCCAAGCACCACGGTTAGTCGTCGCTAGAGGAGTAATCACTTCTAGATGCTTGAAATCCGGACCACTGATCTTGCTTTTACCACAGCTTCCGATGCTTCAAATGTTGCTGCTGATACTTCGCGGAGACAGGAGATGCACGTTTTTTCAAAAAGTTACGCCTAACTTCAGCTAGGCAAAGCGCCGATGTTAAATGTGAACGAGCCACTCGGCCACGCAGCCACCACCAAATTTTGACCGAAAGACGATAAGCAGGAGGGAACAAAAGAAGGGTAAGGAGGGAACCGGCCGATCACGAGAACTTGTTAACGCGACCCCTCCGTACCCTTCCCATTTCTTCGTATTGTGGTCTCCCCACACCGGGAGTGCTGTCGCGTGACATGCCTTCAGGGGTGACGATGCTTCGCCGAACTTCTTCCGAAGTGCCGGGCTAGAGGGAAGGCCTGCGTTTTCTTTCTTTCTATATTTATTTTTTTAACACAACTTGGTAATACAACCGGTTCACTGGCGCCGTTTCTCTTTTTTTTTTTTCACACATGTAGCGGCAACTAGTTAGCTGGTTTTAAAATCTTATTTTAACTATTTAGGCTTGATCGTTCACATGGTTCGCGTTAAAATAAACAAATTGCTCGCTAAAAAAATAAAACAACCGCACGCAGATTCAAACAATGGTGCTCTCAAGGTCACCCCGAAATACATGTCAGAATGTGCACTGCAATTATTACACCACGTCTTCAAAAAGCAGGTCTTCCTTGTCCTTTATGCGTCCGTTTTGCCGACGGGCTACCCTTATTGCCTCATTGTTTTATCAAAGATTGTCCACAGTACAATATATGCAATTGCAATTCACTCAAAGAAGCCAAGGAATTTGCGAAGTTCTTTATGTATCCATTTCTTTGGTTATGTGGCTACGCTTAGATGTTCCAACATTAGAGTGATTTGTGCTAAGTTGCGTTATTAATTGGAAATTTGTAGCGACGGTTTTTTTTTAACACGGCCACAATGCTACTGGCAGCAATGCAACAAACGTTCATTACAACAGACGCTTGCAATGCAATTGAACGAGATGACCGTCACTTGCACGCACCATTGTTTCCGTGCAGCGCACGCAAAAAAAAATGGGAATTTGCGGCACCGCACGGGCCGCAAACACCAAGTTTCGCAGCGTCTGCGTCAATTGCGGCGCTCGAATACAACCAGTCCACCCCTTAACCGGCGCGCGGCATTCCCGTGTCCAGCCAAGCAGCGGCACCACACTATCCCGTACTATCCTGTTCATGCTATCCCTTTCGTCCTGGCTGAAGCCATGTCCCCAAAGCCAATGTCCCCGTGTTATTCGATGCTCTCCAGCAACCTCCCCGCGTTGCTGTCGTTCAGTGCGGCGTTTTCCAGTGTTTTCCGTTGTCTCCCACGTATTCCATCGCTCTCCTAATTCTAGAAAATGCGGTCCCCGCGTTGCTGTTGTCCAGCTCGGCGTTTTGTAGTAATACTGAACGGTCTGTCATGTGACACTTTTGCAATGAATCTAAAGTTATCTTTCACACAATAAAAATATGCAGGGACTACAAAATGGTCTGTCGCACTGCAGATAATAATAGTAATTACGGAATGCTAGATGTAGCGGCTGAAGGACATTTTGTGGTGCAACAGGTAATTTGTGTATTGCCTACAGGGTGTTGCACAACAGAAATTTCTGTAGTACAACAGAAATGTCTCATGCGACAGACATTTTGTAGTTCTACTACAAAGGTTTTTGTAGTGCGACTACACAATGTCTGTCGCATGATAGATATGTGTGTTGTACTGCATGAATTTCTGTCGTACGACAGACATTCTGTTGTCATACTACAGAGATTCCTGTCTCACAACAGACCATCCTGCATTCCCAACAGAAATTCCAGTTGTGCGACGGAAATGCCTGTAGTACGAGAGATGTTCTGTAGTTGTACTACAGAAATTTCTGTCGCACGACAGACCATCCTGTAGTCTCAACAGAAACCCCTGTCGTGCGACAGAAAGGCCTGTCGTACGACAGATTTTCTGTAGTTGTACTACAGAAATTCCTGTCGCACGACAGACCATCCTGTAGTCCCAACAGAAACCCCTGTCGTGCGACAGAAATCTCTGTCGTGCGACAGAAATTTCTGTTGTGCGACAGAAATTCCTGTTGTGTTTTTCGACTGGGGGAGAGGTCGAAATAAATGTTTGACCACCTCGGGACCTTTAATGTGCACTGAAATCTTCTCTTTGAGGTGTTTTTGTCTGCATCTGAAGAGCGGCTGGGATCGAGCTTGCATCCGCCGTACCTTGTCAGTGCGGCGGCGTGCAAAGACTACGTCATACAACACATGGCCGTCCAGCAAGTGTCGGACGCCCTCGAGCTTCAACGCCCGAAAGTGTCACCCCCACCCGGGGGTAGGCATGAGTAGGTGACGGAAGCCGATTGGCCGGCTGACACGACGTGAGGCCGCGTCGCGTTTGCAGGACAAATAAAGATGTTTTCTCTCTCTCTCTCTTAAGATCAGCTCATAATGTCTGCAAGGCAATTAGATGCATATGTTTTCATACTAAACTTTTTGACTTTCTAATGAAAACAGTCTATAAGCTGGCAATTCCGATTGAGATTATGGAAATTATATACAGAGTATTAAAACTCTGCATCGTGAAAGCAATTAAATGCATTTTGTGTTTTCGCAATAAGAATTTTATTGACCTTCTAATGAGCACACTGAATAAGTAGCAGTTTGACTTCATCTTATGGGAACGCAACACAAAACCTTTTAGAACTCAATATATTGAAGGCAGTAGATCGTTTGTTGCACTTTTGCAAATAAAGAGTTTGTTGACTTTCGAATGAGTGCACTCCATAGGTTGCGAATTTCGGTTAGCTCAATAGAAACACAATAAGAACTGTACTAAAACTCAATGTCTTTCAGGCAATAGGATGTTGGTTGTGTTACCGCAATAAACAGTTTGTTGACTTTCTAACGAGCACGACCTAAAGCGGTGAGTTTTAAGTGACTTCAAATTCAAATTTTAAATTTATTCATTTCTGTATTTGCATGTCACGTTGCAAGGAGAGTGGTCATAAAGCCAGCACAGGCGCTGCCTAGACGAGGACCCTACCCCATGCACACACGTCGACGGCAGCACAGCACCGCCATTCTCTAATTACAAAGCAAGTGCAATATGTTTTTTTATTGACTCTATAGAAACACAGTAGGGGGTCTATTAAAACTCAAAGTCCATTTTCATGAGGGCAGAAGAGCTTAATGATAGTTCATCCTATAAATGTGCCTTACTAATATGTGCTTAAGCTAACTGCTGCAGGCAAAATCACTTTCATCGATAAGGCTATATGTAGGTATACTGCTGTTTGTGTATGAGTAAATAGAATAGTGTACTCGTCCATCATAATTCCCCCCGAACAACCATGCTAAACAAACGAGGTGCATTGAGTAATTTGTCACAGTGGGTCTTGAACATCGCTAAAGCAAAAGCTCGATGCAGGGAATTCATGTTGCCCGAAACCCATGGCAGATCTTTTCAATTCTGCCTTTGTTTGTGGTGGTTGATGAATTGTTTGCGTCTGTTATTTCCAGCCGGAAAACAATAATTTTTTTGGTTACATTTACACTGCCGACCCGTGCTATGACTATGCAATTAAGCGAAAAGCATCAGATAGTTCAGCGGCCCCCTTGCCCAGCAGCTCCTCTAGGAGACGTTGTAGATTTCCATTTGTTCGTGTAAGGTGTGGCCTCTTTGTATGATGAACGGTTACACGTTTTTGCTACTGCTTAGTCCGTCGCCCTTCCGACATAACGAATTCGACAATGGCATTTATGGTCAGCTGGGTAATGACACGTGAACGCAATTACATCATGCATCACCTGTACAGTCAACACAGATCTTTTTGTAATATTGTGGGCTCGGCAGCACAGCAACGATGCGGCACGCTCACAACCACCCCGCGTTTTTTGTGCAGATCTTCGGCATCTTTACCCTGTTGTCACCCGCTGGCCTGCCTCGTAGCTGCCTGGAGCTTCGTCCGCTACTTCATGCCACTGTCCAATCCGCAAAATGTGCCCCGGATTCTTCAAGCCGCTGCCAGTCGCCGTCGTTTTTCCTGCTGCCTTTCTACCTACAATGCGCTGACTGGATATCTGGAGCCACTTCTGCGCATCCCTCCGATATAAAGCCGAAGCAAGCAAGCGCTCCCTTCAGTGGGCTCGGCAGCACAGCAACGATGCGGCACGCTCACAACCACCCCCCGTTTTTTGTGCAGGTAGAAAACACCTATTCTTTCTATGCTAGAAGAACAAGTTATCGTGCCCTTCTTGTGTTGTCGAGCCCACAAACTTTTTGCGCTATTGTGTGTGAATGCTATGGTGCGATATTGAATCTGTTACTTCTGTTGTCCGAGGACGTGGAATTGAACCCAGGTCCACCTCAACTCGCCCCCTCTCAGGACTCGATGGACGTACTGAACGCACTTAAGGAAATCCAATCCGGACAGACAGGAATACGGGACCAGCTTTCGTTGATCCAATGCACCCTTGCCAGTCATGACAGAACGTTCGATGATCTGAAAACTAAACTCGGAAAGATTGAGTCTGACTGTGCCTCTATCGCAATGGTGAAGTCGCAACTTAAGGTGGTCGAGGCTACTACCACTGAATGTTCATCTCGCGTATCTGCCGTATCTGCCCGGGTGGATGACCTTGAAGACAGATCCCGGCGCTCCAATCTGGTATTCTATGGGTTGCCGGATAACCACAATGAACCATGGCAATCTACTGAGAGCCTCGTAGTTGAACTTTGTAAGGATCATCTCGGCATCACCCTGCAACCACACGATATCGAGCGCGCGCATAGACTGGGAGTGTTTCACCCAAATAAAAATCGGCCGATTATAGCTAAATTTGCCCATTTTAAAGTAAAGCAGCAAATTCTTACCTCACGCAGCGAACTTAAAGAGACAGATTTTAACTTAGCTGAGGACTTGTCCGCTAATACGAGGCTAGCTCGCAAACACCTCGTTGAATTCGGCAAGGCACAAAACAAACCCTTCAAGCTCCGGTACGACAAACTAACATGCATATAATAAGAAAACATACGTGTATGACCATGCGGCGCAAATTGTTTTCGAGCACAGTTCATAGCAATCGTTTGAAAAACCCAAAAAACCTGGCCAAACTCGGAACTCGCAGCTGTCGTTCATATTCACTAATATACGTAGCATCCTCCCGAAGCGGGATCCCCAGTGTTCTCTCGCCAGCTCATCTTCTTGCAACGTCATCCTTCTAACAGAAACATGGCTAAACTCATCCGTTCTTGATTCTGAAATGCTGCCTTGACCAATTTTGATATATTCCGCAATGACCGAACCGATGCCCAACGTGCATCGGTGCAACGTGCATTTTAATAGCCACCAGTCTGATCTCCAGTGTTGTGTCGTAAATATTTCTTCTCCGCTCGAAATCATTTGGCTCTTGTGCAACGCTCCTTTCCCACGTGTTTTGATTGGCATCTGCTATCGCCCTCCGAACGCTGATGACTCATTCATACCGCTTTTTCAGGACACTCTAGACGCAGTCACAAAAATGTACCAAAACATTCCAATCTTGCTCTTTGGTGATTTTAATTTCCCGTCCATTGCCTGGTCTGATCTAGCTTCCACTCTAGGCCATAATAACGCAGCATCTGAATTTGTAAACACGTGTTTAGCTTTTGGGCTATCGCAAATGGTAATGCAACCCACCCGTTCTACAAACCATTCTTCGAATATCCTCGATCTTATCCTAACAACACACCCTGCACAATTTTCTTCTATCATTCACCTACAAAGCCTCAGCGATCATGACGTCCTACATACCACTTTTTCTTGCTGTATACAACAGGGTAAAAAAATAAGGAAAACCTTAACCCTCTATGATAAAGGCGATTACGAAGGCATCACTCGCGAACTCTCCACTTTTGCCGACACCTTCATCCCAAGCTTTCTTCAGCGCTCTGTCGAATCGAACTGGCAAATGTTCAAGTCCGAAATGCTGCGACTAATGAAACTCTACATCCCCACTATTACCGTTACCGAGAGGCCTCAGTCACAGTCGTTTAACAACACAGTAAAGCGACTAAATAACAAAAAGAAGCGCTTCTTTCGATCAGAAAAAAAGGCCGGATCTAAAATCGCATGGGATAAGTACTACAAAGTTGCAAAAGAGTATAATACGCTGACTACTAATGCCAAAGAAAACTTCTTTTCCACTACCCTGCCTGCCATGCTAGAAAATGACCCCAAGCGTTTCTGGAAAATAATTAACCCAATCTAATTTCCCTGCTCGACAACTCCGGCAACAGCGTCTCAGATGTGAATTGTGCTGACGTTCTGAACAATTCTTTCTGTTCCGTTTTTAACCGCGAGCTTGCTAATAATCTTCCGGACGCGCCTTGCCTTTCACACACCCCAATGCAAAGTATTATATTCGATCCTCATGGCATCGCTAAAGTAATTGACTCATTATCGAACTCGTCTTCAACAGGAATTGATAGCATCAATTCAAAAATCCTAAAGAACACTAACCACATAAGCAGCATCCTCTTATCACTCATATTTCAACAGTCACTTGACACAAGCTCTGTCCCAGAAGACTGGCGTATCGGGAAGATTACTCCGGTTTTCAAGAAAGGCGACCGGTCATCACCTAACAACTATCGCCCCATTTCCATTACCAGCGTATCTTCTAAAATCATGGAACATGTATTGCACTCCCATATAGTTTCCTTTCTATCATCTGTGAACTTCTTCCATCCAAATCAGCACGGTTTTCGCAAACATTTATCTTGTGACACCCAGCTTGCCCTTTTTCTTCACGATTTGCATACTTATCTGGACAAAAACATTCCCGTTGATGCAGTATTCTTGGACTTCGAGAAGGCCTTCGACAAAGAACCTCACGCCCGGCTCCTACTAAAACTTTCCCGTTTAAACCTACACCCGGATGTTCTTAATTGGATACAAAATTTTTTAACCCACCGCAAGTAGTTTGTTCATGCAAATTCACACTCTTCCTGCTTATCCCCTGTACTCTCTGTTGTTCCCCAGGGAACAGTGCTCGGCCCACTATTTTTTTCTAATTTACATTAATGATCTGCCGCTTACTGTCTCATCTAATATCCGTCTTTTCGCAGTTGATTGCGTAATTTACCGTCCCATACTAACCTCAGACGATACCGCTATCCTTCAAAAAGACTTGTTTAATATCCAGGAATGGTGCCTAAAATGGCTAATGAAAATTAACGTTAGCAAGTCCTCATTAGTTTCCTTCAACCGACGTCGCAATTATATAAATTCCTCGTATGTCTGCAATAACGCCGCAATTGTTGCCACTGACTCATTCAAGTACCTAGGTGTTATCATCTCCCATGATCTAACTTGGACCCATCACATCAACTACATTACTAATTCTGCTAACCGTGCCCTCGGCTTCTTGCGCAGAAATTTGTCCTCCGCTCCGACTGCAATTAAATTATTAGCGTACAAAACCTTTGTCTTGCCAAAATTAGAGTACGCCAGTGCTGTCTTTGACCCGCATCAAGCTAACCTTTCGCACTCCATCGAATCCATTCAAAATCGTGCCGCGCGCTTCATTCTATCAGTATACTCTTTCCGTTCTAGCATCTCAGCATTGAAGCGTCAGCTCCACCAGCCATCATTGGAATGCCGCCGCCACATATCCCGTCTCTGCCTTTATCACCGGTTTTTTTACTGTCTCCCCCGCAATGACCAGATCCTAGTTACAGCGCGTCGTATCTCTCGCCATTCTCACCCGAACTACCACTTTTCAACGTTCATTTTTTATCTTCACTGCGCACGAATGGAACAACCTTTCCGCCAACATTGCCGCTATTACCAGTAACGCCAAGTTCAAAAGTGCCATTGAAAATGCTTATCTTGACTAATCATCTTGTTTGTATTTGTTGCCATGCTGCTGATGTGTTTGCCCACCCCTATGTAATACCCCCCCCCCCCCGGGGGGGCCTTTGAGGTACTAATAAATAAATAAATAAATAAACTGCAGAATAAAGCAAGGTTCCTAACTTGGTCTCCTCGGTAAGCGCTCGGCAGAGTATTAGTTTGAACGAGTTGGAACATAGCGACGTATCGAAGCGCAGCAAAGACGAGGACAGGAACACAACAGACGACACACAGAGCGCTAACTTCCAACTTTATCGACACAAAAACCACAACCACCACATATATAGTGCTCTTATCAGCCCACATACCTCGTTTGAACCAACAAGGATGTAGTCAATATCACACCAACACAGATAAAACTGCGTAGAAGTTCACATTGCCAAAAACGACAAAAGTATCACAACACAAGTACACCGACAAAAAACCGATAAAAAGCTTTACAAGTAGGAAGTTGCCAAATTCACGTAAGGGCAAGCAGGAAGCGCATGCGCGAAAGACACACGCTCCGGACAAGAATGCACGGGTTTGACCTTAACAAATGTCACCCTTTGGCTCCGAGAGCTACCGGCGGCTTCGAAACGCAACGTTCCCCCAAATCAGCGAAGTTTTTCACTTCGAAAATTTCACGTGTAAGGGGGTGTTGGTGCTTGGCCACAACGACACACTTTTGAAAGAGGGGAGGAGAACAGCCACACGTTTTGCAGTGCAAATGAATAAAGCCCCCGTTCTGATTACGAGAATTTTCGCTATGCTCCTTTAAGCGCTCGTTCAGGCATCTGCCCGATTGCCCCACGTAAACGTTGCCGCAACGTAGCGGAATCGGGTACACGACACGCTCAGTCCGCTCAACAAATTTGTTCCTGTGCTTTATCTTGCGTGAGGGCTTCGCCGAGCTATTTGGCTTTGACAACCGGCTGAACTTTCCTTGCTTCTCGGGAGCAAAAAAAATATACTTCGACAATGTTAAATTGCTACGCAGTTTTATTTGTGTTGTTGTGATATTGACTACATCGTGCTTTGTTCAAAAGGCATGTTGGTTCATAAGAGCAGTATATATGTGGGGGTGGTGGTTTTTGTGTCATTAAAGTTGGAAGTTACCGCTCTGTGTGTCGTCTTCTGTATTCGTGTCCTCGCCTTCGCTGCGCTTCGATACGTCGCTCAGTAAACGAGATGAAAACACCAGCAGCGAAGAAGCAATCGACAAAGTGACATGCACAGTAGAGCGTCGGCGAATCGATCCAGCCGTGCCGTTTCCGGAACCAGTATTTTTTCTGGAACGATCAAATTAGGTTGAGAACAATGTCGATCAAAGAGGACCACTCTAGACTACTGTCGACAGGCAGAACCGTCATCGTTTCAAACAAGATTGCCCGGCGCAGGAAGGCAAGCGGATGCTCACGATAAGACAGCCGGGCACAGGCAGGTGCTGCTAAAGAAGACATTTTTGTTCGCGGCCGCATGACTTGACCATTTTTTTTTATTAACCGTTTGCTATTCTTCGTTACAGCGATGTAGTAGGCGTGCGAAAACGGAAGGATGGCAACTTGTTCGGACCCAACGCTTTAGAACACTGTGGCAGCTTTCCCGTAGCTTTTATGAAGACACCGTGGATATAACACTCATGTGAGCGAGAAAACAACCATCCTAAAGTTTAGTTTACAGCGACGAGCAGGCCTCAATATAAGTCGCACTGACATTTGTGGAAAGTGGCGAGAAAAAAAGAGGGTGGCAGCCGGGCTTCCTCTTCCGTAGGTATGAAATAAGCGAAGCAAGCTCTCTCCATCTTCTTTCTTCCCTAAAAGTGCGTCGCCATGGAGACGACTCCCCGGCGATCGATATCAGCATCCCGTATGATGGGCCGCGTGGCGAATGCTTCCTCCACCTGCAGCTCACCATGGGGCGCCCGCATGACTTCCGAACGCGTCGGCTTCCCCCGCAGGGCTCCTCCCCTCAGTCAGTCCTGATAGGCTCTTCTCTCCTCACCCCGCCGTTTCGCTGCCTCTGCGACTTACTCCCCCGCGGCCATAACTTCTCATCCCGTCTTTCCGCCCGGGGACACATCCCTCCCCTCGCCTAGCCCCGCCGACGGCCGTTACTTTGAACGCACTCGGTCCGCGTCACCGCTCTCGCGCCTCGCGGCGTCACGACGTCTAAATTTTGAATCATATCTTCTTTGGTATGTTTTCAAAGTTGCACAAAGTATTAACTATTCGCATTCATTGGTCACGATAAACACAGCTTCGAATCCTACCATTTATATTTTCGGGTCCTCTTTCATCACGTGCTATTGTTTCGGAGAGGTGAGTGCTTTTTTGAAAGCTGCTAGCTAGAGGAAAATGGTGTTTTTCGTGACTTCTTTCAAACATCGGTACTTTTAGTTTCACGGCAGATGGCTTCTTTGCCCCCTGCATTAGGGTTTGGATACGAAAAACTGTGCTACTTTCAAGGTACCTAAAGAAACCGGTAACTGAGCAAGAACTGAGGCTGTAAAACCGGCATAATTTGAGCTTGCGATTCGTGAAAGTAGTAACTACCGCAATGAGTCGCTTCAATTTGCAATCACGTAAAACGTCCATACGGCACTTGGGGTGTGCTAGCGCTGAGACCTGTCGTGATTTTTTTCACGTCTCTTTTACTTCACTTCTGACAATTCTTTTAGAACATCTACAGTCCCATCTCGATTTAGAACAACCTTTTACTGCGAAGCACTATATGCATGGAGGAAAGAATACTCAAGAGAAGCCCCTAGCATCCCAATGCATTGCAAAAGGTGTGGAGGAAGTGACGCCATTTTTCTTGAGCCCACAGACAGTGTTGCCTAGTTTCTTACGGCTGCGGTGGCTAAACCTGGCAAAATGCCACGGACAATTTTTTAGGGCGCTTTGACTGTGGCTTCCTCGCTACGTCGGCAAAACAGCGCGGTAGCTGCTGGGGCGTCGTCTTCGTCTGCAATCTGCGCACTACAGCAGATTTCGCAGCGTTTCTTCTACTGCCATTTCCTTTGTGGTCTAATGTTCCTTATGAAACAACCCCCGATGGTTAATAATTGGCGTTGTCGTTGAGCATATTTGCCGTTATCTTGTGGCGATATCTCGTCGATTCCCGCAGTGGTTTTCCATCCTTATCGGTTTACCGGTGAAAAGGTGCGCGTTTGCAGCTTCGGCAGCGTCGACCCACTTTCTTCAATGGGTTTCATCGACGATTTGCTTCAGTGGGGAATCTCTTCTCAACGAACACAAAACAAAGTGAGGCTGACACGTAGTGCTTCCCGGTTTTGCTCGACAAATAGCGCATGGGCGAATATACTTACCAGTGGACCGCGAGTGCGACCGGCAACCCGGCACTCAACAGTGAGGCATCTTGCAAACCACTGCAGCCACTTATTCACGTGAAGTGAGAATAGACAGTTTTAGTTTCACGAGTGAACGCAAACGGGAAAAGCGTACGTAGTCCACGCGCATGTAGTTGCAACTCGTGCGCGACGCTCGCCGCGCGTAGGGTGCCTTAGAATTACTGTATATAGCTCCCCTAGGGGAGCAGAGTTGCGCGTTCATCCGCCATCTTGAGATCCAGGTCGTGCGAGAAAGCCACCCTTCTCGTATGTAGGCCGCCGCGCCAGCGGCAGCGGCGAGAAGTGGCAAGGGGCGGCCACTCCGCTGCTTATCAGCTGAGCCGCCGCCGCTGCCGCCGCTTCCACAACCGCCGATGCTCAGTCGAGCAGAACTGACTCAATACGGGGTCTTGTGCGCAGTACTAAAAGCGGGCTTTCCTGTGGAACTGAAACCCGCGGCATGTGGCAATCAGACGTGCAACTCTTGCGCTAAGCGATATACAGGAACTGTAGGGTGCCTGGATTCCTAGCTCCATCTACGAACAGACACTGCAGTAGCCACTCGCGATCCCGCGAGCCTGTTGCTATGACGACGACAAACGTTACTTTGCCAGGCTTAAGAGATGAAAAATCGTCCTTCTATCTAAAAAACGAAGGCTGTTTTTCGATTGAAACTTTGCGTGAGGGTTATAATGGGCAAATTGAAGGCGAAATCAACAGCTTAGAACATTACATCGCACCGAGGAATTAGCGACGAAGGTGTTTTCGCTGCGAATCGGGAGCGCAGGGCGACGCCTTGTTAGTCAAATCAAACCGGATACAGCAGACGATAGTGCGAACAAGTCCGGGGCTCAACGGGCACATGTCATGACGGCTGTGGCTTCACAAATGTGACGTCAGGGCCTCTCCTAACCTTTTCTTTCCTCCATGAGTATATGCCTCACCCCCCTGTTTTCATTACAGTGAAGCCGATTTACTCAGCGCCGCTCTGCGTCTGCTCCTCGCCACTGCCGACCCCTCTTGCACAAATGTTCCTCCCTTGACCACCATCGATGCCTCGTTCACAAGTACCGCTATCGGCTGACAATGGCGGTAGCGCCGTTATGAGATGATTGCGGAGAATCAACAGAAGCTGGAATGGGTGTACAAACGACCAAAAGCCGCCGCTGCCGAGCATGTAGCCGTCGCCGTTGCCGCCTGATATTCCGCATCACCGAGTATAGCTCCAATTCCGCCCGGTTGAAGAGCTACTTGGCCGGTTGGAACGCCGGCGTGAGCCCAAAATTTTCCTTCCGCTCGTAAAGCTTTGGAAACGACATTTTCGCCGTTGTGCACAACGCCTACCTATGCGCCCATCACCAGTTGCCGGTTGACGCGTCCACAAGTCGGGGCGGGACGAGGGTGGCGTGCGCACACAGCGGGGCTTCATGCCGCTTTTAACGTGAAAGTCTCGTTGAAAGATTTGAACGCGAAAGTCTCGTTGCTCGAAAAGCCCTGACGCTGTCATCAGTAATCGAGTGGCCTGGGTCGGGGTTAGTGTGTACATAAAAAGTAAAATGCTGACAACGGTGGAAGGAAAGCGGAAGACACATCTTTATCTTAAGATTCATGGTGAAAAAGAGCGCAAGGAACACCGGGACAAAAAGGAAGATTGGACGACGCATCGTCGTCCACTCTTCCTTTTTGTTCCTGTGCTCCTTACGCTGTTTTTCACCATGAATCTTAATCTGCACCAACTATCCCAACTTGCCATCTTACTTCAGTGCATATTTATCTGCTGGAATAAAACTCTATCGAGCTTTATTCCAGCAGATAAACCTGGAAGGCCTCGAGGCCTTCCAGGTTTTAACTCACTATATGCTGACGTATGCCGCTCCTTTGGAGGACGAAGAGCGGGAATTGGAAGAAGCCTCGTCCCGAACAGAAGCACGAATGGACGCGAAAACTACGCGAAGCCGCAGCCGCCGCCGTTGCCACCTCAGGTTCCAGCTCGTCGAGTAACTGCGAATCCTTCCAGGATGAAGAGAAACTTGCCCGCTTAGAACGCCGACATGAGCCACTATTACTTGTTCAGCGTAAAGAGCGACGCTATCCACTGTGCCTTTTACTTCTAAGACCGCGCGTATAATCGGTTGCCGGTTTATGCGTGCATGGGTTTAGAGTAAAGGGAGGAGTGGGGGCATCCACGCGAAGCTACGGGTTTCACACCCTTACTGATGACAGGCCCGTTGTGCCGGAGGGAAATTTATACGTCGCCATGAAACGGCCCAATGTGTCCTGTCCGGTGGTCGAGCGCATTTGGTGCGTTACACAAACGACGCAGGAGGAAACAGGCCGCCCCATGTTTATCCGCTAGAATAAAGCTGGTGTCATTCCAAGTTTCATTCAGTCAATGGGCTAGAAAGCATGCTCAATCGCAAATAACAAACCTGTTTTGTTTCGCGCACACCATGGACTGCGTGCAGCCCGCAGGTCAACCGTCTTCACAGGGTTGAAAGGCACTAAAATTTTTCTTATGAAATTTATAATAAACATTCCCTTGATTTCCTTGATTTTCTTGATTTCCTTAAGTGATTTCCTTCAATGGAGTTTTTGCTCTTGATTACGAGATACATATTAGTTTTCTCCATTGGCGATTTTTTCTTTCACCGAAGTTATGCCATTTTCGTCGACTGCCCCATTTGGGAAGCTGTAAATGTGTTCTCACAGTCCACATGCTTGGGAGGAAAAAAGGTTTAAACATATATATGCGAATTTTCTTCCGACGTACACTGGCTTCCTTTTCTTTTGTACGAAGGGGTAACGCCACGCTAGTGTGAAAGGCGCACGCACGGCGAGCAGTAAAACCCCTAGCAGTGCAGTCAGGGCGAGATCAAAGAAACCGCAAGAACACCCCGTAATTGTCATTCTGAAGCTCCACCAGAGCTTAACCTCCATTGCAACCATACACGCAATTTGCGACACCACATTCAGGATTTTTGGAAATGTAAGCTTAACGACTGGTAATGGATGAGTGACGCGGGTGTGCTCTATCCTGCCGGTAAATCATTTTAGAATTAGCGAACGCATGTCTCGAGGACTGGGGGGGGGCGCGGCCGGCAAATATGGTTAAAACACATTTTACGTTTATGAGCATATAACGTCTACGACCTGCATAGCTAAGCCGAATATATCATGGTCTAGTTATCAACCAACTCATTCTCGCGCACCGGCCGCAGGAGGCCATGCTTAGAAATTTGACCTACTGCGTGATCGGAGGCATTCGCTGAATATGCCAACCTACTGACTTTTGAGCGCACTTAGGAGGTGAATCGCAGGAGACATATTTGCCGCCGCGTAACACTATTTCCTGCTACCAATACAGGGAGAACGTATTAGTTAAACCAAGATTTTACGGCCGCTTGCGTGCTCAAAAGAACTTTTGCGTTTCAGTTGCGGGTGGGAACCGCGAACGGTGCTTTAGCGGCTAGACCGAGCGTGCTCTGCCACCGCGACGCTATTTCGCTTTCGGCTCGCGCTTTCAGCTCGACCGACACCCAGCTGCAGCATGGGTGTCGGGTTGATTTTTGTCAGCTTCCAGTCGATGAAATGAGCAGAGAATACCTCAAGAGCACGGAAACTTGTGATACGTATTAGCATGAGGGTGAATAAACAGCGCTTCCGAAAGCAGCGTACGACCGTACTTACTACTCTCACAAATTTGCTAGGTTCGAAGTCTTTCCGATTCAGCGTGGCGACCCAGTCGCGGTGGCACTCAAGGGACGCAGGAAAATTGTGCAGCGAATATACTCCGCACATGCAGACAGGTCATTTGTCGTGGTACACTTTGCACGCTTCTCAATTGTATGAGCACTTTACGCTTACGTTGATTGATGGTGCAGCCAACAACAGGGTAATGACACCCGGACGAATAGCTTCTGTACATTACAAGTAAAGGCAATGATGCCAACATGCCCAGAATTAAGAAAATCAACATCAATTGGAAAATAGAAACGTCCGGCGTCCTGCTGGCGTGGTGGAACGTAGCCTCACAGGCAACCCTTGCCAGGACAAAGCGCGTGTCGGCTGGCACGCCGCCTTCGCGGGTTGGAGCCGGGATTTATGGGCTAACCGTACAGCTTTCGATCGCTTTCAACATTCTCCTTAAAGCCCTGTTAAATTTCGCGCTGCTGACTTACCGAATAAATGACACTCAGCGATTTTCAATTCCACAGGTACGTCTGGTATCCAGGCACGGCACAGATCAACAACGTGTGATTGCGGCGTCGTCTGCTCGCTCCGCAGTCCCCAAGAAATGTCCGCCATGTGGCGCGCCGTTTTTTTTTTTGTAATACCGGCTGGGACACCCCTTGGGTGTCTACCCGCTACAAAGGGTCAAGCCACTACACCATCATCATCATCATCATCATCATCAATGGCCGACCCGGCAAAATTCTGGTTTATACGCTTGGCAGTGTTGCGGGTCTGATTTCCAGGAGCCGCTGCACGACCGGTTCCACCGTGACAAGAAACTCCTGTTTTCAGTGCTGTGCACGTTTGAAGTTGTGCGCACATCAGCGGCTGCGGCTGCTCCGCGCAAATGCCGGCGTGCGCAACGACCTCGGCCCGCCGCGGCAAACGGCGCGGCGGCTCCTTTACTGCGCACGACTTTGGAACTCAAGATGGAGGATGGGCGCGCAACTCGTCTCCCTCAGGGAAACTATACACAAGAACTTTAGCAGAGGGGGTTCGTCTCCCTCCAGATTCCGTTGCGCGAACGCGCGGCGGAATCGCTGCCGCTTTTGGGCTTGCGCCCGCTGCCGTTGCGGCCGACAGGAGAGAACCACAGCTCCGCTGTTTCACATGATTTCGCACGAGGTGGAACTCGGTTCAACTTTTTTGTTGTCAACGCCACGGAAGCTGGGCTTACACAGGTGTCGCTCTCATAGCTGATAACTGCTCCCTCGACAACTTCACGTGCAAGGCGATTGCGGTTCTGCCGAATAACGTCGATGTCATCGACGCGCGCAGTGCATGAGCAATGGTGGCAATGAAAAGGAAAGTCGGAGGACGTTCTCGGAATCGAGGCGGCGTGTTCTTGAGCTCTGCCGTTTACGCACCAGTCGGATTGTCCTACCTAGACTTCCCTGCATGATAATGGGATGCTATGTACAACATGTTTTTGATATTCAGTGTACAATGTTCGATGCATCTCTGTGCATGTCTCACTCCTTCACTCGTTCTGTGCGCGTCGGCACATTTGATGCGCCTTGTTGAGAGTACTGCACACAACGAACACTATTTGCCTAGCCGGAATTTTTTGGAGGGTTTGCGTGAAGCCAGGGCGTATAGAACTGTTGTGTCAGTGGCCAGACGAACATATCTAGTTGAAGATCGGAAACGAAGGGTGAAGAAGGGCTGGGTGGCTGGCCTATCTTTATTCATTGCCCTCGGCAGAGAAAAGTCGTGGAGGAGGGCGAGAGGCTTGCAATGCCAGAGGAACCCCTACTGTATCCTCGCTACTCTCTTCCCCCATTTTCCAGGCCGTAGTAGGCCTTCACACACTACCGCCGAAATGTATTTTATGTATCCGGCGTTACGCGTTCTTGTGATCTGCCAGTTGGAGCTCAATGCCATCTCATGCGGGCACGACTTCTGAATGGTGAACCGCAAAGCGTGCATGCTATCGCTCTTTTCACGTGCTTGGAGGGGCCCGAGTCATGTGGGAGGAACCGTGTCGCCTACCGGCAAAAGATGTATCCTTTGGCAAACCGTTGCCGTAGAACGGCCGGAGCTGCCGCAAAATGACTACCTCAGGTTTTTGTTCGTTCTGCGTTTTTTGTATCGCGGGCGCGATACAAAAACCGCAGTATGATTGAATAATTGATTGATTGATTAAATATATTAATTTATTTATTCAATGATTTATTCATTGATTGACCTTTTTAAGTGCCTTGGCACTGCCTAATCGTGGAAATTTCTCGCCACTGAAATTTTTTTTTGAATTCTAAGATTACAGAGTATTTTTTAAAAGAAACTCTGCGTCGTAGAAAAAGGAGCGGTGGTTGCTTTTAAGACTAGACGGCCAAAGTGCAGCGACGCGTTCCGGCCACGCGAGTGCATTGAACGCGCCTGAGGAACACCGTGCGCAATAAGCTGAGAGCAAAGCTGACAACGCCGCGCACAGGCGGGATGAGGGACTAATGGGAAGTCCGGGGGACGGAGAGGATATTGGAATGCTGTATTCATGACGCTGTCGGGCCCTCTCTACCCGGGGACGAGGAGAAGGTGGGGGGACGAAAAGGAGCACGCGTCGTTCCCCGCGGGGCTTCGGTGGTGCGAGAGGAATTGCCGATGTGAGGCCCGCGCGGGTAGGGACAGCCCCTCTCGGAGAGAGCCCGGCCGCATCAAATGAATGGTCCCCTCTTTCAAGCACTCCCTTTTGTACGGAAGAGTGCGAAAGGACATGCCATTCAGAGATTCGACAAGGGCGAATGTTGGACGCCGTTTCCAAGCAAGCTACCCGGAACAATGGTCCGGCAAGGTGACGAGTCATCGAGATATTTTCTCAGAGATTACAGCTGGCGAAGTTACAACGGCTTGGCAAAGCCGGACTGAGCCGAAACGTCAATCGGCAGCACGGATTCTCATGGAGAGATGCGCCTTCAAACCATCCGTCACCACGTTGAATAAAATTACAAAGAAAACATACAGGCAAGATGAAAAAGGCCGCTTGAATTTTAGAAAAAGGCGCGTCAGAAATAAAACTGCTTGCATATAATTTACAACTCAAAACCGTCACCACGTAAACCCGTAGCGCTTGTGGATCATACGGGTTTGATGATTCCACCGAACTGACTGAGCCTCGCATTTAAAAATGGCCTTCCCATACCCACCGCCTTTCCCTGCCCGCCCTTCGCGATGTACCGTTGTCCCCCACTGGAACGTAAAATTGGGGAACCCAGCGCTCCGTACTTACCAGATGTTCGTAGCTCAGACCAAGTGCGAAAGGAAGAACGACATAACACTAGCGCTGGTGTTGTTTAGTTCTTCCTTTCGTCCTTGTTGTTCTGCGCTGTAAACGTTTGTCATGTGCAACCGACACGCCCAGACGGTTCTTTGGCCCAACCTTAGAGCACAAATGGAAGTACAGAAGAAGGCCACTCTAGCTTTCTGCGAGTGCTCGGAGTTGGTGCTGCAGACGACCGGTGCGGCAGCGGAGGTTGCCGTATTGTGTATCTACGCTGACCCCCTCGATTCGAATGCACAACGCCACGGGAAGTTGGAATAAACCTCCTTCCTGGATGGCTGTCGAAGCAAGTCACCTATAGGAGGTATTCATTGGAACGGAATGCATACAGGCAACCATGTGTGCTCGCCGCCATATCCGTGGCCAAGCGTCTGTTGCTAAGGCGACGTTGTGCGCACAACCCACAAGGCCCGCCGATCAGGCACCCCTCTTCTCCTCCATGCCTTCATGGCGGCCAGGCAAGCCGCGGGCCGCGACCTGAGCTTGTGTTTTCGTGCAAAGCGTGCGCGAGTGATTCGATAGTCAGTTTTACCGCGATAGCGTTGGTTACGGGAAAAGTCATGGCTCCGCTCATGAGTGTGACAAACTTATCTGCAATTCAACCCCAGCCTCTGCGCACACCTACGAGCCAGTACGAGTTCATCGTTGCACAATGGTTACACCGTGAGCGCAGTAGTCCGTCTGACTGCAGAAACTGCATCATTTCGAAACTGTTGCCCACTGCACGCAAAGTAATACCTGGACGCCAAGTGCTGTTGAGAGCAGTACAGTACTTGAGATGCGTATGACGCGGACGCCAAGTGCTGTTGAGAGCAGTACTTGAGATGCGTATGAAGGCGTCGCCGCAGATCAGCTGATTGCCAGCCGTCACGCTCTAATGTCAGGGGTGAGTTATTTTGCTCAGTGGGAAACATTCAGCGCACGAGAAAGCCAGCGCTAAATCAGTGTATGCGTGAAACATTTCCTTAATGAAATTATTCGGTTTTTGTACTCACCCAAGCATTAGAGGGAACATACCAGAGAAGTCGTGGATATGGTGCGGGTGAACTTTCGTCAACAGCCGCTACGGCAGCCAACTCCACCGTCGGACTTATGCCCGCCGTTCGCAGCCGCGGTTTCATCCTCCGGTGACGCGAAGTGCTAGACGGCAGGTAGAGCACCGCCACATATTGCGAGTGCGATTAATATTATATCTGTTGACACCACTAGTAGAAATTAGAAGAAGAATTAGACGTGAGCAGGGCATGTAGTGCGAAGGGAAGATAACAGTTGGTCATTAAGGGTGACAGAGTGGATCCCTAGAGAAGGCAAGCGTGGCAGGGGGCGGCAGAAAGTTAGATAGCAGAAGAGATCAAGAAGTTTGCGGGGATAAATTGGTCCCAGGTAGCAGAAGGCTTGGATAATTGGAGATTAACGGGAGAGGTCTTTGCCCTGCAGTGGGCGTAGATAGGCTGGTGATGATGATGATGACACACCTACCGAAAATAGGGTGGAAACGCAGCTGACGAACGACTTTGTTTTTCTTTCGGGAAGACGCGGGCGCAAAGCGCATGCGCTGGCACAGTGGCCACGGACATGGCGGTTTCAAGTGTTGGCAAGCGAAGAAATCGCCCGCTACACATTTTCATGAATACCACTTATTCCTTGGGGTGTCGGTTCAATTCGCTTGCTTTTGCGACTAGCGAATTGATTTTTGAATATTCCTTTTGTGACCAATTTTGGCACTAATAGAAACTTTCAAACTATTTATTGTCATTACCAGCTTGTCTGATTGAATTGCATCTTGAAGGGCCTTGACTCTTCCCAAGCATCAATATTTGTCGTCAGTGGAGATATTGTTCTGTGTTTTCGAAACATAGCTAGCGGAGTCTAGCTAGCGCTAGCCGAGTACACCCTTTGCCCCCGAATTAGCGTAGTTCACCCCTCTATCGACTCCTAGGGCATTTGCGGCCTATTGGGAGCAAATCGGTTACACGGATGGTCCACCTGTTATCCCTATTGCCCATGACGTGTCTCGCTCATTGCCATCTTCTTCGCCTAGTTTGAGCTAAAATGTCTCCTATACGAGTCCGTTCCCTGATCCCGGGAGCTGTTTTCTTTTCCTTATGCGTTACCCCCAGAATTCCTCTTTTGAGGGCCCGTTGGGCCCACCTAAGTTGAAACGTTCTGTCTGATAATATATGCTGCATAAAAAGGTCGTTAATACACTTATCTGTTTACGCGCATCGAAGGCGAACGTTTGGGTGCCTTTCATACACACGTCGACCAATCCCAACAGCCACGCTATTTCACAGGTCGTAATTTATATTATTTATCACTTTATATTCACATTATCCCCACTTAACTCTTTCGTTACCGCGGGAAATTGACCAATTTTGAAGGGTCTAACAAAACATTTTTTTTTGTGCTATACATATTGGTTAGGCACACATTGCAGTGGCATAAAATGCAGATTATTCCACGCGCTTTCCAACGACACCAGTTTTAATATTGTTTTCCTAAATAATGATACCGAAAAAAATTATCGAATTCGAAATTTTTGTCCACGCGTCGAAGAAAATAGGAAAAAAGTAAGTTGTGTATAATAAACCACCAGTAGTAGAAAAAATTTAGAATATACATTTTGTAGGTAGACATTTCAAAAACCAGTCCTAGAAAAAAAATTGAGTTGCGCAGTACAATTTGTTAGATATAAAAGAAAATGTTAACCCGCGTGGTGCCCATGCCATGTGGTGAAGCCCAACCTCTATTTCAAGTTTTGCTATTTTGGATAGTTCTCTAGAAGAAATCTGGTGGTCTGACATTATTAAAGGCCCAAATTACCCTCCACGTGATGTAAAAACACCTTGTCAATGATTATGACCGGCACAATATTGAAGGTAAGCAAGCAATGTGAAAAAATCCGCTTGGAGTTGAGAGAACCAAACTCTTTGGTGGATGCTTGTTGACGTTCTGATGATCACTTATCAGTGAGAACTTTTATTTGCGGTTTATTATCATGTTCTGACTCACTATGGTAGCCCTGCTTGCCGGAATAAGGTACGATGCGCTAGAATCATGCCCAGCAAGCGTTCACCAAGCCACCGTCGGGCTGTGAAGAGAGTTCAGCACTATGAGCCTACTGCATTGCAGCGCCACCTAACAATTTCGAAGAGAAACAAATACAAGGCTGTTGGAGACTTTGTCAGAATAGACAGTACTACTAAGAAGCGGCACTAGACCTCCGGAAATACCCTCGCATGAAACCGAAACTGGCCGGTGAACAGTTGGCGGTGTTCAAGGCCAATTGGAAGCGTTCTCCTCGTCTGAACTGATATCCGACGACATGGTGTTATCGTTTGACTTTCAGCGGAAGCTCTTATCGCAGAAGCAAGGCGTAGATAAAGTGGAAGCGGGAGCGGCATGCTTGTTTTGAGGAGCAGTAGCGGGCAACGGAGGCGCCATGGCAAATGAGCTTGTAGTTGGGTAACTGCGTAGTAGCGCCAAATATGAATTTCGCAATGCAAAAACGAAACCGAAACTGCTGGAAACTGGTTGAAAATGTTAGGCACACTTGCTAGACATGCGGGGGACCATCAGAAATAAGCTTTGGGAGAATAAAGCTGCCCTTTGTCCGAACCAAAGATCATTATGAATAGCTGGGGCCATTTTCAAGTAATTATCACCTCTCAACGCTGTCGGATTACAAAGCTGACCGCATTATTTGGTATTTGACTTGCCAGGAGCCTTTTGACAAAAAAAATATTATGGTAATGCAGCCTAACCACGACCTGCATCCTTTTTTCCCAAGTGCAGCAGCCACGCCCCCTTCCTCAAAAACGCACGCACCTCAACTCGCAAAAAACGCCGCCAAAAATCTCAATCTCGCCAGAGCGGGAAAATTTAAACTGATTCTAAAAGGGCAGTGCCTAGACCAGTAGCGGTCCCAGAGATCGGATTTGGGGGGGGCGATTTTTTTTTGGGGGGGGGGGGCGGGCGAGGCGAATAAAGAATCGCTCCCCTCCTTGCGCCAATTCTGCGGAGGTGGTGATAACCATGGAGGCGTGTGCGCGTATGCGGTGCAATCCATTGGGATTTAACTTCGCGCAAGTGGAATGCTTAAAAAACTAAAAATAAGAAACTGAGGACCTCTTTGGGGGGGCGACCGCCCCCTTCGCCCCCCCTTGGGACCGCCACTGGCCTAGACTAACCACTGACCGCATTAGCTGCACGAGAAACGACTACAACATGTCGAAATAGGCAATATAAATAATCGATCACCGGTGATCGATTTGAATAGGCCTGGTAAAGAAAGAGTTAATACACATTAAACCGTACCTTAGTTTTCAAATTTAAACTTAACTACCTTATCACCTATGTAATATACCTTAATCCGTCTTATTCGCCTTGATTCCCACATTCCCGTCCACCTTGATCCATCTAACTACACCTCAATCTATCATATTCATCTTAACCTACCTCAATATATCATATTCCACTTTATTGTCACTTTACTATTCACTACCATCAATCACCAAGCAACCATGGATTGGCGTGTTAAAACCTGTAACCCCATGCAATTATTGCCAACAATGTTGTCATGAAAGATAATCATCAATTGACCAGCACAACGGTACGTGTCATCCCCCCTTTTGCAGTGTTGCCCGATTATCTCAGTGGTAACGCACTCGGCTCGTGCTCGGAGACCTGTGTTCAAATCCTACACGATCCAGAATTTTCAAATATTTTCTATTAACAGCGGTGGCCATTTCAGTGCTGCTCTTGTTGGGAACGACGACGGTCGCTTTTCGGGCTTGGTGGAACGTACAAAGCATATAGGGCTTTCGCCAGTATGCATCATTAAATATTATGTTTATTCATTATTCATTTCAATTGTTTAAACTTAGGAGGGTGGTGTTACGGTGAAACTTGGGTTTCCTCAAGGGAGAATCGTGCGTACGCCTTTGCGTTGCAGCACCACCAATGTTAGGAACTCAATTTTTTTTCTACGCTCTGCGAACAGAGGCAGTAGAAACCCTTTGAAAGAGTACCTTTCGAACCTCACAGTTATTTCAGCGTTTGGGTTTGGGCTTGTTCGTAGCGGTAATCTATGACTTTGTGTAGCGCAAAAAAAAAGCGACAGAAGACACGGGGAGGCGACTGGCACAAGTGCTTGTGCCCGTCGCCTCCCTGTGTCCTCTGTCGTTTTTTTTTGCGCTACACGCAGTCATGGATTGCAGCTATTTCAGCAAAGTCCTGGGCCTTTTTCTAAACGGTAATGGCCGTCATACTCATGCATTCAGGGAGGTTGGAAAGAGAGTGTATCAAACCATCCGGCTCATTTGCAGGGTTGCGAAAAGGCACAAGGGCATCAACTAGTCCAACCTCATTAAGATTGTACAGGCTTGGGTCACCTCGCGCGTTACATATGCATTGCCTTTTCTCACCCTCAGGAAGACGAAGCAGGAGTAGGTTGATAGCGCCTCATTCGTACGGCATACAAGCGAGCGCTCCCACAACACATCAAATGCAAACCTACTGCACCTCGGGATGCACAATACCCTCTCCGAACTTATAGAGGCACAGCGAGCGGCACAGCTAGTGAGTCTTTGCAGCTATGCCGGTCGGTGCATCCTGAGGTGTTTGGGCCTCGTACCACAAACACCACACTATACACAATTTGTGGCCATTCCGCATCCTCTGAGGGCCGTCATCAGAGTGTCCCCTACCCCTAGGCGATTGCACCCCTTCCAAAATAGGGAACGCCGTGAGGCAAGAGCGAAGGCCCTCGCCAAACAACACCCACCGGAGTCTCCTGCGTCGCCCCATATTGCCGCGCACCATTCATTGCGTTTGTTTATTTATGTTTTGTTTTTACCACCCCGCTGAGCCGGTCTTTGTTATCTGTGTGCCAAGTGAAGCGCTTGTTGCATTCTTCATTTCTATGCGGCACGTGTTATCCGTTTTGATAGGGAGAGCGTTTCGAACTAACGTCAACAGCTTAGAATAACCTTCTTTGATCTACAGTGTTCTGGATGTAATTCCACGGTTCGAGAAGTACTCGCGCCAAAAGATAAATTCCTGCAGAGCAGGCGCGTGGTATTCGATTCACCGACACTCGCCTACCCACGTCACTTTGTTCACTGCTGCTTCGCCGGCTATGTATCCTTTGAGTTGTCAGGGTGGCACAAGTTCGCTCCAATAAACTTGTTTTGCATTAAGACAGCTGCGTCATCTTTGTCTACGTGACAATATCAAGGCAGGGACGCAGTGGCACTAGCGGTGGTCGATTCTAAGTGAAGCCTGCTACGGCATGTGTAAGCTGCATGTTTTGCACAGAGGCAGATAAAATGAAAATCGTCTAGCCATAGCCTATAGCCACCTAAACATCACTACCGATTCCAAATCAGCCTTGATAATTTTTTTGAACCACAGGGTGTCATGTAGAACCTTGGCCGCCCTGCTGCAAGGGCTCACGCCTCATAGCCGCAAGGTGCGCATCATCTGGTCGCCGGCACACTCCGGTCTGATGGGAAACGAGAGAGCCAATGAGACCGCTCGAGATATGGTTCGCCAAGGGCCTCATAGGACCCCTGAAGATAGCCCGAAATTTTATGGTTATAAGGACTTTCGGCGATACCCTCGGCCATTTACCCAAGGATCATGCCCGTTCCCCATCACCACATCCATCGCACAGTCGCAGGCATGCAGTACTTCTCAGGCAGCTTCAAACACTATAATTCCCCCTCCACGTCTCATGTCCATCATATATCTCGCGGAATATAAAGACGTTGCCCCTTCTGCTCTGTGGAACGAGCCTCACTGCACCACATCGTTTGGCCATGGCCCGTAATACAATCATCACGTAGAAGAAATCAACCGATCCTTCATAACATATTGTTACGGGGATAAGCAGGCGAGTAAGAGGCGAAGTGGGGTTTATTCACAGTAATGGCGGTGGTTCACCGGAGAGCGTGCAGCCAACATCGATTCCACCCGAAAGAAGCGCTTCGTTCCCTTCTTCATCGGCCGTGCAGCTGGTGGGGAGGATTTGCCCATACAGTGAAGCAGTCCTGACATTTTGTGTAACATTTCCCCCTCCGCAGACGAAACCCCCTGGGAAAGTCATTCAGCAGCGCGCGGGTTGTATGTTTTAAGGCGTGCAACATGTACAAGCTGAGTCTTGCTTGCCCGGCGTCCGGTCGCAGTGAGACGTGAAATAACGTAGGTGACATCGCTGACACGATCCACAACAACAAATGGGCCAGTGTAACGGGACAAAAACTTGGTACACAAACCGCGTTTCCTTAAAGGTGCCCATAGCAACACCAGATCACCTTTACAAAATGCAATACTGCGGTGGCGAGCGTCGTATCGGTCCTTGGAACGGCGCTGCGAGGACAGTGTACGTAGACGGGCTAATTGGCGGGATTCTTCAGCCAGGCAAAGGGTTTTGGCAATGGATGCCTCGTTGTGCAAGGAAAATGGTAGAATGGTGTCGATAGGCGTCCTAGATGAGCGGGCGTAGACGAGGTAGAAGGGACTGTAGCCGGTGGTTTCGTGCTGGGCGGTGTTGTAAGCGTAGGTGATGAATGGTAGTATTTCATCCCAGTTTCTATGGTCGGAGGAGATGTACATCGAGATCATGTTGATGAGTGTGCGATTCGTGCGTTCAACCAATCCATTCGTCTGTGGATGGTACGGGGTAGCATGCGGGAACTGCGAAGTACAAAGCCGAAGTAATTCCTCCACAACATCCGCAATAAATTGGCGGCCACGATCACTGATAAGCACACGAGGGGCGCCGTGTCGAAGAATAAGGGCATGCAGCAGGAATACAGACACAGAGGTTGCTGAAGCAGTTGGAACAGCTGCGGTTTCCGCATAACGCGTCAGATGGTCAACACAGACGATAATCCAGCGGTTGCCGCCAGGCGTTCGTGGAAGTGGGCCTACAAGGTCAACCTTAACCTGCTCGAAAGGAGCAGTGGGTGGTTGCACAGGATGAAGCAGACCGGCAGGTATGGCGGCAGGACGCTTGTGACGCTGGCATTCTGTACAGGTGGCGACGTATTTTTCAGTCGTGCGCCGCATGTTGGGCCAGTAAAAGCGCTCTTGGGCGCGGTGTAATGTCCTAGCGTAACCAAGGTGTCCACACATCAAATCATCGTGCATAGCGCGCAGTACGCAAGAGCGCAGACTCTCTGGTACAACCAAAAGAAACCGCGCACCAGATGCTCCGTAGTTTGCCTTGTAAAGCAGGTCGTCCCGAAGAGAAAAGCGATTAGAAGGGGTGGATGCACGAGCACCGGCGAAGAATGAGGCCAGCTTGGGATCGTTCTGTTGCTCTCGTCGAAAGGTTTCAACGTTGGGAAATTCCTCAGATACTGGCGCGAGGTAGTCGTTGAAAGTGGTAGCCGGGAAAGGCAATCGGCGTCGGTGTGACGGCGGCCGCTTTTGTAGGATATAACGAAGTCGTATTCTTGGAGTCTGAGAGAGCAGCGGGCGAGTCGGCAGGATGGATCGCGTAGTCCAACCAACCAACACAGAGAATGATGATCCGTGACAATCGTAAAAGGACGTCCGTAAATGTAAGGGCGAAACTTCTGCACAGCGAAGATAACCGCCAAACACATGCTCGGTCACAGTATAGTTTCTTTCTGACTTGCTGAGTGTGCGGCTTGGTGAGTGAGTGAGTCTTGGTGGAGGAGCAGGGTAATCCCAGCGGACAACGGCGTCACTGGATCTACGTCGAAGCCGTCGCGTAGCTGGCCTCTCGCCCGTCCGAGAAGACATGGCCCCTCCGACTCAAGGCAACTCTTCGGTGACACCTCCCAACGGCTGGCAGCAGCCACGAGAGCCGCGGAAGTTTGAAGGGAAACCGGAAGAAGATGTCGACGAATGGCTCACCCATTACGAACGAGTGAGCAAGTACAACCGCTGGAACGCTGCAGACCGGCTTGCGAACGTCGTTTTCTCCTTGGACAAGACAGCGTTGACGTGGTTTGAAAACCACGAGGAAAAGTTGACCACATGGGACGGATGCGTCGAGGAAATCAGGAAGGCCTTTGGTGATTCGGAAGCGAAAAAGAAGAAGGCCGAGCAGACACTCCTTCAGAGAGCGCAAGTTCCCGTGGAAACATGCACGACCTACATAGAGGAGATACTGAAGTTGTGCCGGGTCGTCGACGCTAGGATGCCGGAGGACGACAGAGTTGGGCATATACTTAAGGGCATTGCGGAAGACGTTTTTACTTTTCTCATCAGTAAGGACAACCTGAACACCATCTCTGACGTAATCCAACACTGTCGCAGGTTTGAAGCGCTCAAGATGCGTCGGATAACGCCAAAGTTTGGTCGACTACCCAACGTCACAACGGTCGCCAGCGTGGACGTCAACTGGTCTGTCCACCTTGCGTCGACCATACGGCAAATAGCCCGTGAAGAGCTGCTCCGACACAGTGACGTTGCCCGTCCCTGGACCCCATCTCACAACAGCGACTTACGGCCCAAGGCACCTCCGAGGCACGTGGAATCGTTACGACCATCTGTCAACGTGGCCGACTTCGTTGACGACCGGCGAGGTGACATGTATACTAGCCCGACACGAGATCGCTACTATCAATCACGAGGCCGTTTCCATCGTCCACAGGACGCCTACCACCCGGACGACTATCGGCGTGCAAGCCCTTCCAGTCGCCAATTCCCATCCGGGCGGTTCGACTCTCCTCGCGAGCCACCTGTTTGTTACCGATGTGGGGTCGCCGGTCATATCTCGCGGTTTTGCCGGCGTCGCAGTCCTGACATTTTGTGTAACAATATCCTTCCCAGAGTGGGAGGCTGCCATCTCTAGCCCACGGCCGCTTGGTTGTTTCCATCGAGCGCCCGTGTCTAGCCCAACTCCCCTTGTGTAAGGGTCCCTCACCCAGTTGGCTGAAGACACCCATCCTCCAAAACATCGGGAGCCCCACGGTCTGGATGGCTGAGTGAACAGTTCAGTGGCGCCACGGCCGCTCGATGGAAACAAGACCTTGCTTCCATCGAGCGGCCGTGGGGGTGCAATCACCACAACTTTTGGGTACAATGAAGTTACTACTACTACTTGTAGTAGTTGTGATTCCAGGGAAAGGGAAACGGGAAGTATGTGCCTGGGGATACTTTTTGGCTCAGCAGGGAGCGCATTTGCATACAACCGAGTGCGAGGAGTGGGATAAGAGTGGAATGAAAGGATACAGCTGAGTGTTAAATAGATGGAGGAAGAGCGAAGAAAGAACGAAGGATATGGTAAACTCAGGCTATCAGTCCGGGATCTCATAAAGTGAGCGAGAGAGAAAGAGGGGAACAGAGCTTGTTAAGACGAACTATGGTGGCCAGCGACTGGGCCTGCTACGCGAAATGGACTGTAGCGATGTTAGGTGGCTGTGAGATGCAGTGGGAAAATCAGTGAGAGGTAGAGGGAAAACGAAGAAAATATTGAAAATAAGATGCAAGAAAACACTAAAACAAAACCCGAAGAGCGAACAGCAAAGGGAAATAACGGGACAAAATATAAAAGCAGCAGTGAAGGGAAATGGGAACATATCGAACCAACAAAAAAAGTGCAGAAATTCGCATAACAGTGTACTAAGACACCGAATTCTTAACTTGCTTGTCTTCTTGCTGAGTTATTTATTTATTTATTAGTACTCGTAGCCAGATTTGGCTATGCGGAGCCAGACATGTTGGTTTATTTTGTTGTCTCATAGCTTTACTTTTGTCAGTGATGTACGAGCGCGAAGTGCCTTAACTTCGCAAATTCTGAATATCTGTGCAGGTGCAAGCCGTAGTGCACGGTCAGGTCTCATTTCCACCGATATTGTCGGCGATCTTTGTGCCTCCGTTTTGTGAGGGCGGAGGAGACGGAGAACGCGGAGTAATTTTTTTTTGAGCCGACAAAAAATCAATGTGAGTGGTCTCTTCATAGCTCAGAAAGCAGCGACTGGCCGCTGCTGCTCTAGCCCGGGAGATCACGTGTTCACGTGATCCCAGTGATCACGAGATCACTGACCAGCTGAGAGGTGGTCAGCCTAAACTCCCCTGTTCCGGGGTGGGGTGAGGGAGGGGTTCGGGTGGTCCGCTCATGCCCATACGAGATGATACGCCGTATTGGGAGTCTGGATGGTTAGGCAGTTGTAAGGGTACGTAGAGGAAGAATATGTGGGTTGAAATATTGAGTCTGTAGTCTGCGCCATTGTCGGGAGTCGCAAGTCTTGGGGGAGGGGTTAGGGGGTGGGTAATGGCAGCGCCTCTATCTGTAGTGGCGCAATACATCGTTGTAGCGGCTTGGAAGGGGAGGTTCGAGGGAGGTGCTCAAGTGGAGGAAAAAAAACGTAAGGAGACATCGTGACATCGTAAAAGAAGCCTTCGCAAGGCCAACTCCATTGAAGCCGTTTCCTCGCTGTTCCGCTTTCCCGAGCCGACGGAGTCAGCCCTAACGTGTACCCGCAATACTTTTGTGAAGACGGCAGTCTTTTTTGCGCTACTTAAACACAGAAATTTAGGCCTGTCGGTACGACTGTTTGTCTGTGTGTCTGTCTGTGACTCGATTCAGCCACCCGGCCAAAGTGATGCAGAAGCTGAGCAATAGTTTTTTATACCCACAGCAAAAACTAAACGTTTAAGTCCGGTGGAAATGTTCGTACTTGCCAACATTGTTGAACAAGAACAAAAAATTATAGAATTATAAAAATTACTTTATAAAGAATTCATGAATGTTTGAGTTTTGCGATAGCAAATGAAATACTACATCCACTGCATTCACTGTGTCTCCTGCTGTCGCCGCGCCACTATAGTTTCTGGTGGAATTGTAAGATATCAAAAGGCAACAGTTACGAACGTTTCCACTAGATAGACTCCGCGTTCCAAGCGAACGCACGTGGAGAGAGCAACGTGGTTCTATAAACGTTGAAGTAGGGCCCCTCGATTCACGCGCGTCTCCGCCGTACGGCACCGCTCGCATCGAGGTACCCGGCCTGGAGCGGGGAAACGCAGTAAAATGCCCGCGGTAAACGCGGGCATGGAGGCACCAAACGAGCAATGTTCTTACCGTGGTTCCTCGTTTCTTCGCAGATTATTGCCGCCTGCGCAGACAGCTTCCAGCCCGGTGCGATAGCGACATGGGTGTCAGCCTTGGCAGCCCCCGTGCTACGAGTTTCTTCGCCGGCATCACCGCTATCCGCCTATCGCACCCTTTGACCAAGTTACCGACGCCGCTCGAGCCTGGTCGTCCTGCCGCGCTTCCAACGCAAGCGGACATCGCCGGACATCGCTATCCAGCTGGATTGACATCGACAGGTTCTACAGTGGCTCCGCCACGCCCTACAAATCTAGGACGCACGCTACTCTTCACCAGTGGGCATGGAGGTACCAAACAAGCAATGCTCTTACCGTGGTTCCTCGTTTGTTCGCAGGTTAGTTACTTGAGCCAACTCCCTCATGCATGCTTCCGATCGGATGATAATTTCTAGTGGTGCTTCCATGCCCAGAAGCATTGCTGGAATCGTTCTGTGCCTTAGCTTTGCTAATGTGTGGCGATGTGGAGCAAAACCCTGGATTTGGTGTTGCATCGCTGGAAGGAATTACCAAAATGCTTAAGGACATGAACGCACGAACTACTAGAATTGAGGCAACACAAACCGCTATGTCCAATGACACATCTTAACTTAAAAAAACACAGATAGCAGCTACAAGCCAGATCGCTGACATCGGCAAGCGATTGAGTTCCGTTGAAAGCCAATTAGCTTTCCTTGACACCTGGAGGCAGGACCTTCATGCGACACATGCTACTGTCGAACGCGTTGAAACTGAAATGAACTTGCTCCGAACACGTCTTGATGATATCGAGGACCGCTCGCGTAGGGACAACCTTTTGTTCTTTGGGATTACAGATGACGTCTCTGAAACTCCGGAAACATCGGGAAAAAAAGTTCTCACGCTTTTTTCTAGTAATCTTAAGCTGACCATATAGTCCGATTGCTTCGCGCGTGCTCATAGTAGTGGCAAATTCACCAGGGGCCGGAACCGTCCTCTTGTGGTAAAATTTGCGGCCTACAAAACAAAAGAAACTGTGTTTAATAAACGCTTCTTACTAAAAGGCAGCGATATTAGTATGAGCGAGGACTTTTTCGCAACTACGTGGGACGCGAGAAAAATTTTGTACGAGTATGGTAAGGCATTACAAGTTCCGTTGAATCTTCGTCACACAAAACTCTTTGCCAATGGAAAATGCTACGGCTACCATAAAACCAATGAAGCAGTGGTTATTAACGGTAATGCTACAGGTAAACGTTCCTCGCGAAGTAATAACATAGGTAATAGCACAGGTGCTCCCGACCTCAGAAGTAAGGACTCCCGCAGTAGCTCCAGTAGTGCCACAAGTGCCACTGCATATGTTGCCCAGGCTACGTGCCCTCGTAGACTTCGGTCAGGCCGTACACCGTCCAGTGCTGTAAGTTAGGGGAACGCAGGGGGCAGTGCTAGCTCAACCACCAACACTAAGTTAGTGGTACTAAGCACTAACATACGCCGCCTTTTTTTTTTTTTCAAAAAGTGATCACTTGTGTGCCTTGATGAATGATTGTGACGCTGATGTGGCCGCTCTAACTGAAACGTGGTTGTCCAGCTCAGCCTCTGGTGATGAAATATTTCAATTCGCAAAACAGTACAAAGTGTTTCGCCGTGACAGATTTGAGCGTCGAGGTGGGGGGTGTTCTACTCGCGGTACAAGATGCAGTTGAATGCTTCTCTGGTTCTATTCTTTTACTGACATTGAGTCGACATGGTGTTGTATTCGTACCGGATTTAAAAACCTAATATTAGGTGTCTGTTATTGACCACCATCCTGCCCGCCAAATTTCTGTGAATCGTTGCACGACTGCTTGAACCAAATCACTGTACGTTTCCATGACGCAACGGTTATTGTTTTAGGCGATTTGAACTCTCTCGACATTCAATGGTCAGACGCGTATCAGTGCTCTATTGCAACGTCATCCGAATCTCTTCATTTTAAAGCAAAGCGTTTTACCTCTACCCCCCAAGGGTTCTTTCGCGACCGTTGGTGAGAGAGAGAGAGAGAGAAAGAACTTTATTCTGGAGCTGTTGGGTCAACGGCGAGTGGTGACCAGCGCTTGAAGGGCGCCGGTGACCTGGGCTGCTCGTTCAGCGAGTCTTTGCTGGACCCGCGGATCCGAGCTGCCTAACGCCGCCTCCCAGTGCTCCACACAAGAGATGAGAGGGAATGAGTTTTGAGGGCATTGCCAAATTATATGAGCAACTGTTTCGTGGGCTCCACAGTCGGGACATTGGGGAGAGGGAAATACAGATGGATAAATTGCATGTAGTCTGGCGCGACAGGGGAGTGTATTGGTTTGGAGAAGGCGCCAGTACCGTTCCTCGGTAATAGAGAGTGACCAATGGGGTGGAGGGTAGCGCCGGCGCCGTTGGTGTCACCAGAAAACTCTAGCGAACAACTAAAAGAATTTACTGGCACCACCGGGAATCGAACCTGGAACTAACAGACTAACAAAGCGAGAGCCTGTTGTCTTAACAATTTAGCTACGAGCCCTTTTTTCGTTTTTTTTTTATTGCCGGGTTTCAACTCAAACCATAACAGAAGCCACACAACACAGTATTCACAACATTACAATGTAAAAATTGCCAGCCCACGGCTCGTTAGTGCTGGCGGGTTAAAATCTCTTGAGATTCACCAAGGCTTCCAGGGCCCATAACCATTTAGGTTGTTCGGTATGGGCTTTATATACATCTCTAAAGGTTGTTCGGTATGGGCTTTATATACATCTCTAACGAATACAATGCTCTCAATAAAGTACTCTCCCGCAGGGCGTGCGTTGGGGTCTGCATGCCGTACAGCCATCCGAGTCTTCCACACACTATGCAGGCTTAAAGCCATAAACATGTCATATGGCACCCCTTCAGCGTTGTCAGTCGGCAAGAATCGTATGCCGTAAGGCGTGACAGGTAGGGACTTTTTTAAAGTGCGCTGGAGAATGTCCCAGTGAAATACAGCATCTTCACAATCTAAAAAAATGTGCTCCACCGTCTCCGGTTTTCTACACACGCGACAGTTAATACCTGAAGGGACAAAAAAACCTTTTTCTTTCAGCCACGGCATCGCAGTCAATGTGTTAGTTTGGAGCTGAAAAAAGAACGTTTTTACCGATGACCGTACTGGCATAGCCTTGACTCTTTTCAATACGTCTTTGCCGGACCCTGAAGAGTACATTGATCGGTACATAGGCGTCGGCAGTGTAATATCGACCAAGTCTTTGTACAATTTCTTACGTGTTACAGCCGTCAAATAGTCCTTCGAGAACCGTACTTTTAGAAAATTAAAAGCCCAGACCACCTCCCGCAGGAATCCTCGCACACTTGCTCCTCTTGTGTGATCCGCTGACACGACAAAGTCCGGCAAGGCATCTCGAAGTCGCACTTGCAGCACTGTACGCAGAAAATGGTCACGTTGATCTCTCAAGAAGACTACTAGACCGGGTGGGATTACTACCTCCAGGCGAACGTGTGGGTACAGGACCGGACGGCGAACTGGAAGAGCAAGTCCCCCTGAGCGACGAGGCGGCGAGGAAGATTATCGTCTACCCGCTGCCCAAGAACACCGACCCAGAGAGAGACGAGGGCAGGCGAGCGGCACGAGCGGTGGCGCTGGCCCGTCAGCATCAACGAGACAAGGGTGCAGTCTACGTGGACGCCGCAAGGTATCCGGGGAGACGCAACGCCTTTGCAGCGGTGGTGGTCCGAGCTACTACCGGAGAACTGCTAACAGCAAGCACCATGCGCGCCCGAACAGCCGGCCAGGCAGAGGAGGTGGCGATTGCTTTGGCCATGGGCCTACCGGGTACACGCACGGTGCTAAGCGACTCGAAGTCGGCGATCAAGAACTTCGCCCGAGGCACGGAGCGGCTAGTGAGGTCCATCGAAGCCACGCGGACTGCCCGAGGTGCCGCTGCGGGACCGACCATCGCTCTCAAGTGGTTCCCGGCCCACATGGGTCGGCAACTAGCACCCGACATCGAGAACCGCAACGAAGAGGCGGACGCCGCGGCCCGTGGTCTCATCACGTGCCGGACCGCGGCAGTCCGTCCCTCCGAGACCAGCGGAGAAGACCGAAAAGAGGACTTCGAGCCCCTCACCGACTACGGTGGGATCCTGGCGGCTTACAGAGAAGTCAGGAGAGCCTTCCCGCCCCCGCACCGAGAACTCTCGCGTGCGGAGGCAGTAAAGTTCCGACAGTTGCAGACCGAGTGCGTGCTGACGCCGGCTCTGGCCCGGCACGTGTGCCCCGACATGTTCGTGGACGCAAAGTGCAGTGTGTGCGAACGTGAACTAGCTACTCTCCGCCACATCATGTGGGGAGGGTGTAACAGTGCTGTGGACAATGGGAACGGGCAGTGCCAGGACGCCACGTATCCCGAAGAGATGGGAGCGTGGATACGCTCCGAAGACCCGAAGACGCAAAGAAGGGCCATCCAGCGGCTTGAGGAAGCTTTGGCGAAGCAGCGGAGAAAGGGAGCCGACGACCCGTCTAACGGGCGCGGAGGCACCCGAGTACCTGTCGCCTAGTTGGAGCACAACATCCTCGAGGTCTAGGCTCTGGGACTATCGGACTCTAATAGCCGTAGTCTTAAGATAGGGAACATCCGCGCCCTGCGAGGCCGGGGACTTCCCACACGCCGGATGTGTAAATAAATGTTATTTCTCTCTCTCTCAAGATAATACACCTTGAGACGACTTGTCTCAAGAAAAGATAAGTGAGACCAACCCCGCCAGTCCTAACTGAGCGAAACAAGTTTGTGCGGCTCGTACGTTCCCACATAGAGCCCCAAACAAAGACAGCAAACACTCGGTGTAGTTTTTGTACGCTTACACGCGACATACATAAGGCCTGCAGGACGTGCCAGATCTTTGCCACAAGAAATAAATTACAAACGGTGGCTCGCGAAAATATCGACAGGTCGTGTCCGCCCCACTTGGACGTTTTGTCTTTGACACATTGAATTTCTCTTTAGCTACGAGCCCACGCGAAGACGGGGAAGACAGGTGGTGTACTCACCAAGCACATCTACGGGTTTACCCCCTGCGTTCTCGCTGAATGCCACGTGAAAGCGTCACGCGACCACTCACGCCCGTCTAGCGGCAATGTCCGCACCTTGCTCATGTGCTAAGAGTTACAAAAATTAAAGGAAGCTCACACCAATGCATGTCATCTCACTTTTAGTACGCCATTGTGCTAAAGCCTGTGGCCTCTAGTGTTCACGTAAAAAATCACAGCTCCTTGTCGTCCGACCTCCCGCCAAATCAAGGAATACATTCAAATACTCATTGATGGACAGGCCATCACTCCAAGCCCCAGCATCAAGATCCTGGGCCTACATCTCGACGCTAACACCAAGAGTGACGTCTCCTTGCAGCGCCTCAAAAACAGCATTAATCAAATCATACACATGATCAGGCAAGTTGCCACCAAGAAGCGAGGCCTGAAGGAATCCGGTACCTTTCGATTAATTGAAGCTTTTCTCCTCTCGAGAGTCACTTACATCAATCCCCTGTCTTCTTCTCAACAAGGAAGACATAGAGATGCTTTATATAATGATGAGAAAGGCAGTCGGGAAGGCCATTCGTCTTCTCATGAGTGCGTCCACACAGAGGCTGCTTAGCACGGGGCTCCACAACACAGTGGAAGAGCTGATAGAAGGTCATCTTTCTAACAAGAAGGTCCGACTGAGAACTTTGGTGGGTAACCGCATGCTTCACCAGATTGGCTGGGCAGCCCAGAATGTCACTCTGCTTGACGTACACCAAGACTCTTTGCGACTAAAATTAAAGATGCTCCCTTTGGTTAGAAATATGAACCCCTCACATGACGAGGGTCACCGAAAAGCACGGGCTCAAGCGCTAAACACCACTCTCGGTGGGGATCATGCAGTTATCTACACAGACGCCTTCAGACATCAAGGGGAGCAACGCGCCATCATCGTGGCTACCTCCAGAACCAACCTCCTTGCGTGTACCTCGCTTAGGACCCAAGAAATGACGGCAGCAGAAGAGGCAGCCATCACCTTGGCTATCACTCAACCAGGGTTCAGAGGTCACCGATTCCTAGCAAGCCTACTGGAATTACCAGTAAGGTTGGGTGTCTGTCAGGTTCGGTGGGACAATTATAATTACAAGAGAAGAACTTTGGAAACGAGACTAGGTTTTATAATACCCGAAACTCACATAAGGACTCACCTAACAAACAGAGACCACTAAAGAGTAAGAGGGAACAAAACAAAGCTAGAGAACAAGGTATAAATTAGCGAGAATGCGGCATACGAAACGGGAAAGAGTTCAGGAAGCGCGAAACAGTCAAGGTCCGGGAATGCAGGGCGAGCACACAATAATGGTTCGCTGCGGAAGCGGGCTTTTCCTACCTCACGTCCCAGTAGTGGTGTTGCGGTTTTTAAACGTCCAGGTGATGTCGTGGCGGCGGTAGTAAAGCGCACTCCCAACTCCCGTCACCGTTGTGGCGAACGCAGCTGTCTTGGGGTGTTGCTGTCTCGCACGGACGCACGGGGAGACACCTTCCTGGCGGAGGAGAGGTCTTGGAGGCTGCAGTGGTGGATGACCTCCTGGGGCACGGCACGGGTCCGGTCGCCCGACCGTCGCGCATCCCGGTCACGCTCCACTCGCGGTGTTTCTCTTCGGCCGCCTCTCCCCCAGCTGCTGTCGTTGACCGCTTCCGATTGGCTGGCCCGTGAGTGCAGGATAGCTGTCCCCGGAAGACGATGATGATGGTGCCGTCGGGATGTTTGGAACGTACCCCGTATAGCACATCATCGTTATCGTCTTCATTTTTCAGTTCACTTCATGACAATGTCCCCCCGCTTAAGCATTTTTCCGTGAAACATGTTTCTTCCTCGTCCACCCCACCAAGCACACGGTCCTTGAGGTGAACAGTCACGGAACATCCAGTCCTCACAAATGCACTCGAAATGTCCACAAGAGAAAATACGAGTTCACAAAACACTGATCATAGTACATGAGTCTAAACACCAACCATATATATTTACACACGGCATTCAAGTGAAATCTCGGACCAGACATTAACGGAAAAGGCAATCAGACAGATAGTTTATCTCTTTTCCGACAGTGGCTACCGTGCCACTCTCTGCCTCTTACGTACACACGTCTCACCGCGTAGTTACATTGCTTTCTATTTAAATCATATGGTTCCCGCACACATGCGAACTTCCTGACAGACCATGGAAAACCCTGAACAATATGTCTTTTGGTGACTTTTACATTTCGTGAGGCACTCGTGGGTCGTAATACAGCTCTTTTTTCGGTACTACGGATCTTCTGCTTGGGTATTGAACTTCGATTCTTTGCCCGACTAGAGTAGTGCCTTCTTAGCTTGAGAGGAGGGTGATTTCTTTTTGACACTACCTGGTCTTTTCGGACTGAAATCTGGGGCTGTGGGACCTTGTCGTCTTTGACAGGAGTCTCTTTCGCTACAGAGCGGCGCTCCGGCGGCCGGATGTCTTCCATACTAGCTCTAACTACACCATCAACCTCGAGCCCAGCAGACGCGCCAACAGAAAAATTGGATGTCGCTGCCTGCGCTTTCACAGAGGTTGTGGTGTCTCGCTTAGCATGAGGCACCGTCTCGCGTTTTGTGCACTCTTAGCCAAAATGGGAGAAAATGAGACGAACTGCAGCATTTACGCCTCGCTAAGGAGATTTAGTCCCCTAAAGACCAAACGCGCCAAGATTAGGGCCGTGCGCAAAATGAAGGGACTGAACGTTAGACCCCCGACGCGAATGGGACCAACGGAAAGACTAACAGCACCCTTTGCTCCCGCAACGTTGCTGTTGCTTCCCCTGGCGGGGGCCCTTGGACTTGTTCCTACTTGTTCGGCGGCCAGCGGGGACGGACGTGCGAAAGGTGAGCTGCGGCGGCGGAGGCTTTTCCCCATTCGCACTTTTTTTGAAGTTCGTGAGCTTGCATGTTAGCGTCAGAGTGTCAGTTATTTGTTAAAACCAACGCCAGTCGATTCGCTTAGTGTTACTGCCGACGACAACCTCAGTTTTATTTGTTTCGTTCAATATTTACTTACATTTTTACTTAACCCTAAAATAGTAAAAACGCATTTTTTCTTCAAACGAGCGGCCCAACCGCATAAATAGAAGAAGCAGCGTGCAAAAAGGAACCTAACCGCTAACTTTTGTTCTTTTGAAATTGCAGTTTTAATAAATTTGTACCCAGAAATGTCAAAACGTGGTTAACACGTGGTCGAGACTCTTGAAGGGCTCTAACTTTTTAGGCGAACATACGAACACTAAAATAACAATATGGCGCTGTTAGGATACAAGAATTACTCTCAGAAATATTAAATTTTCAATGAAAACGTGATATTTTAAGCAGAAAAATTACAAAACGTCTGGGAAAACGCCGGATCTGCAAGGGACGCGATACACTCTCAGGCTGAGTAGGGCAAAAAATCATGCCATATCCACGGAATGAATGATGATAAGTGGGGCGAAGCTCGAGAGGGGGAGATCATCGGTAACCGTAACACTCCCGTGAAAGTTCGCCCATTACATCATTAAGAAAGACGTAAGACTGTGTGCGTACATTGTACAAATCAACTTTTATTTTCGGAGTCAATGCTCCCAGGCCCAGACCTGGTGAAAGACCCCGCGCCATCGAGGACTACCCCGCACCTCCACCACAATTTGTCACGTAGGATGGGACACAACGGTAAAGAAAGAACTTTTATTTAGGGCGAACTTGTGCCCGAACAAGACGAACTTCGATCGTTCGATCTCCGAGAACGACTGCCTGCGTTCGTGGCGTGATCTCTTGCGTGATCTCCCCCTCGCAGTGCACGTGCGCTCGCGCCTCCGTTGGCGAACACAGACAAGCTCGCGCTCCCGGTGCCGAGTTTGCGCTGCCGGTTGCAGCCGGTTCTTGCGCGTGCAACGCGGCCCACTTTGCGACATCCCCGAAAGCATGCGGCGGTCACGTACCACGAGACACAAGGGATGGACAGACCCATGACTTAAGGAGCTTCGCCCCTAAAATAGTTGCACCCTCGGAACCGCAACTACGTCCAGAATAAAACTAGACAATAACGGTTAAAATCTGGTGTAAATTAGCTATTCTGAATACGGCATTTTTCTCCATATTTTGCGGAACCCGAACTTGTAATCTGCGGGACCAGAGCAAAACGTAAATGTGAAGTTTTGCTCGAAGGCGCGGTCTGACCACCGTAATAAAAGCCCTCTAACAGAACCGTAATATCTTTCTGTACCTCACGGCGAGTTTTTTTTTTCCAGAATAGTGTTTTGTGATTGCCCCTTTTACAGTACCGGCCTTTCTTGTGGCCGCCACGGCCAACCTAAACTTGCAGTAAGGCGCCCCCCCCCCCAAAAAAAAACAAAAAAAAGGCGCGGTCTGACCACCGTAATAAAAGCCCTCTAACAGAACCGTAATATCTTTCTGTACCTCACGGCGAGTTTTTTTTTTTTTTTCCAGAATAGTGTTTTCAGATTGCCCCTTTTACAGTACCGGCCTTTCTTGTGGCCGCCACGGCCAACCTAAACTTGCAGTAAGGCGCCCCACCCCCCCCCAAAAAAAAAAAAAAAAGGCGCGGTCTGACCACCGTAATAAAAGCCCTCTAACAGAACCGTAATATCTTTCTGTACCTCACGGCGAGTTTTTTTTTTTCCAGAATAGTGTTTTGTGATTGCCCCTTTTACAGTACCGGCCTTTCTTGTGGCCGCCACGGCCAACCTAAACTTGCAGTAAGGCGCCCCCCCCCCAAAAAAAAAAACAAAAAAAAGGCGCGGTCTGACCACCGTAATAAAAGCCCTCTAACAGAACCGTAATATCTTTCTGTACCTCACGGCGAGTTTTTTTTTTTTTTTCCAGAATAGTGTTTTCAGATTGCCCCTTTTACAGTACCGGCCTTTCTTGTGGCCGCCACGGCCAACCTAAACTTGCAGTAAGGCGCCCCACCCCCCCCCAAAAAAAAAAAAAAAAAGGCGCGGTCTGACCACCGTAATAAAAGCCCTCTAACAGAACCGTAATATCTTTCTGTACCTCACGGCGAGTTTTTTTTTTTCCAGAATAGTGTTTTCTGATTGCCCCTTTTACAGTACCGGCCTTTCTTGTGGCCGCCACGGCCAACCTAAACTTGCAGTAAAGCGCCCCCCCCCCCCAAAAAAAAAAAAAAAAAGGCGCGGTCTGACCACCGTAATAAAAGCCCTCTAACAGAACCGTAATATCTTTCTGTACCTCACGGCGAGTTTTTTTTTTTCCAGAATAGTGTTTTGTGATTGCCCCTTTTACAGTACCGGCCTTTCTTGTGGCCGCCACGGCCAACCTAAACATGCAGTAAGGCGCCCCCCCCCCCCCAAAAAAAAAAAAAAAAGGCGCGGTCTGACCACCGTAATAAAAGCCCTCTAACAGAACCGTAATATCTTTCTGTACCTCACGGCGAGTTTTTTTTTTCAGAATAGTGTTTTCTGATTGCCCCTTTTACAGTACCGGCCTTTCTTGTGGCCGCCACTGCCAACCTAAACTTGCAGTAAGGCGCCCCACCCCCCCCCCCAAAAAAAAAAGGCGCGGTCTCACCACCGTAATAAAAGCCCTCTAACAGAACCGTAATATCTTTCTGTACCTCACGGCGAGTTTTTTTTTTCCAGAATAGTGTTTTGTGATTGCCCATTTTACAGTACCGGCCTTTCTTGTGGCCGCCACGGCCAACCTAAACTTGCAGTAAGGCGCCCCCCCCCCAAAAAAAAAAAAAAAAGGCGCGGTCTGACCACCGTAATAAAAGCCCTCTAACAGAACCGAAATATCTTCCTGTACCTCACGGCGAGTTTTTTTTTTCCAGAATAGTGTTTTCTGATTCCCCTTTTACAGTACCGGCCTTTCCTGTGGCCGCCACGGCCAACCTAAACTTGCAGTAAGGCGCCCCCCCCCCCCAAAAAAAAAAAAAAAGGCGCGGTCTGACCACCGTAATAAAAGCCCTCTAACAGAACCGTAATATCTTTCTGTACCTCACGGCGAGTTTTTTTTTTTCCAGAATAGTGTTTTGTGATTGCCCCTTTTACGGTACCGGCCTTTCTTGTGGCCGCCACGGCCAACCTAAACTTGCAGTAAGGCGCCCCCCCCCCCAAAAAAAAGGCGCGGTCTGACCACCGTAATAAAAGCCCTCTAACAGAACCGTAATATCTTTCTGTACCTCACGGCGAGTTTTTTTTTCCAGAATAGTGTTTTCTGATTGCCCCTTTTACAGTACCGGCCTTTCTTGTGGCCGCCACGGCCAACCTAAACTTGCAGTAAGGCCCCCCCCCCCCCAAAAAAAAAAGGCGCGGTCTGACCACCGTAATAAAAGCCCTCTAACAGAACCGTAATATCTTTCTGTACCTCACGGCGAGTTTTTTTTTTCCAGAATAGTGTTTTCTGATTGCCCCTTTTACAGTACCGGCCTTTCCTGTGGCCGCCACGGCCAACCTAAACTTGCAGTAAGGCGCCCCCCCCCCCAAAAAAAAAAAGGCGCGGTCTGACCACCGTAATAAAAGCCCTCTAACAGAACCGTAATATCTTTCTGTACCTCACGGCGAGTTTTTTTTTCCAGAATAGTGTTTTCTGATTGCCCCTTTTACAGTACCGGCCTTTCTTGTGGCCGCCACGGCCAACCTAAACTTGCAGTAAGGCGCCCCCCCCCCCAAAAAAAAGGCGCGGTCTGACCACCGTAATAAAAGCCCTCTAACAGAACCGTAATATCTTTCTGTACCTCACGGCGAGTTTTTTTTTTCCAGAATAGTGTTTTCTGATTGCCCCTTTTACAGTACCGGCCTTTCTTGTGGCCGCCATGGACAACCTAAACTTGCAGTAATGCGCCTCTCCCCCCCAAAAAAAAAGTCGCGGTCTGACCACCGTAATAAAAGCCCTCTAACAGAACCGTAATATCTTTCTGTACCTCACGGCGAGTTTTTTTTTCCACAATAGTGTTTTCTGATTGTTCCTTTTACAGTACCGGCCTTTCTTGTGGCCGCCACGGCCAACCTAAACTTGCAGTAAGGCGCCCCCCCCCCAAAAAGAAGGCGCGGTCTGACCACCGTAATAAAAGCCATCTAACAGAACCGTAATATCTTTCTGTACCTCACGGCGAGTTCTTTTTTTTTTCTTCCAGAATAGTGTTTTCTGATTGCCCCTTTTACAGTACCGGCCTTTCTTGTGGCCGCCACGGCCAACCTAAACTTGCAGTAAGGCGCCCCCCCCCCAAAAAAAAAGGCGCGGTCTGACCACCGTAATAAAAGCCCTCTAACAGAACCGTAATATCTTTCTGTACCTCACGGCGAGTTTTTTATTTTTTTTCCAGAATAGTGTTTTCTGATTGCCCCTTTTACAGTACCGGCCTTTCTTGTGGCCGCCACGGCCAACCTAAACTTGCAGTGAGGCGCCCGCCCCCCCCCCCCCAAAAAAAAAGGCGCGGTCTGACCACCGTAATAAAAGCCCTCTAACAGAACCGTAATATCTTTCTGTACCTCACGGCGGGTTTTTTTTTTTTCCAGAATAGTGTTTTCTGATTGCCCCTTTTACAGTACCGGCCTTTCTTGTGGCCGCCACGGCCAACCTAAACTTGCAGTAAGACGCCCCCCCCCCAAAAAAAAAGGCGCGGTCTGACCACCGTAATAAAAGCCCTCTAACAGAACCGTAATATCTTTCTGTACCTCACGGCGAGTTTTTTTTTCCAGAATAGTGTTTTCTGATTTCCCCTTTTACAGTACCGGCCTTTCTTGTGGCCGCCACGGCCAACCTAAACTTGCAGTAAGACGCCCCCCCCCCCCAAAAAAAAGGCGCGGTCTGACCACCGTAATAAAAGCCCTCTAACAGAACCGTAATATCTTTCTGTACCTCACGGCGAGTTTTTTTTTTCCAGAATAGTGTTTTCTGATTCACCCTTTTACAGTACCGGCCTTTTTTGTGGCCGCCACGGCCAACCTAAACTTGCAGTAAGGCGCCCCCCGACCCCCCAAAAAAAAAGGCGCGGTCTGACCACCGTAATAAAAGCCCTCTAACAGAACCGTAATATCTTTCTGTACCTCACGGCGAGTGTTTTTTTTCCAGAATAGTGTTTTCTGATTGCCCCTTTTACAGTACCGGCCTTTCTTGTGGCCGCCACGGCCAACCTAAACTTGCAGTAAGGCGCCCCCCCCCCAAAAAAAGGCGCTGTCTGACTACCGTAATAAAAGCCCTCTAACAGAACCGTAATATCTTTCTGTACCTCACGGCGAGTTTTTTTTTTTCCAGAATAGTGTTTTCTGATTGCCCCTTTTACAGTACCGGCCTTTCTTGTGGCCGCCACGGCCAACCTAAACTTGCAGTAAGGCGCCCCCCCCCCCAAAAAAAGGCGCGGTCTGACCACCGTAATAAAAGCCATCTAACAGAACCGTAATATCTTTCTGTACCTCACGGCGAGTTCTTTTTTTTTTCTTCCAGAATAGTGTTTTCTGATTGCCCCTTTTACAGTACCGGCCTTTCTTGTGGCCGCCACGGCCAACCTAAACTTGCAGTAAGGCGCCCCCCCCCCCCAAAAAAAAAGGCGCGGTCTGACCACCGTAATAAAAGCCCTCTAACAGAACCGTAATATCTTTCTGTACCTCACGGCGAGTTTTTTATTTTTTTTCCAGAATAGTGTTTTCTGATTGCCCCTTTTACAGTACCGGCCTTTCTTGTGGCCGCCACGGCCAATCTAAACTTGCAGTGAGGCGCCCGCCCCCCCCCAAAAAAAAAGGCGCGGTCTGACCACCGTAATAAAAGCCCTCTAACAGAACCGTAATATCTTTCTGTACCTCACGGCGGGTTTTTTTTTTCCAGAATAGTGTTTTCTGATTTCCCCTTTTACAGTACCGGCCTTTCTTGTGGCCGCCACGGCCAACCTAAACTTGCAGTAAGACGCCCCCCCCCCAAAAAAAAGGCGCGGTCTGACCACCGTAATAAAAGCCCTCTAACAGAACTGTAATATCTTTCTGTACCTCACGGCGAGTTTTTTTTTTTCCAGAATAGTGTTTTCTGATTGCCCCTTTTACAGTACCGGCCTTTCTTGTGGCCGCCACGGCCAACCTAAACTTGCAGTAAGGCGCCCCCCCCCCAAAAAAAAAGGCGCGGCCTGACCACCGTAATAAAAGCCCTCTAACAGAACCGTAATATCTTTCTGTACCTCACGGCGAGTTTTTTTTTTCCAGAATAGTGTTTTCTTATTGCCCCTTTTACAGTACCGGCCTTTCTTGTGGCCGCCACGGCCAACCTAAACTTGCAGTAAGACGCCCCCCCCCCAAAAAAAAGGCGCGGTCTGACCACCGTAATAAAAGCCCTCTAACAGAACCGTAATATCTTTCTGTACCTCACGGCGAGTTTTTTTTTTCCAGAATAGTGTTTTCTGATTGCCCCTTTTACAGTTCCGGCCTTTTTTGTGGCCGCCACGGCCAACCTAAACTTGCAGTAAGGCGCCCCCCCCCCCAAAAAAAAGGCGCGGTCTGACCACCGTAATAAAAGCCCTCTAACAGAACCGTAATATCTTTCTGTACCTCACGGCGAGTTTTTTTTTTTTCCAGAATAGTGTTTTCTGATTGCCCCTTTTACAGCACCGGCCTTTCTTGTGGCCGCCACGGCCAATTTAAACTAGCAGTAAGGTGCCCCCCCCCCCAAAACAAAAGGCGCGGTCTGACCACCGTAATAAAAGCCCTCTAACAGAACCGTAATATCTTTCTGTACCTCACGGCGAGTTTTTTTTTTTCCAGAATAGTGTTTTCTGATTGCCCCTTTTACAGTTCCGGCCTTTTTTGTGGCCGCCACGGCCAACCTAAACTTGCAGTAAGGCGCCCCCCCCCCAAAAAAAAAGGCGCGGTCTGACCACCGTAATAAAAGCCCTCTAACAGAACCGTAATATCTTTCTGTACCTCACGGCGAGTTTTTTTTTTTTTCCAGAATAGTGTTTTCTGATTGCCCCTTTTACAGCACCGGCCTTTCTTGTGGCCGCCACGGCCAATTTAAACTAGCAGTAAGGTGCCCCCCCCCCCCCAAAAAAAAGGCGCGGTCTGACCACCGTAATAAAAGCCCTCTAACAGAACCGTAATATCTTTCTGTACCTCACGGCGAGTTTTTTTTTTCCAGAATAGTGTTTTCTGATTGCCCCTTTTACAGTACCGGCCTTTCTTGTGGCCGCCACGGCCAACCTAAACTTGCAGTAAGGCGCCCCCCCCCAAAAAAAGGCGCGGTCTGACCACCGTAATAAAAGCCCTCTAACAGACCCGTAATATCTTTCTGTACCTCACGGCGAGTTTTTTTTTTTTCCAGAATAGTGTTTTCTGATTGCTCCTTTTACAGTACCGGCCTTTCTTGTGGCCGCCACGGCCAACCTAAACTTGCAGTAAGGCGCCCCCCCCCCCAAAAAAAAGGCGCGGTCTGACCACCGTAATAAAAGCCCTCTAACAGAACCGTAATATCCTTCTGTACCTCACGGCGAGTTTTTTTTTTCCAGAATAGTGTTTTCTGATTGCCCCTTTTACAGTACCGGCCTTTCTTGTGGCCGCCACGGCCAACCTAAACTTGCAGTAAGACGCCCCCCCCCCCAAAAAAAAAGGCGCGGTCTGACCACCGTAATAAAAGCCCTCTAACAGAACCGTAATATCTTTCTGTACCTCACGGCGAGTTTTTTTTTTCCAGAATAGTGTTTTCTGATTGCCCCTTTTACAGTACCGGCCTTTTTTGTGGCCGCCACGGCCAACCTAAACTTGCAGTAAGGCGCCCCCCCCCCACCAAAAAAAAAAAAAAAAAAGGCGCGGTCTGACCACCGTAATAAAAGCCCTCTAACAGAACCGTAATATCTTTCTGTACCTCACGGCGAGTTTTTTTTTCCAGAATAGTGTTTTCTGATTGCCCCTTTTACAGTACCGGCCTTTCTTGTGGCCGCCACGGCCTACCTAAACTTGCAGTAAGGCGCCCCCCCCCCAAAAAAAGGCGCGGTCTGACCACCGTAATAAAACCCTCTAACAGAACCGTAATATCTTTCTGTACCTCACGGCGAGTTTTTTTTTTTTCCAGAATAGTGTTTTCTGATTGCCCCTTTTACAGTACCGGCCTTTCTTGTGGCCGCCACGGCCAACCTAAACTTGCAGTAAGGCGCCCCCCCCCCCCAAAAAAAAAGGCGCGGTCTGACCACCGTAATAAAAGCCCTCTAACAGAACCGTAATATCTTTCTGTACCTCACGGCGAGTTTTTTGTCTCCAGAATAGTGTTTTCTGATTGCTCCTTTTACAGTACTGGCCTTTCTTGTGGCCGCCACGGCCAACCTAAACTTGCAGTAAGGCGCCCCCCCGAAAAAAAAAAAAAAAGGTGCGGTCTGACCACCGTAATAAAAGCCCTCTAACAGAACCGTAATATCTTTCTGTACCTCACGGCGAGTTTTTTTTTTTTTTTCCAGAATAGTGTTTTCTGATTGCCCCTTTTAGAGTACCGGCCTTTCTTGTGGCCGCCACGGCCAACCTAAACTTGCAGTAAGGCGCCCCCCCCCCCAAAAAAAAAAAAGAATTCTCTGGCTTTCGGGGAACTCGGCCACGAAACATTCTCGCCCTGCAGTCCTTCCCGCACCCACCCGTCACCCGAACCTTTCACATGAATCTCACAGTAGCAGGAGCACGCTCGCGTGACTAACATACAGTGGCCGAAAGCTTGCTTCACTTTTTTTTTCATTTTTGTTGCTCTCTCACTGGCAGCCAAGCGCTCGCAGCGTGGTCAGCCTCAAACATTTTTGCCCCTTTCCTTTGAAAGCCTTTTTGTGTGCAAATCCGAACTCACTGTGAACTGTCCGCAGAGAGGAAATAAAAACATGCAGCCATAGCCACTCCCCATGCAGCAAGCTGAGGGACGCCCTTTTGTTTGTTTCGCCTGAGGCTATTAGTTACACATTGTTAAATCATGAACATTCACCAACTCGCCCAAATCACAGTCCTCTTGAACTATATTGTTAAATTTGTTACATATTGAGAAAATTTGGCTCTGATTACATTTTTGAAATAACGCATTGTTCCACACCACAGGCAGAAATCAATAATGACCTTGTTCTACAAACCGGCATTCTAGCGCAGGAAAGCAGGTTTTCTTCCAATTATTGAATTTTTTTGTTTTTTTTATTATTTAAATGCAGTCAAATCCTTTTGATTTAGAACTGGTGCTGACAGGAAGTGTCTCTTTCCTTACATGCCTCGTGAAAGGGAGGGAAGAGGCCCTCGTTTCGTGCTACGTAAGCCTCTGAGCATGATAGCGAACCTGCATGCGAATAATGAGCAATCTTTATATTTTCTGTTGCCCTGATTCAGTGGTTCAACGCGTTGAGTTAGGGAGCATGAGTCCCCAGGTTCTATTACTGGTTTGAGCGGCGTCTTTTCTGCTGGAGTTAGAAAAACACTGTCTGAGTTTCGCATGTTAACGACCGTGGCCATGGTCATAATTAATCCGTAGTCTTGTACTCAGTGCACTTCACGGGACACGTTTGGCTGCACTACATAAAGCGTTGATTTTGCTTCTGACTTTTTACTTTTTGGGGTATTTTTACGGATGCTTGTTAGGGTTGCTGGAAACTGTGTCTTTCTCTGTTTTGCGTCCTACCACGAATAACACTTGTTTTGTTGCCCTATTTCTTTCATGCAGGAGCGTGACGACATTCGCCCATTACCAACAGCTTCACGGAGGATGGTTGTCTCCTCTCAACGGATACGTACCTCGTGCAAGTGGAGCGTGCTTGCGCGAAAGACAGCAGCCATGAACACCCGGAATAGCCCAATGCTGGGGGCATCGCCTTGACAAGGTGTGCCAAACAAGCCTTCGAAATAGAGACTCCAGCATTAAGAGTAGAGTTCGGTTTACTTGTGCTGTGTATGTTGCTTACACGGTGTTGCAATAAAAGCTTGAAAGTGACATTTTCTTTGTCGTGAATGTACTGTACTTCTTGGCCACTTGAAATAGTGGCCAAGAAGTACAGTTTTTGGTCTCTTGTGTTTACTCGTGCCTTCTGAATTGCCGGCCTAATGGAACGAGTCACGCATGGAGTATTTGCACGAGCCAGCACATCGTCTTTTAGTATGCACGGTTAATCCAAAGGGGAGCATTTGCAGTGAAGAACATTTAGTCTTGAAAGCATCAATTGGTCTAGGGGGAGTAATGGGAAAGAGTAACGATTGATACTCAGAAGACCAACGGTTGGTCTCCAGTGAACTAACAGATGAGACTACCAGTTGATCTGCAAGCGACCAACAGTTAGTGTTTATGGCGGACCAACAGTTGAACCATCAAGGGACTAAGTGTAGAGGGACTAACAGTTGGTACCCTTGCCGTTAGTCCCAAAAAGGACTAATTCTAGTGGCAACGCATTTAGTCTCGAAAAGGACTAACGCCGATGCCCCGTTAGTCCTTTTTGGCTAAGAGTGTGGTTACTTCAGGTTCACATGCCTGGCTGGCTCCTCGCGCCTCTTCAAGCAGCGGCAGAGATTTCTCTGCGCTAAATCTGGAGTGTAAGACAGGTTGGGTTTGATCAGGTGCTTCTCGAATACCTTCTGATTGAGATGCGGCCTTGAGCGTCGCTTCCAGTTCCGCGAGCCGTAACTTTAGAGGTAAAGTTTCTTTTAAATGCAGAGCATTTCTTTAACTCACGATGTCACCCATTCTAGTTGTCCATCGTAGTCCGCACCCTCCCCCTACACTATATGAAAAAATAATACTTACCGGCGCCTGGTTTCGATCCCATGACCCTGCGGGCGGAACGCAAGGTACATGGTGCTCTACCCACTGCGCCACAAAGCCGACACCGAATGGAGGGCTACGAACGTGCCTTATATCCTTGACCCATTCAACCTACGTCAAGAAGCTGCTGATACAACGCATTCACTACCTGTGGGCGAACGCGAGGTACATGGTGCTCTTCCCACTGCGCCACAATAATCATAGCCACCTGCTAATAAATGATGTCATACCCACCTGCTAATAAATGATGTCCCGTGACCACGTAATTACGTCTCCTCATTTAATTATACAACAACCAACAGCAACAAGTGCAACAACAATAACGTAACGCAAACTACTTAACGTCGTGCGCCTCCGGAAATGCTCTGCATTTAATCGTGCCCCTCGCGAGGGGGATGTTTAGTTTCCTGCCGAAGCAAGAACCAGGCGGCCTCCTGCGCAGTTTGTGGCGCATACCCACTTGGGGGATTGGCCAGGATCGTTTCACTTACTACATGCCGGTTACGGCAGGGTTTGACTCGAACTTTTTTGATGGGAGAGAAACGATATTTTTATTTCAATTTCTTCACGTGCTCGCACGTTCTCATCACGCTCCTTCTCTATTGCGGCACACGCCTTCTTTATCTACGCTAACTCTTTGGCCGCCTCGAGCTCTAGAGCCACTTCCTCGCGCCAGAGAGCTTGCTCCTCTAGTACCCACTCTCTAAGCTCGTTACCGCTCAAGCCTAAGCGCTTCCCCAATTGAAAAAGCTCTGCTGTGTCCATGTCGGGTTTCTAGGGGTATACACAACGAACTAGTCTCGTCCTGTCGCGGACGCCAAATTATTGTCAGGTTCGGTGGGACAATAATAATTACAAGAGAAGAACTTTGGAAACGAGACTAGGTTTTATAATACCCGGAACTCACATAAGGACTCACATAACAAACAGAGACCACTAAAGAGTAAGAGGGAACAAAACAAAGCTAGAGAACAAGGTATAAATTAGTGAGAATGCGGCATAGCAAAGGGAAAGAGTTCAAGAAGCGCGAAGCAGTCAAGGTGCGGGAATGCAGGGGGAGCACACAATAATGGTTCGCTGCGGGGAAGGGGTTTTCCTACCTCACGTCCCAGTAGTGGTGTTGCGGTTTTTAAACGTCCAGGTGATGTCGTGGCGGCGGTAGTGAAGCGCGCTCCCAGCTCCCGTCACCGTTGTGGCGAACGCAGCTGTCTTGGGGTGTCGCTCTCTCCCACCGACGCACGGGGAGACACCTTCCTGGCGGAGGAGAAGTCTTGGAGGCTGCAGTGGTGGATGACCTCCTAAGACACGGCACGGGTCCGGTCGCCCGACCGCCGCGCATCCCGGTCACGCTCCACTCACGGTGTTTCTCTTCGGCCGCCTCTCCCCCCAGCTGCTGTCGTTCGCCGCTTCCGATTGGCTGGCCCCTGAGTGCGGGATAGCTGTCCCCGGAAGACGATGATGATGGTGCCATCGGGATGTTTGGAACGTACCCCGTATAGCACATCGTCGTTATCGTCTTCATTTTCCAGTTCACTTCGTGACAGTGTCCCGACCTACCCTGCGCGTGCTAAAAACCACTCCCCAAACGGTTCCATTCAGCTCATCTGGACACCCCCTCACGCTTAAATGAAGGGCAACAAATACGCCCACCCAACAAGCCTACGCTTTTCCGCCCCTGCTATGGAGCTGCACGAGGACAGTCACCCGCTTGTCACGTTCAGGGAGATAACCCCCCATTATCGCCTTCTGAGACAGACCGTACCTTCGCCTTACCCTGTCCTTTCCAGAGAGCACTAACTACGCTACGGCTCATACAATCCGGGCTCCTTCCCACAGCCTACGCGTCTTCACTTAATGTATCCGAATCGCTACGACACTGAATGTAAATTTTTCTCAGAAGTAGGAACACTCCGCCCCGTAATCGGGGTGTGCGACTTTAGCCCTGAGCACCCTCCTCTCTTTCCGTCAACTACCCAACTAGGGCAATGGGAGATGCTGCTGTCCAGGTCCTCTCTACGTACCCAGCTTCAGCGGGTGGACAAAACACAGGCTTCGCGGACTGCATATGGGCCCCACAGAAGAAGAAATCACTCCCCAGGGCTGCACTCTGGGCCGTTAAGAAATCTGTACAGAAGTATTTCTTCCACCTCCTCCTCCTTCTCTGCCGCAAATCTCGTCGCCTCCGTCCGCGGCGCAGAGACGGAGAAGTCAGATCGTGTAACACCGGTTTGGAGCTTAGTTTAATTTTATAAAAAAAAAGTTTCCACTCTTGTGCTACACCAATACAACTCAACCAAACACCGTTCATGCATCATGCATTGATTTAACCTTACCAGGAATATCTCTTTGAAGTAATAAATGGTGTGGTTAAGTGCATTTCACTTCTCTCTGGTTTTACTATTTGTAGAGCGATGTGAGTGAATTTAAGTGACGTCGCATGGGTAATCGTTTACAGATTTGCTTTCCAGTTACATTCAGGGGGTGGATTGGCGCGATTTTTTTCTTTAATTTGTAGTGATTTTGGGCTATCACAACTAGTGCCGTATCCGACGCGTGTCACTACGACTTCATTATCACTCCTAGATCTTGTGTTCACGTCATCTCCAGATCTTGTGCCGCGATAACATTGATGCCTGGTTTCAGCGATCATGACATAATTCACTTTTCGGTATCGCTTCCACCCCTGCGCTCGCCCAATCGTTTCAAAATGATCCGAGATTATAGGCACCGGTCACTGCTCAGAGGGCGCGACGAATAAAGTACACCCAGCACCGCCCCGCGGAAGCTTGAGCTAACTCCGGGTCGGTGAGAGCCAGACGGCCGGCGCGCGTTCATAGATTCGGCACCTCTGGGTTGTTTGTTTGTGCGATTCTGCGATTGTTTTTGAAAGGTGTCTCGTGCTTGAAAACTGTTCTGGCAAATAGTTTCCCCATGTCTCAAGTGCTTCTGTGCGATTTCCGGACAATTACGGGGCTGAGCTACTACTGTCGGCCTCGCGTGCGCGAGAAGTAAGAGATTGTACGTTCCCGCGCGCGTGTGCGCCGTGAAAGAAATTGATGGAACAGACACCGTTGCGAAGTCCCATTCTCAGCAAGTGTCAGCCGTCTCCGAAGCATCGGATAATTATCGCGCCGAGAATGCTTGCGCCGAGAGGCGAAAACGAAAGCAGACACCGGCGGCCTGCCGAGGGGACCGGGCTCGGATCACGAAGCACTCGAAACCACCACCGCCGCAGCGACCGCGGCCGGATGTTTACACCACCGAGCGTGTATGGTGCGAGCTTTGGACTCTCGCGTGGTGCGTGTGTGTGCTGTTGGCCCAAGGGAGTCGCTCCACGCCCGAGCAGCACGTCAGACGTCTTCTTTGAGTGCTCCTCCGTCTATATATGTAATCCCAGTTTTTTCAGTTAATTAAACATCTTTTTAAATTCTCAAACCCCAGTGTTTTCCCACTCAATATGAGCCACGATCAAGCTGACACAAGGGGAGGTTATTTACAGCGCCAATTCAGGTCAGTAGCCAGCGTATACCACGGCGCTCCACGACAAAAGCGTGTCTGTGTTATTGTTTCCTCTGTTCGCCCAACCACCCTACAGTTACTTTTTCGGTTGCCCTTCTTCAGCTCGGTTGGTGTTGTCACTGATTAAAAACGGATTCCAAACGTTATTAGCTTATGACAAAGTAAGCGCAGTTCACACAGTTGGAAATCTGCTGTGGAACTGCGGTTGTCTTTACGAAGATTTCGTTTAGTTTCGGCTTGTATCTTGTCTGTAATGTTAGAGTCGTATAAGCGGCTAATTGTGATACAGTTTGTTCAGGCCGTTCAGAATTCTCCAAAAAAAGTATTTCCTCCTCCTCCCCATCCTCTGCTTAAACAATAGCAACCTCAACTTTCAGAGTACGCAAAACGCATTAAAGAAGTCAGCGCGAGTGAATGCAACCTTGCCTTTGATAGCTTTCCACGCTCTCGCTTGGAATGCGTGGTCGAACTCTGTACACTTCGGGAAACAAAGTAGGGCACTAAGTGGGATGCGTACTGACCGTCTTAACATTGCTTTTGGCATCACCCGCGAAGTGCTGTGAACATATTCTTGTGCCGCCTTTTGGCATCCATTCGGTGCTGTGAATGTCGCTAAAAAAAGGTTACTGCTGATAAAATAATAGTGGGGGAAGCCGTAATACCTTGTGTTATGCAAATACTACGACGGCATGCGATTCATCGCAGCGCGTGATGTGTATGGAACACTGAAAGCAAACATTTTAGTTTTACGGCCCTTCGTGTCTGCGCTGCGCATAAACAGTCATCGTACTCATAATACTCCTTCCACTGACAAAAAATGTCATGGCTTTCTTACTGCTAAAATCCATTTCTTGCGACGCTGCCCGAGAAACCTGTACAGAACGATGGCAGGCTGCCTTCCGCGATTGTGGCAGTACTTCACGCAGCAGTAGCGGCGTGGCCACTAATTCTTTCCTGCAGCATTTTGATCCTTTCGGACACTGCAACTTGCAATTATAACTATGTTTCTTAAAAAACTTCCGCCACACAACGTCGAACCGGACGCAGCGCGCGTGTTTTTACGTGCGCTGAACGGCCGGTCGCGACATCCACCGACCCGGAGTTGTTAAGCGGCGGCGAGAGATGGCGCTGCAGTCGCGCGCAAACTTCACTGTCCGGTGCCTATAACAAAGCCGGCTTTAACGCAATTAATAACGATTTATGTTCTTTTTTGGACTCGTGTTTTTCTGCAAGCTTTGAACGCACTGTAAAAGAAAACTGGAATTTGTTTAAAAGTAAAATCTTGGAATTAAACATATATTTCACTAAGAAAGGTGTACTGCAATGCTTATTCCCCTGGGTACAATCGACACTTAAATAGGCTCTCTGACCGCAAGAAAAGAATGTTTAGAGCTGCACGATTGTCCCCGTCTTCGGCTCGATGGTCAGCATACAAAGTAGCAGCTGCTACGTACCTAAGCGAGCTCAAGCTTGCTAAACTTACCTTTTTTGACTGTACTTTGCCCTCTATACTGCAAAATCCTCATAAACGATTTTGGAACATTGTGAGGTGTAATGAGAAGCATAACAAACTTTCTTTAATGTTTCAAGGCAATGTAGTCCCGGATAATAAGTGTGCATATTTACTTAACTGTACCTTGGCTAAAACCTTCTCTGAACCAGCCAGTACTAATAAAACAATTCCCTCAGAGCCATCAAAGTTTGCCTTAATGGATATAATAGTTGTTAGCTCAGGAGGAATACGGTCTATCATCGACAAACTGAAGATTTCATCTGCTTGTGACTGTGATTGCATCACCACAAAATTTTTGAAAAATACGGCCGGGTGTTCTGCTATCATTCTTGAACGAATATTTACGCAGTCACATCTTACGGCTGAGCTTTCTAACGAATGGTTAATAAACAAGGTCGTTCCAGTGCATACGTCGGGGGGAAAGGATAATCTACTTAACTTTCGTCCCATCTCCCTTACATCTGTGCCATGCAAACTTTTGGAACATATCATCGACTCTCACCTTATCAAGTTTCTCCAAGATAATTGCTTTCACCTGCTCAACACGGCTTCCGGAAACAATTGTCCGTCAAAACCCAGCTACTAATATTTACCAATATTTTGCACATATCCCTCGACTCCGGAATAATAACTGACTTCGTCTTCCTTGATTTCAGCAAAGCCTTTGATAGAGTAGCTCACTCCTTGCTCTTACACAAACTCAGCATATTAAACATTGACTCACATGTGCTTGTTTAGATTCGTGGCTTACTTACCAACCATTCGCAATTTTTATCAGCCAATAATTTCGATTCTTCTACTACACCACTACTTTCCGGTGTCCCACAAGGGTCTGTCCTGGGGCCTTTACTGTTTCGAATTCACATTAACGACTTACCTAATAGTATCTCATCAAAAATATTCCAATTCGCGGAATATTGTGTAATTTCTCACCCAATAAACATTGATAATGATGTCACTATTGTCAAAGAAGATCTAACCAAAGTACTTAACTGGTGTAAATTATGGCAAATGAAATTAAATGACTCAAAGTGTAAGTTTATGCGCGTATCTTGTAACAACGGCGCATGTCCAAGTTACCTCCTTAACAAAACCACGCTCGATTCCGTCCCTTCCTACAAGTACCTTGGTATCCACATATCTAACAACCTATCTTGGAAACATCAAATCACGTCTGTTACATGTAAAGCAAACAGAGTCTTCGGATTCCTGAGAACAAATTTTTTCACAGCCCCTGTGGATCTAAAAAAGCTGCGTTATACTACCTACGTTCGCCCACATTTGGAATATGCTTCATCTATATGGGACCCTGGCAATACCACCCTAGTTAGCGATCTCGAAAGGATCCAAAATCGTGCCTTCAGTTTTATATTACCTGATTATCGCCGATCCGCTCCCGCTACAAACATGAAATTGATTCTTGCCATTCCACTGCTCGCTACTCGGCGTACGATATCCCGCCTGGTACGTTTCCACAAAATTTATCATAACAACTCCCTTCTTCGTTATCTTTTAATAACCCCACCATCTTATGTGTCAAATCGTACTGGCCATGCGGAGAAAGTTGCTGTACATCGCTGCCGGACGTCAACGTATTTTCATTCATTCTTGCCTAACACGTGTCAGGAATGGAATCACCTCCCACAATGACTTGCATCCATTGCCGATCCTTGCAGTTTCAAAAGAGCGCTTGATAGTCTATTTTGCACTGACAGTACAACAAGCTGACTTTTGTTACATGCTTTTTATTGAATTATGATACTGTGAACAGTTGCATTTTGATGTTAGTTGCCTCTTGTTTGTGAATGTTGCTGTGCCTTATTCATGTGTTTTTGTATCTTGTACACTGTTCGTCAGTGCTCGCACCCCTCTGCAATGCTGTAAAGCCCTGAGGGTACAATAAATGAAATAAAATGAAATGAAAATTTAAATTGACTTGAGCAAACCTCCAGCATGTTTACCTTAGGAGTTGCGCAATGGAAGAGGAACAGCATGAGAGATGAGCGGGAAAGCGAAGGGAGGCATTTACTTGGCAAATGTCGGCGAAAGGTCTTTTGTCGGCTTTTGCAACGGAAGGAGCAGATACGTGGCCAATTTTTTTCCTGCACCTTCATTTTGGCGTTTGTTCAGTTGGAGCCGGCGCGCTCTCACACCGCGGGGTCACGGGGCACAGTGACGCCGGTGCTGACTTCGATGTTACTTTTTCTGACTAGAGTTCACGTTTTTTTTAGCGGCGCCGTATCCTAACTCTTTTTCTTCCTTTTTTTATGCTGGCAATACGCCTGTTTCCGATGTGAACAGGATATCACGAAATAGGATATCGTAAGCACGCCGCCTCATTCCCTTTGAGTGAGGCATGATCTGAGGTCCATGCGGTTTTGATGTGGAGCAGGGTCTTTATTATTTGGAGTAGCTTGAGGGCGGGAAGTGAATTGCATCCCGTCAGAAAGTTCCGACGAGTCAGCAAGGGTGGTCGCCCAGTCTTACCGTCTATCTTCGGCCGTCCTTCGTTCGAGGTGTGCAGGAGGAAGGGGCGTAGGATCTTTACGGAACGAGGACCAGTCCGCGAGTGTTGCTTTTACAATGCGTCGCCGCAGTGGAAGTTGGGTTTAAGGCGAGCGCGAGGTTGTAATGGCGGGTTCCAAGAGTGTCTGCCAAGCCAGTCCTATCGAGATGAGGTGCACGGCAGGAAAATGTGAGGTCCGCACTTGTGTCATCAGTGACAGTTCTTCGCATGACTTCGTGTAGCGCCAACAAAACGACAGAGGACACAGGGAGGCGACGGGCACAAGCGCTAACTTCCAACTGAGTTTATTGAAAAAATGCGTGAATTTAAAACACTGGGGCAGAGCATTATAAAAAAAAACAAAGATAGGAAAGAACAGAAAAAAAACAGGTCATGACAAAATTTGCACACAAAATAATTCGCACAACGCTGTGACGTCGAACCAAAGGCAGCACGAGGCTTTAACTAAGCCATCCGGACTCAAGTCGACGACATGCTCAACGACGACATTATACAGCTATCGACAAGTCCGTGGACTGCGCCTGTCGTACTCGTGAAGAAAAAAGACTGCACACTGAGGTTCTGCGTTGACTAACGGCGATTAAACAAGATCACCAAAGAGGACGTGTACCCCCTGCCACGAATCAACGACGCCCTCGACCACCTCTGCCACGTGAAGTACTTCTCATCGATGGATCTGAAGACAGGGTACTGGCAAATTGAAGTGGACAAGAGAGATCGAGAGAAGACCGCATTTATAACCCCGGACGACCTATACGAGTTTAAGGTGATGCCGTTTGGGCTGTGCACAGCACCAGCAACGTTCCAAAGAGTCGTGGACACTGTACTAGCGGGCCTTAATTGGCACACCTGCCTTGTATACCTCGACGACGTTGTGGTATTCGCCCGGACTTTCGACGAACACATTGAAAGGTTGGAGTCTGTACTCGAAGCCATTCGTACATCGGGGTTAACACTTAAACCTGAAAAGTGCTGTTTCGCATACGAGGAACTCAACTTCTTGGGCCACGGCGTCAACGCCGCGGGAGTCCTACCTGACCCGGCGAAAACTAACGAAAACTTCAGCCATTTCTAACTTCCAAAGGCCCAAAGACAAGAAGGGCGTGCGAAGATTTCTTGGACTGTGCGCATACTACCGGCCCTTCGTCGCAAACTTCGCACGCATTGCACAGCCGCTAACGCTCTTGACGAAAGATAGCACCCCTTTCAGCTGGGAAAACGACCAAGAAAAAGCATTCTGCGAGCTGCAAAAACGCCTGCAAAGCCCGCCCGTGCTCGCTCATTTCGACGAAAACGCCGAAACGTAAATGCACACGGATGCCTGTGATATAGGCTTGGGTGCCGTCCTCGTCCAAAAGCAAAGCGGGTGCGAAAAAGTAATCGCCTATGCCAGCCGTGGTCTGTCCAAGGAAGAAAAAATCTACTCAGCCTCTGAGAAACAATGCTCGCGATTATATGGGCCATTTCGAAATTCCGCCCGTACGTGTATGGAAGACCCTTTAAGGTTGTGACATACCACCTTGCGCTGTGTTGGCTCGCCAATTTGAAGGACCCCTCTGGCCGTCTTGGTAGGTATAGCCTGCGGCTGCAAGAATTTCACGTTAGAGTAGTCTATAAATCCGGGAGGAAACACTCCGACGCCGACTGCCTGTCCTGCGCCCCCGTCGACCCGTCACCACAAGACTCTGATGAAGACAGCGCGTTCTTAAGCGGAAGAAATAGCCATCGCCCTGGCCATCGTAGACCAAGAATGCCACACGATGCTCACCGATTCCAGACAGGCGGTGAGAAACTACGCGAAAGGAAGAATTGCCTCAACGGCGGCAGGCATTCTTTTCCGACAGGCAGACCGCGACAAGAGGATTCGTATCAAGTGGTTCCCGGCGCACGCAGGCGCAGCGTCGGAGAAGAATGCCAACCACAACGAAACGGCACACGCCCGAGCGCGAGGACTAACCGACCGCGCCCAGGGCAACGGCCTCCCGCTGTGGTTCAGCGCCGAAGACCGAATGACCAGCTACAACGAGTTGACCAAGGCCTTTCGGCTGGCCCGTAGACTTCTTCCGCCGCACTGCAAAGGGCTGAGCAGGTCACAGGCCGTGCTGTTCAGGCAGTTGCAAACGAGGACACTTCGGAGCCCGGCGCTACTGCACCGGATGTACCCGGAATCACACCTCGACGACAAGTGCAGAGTGTGCCGCAGGGAGACGGCCACATTCGAGCACATGCTCTGCGACTGCTCCAAACATCCAAACGAAGCTAATTCAGGACGTATACAGCCGCAGCTTGAGGAAGCAATGCGGAGTGACTACCAAGAAACGCAACTCCAGGCCGTCCAGCAGGTCATCGAGGCGCTTGCTAGGCAGGAACCTCGCGAGCCGGCAACGGCGAGCGAGGATCCTCGCAGAGCACCCGCCAAGACGACGACGTAGGCCACGTCCTAAGCGCGCGTGCGCGCTTTACTGCAGGCACAATAAACGTTTCTCTAATCCAATTCGGAATCGTGACGGAGAGCGACCTAGCCGCACAGCAGCGTGCCGACCCAGAGTTACGCGTCATAATCGACTACCTCGAGGGATGCAACGTCGCCGTTCCTAGGACCTTCGAACTCAACTTACGAGCATTCAGCCTGAGAAACTCTGTCCTCGTGAAGAAAAATTTCAGCCCCGGAACGAAAGTGAATTACCTTCTTGTAATCCCCGCGGACCTTTGTGACGAAATTTTGGAAGCCTGTCATGACGACCCGTCTTCCGGACATCTCGGCACAGCCGGCACTATTGGGAAAATCAAGGCGAGGTACTATTGGCCCCGCCTTACCTCTGACGTAACCCACTACGTCCGGAGCTGCCGTGACTGCCAGCGCCGAAAGACGCCACCGGCGAGACCCGCCGGACTTCTGCAGCCGATCGCCGTCCCATCGAGGCCCTTCCAACCGATTGTAATGGACCTTCTGGGTCCGTTCCCTACGTCACGATCCGAGAACAAGTGGATTGTCGTAGCAACAGACTACATGACGCGCTACGCGGAGACCGCAGCTCTTCCGAGGGGGACTGCATAAGAAGTCGCCAAGTTTTTCGTAAGACAAGTTGTGCTACGACATGGAGCCCCTGAAGTCCTCATCACGGACCGCGGAACAGATTTTACTGCGGAGCTCATGCAAGGAATCTTACGCTACAGCAACACGGATCACCGAAGAACGACGGCGTACCACCCCCAAACGAACGGACTAACGGAACGTTTGAACAAGACGATTGCGGATATGCTGTCTATGTACGCCGACGTTGAACATAAGACCTGGGACGAAGTGCTCCCGTATGCACGTTTGCTTACACGACGGCTGCCCCAGAAACCACGCAGATGACACAGTTCGAGCTCGTCTACGGAGGACGGCCGACTACAATGCTTCACGCCATGCTGCCGCACGTAGAAGACGACGACATGAACGCCGACGTCCAAGGATGCCTTCAGCGTGCGGAGGAGGCCCGCAAGCTCGCTGGAGTTCGTATAACGGACCAGCAGCTGGTGGATGCCGGCCGCTACAACCTCTGACGCCGAGCCGCCGAGTACCACCCAGGGGATCGTGTGTGAGTTTGGACTCCCATCCGACGACGCAGACAGAGTGAGAAACTTCTGCGACGGTATTTCGGACCCTACAAGATTCTACGACGTGTTGACCAACTTACCTACGAAGTGATTCCCGATGGTGACGGCGGCACATTACGACAACACACGAGGCCCGAAGTCGTCCACGTGGTTCGCTTAAAACCTTTCTTCGGAAGACGATGATTTTTTATTTTTATTTCTGCGGACTGTCACTTATGTTAGCATTGGGTCGATGCACTTTTAGAGGGGGGGTAATGCCGCGAACAATGCATTGTGTTCATTTTTGTTTTGCCTTTACCGCCCGGCTGCGCCGGTCTGTGTTATCTCTCTGCCAAGGGAAGCGCGTGTTCCATTCTTTCTTTCTGTGCCGCATGTGTTATCTGTTCTGATAGGGAGAGCATTCCGATCTAACGTGAACAGCCCAGAATAATCCTCTTGGATCTTCAATGTTCTAGATGTGAATCGATGGTTCGAGAACCACGCGCCCCGAAAGATAAAAACACACGGCACGAAGCCGGCATGATGAAAACTCTAACATACAGCAAGAAAAGGCAGCGGACTGCAGTGATGAAAATTTGGCAGAACTCTAGGCCTAACGTCACAGCAAAATGCCCGCACTAAAAGCGAACAGAAATGACATGAATGAAACACTCAGGACAGTAATGGGGGAGCGGGGCATCTTTTGAATACTGACGGGAGAAGTAAAGCACGAGCAGAACGCAAAATTGGGCCCATCTCCCCGCGAGGGGGACTCGAGTAAATGCGTCGCATAGGGGGGGGGGGGTGTATTGCGTTAACGTTTAGTGTTTGGGGAGTTCGGGGTAGTGAATGCGTTGTATCAGCAGCTTCTTGACGTAGTTTGAATGAGTCAAGGATATAAAGCGCGTTTGTAGCCTCCCATTCTGTGTCGGCTTTGTGGCGCAGTGGGTAGAGCACCATGTACATTGCGTTCCGCCCGCAGGGTCGAGGGATCGAAACCAGGCGCCGGATAGTATTTTTTTTATATAGTGTAGGGGGAGGGGTGCGGACTACGACTACGGATGTCAACGCTGGTGACATCGTGAGTTACTGAGCCTGCAGAGACATCCTGAGCTGCTGGTGACATCCTGAGCTGACGTCCTGAGCTGCTGAGACATCCTGAGCCTGAGAGACATCCTGAGCCTGCTGGTGACATCGTGAGTTAAAAAGCTTGCAGAGCAGACGCCGGGGTATTCGACTCGCCGTAGCTCGCATGCGTACTACGTCACTTAGTTGGCTGCTGTTTCGGTGCCTCTGTATTCTTTGAGTTGTTAGAGAAGCACAAGTTCGCTGCAATAAACACGTTTTCCTCGAAGACAACTGCGTCGTCTGTGGCTTCGTGACAATATACTTTACGGCACTTTAGGGGAATGGCGTACACAACGTTTCCCATGCATGGAACGAACGCCTTTTTGTGATTCTTGTCGCACATTGGCTGCCGGCGAGCGGCGCCGTCATTTATGCGGCAAAGGCTTAAAAATTTCCCTGGGGGAGAAAACACAACATTCACCTAGGCCTTCGCACTAATCTTCTTCAGCCTGTGTGACAGGTCGTGAAAGTGTCCTCTGTAGTTTTGTTGGCGCAACATGAAGTCGTTGATTACCGCTACCAACTATCCCAAACCCAAACTCTAATAAGTTGCTCGCAGTCGAGTTAGAGTGGGAGTCATTGCACAGCCTAAAGTTATGGTGTTTGCCTCGTGAAGAAGTGCTGGGCCTTTCGAGGCTTTTAGGGTACCCCCCTGAATGATGAGGGGCGCTTAAGCCACCGAGTAAAAGTAGGATTTTTTTGTGGCTCTCTTGGCTGATTCGTTCACGAGCGTATCGATGTCTCAGAGGGTATTGTTCGACAGGCTGTAGATGTTCAGAATGAATACTTGGTTCATCGGGTCGCGTGGAAATGGTTCCAACAAAAGTATGCCCGATCGGATAGGTTATTTTTGGGGAAAGTGTGTTCTTAGGCGGTTAATGTCCTCGCCACCAGAACCACCGTCTGGTGTCAGGGGTCGTAAAAAACGTGGCTTCGTCCCGTAAAAGGGCGAACTGAAGGGCTTGTTGGTACATCATATCGTTTGAAAACAGCGCGGAAGACGGGACTGAGCAAGTAATAGACGACACGTACATACATACATACATACATACATACATACATACATACATACATACATACATACATACATACATACATACATACATACATACATACATACATACATACATACATACATACATACATACATACATACATACATACATACATACATACATACATACATACATACATACATACATACATACATATATACATACATACATACATACATACATACATATACATACCCTAAGGGCCCGTGGGCATTACATAGGGGGGGGACTAAATTATACACAGATAAAATCAGTTCTTGGCAACACAGTTCAACAAATCAACCACATGAACAATAGGAACTACTACACTAAAAAAAACATTTTAGGCACAAGAAGCGCCGTACAGCGGAAATACAGATGTGAAGCCGTATAAAAAAGACATCATAAATATTCATTTTCAAGGAAGGCTAAGAGTGCAGATTGAAACGATGAAGTCTGCGTCAAGATGGCTATGTGGGATGGCAATGAATTCCATTCGGCGATGCTTAGTAGAAGCGGGGAATTTTGATAAGCGTTTGTTCTGGCGAATATAGGGTGGACTTTATGCGCATGATCAAGGCGAGATGAAACGTGCGGGGCTGGACGAATGTGAGTGCGTGCAAACGGGTGGGCGCTGTGATACAGAGAGTGGAAGTATGACAGCCTGGAAAATTTTCTGCGCGTGGCAAGGGGTGGAAGGGCAAGGGATTTTTTCATGGAAGATACACTTTGCTGTCGGGAGTATGACGATAAAATGAACCTTGCAGCTTTATTTTGAACGGATTCTAGTAAGTTTGTAAGATAAAGATGGTGGGGGTGCCATATTATTGACGCATTCTAATGAAGGTCTAATTAGCGAAAGATAAGCGTGAAGCCTGGTGTCAGAGTTAGCCTGCCGTAATCTATGCTTTAGGAGGCCAAGTTTTTTCAGCGCTTTGGTAACGATAAATTCGACGTGAGAGTTCCAAGTCAGGTTTGCATTAAGAATAACTCCTAAATATTTAAATGACGAAACTGGTTCAACTTGCGTATGATTAGTTGTGTAACTATTAGGGGATCGATCAGTACTTTTAGAAAATTTTACATATTTTGTCTTATCCGTATTAATTTCCATTTGCCATGTACGACACCGATTTGTTAACTTTGTTAGATCAGATTGTAAAGTAACAACATCATCCAGATTAACTATTGTTCTGTAAACCACACAGTCGTCAGCGAAAAGGCGTATGTTGGAGTCTATGTTGTTAGCTATATCGTTTATATATATTAGGAACAGTAAGGGGCCCGAAACAGAGCCTTGTGGTACTCCAGATTTAACGCGCACGCTTTTAGATAAGAAATTATTTATTTTTACTGACTGAGTGCGGTTATTTAGGAATGCCTCAATCCAACGAGTAGTGTTTAGGTCCAACTGGAGATTACGAGTTTTAAGCAGTAATCGCTTACGGGGCACGCGGTCAAAAGCTTTAGACATATCTATAAAAATGGCATCGATGTAAGAAGAAGAATGCAAAGAAGTGTGGAGATCAGTTATTAGTTCAAATAGTTGTGTCTGGCAGGACTTATTGCTCCTGAAACCATGCGGCGTTTCCAGGAGAAGATTATTTAGGTTCAAGTGGGTCATTATTTGGGAATACAGTATGTGTTCTAATATCTTACAACAAACTGATGTAATAGAAATTGGTCTGTAATTACAAGGACTAGAGCTATCACCTGATTCGAAAATTGAAGTTACTTCTGCTATTCTCCAGTCGTCTGGGATACATCCTGAGTCAAGTGATTGCTGAAAAATTAGAGCTAGAAGAAAAGGTGATTTATCCTTCGTGAGTTTCAGTAGTTTGGTAGTGATGCCATCGGGTCCAGGACTGGTGCTAGGGGAAAGGCGATTGATAGCGCAGGCTACACCATTTGCGGTGATGGCTATTTCAGGAAATGGATGACTTATTGCTATTTCAGCAAGGTTTAATGACTCATTTATTGGTAGTTCTTCAGTAAATACTTCACTGAAGTGGTTATTTAGAGTCTCAGCGCACTCACTGAGTGAAAGTGCGCTGCCATCAGCACTTTTTAATGCAGGGAATGAGTTAGTTTGCTTAGGGTTTACCGTGCGCCAGAACTTCTTTGGATCGGTTTTTAATAGAGTAGGTAAAGTTGAGTTAAAGTATTTATCCTTGGCCTCAACAACCGCCGTCTGTGCCAGTTTAGCGAGCTGTTTGTACTGTAGCCAGTCAGCAACTGCATTGGTTCGCGAAGCCTTCCTGTATGCTCTTTTTTTCTTATTTAAGCGTAGCTTAACATCCCGTGTAAACCAAGGATCATTGCTTTGTGTTTTAACGGTCAGTGTGGGAATGCAGGCATTTTCTATTTCTTTTAGTTTGTTGCGGAACAAGCACCAGTTTTGGTTAGTAGATATATTCTCGAAGTTTCTGTGAAAGTGAAGGGTGAAATCCGCAAGCATGCTGTTCATTTTATCGACGTCTGCGCACTCGTAGTTCCGCAAGCGTTTTTCTTTTATAGTTTTATCTGGACATGGAAGCGATAGCAAGCAATGAACGAGTTTATGGTCACTAATATCTTCCAAAACACGAACGCAGGCGTTGACGGGGTGGTTTGTTAAAATTAAATCTAAGATGTGGTTTCCACGCATGGGCTCTTGCACAAGCTGACTGAGGTTGTGAATTTGAGTGAAATGAAGAAAACGGAGATATTCTGCACGGTTGTAAGGGTTGTTAAGATGCAAGCTCGACCACTCAATATCGGGGTAGTTAAAGTCACCAGCTAAAATTATAATACGATTCGAGAACTTGGCAGACACTTCCTCAAGCGTTTCATTTAGGAGTTCAACAAAGTCATTCTGACAATCCGGGGGGCGGTAACATGCCCCAGTAACACATTTGATAGATCCAATGGTAGCAGAAATCCAGACTAGTTCGAGAGGGGAGTCGATTGTTATTAGTGATGGCTGGTAGTCCTGTTTGATTACGACAATAACACCTCCTCCCCGATAGACAGTTCTATCTTTGCGGAAAACAACAAACGGGCGAGGAAATCTTAATTCACTATCTGCGATGACATCAGAAAGCCAGGTTTCTGTTCCAATGATTATGTCCGATGAGCAAGTATGCATGTAGGTTTTCAAAAAATCTATTTTACGGAGCAAGCTGCGGAAATTTGCTAGTATTATCGAGAGTTTTTCTGATACGGCTACTGGAGAAGGAATTGAATCGGAATGTCATTGTGCAGTGGGGAATACTTTGATGACAGAATCTGAAGTAGGGTTGTACCGAAAGACACTGTCACGAAAGTGGAGGCTATTGAAGCGAATATTATATTTCTCATTTTCCGTGCGGGTTGACTTCACGAAATCACGGAGCTTTTTGCGTGCTAACTGAATTTTAGGCGAAAAATTCTCTTCCAGCCAAACCTTGGGCCATTCGAGGTTTTTGAGTTTCGGCGCATTAAGTAAAACTTCAGATTTAGCCTTAAAGTTCAAAAATTTGACTATGATAGGACGCTGGGAGTCTGGTCGACGCTGGCCTATTCGGTGAGCACGTTCAATGTCACCGACCTCGAGCTGGACGTGAGTAGAGAAGAACTCTCGCACGATCTCTTCCGATTCCTTATAGCCCTCGCGTTCTACTTCGTCTAAACCCTTCACGATTAAGTTGTTTCGTCGCATCCTGTTGTTCATATCATCAACAACCTCGGCTAGCTCGTCGTTAGTTTTTGCTACGGTTTGTTTGACCTGCTGAACAGAATTATTGACAGCAGTAAACTGGCCATGATACTGGGGAACACTACTGATTGCTTTTTCGATCGAGTTGACTTTAGCAATGATGTTAGTAACTTCTAGTTTGAGTTCGCACAAAGTGGCCGATGTTTCGGCGTGACACTCTCTCAGAAGCACAAGAACGTCTTCAATCTTAGGACCAGGGTTAGACTCTACATCTCCTGCACATAGCAGAAGAAGCACGAGGCACGCGGAGAGCACCGAGGTGACCCTAGGGCACAGACCGCGAAGAAGGCAGGCCTTCTTCGACCTTCCAGTTTCTTCTGGAAAAATAAAGATCTTATGTTATCTTATCTTATCACTGCCGACAAAACGTTCGGTACCACCATGCACGAGTACACGGCATGCTAGAAACGAGCCGATGCGCGCTCGGTATGTACACACGTCTACACCCATTTAGTCCTGAGACATCGGTTCAAAATAAACGAAATTGGGATCAGCAGCCACAAGAAATCAGCAGAGCCGAAACACAGTGCTAAAACTATGCCTACATATTGAACAAAAAACAACTTAGCAGCTGTACGTTGTGGCCGCAAATCCCGTCTTGACAGCAGCGATGATGCCTTAAGTAGGCTCCGGTGGCGCCGCAACTTGTGACGTCAGGTCCGCGCACCCTCTCTTCGCGGCACGAGGCAGCCAAGCGGATGAGGTGCGATGCGGCCCACGCAGTTGAATACGCCGCCGTAGAGCCGATACCGGAATCTATTGAACAAAAAACGACAACTTAGCTGCTGTACGTTGTGGCCGTAAATCCACAAGCACTGACGAACAAGTGCGCGATTTTAATTCGCAAGAAAAACGTTCTGAGGCGTGGAACCAAATGACTTTCTTCAGGGACTGCCTTCGTGCTGGAGGGGGACACCAACGGTTTCACCGAGACCTGCGGATCACTACCCAACTGGCCGAGTTCCTGTGGTTGAAAGTCCTCGAATCGCTACCTCTAAAACCTCCTCGGGCCCACCCTTTTCAAATGGTGCATCTCGTGGGAACTTCAGACCTCCCTGGTCCTGCCAAAAACGTGCTGAGCTTCGGGCCCAAGTTCTGCAAGCTGCCCAGCCTTGACAGGACTGAGCTCCTGTCCCTAGTCAGATGCAGCACTTCCCGGACGTCATCAAATGATACAAACAGGTGCGTTAGCGCTGGCGATGACGTATTACCGAGGGAAGTGAAACCCCACCAAGCAATTCGTTCAGGCAGAGTGGTATCATTGCTTCGGGAGGCCGGGCTCAAGTTGCTACAGGCCGACAAAGAGGGAGGATTCGCGGTAATGCCTTCAGCTTTATGCAATGAGAAGGCGGGAGATGCTGTGCTTTCGAACTTTCGCTTGGTCAAAGACGTTTAGCCCTCCAGGGTGAAGAAGCGGGCAGTGCAGCTATGCATTGACTCGGGTCTTGTCGACCTCGCCGCGTCAGTCAAAAAAGCCAATGCTCTGAATCTGACAGTATTTTTCTCTGCCATGACGCATAAGGAGGGATGCCCGTTCAGGGTCATTTTTAACGAAAGAGGTACTTGGCAGCACTCCCTAGGTCTTTACCTCCAGCGGTAACTGTCCGTCCTGGCCATTGATGACCCGTTTCTTCTACGGAACCCAAATGAAGTAAACACATTCCTGAACACTCTTGGCAAAAAAGAAGTAGGAGCGTTCTCGACCGACGTAAAGGATCTGTACTATTCACTCCCTCAGGACCCCATACTTGAAGCGGTGAGCGACTGTGTAGATGAGTATGGAGCGGTTAGCTTCCAGAATGCATGCGGCACCAGCGTGTGTGCTTTTCTTGAGCTGCTACGGTATTACCTATGCTCGACTTTCATTGAACACGCAGGAGGTTTGTACATCCAAAAAGATGGAATCTGCATAGTGTCGTGCCTGGCCCCCATTTTGAGCGACTTGCTGCTGGCCCGCTTGGACAGACAGTTCGAGGGAGCCCTTTCTGAGCACCGAGTCCTAAAGGTATTCAGGTTCGTGGACGATTTCCTAGTCATTTTTGAAACCCAGAAGCGGACAACCAGTGAAGGGGCTGAAGCGATTTTTGGCGTGTTCCAATCGCACCTCACGACTTTCACCTTGACCATGGAACTGCCCACGGACGGCCAGATGACATTTATGTACCTCAGCTTGCATTTTTAGGAGGAGCACACCTGCTGGCAGTATGCACCTAGGTGCCAAAAGGGCCTATTACCATACAGCTCAGCATACCCGAAGCTGGTCAAGAGGGGAGTTTCCACGAGTGTGCTAAGAAATGTCCTGAAGAGGTCCTGCCCCCATCGTGCACGACACAGTTTTGAGGCGCATGTCTGCCGTTTGAGGTGTGCCGCGTATCCGACGGACCTCCTGCGTGCCTTGGCAACTAAGCTGGTACGCGAACTCACTTCGAAGGCTCCGGAGAAGGGCCCTCAACCAGAACGACACAAGACAGCCGTCATCCCGTATGTCCATGGAGCGAGCCATGCGCTCCGCATGGCTCGCGGGTGTACGGTTTGTACGGCTTGTACGGCTTGTACGGCTTGTACGGGTGTACGGCGGGTGTACGGCTTGTGTTTTCTGCTCCGAAGAAACTTAGCCTCCTGTGTAAGCGCGTTAACGCAGAAAGCATCAAATCACCAGCGTGCGTCAAAAAGCACAGGACACGTTACGTCGACTGTGTGAGTAACGTCGTGTACGAGATTCCGTTGTCGTGCAAACGCTCCTATATAGGACAAACAGGCCGCTGCCTGAATGAACGTTTGAGGGAGCATGCCAACAAAGTTAGGTCTTCTACAGGTGGCACACTGTCAGCGCACTGCGCCTCGTGCGGCTGCACCCCCCGGTTTACTGAATGCACCACACTGACCTCTTACCGTGGGCGAAGGGAGAGGGAGATCTTCGAGGCCTTCCAAATCAAGAGGAAAGGGAGCCACTGTATCAGCGAACCATCCTTATCCGTTGGATAAGGAAATTGCGTACCTACGGGACTAGTCGTCTTCAAATCGTCACGCGGCGAAAGATATACGTTGCCGTATTCACTATTCAGTTGCTATCACCTTTTTGTCATAATTTTATTTCGTATTTTTATGTGTCTTTCCTTCTCTTCCCCTTGTTTTCTATGTGTATATTTTCTTGCGAATTAAAATCGCACAGTTGTTCCTCAGCGCTTGTGTCGTCTATTACTTGCTCAGTCCAGTCTTCCGCGCTGTTTTCAAACGATATGTCGCCCCGTAGGTCGGGTATAGGGTTATGACTAGCGCGATAACGTCCGGTGAGGATAGAGAAGTGTGTGCAGTGACTAAATTGGGTTTTCTTGCATCGGGTGGGAGGGGGGTTTTTGCGGCGAAGTCCACTTCGTATTCTTGGAAGAGCTTGGGTTTGTTGACCTGAGGATGGACAACGGTGTGGTTTTCTTATTCGAGCGCAGTAAGACGTTGGGGGATTCATTCAGTCAGGAGAAGCTGAGAGTCATTGGTTTCTGTGATCGTTTTGTTGAGGATAAGCGAGCCGTCGGTAAGTTTTTTTAATATGGGAACCTTTAGATGTGAATTTCGTTGGTGAGACACGTGGTCAGCTCGCGCATTAGGGAAGGTGGGGAAGTGTAGTAATTGCCGGGGTTGGAGGTTCATTTGGACATTGTAGGGGGCCGTGGCCGGCTGCTTCGAGAGCTTCTATGCGCGCGAGGATGGTGGCGTTTTGCTGCTTGATTTTCACAAGCAGCTGCTATATTGCAAAGGCAACCTGCGGGGTAGGTGTGACAGGTGGAGGGGACGTAGACTGAGGGGAGGGCAGGCGTGATCTGCGGGAGCGCATGATATTAAGGCAGAGCGGCTCACCATATATGGTGGGTCGTTGGATCACACTGGATGGCGGCGGTTTTCGGAAGCGGAGGGACTAGATTTGGACACTTGGTTAGCTGCAGCCAGTTTTTTGGAGAGTCTTTGCCGGATGTTGTGTGGGGAGATTGCGCAGTTTGCAGTTGGGTGAACACGTGGGGCTTTTTGGGGGTGCACTCAGTCCACAATCAGGACACGTAGTTGGCACACATGTCTTGTCGATGTCCGATATCGCCGCCCAACCATACACCTGAATGGTGAGCTGAAACGGGCAACTGTGGTAGAGAATGCTTCCCACCTTTACATAGAATGATGCTTGGGGGCCCTTGGAATGTCAGATAGGCTGACGGGTTGTGGCCCATTAGGCGTTCATGTAGTATCTGGGGTTTGTTGGCTCGGAGAAGGGGACGTCTTAGTCCAGGCCGTGGGTGATACCGCGGCTAGTTTCAAGTCGAGGTTTCACGTAGGGCGTCAGTGCATTCGCTGCTGCTACGAGTAGTATGGTGTTGATCGCGCTGAGTGCGAGTGCTTATTCTTCATGGGCGGTGCTTGCGTTGACGATATTGTGCGAATTTTGCACTTGCACTTTTACATGGTCGTAGAATACAAACTTGGGCTAGTTAAGAGATTACGAAAGACGAAAACTGCGCATAAAAGGGCGACACAAGAGAAGACGACTAGTCACACAGCGCCCTGTGTGTCTAATTGTCTTCTCTTGTGTCCTCGTTTTATGCACAGTTTTGTTCTTTAGTAATAGTAGTAGAATATTTGCAGAGTGATGTTGCTGGCGGTGGCAATGCCGCTTGCGAGACTGCGGGGGGCCGAGGTGGCAAGGTAGAGTCCGCATCGTGCCGTTAGACGATCGTGCAATTGTCTCTTGGAAGTCGTGGTCGTGGGTTGCGTGGAGAGTCAGTTCTCGGAGCCGTGAGTGTCTTTACCAGGCGGTTGATCGGATGCTGCCGTAGATTGCCACTGAGACATCGTTGCTGTGCTCTTTCGTCGGGAGCGTGAGACTTCGATCCAGGGGCTTTCTCGGGGGATGGTGCGGCAGCTATGCTGGCCGAAGTCGGTGTCATCTGGTGCTGGTGCTGTGAGTCGGGGCTGCGCGGCGCCGGCCGGCATGACCAGCGGCTGTGAAGCAGCAGCAGCTTCATTTCATTTCATTTCATTTCATTTTTCACTTTATTTATATTTCATACATGAAAGCCAAAAAACTGCTTGGACCCGTAGCCAGAGGCTAGTATAGGGTCCAATCTAGGAGTACAAGGCACTAAAACAAAATAAAACCACAAGATAAAAGTGGTAAACCAGGAGTACAGGGCATTCAAACAAAATCTAAGCACAAAATAGTTGTGGTAAAGAACACTGTGTACAAACAAATTAGGGCATTACACTTGCATTTTTGGTTTGCACATTATAGTATACGCATATATTTATTGATATGTACGATCACGTGTGATCTCAGACTAATAGACTTGCATACTTATGCACATGCAAGAATACAACAGTGAATATACAACTTTGATAATACAAGCAGTTTGAAATGTACAGAAGAATAACAACTGGTAAATGGTATTTCCAAAGACCTCCTAACCACGATGTAAAGGATTACCAAGTGCGGATCCTATATTCTAGTGCTTTTACCGGTAACGGAGGTTCCTTAAGAAGAGATAGAAAATATTTTTTAATTTGATGGGGAAAATTGAAAGCCGATTTTATTTGCTGGGACAAATTATTCCATATTTTGGCTCCGATGAACTCTAATCGTCGTTCTCCATATACGTTATTGGTCGGGGGTAGGTTGTAATTACCGGCTAGGGCATTTCTGGTGGGGCGGGATGAGGAACACGGTATGGATGCATTAAAAGGGCGATTATACCTTATTACATTATTCATCGCAATGGCCGTTTTCTGCTGACGCAAACTATCAATGGGTAAAATCTGAAGTTTGTGAAACAACGGTGCACTCGGGTGATCATGGCTAGAGTGTGTTATTATTTTTATCGACCGCTTCTGCAATTTCCGTAATGGCTCAAGGTATGTGGTGTATGTCCAACCCCATGAATATATGCAGCATGATAAATGACAGTGGACCAGTGAAAAGTACAAAATTCTCAATATTTTTGGTCAAAATAATTTCTTGCTTGTAGCTTTTCTGATTGAGGCGAAAAGCAAAAACGCCCGTGTGTACGAGATTTCGGCGCACGATAAAGATCCCCAGGTGGTCAAAATTAATCCGGAGCCCTCCACTACGGCGCGCCTCATCGCCTGAGTTGCGTCGGCGCGTTAAACCCTACAATGAAATCGATCAATCAATCAATTTCTTGTTTGTAGCAATGCATGGCAGCCGGAAGATGAACTGCAGCAAACTGAGTTTATATTAGCTTGCCAGTGCAAATAGTTGTCAATAACTACCCCAAGGTATTTGAATAAGGTGGTACTTTCGAGTGCAAAATTATTTATTTTTATTTGAATACTGTCTAAATTTATCGGCTTGTGTCGTGAATGTATTATCATTTATTTCGTTTTTTTGACGTTTACAGTAAGTTTATTTGACATGAACCAATTCGATATATTTGCTAGTTCAGCATTTGTTTTTATCTCGATTTCTTTTATACTTTCCCCAGTAACTATCAATGCTGCATCATCCGCATACATAAGCATCTCAGCAGAATTCCAGCGGTAAGTCGTTTACGTATAGAATAAAAAACAAAGGACAAAGGACCCGTAGCCCGTAGACCCCAGCGGGACCCCTGTCCGTAACGTTCTTTCGGAAGAAGTGATGTCGCCAATGGTAACAACCTGACTACGGTTGCTGATGTAACTAGAGAAGAATTCGAAGCTCTTATCTCGAAAACCATAGTTTTTTATTTTTTTTTGCAGAATGCAGTGGTCGATGGTGTCGAATTTCTTTTGTAGGTAAAGAAACACGACGGAAATTAGCTTATTTTTATTTAAAGACGTGTTGAGTTTTTGGGTAAGAGCTTGAACTGCGGTGGAAGTTGAAAATCCCGGCCGGAAACCATGCTGTTGCGGACATAGTATTGTATATTTTTTCCAGGAAGTGGTTGATTCGAGAAGAAAGTATTTTTTCGAAAATGTTGATTATACTGAGCACCGATATCGGGCGGTAGCACGAAGGGTCGGATCGATCACCGTCTTTGAATGCGGGAAATACTTTGGCGGTTTTTAGAGGAGAGGGGTAGGATGAAGTGGCTAGTGAATGGTTAAAGATGTGGCACAATATCGGGCCTAATATGTCTATGTTGTCTTTGATCAGACGCGCCGTGATTCCATCCAGCCCAGGAGTTTTGCTATTGCACAGTTTTGCTACAGTGGATAGCAACTCTCCTAACTCAATGTCGTGAATAACGAAGGTTTTGCATATGGGCGTGGCTAGACATATATCGTCGTTACAACCTTGATGACTTGACACCAAGGACGGGCCAATACTGGTAAAGTAGGAATTGAAGTTTTCAACCGTGTTGTTATCTATGGCTGAAGGGAGAATTCGTCGCGCACGGGGATTGCCTGTAACACCTCGTACAATTTTCCATATTTTTTTTTGTATCACCATTCGCATGTTTAATCCAACCGGAATAATAGTCCCTTTTGCGTGCGCGGATTATCGCCACTGAGTCATTACGTAATCTTTTAAACTGTCGTAAATAATATTCATTTACTTTATGTTGCTTCCATTTGCTATTCCAGAATTGCTTTTTTTAGTGTTGCAAGGATGTCATTAGTCATCCAAGGACAGATAGGAGCTTTGTAAGAGCGAGAAGATATGGTAACGCTAGAGTTACTGATTGCTGTCTTTAGTGTTACAATCAGATTGGCGACCTCGGTATTTACATCGTCATGAAACATACTTGGATTGATAGATAGAAGTTCATTCCTTAATAGGGTGTAATCAATTTTTCTAAAAGGAGCGTTATTTTTGGGTACGCTTTTAGGCAGGCCCCGAATAGAAATGAAAATGGGTAGGCGGTCAGAGATTGGTTCGTACAACACATTCGCGGTGACCGGGGTTACCATGTTTGTTAACACGGGGTCTATGATCGTTGCTGAAGTGCTGGTTAAACGGGTGGGCGTAGAAATCAAGTTGCGAAGATTGAATGAAGCAAGCAAAAATTCGTAGTCTGAAAACATTGGATTCTGAGTGTCAATATTAATGTCCCCGTAATAACAATCGGGACGTTGTAGCTTGCCGAGAGAGCAAATAAAACTTTTTCAAGCTTGTCTAGAAAAGCAACATAAGATCAGTTTGATAACCCCTAATACGAGGGAGCACTCTAAGTTGATAAACAGGGATTCCATGTCTGGGCAGCTGTATGTAACGGTATCTGTTTTAGAAAAAAAGTATCCGGATTTAACAAAAAGGGCCACACCACCACCACGTGTGCGTGAGTCTCGTGAATTAGATGTAAATGAGTAGCCGTCGATGTTGGCATTCTCACCCTTTTTTAACCACGTTTCTGTAAGCGCTATAATCTCGATAGGTTGAACATGTGCAGAAAGCGATGCAAGGAGCAAGTTTTGGTTTTTGTTCAAACTGCGTATGTTCGTGTAAAAGACAGAAACATTCTTGTGTTTGGAAGCGCTATCAGTTTTGGTTACTGAGGGCGTCATTATGTTATGTTCAGGTGTAACAAGGGCTGCAGTACAGCTTTTATACTACTTTGACCAAATCGTCATCACATGTGACGTGCAGAACCTTCGAGTTTTCAGATTTCCTCATTAAAATTTTGCCATCGGCCACCCACGCTAACTTCCCATTTTTTCCCGTTTGTACTGAATTGCCTTCCCGAGCAGGATTTTGTTTTCTGGGCACAAGTGGTCGTTCACGTATACTGGGCTATCTGCTTGATAACCCAGCAGTGACGCGTTCAGCCTTTTCTTTTTTGCGGCAAGCAGAAGCTTGTCACAGTTAGTTCGCGAGTTAAATTTAACAATTATATTAGGCAGTCCGCCACCTTTTGTGGGGACACGATGCACCACATCAACATCATTATCCGATAGCTCGACGTTCAGGCACTTGGTCACCTTCTGCAATGTTAAATCAAGGTCTTCCTTTTCGGTTAACGATATTCCTTTGAGCTCAAGGTTATTCCGCCGGGAGTACTGTTTTAGGTCCACCATTTCTTTCCTTGCATCTCTGAGTTCCTTATTCAAACGCTGACGTTCCTTTTCACCTTCAACACTGCGTTTTTTTACTTCACCTTAACTCTTGCCGGACAGACTTGAGCTCAGCTTTGAACTCGTCAAAGCTCTCACTATGGAATTTCATAGACGCCTCGAAACCACTGACACTAGTCTTGATCTCTTTCATAGCCCCCATGATGGTGCTGAACATTTCGATGAAGACCTTCGTAAGTTTATTGATAGAACGTGGCGTTTTGTCACCCAGGGCTTTGGTGATGTCAGCGAGGGCCTCCATCAAGGTAAGTCAATTGAACAGCAAGAAATTGTAGAGTTCGGGAAGAATTTTATGTGTTAGTCACAAAATTTGTGTGCCCAACTGTTTGCTTCTGTGTTATTGTTGGCTTTTTCTGTAGCCACTCCCGCAATCTCCCAGGCATGGAACCGAAGTATTTGTAAATAAATAAATACATAAATAAGTCAAATAAACTTCTACCTGCGATCGGCCACTCAGCACTTGTTCAATGATAGCAGCCTTCTGCGTAATTGTCAGCGTTTTGTACTTGCTGAGTTTCCTCGGCATGGGTACTAATCGCGGACTATAAATGCACCTTTCGCTCCATTTGACGCAGTCTTTTTGAAGTTTGCCGTGCCAAGCATGCCAAACTGAAGAAACAAACACAGAACAGCAGGACGATCTAAGGAATCCAAGAAGGCAAACAGAATGGCGATAGTGCGTAAGCGCCTCGTGCGTGGGGATGGCGGAACAGGAAGCCGTGGTTGCGATGTTCATACGACGTCGAAGTTGAGGCAGTGCCTCCAAGATCACCGTTTGCAGTTATAAATCCCTTGGGCCTCACAAAACCAGGTCTCGTGGATCCCCAATTACTTTTTTTAGGAGTTAGAGCGTCGTTTCGTCGAAGTGCCAAAGGCGGTAATGGCGCCGATTCGACATGCGCCACATTGAGGAACGGGATCCGCATTATCGAATGTAGGTCTGGCGGGTGTCCGAAATATCGGTATTTTTTACACATTAACTCTTTGGTGCCATCGGTGGTGCCGCACAGCAGTTCGAATTACCGATACTTTCCAATTTGTGGGTGCCCGATTTACGGGTCGTCGAATTTATCTCTAATGGCTTCGAAGCATAAGAATGTCAAGGAGAGCAAGGTTATTCGAATCATAGAAGCCTTTGTCCTGTCTCGAATAGCATACTCGACCTTCTTCCTAACCATGAAACTAAGCGAACGAATCAAAATGGACGGCGTGATACGTAAAGGTTTCAAGGTAGCCCTCGCACACCCTCCAAAACATCCAACGACCGCCTTTTTGCACTGGGTGTCCACAACTTCGTTGCCGAGATAGGGGAGGGGCAACGCACCGCCTAATTACAAAGTCTCATTAGGAGTCACACGGGTTGGCAATCACTTACTACATTATGCATTTCAACACACACCTCCAGCTATCAGCAAATGGTAGACATTCCCCCGTCCAGAAGCTCCGAATCAAACCTCTCCCGCGAAGCACGCATCCCGTACACGATGAAGACTGCAGACACGTCCACGCGAAGGCCCTTGAAATAGCGTACCCTCCAGTCTCCGCCAACCTGTACATGGATATAGCAGCGCACCCTACCAGACCGGCTGCTGTAGCCACGGTGGTTGACTCGGCGCATGCCCCGCCCGCACTTGCCTCCTTAATTGCGGCATCCCCCCCGGCGGGAGAACAGATCGCCATCGCGTTGGCTATGACCCACAGTCTCTACCGTGAAACAACCATTACCAGTGAGTCTAAATGTGCCATCCTAAATTTTCTACTCGAGAGTTTCCCAGTAACTTTATGAGTCTTTTGAAGGCACAGAGCAGCCGATCCCGCTCTTACACTCTCGTCTGCGCTCCCTCCTATACCGCGCGAGCTGTCAACTCATCTGTCCACGAAGCTGCTCGAGCTTTGGCCTTCCCAGGGCTCGATGGCGTCACCAATGATTGCGATATTTACGCTCTACGGGACAGGCTTCACACGTACGGGGACATTTTTGCCCCTTACCGTTTGGAGCGTGCCATTTTTCCTCCTCCTCACCCATCTCTATCCCGATCCTTGGCGGTCATGTATCGTCAGCTCCAGATGCGCTCCTTCCCCACCCCTGCCATCATGTCCTCGATATTGCCTGACACCTACGTAGACGTGTCCATATTGCTCTGCCCCTCACGCATCGCTCTTCTACGTCCTGTGATAGCATCCCACTATCCAGGCACCGATCCCGCCCCATTCTCCTTACCATCACCAGTGCGAAGCGTCACGAGGCCGAACTGCGGGACCAAAACCGCCAAGTCCAAGGAGACCTGGCCCGCTTGGCCGATGGCCCTGGACCCCTGCCCAAAAGAAGCCGTGCTGCCCGACGGACGAGGGCGAAGTCGTCGCCGGCCTAATCACCCCGGCTGTGCAAATTAGTTATTCTGTCTGCCTGTCTGTCTGCATAGAAGTTATAGCATTTGCGCATTTTGTTCGCAATCGGTCTGTCAACATGGCTTTTCCAAAGACGCCATTACGTTTTTACTTTTTTGTTTATCTCTGCGCCATCGAACACGTGTTAGAAGTAAGGATTAGATTAGTGTCAAAGCTTCTGCTGCGACACTTTTAAGATAAACTTCCGACTGGTCTGCGTTCGCGATGGCATACGGAATCACGAACCATATCGCGTCTCTAGAAGCAAAAAGTCGCCCGCAACACAAAACAAACATACAGCTCTTGTAAAATTGACGCAATTTAAATGCCTCCAGCCCCAGCGCCGGAGTTCCGGAGTGAACGACACAGAAAAGGCTGATTACAGATAGAGGAACTTCCATGCCCGCTGGACAGATGGGCGCCTGGGCAATACGCCACCCCGGGCAAGGGATTGGTCAGAAATTGTGTGTAGCGCACGCACGGCGGCGTAATTTAATCGGGAATGCGTTTACCGCCCCTCGGCCGTGTAGAACGGAGCAAGAATGAAATGTTTTTGCCGAGTTTTCCCCGGCCTGAACGCTGATTGAAAAGGGGGAAGGGAGGCAGTCGCCCTTCCTGACTGAGTTGCAGCCTGGGCGACAGCCGGGGACCCCGTCATTGAATCACCTCCCCATGCTACATTTCTGCCGTCTTTGTTCCCTCAACGCAGAGTTGCAATTCCGCTTAGCGTGATCGCCGGAATACTAGCCGCTGTCCTGAGACACTGTCCGTCCATGGAGTCCGCTGGTGGCGGATTCTCCGTGCATGAAGACAAGTGGCCCTGACATCTGTGCCACCTCCGTCCGCAGACACCCATGCTTATTTTCCATTTACTTCTCACCTAAAGTAACCCAGTTTTTCGTAGAAAACAAACACTAGGTTAACCTGTAGTTATTCCTTCATTTTTTAATCACAGTACTTGCTGCGCACAGTTGGGCTTCAACTGAGATTTTTTTTTCTTGCTTCCGGATGGCGCGCACGGGTCGCAGCATTCACTCTGCGTTCTGCCTCCGGCACGAACCGTTACTTGCACTGAAAAACACGAGATGCGAGTTCTGTCTTCCAAATTCGCTTTTATAGTAGCTGTAACAACATATAGGTATCGCGCCAGTAACCGTGTTTTATTGTGCCATTTCGTGGGAAATGCCGCCCAGCGAAGTTGCTTGGGATTACAGTAGGCAGCAAACACCCGGTCAAAGCGTGTCGCGGATCCGTGGAAGTGATTGTAGCGGAAAGTGCCTTCCGCCTCGCGGTCGATCCTGGCGGCCATCATATCCCGCCGCTCGCGTCACACAGCCCGATCGTCGCCCATCGGCCGCCTTATCAGTGCGCTACACCATGCAACATAACAGTTGGTGAAGCCAGCTTACAAAAAACTAGCTTATCCTGATCTTTGTAGCACAAACGCATTACCCGCCGCGGTGGCTTAGTGGCGAAGGCGGCGCGCTGCTGAGAACGACGTCGCGGGTTCGATTCCCGGGCGCGGCGGCCGCTCTTCTGATGGAGGCGAAAAGCAAGAACGCCCGTGTGTTCGAGATTTCGGGACACGTTAAAGATCCCCTGGTGGTCAAAATAAATTTCGGAGTCCTCCACTACCACGCGCCTGATCGTCTGCGTTGCGTCGGCGCGTTAAACCCTACAATAGATCAACCACGCAAAAACGCATTTCCAGGACGGTATGAGCAGTATCTGCCATCATGTATCGAAATATGAAGCGTCGGGCTAGAGTGTTAGCCAAGGGAACGAGTGGAGCAGCTTTTCTCGGTCTCAGCACGCTAAGCAAAGGGCAGTTAGCCCCTAACAGCTCGGCTGCCAAAACATTTACATAGCAGACGAACGGAACCTGCCTCTGATAGCAGCACGCTATATCCTTATACAACCGATATTAAAAATGGTATTGGAGCGACGTTTCGCGCCCATTTAGGTACCTCAGGGAACTTCCCGTTCACGTCAACCACCATCTACTCGTTTGTTTTAAACGCTCCCTAAATTCTTCTCATGGGCAACTGCCAGAAGTATCCCGTATCAAAGGGTAGAACAGCGGGATTGGAGCTAACTACCTGGCTCTGAACCCTATCATTCCACCAATCTTTTGCCAAGCACCATGGTTTTATATCATAAATCTTTCCTTTCCCGTAGACAAGTTCTCGCAACTGCACGCAGTAAGGAGGGTGGTTTGTAATCTTTTAAGTAGAGTTAGCTGTAGAGCACGGCCTATCATTACTTAAAGAAAGAAGAAAACGATGCGCAAAGTATGCACGTGCACGAAGAAGATAAGATATGCCGGATGCAGGCGCCTGTACCTGTCTCACCCTGTCTTCTTCGTCCACGTCCCGTTTGTACCACATTTTCGTCTTTATTTAAGTACGTACCAAGTTTTGCTATGTTTGAGTGCCGGGTTTTCGCGTTCCTATGAAGGTATGCGGCGTTAGCGAGCGGTACAGCGCCGATACAAATGACTGTTGGCCCTTAGATGCCCCGCTCCTTGCGAACCTCCTGGCCGAGAAGGCCCAAACTGTATTCGAGTATTCAAACCTGTATTCAAACCTGCGCCACGGTTGCTTTGATGCGAAGCTCATTAGGCTAGGACCCCGTTTATTTTGCACGCCTGCGAGCATTACCTCCCGAGAGTTCACATGTCGCCGAAGCGCGAGCCTCTTTCATGCACGAGGAGTTCCATATAGCGCGGGGCGTGGAAAAACGAACCTGCCGGTGTGTGTGCCCTCATGTTTTAAACGGCCAGTGGTGACTGCGCAGCTATAGAACCCGCGGGAATGTTCGTCTCTCTCATGAAAACAGCTCGGTATATTTGGGCTCGAAAGTGGTACACGCCCCGAACGCGCCGAGAAAGCTGCTTAAATGACAGGGTGGGGTCGTTGCAGCGTGGAGCGGACATCGGCTGGGCATCCGTGCATTTCGTTGATCTGCGTGTGCAAAAGCGGCAAGGCCGACTTCATCTGGAATGTTGAGCAGGAAACGGCTGTAGCTGTGTGTGTGTGTGTTCCCGAGAAATAACTGTCATAAAGAAGTAAAAATTAACTTCAGTCATGCCCTTCACCTGAACTCTTCGTCGTGTCGATGTCGTGGACTAAAATGCTTCCCTGGTAGAGCCCCTTCGCAGAACAGTACACGTATAATTTTTCGTTGGCCCCACACATCTCGCGTTATGTTCCTATGCGCGCCTTTTAGACACCAATTCTATAGTATAGTAATATAAATACGGGTCGCGCTAAAATTTCAACTTGTGACAAGAAAAGAAAACCGATCAACAACGCGGATTGTACCAACTCAAGGTGATTTCTCTTCATCGTGTACAGCATATACAGCCGCCTGTCATGTGGGTGTGGGGAAACGAGGCGCACAAAAGGCTTTTCTTTGTACTTGAGCCCAAGTTCACAAGCATTGATGTATTCTTCATTAGCCATCACTATGATTTCGGCACAAGCATATGTACTTGAATGAAAGAATTCAAAAGTAAGATTGAGCGCGATCTTAGGAAGGAGCTGAGGGAAATGAAGGAAAGCCTAGACTTTATGAGTAAGAAGTTTGACGAGACAAAGATTGATTGATTGATTGATTGTGGGGTTTAACGCGCCGACGCAACGCAGGCGATGAGGCGCGCCGTAGTGGAGGGCTCCGGATTAATTTTGACCACCTGGGGATCTTTAACGTGCGCCGAAATCTCGTACACACGGGAGTTTTCGCTTTTCGCCTCCATTAGAAAAGCGGCCGCCGCGGCCGGGAATCGAACCCGCGACCTCGTGCTCAGCAGCGCAACGCCTTAGCCACTGAGCCACCGCGGCGGGTGAGACAAAGGGCCACGAGTTATTGGAAAAGGAGAATGCAACGCTAAAAAAGGTGAACGAGTCGTTAACTCGTGAATGCCAGAAAGCAAGGAAGCAGCTTGACGAACAGGAAAAGAGAATAACAGCAAGCGAGCAGTACTCAAGGAACTGCAACATAGAGATAAAAGGGGTAAAGGAAGAGGAAAACGAAAATCTCGAACAGATTGTGTGCAAGCTTGGCACCCATCTGCACGAACCAGTGGCGCCAAGAGACATAGAGGTTTGCCACAGGGTAAAAACCAAAAAGGAACCAAACTGCCCGAACATCATCGTACAATTCAAGAGCAGGTCAAAGCGCGACTCCTTGCTTTCAAAGGCAAAAAATGCTAGGCTATCAATGAACGACCTTGGGTTTTCAGCAAAGACAGCGGTGTTTGTGAATGAGCATTGTTGTGACTTCCTCGCTCCTAGCAGAAGACACTTATCATCATCATTCCACGCTGCTTTTCACGAGCTGCCGCATGCTCTCGTGGCTGCGTCGGCTCGCTCCACTTCTTCTTCTTGTTTTCCATTAAAGCGTCATCGTATCACGACGTGTCGCTCCCCTTCCTGAGCCTCGCGCAGCAGCTGGCGGACCCAGAGGTCCAACAAGCATCTCTGTCCTGCTCTGAAGAAGCTGCTAGGCATGGCTATTGCCAAGAAAAGAGAATGTCAGTGGCAATCCGTATGGACATAAGGGCGAATTCTCGCAAAAAGAGATGAACAGTCTAATGTCATTCACATACAAAGGGAACGAGACATCGACATGATCGCGTAATGAAACATAATCACCATTTTTCACCATCGCAACCATCATGGCCCTATGGTGCAATGATGTCAACAACATCGTTAGTTAACAACATCGTTAACAACATGGGAGGATAGGAATCAAATGCTTCCATCTAAATATACGTTCCGCTAGAAATAAGGAGGAGCTCCTAAGTATCTTTTTAGAGCAACTTAATTTTACTTTTGACGTAGTTATGCTTACAGAAACTTGGTTTGCTTCAGACGTAATCAGAGATGCACGTTACAGCACATTTAATTTAAACCGACGCAACAAGCGAGGTGGGGGTGTGTTGATCAACATAAAAAACGGCATTGAATGTGATCTTCTCCAACAGCTTTCCTTTTGCACCGGTGATATTGAGAGTTTATCTGCTAGAAGTCGTAAATATATGTTTGTAGTAATGTATCGGCCACCCGATGGCAGCATTGATGGTTTTCCTAATGGTCTTGAAAGTGTTTTAAACTACGCAAATCAAAATCATCTAACATTAGTCTTGGGAGGGGATGTCAACATAAACATGCTACAACCATCACCCTCGCAACATGAATTCGAAACACTGCTGTTATCAAATGGTTTCAGTCAACATATCAAAACTGCTACGCGTATTAAAACAAATATGCAAACATTACTAGATGTTTTCATCTCCGACATCTCCACTAACGAAATAATTACAGGTGTGCTCGAATCAAGCATCAGTGATCACCTACCCATCTTTCTGTTTTCAAAGAAACCTACAAACCGAAGAAAAAACTCCCACCTCCCCTCGCGGGAACCCCTGTGTAGATGCGACGTATAGGCGGAGCGGCGAAGGGACCGCGTTGTATAGCGCGCATAACTTTGAGGGGTCTGCGTAAGCCGGTCCCAGTCGATGACGACGTTGGCGTACTTGTAAAGCGGCGTGGACTCTAGGTGTTGGAGCCAAGCGTGGATGTTGCTTCGCCGGAGAACGGCACACCGGTTATATGCGCAGCGCGCCCGAAGGAGAGGAAACCGAGGAAGAGAGAGTACTGCACATGCGCCGACCCCAGCGCGTCTGCCGCGGCTATGACGCAACGTGCCCCGGCTATGACGCAACACAATCCAACACAATCCACTTTAATCCAATCCAATCCAAATCCAATCCAAGCCAAGCCAAGCCAAGCCAAGCCAAGCCAATCCAATCCAATCCAAGCCAAGCCAATCGAATGCTCCTCGCCAGGGAGTGTTCGCTATCGGAGAGGAGAGGGGGTGAGCGGCGGAGAGCGCAGCTGGCGCGGCGAGGAAATGGGGGAGGGGTGGACAACGCCGCCGACGACGACGACGACGACGACGACGACGACGACGCCGGAGGGACAAGGCGAGTGAATCAGATGCTTTGCATCTAACACCTGAATCTAACCCAAATGTAAAAATTCAAAATATAAACAGCGGCAGTTTAGAAGCCTTTCGTTCAACCATTGCTGAAATAAACTGGGATAAAGTGTATCAGTCCAGCAACCCAGATGAAGCGTATGAGGAGTTTTTGGCCCTCTTCGGGGAGGCATACTCGCAATCTTTTCCTCTGCTTAACGTTCGAAAGCCTAGGAAGGCACGTAAATCCTATATTTCAAACGAATGCTTGAAAATGATAAAACGGAAAGATAAACTGTACAGGAAATTTCTAAAAACGCGTAAACCAGCCGACTGGGAAATATTTAAGAAACATAGAAACAAAACCAATACCTTAATTCGGCATGCGAGGCAACAATATTTCTATAATTACTTTGAAGTAGGCTGTAATCAAAAGCCAGACAAAGTCTGGAAAAAAATAATGAACTGCTGAACCACGTCCCGAGCTGGCAACCCATAACGCAATTGACAGTAAACAACGAAACGATTAGTGGCACTGATTTAGCTAACTCCTTCAACCAATACTTTACAAACCTTGTTCCAGCTCTCATTCCCCTGAAGCTGCAAATGCTATCATCAGAAGGGATGCGAATCCGTTTCTCCGACCCACATCTGAAACCGAGGTAGGCTTAACATATAAATCTTTTTCAAATAGCTCAGCACACGACACAGACAATTTTCAAATCAGACCGGAGAAACATGTTTTCGATTTAATTGTAACTCCAATTACATACGTACATAATCTTTCTCTCATGATGGGTATATTTCCTAAGATGCAAGCATCGAGAGTGACTACTATTTTTAAAGGTGGCGATCGAAATTCTCTTACGAACTCCCGCCCGATCTCAATTCAACCAATATTTTCCAGGGGTTTGGAGAAATTGTTGCACACTAGAAAAACAGATTTCGCCGATCAGTTTAATTTAAATTACCGGAACAATTCGGGTTTCGTAAGCACAGATCTACAGAGCTTCTCCTTATTACCCAAAAAGAATTTATTTTGAAAGAGTTTGAAGAAAAAAATCTTGTACCTGGAGTATATATAGATCTTTCAAAAGCATTCGACCACCTAAATCATACGACTCTACTAGCAAAACTAGAACTGTATGGCGTAAGAGGTATTCCATTGGCTTTAATAAAATCGTATTTAGAAAATCGTACACAAGTAGTTTCAATTGGTGAACATTCATCGGATTCTCGGTTATTGCATGCGGGCGTTCCTCGTGGAAGTATTTTTGGACCCCTTCTATTTAACTTTTTCATCAATGATATTACTACAATTAGCCAAGCTCCGCAGTACGTCATATATGCAGATGATGGAACACTTTTATTTTCCAGCTCTAATTGCCAAACGCTTGGATATGAGGTAAACAAAACACTGTTAAAGCTGCATGGTTGTAGCGTAGTGAATTCCTTGGAAATTAACACTAAAAAAACCAAAGCTGTTCTCTTTTCCCCTAGGCATTCAAGCGCATTCCTAAATGCAAATATTGCTCTTGGCCATGAAACTATAGAAGTACTGGATTCCGTAAAAAACGCTTGGTGTACTATTCAACACAAATATGTCTTGGAACGACCATGTAAACAATGTAATTACGCGCATTTTCATAATTGTTGGAATACTAGCTAAATTTAAGTATTTTTTGCCACCTGCTGTTAAACTGCATATCTATAACTCGTTGTTTATGTCTCAACTAAATTAGTGCTTTCTTGTGTGGGGAAACACAACCAAAACAAACCTAAACCGAATGCAAGTGTTACAAAAAAAAAAAGCAATACGAGATATAGCTGGCGTAGAGCATAATGCACATACTAAAAACCTATTCAACAAACTCAATTTGACATCAGTTCACAACCTTTATAACTTCAACCTAGCAAAATCATACCAATCTCATTTACATCATCATGACACTTTCATAACATCAATTGCGAACCTAACAGCAAAAGCATACAAATACCCAACGCGTTCACAAGAGATATAGACTGTACCATTTTCGCGTACTACCTTTGGAAACCAAATGATTCGACACACTTTGCTTCCTTGTTAAACCACCTTGTCGCCAATGCGATTACCACTACCACAGAGCATGCAAACAGCGTTGTATTAAATAAATTTTCGTTACAGCAGAATAATTTCTAAAAACTTTGTATAATGATGTCTCAAAAACGATTTTCTCGGGAAAGATGTACTTTTGTGACGCCCGTTGCTGTCTGTAACCGGGGCTCCGACTTTGTCAAGTGAATTAATTTCACTTTTTTCCGTGCCCCCCACTTGTCGGAAATAAAGTTTTATCTTATCTATCTTACTTGCTATGGTGCCATGGTAGCCCACTTGACAATCGAAGCGCCCTCGGTGGTGCATGGCTAAATGCCACGGTGGTACGCTGTTTGATGTGGCGGCGCGCTGTCGTTTATACACTGTCCTTGATACATCAGCTGGTCTTGCCAATGTAGGTCTGATGGAGGCGTATAGGGTACGCTTATAGGCTTCTAGGTTACAATAAACCTACCGCCTCAGGATCTGCCTATTTTATAGGTAGTATTAAAGTCATTTCCCCGGCAGGATACGCTCGTGTGTTTGTTTCTGTTCTTTGTTCTATCTTTTCACGCAGTTGCACCGCTGTACCGACTGTTATAATTCTGGACTCACGAGGCTTTAACAGCGCTGGATGTGTCAACTGGTGCGTGGTAATGCTGCAATACAAAAGTTCTGTCAGATAAGGCAATGGCTCAGTATTTTGACTGCAACATCAACGTGCCTATGTGAGACATGCACTGGATGGGGTGCAATGGGCCGATGCGATGTAGCGATTGAGCGACCCGCACATTCCCGCTCGTAGTTTCACTGGCTTCGGATGTTTCATCGCAACACAGGAGTGAAAATTAATCTCGCTGATCGCAAACAAAGGTACAACAAAGTGAACATTACCGCGTCTTTTTGGCTCACCAGTCCCTTCTATTCCCTCCTACATGCGCCCTCTGAACTGCGAGTGCATTCGTCAGAAAATACAACGCCTTAGAAGGTTAACAAAGAGCGACCTGCATAGCGGAAATATTATTCTTTTCTCAAAGCGTTTATTGTGCCGCAGGGCATAGATAAGGAGTGAGAGTTGATGAGAAGAAAAATTGATTAGATGAACAAGAAAACGTTTGCTTCGCGAATGAAGTCTTGGAGGGGGCCCATATATCCATGCGTTGTATGCGGATGCGTCGTCTACGCGGAGGCTTCTTGCCGCGAGATGTCGCAGCCTCGTAGGACGCAAAGCAAGGAAAGACCACAGCAAGTGCTGTACGTCGGCTATTGCATCGCTGCGGTGCAAACTAGACAACCAGGGTCTGTAAAACAATCTTTGGAGTGAGGCCATTGGCAGGTCACGGCAGGAGTTAAGGCCACCCCCACCCGGATCCTCCTAAGCGCAACCTCCTTGGCAAGGGTAAGACCCGGGGGGTAGGGTGGCAGCACACGGTAGAATTAGAGCACGTGCGCGGCACCGGAGGTGTTGCTTTCTAGTCAGCACGATAGTCGCATCATGCAGCTCTAACGAGAAAGTCGGACATGGAATGTCCGCCGCTTGTAATGAAAGCTACTGATCTAATACGCAACTGTCGATCCTGGCCGACGACGACCGTTAGCGCGAAATTTCCTTGTTGGAACAAAAGGATGCTGCGTCACGGCTGCGATAATGCACTCATGCTCATTGCCGGATATCCATTTGGACGGTGGTGTTCAGGGGACATATAGAATGTATTTTTCCTGTTTCTACGTCTGAATTATTCGGCCTTCGAAATAAGCAGCTTACGTAACGCTAGAAGTGCGCCTGCGGGGAAGATCGACAATTTCACGCCATAGCAGTACGCACGCGCCATGACTATATGCGGCAGATTTGGGGCAAGTAGAAACAGAGGTGTACTTTTTATCTGCAGTGGTGCGATGTGGTGATGTTGATAACCTGTACCGTGTGATATTGTGCTGGAAGTACAACTCCACACCAAAGTTCTGTTTAAAACATTTTGCCTGTGAATTAATACCTTGACAGAGAATTTCCGCGCGCCGGGCATTCAATGAAGTGGCGCAGCTCATACAGACCGCGCTTAGAGCTGGTGGCGCCTCCTGGCCATCCGAGGCGAAAGCTCGATGCCATCGACCGTGAATTCGAACTAGGGACCGCCCCCGCGCGGGACCGCCCACCGGTTCAACAATTGGACGGAAGCGTGGTATCAAGTTCCAGTTAGTTCTCATATGCTTGCACTCACTCACATCGTTTTAATGCGTAGCATTGTTTGCCGAGTACTCCAGACAAAATATCCTGCGCGGTAGTGCCACCCGATTGAGTGGGCCGGCTGTAGATAGGGTGGTATACCGGCAGGAGTGCAGGTTGCGTTCGCAGGATTACCGTCAGCGCTCTGTCATGTGGAGGCGCGCTGAATGCACGTACCGTGGATTAATCGGCTGAGAACGAGGGTGGAGGCTGAGAACGAGGCTGGCCGAAGGACGTGTCGGCAGCAAGGAGCGTGACCAGGAGGTGCAGACGCTGCTCGCCAAGCTGCCGCGCGACAAGAACATATCCAAGCTGGACATCATCTTAAACGTAATCGACTACATCGTCCCTCGAGACGCACCCGGCCACCCGCTCCGCGGTGGCGCCGGGATTTTTACTCGGGTTCAAGTTGAGAGCGGCAATAACTCACGTAAAGTATCATTTCGACGAAGCGACGGGCGAGGGCGTCAACACGCGCGTGCTTTTCGAATGACGTTCCGCTTAATTGGGGGCATAGTCTCTGTTTCCTCACGTAGTTTGTTTCTCGTTGCTGCACAATTTTGTAAGCAGATTAATCCCGGAAACAGCAAGTGTAACCTTCAAAATACTCGCCGTGATTGCACCGCGCGGAGGAACAGCCGACTGCGGCGATAGGGCAACTTGCTCGCCCTCCCGCGACGCTCGTTCCGCGCATGCGGTTCCCGCCTTTCTCGTGTGGCTGTTACGTGTAGCATGGAACCACCGCGATATTTTGTGAACTTTTCGCGTTGTCCATGCCGAACATTAAAACCGCTGGCTGGAAGTCATTGACGAGCTCTGTGTGCGCAAATAATCGGTTTGCTATAAGTGACCAATTGAAAGTATTTGCAACTAAAAGGAGAGCACGGCGCATGGAAACGCCTTAGAAATGTCAAGTTTGTCCCGTAAAAGTTTCAAACTGCTCGTGCCTTCGCACATGGCATTCAGCGACTGTCCATTTCAAAATAGGCAGCGCTTACTTTCTCCAGCCTGGTGACGAGGCGCCAGCGTCTGGCCGATACTCTACCTGACACTTCTATAAAACGCTTTTAAGAGGTTAGTAGTTCTCAGGATACATTAATGCGAAAATTCTGGTTCCTCTGTCTATCTGCAACTCGGTTAGACTGCCCGGCCAAAAAACATTAGAACGAATGCTTGAATACGAAGTATACATAGGCAAGGCAGTTAAAAATACAGAAACTGCTAGCATATCATACACATTTCCACATTACTTTGTAAAAGTAAACATGAGACCTATTTCAGACCTTTTAGTGAACATAATTGAATATCGGCAACTCGTGAATTGAACCTGGGTCCCTATCCCATCGCACCATTCCGGCACGGTATGCAAAGGGTTATGCCTGCGCTGCGTCGTTGCCACGGGCGCCACCGTTCCTAGGCCGCAGTGTTCGCCGGGAGGTGGGAGGCTAATTTAAAATGGCACGCTGCAGACTAATTCGGTATGTCTAGTGATTCTGCGAGTAATAATTTACGGGTGTTCTTGTTTATTCCAGTGGAAAGTCGCCTACCCACACATCAAATAATTGTAGATGCCGCCGCCTCTATCACTGACGACACCGCATCGCAGAAGTCTGCCGCTTCGACGCACAATCGGCAGAGGAAGCACAAAATTTTGTGTACGGCGCACAATCCCCCATACGAATACCTGCAGACGTTAAGGGAGAGTAAATTTCGCCACCATACACAGAACACAAATAAGCCGAAACGGGAGTAAATGGCTTGTAGCATAACTGAGTACCAATTCGAAGTTTTCAAAACACGTTCCAATGGGAGTATCGCCATGCTCCCATTATTCCCACAGTTTATTCAGTAGCTCTGCAATGGGAGTTTTCAGGGGGACCATTGAAGTATATTAATTCGCCAACTGGGAGTTTTCAGGGGGTGCGTTGGCAGCAGTGTTGACCTGCATTCCAGGTATTTTTTTCCTGTTTTGGGGCGTTTGATGTTAGCGCTGTAGAAGAATTTATTACTGTATTTGGGAGTGCTTAATGAGCGCACAAGCTGCATTTTCATTTTTCATTTAGAATTACGTAATTTCTACTGTTTTTCCGCTTAAAACGTTGAATGGCAAAATGTGAAAAGTTTGTTTTCTGCACACAATCAATTTATTTCATAGCAATTACATAAATACGATATACGTGTGAACACGTTAATAGCACAAAAAATTCAGAGCCCTTCCACCCCGTGAAGAGGGATGGCCAGCAAAGCTGAGGTGCCTACCCTCAACGTGAGGTTTTACGGGGTCGTAGCCCAAGGGGTGCACGAAGCAAAACACGTTTGTTTGTAATTTGAGGTTTGAGGGGTTATTTATTTAAACCAAAACAGATTTACATACAATGTATAGAGGGACCCAACAATGTTGTCAAAGGGTCCCAATTTGCGATTGAGCATTGTTCCTGGGTATTATCTGAAAGTCCAGTCCTATCCAGTCACTGCTCCTCGCACATGCTCAGCACGGCTCTTCATGAGCCACGTGAAACGGCTATCAAGCGGCTCCGACGCAGCGTCAGACTTGGCTACTGCGCAATTGAGGCGCACACCTGGGCACGCGCCGGCGCCAGTCCGTCTGCCGCGGCTATGACTCAACACAATCCAACACAACCCACTTTAATTTAATGTAATCCAAATCAAATCCAAGCCAAGCCAATTCAATCCAATCGAATTCAATCCAATGCCCCTCGCGCTTGTGCAGAAAGGCCCTTCACGGCACACGTGAAACTGCTAAACCTCGGCCAGTGTAACTTACGCTACAAAGCACACAGGAATCGTGGGTAGAACTATATTATAGCGTGCGTATGGTAATCACAGCGCATGCGCTATAAAGGCCCTTTTTAATTTTGTATGATTTTTTCCATCCCCGGGGGTGGGGCGCGCAGTTTTACGATTCCGCGAATTTGAGTGGGCTCCGCAACGTGGCGCTACGCTCGCTAGCGATTCCTGTCTACATCGCTCTGGGACCGGAGACGATCTGCTGGATCCTAGCCATTTACTGCTTTGCTGTAATAAAAAGGCTTAATTAATAAAACACCTATATCGAGAATACAAGGTATCTGTAGGAACTATGTCTACTACAACACTTCAAATAAAAAAAATGTAAGCCATTTGCAAACAATGAGGTAAGCATGTCGTCGGTGCGCTGTTTGCTTGCAATTGCCTCCCAAACACTGACGTTGCCGCGCCGCCTGGCACGTTCCCCAGGGAGACACAGTAGCAGGGATTATAGGGATAACCAAACGCTCGAAATCTACGGCAACAAATACAGACGGATATTGGGCATCCGACCTGAAAAAAAAAAGAAACGGCATTTTTTTACGGCATTATAATGACGCTAAGTATAACGATCCGTCATATAACCCTAAGTATAATGTACTCTGTGTTACTAAAGGTTGCTTCCCCGCAAAAGGACCCTGTGTGCACCCAGGGTTTACAGTCCGCTTGCTCCGTTGTACTGTCGTCATTTCCGTGACGCATATGATGTCAGCGAAATATTTGTGCATCCGGCAATAAAACACTTTCGTGTTTTATTGCTGGATTCATGTTTTATAGCACCGTGTTTTATTGTCGTGTTTTATAGCGCGAGTTCCTGGACCGGAGCTTCAGACACAGCTGCAAGGTGTGCGACATACTCTGGTTCGACAACAATGTGACCCGCATCGGCAGCATCCAGAACGATCGTCAACGCACTAACGCCATTCACTCATTCATTCATTCATTTTTATTTCCTTAAGGACCCCACTGGGGGGTATTACATAAGGGGTGGATATACAGAAAAATACACATTTGAACGCATTAGTTCTATGAACACAGGTGACTACTGACATTTGCTATGAAATTTAATGGGCAGGTGGTTGAAACAATGGAGCAGGGAAGGTCGTCCCAATCTTTGGCTGCACGGGGAAAAAAAGAAGCGGAAAAGGTTACAGTTCTGGTACGATAACGGGACACTTGAAGTGGATGGCCGGTGCGGTGTGAAATGTATGTCGGGGGAAGGATGTAGGGGGCTACATTTAGTGGAGAATGAAAAATTTTGTGAAAGAGGAAAAGGGTGGCGATACGGCGGCGGACAGAAAGTGGTGATAAGCCAGATTGTGCTTTCAAGGATGAAACGCTAATGTTGTACGAGTACAGGGAATGAATAAATCGGGCGGCACGATTTTGGACAGATTCAAGATCATTTATGAGATATGTTTGGGGCGGGTTCCATATGGCGGAGGCATATTCAAGTTTTGATCTGATCAGGGACTGGTAAGCGAGCAACTTTACGTGAGGGGGCGCTTGGCGTAGGTGACGTTTTAGGAAGCCAAGTGTTTTGTTTGCGGATGAAATGACGTTAGTAATATGCGCATTCCAAGTAAGATCGCAAGACAATGTGACACCTAGATATTTGTAGGATGATTGTGACTGTACAGTGACGTTCGCGATGTGATATGAAAAAAGAAAGGGATTTTTACGGCGGGAAAAGGAAACAAGTTTACATTTGTTCGGGTTAAGACATAGAAGCCATTTATCGCACCATTCTTAAATGTAGTTAAGGTCTTGCTGGAGGACCACTTGGTCGTGAGCGTTAGTTACTGTTTTATAGATTACGCAGTCATCCGCAAACATGCGGATTTTGCAAGATACGCTGAGGGGTAAGTCGTTAATGTATATTAGGAATAGAAGGGGGGCAAGAACCGAACCTGGAGGTACACCTGATGTTACTTTGAGACACTCTGAAGATTTGTTATTGACATGCACGAATTGAGAACGGTTAGTTAGAAACGCTTCGATCCACTTTAGTACATCTGTGTTTAAGTTTAACTGGGATAATTTTAGCATAAGTCTTTGGTGGGGAACTGTGTCGAATGCCTTTGCGTAATCTAGAAAGATAGCGTCAGTTTGTAAGTTGTTGTCAAGGTTAGCATGCAGGTCGTGAAGAAAGATTGCTAGTTGTGTTTCGCAAGAGAATCCTTTCCGAAAACCATGTTGGCTAGGATGAAAGAAGTTGTCTAGAAAGTTTACAATCTGAGAGTAGATGACATGTTCCATGATTTTGCAGGGGACGCTTGTTAGAGAAATGGGCCGGTAGTTCAGCGGACAGTTTTTATCACCTGACTTGTATATGGGAACGACCTTGCCCATTTTCCAGTCATCTGGAAGTTCTTTCGCGAGAGTTCGGCGAGGGCACTACGGTGAGTACGCGGTGTGCGCGACGTGCAAGGACTCGTTGACGTCGGGCAAGATTCCGTCCATGAGCGTCAGTTACGATGCTTTGCATCACCACATAGTTCCCTTCGGGGAGATGGCGTAATTTTTCTTTTGAATTTTTCTTTTGCGATGCAAGCCGTCGCGGAAGGCTTGCATCGCAAAAAAAAATTGAGTCTCGTTTGAGCGATGAGCAGAAGGCAGAAAATTAGAGGAAGGGCAAAGAAAGAAGAGCTAAATAAAACATAGTTGTTAATACCTCAAGAAAGTTGGGCAACGTTCAGGGGTCAAGGTCGTGTTCACGGTGCCTAACAAGCTTTTGGCTTTGTGCAGGTTGAGCAATTCCACGCGCGCGCAGACACCGATCAGCGCTATCAAGCACCGAGACACCTGTGTGAAATGCCGACGTAGTGTTGTCTACAAAATTCCTCTGTCGTGTGGCAGACACTATATCGCCCGGACCGGCAGATGCTTAAACGTTCGTCTACAAGAGCACAAGAACCAGGTCAGGAGCGTTGCCACTGACGGCAAGCTGGCTGCCCATTGTAAAAAATGTGTCTCGGGAAACCGTGTCATCCTCTGGACGACCAAACAGCCGTCTTGTATTTTCACCGCTCGCACCTGACAAGAGCAATTGTAGAAGCGGCAGAGATAGCAAGGTCTGGGGATCAATGTGTCAGCAGGCCGTCTGTAGCCTTATCGAAACTTGAATTGGATTTCTTGTCGTAGGCGGTACGTCACTATTTTTCTTGTTTCGCCCACCGTTTTGATGTTTCCGTTTCCGTTCTTGTCTCTTCATGCTAGCCAGACGTGTTTAAAAGCGCTGGTTCTGCAATCAACGTTTTGTTGAAAGTTTAGCGCTTGTCCCGTCCACTCCTCTTTCAGTGTTTTTTATATAGCGCTTGTTTTCTGTGACGGGGAACCAACACGCGATTTCCCCTTCTGCATATATATCTATTGTTTTCTCTAGAACGAAAACACCAGGGGTAGCCACATATTGTTAAAGGGAGACAGAAATACTTTATTTAAGGTCAGACTAAGACCTAATGGTATTCTTCTGCAGAAGAACCATCGTCAGCAGGTGAACAGGGCCACCGACGCCAACCACATCCGGCAGTTTCCAGGAAGAGAGCTAGGGTAAAGAGGGGCTTTTTATGCGGTCGCGCTTATGCGCTCTAATGCGAACTCGTACCCTTCCTAAAGAGAACACTGAACCCCGACTCATTTATAATCCCAGTACGACCAGAGAAGACGCCATTAGCCCCAGACAGCTGCTCAGACCTACCCTACGGCACCCTACTTCACCCAACAACATACACATTGACTTGTGAACACTTCCCCGCACCCAGCACTCTACCATACGGTGCGGGAGTGCCGATAATCACCATCACTAACATCTACGAAACCCTACCCTAGATCACTGGGAGGACCAGCTGACCCGCTGACGCCCTTCAGACCAACAATGACTGGCTGGTGGACAGGGCCCGCCGGGCAGCAAAGGACCAACTCTTCCTGAACTAAAGGTGCCTGTCACAAAGGAACGAATACAGTTCAATAAACGTTTATTAGGGGTGAAGCACCTTAGACGGTCGGACAGTTGGCGTCTCCTGTCGTCGTCTCTTGCAGCCACGGCACTAAAACACCGGGCCACTCATTTCCCAATGCCTCGAGCTAGAGCATAACCCGTACTAAAATAAAATTGAAAAATGGATAAAACCAGTTCAGAATAAACTGTTGTGATATAAATATTTGCGGAACACTTCCTGTCTGCTTAAGCGATCGCCAATCTCAAGAAGAAGCTGTTTGTAGTAGGGTTACAATTTTTGTTACTTTCAAGTACCCTCCGGCTTTCGACGCCTGGCCTGATCGGGTCGTGTGGTCCCTTCAACCGACCATAAAAGCTTACTCATCCGGTGCGGGGGCCTCGTTCATCCCAGAGGGATACTTACCTGGTGTCGGAGTGGCGCTGATTCGGACGAGCGTAAGTTTGTTTTTGTAAGAAAGATCACGTCTCCCGCAGACAGCGCGGGCAGGCAACCCCCTGGGCGACCGCCGGACAGAGCGACCGCCGGAACTTCGCCATCTTTCGAACCGACCAAGGACCTCGTCTTCAACGTCACCGTGCCTGCCGATGCATCCGCGGTCTCTGTCATCGACGCCGTCGCCGACGTCGTCGGCCTCTCGAACGTGTACATGGTTCAACACCTTGGAGGAATCAAGTTCCAATGTACCGTTTACACGTCTGCCGCCATGAAGCAACTACTGCGACATGGTGGCCTGTCTATCTGCGGCAAGACCGTCGCCATTGAAGCCCTCGCGCCACGCCTCACCCGCGTGGCTTGTCTCTCCCTCCCTGGGAACGTCCCCGACGAGCCTCTCCTAAGGGCAATAGCGCCCTACGGCAAGGTCGTCGCAGTCGAACGGCCAACCACCGTCGAACGTCCTACAGTCCGCAATGGCCACCGCATCGTTCAAATCGAGATGAAACCGGAAAAGCCTGTGCCAAACTTTATCCGAGTCCTAGAACATCGCGTCATTTGTGACTACCCCGGAGTGCTACGAGTCTGCAGCCGTTGCAAAAAAGCAGGCCATTACCGGAAAGACTGCAAAGAAGGTTTCTGCGACCGGTGCTCTACCTACGGCCACACAACAGCAAGCTGCACGGCAAAATGCAGGCGGTGCTGAGGCGACCACGCCACGGCTGACTGCGTCAAGCCACGAAGCTTCGCTGAAGTTCTCGCCGGTCGCGAGCGACGGCAGCGAAGCGTCGCCATGGAAGAAGATTGCGGGAACGACGGAAGCACACCCTCTTCAAGCACGGTGTCAGCAGAGGAACATGCGGCACCGTCTCATAATGAGGCTAACCCGAACGAACCCGAAACGCAATCGTCCCCCCCCCCTCCTCTACACGTGACAGCCACCGATGCACCGCAGGCAACCCCCACCGGAACGGAACACCCCAGCGAGAGCAGCTCGTGCAGCTCTCCTCAGCCCCTCGTCATCGTGGAAGATGAGTCCTCTATGGAGACCAACCAAGAAGAGGAGCGATTCCACAATTCCAAGGCCGACGACGGCAAGAACGACGAATCCATGGACTCGGACTCTTCCTTGTCAAGCAGTGAAGTGAAAGTTGCGCCAGCCGAAATTCGACGCGAACATTCGACGCGAACATTCGACGCGAAATACGACGCGAACGCGACATTCGACGCGGTGTTGTCAACAAAGCGCGCACTGATTCATCCTCAGGTCCAGAGGGCCTACCATGGGCCTTTTACAAAGTTTTTTGGCCACAACTTCGAGCTTTTTTCACAAGACTTGTGCACCACGCAGCATCAGACCGAAACTGGCCCCAGTCATTCACAACGAGTCTTTTGTCCCGATTCCTAAAGACAACTCTCGGACAGACGATCCAAGTACCTGGAGACCGATCTCTCTGCTAAATGTTGACTATAAAATCATAATGTCGCTGATATCGAAAGGCTTCAGGCGGCGGTGGAAACGATCATCGACAGATCACAGCATTGTAGCGTGCCGTGCCGAAACATGTACAGCCACTTAAGCGCGACCCATTAGATACTAAGCTACGTCACAAAGCGCAATGCATCTGAGTACATAGTATCACTGGACCAGAAAAAAGCCCATGACAAGGTCAAGAATGAGTACCTTTTCACCACTCTCAGAGAGTATGAAATTCCGAGCACATTAATAGCAGTACTCCAAACAGCCTACACCGCAAATGTGGCAATATGGTCTGTATGGCCGGCATACTGGAAGAGCCAGTTAAACTCGATAGAGGAGTTCGACAGGGGTGACCCCTCGCCCCTATACTTTTCATTATCGCCATCGACCCGTACGTGTGAGCAGTACAACAGGATATAGTTTTCCGGGGCATTCCCCTCCCAGGTAGCTCCTGCCTGAAGGTACTCGCATACGCTGACGATATGACACTGTACGCGCGAGATAAAGTGGACGTGAAAGACGGTCTGAAATGTTTCCAGAGTTACGCGAGTCTTTCGGACGCAGAACTAAACATCCAAGAATCGAACACTATGGTACTTGGACATTTCCAACAAAAGCCACCAGTATTAGGTCTTCCACTCAACTACAGGCTAAAAATATTAGGTGTCACTTTCAACGAACTCGGGCCAATTCAAGAGAACTGGAACACTATAAGAGACAACATCGAGAAAGCTATCAACGAAACACCAACAACCAACATGTTCATGCACGAACGTGTATATGTTGTTAAAGCAACACTCTGCGCGAAAGCATGGCACTTATCCCGCGTACAATTACCTTCATCACAACAGGTCAGGAAAATCCACAAAATTCTCTTCCGATTTATTTGGCCAATCCCCAGTGAACGAGTGCCTCGAGCACAGTTACACAGCACTGTGAACACGGGAGGACTGTCAGTACCGAACCTGTTTATTGCCGCCCGGCAGCTTGCTTTGAGAACAATGTTCGACATCCTAGAAGGGAACGACGAACTCGCCGCCACCCTCCTCCGTTACCGGCTTGGCCCCCTAGGCACATAGAGGACAGAAACTGGAACCAGGTTGCCAAAAGCGAGACTCCAGGCCGCCACCAAATCACCGTGGTAACCTACCTGAAACATGCCAGGCAACATCTGCAAGACGCAAACCTACGCGAACTATCCCCCATTGAGGCATCGGAGAAGCTCCCCACCACGCCGTTTGGCGTCATACGCCCACCGACAACCCGTCGCCGATTGAGAAGCGGTGGAAAAGAGCGTGTCCCCCTTGGTTGCCACCGAACCTACAAGAGCTACAGTGGAAGATCGAGGCAAGTGCCATGGCGAGCCGCGACGGGCTAGCCAAGTGGCGCATTACGCGCGACTGGTTGTGCGCTTACTGCGGGCAGCTAGAGACGACCGACCACGTTTTCGTCCAGTGCAGAGTTCCCAAGGCCTTCTGGCAACGCCTGTCGTGGATTACAAATCTTCACCTCCTACTGAACCCCAACAACAACCAAGATAGAACTACAGGAGCGCGTGAGAAACTGCGGCTCCTGTACACCGCTCTAGGTCGGCAAGAACTGTGGCGGAACAGGTGCTTCGTTGACTCGTTCCGCGGGAAGCATGCAGCGATCATCCTCATGGTGAACAATGTGTCCGGGAAAGCCAAACTTTTCCTCCAAGGCCAGCTCGACCTAACGAACCAGGAATCCTTCCAAGCGTCGTGGTGCTTCAGTGGTGCTGTGTGGTTGCGGGGAACGGATCTTGTGGTGCGCGGCACGCGTGCCGGGGATCAACCGTGAGCGACTCATCCCGACGAATAGTGCGCGTGTTTTGCAAGTGTGAGGCACGCGTGTTAGTAAATTGAGAACGAGTCAACCCCATGAAAAGTGTGTTCGTAGTGTAGGTGCACGAAACACCAACCAGAGCGACAATTTAGTACTATGTGCGTGTGTGCGCGAAGCACCCTGGAGGAGACGAGACACTTTTGTGCCTCCAGGGTGGCGACTGTCGTGTGAAATCCCCCAAGAGTGGATGTGCTTTTGCGAATAGTCATTTCTTTTAGTGGGGCAATCCAGCTCTCTCGGTGCAACATGGACGCTCAAGGAGGCGCTTACGCCGTCCCGTGTCTTTCTATACCCATCCTGTATACATGTGTCACGAATAAATATTTCCGCCCGGACCCCTAGGGCGAGGTGCGGGCAATAAACTGCGCTCGAGTTGACTCCTGACACTATCCCAAACTGGGGCAGATGGGGCATGCAAATTGCATAAATTCGGTTCAGCACAAGACAGGGCGCCACCGCCTCAGCAAGCCCGTGATTCCTCCTCTCGCCGGTGCCCAATCAGTGCGCCAGCAATCTTTGAAATCACTTACAGGCTGCACGTTTCGCTACTCCCCAGGTTTCAAATTCTCGCGCTCACGCCCCATCTGTTCGAACGTTTCGTTCCTGTTGCATTTCTTCGAATGCCTGCGGGAGCGCTTACTGTACTTCTGGATCAAAACTTTTTCTCAACACGTCTCTTTTGTTTTCCAATTGCAAATATCAAGGGCCATCTGTCCAAAGAACAATCCGATGTGCTATGTCAACGCCGTGCTTATGACCTTGAGCCTCCGCAGTTTCTGGAAACCTCGTATGGCCGTGCAACATGCAGTGTCAGCTGGCTCCGACGATTCTCAGAAATCTCTCCGCCGAGAAACGGGAACGGTCGGCCACGGGGCCCTTAGCCACTCAACACCTCCGGAGCTGCCGCCCGAAGACGCGCAGAACGACCGCAATTTACGGCCACGGCCGCGCCGCGAGGACCCGAGCTTTTCAAGAGCACGAACGCGCCCCTGACTCGGGTGTGTTTATGCCCGAGAACATGAGGCGACGCCAGACGCAACGGGAGTGTTTGTGTTCGGGTTCTCTCTCTCTCTCTCTCTCTCTTACGTGTGTGTGCGGTTCGCAGAGAGTCGCCCCACGCCTGCGCACCGCGTCAGACGTTTTCTCCCCGTGCTCCTCTGTCCTCATCCACGGTAAACTCAGTTTTTCTCTATTATTAAACCTTTTAAATTCTCAAACCCTAGTTTCTCCCATTCGATCTTCGTTCGAGTCACGACCTAGCTCACACCCGGATGCACGACCGACAAGGGCTTGATTGAGAGCATTGTTTATATCAGAGGTGTAATGAACATGCAAGACGAGAAACCTGACTGCGCTAACATCTTGGATAAATCACTTAACCCGAAACGTTTTAACACGCACCACCCGTAGTAGCGGGAGGGGCGTTTACCATTATGTTGTGTTGAAGCACGTTTCATTGTTTGTTTCTTGGTCCCTGTATAAAGGACAGTCCTATACCAACAGTTATGCATTGATGTTTTACCTCAAATATGTCTAATGTTTTCTTTTTGGCCAACTCTCTACAAAAAAGGTAGAAAAAGGGAGAAAAATGCGGGTTTTCTCCCCCTGCCCAGGGAGTTTCTCCCTTAGCTCATTACATCTATGAAACACGGACACGAGGGAGAATACATTCTCCCCTGTCGTCTGCGATCTGCAGTCGGCGCTGACGCCGATAACAAAACCGTTCTTCTTGCACAGTGGCTTTAGCCGATCGGCCGTGCACGATGACACTGTGCAACATCACCCCTGCAGCGTTGTGCTTCCTAGTGCTCTCATTATCTTTTTCTTTCACCGTATCCTCGCGAGGCAAACGCACAGTTCTCCCGCCGTATGTATCGCGGATATTCTGTGGTAGCCGCTGCATGCTTGCTGGGTGCGACTCGCCTGCTCCCAGTTCAGCGCTGCCACCGTACTTGTGGACACTTTTTACTCACGCTCACGGGTAAAAGAGGGCAGCGGTGATAATAAACTACCCCTTTCTTCATCAACTAGCACGGACCGCAGAATATTCATGCATCAGTGACCGACAACAAAAGGACCCCTACGGTAGCTATTCGGCTGGCGTTTCTCAATGGTTGCCAGACCGGCGGTACGCTCTTCGCTAAAAGAGCGAAGGCAAGGCAATGAGTGTCGTTACTCAAACATACGCGCCATGCTTTTTCGTTACACGTTGTTTTCTTCTTTGAGCTATTCTACTAGTTCTTACAAAACCTGAAACTAATGAAAGGTTGCAATTGCATGAGTTACATTTGACGAAACAAAAAAAAATTACGCCCACCTCCCCTCGCGGGAACCCTGGTGTGATGCGACGCTGAGTGGGGTTCAAGCGCAAGCGGAGAGCAACCGCCGACCGAAAGGCCGCCGGAGAGCGGCCTTTCGGAGCGCGCCCGATGGAGAAGAGACCGCGGAGAGAGAGAGCACTGCACATGCGCAGCACCGCGCGCAGCGCCGCCCACCGGCGGAGTGAGAGCGCGCTGGGCCGCACACCCACAGATGTTGAGAGAGTGTGTTCGCTCTCACCTGGGCACGCGCCGGCGCCAGTGCGTCTGCCGCGTCTATGACGCAACACAATGCAACACAATCCACTTTAATCCAATCCAATTCAAATCCAATCCAATCCAATCCAACCAAGCCAATCCAATCGAATCCAATCCAATGCCCCTCGCGAGGGAGTGTTCGCTATCGGAGAGGAGAGGGGGAGAGTGGAAAGGCTGCGGACAAAAACTGACGCACGCAGGAAGGACAGGGCCGCCGACAAAAGATGCTCTCGGCTTCGCATCTAAAAACACAGCTGAGACTCACGAATTGCTGTGGGTAATTTGAAACAACCAACAAGCTCATTGTTTCGACTTGCACGCTCTGCTATCAGTGTTATGAATACCTTGTAGCCGTTTAAGGTGTAGGCATAACCTTCCTAATATTCTTAACAGATTTAAAGCAGTACAACATTTTTCATTTAAGGAAACCCATCGATATTTTGTAGACTTGATCCTAATTGATGAGAGTTGAATTATTTCTGGTGTTTTTTCTGTTTCAGTTCTTTTGCCAGTGTCTGCGCTTATATTTTCAGTAGTTGTTTGTTAAGTTGGAGTTAAAACCCGCTCTCTCTCTCTTTGTATTTCTTCCGCTTATACGTTTACTTATGCAAACAATTATCCGTCACTGCTGCATTGTACTAAGTTACGTACATCTGGTTGTCCCCTTATTTCTTTTCTTTTGCTCACAAGTAGTGCTATTTGCTAATGTTTCTTTCAGTATCCTTCGGGTTATATGCTATGTTTTGTGACATTTACTGCACTTTTTATTGTTGTTGTTTATATCCTACACATCTTAAAAAAAAAACATTGCACTTGTTCCTAATATTTCTTTACTATATGCAATGTCTTGTATGCCGCACCATGGATCGCCTGGGACCTAGCCAAGTTGTTTATACAACTTTTAGCCCAGGAATCCATGTATATTCATCTAGATCCCTTTTGGTGAATAAACTGAACTGAACTGACCTGCTTTGGGATCGCGCGTACACGTGAAAAGTATGCTATGTGTTGTGCATAGAGGGCATGACAGAGAATAACAGCGCCTAAACGGGACGCAAGAAAGTTTGACAAGACAAGGCGCTGACTAGCAACAACAAGGTTTATTTCATCGTAACGGAATATATACCCTCGAAGAAAGAAAACGCAGAGAGAACGAACAGATAAATATAAAGCGATTGTGAAGAACTTATATTTACATACATAGACACGCGCGAAGAAAGCCGTCATCGGTCAAAATAATCATGCTCCTGTTGTAGCAAATCAATAGATGACTTGCTGACGGATGAATCCTTTCGCGTGTGGATTTCGTGCGCCTCGAAGATCTCTCTGGCGCACTGATCTTTGTATTTTCGAAGCACATGTGTCTGGTCGGATTTCGGTGTGCACTTGCACTTGGTGCAATGTACGGCGAGATTGCTGCCTGTTGCTTTCTTCTAAGTGCCTGCATGTTCCCGCAGCCGGTCATTCAAACAACGCCCTGTTTGACCCGTGTCAGACCTCCCGCACGGCAGCGGAATGTGGTAAACGACGCCTGCCCTGCACTCCACGAATCGCTTGTCATCGTTTTTTTTAGCAGGATCTTGCGGTAGTTCCTTCCCCGTTCACTATGGTGCAGAGCCCACCTAATTTGTTGGGAGCGCTAACCACCATGGGGACTCCGACTCCAGCAGCAACTTTTGTCAGTCGGTGAGAGACACCGTGAACGTACGGAATGACTGCTACCTTCCCTTCGTGCTCTTTCAAAGGTTTGCGACGGCGGGTTTCCTTCGGCAGTGATTCACACAATTTGAAAAGATACGTGTGAGGAACCCTGCTCTTGTCAGCCTCTGGTTCTTTCTGTCTGCGTTTTCCTTCTTCGAGGGTATATATTCGGTTACGATGAAATAAGCAGCGTTGTTGCTAGTCAGTAGCTTTCTCGCGAAAACCGTAGAGCTCAAGCGATAACCTCTCTGAGCAGTAGCAGGCCACAAGCACGAGCTCAAATAAAAACGTTGACGAAGGAACGCTCCGTCAGTTCGGAGAAACCGTTACACCAGCTGTAGCTGAGACTCTAAGCGCCAGATTTGGAGCGATGCTCAATAAGTTTGGGGAAACCATACATGCTCAGATTGGCAGCCTCAACGCTAGGGTAGCCTCAACGGCGTTAGAAAATGGAACCTCATGAGCTGCGCGGGAAGTGGGGCCGGGCCCTGTCATGTTCACTAAACCGTCTTTCCGCCCGCCAATGGCGGACAGCCCCAAAATTGCAAATGATCATGTCGAATAGCTCATCCAACCGAAAAGCAAAGCCACCACCTTGACGCTGTGGCAATGGATTTGTCGAGGATTAAAAGAAAATGTGCTCAATTAGAACTATTTATCAAAACCAAGAATTCGGATGAAATATCCGATGTGGTCTGTCTCCAAGAGAGAGGAATTTTTGCCCGAAGTTCTAACTACAAATCTTTTAGTGAGTTAGACGGTCATGCCTCAGGTGTAACAGGGAAAAACTCTCAGTCAGCAGCCTTGTTAAGAAAACCTCCCGGCCCAGCGACGTGAGACCGCAGTAGACGCGGCGTCCGCGGCTTACGTCCTCGTAGAAATTATCCCAAACCCTGGATGACTGTAGTGCGGGTGAGATTAACTTCCAAACACATCGCCTTTTTGAATTCGCCCAACTACTAGCGTCGGTAGTAAAATCTGTGGATTGTTGTTTGGAATGGTTGGTTGACGCAAAGAGAGACATATTGCCTCGAGGGGATTGGTCAAGTAGCTGGTAATTGAAACTTACCACGAACAAACTTCCCCCTTTAGGAAGAGCAAGAAAACGAACAGAGGTATATAACCACAGGGTAATCAAGGAAAGAGGTCGAAAGACAGTGGCTTTACAGAAATATCCGCCTGCATGCGCCGTAATGTCGAAACATCCCCGTGGGAAATTCCTGGGCTGGTTACGCGAAGAGAAAAATAAGGGGTCATGAAGAAGAGAGAAGTCAAGGGATACTGGGCTCCAGGCACATGCTTTCCGTTGAGAGGTAGCTGCAGCAGCTCGACAGTTCGTTGGTAACCTTCGCAGCTATCTCTATGACTTTAATTTTTTTTCAAGCCTTTTCTTCCTTGCCTGTTCTCCTTTTTATATTTTGAAAGTAGGATGCTCTTCTGCCATAGGTAGTCTTGTTTACCATTCGCTCGCATCTCCAATTTTCAACATTTCAGCGCATGCCCCCCTTTTGGTAAGAAGAAGAAGTACATTATCGCGTGATCTCAGCCGCGTCGTCAAAAGTGCCTCCAATTAGTCATGATTAGGAAGCTATATCCTGACGCTCCTCTGCTCCATCGAAGTGAAAGGACCGAGACCTTCGTCACTGCACACACCCGCGAGTTCGACGCGACCGCAAGCATGGACTCCAGCTCGGTACCGGCAGATGAGAAGGGTGCCCGCTCCTGTAGTGTCCCTGAAACCGAGTACGTCGCTCCTGGAGCCTCGCTCGTGCGACATGAGGTGCTCCCACCGAAGGCAGCCTCCCCACCACCATCGTGCTCAAAGAAACAAGTAAGCATGGCGACCCTTATCAGATCATCTTCCGCATTATTAAAGGGTCGTCGTACAGCCTTGAAATAATAGCTAGACTGCGAACTGTTCCTTGTGGGGATAGCGGTAATAAAGGAGGACCAGATGATGCTGCCGTGTAAGTTACCTGAAATCAAAACCCCAGATATTGTGGCGCAGTCAGGAAGAGTGCAATGGCATTGCCCTAAATATTCCATTCGAGATTTATTGCTGGATCTTTCAATACGCGTGAGCATCTCGTCAGTCTCCCCCGCGAACTAGAAGCTCCTTCGGCCAGACGCTCACGCCTTGCTGCGGCTTGAGGAAGAGACCGCAACGCTCCCTTGCACACCACGCCAAGCTGTGCTTTCGGCCCTCTGTCAGTGGTCAAGTTTGCGAAACGTAGCTGCACTGGTAGTGTACCACGTTGGGCTAGTTGGTGGCTAGATACAAAAAAAGCGAACAGCGGACATTTTAAATGCAGAGCATTTCAGTAACTCACGATGTCACCCGCGTTGGCGTCCGTAGTCTGCACCGTCGTTGTCCCTACTATATAAAAAAAATTACAATTCGTCGCCAGGTTTCGATCCCTCGACCCTGCGGGCGGGACGCGATGTACGCAACGCTCTACAAACTGCGCCACAAAGCCGACACAGAATGGAAGGCTACGGACACGCCTTATATCCTTGACGCATTCAAATTACTGTTGACGAGCGCTCTCTCGTAAGCAGTTGCCACAAGTGCAACAACATTAACGTAACGCAAACTACTTAACTTCGTGCGCCCCCGGAAATGCTCTGCATTTGATCGTGCCCCTCGCGAGGGGGATGTTGACGCTACCTCTTGCAAAGACCGAGTACAACCGCCGAGAACAAGATCCCACGAGCGGCGCGCGCGCCATGGACTGGGGGCGCCATCTGTCAGATGCGACGCGAACTACTATCAAAGTGCGAAAAACGAACGCGCGAAATACAAACTTTCCATCCTTGCACCACTGGTAGAAGCTGCGCCGATTTCGTGTTAGTTTTCGCGCAATCAGCTAGCATCTTGTCAGCCAAGTTGAGAAAGTGCCGGCCCACATTGTCACCGGTACAAGCCGGCGCCGGAGTGTTGAACGGGTCCGAACGAATGTTTCATATACCAGGGCTCAGAAATAAAGCACTACATTGAGTCGATCCGGATCGAGCTCAATCCGGCTCGACTCTTTGTCGTGTACTGATCACCGAGTATAATTCTGCATTATCCATCGTACTTTCGTTGAATATTTCCGAAATTAACACTCACTAGCTCGTAAATGGTGGTGATCAATATCTGAGGTATAATATTGGCAAAAGTAACTGGCGTGCTGTCAGGTCTGAGTGTTTCGCTGGTAATGTCTACAAACATACTGAGTGGCGCAAATACCCAACACACAAGAAAGAAGACACGGACAGGTGCTACTCAATCAACACGCCCTCAACCAACACGCCCAGCAACACGTTCTCTTGTCGCTGATAATGTAAGCGCACAAAACTGATTTACATCGTAGTGTATAACCGTAGCATGAACATCTGAGGAATCGGTGGTTACAGAGACACTGCTAGTAAATTCAGGGCAGTGTAACTACAATCAGCTCTATACGCCGGTTCCGCGACGCTGGGCTGTGACACACACCTGGCGCTTTCACAGACCGAAGATACGACACTGAGATCGCGTCAGGACATTTACACTCCCCTAAAAACACCCCATTTGCGAACAGAGCGACTGCTCCACATGAACATGGATTTCCAACGCCCGCAAACGGTAAATCTAAGCTGTGAACATGCCGCAAACGCAACTGCGACAGTAGGGAGCGGGACTACTCTAGCGGGACGGGGACTCCCGCGCCTGCTTTCGGAACGGGCCGCTAGGGGGATTTCAGTGGCGCCCCTACAGGCCACGCTCGAGGCGTCTTCGCCGCGAGATCGACATATAGGTGGCGACAGCGTCGCGCCGCTAGTGTGGATGCTCGGCTGAGTGGCCCGGGAGAATGCACACTGTGGGAGCGCTTCGTTCCGCTTTCTCGCCGTAGGTAAGAATGAAAGGCTCAGAAGAGAGTGGTATGCTGTAGTTCGGTTCCTCAACGATCAATGTATTGCATGGAAGCGGCAATAAGTCTTCATTACTACGCCAAAAAGAGGCGACCCATCTGGAATCTCACAACGGCCAAAATAATGACGATGAACTTGTACGCCGTGGCTAGTAGAAAGCTCGATCTTTCCTGAGTATGGCTTTAAGCCTTCCAAAAAAACCTTAAATAGAAACAAATCAGGAAGCCCCAATCTCTGTAATTCAGTTTACAACAGTTCAAATCGGTTTTATTGATAGGATGACGCATTCTTGCATTTGTGGGATTCCCTGAAATGGTAAAACCACCTAACTGCACCGAGATTTTTTCTAAGAGCTTACAATATTTTTTGTGGGTTGGAAAGGCAACATAAAATTACTGAATTTTAACCAGCGCAGAGATATAAATGCGACCATTCAAACTAGTTGCTTACGAGCAGCTTTAGTTTAACAAAACTTTGGCCACTCTGAAGGCAGGTTTGATAAATAACGATGTCTGAGCTCTTATTTAACGCTTTCATCGCAAGGGAACTTCTGAATTAAACTGGTAACCACCCCAGTACAATCAACTTCTAATGTTTAGCTAATTTTTTGAAAAGTGACAAGCATGTTTACAGTGTGTAAACCAAGCATGTGGGACCTCACAGTGAGTCCAGATTTTCTGTTACGGCTGCACTGTTGACCATTTGAGTTCATTTTAAAATCTAACCGGTGCCTAGAACAGCGAGATGTGTTTGCATTCTTGCGCAATGTCGCTTACGAATCATAAATATGATAAATAATGTTGCCCGGTTGCAGTAAAAACGTTGCCTTGTAGCAGTAAATGTAGTAAAACGTTCTTCTTTATTTCTCGTTATGAAATAGCGCAACGGGTTCGCGGTAACCGCTTGGTGTTGTAAACTGAACCTCGCTTTTGTCTGGGCCTTTAATTCTTGCGGATTGGTTAAAAAGGCACTGATGAAAGTTTTGTGTGCTTTTTCTTTGGCGGTGGGGTGGTGGGCGGGGGACTGCGGTGAGGGGTTCTGCCAGCGTTACAAACGCAGCGAAAAGAGGAACTATGTAACGGGGCGAACCAAATGTTGGCGATTTGTATTACGAAACTCATTAACCTCCCTTTTGGCCTGAGATCGTCCAGAAATTGTGGCTCTTCTTGTCAAAATGGGGTTGAAAGCCAGCATTGTGGGAAAAATGAAAACGATCCAGCGAGTCGTGGCACGCACCGTCCACACATGCGGGCAACAACGTGCATTATTAAATTACGCGATTGTTACTTCTTCCTCAAACTTAGGTCCACCTTAAGGGGTTAAGAGTTAGCCTTATTAGTCATTTGATTATCCTGAGTGCAACACATCTTTGGACAAGGTGATTCGTGACGTGATTTGAAAATGGGATATATAAAAATGACACGCGAAATGCCACAGGACAAACGCAAACTCAAAACTGCTTAATTTTACCGGGAATCCCCTTCAAATACTCTTGCGCAGCCACATAAAATTACTTTAAATAATACATAAAATCAGCAAAAGAATATAAGCAACGACTGTCCAAAAATGGTATTTATGAAGCTACGGGGCGAATTCGATCACACAGGCGCTTGCGAGTATGAAATACGTCCCCGTTATTGTATGGGCGATGGCGCACGGTTCGTGTGCAGTGTACTTGTTTTTGTTTGTTTTTTCTTTCTAAAAGGACACAGCGCAATTTACGAGGTGGTGGAAAATGTACGGGTATACGCACGGGGGCTTCGTACCACCGTTAAGAAGACCTGTAAACTTTTATCATTTAAATAACCACCACCCCACCTTCAAAAAGCCCCCTTTGACGTTCCCGGAACGGCAGCCGACTGCACTCATCAATAAAAAAAGTGTAATGTGTCGAAACAATCTTCCTAGCACGTTTCACGCTCAAGCGGTGACTACGGCGACGATGTTTCGCGGAACTAAACTATCGCATTATCCCGAAACGGCAGCTGATTATTGCGTTGCAAGATAAAATCTGCAAGCAGAGATAACTATGCCACTGCTTCGTGCCAAACAAGTGCATATATTCGTTTTTTTTAACGTGTGAAGCACTCGTCTTGCGCCGCGCCCAAAGTGAACGAGAAGACGATGCGAGAGCGCCATCCACAATAGGAGTGGTTCGTACCGCCGCCGCCAGGGGCCAACTGTGTTCGATCTCGGTTCTCGGGGCGAATAGGCCTCCTGCGCTGCCCAGGGGGCGCTGCGCAAGCGGCTTCCGGGCAGTACTTCCGGGTAGTATAAAGCTGCGAGGGTCCCATAGGATCCCGTGTTACACTGTACCCGTGTTGACAGAAGCAAAATTAGCTCGATGCTCCAGATTGTTTTGCGACGTGGTCATCAGCCCATCCCCGACAAGTCCGATCTCTTCAGGCGATCAACTTGGTATTAGGGGAAAAAAGCTTTGCAGCGCTAAATACGTCTACAGCACCGACGAAGGTTCCGGGACGGTGACGGCGCTCTGCCACTCGCAGGTTCACCGATCGATGGACGTATGAAGTGAAATTTGAAGTGAAACTTCTAGTTTAAACTAATACTCTAGGTGAAGGCCTTTTCAGCAACAGCTGATCAGAAAAGAAGAGTGACGAAATCGGCGATGATCGCGCTTTAAAAAGCCAGCGAGTCCGGCGGACGGCAGCCCCGTCTGCTCCGGAGCGCCGCTTTTTTTGCGTACCTGCGCACCGCACAATGCTTGCACTTTCATTAAACAGTGCTCGTTCGCGTCGCCGTTACAAATACATGGTGCAGCGTTAGCTTACCGTTTTGTTGCATGTCTCAGTGACAAAATTCAGCGATCGTCAGAAGCCTGAAATCTGTTTTGCGATTCCAAAATTAGTGGCCGTAAAACGTCGGCCGAACGGAGAGGCCGCTCGCTTTCCTTGTTTGCGCTCACTTTACTTAGTTACGCTCTTGCATCATATATTCCCATTTCGCACTTAATAGGCAAGAATGAGGGTCAGCAACGTTTTGAACTGTAGGGCTGAGTTGTATGCATCCGACACGGCGGAGGGCTGGACGGCAAATCGGGTGGGATAAGGAGGGGTGCTTTGAATGCAAAGTGAAAAAATTCAGCGAATCGCCAATAATATTTGACAATAATCTGGCGAAGTGTGTAGATAGGGGACAATTCAACTGGAAGGGACCAATTTTATGTTTTGTCTCGCTGTCTAACTCCATTTGAGGACAAAACTGGCGGGTCGGCGTTCAGATCGTTAGCGATGAAGATAACCAACAGAGTCAGTGATGATCGAATGTAAATATTCGGGGCCGCGCCGTGTATGCGGCTGTGTTATGTTATGCAAATATAGAAGTACACATTTCTGCAGCTAGCGGGCGTGCGATTTGGTGATTGTTTTGCGACCTTTAATAGCGATTAATTTGCTTATTTCACGCAATGACTCACCTACTCGCTAGTATACATGTACCCTGCCGTTCGTAAATCGTGCGGCGTAAAACGTTACGCAAGGATCATTTAGTTTGCGAAAATACAAAACAAAATTTCCACTCGTTTTCAAGGCGGTGCCAGGCCAGCAGTGTCAGCTGAGTCGGCTGCGCAATTCTTGGGTTCGCTTGCATGTTCCCGCTGAAGCAACCTTTTGCAGTTACCTAGCGTTCCCTGTTTATGCTACTCGTGAACTTTCCTTTGTCGAACGCACGCAAGAAGAAAGAACGGTAATCGTCGTCAGAAAGTTAGACCACCCGAGTTGGCGATACTGTCCCACGCCGCGACGACCGCGACAGCTTGCTCAAAAGAAAGCCGATAAATCGGCTTGTATGAGCGGATATTATTTTGTTTAGCCTCTACAACTACTTTAAGGGCTATGTCATACAGTATGCAGTCATTTAAACGCACCATAAATCGCTTAAACTAAGTACAACCAAGTTTTACTCTGCGTTGTAATTGAAAACGCGTGGAGGGCAGCTGGGGTCGTCTGCTTTTGTACTACCCAGAGGCGTCGGCCACTAGGGGCGGTGCATGTCGCCAAAACTCCAGCGCAGGAGGCCTATCCGTCTCCGCTGCACACTCAGGCGCGCGCGCTACTCATTATGAACACTTTGCAAGTGAAGGCAGAGGCGCGGAGAGTTTTCAACGCGGCTGCAATGCGGGCCCGCCGCCAAGACCCCGCGGTGAGAGCTCGCGAAGCAGAGGCTGCATGCAAGCGGCGGCGAGCGAACCTCGAATCACAGCGGGCGGGGGTGGTCAAGCGCCGAAAGCGGTCGCTACCTGCGGTTGGTGCGCCGACGCGCGCTTCAAGAGCGTCTCCGTTGATCACTCGTTCGGCCACAGCTGCAAGGTATGCGACCGCTTGTGGTTTGATAACAACTTCACCACAAGCGCCTCATATAAGTGTATATACAATCACCCCTATAACAACGTGTCGAGTCTTTATATGATGTGTGGCCGAATGTTTTACGGTTTTACGGATATGCATTGGAGCTTCGCCACACTCATCATCATTCACTTCATGGAGATGGCGGGATTTTTTTCTCGGTGTTCTGTTCCTCCACTAACCTGTGCGCTTTACTTGGCTTCACGACAGTCCCTGTGCAGCTGTGCGCAAGCACAAAGCAAGTAATCAAAGGGGCCCAAAGTAACGAACAGAACGCGCCTGCTCCCCACTGTCAAATATTGCTTATGTTTACCGCTTGCTTGGGGTGTGTATGGCCGGCGATTATCAGAAGTCATCCTGTGTCAAGAGCGTGTTTGAGCATTAGCGAAGGCGCTTGAGAATTTGAAGCTGTGTCATTTGTCATCGACTGTGTTTTCACGGTGTATGACACCATGAAAATCGTGGTAAAATCGTGTCTTGGCTACTCCTATCGGCTCGTACAATAGTCAACTCCATTCCGGACCGAACACCCCCGTAACTGTGGCACCATTGGCTGACGGTGGCCTGGGGACTTCATTTTTGTTTGATGCTACGTTATTGTCGCTGCTAGCGGGCACCAGATGAAGACTTTGTAGCTACGACGCTACGCCCACACAAAGTGGACGCCATGGGTTGATGTGGCTTCGGTTGTTATGCCGCGCCCACGAATGGGGTGTGGTTGAATGACAGAACTAGGACGAAACTCGGACATGGTTTTTCACGGCCGAGCTGAACTCGGGACGCTCGTGGTGGCCGCTGCTTCGGGGTAATTTATTTTTATAGTCGACGTAGCAGGCAGAATAATACCCCGACAGGTCTTTCTAACGAAGGAGGAATTTCAAGCCCGTTTTTATCTCCCGAAAACTGCTGTGCGTTGCTTGTGCTGTCGTCTGGCGACAGATCCCCGTTTGCGACGGCTTCGAGGCGGCTTTTGCTTCATGACCGTCAAAGAGCACGTGTAGTGTGCGCTGCGGTTTTACATGACGGGCAGCTTCAAGAGAAGCGGTTGTGGCGATCGCACCATCAACCGCCACCAGTCGACCCTCAACCGGTGTGTGAGCAATACGATCAGTGGAGACGTGTTTCCAATACCTCGCCTTTGTTTTAGGTAATTTGGTGGGCATGGCTTCCGCGGTTTTCTGCCGCGCGTCTATCCGCCTGCAGCCCCGGAGTGTGCGCTTCAGTTATCGTCTGCTCGCAAAACAGTTTCGAACGAAGCGTTGCATGACTGTGCGTTTTGTTTGTCATCAGCACGGCAGACAGACTCCCTCGAGAGGTTGCTTGACGCGCATTTCCTGAGAAAAGGTTACTGGCAGGACAGCTTATACGTATTACATATACTGTCAAAGGGACAGTCGATGCACCGATAGTCGGTTTAGGTGGTTTATTCGCAGGGGTGAAGTCGATAGTAACACAGGTCCGAGCGTTGGGCCACCACGCTGCCATACCCCGTTCGCACGGAACTGCCCCTTTTGCACGGCTCCTGCCGAAGATGTGGACACAGAACATTTGCTGTGGACGTGCCCTTCGTTGAAAGCGGCCAGAACACGACACCTTCGAGGCGCAGGCCTCCACTCTGGAAGACCACCTTACTTTCATCGGTGGATATGCGGACCCCACCAGTGTCCCTCCTAGCGTTTCTTCACAAAACGTGGGTTCACCTATACTTGTAACACAGTATTTATGCCATTGGTATGCTATCGCAATAAAAAAAGATAACTCTGCTAGTTTCTCGCGCATTCGATCACCTTGTGGGGTTCATCTTCTTCCCCTTACACGTCTTTGGCGCCTGTCCGCGCGTCTGGATAATCCTACCTTTTTCTTCCACATGGTTGATTCTGGGTCGGCGCATACCCCTATAGCTTGATTACCTGTTGCATCTGTTCATTATCCTCGCCACAATACAATTAACGGCGCATGCCTATTGTCAGAGGCGATCTTTGAACATTTCAACGAGTTTTGTTCAGCGTCACCTTCCTATGGCAGGAAGCAGAGCATGGAAAGCGAGTAAAGGGGAGAGCTAAGAATTAAAGCAACCGCGTGACGCCAATGGGAGGGTAAGCGGGAGTGGGAAGGGCGCGTTGGGGGAGAGGGTTGTGAGGGGATTGAACTCTACGAAAAAAAAAAAAAAACGACCGTGGAGAACTTTGTAGAACAAGACCGGGGAAGATCAAAATGAAATAAAACAAACAATCTGAAAAGTTGTTGCTCTTGTTGCTATTCCTTCCTTCGTAACACATCGCCATTTGCAGGATTGGCCCGCTATTGTGAGCTTTGCGCAACTAACGCGCCCGGTTCGCAAAGTTCATAACACTGTGAATTTGAAAAGAACACTGTTGTAGGATAGTGCGTGCAGCCTGAAGCCTGAACGTGATGTCACGGGAGTAGGACAGGTGAACACCACCCTCGCAGAACCCCAATTTCAGGGAGGGAGGCTGTGGCGTGTGCCAGCCTGCTCGCACACTAAGACCAACAAATGAAAGGGAAGACACCGACGCGAACACGTAATAGCAGAAAAAAAGCCGTTTTAAGTAATACGTGCCTAAATACAAAGAAACTAAAGCGAAGAAAAAAGGCGCAAGTACAATGTATTAGAAAAAACGTTGCTAATACGCATCGCTAGGCTTTCACCTTAAAAGCACGTAAGCAGACTCCACCGCGCCGAGGAAATTTTGTGCCGAAAAGCGGAGGATTTCGATAACGTAATACGAGCAGCAACTGTTTCGAATGTGGCGCGCTTCCATCCCCCGCTTTCTTTCTTTTTTTGCCAGTCGGTCATAGTCACGTGACTGCACTGTGTGCCACCGACGGCAGATACTACTTCTTAGGACGAAAAAATGTCAAACAAAAGCCCATATGAACGCCTGGAATAAAAACTAAAATGAACTTTGTAGTGAAATACATAATTAATAAAGTCATCATCATCATCATCATCATCACCAGCCTGTCTACGCCCACTGCAGGGCAAAGGCCTCTCCCATTATTCTCCAATTACCTCGGTCCTGTGCCAACTGTGACCAATTTATCCCCGCAAACTTCTTGATCTCATCTGCCCATCTAACTTTCTGCCGCCCCCTGCAGCGCTTGCCTTCTCTAGGGATCCACTCTGTTACCCTTAATGACGAGCGGTTATCTTGCCTTCGCATTACATGCCCTGCCCAAGTCCATTTCTTCTTCTTAATTTCTACTAATATGTCTTTAACACCAGTTTGCTCCCTGACCCACTCCGCTCTCTTCTTGTCCCTTAATGTTACACCTATCATTTTCCGCTCCATTGCCCGCTGAGTCGTTCTCAATTTAAGTTGAACCCTCTTAGTGAGCCTCGAAGTTTCTGCCCCGTAGGTGAGTACCGGTAAGATGCAGCTGTCATACACTTTCTTCTTCAACGACAATGGTAGGCTGCTATTCATTATCTGATAATGTCTGCCATATGCACCCCACCCCATTCTGATCCTTCTAATTATCTCTGCCTCATGGTTGGGATCTGGGGTCACAACTTGGCCTAAGTATATATATACGCTTACCACTTCCACTGCCTCGCCATCTATCTCAAACTGCTGTGCTGTCCCGAGGTTATTGATCATTACTTTAGTTTTCTGCATATTAATTTTCAGGCCCACGGTTCTACTCTGTTCGCCCAGTGCGGAAAGCATGCTTTGCAATTCGTCCCCCGAGTTACTTAGCAAGGGAACGTCATCAGCAAATCTGAGGTTACTGAGGTATTCTCCATTAACCCTTACTCCCGCCTGTTCCCAATCCAACGTTCTGAATACTTCTTGTAAGCATGCTGTGAATAACATTGGAGAGATTGTGTCTCCTTGTCTGACACCCTTCCTTATAGGTATTTTACTGCTCTCCTTATGGAGGATGATGGTAGCTGTAGACCCATTATAGATATCCTCTAGTAATATTCTTACATAATGCTCATCTACCCCCTGGTTCCGTAATGCCTGAATGACTGCTAGGGTTTCGACCGAGTCAAATGCTTTCTCATAATCTATGAAGGCTATATATAGGGGTTGAGTATACTCAGCGCACTTCTCTATCACCTGATTGATCGTGTGAATATGGTCCATTGTTGAATAACCTTTACGGAACCCTGCTTGTTCTTTAGGTTGACTGAAATCTAAGGTTGCAGAGATTCGGTTAGCGATTACCTTGGTAAATACCTTGTAGACGACTGACAGTAAGCTGATCGGCCTGTAGTTTTTCAAGTCCTTCATGTCGCCTTTCTTATGGATTAGGATGATGTTCGCGTTCTTCCAAGATTCCGGTACCATTGCGGTCATTAGGCATTGCGTATACAGGTTTGCCAGTTTTTCAAGTACAATTTCTCCGCCATCCTTCAAGAGGTCTGCTGTTATCTGATCCTCACCAGGTGCTTTGCCCCCTTTCATTTCTTTCAAAGCCTTCCTTACTTCTTCAGTCGTTACTGGTGGGATGTCTGTCTCCTCTGAACTACTGTCTCGTTCGGCATTATCCTGTATGTCCCGGCTACTGTACAGATCCCTATAGAACTCCTCGGCCACTGTGACTATTTTATCCCTATTTGTGATGACACTGCCTTGCTTATCCTTAAGTGCATACATCTGATTTTTCCCCACGCCAAGACGTCTCTTTACTGCTTTCAGGCTACCTCCGTTCTTTACAGCGTATTCGATCCTCTCCATATTATACTTCCGTATGTCAGCTGTCTTGCGCTTATTGATTAACTTCGAGAGCTCTGCTAGTTCTATTCTGTCAGCTGCGGTAGAGATTCTCATGGTTTGCCGTTTCCTGATTAGATCTTTCGTCTCCTGTGAAAGTTTACCAGTATCCTGTCTAGCCATAGTGCCCCCGACTTCTACTGCACACTCCGTGAGAATGCGTGTAAGGTTGTCGCTGGCTTCCTGTGTCGTAAGCTCGGCTTCCTCGTTAAGGGCGGAATATCGGTTCTGCAGCGCGATCCTGAATTCTTCTACTTTACGTCTTACTGTTTGCTCATTTATCGGCTTCTTTCGTACTAGCTTGTTGCGGTCCCTCCTCAACTCAACTCAAGCCTAATTCGAGAAATTAATAAAGTCTGGGCAACTTTTACAATTAATAAAGTAAAAGTACAATAAAATGAAACAGTTGGATTTGCTTGCCCCCAAGCAGTGGAGCGAGAGAACGCAGAGAAAGATGGGCAGGTGCTAGTCACGCATCCTTGGAGCGCGCTGCCCTGGACCGATTACGTCACGTCAATAATCAACAAATACCATGAATCGCATTTTTAAAGCGTTGTAACCCTGCCCCGAAATATTACCATCAGCTTATTATTATCGCCACAGCTCCGCCTTGCCCGAGTTTCGCTCTAACTCCGACATTCTGGAATAGCATCACTGATGTTGTAGCATCAACCAACGGAGCTCATCTCTCTGGAACTCTTACGTCATGCATACGGAACAAACCTCAGCGCATTCGCTAATAGCACCGCAAGTCTGCGTGGGTCACATCACGCCTTCATCCCACACTAGCGAATTGCGCCCGGTTTCGCCACTGGAACGCCGGCGCGAAGGTCGAAGATGGAGGAATTCATTTATTTATGCACTACTGCCAGCCTTGAAAGAATGGCTTTGTCAGGAATAGGCGGGACAGAGAAGAGGATACTACAATGCACGACAGGAAATAATAGGGAACCCACGGCCTTCACAAAGCTGGGCAAGTCATCCGCAAGTCATCCGCTCCATTGGCAAGTCATCTGCTCCATTAGTTTCACTTCTTTGTGACGAGTCTGACTAATTCTTCTCATCGTATTCGTCCTTCATCTTGTTTTTTTTTCTTGTGTAATGAAGATTGATTGAAGTGGTGTCGGCGTCCAATCCCGTTTCACCGACCAGTCAATCCCTGAATGAGAATTTAGCATCACCGTTGCGTTATCGCGCTGCACGAGTTGAATCCTCCGGCAGATTCTGTTTTCCTTCGAATAAACCCTCTTGCAATTCTTGGAGGAACCGGAGTTTGAGGTGAACCGTATGCTAGAACTCCCCAGTCAGAAGCTACCAACGCCCGTCCCCCGCATGGCCGCTGCCGACCAACCGCCTCCACAGAGGCCACCGGTCATCAACGCCTGGGCGCGCTCCGTCAGCGCGACCGCCCCTTTTTCAGGTGGCCACCGTTGGATATTGGTTGTCTTTTTGCGAGCGAGTCAGCGCCTACAGCAAATGGGACGACGCTACCAAGCTGCACAACGTTTTATTTTTCCTGGAAAAGCCCACGCTGTTGTGGTATAACAACAACGCAGCGACCATGAAGACTTGGTCTGACCTCAAGAACAACTTTGCTCGGGACATTGATCGACCTGCCGTACGGAAACTGCGCGCTGAACAACGCCTGCGTGCAAGGACGCAACAACCGGGTGAGAACTTCACCAGTTACATTGAAGACGTTGTGGATCTGGTCGGCGCGTCAACTCGTCCATGTCCGATGCTGCCAACCTCAAACACATTTTAAAAGGAGCAGACGACGACGCGTTCCACATGCTCGCTTCCAAGGACCCTCGAGCCGTGACCGAAGTGATTGGCATGTGTCAGAGTTTTGATGAATTGCGCAGGCAAAGGGCCTTGATTCGGCAATCATTGGCGACGACGGAATCTCTTTCGGGCCTCACGTTCTCTTCGAACCAATTGCAGCTCGAGGCGAAAATCGAACAATTTGTCCATGAACAGGTAGCACGTCATCTATCGCTGGTGCCGTTTGCTGAGCAGGCTTCATCTACCCTTCCTTCTGCTCTGGAGGCGACCATCCGCGAAGAGGTTGCTGAGGCCCTACCGCCTGCTAACTTCGCTACCGCAGCTGTCGCACCCCGGGCTGTTCTGCAGGCGGCAGCTCGCTGCGCCGCTCACAGCTAGAGACGCTGCAGCTCCAGCTGTCATTCCAATTACGTACGCTGAATGTCTCGCACACCTAGTGCCGCTCGTTTCGGCCGGTGATACCAGCGGTGTCACCTACCACTTCGCAGACAGCTTTCCAGTTTCCACAGACCAGACCACCAGCTGTGCCATACGCCAATCCCTGGGGCACTCCTAACAACCGGCCCATATGTTTTTCTTTGACCTTCCCTCACAATACGCTCTGGCATTTGATCTTCTTCACCTCTCACTCACCACAGCGCAGGGTTTGCCCCGAAAGAGGTACCCTACGTGACCTACCTCCCAATCCCCACCCTTCCCCTTCACAGTGGAAGGCGCAACTGTACAGCTCTGAACCTGGCTCCCAGCTGAACCTGGTGAGACGGGCCCAGATGACCAGCCAGAGCCAGGGACTCCTGGACTAAGGAGTCCCCCAAGCGGTCTGCCTCCACACAGGGAGTCATATTGGTATTCACTGAAAGTTTATTCCTGCTCCTTCTTGCTGCTGGCAAGGTCACGTTTCCCGTTGCTGCCGCCGTGTCGTTCCATCTCCTCGCGTGCCCCAAACGTGCGCCTACGCTGCAGGACCACCATATCATAACCTGTACTCGGGACCACCTTCACCCTCGTTTTCCGCCGACCATCAGATGTACGAAGGCCACCGATCGCCGTCGCCCCGTCGCCGCTCACTATCCCCCGTGCGTCGCCACTCCGCCCCCACTCCAGAGGGAAACTGATTCACGCAGTTCCCGAGGCACGAACTGCGTACCCGTCGAAGTACCGAAGCCCTCACGTACCTCCGCAAAATGTAATTGACGTGTTAATAGATGGAGTCCCTGCGCTGGCTCGTGTTGATACCGGAGCAGCCGTGTCGGTCATCAGTGCTAAACTATGTCGCTCGCTGAAGAAAGTCATGACGCCACTTCTGGGATTTTCTCTTCAAGCTGCAACCACAGAACTTGTTACACCTTTGCTGCGTGTACTGCTCGAGTAGCCATTCAAGATATTCTCTATACAATTGAATTCGCCATCTTGCCCATGTGCTCACATGACGTTATTCTTTGGTGAGACTTTTTGTCGAACCAGAACGCCGTAATTGACTGCGCTCGTGCTGAAGTCAAATTATGTTCACAAAATGACGCTCCGTCCCCAAACGATTCCTCTACTACGGGAGAAAAGCTGGCCCAGATGAAGTCGTGGATATCCCGCCGTAAAGCTCAGTTCTCGTCGCCCTTTCTGGCAGTACTGTGGCAGATGGACCTGTTTGATTTACGCCATGACACGTTTTATTTGTTCGCAAGGATTTGCCGCTTTCGTTTTCTGCGCTGACACTCCTATATGGGAGCACAGTGATGTTTCTTTGCAACCAGGCGATCCGCCCTTTCAGCTCGTTTCGTGGGAAAACTGTCGGCAATATCGAACCTGTTGACTCCGTCTTCAGCCTCGACGATTCCGACAACGCACTTTCACCGCAGCTGCATTCGGTCAACACGACAGATCCCACCGATACGCCAACATCAGACGACATGTTCCAAAAGTCAACCGCCCCCGATTTAGACCCTACGCAGCGCAAATACCTTCTGGCTGTTCTTAGGAAGTTTCAGTCTTACTTTGACGGCAAGCAAGCTCATTAGTATCTACGGTCGCCCATCAAATTGACACAGGTACCCACATGCCGTTGCGACAGTGACCCTACAGGGTGTCGGTATTGGAACTTAGCGTTATTAGTAAGCATGTCGATGACATGCCCCGACGTGGCGTTATCCAACCTTCTCAAAGCCCCTGGTCGTCACCTGTGATGCTAGTAACAAAAAACGATGGGTCCCTCAGGGTCTGTGTAGACTGGCGCCGCCTTAAGAAGATCACCCGGATAGACGTTTATCCCCTGCCTCGAATATATGACGTCCTCGATTTTCTGCCCGGTACTTCCCTGCACTACTTCTCCAGCCTTGATTTGCGCTCCAGTTATGGGCAGGTCCCGGTTGCAGGATCTGATCAAACAAAAACGCTTTTGTCATGTCAGACGGCCTATATGAGTTTAATGTAATGCCGTTTGGCCGATGCAGTGCGCCTGCCACGTTCGAAAGAATGACGGATAACATCTCGCGTGGTCTCAAATAGCGGACATGTCTCTGTTACTTAGACGATGTCGTAACGATTTCTTCGGATCTCCACACTCAGCTGACTAGTCTGCACCAAATACTGACATGCCTAACTGCGGCTGCGCTTCAACTGAACCTTAAAAAGTGTCGCTTTGGTGCTCGCACGTTGTCTATTCGTGGCAGTGTTGTGTCAAAGGATGGCACCCGACCCGATCACGAAAATCTTATTGCTGTCACCGACTTTCCCAAACCGCCGTCAATGAAAGCCCTCCGCAGCTTCATCGGGCTGTGTTCGTACTTTCGCAGCTTGGTACGAAATTTCATGTCTGTTAATTGCGCCACTCACCAAACTCCTCAGTGGTGAGAACAGCCTGTCCTCGTGGTCCAAGCAGTTTGATCAAGTGTTTAGAACCTTGCGGCGTCGGTTGATTTCACCACCCACACCGCGGAACTATGGTTCGAACACCCCTACTGAAGTCCATACTGATGTCAACCGCTCAGGCCTCGGTGCGGAATCCCCAACGGAATCCTAACTACGAATAGTACGTCGTCGCGCACTCTAACCGGACTCTTAGAAAAGCTGAACAAAACTATTCGGTTACCGAGAAAGAATGTCTTTCCATCACCTGGGCTCTTTCCAAATTTCGGCGCTATCTCTACGGCCACCTTTTTGACGCAGTTACCGACCATCACTCGCGGTGCTGGCCGTCGTCCCTCAAAGGCCTATGGGTCGTCTTTCTCGTTGGGCACTCCGCCTGCAGAAATATGATATTCGAGTTTATAGATCCGGCCGCAAACACTCTGATGCGGATGCACTGTCTCGTTCTCCGCTTCCTGGTAACCTGGAACGTCTTGCGAGAACCGATTCTCTCGTAGGTTCATTGACCTTCACCGACATATCTTCCCGGAAGCGAGATGACCCATGGATTGCGAAGATCGAGTTTCTATCCACTGCACCGACTCCAACAGCCCAGGGTTCTTGGACGCCATGCCTCCAACTTCACCATACGTGATGGCTACCTTATCAATCGCCGCAATTATATGCCCGATGGTCAGAAGTAGGTTCCTGTAGTTCCGCACAGTTTACGTGCAGATGTATGCGCTGCTTACCATGCTGATCCGCAAACCGCTCACGCTGGAAGCTTCCTAAACGTACACCCGCCTGCGCCAACGATACCATTGGCGCGGAATGTACAGCATCGTGCGCAAATACATTCGTGCCTGCACTGACTTCCAGTGCCGCATGACGCATGCAGCGCACCCTGCCGGCCCTCTGCAGCCTTTGTCATGTCCTCTACGTCCTTACGATGGTGTGGGCATCGATCTGTACGGCCCATTCCCATGCACTCCTTCCGGCAACCGCTGGATTATTGTTGCGGTCGACTACCTAACACGCTACGCAGACGCTTCAGCGCTGCCAGCTGTTACGGCGCGTGATGTTTCATTTCATTTATTAGTACAGTTAGCCCAGAAGTGGGCCGCTACAGGTGTCTGGGGTTTGTCTTGCGCTCCATCGTCTTGCGGCCTGGTGCACCACGCGAATTACTCAGCGACAGAAGGCGTGTATTCCTGTCTCAGGTTGTTAAATCCCTTCTCGCTCAATGCAGAATTGTTCATCGCACTACGTCCGCATACCACTCACAGACGATTGGCCCGACCGAGAGATTGAACCGCACACTCGGAGACATGCTCACCATGTGCGTCGGTCGTAATCACGCAAATTGGGATGTGGTGCGACCTTTCATAACGTTTCCTTGTAACACACCACTACTAGCTTTTCACCTGTTTTCTTCCTCCTCTAAGGACGCAAGCCATCTCGCACAATGGACAAACTAGTGCCAGATTCTTCGGACTGCCACCCTATTACTCACATAAACCGACAAGCCGAAGAGTGCCGGCAGCTCACCCACCCAGTGGCAAGAAATGACCGGGGTCGCTAGAAGCATCTTCACGAAAACGACCACGCCTCATCTTCCTTTCGTGCGGGCGATGTTGTCTGGCTGTGGATCCCAGCTACAACACCGGGTCTATCCTCGAAACTGTTTGCGAGTACCATGGCTCCTACCGCGTCCTCAAGTGTACTTCTCCGGTGAACTACTGAGTTGAAGCGCTGACGCCCTGTACAGACCTTCGCTGTAGTGGCAGCGAAACCATCCACATCAGTCGCTTGAAGCCCTACTACGATCCCGCAGTCGTTTCGTCGGCGTAAGTCGCCAGGATTGCTCCTGCTTAACCGGTGGCAATTGTAATGAGCATTGATTGAAGTGCTGTCGCCGTCCAATCCCGTCTCACCGACCGGTGAATCCCTGAATGAGAATGTGGCACGGAACAACCGCTGTCATCACCGGTGCGTGTTCGCGTTGCCCGAGTCGAATCCTCCGGCTGGTTCACCTTGGACGGTTTGCCTCTAGATCCCTCTCCGGCTGACTGTTTTCCTTCGAATGAAGCCCCTTGCACTTGTTTTAAAGACGATAGTCTTTCTTGGGCTACTTAAACCCAGAAATTTTGGTCTGTCTGTATGTCTGTCCGTCTGTCTGTCTGTAACTCGAATCAGCCACCCAGCCAAAGTAAACTGCTTACTGCGCAATAGTCTTATATACTCACAGCCAAATGGAAACGTCTAAGCCTGGTTTATATGTTCATACTTGTCAACTTTGTTGAACAAGAACAAGACATTACGCAAACATAAGACAGGAAATTAGTGCACAAGGAATATTTACAGCGTTCCTTTATTAAAAAATTCATGGATGCTTGGTTTTTCGATAAAAAATGATATTCTACATCTACCGAAGAAAACCGCCGCCTCCTAGCGGCATATGAAAAATCACGCGGCAACAGCAGCGAAAGGTTCCACTAGCTAGGTTCCACGTTCTGCTTGGAACGCACGTGGAGCACGGCCACGCGGTTCTATAAACCTTGTAGTCGGCCGCCTCCATTCACGCGCGTCTCCGTCGTACTGCAGCGCTGGCATCGAGAAACCCGGCCTGTAGCAGTGGAACGCGGTAAATTCAAATCGCCTTGCGCAAACCTTTAGTGTGTTTACCTTGGGATGAGCGCGACGGTACAGAAACAGCATGAAAGGTGAGCGGGAAAGCAAAAGGGGAGCATTTCCTTTGCAAATGTCTACAAAGACTATCGTCTTTTGACCACATTTGCAACGAAAGGAGCAGATACGCGGCCATTTTTTTTGTTTCACACAGTGAAATGTGACATTGTCGTGGTTAATGTGTAGCTGGCTCTATTAATTTCAAAATTCGGTTTTCTATCTAGGCAATATTGTTTGTAGCATTATGTCTGTCATGATTACTATTTTTGTTTAAAATACATAAGAGTGTTTCCAGCTACACATCTTTGTTCGTACATAGCTTTGTTTTCAAGTGTGTATGAGTATGTTAATTTTAGGTATCAGCGTGTCTGTGCTCTTGCAGTTGCCAAACAGCTGCGGCGTTAGCGGGCGGCCGGGCACAAGTAGTCTCTGGCAGCTCTTTCGCCTGGTGGACCCCAACACTCCAATGTTGGAAAATAAAACTTGAAACTTGAAACAAGTGCTAGACCCTATAAAAGCCCTTAGAACTCTATCTGAACAGGTTTTTGCATCTAATGAGAGACAACTCGTATTTCGTCTAGGGCGAATCATCCGGGAACCGAGACCAGGGGCAGCAACGGCCGTCCAAACAGCGCCGTGGGTCTTCCCGTCAAAACCGCCCAGACGTTCCCGCGGGGGACGCCGGCGGCCCGCACCAAATGCCGCCCTACGGAGAGGAGAAGTTGCGGACACCGGAGGACAGGAAGCGGGCGGACGCGCCGCGCACCGTCTCCGAAGGATCGCCAGGCGGCTCCGACGCCGCCACCTCCCAGAGGTGAGTCACGCGTGCGCCCTCTCCATGGTGGAAAGAATACTCAGCAGCACAGAGTTTCATACAAAAATTACGCCCACCTCCCCTCGTGGGAACCCTGGTGTGATGCGACGCTGAGGGGGGTTGAACCGCAAGCGGAGAGCAACCGTCGACCGAAAGGCCGCCGGAGAGCGGCACACCGGTTATATGCGCATCGCGCCCGAAGGAGAGAATACCGCGGAGAGAGAGATTACTGCACATGCGCAGCACCGCGCGCAGCGCCGCCCACCGTCGGAGTGAGAGCGCGCTGGGCCGCACACCCGCAGATGTTGAGAGAGAGTGTTCGCTCTCACCTGGGCACGCGCCGGCGCCAGTGCGTCTGCCGCGGCTATGACGCAATCCACAATCCACTTTAATCCAATCCAATTCAAACCCATTCCAATCCAATCCAAGCCAAGCCAAGCCAATCCAATCGAATCCAATCCAATGCGCCTCGCGAGAGAGTGTTCGCTATCGGAGAGGAGAGGGGGTGACTGCAGACGACGACGATGACGGACGCACGCAGGAAGGACAGGGCCGCTGACAAGAGATGCTCTTAGCGTCGCATCTAATAATAACTAGAGGGTAAACTGGCGCTAGTGTCAGCACGAACAGGGTGGCGGCGCTTACGCTTCAATGGGAATAATGGGTAGTTCTGGAACCGGATTGCGTGGGATCGGAACGGAGCTATGGCTGCGGAAATTGTGTGTTTTGACAAAAAAAAAAACTCTTATTGTCCGGTTCTCCTTTTACAAATTACATGGCAAACAAGAAAGTTTGCGACCAATAACTGGTTTTGTACGAAATAAAACGGCGCGTTTAAATACAAAGCGGTAGCGGAGTCGAGGAGGTTTGTGGAACAAGTTTGATATTTGCCGCCAACTACAGCAGGACGCGGACGTCTTTAAAGGAGTACTGACACGAAATTTTCGTGTTACGTTTTTTTAAATGCGGAGCATTTCTTAGGCTCGCGATGTCACTCGTCGATGTTGTCGGCGCCGTCCACACGCTCACTGCGCATGCGCGTCGCGTCGAGGCGCAGGTGCGCGTCTCTCCCCCGTACCCTCCTCGCTCTCAACAACAGGTGCGGCGGTGCGCGAGGAGCGCGTGTACCCCGTGCGCTCCGTCGCTCTCAACAACAGCTGCGGCGGTGCGGGGGGAGCGCGTCTGTGCGCGCATGCGTCGTAGCTACCCGTGCGCTGCGTCGCGCTCAACAGTAACGGCGGCAGGGCGTGTACACGTGATAACGGCGAGGTGGGTGCGTGGAAAGTTCGCGCGATGTTTGTGTACGGAAGTGTGCGCATGGTCGTCGCTCCCCCGTACTCCTCTCCCTCGAACGCGGGTGGTGTGTATATAAGCGGCGGAGCGCGCGTTCGGAATTCAGTCAAGGGCGTCTTTGCTTGGCTTTCGCTTGACTTGACGCTTTGCTTGACGGCACCAAGCAATAAAGACAGACTTTAACTTTACACTCCTTGCCTTCGCTTCTCCTTCATTCAAGAAATAAGAATAATAAAGACGAAATAACAATTAAGCATTCCCAAACCATATCCAATTACGCAACATTCATTTGATACCCCACCACTCTGCGGCGAATTTACTCGAGTTCCCCCCGTGGGAAGATGCGGGCGGGTTTTTTCGCTCCTATGCGTGCCTACCGGCCCACTAATCACAGAATGACAGATTAGACGGTCGTGCGCAGCGTAAACATTCATTTACGGCGTCGTTTAGTCGTGTAAGTTTCGGTTTGAACAAAACGAACGCCTAGCGGCCACCATGACAGGTATCACGTCACGTCACCATTCTTGCGGTATCGCTCCCGCTCTGGAAGTGCGCGCGAGCCCAGACCGGCCGAGGTCTTCGCGTCCCCACAGGCCCGGGCAGCATGACGTCAGTCCCAAAACCATGACGTGAACACGCGCCCGAGCAGCGCGAACCAACCACATCCAGCGCGTCGGCTTGGTCACGGGAGCCCTACGTGGGCAGCTTGAGGCAAGTAGCAGATGATGTCATGTCGGTCCGCTCTGGGCTTTCTCGTGCGGGCGAAAATTCAAATGGATTTTAAATACGTTTCGCTGAATGGTTGCTGTTGAAACTTGAGGGGAGATATCTCCTAATAAAAAGGAAGCGTTTTACATAGTTATCTCCGCTTTGAAATTTACTCCTTTAAGAACTATTTCTAAAAATTTCGGGGCTGGTAGTTTGTAATACTCAGAATCTTTTTGTGCTCATAAATAATTACAAACCGATTACCTTTGGAGAAGTGATTTTTGCCTGAATTAGTGACATTCATCAAGCTGCGTTCCTATCAGCCGCCGGTAGAGCTGGTCTACGCCGTGGAAGCCGGCGTTCACTCGAAAGGTGTGGCTGTTCGAAGCGATTTGCAAACGTCTTCAGCTCGACAATTCATAGCTCTGCCGAATGAGCAGCGCCGCATCTGGCCGTATCTCTTAATTCGCAGACAACTTCGCCGCACACAGGGCCGCCATTAGTGTTTTAGTGCCTTCTGTGGCGGCAATGGATTGATAACCCACCCAATTCGCAACTCTGGTTGTAAAACATTCCACTCAGGACGGCGCCAGTGCGCGCGCGGCATGCAGTTGAAGGAGAAACGTATTTTTGATCGCTTTTTTCAACACCCTGCGTAGGCAAATGCGTTCATGTGAATCGAAAAGGAAAACGAAACTGTCTGCACAATCGAATCCATAGTAACTTCCGCAAGCCATCGAGCGCCAAATCGAATCCAGAACTACCCATCACGCCTATTGAAGCGGATGTTCGCAGGCCAGATTCCTCTCTAATTGTTATTGTATGAAACTCTATACTAAGGAGAGGCCCCTAGCATTCCAATGCATTTCAAAAAGTGTGGCACAAGTGACGTCACTGTTAATGAGCCCATACACGGTGTTCCCTACTTTTTTATTGCTGTGGTTGCTAAATCCACCTAACTTCCACAGACATCTTTCATGGCACTTTGACTGCGGCAGCCTCGCTATGCTGGCAGCACACCGAAGTACTACGGCGCGCACTAAATGCGCCGTGAAAAACTTCGGTGTGTAGAAACGTTGTGTGAAGTTTTTCCTGTGGTAGTTAGCGAACTTTTGTGCCATGCTAACGCTAATCCACGCGCTACGGTAGCCTTCTAAGTTGCGGAGAATTCAACACTGCAGCTGACGCGTTAGTTCGGTCGTCGCTTCGGAGTAGATTGGACGTATTTTTTCGTGCTCCTGTGCTTCGGAGGGACTCCATTTCGGTGGCCCGTTGTACGCGCGGGCCGTCGCCCTGGATTCTGATGTCGCCCGGCTTTTTCTCTGCTCGTGTGGGCGCTCGAGTGCCCGTCTGTCGGCCGCGCTCCAATCCAGCGAACTCCAAAGCGGTCGGGACCTCCGCAGACTTCGCTCGTCGTCGCAGCAAGCTCGCCTCCGCGCTTCCCCGTTACGTTCGAGGCTTCTCGTCTCCCGCGCGCGGGAGAGGCAGCATCGTTCATGGTGTTCGTGGTGTGTGGTGTGCGACGGAATCGACCGCAGTGGAACTACTCTTCTCTACTCTTTCCTCACCTTGCTAATCTCTACTATTCTCTCTTTTATCCTATTTCCCCTACTACTCCCGCTTCCGGACAGGGGGAACTCCCATGAGAGCTTAATAATATCCCCAGTCCATTTCTTTTCCTTTTTCCTTTAAAAACAAATCACTCCCCCGTGATTGTGTTTTCCCCCTGAGTTTTTTCCTGGTTGCTTCCCCCTTGTTCGCGAATGCGCTGTGTCTGTATACCTTCTTTTGTGTATGGTAAAAGAATTCAGGTAATATCCAGCGCTAGTCTTGTGTGTTCGTTTCTTTGTTGTCCCGTCCCTCCAGCGCTATTTTAACATGTTTCACACGCCCCCCCCCCCCCCTTCCCCCGGATGCGTCAGCCGATTGTCTTCGCGATCGTTTGAGGTGCTCTTTACAACTGCTTGCTTTTCTCGCGAATAGAAGTTCCGACTGGACAGTGCTTCCAAGAAATGTGTGTAAAGGGAAATCGTATTTGTTACTGCACTTTATTATGCTAAACAAACACGCTTTCTGAGACAGTGTAAGTACCTGTCTACGAGGCCCCTGCAGCACGTGTGTCAACTTTTTATCTCCATTTGGAATGCCTTTATGTAGTGGCTTAAATTCAATAACCGTGAAATACCCAAGCCTAATATTACTATGTTATGTGCATAATGAAACTCACACAAGAGATTTTTCTTGGTTAGCTTAGAAGATTTGGCATTGATTGTATGCTTGGGGACGCAACACAAGATACATTATTAATGTTGACCGGTTCCATTAAGTCGGGATTAATCTTTTAACAGCAGCTTCAACAAAATCTCAACAAAGGCAAACCAGATGCTAAAAGGGGTACCATGCAAAACATGCAGTGCCATTCTGGGTTGGTAGTAACTATAGCTTTCAGTACCTTAAAAGAAAGTAGTGGAAGTGTTCATTAGTATCACCGCACGGCTCTTTGCCCTTTAAAATTCCCCATCCCCCTCTCTCAGAATGAGGAAAGCGGAAAATAATGTGGGGAACTGACTTGCTCCAGCAAAGCCATGGCAGGTTTAAAGCTTTAAAGCCAATAAAACAGACAAGGATTGAAGGCAGAATTTGTTTAGCAAGGAAAACCAATTTCAATATAAAAAACATTTCGCACTTGAGAAGGGCAGAAGAACGAAACAAACTCGTACAAATTGTGGCAGCAGAAACGAAATGAGAGGCAGCATGAACAAAACAAGTGCAATTCTAAGATTCACTTTCGCACAAGAGCCCGCCAGAAAGGAGGAGCTCCACTTATGGAAAAAATAAAAATTGTGTACAATAATTACATCATGGACACAGCAAATCAATCATATTTCGCTTGTAGACATGACGCAGCGGAAGCAATCAAATCTCATTCTTGTCTTGAAAAAGCAAATTAAAGTGCGTAAGAGGCAAAAGCACAAAGGTGGATGTTTCCCCCCCTCCCCCTTACTGTAGTGCCAACATTGGCGCTGTGGGTATCGTGGTAAATAAATAAATAAATAAATAAATAAATAAATAAATAAATAAATAAATTCTTTAGGGCCTTACCAGCGTGTAGCACCCTTCGTTTGCCAATTTTATCGTTTTTCCGGCCTATTTTTATTCTGTTTCTTTTTTTTATTCGCGGTGTTGTCTTTGTACTTGCCATTCCCACTTCCAATTTTGTTTATTGTCTCAGTTTTCTATACTTTATTTACACCACTCCTTTCGTTCCCTTTCAAGTCCCTTATCCCCGCTTCCATGTGTAGCGCAGCCGACCGGACAGTTCTCCTCATTCTTTCCTTGAGTAACGTCCCTACCTTTCTTCTATTGTTCCTTCCTTTCCTTCAACTCACACACTAGGTCATCTTAGACTGGCTGTTAGCATTACAAACTTACCTAAATGCCTGGAGGGAAATTTTGATGTGAAGTGCCCGTTTCCTTTTCAGCGTTGCTTTTTGCTTGTTCTCACAGCAAAAGAGTTATGTACTATATGTGCTGTACGTATGAAAAGTGGAGTAGTGATGTGTGTACAGATTTTTATTGGGTTCAGCTTGCACAGATAACTTCTTATGTCTCAAACATGACCTGCTGAAGAAAGAGAGGGCAGGGCTGTCAATTTCAACTTTGTCGTTGTTTCGTTGCTGGAATTGCAACACAGAATATGTTCTGCGGTGTTAAGTACATGATACATCGTGGATGATGGCATTATCATGCCCCCATTATTTTAATGAAACTAAGAACACTGGTGACTTCAACCATAATGAGCTGAAACTTTCATAACCAGCTAAAGAATTACTGCCACCCAGCTCTGGTAGGGCAACTTCATCACCGTTCTTGTTGCTATGAGCACGCTGTAATGGAAGCTTGGAAATATGGCAAGGTCTGGCATGGCATCTCTGGGGTCACCGTTTTGGCGGCATAAATAGGAAGTCTGGGCTACGCGTATCGGACTACGAGGGGGATGGTTTATTATTCCTTCTTTCTAACGGATGTATACAGCTGAAGAACGTCATCGGGTCATCCTGACTGAACCGATACGCGCAGATCCAATTGTCACAAATAAAAAAATTGAGATTTTGATAATTGTCGGCTGTCTTAATGATTGCTACATGTAATACATATGAAATGAAGTCTGAATGCTCTACACTAGTGAATGATGATTGCTCCATGCTAAGCAATTTTATTCACCTTCTTTAGTTAATATTTGGCAGCTGTTTCAACATTACCCACTATGATTTAACTAAGGTACACTCAAATCTATTTATTTGTGAAGGGAGACATATATCCTTGGTCGACTTCGCCTTGCACAAATACACAACATGCCATCGCGACTTAAGAATGCGCGTATGTACGTTAGCACAACACGCTTCGAAGACGGTTTCTATAGACCGACAGATTTCTGGCCAAAACCGGTAGCATTTGAGGCAAAACCGGGCACGAACGGAAGCGGCCCTTTCCCTTCATTGGCGAAGGCGCACAAGGAAGGATAGAATATTTTTTTAAACCCCAACGAGGCTGGTGCCCAGACATCAGTGCCTAAGGCTTGCATGAACGAGTTCTAGGCCTTTGCCTCCTCTTCTGTACAGGTATGTACGTGGGCCATATAAGAGTGGAAGTACAAGTAGACGTGAAAAAATGTAACTTCGCTGGTCTATGGAGCATCGGTAATGTGTCATACAAATCCTCATTAGCAGTGCATACGGGTGCACAGTATCTTTAAAAATTTTGGATGGCGTGTTTCAGTGATCGGAGGAGCATGCATCAATCGAAAACTGGTTACCTTTCTGCTTCGCCTTGTCCTCCTCCCGAAAACCATGTTATTGTGCAAAAAATATATTATTGTTTCTATTACTTGGCGCTTGTTTCATTTCTCACTCAAACAAAACAGCGTTTAGTGAGAGTATAACCGCACACGTAAACAAGAACCTCGTTTCAGGCTAGACATCGTAAAATCTTTCGGATGCTTGTTGGTTTTTAATTTACGGATCATGTACACTAAAAGAAAGCCGATCTGCCCAGCATTGTCTCACGTAACATGACATGACCGGCTGACGGCGAGTTCAAATCGGCAGCAGCCACTGCCAGAGATGTAGGGAAGGGTATCCTTGAAGAGAGGCGGCAGAGGCTTTATTCTTATCGTCGGGAGTGTGCGGGCTGCGGCACGAAGTTGGATAAGGTAGTTTTCGCGAGCATCGAAGTGACAGAGTAGACGACACCATGGTGTGCTAGTGCGAAGCTTTATAAATTACTTCCACATGACTGACGCTCCTCGAAAATATCGGAACTGAATTTCGCGCCTGAGCCCCCTATTGTTTTCGCTTAATATATCATTTACTTTTGTTCATCAAACATAAATGCGTTGAAGAAACTTATAAAACCATACAATACGTACTAAGTGTACTCCTATGTTTAGTTTAGGGGCGTGAATTTGTGCCTGATCTGGAAAAAATTGTTAACGGTATCTTCAACTACTGATCTGGCAGCAACAGCGTGGCATCATGGCGGCATCCGTGTTTAGACACTTTTCAGGGATAGCTTTACCCACCTGCATGTATTGGAATGTAGTGTTTGTCGTTTATTTTTCGAGCGTTGTTCAAACCAGTTTGGGATTTGGTTCCCTGCAGCAACATGCTTGGTGTCCATGTTGGCGTCCAACGTTATCGCTGGTTGGATGTCGTTGTCGGCTGCATGGTTGGTCAGATAAGGCTGCCGCCGCCCTTAAAGGGACACTGAAGTGATTTGTAGACATTGCGGGATTACTAGCGCGAATTGTAGTCCGGAGTCCATAGGCCATGTTTCGACCACTCCAAGAGCGTTTACGCGAATTTGTTTAGTAGAAAAATCAATTCGAAAAGGCTGTCGTCCTATCTGCACTCTCGCCCATTTTCTGTGCCGTTTTCGTGTAACGTCAGGAGGAGATGAGCTGGCACTTGGTTGCGGTACTGCACGGCTCGCCGACCTTCCGACCGAGGCAGTCGGCCCTGCCGTTTGTCAACCGGCCGCCGACGGGTCTTCCCAATGCCCTCGCTCAGTTGAAACTAAGCCACAATACGTTTGTGAATGGAAGAATGTGCCTTTCTTTACTTACTTCGTTAGTTTGCAGACTGTATCTAGCTCCGTGTCCGGGTCGCTCCACGCAAGCGCTGCACAAGTGCATATGCGACGCTTCGCTGACTTTACGCTAGTACGAAAATCTAATGCCACTTGAAGGCGGGACAAGAGTCAGCGAAGGTAATATAGGTACTAAGGAAATAAAATCAACTGGAATTTTTACCGTACAGCGCAAAACTAGAGAGCCGGAAGCACATCTTTGCGCTGGGTGAAGACGCACAGCGGTCAGCAGCACGACCACGCATTTGCGAACGCTTTTCCACCTAAGAAATGCAATTGCTAGACGTGACATATTGTGGAAGTTTGGGGGGACGTTTACTGCACGAGTTCTATACTACAAATTGTCACCTAAAGTACTTAAAATGCTAAAACTAAACAAAAGTGTAAACTGGTTGTAGATTATATACCTTGTATATCCCACTTCGGCAAGGCTGGCTAGTGGCCGAGTGGTCTGAAGCAGCAGGATTTTTTGTTTGGCAAGTCGCAAGTTCGAGTCCCCGAGGGTGCATCCTTTTTTTTTGTAACTTGATTTTTTCGCTTGCGGCCGATGTTTTCTAACCTGAGCTCACCATTTTTGTGCCGTAACGTTCACTGCTCTACGAGCGAGTTTGCAGAACGCCCGCAGACTTACATTGACGCGCTAGCCAGTTCTCGTTGGCATGCTGTTGCCACAAGCACCGACTGCTTGCGGGCAGTGGGCACAGACCAGAATCAGCACATCCTTGGCCTGGTGCGAAAACGCTGTTTACGATACAGGCATGAGTGAGGCAAGCTCCGAATATGCGTGAAAAGCATATGGCATTTGAGCGTCTGCGGTGACGCGGAGGGCGTTTATCCCCTGCGTAGGCCTCGGCTAGTGATTTCTACGATTCCAAGCCGTCCTGGGAGGCTTATCTCGGGCATATTAAAGCCGACAACATGGCAGAAGCGCGGTACGACGATTACTGAGATACCGAGAATGCCCATCCAACGCTGCCGTCGGATATCAAGCATGTTGTTTTACAGAACCGAAACCGAAACTTTGTTTGAATGCTAACCTTGGAAATCGTCCAATCACGGTGCAACCTCCTCCCGATGTCACGGCCTTATGTTGGCGCGGCTGCCACAGACCGCGCATGGTAGTTTTTCTTCTTTCCCGCTTTATAAAATAATTACCGACTTGTCAACCAGATAAACGACGAAAAGTGTGTTAATTTGAGCCAGTCTGCGCAGTGCAAGGAAAACCGGGAGCATGACAAATTCACTTGTGTCCCTTTAAAATCGTAACTGAGGCGTTCGCAGTGGCTGCACACCCTGCGCATTATTGGAGACGTTCAGGTGCGAGGCTTTTCTCCCTCAACTTCGGAGCTTGCCTTGCTCGTCTCTGTGTCGTAAGAGACGCGTTCGCCCGAGGCCGGCAGCCAGCGGATTGGGCACTGTACCTGTAAGCTTCCGGTAATATGCCAACACCACGCCAACGAAAACTCGCCACTGTGTCAGCGTCTCTCTGCAAGCCCTCTCTAAACTCGCTCATAATGCAATGATGATTGCAGCGCAAAATGGTGAACGCAGTAGAGAAAACATTACCTATATAAAAAGAAGTCAACTGCCAAAAAAGAAAACAAATTCAACCGGAGATTCGACCTCCTGCTACGATGCACTGCATCTAGTACTTCAGAGCACTCGTCCGTGCCACATTTTTTTTTCTTTTCGGCATGAAAAACTTGCGGTTATTAGTCAATAGAAAAGTCAGCAGTTATCGAAGAAGGATAACACCACCGCAGCTACAATAAGGTAGCGGTCAAAATTTCTGCAAGCAGACACGCGCGTCCAAAAGGCACACCCACTCTGACGGGTGACTTTCCGCCGCACAGATGCTCTGCACCAACGCAACCAGCTCCCAAAAAACGGACTTCGTTGGGCGAGGGGGTCCGCACGCCGGTCGGTCATGCGGCCCTTCTACGAGCTATACCATCCCATCTTAAAAAAAGGGCCCATGTCCCCGCGAGGGGGACTCGTGCAAATGCGTCGCATAGGGTGTGGGTGTATTGCGTTAACGTTTAGTGTTTGGGGAGTTGGTGGTAGTGAATGCGTTGTATCAGCATCTTCTTGCCGTAGTTTGAATGAGTCAAGGAAAGTTAATTTTCAAGCTTAATTTACTGGGTCGTCCTTCTACCATCGTAAACTGGATAAAATCTTACCTGCACTCCCGCGTTCAATTTGTAGATATAAATGGTTCTCATTCAGACTTCCTTCCTGGTAATTCCGGCGTCCCCCAGGGAAGTGTTCTGGGACCGTTACTTTTCCTGATTTATATTAACGATGTAGTATCATGTGTTAAAGAAGGCGTTGAAATACGATTATTTGCAGATGACTGTTTGTTATCCAGCACAATTATTTCTTCCTTTGATCAGCAAATTCTAAACGATAGCCTTGACGCAATAAATAATTGTTGCGACCTTTGGGACATGAAACTAAATACTGATAAAACCGTATTTATGCGTATTACTAACAAAAGCATCAGTACACAATACACAAACAAAAACATCAGTACACAATAAAAGGTCTTCCTATCTCACGAACTGATAGCTTTAAATATCTTGGCGTCACAATTACTAGTAATCTAACATGTCCTCCCACATTCTTCAAGTATGCGCCTCGGCACGACGAAAACTAGGCTTACTAAGACATAAACTGAAAAACTCGCCTGCGAACATAAAGCTTCTTGCGTATAACTCAATACTACGACCATGCCTTGAATACGCATGCGTAGTCTGGGATCCACATACTAAAAAAGACATTGACAATCTCGAAAAAATTCAAAGATTAGCCGTCCGCTTCATTTACAACCGATACCGCCGTCATGGCTCCCCAACAGAACTAATAAAAATAAATAAAATCCCAACTTTGGAATCTCGACGCAAAATGAATAGGCTAAAATTTCTTTTCCAATTATCACACGGGAATATCAGACTCGAAACATCGGCCTTCCTGACTCCGTTATCATCGCGTCCCACCAGGAATTACCATTCTGCAAAGTTCACGCCTATCACAGCGCGCACTAACAATTTTAAGTATTCTTTTTTTCCTCGCACTATGACCGAATGGAATAACCTCCGCATGAAATTTTTTCATCCGATAATGGGTTGAAATCTATTGATCAGATGTTTGACTTGTAAATTTTGTATTATTAAGTCACAGTACTTTTCAAAATAGTTTTGTATTGTCCTGTTTATTGTCTTTACCTCGCTAAAGATTGTATAATTGATCATACGGCTCTGTAATACCCCCACTCCTGCTTGGGCCCATTTGTGGCCTGCAGTATTGTATACATAAATAAAAAATAAATAAATAAATAAATAAATAAATAACGCGCGTTCGTAGCCTTTCATTCTGTGTTGGTTTTGTGGCGCAGTCGGAAGAGCACCATGTACCTCGCGTTCCGCCCACAGGTAGTGAATGCGTTGTATCAGCAGCTTCTTGACGTAGTTTGAATGAGTCAAGGATATAAGGCGCGTTCGTAGCCTTCCATTTTGTGTCGGCTTTGTGGCGCAGTGGGTAGAGCACCATGTACCTAGCGTTCCGCCCGCAGTGTCGTTGGATCGAAACCAGGCGCCGGTAAGTATTATTTTTTTATATAGTGTAGGGGGAGGGGTGCGGACCTGTTGTTGAGAGCGAGGAGGGTAGCGTGATGCGGGAGAGGAGGAGTGGGGGAGAGGGTGCGCCTGCGCGCTGAGCTGTTGCGGACGCACGGCGGACGCTACATGTGAGTTAAAGGGAAGCTGAAGCGCTTTCCAAAAAAATTGAGTTAGATTAACAGTTATATAGTTTCTTGCGCGCTGATTCCGAATATCACATTGAAATGTATCGTACATGAGTCCAAGTGGCATTTATCTTGCAAAAAGCGCGGCCGCGTTTGAAAGACGCGCGCTTTTCGTCTTTTGACGCCCCTGATTGGTTGCGCCTGTCATAACGTCAAAGGAGGACACCCTTCGGCCGCGCGGGTTGTCGGAAGCATTGCGAACGATCGCAGGGTTGCCTTTGCGGCAATTTAGCTTGCAGTTTAATTTTCGCACATGACTGGAAGTTTGTTTGATAATTTCCCGTGCTGTTGGTTCAATTATCTTGCAGCTTAAATTTGCTTTACACGACAGAGAACCCCAAAGCAGTGACTGTGACGTCGACTAGTGGGTTCCATCAAAATATTTTTGAATTAGGCAACCAGCATAGAGGGATTTTATACCTTATGTTAATATTAGGTACTGCCTTAACTGTTTCTTATTGTACATACACAAAACCATTTATGCCGAAGATTAATGGGCGTTTTATAAACAATCTACCAGCGAAAAGCACGTACGTGCACTGCGAGAAAAAATAGCGTTCATGCGCTGTAAACTTATATGCGAGACACATCTTGCCGGTACACGCATAAACCAACAAGCAGACTCTGCTTCCGCATTTCCTTTGTTCGTTGTCGCCCACCCCAGCCCCGTTACTCATCCCCGTACACAGATCCACACGCACGCGCAATTTCGGCAGCGGCGCTACGGCGCCTCCGCGATTGCTAGCTGCACTTCGATGAGTGGCGTCTAACTGCTTCACATGCATTTATTCTGAAATCACTGCAGCATTACAGTGCCTGCTCGCATTATTGGCTGTAGTAGGGCTTGATTTTCGCTTGTGCGTTGCGCATTCTGCTACAATATTACGGCCACCTCGTTATAATTAACAGACCAGTCCGACAAGGCAGTTACGTTGTAGTTACGTTACTTTAGGTAACAATCACCAAACGTTTGTGATAATGAATCGTTGGCCTATTTCGGCATTTCTAGATTTAAGTATTTACCGCGCTAGTCGGACAGAGGCCGTATATTTACTCTTCACTCCTAATTTTTTTAGTATCATCATTATATATATCACCGACTATCACTGGAGCACACTTGAGGTTGAGTGACAACAAGTGCTTGCCAGGTTATAATATGCAGCCACACGGAATCTTGGGCAAAAAATTAGGCCCCCGCAGTCAACACAAATTATGGCACGATGGTGGTTCGGAGTGGTGTTTTTTTTTAATTCCAGACAAATATCACCTTATTGTGACATGTATACTTGCAAAATAAGTAATCTGGTTGTCTTGGTTCTTTTACTTTGTAGGAATACTGTTTACTTCTTAGCCGGGATAGAACTTCTATCAGTGTTGGCCCCTTGTTTTAGTTTCGCCAAAAAATTGTTTTTTTGAACACTGTCCTGAGCCCACAGGGAAAGAAAACCGACGTGTTTAACGAACCAAGTATTTCCTGAACAAATGTGACTTGGTTTCTGGAATGGAACAAAACATCCCCGGCCAAAGTACAGCAGTATTCCCCATCCTTCCTAAATCTAGAATCTAATTTGAACATTCAGGTCCGTCGCATAAAAAAAAACAAAAAACAAAAAAAAAACGCATTGAAGCGGTTTACAAAGTATTTAACGTAGTGTTGTATATTCTCTGTCATCAAGCACAGCCACCTCGGCTGTCGCTTCCGTATGTTATCAAGCATCCCGGCGTGGCATTATTCTGCTTAGGAATACGGCATGATAACGTATGCCTCGTTTGGCGTTCGTGCATACTTTTTGAACACGAAAATTGTACAAGTGAGTGCTATCAACCACAACAACAACAAGTATCATTCACAAGGAAACACGGCAAAAAAGCATGGCCGAGGCGGCCGATCCGGCCGGAAGTCCAGGTATGACGTTTTTCAGCCGGTTTTCGCCCGCGCTCTTCGGTCTTCCGGCATCGCGCGGCGAGATGGGGGCGGGGCATCGGGCCACTTTTGTTTGCTCATTGCGCCCCTTCTATTGCATGTATTGCGAAAATATTTCGTACACATGAACTATTCAATGTATACTTGCTGTTATTCACCTTTTCTTTTAATTCTAAAACCGCTTCACCTTCCCTTTAAAGAAATGCTCTGCATTTAAAATATATTGTCACGTAGGATAGAAGACAGAGGTAAAGAAATGACTTAATTAGGGCGAACTTGTGCCCGAACAAGACGGGAGAAACGAGAAAAGGCCCTTGCGTCTCGTTCGACCTCCGAGAACCACTGCCTACGTTCGTGCGTGATCTTTTGCGTGATCTCCCCCTCGCAGTGCACGTGCGCTCGCGCCTCCGTTGACGAACGTAGACAAGCTAGCGCTCCCGGCGCCGAGTTTGCGCTGCCGGTTGCAGCTGGTTCTCGCTCGTGCAACGCGGCCCACTTTGCCAGAGCAATGAGAGAGAGAGAGAGAGATAACAGACTTTATTATCATCCCTTTTAAGACGAATGTACCGTGCGGGAAAGTCCGGTATCTTCGTCCCATTAGACGGCGGTCAGGAACCCGTGGTCCCTGGCGGCGTCCTCTGCCAGTTGGATGACAGCAGCTTGTATCCCGGGAAGAGAGCTGAGCAGTGCGGCCTCCCACTGCTCACTACTTCTTATATGTATTACTTGTTCAAAGGCCCGTGGTTTATTGGGACATTGCCAGACCATATGTTGTAGTGTGGCTGCTGCAATGTTGCACCACTTGCATCTGTCCGTGTACCTATCCGGATAGCTGCGGTGACACAGGGCGGGGTGAGGGAACGTATTTGATTGTAACCTGCGCCAAGCAACTGTCTGCCATTTGTTTAGAGCAGTGTGGGCAGCCGGAAATTTCAGTCGGCTCAGCCTATAGTGTTGAGTAATCTCTCGGTAAGTTGCCAGTCTCTCCCTCCCCCCCGTCACAGACGGCACGTTGTCGGATTCGAAGTCAGCCTGGTTCGTGTATCCTCGGGCTGCTTCATGTGCCATCTCGTTCCCCGGAAGAGACGAGTGAGCTGGCGTCCATACCAGGCGGATGTGCCTTGAAACTGGGGTCGCGCTGTTCGTAAGGATTTTGGCGGCTGGGGTGGAGATCCTACCGCGCGCATAGTTGCGCAGGGCGGCCTTCGAGTCCGAGATGATGGTAGTAGCCTGCGTGCCCGTAATTGCAAGAGCTATGGCCACCTCTTCACCCGTTTCTGGGTTGGACGTAGGGATTGAACAAGATGAGGTTGCATTTCCCTGCTGATCTACCACCACGGCCACTACCGCACGTTGGACAGGGTAGCTCGCCGTGTCGACATAGCATACCGCTGGGTTGGCACTGTACTGCTTGTGGAGCGCCTTCGCACGGGCAAGCCGTCGGTCTTGATGGTACTCCGGATGCATATTTCTAGGCAGTGGGGCCACACTTATTTTGTCTCGTAGGTCCGCTTCAATGACGCCTTTGGTTCCATTCTGGTCCGCGAAAGGTATATGCAGCGACTCCAGAATGGCCCGCCCAGTTGGGGTCCCCGCCAGCCTGTTGTATTGGGCAATGCGTTGTGCTTCTATAAGTTCATCCAACGTGTTGTGAATGCCCATCTCCAGTAATTTTTCTGTGGAGGCAGCCATTGGAATGCCTACAGCCGCCTTGGTGGCTTTGCGAATTATTCGGTCTATTTTCTCTTTTTCTGCTTTCTTGAGTTTCAGGTACGGAGTTACGTAAGTTATTTTGCTGATGATAAAAGCTTGAACTAACCGAAGGAGATTATGTTCCTTGAGGCCATGGTGTTTATTGGCTATCCGGGCGATGAGTCTGCCAATTTGTACGGCTGCATTGTGCAGGGCCGGTATGGTAACCGTGTTGGTTCCTTTCTCATGTATTCTAAGCCCTAGAATTCGTATGCATTCAGTTCTGGGTACTGGGCTGCCCTGCAGCAGGATTTCTATGTTGGGGTCATGTCTTTGTCTCCGGCCGGGCCTAGCTGGGTTGTAGAAGAGGACTTCCGATTTTTGTGGTGAACATTCGAGGCCTCTTTGGGTTACGTATTCTTGAACCGTGTCAGCGGCTGCTTGCAGGCGTTCTTGTATGTCCCCATCGCTTCCTCCTACGGTCCAAATCGTGATGTCATCAGCATAAATGCTGTGACTTACATCCGGAATTTGTCGTAGTAAAACAGGTAGCTTAATCATTGCCACATTGAAAAGAAAGGGCGATAAGACCGAGCCCTGTGGTGTTCCGCGGCTGCCCAAGCGTATGGGGTCCGACTGGAGGCCTGGTACGGTTAGTTGTGCGGTTCGTTGCGTTAAGAAATCCGCGATATAGTTATAGGCCTTCTTGCCCACGTGGAGGTCGCTCAGGTTGTGGAGAATAGCGCTATGTTGCACGGAGTCAAAAGCTTTGGTCAGATCTAAGGCCAAGATTGCTCGAGTGTCTAGTGGGGATACAGCGGAGTTATCGATGATTTGATGCTGTAACTGGAGCATGACGTCTTGCGTTGATAGTGATGGCCGGAAGCCCACCATGGTATGGGGGAAGAGTTGGTGTTCTTCCATGTACCGATGCAGGCGGTTCAACACTACGTGTTCGAGCAGTTTTCCCAAACACGAGGTCAAAGAAATGGGCCTAAGGTTCTCAAGCTTCAGTTGCTTTCCGGGTTTGGGAATAAACGTAATGAGGGCGCTTTTCCACGTAGGAGGAAGACGGCCGTTGTCCCATACTTTGTTCATGTAAGCTGTGAGGTCTTCTATGGATGAGTCGTCCAGATTGGTAAGTACCTTGTTAGTGATGCCATCAGGCCCTGGCGCAGAGCGAGTGTTCAGTTTAGTAATGGCTTCACAGATTTCAGCTTTGGTAATGGGCCTGTCCATTTCGGGATTGGGGTTACCAGCATATGGGTTTGCTGACTCCTGAGGGGCTTCTTGTATGTAAAGCTCCTGCAGTTTCTTCAGTAAAGTAGATCCCTGTCCTTGATGTGCATGTAGGATGGTCAGAAGGTTGCTACGCTGGGTTACCCGCCTTCCGTCCGGGTTCAGAAGGCTGCGGATGGTGTGCCATGTTTTAGGCATATTCATTTGTACGTCCATTCTTTCGCACAGTGCATTCCAGTGTTGGTTAGTAAGATATGCCGCGTGCTTCTCGATCTCCTTGTTTAGGCGCGCTATCCGACGGCGTAAGGACCGGTTGTGCCGCTGCCCATGCAGCCGTTTCTGAAGGCTGCTCTTCGCTTCCCACATGTGAAGGAGGCGAGAGTCGACCTTGTCTAGGTTCGCTTCCTCTGGTACGATTCGAGTAGCCATCGTGGCGTGTTCCTGTAAGCATTCGACCCATTTTTCCAGATCTTCAATGCCGGAGTTTTCTACTTTTGAAATCTCGGCCCTCCGTATATTACGGAAAACATCCCAGTCGATAATTTTTTGTTCCCGGCCGCTGTACTTTGGCGGCCCCGCAATGAGTGCGGTTTCCACTATATAGTGGTCACTGCCTAAGTCTTCAAGGGTATTTGTCCACCACGCATCTGAGACATTTTTCACGATGGTAAGGTCAGGGGTGGTGTCGCGTTGGACACTGTTACCTCTTCTCGTGGGATGGGCGGGGTCCGTCAGAATTGTCAGGTTGAGTTGCTGTATGGTGTCCCATAATGTCTGGCCCTTTTTTGTGGGCCTTGCATATCCCCAGGCGGGATGTGGCGCATTGAAATCCCCCACGATGGCTAATGGATGACCATGGGATGTGTGGAGGGCTTGTTGGAGGAGCTGTGTAAGGTTACGGGAATGTCAGGGGGCACTGTATACATTCAGTAGGTATAGCCTCCGCTTTTGCCTTGCTGATGTGGGAAGTATTTCCAAGAAAACATATTCTGGTCCTGTGCTGGAAACATGCAATTGATTAGCCGGTATATTCCTATGCAACAAGGTGGTTACTCCTCTAGCTTGTGGAGCATTCATGGTGGATACGGATGAGTGGTACGCTTTGTATCCCGATAACTTGGCCGGTACTGCTGTCTCTTGCAACGCTATGACATCGGGTGCCGATTGGGAGTTTTGAACCAAGTGGTTAATGTGTTGTTGCAATGCTCCCCGCTTAGATCTGTACCCCCGACAGTTCCATTGCCATATGTAGTATCGATGCTTATCTCTGTTCGGGTGCATATTATCCAATGTTTTGACCTGAAACAACTTCTTGGATGGTGGCACTAGTATGTGGCCCTTCGGTGCTGGTAAAAATGGACGGATGTACGAGCCCAGTTGGGTTGTTCTGCGCTTGCGCCAAGGTGTATTCCAGGGCGGTAACCTTTCCGCTGATCATTTCTCTGAAATTAGCGAGGGCTCCCGCCAGGGTGGCAATGCTGTGATTCAGCTTGTCGAAACGCTGGTCGAGTTTCTTTTCTAATTTAGCTTCAAGAGCATATAAGGCCTGTTGTCCTGTTGGCTGCTGGTCAGCGGTTTCCTGGGCACGTCTTTTCGGGGGGGAAGGGTTGGATTCCGAGGATTGTGAATGCTGTGCTGTGGGCAGCCTTACGGTAGTCGTCGTGGGGGTGCAGCTACTTTTAAGTTGTGCGAGTTCAGCTCGAAGCTGCCTGTTCTCCGCCATAACCTGTTCTAATGTGGCTCGTATGCTATTTAGTTCAGCAGAGGTGGTGTCGGGGGGTGTTTGTGAGGGAAGTGCGAATGTATGTGCTCCTGAATTTCTTATGTGGGAGGCCTTAGCTGCCCAGCTCACCTGTGAGGTTGCCGCTGGGGTCCTGGTGCTGCTCTGGTCTCTTAGTTGAGCCGCCCGGCCCTTGTCGGAGCCTCGTTTCTTTGACTGGGAGCGAGACTGTCGTTGGGCTTGAGCACGGTTGTCGTCTCGCCTTGGTACTGTGTTTGAAGGTGTCTCGGCGCGGGACAGTCTTGGGAAGGAGGCGGAGCGATCTCGTTGCAGCCTGGCGTCTCCCGCATCGCGGCTGTGCTCTCGTTCTCTTCGCCAGTGGTGTTGTTTTGCAATGAACGCAGGGCGGTAACGTTTCTTGCACTGTTTGTCCCCGGTGACGTGGTCGTTTCCACATAAGGCGCACTTTACTGTGCACACATGCTCGTCCATGGGGTTCGCAAGTCCGCAGGAACTGCAAAAGGCTCGATCCGGCCAGGGGCAAACGTCCATTCGATGCCCAAGCCTTCCGCATGACGAGCAGACTTCGTGCTTCCTCTTGTGAATATAGCAGCGATATTCCGCTCCCCGGTAGTACACAAGATAAGGAACTCTGTAACCGGAAAATGCAATAATGGCAGAGTTGGTGCGGCCCATGCGCCGTGCATGCAGGGCGGTAGGGTTTCTCGAGTAAACGACGCTCTTGACGATGTCCTCCGCCGAGTCATATTCGGGGATGTTATGGATTACTCCTTTGACCGAGTCATCGGGTGTCGTGACGTAAGCCCGCGTAGAGTATGAGGTTTCGCCTATCTTGAGTTTCTCTATGCGCGCATATCGCTCGGCTCTGGCAAGGAGTGGGGTGCTCACCACGAGGATGTTCTGCTCGGGATTAGCCCGGAGGAGATCTTCAGTGGCTGTTTCTGGCTACAGACCGGCAGCTAGCAAGATGCTGTCT